>NC_071613.1:39095670-40345670 GCF_014839835.1 Dryobates pubescens | reverse complement strand
GGTGCCACTGCAGACCAAACCTGAGCCTTTTACACAAGACTCGTTCACCTTCCCTCCCGGCCAAATGAGCTGACATGGTTTAATCACCTGAGTTGCTGTGGTCAAAAGGATCACTGCCACTGATGACTCAGATGGTCTTCCATTTGTATCAGCTCCTCAGAGCTCATCCAGTTGCCTTTGTACTGAAGGCCCTGGACAGACTCCCTCAGCAACACACAGAAGAGCTGCCTTCCACACAACTTCTCTCAGGAATGCAGATCCAAGCAGAAAACCACTCAAACTGATGGAAGGCAAGTCTGAGACACCTCAAGCTAACTCTCAAAGCTCTTAATTTCCCCCTGCCTTATGACAGAATACAGCAGCTTCTCACCCTAGCTAAGGGATCTGAATCACTCCCCATTCCAAAAATGCTGTTTTCAATGGTTTGCATTTCTGGACTTCAAGGAAATATGCACACAGAAATCTTCTAACAAAGCATAAAGCTGAGTTAGCCAAATAACTCTCTGATTAACACACTAGCTAAATGCAATAGTAGCACATTTGCTGATAACCATTCATGAAACATTAGAAACAACAAGAACCTTTACTATTCAAAAGTAAGTATCACTTTTGGGGTTTTTTTTTAGGTTTAACACAAGCACTACAAGACATGACTTTCTCCACCGCTTCAGAGGAAGTTGCTCTCTATGGCTCTGTTTTCACTGACCTTCCAGCCCACTGCCCCTACTTCTTCAGTTGCCATTGCAACAACACAAAGTGTGGCAGGTTGTTCTCTTACAGGTTTTCCACAATGGAAAAACTCAAAAAAATGTAGCAAGAGACACTATTTAAGAGAAAGTCCTCTGAATACAACCCACAATACCATCGCTTTCACCACCTCTAGTTTATTCAAATGTTCTTGTAGATTTTTCTCTCACTTATGAACTTTTGAGAATCACAGGGATGAGGGCAAGGAGCCAAGCTCTCCCATATCACAATAGTAAACCCTGACCAGTATGCAAAGCCAACTGGCACTCCAGTACACTCCTCCAGCACATCCAGGCCATCCATCAGAGAGGCTCCAACTCCAATCTTTAGTTTTGTTTGGTAGTGAGACATCAAAGGCTCCGGTCATGGAATAATCTTACCATTCAAGACTTCATGCAAGGGCTAGCACCCCTTGCCTTTTACTCAGATCTCCTACAAGACAGCTCATTAGAAAGAAGACTGACAAGAATGGCCCTGGGGCACACAATGAACACTAGTAGCTGTTGGGTTCTTCAGTGAAGATTGTTCTGGCAACCAGAGTTTACCCTCAGCACTCCCATTTGACTGAAAGTCACAGCAGATCCTATCCTGGGTCAGAGTACTAACTGGTGCAGATGACTATGTCTGTCTAAGAGCTGGCATTCACATGAAAATACATTATACAAACCATGAGGCAGGTAGAGCTGTCCATTACAATACAGGAGAAGGAAATATGGAAAATGATAGAGGGTTGCTCAGCTGCCTGTGGTACCCACTTTCCAATACTGCTGTCAAATCATCTCTCTGCTCTGCAAGCTTTACCTATTGCAATGCAAAATCAAACATGGACTCACTTCCCTATCAACTCCACCTCTGTTCCTCAGCAGCTAGACAGAAAGTGGCAAACCAGAGGCAATGGAGCAGCATGATGCAAGGAAAAGTTAAGAGAATGATAGATAAGTTCTGATAGAGACATTACTTATCCTTTAACATGCACTTAAGGAAAAAAAAAAGTATATATACACATATTAAAAGTAGATGCAGGTACCATGATACAGCCAGAAATCTGGTCAGGCTCCTATATACATAAAGACTGCCATTCTCCAAGATGCACACAAAATTCCCTACCTCAGCATCCTCTCTTGCAGAGATGTAAATCAGAAGGAAAGTGAAGATATTTATCTATAGCATTTAAAAACGTTTTTCCTTTTTCAGTGCTTCAAAAGTCACATAACAAGAAAGTGATATTCTCATGGGAGCCACTGGCTAGTGAAAAGTGACAGAAAGTGTCAGCAGTCCTGAAGTCACAGCAAGCACAGTCCTGCTCATCTAAACTGGAACCACCTATTCTCTGCAAACAGAACTTCATGCAATTCCTCTTAGCCTTCTCTGTGCAAGTGTGGGCTTTAAGCCACAAAGCCTGTGTGTGAAAACAGAGAGAGCAAAAAACTGCCTTCTCCCAGGCCTACAACAGATGCCAGGGTCAGCATTTGAGGATGTACAAAAGCAGAATTCAAACTTCATCCACACCCAGGACAAGTGGTTCTAGAGAGAGCAAATCACAGGATATGAGGAGAGCCATACTCCATGTGCATTGCTGCTAAACAAATGCAGTGATCATTTTCAGCATCCTCACCAGCTGCATTTTTCCTGTTTCTTTCAGGAATGAAAGCTCTCAAAGCCAACCTTTTAGTAAAAGCTGCCTTCTAGCCACTCTCCCCTCTAAGTTAGCCTCCTACCTAACCCACTGCCTTCTGAGGTCTAATGCTTAGCTTGCCTTCCTCATTCACCTGACCAGGTTTCATGGCTTGACACCTCCAAAGAGAAGAGAAACCAAAAAGGAAAGTTCAGAGGCAGAGAAGTATAATGCAGGGCATAGCAGCTAACCTGCGAAGGGGTTGTCACACTTATCTCAGGGACAAAATTGTCATCAAACAGACTGATGATGTTCTCCTGCTTGATCTCCTTGGAGGGAGTGACTTTTGGAGGCGGAGGCACCGGAGGCCCTTTCCTCAACTGCATGCAAATGAGCACACGGCCACAGCACAGACGACGACACCCAAAAAAATCAGAGACAGGAACCAGGTTAGCCACAAAAACTGAAGGTGGGGGAGATCACAACCACAGGCACATAGCAGGGTCCAATCAACTCCATCTGAGGAGAGAGGGAAGGAGGGTGAGTTGAAATAAAACAAATAACCACACGCCCCCAGAGAAGGTTTGGCATCATTAGTTACACTTCAGCTGTAGGTAAGTTTCCCTCTGCAGAGGAGAAGCGTAACACAATTAATATGTATTGACAGGACATGCATACATAATTAAAGCATGTGCAACCTTCTAAAGAACCACTGGGAAGGGATCAGATTAATTACTGAGAACACAATTCAATAGACTAGGCCAGCATTGCCTGGCAAAGGGAGACCTTTGCCATACTTACCATACCTAAGGGAGTCAGAAATCAGACTTGATTTATCCTATTATGGGTAGGTAACCATGAAGACACACTCTGATCTGCCCAGTACTAGCTCACTGGTACACTGATTTTCAGTAAGAAAGGTCTGGAGGAGTTCTTGATGGTATCTTACCACTTCTCAGCTTTAGGCAAGAACAATTCAAACACCTGAGAAGCCATGACTGCAGTGGGTCCAACTCTGCTCTCAGTTTCACCAATGAGCATTGATACTAATGAAGTCCTGTTTCCCAGATGAAGATTCTAGAGGATGCATAACAAAGTCTGACTCTGTAACTCTAACCCATCCTAATAACCACCATCACGCTTAAACACTCAGACTGACACTGCATCCACAACCTTGTGAGAAGCTGTGGTCAACCCTCTCGAGATCAACTCATCTACATCCTCTCCACATTTTCCTATGCCCAAGGCTCAGTGAACATTGCTAGATGAAACCAAACTTTGAGGAGTTGCTGTTGTGTTGGAATAAAGTATCCATACAAGTCCCCAGCACCACAGCAATGTGCAGCAATGACAGTATTTTCCATTTACAGTGATGTTTTATAGTCACTTGATCTTCTCATCATACCTAGGATCCCAAGGCAGCAAGCCTCCAACACCTGACAATGGGCACCCAGTATATCAGTGTCAGGCCCAGGTCTGAGGCACAGCAACCCATGACTCCTAGTCCTGTATTCACACTGCTCCAGCTCCCTGTGGCATTCATTCAGATTGCTAAGGATATGCCCAGTGTTCTACTAGGTTAACCTACTTTAACTGTGAGTGTGAACAACTATGCAAGCACACACTTTCCACTGAATAGATGGCTAGAGGAAATAATGAAACTAGTACATTCACTTCCAAGTTTTCCCTGTTTGCAGAAGGTGGTGTGTCCATATTCCCTGGGAACAATCCCTTCCTGAAAATCCCCAGTTGCAAGAAGGGACTAAAAATTCCAGGGAAAAGCTATTCTCAGAACAGAGCCATGATCTGCAGAAATAGAAGGCTCTAATTACAAACTCTAATAGTCAGAAAGATCCTAACCCTTCTGCTATTTATTTCTCTAAAATAGTAAGTCTTCTTCCTTTTCCAACACTTCCATGGCATCCAGCATTACTCCCAATCTCTAAAACCGTATTTCAAAGACAACCAGACTGTATAGCGATGTTGGGTTATACCTGGAGATTCAAACACAACTAACTTTGCCACCTAGAGCACAACAAATACTCGAAATTTTCCTGCTGACTTGGTCCCACAAAGCTTTACCTGGTCCAAATTCACCATAGTTGCACTGATTTTGAAAGTGTCATTGTAGTGTTTCAGTGGTGTAACTGAGAGCAAAAGTCTGACCTTTGAAATTTCACAGACCCCTGGAGTCCTGTGTCATCATTAAATTACTCATTGTGGATAGCTAATAGCAGTCACTTCTCACAGAAGACAAAAATAAGCTGGGTTTGAGAATTAATGCACTGCAAAAAGGTTTTTTTGGGGTTTTGTTTGTTTGTTGTGTTTTGGTTTTGGCATAGGGAACAGTTCAATGTTTAGTTAGTATTTATTTAGTTAGTATTTGTTCAGGAGGGGATTGGACGTGGCACTTGGTGCCATGGTTTAGTAGTCATGAAGTCTTGGGTGACAGGTTGGACTTGATGATCTTTAAGGTCTCCTCTAACCTTATTGATTCTATGATTCAGTCTGTTCTGTTTGCTCTCTCTCTTCACAGCCTTTGCTTATGGTTTGCATTAGTATTTCAGCCAGAGATTTGTACTTGCTTGTTGCTTTTTACTCCACCCTTCCCCCAGAGGATGAGGCCCCTAGTCCCTAGGAGGACCCTTGAACAAATCACTTACCCATAGGACAAAAGAGGTGACACCTGTGAAGATTTCAGCATTAGATTTGAACACTGTTGAGAGTGTAGACACTTGTGTTTTCCACCTGGCTGGCAAGCTGACACCCTTAGTTTCTAGACTTTACCCATACAAACCCCAGGTTTGGCTTTGGGTATGAAAACTGTCGTCCCCTCTGGAGTCAGCTCTGTCTCTTAGCAATTAGTACAAATGTGTAGCTTTGTTCTTCACTGTAGTGGGGCCATGGAGAATTAATCAAATAAACATTGGAAAGAGCTGCCAGGTGGTGGCAGCATTAGCTGCTAATACCATTGCAGTCTCCACTATGGCCCATCTGAGGTTCCAGTCAGGGGGGTGCTGGAACTCTGCTTGCTCGACAAGGGGTGCCTCCAGCCCCATTCCTGTGGGCAGGAAGGCATCAAATGCATGAGAAAGGACTTGCAGGATGGCAAAACCAAGGCTTATTCATGTTGTTTAAAGGAAAGGGGAAAGGCAAACTCAGCAAGGCCACCCCACAAGCAGAGTGAGTGAAATCTGCAGTGAACAACTCAATAAATCTGTACAATTTCTTGTTCTAAATTTCAATCATTTTATGGCAATCTCTTGGGGGAAAATAAGTCAGGAAGGCAATTACAGGCACACTATCCTCTCTCTCACTATCCTCTCTGTCCCATACACATAAATAACCCTACTCCAAGGTCTAGTGTGGTAGTGAAGGTGCTCTAGGCTGTGCAATGTTGAGCAGAGATCCTGAAGAAGTCTTGAAAAGACACTGCCAGGCATCCACATATCTCACAGGGTTGGAAAAACCCTTTTGCCAATGTACAAACATGCCCTCTTTATCCCTCGATAATCCTGATAATTAAAACTACAGCAGAGAGAAAAATATTCTAAGCAGCTATCTGGAAAAGGCCTTCTTCCTGTAGAGGCATTCAAAGACAGTTTGCGGTTCCCTGCATGATACAGAAATGATCAGTGAGTAACTTGCATTCTCAGGAACCAGCAGTGAAAGAAAACAACGACCACGTCATATCTCAGTGCTCAGTAGAAGGAAGAGGTCAAAAAAAGCAGCTGATGGAAGCCTTTGACTCTCCTATGTGCCATTAGTGTTCATACTGCAGAGATATGGTCAATGTCATGGGGACACTACCTGAGATGGTGACTTTGGGATGCTTGCTCCAGGTGCTTCCAAAGTGGACGGTTCCAGCTCATGGTTGAGAGTCTTGGTCTCAGGGCTCGTGATGGGAGATCCATCTGCTGGAGGCGAGGGGCTTTTATTTGCTTTCGCTGGGGTGCTGTCACTGAAGGAAGTGGAGAGACAAAGGGAGAAAGAGGGGAAAGACAGAGAGAAAAGTCTGAGCCAGGCTTAGGTGGAGTTGTGCTAACCAGCACGTATCAGTGGCCTTCATTATCTCTCTGCTTCACCACCCAGACATGTGATGAAGACATCTGAAGCTTCTACAAGCTTCTGAGAAACATCTTTGCTGCGTCACTTGCAGTCCAACATACTACAGCAGCATTACTCTGCAGCAAGCTACTCACTAAATTCCTACTGTATGGATATACCTTGCCTCAGACACCTCAATAACTCTGCTAGATTCTAACATAACTTCCTTTAAGTCATAATCTTCTAATAGTGGGGAAGCAGATGGGGGAAGGAGTTCTGTGCAGCTTATTTAGTTTTAAATTCCACAGGTAAAAATTTTTCTGCATGGTGGTGTACCAAAATCTGCATGGGTTATGACCAATGGATTTGTAACACCTGAACTAAGGCTGTATTTGTAGAGTACTATATTCTTTCATGTGGTACAAACCAGTTAAGCTGGGAGAGAAGCAAAGTAGCCAGAGGTTTCACAGCTCGTGCCAGACAGCAAAGAAACAGTGAGACTGTGGCTACTGAAGATTTTTCCATCATGGGAAGTCTTCCCAGCCTTGTCTTCAGTGATAAGCACCTTCTGCCTTTGCCCTTCCAGTTGGTCCTTATTCCAGGACTAACACAAAGTCAAGATTCTTCAGGGAATTAAGATGCAAGGAGCATATGCCAATGGATGTGTTGGTTTACAATTTGTCCAGACTTAACCAGATTTATCAGAGGAACGACAAGAGGACACCACACACCTTCCCCTAAGGGCATGCTCTGGTCAAGGGTCAGGTCTGTGCCTCCAAGTATGGAATCTCACAAGAGATCTAGTAAAGAGCTGGTTACCAGAAAATTTCAGCAGGGATAAAGGTAAAACCATTTTCCCCATCTAGTTCTCAGAAACAGCTAAATCATCTTGGCTGAAATTCAGCTCCCCAAAAAGCAACTCATCAATTCATCTCAAGTCATGGAGAAGCACAGGCAGTGGTAGGGGATATTTTAGCAGAAGTAGTTACAGTTTGGCAAAACTATACACAACTGAAATCCAGAATATTACAGAATATTGCAAAAGAGCTGTGCAACCTCATCTACAGTGAGTGATTCTTGCCTCCACTTAGAAAGCTGCAGTTTTTGGAAAGTTAAAGGCCTTGGGAGAAGGCTGAAAAGAACAGATCTTTTCCTACAACCTGAGGCAATAAATCGTGGCATTGAGCCAGGACTAGAGCAATGCAGACCTGATTCTGAAATTCTATGATTATTTTCTTTGCTCTGTCCCAAGAGACCCCTGAGCTCCAGCCATTTCCATCCACTCACACTTGGAAGCTTGAGGTGTGGTGATCACTAGCTAACATGCATGACGGCCTCATTCCTAAACAATCATGAGCAGGGGGACAGCAACATGAAGAAGGGAGGGCAAGGCATCTCAACAAACCTCCCCTTTGAAGCAGGCATTTTCCCCTGATTGGCATTCCAGCTTTCAAGCTTCCCCATCCCATACCCTCTTCATTCATTTCTCCTTCACCCATTCCATTCTCTTTCTCCCCGTGTCCAGACCCCGTACACATTTCCCCACAAAGCACTCAGGTCTGCATGCAGGTCAGATGTTGCTGATAACACTGATGCCAGCAGCACACCAACATGATGCGACAAATCCAGGGACATTCTTTGCCAGCAGCTCTCAACCAGGGACACATACCCCCAGGGGAAAAAGAGGGAAAGGAAGGGGAAAAAGAGGGAAAGGAAGAGGAAAAGGGAAAGAGGAGAGCTTAAAGAAGATGCACACTACCCCCTATAGATCTTCAGTGCGACTGAATATGCCTACAAGTGTCCTTCCTCAGAGGTACATTGAAATCACTTCAAAACAGTGGTTTGTGTGAAGGATTCTGCAAAACTGCTAAGACTGCTCTACAGACTAGAAGTAGTAATAGTTGGAGGGTGAAAATAAGGAAGCCCTGCTCTAAACTGAAGTCACCAGGGAAGAGCAGGAAATGACAGAAAATATCCTCTGATGCTAGAGTGGAGGAAGAAAAAAAAAAAGAAAAAGAAAAAAAAAAATCACATTACTTTCTCTAGAGCTGAAAGCACTTTGGAGAAGATAAGGAACACAGCAATCTACAGCTAGAATGCCAGGATTCCTCAAATGCCCAGACTACAGTAGGAATACTGGGACTATTGCCTGCCATCAGCCCTATTGCCTACAAACACAAGCATAGACTGTGTCCCTTCTAGGGACCTCAAAGGCACCACTTCCTCCACTGAGAAAGGAGTTCAGGCTTATTTTCTAAAAGCCATGAAACAACATTTTAGTGCCTTATTTCTGGTGCCCATCAGGGGAAGTTTAGGCTCAAGGTGAGGAGAAAGTTCTTCACCGAGAGAGTCGTTAGTTAGCCATTGGAATGTGCTGCCCAGGGAGGTGGTGGAGTCACCACCCCTGGAGGTGCTCAAGAGGGGATTGGACGTGGCACTTGGTGCCATGGTTTAGTCATGAGCTCTGTGGTGACAGGTTGGACTTGATGATCTTTGAGGTCTCTTCCAACCTTGGTGATTCTGTGACTTAATTTGGAGATATATTGGTAAAAGGCTCCCACATGGAAAGTGGCCCAATTTCTTTCCCTCATCCTACAAGGGCTGAGAGGGCCCCACACTAAAGCCTTCATTAAGTCACTACTATTTACAGTTTGCTTGATGTGTTGGCTGATTCCCCTAGCAAAATGCCAGTACTAATTCTGGCTGAGTCTTTTCCAGCCCCCTGAGTGCCACCTTCATTCCTGCACTTGTTGCTTTGCACACATTTAGCCAGTGCCACTAGCAACAAATGAGCTTGTCACCAGGATCCTCTGTCCTTCACGGGTCCCCAGGGAACACACACTGCCCATACAGGGCAAAGCCCCATCTCCAAACTGACTGCTTGCTCTAGCACAGACAGGGAAAAGCGAGGGGGTAGGGACTATCCACACTCACCAAATGCAACTCACAGTAAAAAACATGTCAAAAAAACAATTGTTGCTCTTTCTTTTTCCTTCCCATGAGCAAATAGGATGTCAAATACAGGAATATCAGGCAGGGAAGGAAAGGTGTCAACTCTCTTCTGCTAATGGAAAGCTGGAGTAGGGTCTAGTGCAGTTACTGCAGCTGAAGAGCAAGCCAAAATCCCCAAGCTTCTTTTAGTGCTGCTGAGCTCCCAGACCCCTCACAGGGCTGGCTCATCTGTTCTGGAAGAACAGAGTAACATCTGCAGATGGGTTCCCATGTGCTTGTACCAATCCTATATTAAAAGATGAAATCTACTTTCCAATATGGTAAAAACAGACCAGCAACCTCCTGCCAAGTTCTCAAGCTAAAAAGGAAAAACAGTTAGCATCTCAGGCAAGGCTGTCTTTTAGCCAAAAGAAATTGATTTTTTTACCACCAGAGTAGGTTGGAGAGGTTAGTAAGAGAGGGAGTGGGAGAAAGGAGGAAAAAAAAAATCACCTACATACCCAAATATGTGGTGGCACAAATGTGCATTGCTGCAGATCAAAGAGTGACCACATCTTAGACCCTCCCTTCCCTAAACCAGAGGCTGCACAGTTTTCTGTGACCCCAGCAGCTGCTCTGACAGCAGAAACCATGAGCATGGTCCAGGTCAGGCACCTCAAATGCTGAGCCTGTTGGGCTTTATCAGGGCAGAACAGAAGGACATTGTGGCCAGAGCTCATCAAGATGAGATTTACTAGCCCTTCTGCTGTAGCATCTGTCCATTCTCAGGGACTGGAAATATTAGACCTCCTCCCTAGCATAGGTAGAACACTGGTCCAACCAAGGACCAGCAACAGACATCCAGAGAAGTACTCCTGTGAATTCTCCTTTTCCTACAACAGAAAACCTCAGAAGAGTAACAACATAACACATTCCTTCACTACTTTTCATTTGAAAACACAAAAATCAGTATTTGCCCACTAGTTTCCCTGTGAAATTACCATTCTTTATCCTCCAGCCTCCCACTTTAAAAAAGATGCATAACAGTGACAAAGAGAAGGGTTGCATGACTTGCTCTAGTCAGTGAGAAGCCAGGTTCAGAAAAGCAAGGATCCCAGCCCACCAGCACGTGCTTTTATTGCTGGTAGGCCAATCTTGAGAATTGCAATTATTTTTTTTCCTTCCTCTAAGGACTCCATGGAAGGAGCACCAACACAAAGACTAAAAAAAAAAACAACAACCAAAAAGTAGAGGAAGTTACCATGCCATTATGCAGCAATCTCCACTTTGCTTCAAAGCATGTTCTTTGTCAGGGTCCTTGACTTTGGTTATGGGAACTCAATTGCTACAATGCCTAGAGTTATTCAATGCCATGGCAGCCTTGAAAGGCAAGATTGCTGGCATTTTGTCTCACCCAAGACAACAGGCTTCCTTTTCATTCAACCCTATACAAAATTTTTAATGGATGGAGCAAGACAGTGAGGATCCTCAAGAGCAGAGCAAGTAAGGAGTGAAGCTGAAAGTGTCCTTCTCCCACCTTATCATCTTCCCCAATGCAACCAGTGGATAGGACAGGACTTATGAGAATGAAAGACCTGCCCCATAGTCCTTCCTAGCCAGGCAGGGAATGAGAATGCAGCATTTCAGACCTGTTCAAAAGGACAAGCCCCACTAGGTAAAACTGAAGTTGTTAGTCACAAAAGTCACACGTATCACCCACGGAGAACCCAGCACTGAGTTCTTAGTCACACACAGACAACGGAACGGAACAGACAATGCCTGAGCTTTCACTCTGCCTTCTTAGATAGTAAAAGAAGCAAGGAAACAAACCAGGCACACAAGCAATTAATAGGATTATCCAGACAGAAAGATCTCAGCACGACTCAACAGGCCATGAACACACCATATCATGCAAAGGTCCCCTCTGCTGTCACAGGGTTAACATGTGCCAGGCTGTTAGAGTCCAGTAACAGCCTCACCAGGTTTAGGAACTAAATCAAACACATCGAAATGCTGCTCTCCATACCGGTACCTGCTCATCTTTTTCCTCAGCCTGGCGAACAGTTTAGTTTTCTTTCTGTCGAGGATGGCACGCAAATCATTTCCGTTACAGGATGGCACAGTCAAACCAGGGAGGAAAAGTTAAGCTTCTGATCAACCATTTATTTGGTGCCACAAAACTCACTGTAATCAAGATGACAGGACCTCCACACTCTCTCTCTCTCTCTCACACACACACATACACACAGAAACAGGTACACATTTCCCGTGGTTCCTAGAAAGTTACAGTCCGGTCTGGAGATGGTAGAGAGGGCTTTTTGTGCTTGTCAAAGAACAAACTAGTCTTCTCACTGCTCTTTGGAATATAGTGCCATGGTGTACATGGAGGAGGAAACTATATAGACAAGCACAGAACTGTAAATGTCCTTTTTCACTGGTAACTGCAGCTCCTGATTCTCCCCTATAAATATTGGTGTACAAGAAACAAGCTCCTCATTCTCCTTTACTTAAGGAATCTGTGTGCAGTCTTATACATGGAACCTAATCAGCAGCTTTCCTACCATGTCTTTTTGCAGTTTGTCCAATCATACTAAGATAATGCTATAGATCTCCTTGGTCTTCTTAGGATCTGAACCCTGAACATCCAAATTCTTTCAGAAACAAAGCCCATGTGTCTGATGTTCCCAGAAATTCATCAGCTGCTCTGTGCTACTGTGCTACACAGCCAGCATCAGATTCATCCGATGTATTAGTTCTGTAGTGCCTTGCATGAATGTCAGAATGATGTGCATAGATAACTGCTTCTCTTCTCACACCTCCTCATTTGTTTCCTGCCATTGTGTTCTCCAATTCCCTTCCCAGTAGAGGGAAGCATCTGTTCCTGCTGCAGACCACAATGAGCAATCAGAACAGTGAGAGCTATTTCCTCCTGTACACTCTTGCTCCTGCCCTGCCAAAAAACAGAGGTCGGATGTGCAGGAGTGACAGAAGTATCTCACAGTCTTTCCTGGTCACTGCAAAACATGTGTACTAGCCTGGCAAATCTTTGCTACATCCTACTACGACACCCTGCTCCACTGTGCTCAGGAGGAAGAGAGCTGCTCTAGGGCAGGCCTAGCATCTTAGCCAAGATGCAGTGATTAAGCGATGAAGCAGCAGCGCTCATATTGTTACCCAGACAGGGATGTCTGTGCATGCTCACTGTCAGTTTTTAGGGCCATGTGGTCTTGCAGTCAGCCAAAGAGCACAGAGCTGGAACTGAGACACCCATTAGAGCCCCAGATGAAGCTAGGAGTTTGTGGAAACAGGAATCACAAGGATAGGTCATTTACTCATTGGAAGCTCTTTGAGGCCAGAAACTTCATGCCACAACAAAAACAGACGTGTCTGGGCCAGGTTGTCACCGCAATCATTTCCTCAAGGGAAAAAGGAAGGAGCTGGACAAAGCAATGGCTCCAGCCTTCATCTGTCCTGTTACCTCATCCTCTTCCAAGGTCCCTGGAGGATACCGCTGTCAGAGACATGATTCATAGCATTAAGAGGATGGCTACCATAGATCCCTCAGCAGGCTTCAGTCTTGTGGGGCTGTGATGATCAAGACACTATGTGCTAACTTGGGAAGAAGATACTCTTTTCACAAGAAGCATTCCTACTAGCACCTTGGAAATCTGGTGTTAGCAACCCAAAATTCAGGGACCAAATTCAGCTCAAATGTCGTCTTTCTTTAGAGGTGGCAAACATCACACACCTTGCTGGAACAAGACACACAAGTCATCTTATACTGACTGCAACAGGAGGTTAAACAGGGAGGAGAAACAAGGGAGCACAGAGGTCTCAACAGCTGATCTAGCCCTTCTGAAGCAATGCACTCAAACCACAGTTTGCCCTTACTTCATGCTGACTTCACCTCCTCCCTCCATCAATACACCAATTGTGGACTTGGGCTGTGCTCCTGCTCACCCAGCACGTGGGAATAGCAGCAGCTGGAAGCCAGAGCTTGACACTGTTTTATCACTCTCACATTTGGATGGGAGCCAGACAGCTGAGCCCAACCTCTCCCTCTCCTCTCAGAGCTAGAGAATGTGCAGACTTGCACTTAACCATACAGGACTGCACTCAGCTGAGGAAAGAAAACTAGAGTCCTGGAGGACATTCACTCCTTGCACATGTAAAGACTGAAAGTGCTCTGGAGCGAGGCCTCAAGTTTGTGAGGCTGCAATTACTTCCACAATGAAGAGGAAGAGGCAGGAAACCACCAGTGGAAAACAGGTGGTTTCAAGTATGGAGGGCCAAAGAGAATGCTGAGGGAACAAATGGGCTCTTGGTGTTCAAGCTTACAAGCTGTAGGTACATGCTGGAAGCATTTGAGGAAAATAACAGGCCACGTGCTGGGCAACTGGACCCAGGAGGAAAGACAGCTTACTATTACCTGGCAGTGCATGGAATTCAACTTTAAAAGAGCAGAGCTAAGAGTCAGCTGCCTAATTATCAGCATCTAGTGAAAGTTTAGACCTTTAGATGATATTCTAGAAAGGTGAGAGCTATTGTATTGTTACCTGGCCCCAAGGTGCAAATCTTGGATATGCTCTAGGGAGCCTCAGGAGGGCACTAACTGGCTACATGCAAGTATTCAAATCACTCCCCAGCTGACAACATGGAGGTTTCAACATCCCTGGTAGTGATATTCTTGTCCCTCTTCTGTTGCTGAAGGAAATACATTACTCCTACAGTTACTGACCTGGGCTGTGCTTTAACAGGGAAGGCATTGCCTGAGTACTGCTTGTCTAGACCCAGCAGGACATCATGGAGGTTTTGGTTCAACTGCAAAACACAAAAACAGAAGAAAGAAAAATAATAAGAAAAGAGCCCAAGTGCCAGATGAGAGTCTGGTCTGGCCTGCACAGGCTGATCACACACAAACTTATGCCCAGGCATGCACACATACTCAGTATCCCAAGAGAGGACAGCCCCACATCTGTTTCCACTCCTCTATGTGGTATGAAATGTTAGAGAACTCAAATTGTTGAAGAGCTGCTAGCTCCTATGGGAATGTTCCATCTCCCTTACAGATCATTCTCTTAGCTTCTATATCAACTGCCCCCACCAGCATACTGCCAGCTACCACTGCTGAAGTGGGCAGAGCACTTCCTTAAGGATCTATGTGCTAGAACTGAAGCTTCACTCTGGGTTTGTAACCAAAGCTGTCCTTCAGACCTGCTTACAAAGCTTGGGATACAGTTACTCCAACCGTGGAGCCAAAGGCAGACGGGCTTCTAGCCAACAGTAAGCCTTGACTTCACAAGCTGCCTGGACCATCTAGGCTTGGGCAGGATGTGGAGAGATTTGCAGAAATGCAGTATTAGGGGTTAAACTCTCCTTGAGAAGGCTGCAGTATTCACTCCAGACACTCCTACTCTGGAACAGCCAATTCATAAACAAGATGAGATGCCAGATTTGTCATTGGTAGGAGGAGGGATCCAATGCAATCAATGCTGGAGGCATAGTGCCAGCAACACCAGCAGTTAATTAGATGCTATAGCAGTAATAAGAAACAGATGGTTCTTATGGAACAAAGCAAAAGCCATGCCCTCATATCAAACTCCTCAGGAAAAAAAAATCCAAGACACAATACAAGAGAATTCCTGTCTAACAAGCATCTTTCCAATGTTTTGCTGAATATAAGTTAACAGCAACAAACTGATAATTATAACAATCCTCCTTATTCTTAATAACAGCTCATCCCTCAGTGGAGATGAGCAGGCTATTAATTGGAAAGATCCCCATGAAGTGTCAGCAGGGCTCAAAATGGATGCATTACACCAAGGCAGAGGGCCCCTGACTGCTGGGAATTGAAGGACTATAATGTTGCTTGTTGCTTAGCGGCTGTCTTGTTGTCAGGATGACATTGGGGAGGGGAGGGAATACAAGTTTTCCAGCTTGGCTCTCAACCCCTCTTTAAGATTAGTGCAACATTTACAGAGGGCGTGCAGCTCTTAGGAGCAGTGTGCAGACTAAGGAATTCAAGACTTCTCTAGCTTTTACGTGAAGGAACAAGAGGCAACGTGGGGCTTTCCCAGAGGCTGTTCCTGAAGTCTCCTCTGGGTGCTGGTGTACACTACCAGGATCCAGCCTGCCACCACCACATTATAACGCTGCATACTGCTGTGATTCCCAACTCGTGGCCAAATAGTAGCCCATGCTAAGCACTTAAATGCCTTCTTTCGGGTAACAGGCAGGAAAGGTGAAAATGCAGATAGGTACTGCTGGGAAGTGCCCTCTTGGGGCACCAGAGTGAGGCAGCTCTTAGGTTTTCTGAGATGTACAGACTGACAGATTCCCTGCTAGTTTCAGCCACCATAGATGGAGAGATCACAGTTCATAGCAACTTACTGCCAGGCAGCAGAGAAGGGGAAAAAGAGACACCAGAAGCAAATAGACACCAGGCTGAACGTGCCCAGGTTACAGATCCATAACAGATAACAACAGAAAAAAAGGCAGCAAAAGATAGGCCAGAAAGTGACTTCTCTTCCCTCTGTGGGTCAGCAAATGAGCCCTGCCAAGTGCCACAAACTCCTCTCTGCTGTGCAGCACTGTGGTTTCTCCCTTGTGCTCCATCCCTTTACACTACTATCTTCTCAGTGGCTCGAAAAAAAATAAAGGTTAACATTTTCCTTTGGCATTGGGCAACTGCTCTGTCTCCTCCAGCTGGTTTTTTAGATTTTGTTGCTTGTTGGGTTTGGGTTTTTTTTAAATAACAGTGAGGAGAGGGTGTATTAGTAGCATAAACTGTTTAGTTGCCTTACCTTGCTCATTTCTTTGTGGAAGTTCTCTTCTAGGCCTGCTATACTCTGGAATGTGTTGACGTAGAAACCAACACGACTGCCAAATGAAAAATGAGACGGAAGAATTTAATGGCCACAATAGTTTCCCCAAAAAATTTCAATTCTACCCCTTCTGTTGCACCTCTCACCCACCATTCCCATTCAAACTCAACTCTGTCAGGTCTGGTACATGCTGGAAGAGAAGAGTGGCAGAGAAGCATGAAAAGAGCCAAGGCTAGGCATGAGGCAAACATGTCCAGAGTGAGAAGGAGGCCAGGTAGGATAGGATCTGAATTTGTGCTGGCTAAAGGAAGAGAGAGGTGCAGGGCAGGGGGGGGATGAAAAAAAGAAGGAAGAAAGAAAGAGAGAAGAAAAGGAAAGATTGAAAGATTAAAAGAAAAAGGGGGGGGGGGGGGGGGGGGGGAAGGCCAGTAGCAGGGTGATGGAAAAGAAAAGGATAAAGGCTGTGTGACACAATGTGGAGAGAACTAGGGGGATCAGCAGGAAGATATACTCATTCACTCTGAAGTCCCTCAGCACCAGGGGAGGAAAAAAGGCATGAACTGTTTGCTTCAGGGACAAAAGAGTAAGAAGCACAGGATAGGCACAGAGAGCAATAGGAAAGCAGAAGGAGCAGCTGGATAGCAGGAGCCTGTGAACAACCTGTGGCATCTTAAAATCCCAGCAGCCACCTGCCCCTGCTTCCTCTGGCCAGCTTGCTAGATGCAAGAGCAACAGCAAAAGGGAGATGCTCTCTAAGGCTAGGAGCATCACCATGCTGCACAGGAAACCACCTAGACACCTGTATCCCTCTCTGCTTCTTCCTCAGCCAAGCCTGCACACTGCTTTGAGCAGTCTCTCAACCCTTGCTGGGAGGAAAGAGGAGTGAAAGCAGACATCAGCACTTTGCTTTCCCGCAGCCACCCACTCTCTTCATCCCCCATGGATCAGCATTGCCAACCCAGATGCAATTACTGCATTTAAAAACAAGAAACTGGGACACTCCCAGGAGGATTTTGCCTGCTTTTCACCATGCCCTCCCCATATGTCAGCTTCTGCTGCCCTCTAAGCTAGACATTGGTCTGTTTCTTTCTCCTTCCTTTTCATAACCAGTGGTATGGCAAATTCCATCTCTCCAGTCTTCTCATTCTCTCAGCCCATCTTCCAGAATAGCCTGGGCTATCCTGGGCACAATAGTACAACCACAAACCAGTTCCTCACTGTGATCTGTGTCACATAGCCAGGAGCACATTTAGGGGTAAGAGAAAGCAGCCACACCTCCTTGTCTTTATTCACCCAACTACCCAAATCCAAAAGTGGCATCCAAAGCACAGTAACTTGTCATCTCATCTGCCCTCTTGTGTCACACCTGCTGCTTCATCAGGTGTTCATAAGCTTGCATTGGTGAGATACAGTGATCAAGGCATCATCTCTTGGCACTCTACAACTCCAGTGATCATATAAACTCCTCCAATATATCATCTTCCCTTCATGATTAAGGGAAGATGACCTACCCACTCAGCCACAGATATTCCTTTCAGCCAGCTTGCTCCCCACCCAAAATCTTAGTGACCCAGCCTCCTCTGCCTGCTGTCCATAATGGATGCTGGGCCACTGCCCAATAAACTTGTGCAGGGCTGGTGGGGCAAAGGGATTAATCTGAGAAGCATAGAAACAGAGCTTCAGTTTGTGTCAAAATGGAATTTTTCGTAAGGATCTTGAAGTAAAACCAGAAAGCTAAGAGTGAACTTGGCTATGGGGAATCCTAGGACAGACTCTCTGAGAGGGTCCAGAAGAACAAAGCAGACACTGAGCCTAAGCTAAGAGAAAAGTGATACAAGAGTTTGGGTCTTTGCTTCCTTCCAGTTGGCCCTTGGGAAAACTTCCATCACTCACCTATTCCATAGTGAAGGCAGCTCCTCCTGCAGATCAACGTTCATCTCTTCAAACACCTTCTGAGCCTTAACTAACTCTTCTTCAGCCTTAATAACAGAGAAGGGAGATTGTCAACTGCACCACAGACAAGAAACCTGCAAGGCTGAGACAACTGTGACTCTTTTGACTTCCTTGGGAGACCAGGCAAAATTCTGATATCCCAACATCAAATGACTGTCCCAGGAAGCAGGGTTGCATCACAAGTGACCTGATGCCCCTTCAGCTTGCATGTGTTACTTTCTGGTTTTCTCTCAATACATTTTCCTGTTTGGATACTCCAAAAGTAATTCAAACGTCCAAAAATGCGCTTTAAGATCTACAAGTTTCCACAGCTTCCAAAACTGAAATGGAGCTGGTCAGGCAGTTTGACCACCAGCTTAGATACAGATGAAGATAATTGTGGTCCCTGCCCCTTGCCAAGTCTTTGAAAGAGTCTTCGAAAGAGTTGAAATCCATCCAAAATGGCACTGAAGAAGAGTCCTTCCTCATGGGGACTCTGCTTAGATAAGGCCACGGCAAAGCCCCATCTCTTCTGAAGAAGGGAGGAGGTCTGCATCCTTGGCTGATACAGTGCTGTCACAAAGCTAACTAGAGAAGCAAGGAAGGGTATGCAAAGCATGAGTTGTGCCAGCAGGAGGCCAGGTTGGAATGGTTGAGCAGCAGGTCTCTATTTCAGCAGTCTCATGTGCTCTTGTTGGTGAGAATCTAACACAAGACTAACCCTTGGGTGGCTTCTGGGGGCCAATACCAAAGGAAATATGCCTCATACAGGACCTCATTCTTCCAGTTAGGACTTTGAACTTGATTTGTTCGTTTGACCTAGACAGCAACAGATCCCAGTTCCTATTTGGAGATTTGTAACAGCAGCATTATTCCTTAACCCTGTGCAGTGGGATGCAGGGTGGTAAACCCTTGCATGAGCAACCTGGCAACACATCTTAACAGGAAGGTCAGCACAAATGCCTAGTGTGTATGTGACAACAACGGTGCCACTGAACTCTGCAAGGAGACCACAAAGCAGTGGGGATCTGATCTTTCTACAGGCCTGCAGTCAGATTCTCAGCCCTTCTATGAAATGAAGTTTTCTCTTCTTTGTGCCAGCTTAAAGCAATCTAGTTTACTGCTCCCTAATGACAAGTGTATGCAAAGACAGGATTGACAGGAGAAAGGATTTTAAAATATTGTGCAGTTCAGAGAACTGTTCCTCAGTGTTGTGTAAGATCCTTCTGCCCTCCATTTCTTTACAGACTCAGGAGCAAGCTGCTACTTTCCAGCCACATTCACCTTTCAGAGAGTTGCTCATTGCTGGCAAAGGCAAGGCTAAGAGTTTGTACTGAAGATCAGAAGAGCTTGCCCCAGAAAAAGACATAACTGGGAGTTATTAAAAAGTTAAACAGACCTTGTGAGTAACAGGCAGGGGGAGAAGAGGCAACAATGCTTCCACCCAGAAAAACCCTGCATTTTCTGCTACACTCACTTAAAACCAATGTGGCATGTTTGCACAACCCCCAAAAAACACCCATCATAACTGAGACAATTTATGCTGGTTCAGAGACAATGATCACAGAGACTCATTCTGCCTTAAAAACCCTCTAGAGATGATTGTTCCTAATGTAACCATTTTGGCGGGGGGGGGGGGGGGGGGGGGGGGGGGGGGGGGCATAGTCCATCCTTTGGATTTGTCTTACTCTAATTTCCAAACTAGACAGCAATAAGAATCAACCCAGGTGATGGGATAGCTGGGAGATGAGGCACCTTGAATGCTGTTCAGTCTTCAGATATGGTGAACATTTATAACAGTATTCCCACTCTCATTTTACCTGTTCAGAAGGTTAAGGAACCTAGAAACAATGTGTGAATATTGTGACATACCAAGGTAAAGGCAAACTCAGCAACAGGCAACGTTCACTCTAGAGCAGCTGTAGGAATCAGGGATCCATCTAGTGCTCTCAGTCCCACACACAGCACTGAATTAATTCTCCATTCCTTTTTCAGCCCAGCAATCTTCTCACCAGTGGGATTCCCTTTGCCTGTGAAGCACTATATAGCCTTGACTGCTTCCAGACAGAGCAGAAGCCAGCTCATGCAATACAGTGGGAAAAGGAGAAAAGAGTTTTTGGGGGCAGAGACCGCTCATACCCTATCTGTGTGCTTTCTATTTCAGCTGTCATCCTTGCCAATGTAACAGAGCTGAGGCAGAAGGATGTAAAGCCCAGGGGTCCATGAAATGTGATCTCAGAAAAATTCTTCCTCTTGTCTCTCTGCCTGAAAAGGGGAAGGTTTGAGCAGGATCTGGGCAACACAAGTGCTTTCTTGACCTTCCCCCTAGCCAAGGCCCAGAGTGACAAGCATAGTTGGTTCAGTTGTGACAGGGGCGGTAGGACTTACTCCCCATGCTTCCTCCCGTCATGCATCCCAGCACTCACGAGGGCCTGGCAACATCCAGTCTGCTGCTTTCGGGCAATTTGGTGACCACTTCTCTTCAAACACTATGCTGTGAACTCTGGTGATTATACACTAGCCACGGGGCAGAAGTAAAGAGGAGAGCTGGGTGCCCCACCCCAGTCCCATGCCCACATGGGGCCAGACCAGACCTGCCTCTCGGAAGGGCAGCATGGCTCAGGTCTCAACTTGCTGGCTTGCTCTTAGAGACAGATAACTTTCTGTTATTGCTGCAGTACCAAGGATGTTGCTTTCTAGTTTGTGTTCAGCATTCCTGAAGAGCTTAGCAAAAAGGCAAGAATTTGCTGTTCTAAGCCATATTTCCTTTTGTTTCAAAAAGTGCATTCACCAAAATCTGTAACTGAGTGCATGCAAAAGCCAACCCCACAAGAACCTTTACAGGAAGCCCCCACTGTATTGTTTTGATTAGTATTTGCCAAGGCCTAAAAAGCCAGCAATTCATACACGGGAGGGAAATAATAGGTTTTGCTGACCTCATTTTTGCTTGGAGGGTGTTAAATTGAGGTAAGAAGAGAAAACAACACAGCTGCTGGCAAGGGGAATGACTATTTTTAGGCTTAACATTCTGAAGCTCCTCCATAATTGCAGTGTCATCAGCCTTCCTGCTTTTATCAAGAGCTTAACGAGATTTAGTGTTGTCAGGCAAATATAGAACCGAAGCTTTTTTTCCCCCTACCTGCTCCTGTTTGTGAAGAAAAGCTGAAAAACTTAGTTTCAGAATACAAACTAATCCTCTATATTGACTGTTTGTAAGTCTTCGATTTGTACTTTTTTTTTTAATTAAAACAAAAAATATTTGCATAAGTAGAAACCAAAACCACCAATATTGACAATAGTATTAGTTCAGGAATGACAAGGGAAAAATAAAAAGGAGGACTCAAGTTGATTTGCAAATATCTGGGGTGACTGAAAAATAGTAATGCACTTAACAGGAGGTGGAATGATTATATACTCCCTTGTCACCTACTCTGAGGCAAGGTCACCCAGTAGAGTGAAATTATCAATCAACGCTCAGCAGCCTGTCTAAGAGCAAAGTGAAACAGCAGGCAATTACTCCCAGTCACCCCAGCCAGTCTGAGAAGAGGAAAAATGTTCAAGAGCTGATTTAACTATCTGTGCCTTGAGAAACTTCCTATTCCTGTTTTTTGTCCTCCAGAAATACCACCAGCCAAACAGACCAAGCAAGAACCAAAATGACACAGATCACTCCCAGCACAGTGGAGGCACAGGGAAAGCCCCCAGCAGTCTGCCAAATGTCTTTCTCCTTTCAATCAGGAATGAATACATATGTCTTCCCTTTGGTAGGATCGGAAGTGAGACTGGTAACAACTGTTCTTTCACCAGGATTTATTGATGTGGTAATCCAGACTTTTCCCTGACCTGCAGTCATAAACTGATAGGGAAAAACCCAGGTGCTTTACAAGGTGAGAGCCATTTAGTGCTTGCAAAGTGCAATTCATTCTGTGACAAGGAGTGTGAAGATGTAGGAGCATTTGAATGAGAACAGATGAGCTCCCCAGGAGCTAGCGAGCAGGTAACTGGCACTCTCCCATTCTGGGTAATGAATTAATATCCCTTGCCCATTGAAGGCATTGCCTTCTTACTGACTGTTTCCTGTCATTTTCCTCTTATCCCCTAAGGAGATCCAAGGGAAGTACCAAGGGAGATTCCATCAGGAAGCCATGCTTTGCCTGTGCAAGTAGGATGGAAATTCTTAGTCCCTGCACTTTCTCCGAGCTGCTTTCATGTCCCTCAAGATGCTACAACCTAGACATTCGTTCAAGTTCTGCCACATGATGTAATAATCATAGTCTCAACCACACGGTATAAATTACCTGGTCTGGGCTCACGTCTCCTCCTCTGCAGACAAACTCTGTGTGTTGAGAAACTGCTCTTTTAGACCTCAAAGCCAGGACACTGCCCATTTCTGAAAGCTGGATTGGCAACCTAACTCAGCAGCCATAGAAACTAATTTTGAAGCAATTGAGGACTTTTGCTGGCTTTCAGCACAAATGCAGATTTTTTCCACTGTTTCCTCTTCTTTTTTTCTTTTTTAAACAACAACAATAAAAATAGACTGCTTCTCTCAGAAGGGAAAGTGATCAATAATTCAAGGAACTACATCACATCACCCTTTGCCTGGGCATTCCATAGCCTTCCTTCATCTTCATTTCATCTTAGCGGGAGGAAGCACAAGCTCAGTATTAACTCATCTATTAGAAGTCAATAGGGCAGGCACGGTTTCATTCATTGGTCAGCAGTTTCCACACGTCCACTGTGGCTCAGGAGCATCAAGGGCATACTTAACAGAAGGGACTAGAGTGAACGTTGCCTAGAGATTAGTTGCATGGCACAATCTAGAGCCCAAAATAGCGCATGCAGGGTTAGAGCCAGGTAGATCAGCAGTCACCTGATTTCGGAGCAGATTAGTTTGCGCAACGAGGTGAGCTTGTAGCTTCCCTTGACACCACTGAGGAGCGGCTTTCTCAAGCAGCGAAACAGGCTGGGGGGAGGGAGCATGTTTGAGTGAAAACAGAAGAAAAAAAAATAAAGAGAACAAGATAGACACAAACATATATCTTTTAGGATTAAAAAAAAAAAGGAAGTTAAAATCACAACCGAGTGTATTTAGAGGCTGCTGGGCCAAACCAGTATCACCAAGGCGAGAGAGAAAGCAAACATCCTGGAACCCATCAGTTATGAATCCTTTGAAGCATGCCAAGTTTAGCAGTAATTAATGCTCCGGTGTGGGCTGGGATACTGCAGACCAGCCAGACAGCTGCAAAGTGCAACAGATACAATTGTTAGTGACCCAGCACACAGACAACCCTACTCCGAGTCATGGCTGTGAAGTGGGAGCTCCTTAAAGAGAGGTCATAATTATTTGCATGCAACAGCTGAAAGTCCACAGTGCTTTCTTTTAATGGCGGGTTGTGAGTTTAGCAATAAGTGGCAGGAGTCCTGGGTGGGAAAAGAACATCCATATATTAGAGGAGGGGGGGAAAAAGAGACCATACAGAGCTCCAAAAGGGATTTTCATTGCTATTTCTGTTACTATACCACGAGAGGTCAATCAAGTCACTTCCAAATTGTATGCTGTCACAAACATGATTTTTCTTTCCTAGGGGCTCTCAGCACTGGAACAACCCTACTTCAAAGGCTCACCCTACAGAGGTGAACTTTCTGCATCAGCCTAGTGCACACTGAGCCCTGGCTGCTGCCCACAGCACTGCAGAGCTCAAGTGTGGGATTGCAGGCTGGGCTGTGAAACCTGCCCATTTGGCAAAAGCATACCTACAGAACTTAAGGAGACTTGCTGCTCCCATGTTTATAGGATCACGACGCTGCTATGTCACATAGCATCTTATGCATGAGCTTATGGATTAAAGCACAGAAGAGGGAAGTAAGTTCTAATCCAGTGTATTATTTTGGCTAAGGAGAGTCCAATCAAGTACTAAGGGACACCTGTACAGGCTGAATCAAGAACAGAGCACCAACTCCTAAATCTCAACATTTCAGTCTTGAAACTGCACTGTTCATACTTTAACAGAAGAGCAACAATCAATCCCTTCTTAATAATGTTTTATGTGAGCATTTGGGGCCACATGACTGAGTGCAGCAATAATGAAGAAGGCCAGACTCTTTGGTACAGATCACCAGACATCAACCTGAGTAGATGAATTCCTACAAAAAACATTTCACTGCAGCAAAGATCCCACAGGCACATACCAGTAATAACACCATGCTCCAGGGAAATTCTGCTCTTACTCCAAACACAGTGTACTGCTTTGAACAGAAGGCACAACCAGCTGGGCCTCATGCCTTGCATACAGAACCAAGAATTGCTTTGCCACAGAAATGATGCAGTAACACCTGAGCCATCAATCTTTCTTCATTGTCTGTCAAGGTTAATCACAGTGCATGCACTGAGTGAGCAAATGCCTGATGATATGCAGCTTAAAAAAAGTACTGTGGCAAGTAAATGCAGATCTTTCACTCCTCTGTGTAGAAGAAACACTAGTGTCTCTCACATAGCCCTTATTTCCTCCTACCAAAAATAACCATAAGCAAAGGCTGACAAGACTTCTCAGCCTGGTTAAAAGATAAAGATTCAGGCTCACTCCTTCCTACACAGCTTCTAGACTGCAGAGTCCTCATGTGCCATGGCCCACATGCAAGAGAATAAAAGATGTCTTCCCAGTCCTGGACTATCCTGTTGTGTCAAGACTTGTCCTGAGAAGTGGAGCACACAGGTTCAACTCCAGGTACTCAGCATATAGGAGTACTCCACAACTCATTTTTTTAGCCAGGAATTCCAACTAAGTGGCTCCTCTAGAACACCACCAGCACTTTCTTCGTCTTAAACTAAAAAAAAAATAAATAATTGCTTTAAATTAATGTATTAAATGCATTAAAAGCAAATTCTTCACTTGTATGTTGGGCATGCTCTGCAGTTAACCTTGGATCGAGCTGTTCATAGGCATGAAGTTCTCTGACATGAGAAAATTCTTGGGATTCTGCTTTCAGCCACATTTATTATCTCATTATTGTGACCAACAGACAGCAGAACACAGTCATCAAGGGTACATAGGATGCATTTCCATCAACAGACTTGTAACTCACACTCATGAGAGTCTCTGTCCTAAAATATCAGAGAACTTCAAAAACAAAGCCAAACTCAAGCAACACTTGCTTACTCCCACCACTGTTCTAAGATGAGGAGACAGAGTCCCAAAAAGCAGACAAATTTGAAAAGTTTTCTGGGGTACTGCCAGATTTTGCTTCCCCCAAAGGCTTTTCTGACACAAGTTACTGGATCTGCAGTACCTAGCCAGTGTGCCCCTTCCTTAAAGGCACAGCCTCAAACGGTCACAGCAATGCAAGCTTAGGCCTTGGTCACCAAGAGATTAGGACAGATGGATCTGAACCAGCCCAACAGATCATCCTGCTTTCTCAGAGACCTTAACAGATGAGAAGGAAACACCTAGCAAAACCTCACTGGCTCACAACATCTTAGAGGTCAGTTCCAACCTAAGCGATTCTATGAAAACACATCCAGTTAAGAGGTATAAATGCACTTAAAACCTGCTCAGTAGGCAAATATAGAGCTCTGAAAATGAATGGATGGCTGCACATCCTTCTGCTTGCTTTACCTTTGCAATTTTGGTTTCATCCTTCTTCTTTGCAGTTTGCAGGGCTTCGAAGTGGTGCCTGGCACTGTCATAATCCACAAGCTTCCTTCCTCGCTTTGCTATACGAGACTAAGAAAAATGGAGAGAAGAGTTGTGACAATGTTTCCCAGCAACCAAAACCACACAGCCTCACAGGAAACCACCCACCTCCTCTTCACCCAGCTTCCAAAGCATGTCATGCTCTGTCCACACAAGGACACTCACAGGATACTCTACACAGGCTTCCCAGAGAGGTGGCCCCAGGAGCCATTTATGACAACCACCATAATAGAGTGAGCTCCCCAGAAAAAAAGCAGACCCAGCCAGGGAAAGCAAAAGGATCCAACCAACAACAGGCCCCATCTTTGGATGACAATGTTTTCACAGCTGTAGCTCCAGTGGTTCCTAAAAGACTCCCCAAGTACCTACGGACTGCAACATTTTCAGGGTGTCCTGAGGGCTGCAGCCAGACTAACTAACCAGCTCGCAGCCCTAGTTCAAAAGATTAAGTACAACAAAAGAAGGTATTTAAAGTTGCCAGCACAGCAAAAGCAGTCATCCACACGCTCAGGATATGCCTAGGAGGGGACCTTGAACCCTGTAACAGGAGGTGCAGACAGAAGTGACCACAGCCACAGGCAATGGTCCAAAGTAATTAGCAAGATGAGCTTAAGGGAAAAACCTGTAACGCTGTGTCACTAATAGGCAAGACACACTGAAGTCATAACAAATACAAGGAGGGAGCCAACTAGGTACCAGATTCATGTTCACAAATGGAGTCCTGACAACTCAGTGGCTGAGAATACAGAATAGACATTCAGGCCTGTAGACTGATCCTTAATTATCGTTCTTCATCTGAGGTACCTCAGTCTCCCTCCCCCAGCACAGATCCATCTTGTCAAGGCTCAGGCCCACTGGGCTGCCCTGTTTCAAAAACCATCCTGCCTCCTTGGATCCCCTCACCCTCACACTCTCTACAAACACCTAAGACTATCTGGGTTGGAGTACAGGCCTTCACAGTCTGACTCTAAGACCCCTCAGATTGGAGAGCCTGGTTCAGCATCCATGATCAGTAGTCTAGACACAGGCTGGAGAACTAGAGTGGAAAGGCATGGCAAGGGGCCAGAAGGGTTTCTAATTAACCACAGCACCTAGGGAAATTGAAAGTGCAAGATGAAGAATCAGCATTGTCATTTACTTGCGAAAGCAAAAGATCCCCCTCCACTGCACTTGGAAGGGACATGTGGTCTCCTCTCTCTAGGCTTTTGCAGATGAACTGCAAAACCACACTCATGGCTGATCTTTCTGCCAGACCAGCTGGGACCAGTCTGCACGTCTCCCACACAGGCTCCTCTGCACTTTCATCAAGCACTGGTGCAGCTCTGTGTGAGTCACAGCAGTTCTGCAGAATCTCAGCCACACACACATCCAAACTGATTTCAAAGCACTCGGCTCACTCCAAGAGAGGAATCAAAGAAGCTGAGCCACCCTGCAGTTGAGGTCACTACGAAGCCACCTCCCAGACATCATACTGCCAGCCAGGCACAGAGACAGGATGACAGAGGGGGCTTCCAGCAGCATGACAACCTCCAAAGATGCTTGTTTATGCATCTTTCACATACACCAGATAAAACGCATCTGGGATTTAAGAGAGGATTTTTCCCTCCTGATCATACTGGTAGAGATAGCTGCAGTGTCGCCCAGCTCTGACACAGCAAACAGACACTTCCAGGTTTCCCTGCCACCCTATCAGAGAGCTTGATTCAATGGCCCCCATCTCTAAAACAAAGTCACTCCTGCCCTTTTTTGCCATTGCCAGTCTTCTAATCCCCTCAACTCATGCAATTGCCTCTGATGGAGTAATGGGACTCCGCAAAATCCTGGAAGACCTTGTAGGACTCTACAGCTACCTACTACTAATCTGAAGACAAAACATAAACTTCAACAAATCTATCTTAATTTGAGCCTCCCTTTAAAAAAAAAAAAATAAAAATTCAAACCATGATGTACTACTTTTCCCCCCTTTACCTAGTATGTTATTTCAAACCTACTAGCAACAGGGCACCAGCATCAGTGCAGGAAAGAAAATCACAAATTCCATAGCTATTGAGAACTTGAGCTACGGTTTATCTTCTCTAGGCTGACTGCAGAAATCTGTACTCGTTGCATACTCTGCAACTCCATCCAAAACCTCACTCTGAAATAATATGGGTTATGCAAGAGTCTAAGAGGTGATACTGACCAGCAAAGAAAGGATAAACCATGGTTTTCATTCCCATTTTTCAAGTTAGAGAAGATAGAGGCTTTGTTCACCTTTCCCTATCCCACACACACAAAAAAATCACTCCCTTCTACTTATAAAATTTCTTAATAAAGCAATGCTGTCTTCACATTCCTGTTGTGGATCCTGTCAAAAAACGTCAAGGGAATTTTTCCAGCTACTCAAGTGAAGGAGGATTCAGAATATGTTAGAATTTAACAAACAAACAACAAAAAAAAGCGTGTATGGTCTGACTCATCACACATTTTAGTTACTGGGCTATTAACAAAAACCAGACCTTTACATAGCTAAATTAAAATCATATTCTCTCCAGAAGTCATCTTTCATTACCACAATAATGCCAGAACTTCAGGAAAGGCAGAAAATTTGCTTTTGTGAAAACAAAACCCAGAAAATTCCCACTACAATAAAACCCAAATATTCTGTAAATTATGTAAGAATGGGCAGGTTTTGCCTGCCAGTCCCAAGAACTAATTGCTTACATGAAGCCAAACTGTACTTTTGTGTAACTCTAGCAGCTTTTAACACTGCTTCTAGGAGTTTCTATGAGCTGAAGAAAATGTCCTTTGATTTTAACAGCTTATTGATTTGAGCACTTCTCACTGCACCAGGGTAAGGAGAATGACTCACCCAGCTGAATTACTAATAAAAACATACTGACCTTTTAAATTTCACAGCACTGGAAGTCCATTTTAAGCAAAATAGCCAACTCTTGTGAAATATATCCATATCTTATTAGAGGAAGCAACAGAGCACCAAATTCTCACTCACTTTAGGACAGGAAGCAGAGGTGAGTAGTGCTCTCTTTAAAGTGTTATTTAAATTCTGCAGAAAGTTGCTTTAATTTCCCATTTTCTAGAGCATCATTTGAAGACTGAGAAAGGAATACTAGTAATGAACATCTTAGTGGCCCACTCAGAAGTCAAAAAGAGGATCCATGGGAGCTCAGTTTGAATTTTGGTGGAACTTGGGCAGCCCTAGTCTTGCACTCCTTTTTAAAACTGCACTGCAAAACCTCTGCAGGACCAAGTAGAATTAAGAAATCCCAAAGACGGGAAAAAGTGACACCCTGAGGTGACCCTGCACACACTGACAAGGCTAGTAAAATGTGATTTGGCCTGAAGCAGCACAGAAGTCTGGGTTTGCAGCAAGCCTGAAATAAGAACTTCTACTTAGGAAGCAGCACACAAGCCTCCGCACTGCTAACTGAGGCACATGGCATCCTACCACATGGAGCCATCAGCTCTACAGCCTTGAGCGGGTGGAAAAACAACAGCTAGTCTCTTCATCCTTCCTATCTTCAGGTTTCTAAGGACAGAAGAGGCTGGAAGAATGAAGCAAAACCAGGAAGCCCTAGAAGGGCTGTTCAGGGCTCATTTTACAAGTCTGTAACCTGCCCCCCTTTGATACAGCACAATCCTCTAGAAGCAACAAATATTGACAAATGTTTTAAGGGACATGTGGCGGGGAAAGGGTTGTTTTCACTGGGAAGTAGCCAAGCTGATACTTCCCATATGGTGATATCATTACTAGTGCTTCCATATGGTGAAGACATTTCCTGCATAACCTTCTCAAAACAAATGGAAAGGAGATGTGTGGGGGAAGGGAAGCTCACAGGACACCATTCAAACTTTGGTCCTTGGATATGAACTCTCCCAAAAAAAGATGCCCATCCAGCATTTCTCCTTCCCTAAAACAAGGTGGTTATATGTACAGCAGGACTTCAAGGAACACACAGAAATCTGCCTTGCATATCAGCTTCTATCTGTAAAGCACATTTGCTTGGTACTTTGTACTTAAAGGGAAATAAAAAACCAAAAACAGAGGCTGAGAGCTCATGAGTTATTGGTGACATTGCTCTCTGGCACTGTGATACAACAGGAAAATTTATGGATCCTCCTGTTTTCCACTTACGTTTTGTCTTCAAGTATCTTTCCTCTGGATTCTTCACTCTCATTTCAAGCCCAAAGAAGAACATAACACTTTCACAAGACCTTGCCTGCTCTAAAAGGAAAGCTTGCAACAGCACAGCACACACATCCTCCTAAAGATGATGAGGATGCAAGAAATTGATTTTTAGGAGGTTTCATCTGCTGTGACCCTGTAGGTCAAATTGCTTAAAGAGAATCTTACTTTAATATCTGGAAATTGGCCCAGGTATGTATCCATGGTCAAAAGTGCCTGATCCACCAGCTTCTGATGGAAATCTGTCCAGAGGAGGTCATTGTTCTGAAAAACAAAAATAATGAAGCATTAGGAACAGAGAGCACTGCATTTCTGTTTTCCTCTGAGTTCAATAATTTTGGTCACTCAGAGCTTTTAGGAAATAGTAATTTCCTTGGAAAAACTAAGAAGCTGGGTAGATAGTTGAAAACCAAGGTCATGCCAGAAACATAGAAGAAAGCTTGATGCTGCTAATTCAAGTGACCTCTGCAAGCACATAGTGCCCTTTGTGAAGCTTCCTTTGAGGGACTGTCTTTTCCTGTGCAGTGCTAGCCCAAGTCAGAAGGGAAGATGGTTAGGTTGGCTTTACCTTCTCTCACAAGCTACAAAAATGGGACACCTGACACCACTAGGCACCATTTTCTGCTCTTGATTACAACACAGCTTTCTGGAGGATAATGAATAATAGCAGAAAGCTATTCTAGCAGTCTTCAACCCTTGCGCCACCTGCTTCCACAGCTCAATGGAGGTCACATCCAACACTTGCACCCTAAGCTGTGTACACTTTATGCTTGATGTTTATGTTAGGCTCACTAACGTCCTGTCTACACCTTGGCTTAGGTGGAAATTGTCCCACTCTCCTATTTTTTCAAGTAAATGAAGGTTTGGGGCAAAAAAATTCAAGAAGCATGTCTACTGTGTGTGAATTTATTGGGGAGGAGCATAAAAAGAGTACATTTGCCCTGTCTCTTTTTTCCTGAAAGACAGAAACATAAACAAAGGCATTAAAGGGCGAGACTGAAGGTTGGAAATATTCCTGCAGTCTGACAGAGCAGTTACAATTTGCTCTCAGGACTCATGTTCCCTTTGACTCCTCTGGCTCAAACTCTCTGAAAGGACTGTCTCTTATAAGGCATCACAGTAGCTTAGGAAGAGTAAAAAGATCAACAGAGAATGTTAAGCCAAACTAGTTGAATTACAACTCCATTGTTTACTGCAACAGCACTTCCCAATAAAAGGTTTCCATGTTCATGCAAGAGCTGATCTGGAAACGCTCAGGTTTTGTTTGATTTATCTTCACTGAAGTTAGTATTTCCTGGGGACAACCCAGATGCTATTTCAGGTGAGATTTTTTCTGCAGGGGAAAGCAGAGAAAGAATCCTTCTCTTTCTCTCCACTTTATTCCTTCCTCTCTGCTCTAATGCCACAGACAGCTGCAGATAAACCCAGTCCTGCAACCTCATGGCAGAGGGATCCACAGAGCTGAGCTGCCACAGCTGTTGCTCAGCAGAACAGCCAAGCAAAAGAGCAGAGGGCGCCTGCTTCCAGCTGGACCCAGCACACACACATGCCAAGGGAGATTTAAGCTGTCAAATGACAGGCTGTGCCCTATGCTCCACAGAAAACACCTGGGCAAGTTGGACAGGAATCACCTCACCAAAGGATGGAACAACAACAGCAGGTCATGGTCACACATGGCTCAGCCAAACAAGGTAGCAACTAAAATATGGCAGCTGGTGGTACTGCTGTCAGTGGGTGGTTATTGCAGAATATACAATAGCTCCTCTGACCATGCTTTGGCCATAGATTTAGCTGCTTCTTTTTCTTGCACAAAACATAAGCAATACATCCCAGTTGACCTTAGTGACTCTCTTTTGGCATCCTCTGTCCATGTCTAGCCACTACTGGGGAAACAGACTGCACATGGGTGTAAGCATACAGCTCTGCGTAACATTCAAGCATCTGGGGACAGTGCCCTACAGACAAAATACAGGCCACATCCCTCTTGTTTTCCCTTCTTTCCAATGCCAAGTTTGTCTCTCCAATTTCTCTGCAAAGCTGTATGTCTGAAGAAATGTGGCACACAGACACACCTTTCAAAGCTCATCTCCACTGACACACCAAGCCTGGTGACCCCACATCCTCTTACCTCTGCTATTTTATTTGTGTCATCTCTCCCAGGCCAATCCGGCTCATAAACTTCCTGCAAACACTCTGTCAGCTTCTTGGAGGCCTCATGCATTGCTAGGAAAGAAGGAGGAACTGTTTTAGAAAGAGGCAAATAGCATGTTCCTCACAGTTTAGCATTCATCCTGTGGAATAGGATCAAAGAAGGTGTTGAATGGGTTATAGCAAATACTAAGCTCTTCCTAACAGAATAGCACATCCTTGGTAACACAAAGATGGGAAGGTAATGGGAGCAGGACAGGAACTGAAAGCACAGTCTCATCAAATCTTTTGTGTTTGCCCTCTCATAGCAGGAGATATGAAACGTAATCTGCTAAGACAGCAACAACATCATTCCATACCAGCTGGTTGTGAAGGATTCTGAAAGATCCCTCATCCAGACAAGGCCAACCTTTCCTACAAATCACATCTGAGGAAACACCATGAAGAGGACAGCTGCAGAAATCTCATTGCATAGGTGAGCACTGGAGAGGAAAGGATTCTCAGGTTATGCGGACTTTACCTTTTACGGAAGCCAAGTAAGTTCGGAGGTCTTTCTGCAGCCTTGTGCCTTCAGACTGTGAAGGTAAGAAGACCATCAGTTATTCTCTCATATAAAAAGAACATAAGAAGGAGATGACAAAAATAAAGAAACTGGTTCTGCAGATGGGCTACATGTGAGCCCTGTGACTATACAAAACATTAGTGTTAACAGGAAGACCAGTAGCCCTCTGATTTGGTAAACCCACAGGTGGTGACCTGTGGGCATGTTTGGCCAACAAAACCACCAAGTAATGTGAGGTAGATAAAGCTGTGTTTTGCTCTTCCTAGCAGAGATGGGTTTAGTATTTTGATTTTGTATAAGCAACTAGAGAAGGTCCTAAGGGCAGTAATTAGTTTACAAGCTAAGGGCCAGTAGGTCTATAGATCAAATGTAACTGAAGGGAATATGTAGAATATAGAAGACAGATACAGTTGATCTATTTGGCTTGGGAGCAGTTTAACTCACCCTTTTTTCCTGCCACACTGCAAACCACAGTCCAGTGCAAATTGGATACAGGAGATCTCTGACCTGCCCAAATACCCTGTCTAAATTGTCCTGTACAGCAGAACTTGCAAATACAGGATTAACTATCATTTTCTTTGCTTCACTACAGACTTGGCTTGCAAGCAGCAGATATCACTCACAAGGCAACAAAGGATTAAAACCAGAATCTGGGCTGGGTTTTGCCAGTTTGAACCTTCAGATAGCACTGAGCACTTGAGCCTTCAGATAGGTGAATGTGGTGCCAGAACCTACATTAGAAGGTATTGTGGGGATTTTTACACCAAAGCAGGATCAGATACACATGCATATGTGCAACTCCTCTTCCACAGTATGATAACCATGCTCAGGCCCACCTCCTTGCCCTGTGTCATTGACAGTGATGCAAAGCAGACAGGGATTATTTCCAAACCCAGACAGTAACATTATATAAACAGAAACAAACTAAAAGTAAAGCTTGAGAAGTTGACCAACAGCACCACAGAGCATGTCAAAGCAATGGAAGGAGCAAACATTGAGGACACTTGTGCAGACCACCTCGGGAGTATGCAAACAGTGCAGGAAAAAGTTTGAGACAAAGTTCTGTACTAAAAAAGTGTTTCTCTTAGCCTGCGGGATCTCACTGGATCCTCACTATTCCCCAAATTAGCTGTAAAAGCAAGAATGCTGGAATGTGACAACTACACCTCACACCTTCCCCACGGTCTGCTGCCATTCCTTCTCTTCTTTCCCAGTCTGCATCTTACTAGGTGGGGAGGTTGGGGGAGAGGGCAGGGGGAGCAAGCTTGGGGTTCAGGGGGGATGGTGGTGTGGCAGCATAATGAATTCTGACAGCTGAAGACAACTCCAGAGACCAGCAGCACACTGGACATCTCTGACAGCTGCCTCAAAGCTACTAGCTTCAAAAGCAGATGTTTTCCATCAGCCCTCCCCACTACTCAGGCACCTCTTGCTTCAGTTGAGCTCATGCTGTGATCCTTTGTGCTCTCAGTGCAGCTGTGCTCTCTAAGCAGAGGCTAAATCTGCCCAGCTGTTGGAATGGCAGTACAAGCATAGCTTTGCTGAGAATTCCATCTGCTTCCAGCGCTATGGCCCAGTTTGTTTTCCTTGCCTCGAAAGTTCTGGGTAAGTTCACACGTATTCTTCTCCTACTGCCATCAAAGGAAACAAAGCATGGGAAAGAGCTGGCACCTTTTATTAAAGAAAGTTTGACTCCTAGTCTGGAGAAGCATTGGGAACTGACCCAAAGATAGTAAAAGATCAAAGGAATAATGACCACACGTACTGCAAAAGTCTTAGGAGTTCTTAAAACAAATGCAGAGCTTTTTGTTGGCTTAAGGTGAATGTAGAAACCTGGGCAGATGAGACTTTCCTAACAGTGCATTCAGAAACTAGGGAAGAGGTGTCAGAATAACCAAAGAGTACACACACAGAGGACCATCACAGAGGCTGAGGTGACCAGCAGCAGTTGAGTCAAGCTATAGTATGTTTCCTTGTGCCCAATGCAGGAAGCAAGAACATCTTAGAGGAAAGCAGTACTGTCTGCCTAGAATTGGTCTGTGCTAGACTAGAACTGGCAAGATGAGATATCAGAACACAAGAGGAAATGACACAAAAGAAAACTATCATGTAAAATCCCTCAGATGGATACATTATCATCCTGAGCTGTATGATTTTTAAGACACATAACTTTGAGGTTATCAGAAACTAATGGTAGGGAAGGTCCTCTGCAGAACTAGGCCACTGAAATGTCTGGAACTGTGACTGCTGTGCCAGCAGCAGCTTGTCTCATGTGAAACACTGTAAACCAATGCAAAACTACCACACAACTGACAACTCATGGAGGGTATCAAAACCCAGCTGCTCTGCCAGGCAGAAACACAACACAGTGACAGGTGTAAGGGCTGCCACCAGCCTCCCACTCTGTCTCTCCAGTGAGTATTTCAAATGCAGGACAAGGGAAGCCACAACCCAGCACACTTCAGGGAGGGGCTGTGTTGCACCTTTGCAGCAGGCTATTTGCTCCCAGGTACACAAGAACAATTTCTAGGACAGATCCTTGTGCCTGTGCCTTGAACACAAGTGACTGGGAAAGGGCAGGAGTGGGGGAGCCTTCAAATAAACTCCCAAAAGGGAGGTTAATTGCCAAAGATAATCTGTCTTGAGGGAGTAATATGTGCCAGATGTGCTACTAGTTAAGCTTTCAAGAGACACAGGTAAATCCTGTAGCCCTGCAGAGGCATGGTTATATCCAGTTCATTTGTCACACAACAAATCCATCTGTCTGAATGAGAAAGCTCCTACCATTCACAGACCTCAGAGCGGTGCTTTTTTATGAGCCATCCATTCAACCACTATTAGATAGGACAAGATGCCCTGCTTGAAAATGAGTAAGTGATTTTTAGAATTGCTCTGCATTCCTCAATCCACACATGGGAACATGTGTCAAAGGGGACCAACACAGTCAAGAGCTGCATGACCTCTAATCAAGCAGCAAACAAGGCCACCATTTGATCACACCCCAGCCAGCTCCACAAGAGAGATGTTCTGTCACAAGCCTGCAGCAAAAAGTCAGCTCTCTTCCAGGCATTATTTCCCACTGGAGCAGACTGTGTAAGGAAAAGCCATAGAAACCTTATATGTAGCTATACTACACACACACACATCATAAAAATAAGAACTGTGTACATATAAACATATAGCTGAAGTTGTTCCCAAACAACCCAGATAACTCATATTTATTGTTTATCCTATAAAATAGGCATTGTTTGCATTTATTTTAGAAAAACTGAGGACCAAAGCAAAATCAACAGACCCCAAGCAGCAAATGCTGAGCAGCTTCTAGTTCCTTTGGCAAAAATCATTTGGTAGCCAGATCCAAAAGTTTGGATTTGAATCCTTCAGCATTGCTCATTCAAAAATGTTGTTTCCTGATTGCTGATACTTTAAAATGATACAGAAAAGTCGAGCTATATTCCTCTGTGTACAAGAGAGTATCGCTGATGTACGTGGAAATGATACATGAACTTCTGCAGTAACAGCCACTATCAACTGCCAAGAGAATGAGCATTAGTCTCCAGGAATCTGCAGTCAGTTCTGGTTAAACATAAGTCAAAGTCAGACTGAAAGATTTTCATTATATTCAGCTGTGGCAAATCCCATCTCAGCCAGTTTTTCAACACATAACCACATCTGCTGAGTCTTAGCAGATGTGATGCAGCTGCTGCTAACAGCTCTAGAGAAGGGCTCTAAATTTGCCAGAGCACCAAAAAAAGCAAAAATATTTCTTCAGCACAACCTGAGGCCAGTGTGGCACTGGCATGAAACAAAAGTAGTACTTCCCCTACCACCAAGCCCCAGGGTGCAAATGCCTGTGTAACTGATGTCTTCCCCTCCTCTGGGTGACTGAAAACTCCAGATTAAAGGAGCAAATCAATAAACAAACCACACCCAGCCCAAGACACAAATTTACCCGTTTAAGTGCACATGGGGGAAAATTGCTACACTGCTAAAAAATTTTATGTGCTAAAATGCAGGGTCACAGCAGACGCACTAAAGAAAGTACTGACTCAGGCCTGGCACAGTGATTGTGCAAGAATGAGGAAGAAGTTAGATTTAGATCTCAGCCATGGCAGGTTGTTCCCTTTTCACCATTTCACCAAAGGAACTGCCTTGTTCCCTTTTTTTGGTGTGTTTATTTTTTTTTTAATTCCTAATCTGTTTCCTATCCAATCTATCTTTCAGAGACACACTGCTGCTCTCTGTTTCCAGCCCAGCATTAACAACTACATTACAAATGAGCTGCAAACCAAAGGAAATGCCGTGGTTGAGCTACTTCTTTTCCTAAACTAGAACAAGTGTCTAGAACAAGTACTACTTTTCAGCATGCACTTTAACTGACTTCATGATAAGGACACTGGAAGACAGTGCAATTTCTCTGAAGTGAACAGCAATGAGTTGTGGGTCGCTTCCGTAGGCCTATGGCATTGTTTCACTTAATGCGCTTTAATTGCGTTTTGCAGAAGATGAATGGAAGCTAATACTGAAACCCAGGGTGTAATTACAGATTGCAAATTATCTTACCAGCTGTTTGTTGAAGTTCTGCACACACTGTTCGAACTGTTCATCTTTCGTTTCATCTGCTTTCCCAAGCTTCTGTAGGACCTGCAGATAGAAATATGAAAGAGAGGAGACTTCAAACACAGATACAGCAAAGGAGAGACAAAGGAACAGTTGCGAGTTTTTGTTCATAAGGCTGAAAGGAGGGAAGTTTAAAGGGTCTCCTTCCTTGCACTCAGAATTTCTAGAGCATTTCTCCACATAGTCATAACTTGATAAAAGGACTTGCAGGATGAACTCAGGCCTCTTGCACTTTGTTGTACTGAAGAGCATGATTGAGGTTTGTCCTTCACTGGTCTAATGCTTTTTGCAGACACACAATCATAGAATCAGTAAGGTTGGAAAAGACCTCAAAGATCATCAAGTCCAACCTGTCACCCAAGACCTCGACATGGTAAGAGCAATCCAGTTACTTAACTCCTGTATCAGCAAGAAACAAATCACACCCCTAATGTGCCTTGTGTTATGTGCTTACACTTATTCTGATTCAACATTAGTCTCTGTTTTGGACAGGGTGTCGTTTTTTGCTCCCAAAACTGCCTTTAAACACAGAAAATAATTCAGAGACCTCCTTAGAAAGAGACAGCAGATGTAATAGTGGAAGTCCTACTTTATTTCCAACTTTTCTTACTATGCACATGCTTAGCAGGAGCTGGCTGTTGACAGCCACTAGGGACCTTTACACCACGAATCTATATGACACTCAGCCTAAGTGTCTTGTCTCATAGAGTGTCAGCAGCCAGTCCTGTTTCTCGCACTGCTTCCATGCACAGCACAGCTCCCCACAGCCTGTTAAAAAATCCTTATCTGTCTACTTCCCTTATCATTCTTCTCTCTTAATGACCTCTCCATGCAGTTAAGTGGATCGTTCCCAGACTTTGAACAATGTATTCTATTTTCTGTGCAGGACGGTAGCTCTGCCACAAGAAGGCTGGGCACACTGCAGCAGCTTTGGAGGGGAACAGTGGTTATTTGCTATGCTCCCAGCAACTCCAGCAGCAGAGAGAAGAATGTGAACTACAGTTGGTTAAGATCAATTACAACATCTTTGTTAATCAAAAATAAAACCTGACCATGACAAAAAACAAACAAACAAACAAACGAAACAACCAAAACCAAACCTGCCTTGTCTCACAGGGCCAGTAAAAACAATGAAAAGCCCACCCAGTCAGTCACAAGAGCTTCTGGAGAGCCAGAGTTGGGCTAGAAAGGGTGCTGAGGGAATATCTCAAAAAGCAAGGGAGCCCTATCTGGCAAGAGCATGACTACCCAAAAGGCAGAAAGCAGTGGAAAGCTCAGGTCTCTCTTGCTCATCTGAGCACAGGAGTCTTTTAGCCACAGATATCAGCCTTCATGTTCAGCCCCTCCTATGAAGGAGGGAGTCAGCATGGAAAAGCAGGTCGACAATCAGCGTCCCTGCTCTGAAGGACTGTCAGGTTGCCATGAAAGCTATGAAAACCAGCTTCCTCCAGCTCCTTTTGCTCCTCACAGATCTCCTCAGAGAACATAATGAGGACTTTTCCCCTGCAAGGCAGGGATCGGAATTTGATGTTTGGTCCAAAAACTGGTATTAAGTTTGTCCATGCAACAGGACATAGAAAATTTTCAGTTGGAAATGATCTATAACGATCATCTAGTCCAAATGCTAATGTATCCTGGCCCATCCTCACTTTTTAACACTGCCAACGTGGAGGACATTTGTGTTACGTATGTTTGGCTAATCTCAGTTTTTCTCTCCCCCACATAAGCATGGATATTTTCCCAGCTCACTCCTGACTGCAATAACTGACTCTAGCACTGGACACAACAAGCAGCACAGTCATTCAGCACCTGGCTCATATGTCCTGTTATTTAGGCTGGGATTGAATGCCTGGGAGGGAACCATTGTTTTCCCTTGTCCCTCTGTTCAACAGCCTCTCTTCACCTCTATGAATCACTGAGGTATTTGAGTGTCAGCAAAAAGAGGAGAAAGGAGGTATACAGATGAAGACTGACCTCTTTGTGACCAAAGGCTGAACCAATAGCCTCCAGATTCTGAAGCACAAATTTCTACAGCTTAAGCAACAGCAACACTGCAGCTACACGCACCTAATATGCTTGGCCAATCTGTCCACACAGCAAGGCATACACAGCACAATTATTCCCTTTTTCCTCTCAAACCCTTATCAGGTAAGAGGCTGTTGAGAGAGCAGAAACAGCAACATTAGTTGGACAGGCAAGAGTCCTGTACACCAGCCACTGCTGCCTCTTTTGCTTATCTGCTCCAGTGAAGGGGAGCACAAGCCACAGCAACACCGCTGCTACACTTTCTTCTGCCATGCCAGCAGAAGAGGAGGACTCAGTATGGCCTCATCTTTCTCATCAGGTGACATGGTGAGCCTCTTCCAGAAAAGATACTGCTTCAAGACTCCATGCTCAACTGTACTCCCCTAGGCTTTGAGACATGCAGAGTATAGATTTCCCATCTGCTGGGTGATCTGCTAGATGTCCAAAGGCCCATCATGCCCACAGCACCCATTACTGATAACAATAAAGTACACAAGCTGCAAATTCCAGAGTGGAATGGTGTTTCCAACATGTAGATCAATAGGATTATGTGGGATATAAAGAAGTTTTTTATGGGGCAATGCATCTGTCTGGCTAGTCAGGATGCCTTCAGGCCTGGAGGGGAGGGAAGGAGACTGTTTAACTGGGAGGAATCTGGAGTATGTCACCAGGGTCAAAGGTTTAGTACAGCCCTCAGTGCTTCCTGGTGTAAAACACTGAGCAGCACCCACAGACTATTCATTGAAGAGGCCATATGTCTGCTTCCCACATGTCCAAGAAGTGAATCTGCAGTTTCACTGCTCCTTGAGGTACAAGCACACTGAGTCGGGCCATCCAGCCACCTGAGAAGACCTTGTTCCACCATGCTGAGGTGCTGGTCTGCACAAATCCTGAAAAATGCCAGGCACTAAAAGGGCTCTAACTCACAGCCTATCTCTAAGGAAAATATTCCTCCTGCAACAATGATACTCAGCTGAGGAGCAGCTCTGAATGAGGGAGGAGTAAGTAACACAAAACCTTGCGTTTTTCCACAGTGGTGAAACAGAGGACACCAGCAGAGAAACAAGGCACAGAATACAAAACCAGTCACAAGAGAGAGGCTGCAAGAGAATTTCTGGACAGACCAAAAACCCTGTTCTTGCTTCCCACACTCTACCTCTGTCTGGCAGATTAAGGCTTGTGCTCCACATCTGCTGGCCCTATATAGTGGTGAGTCCCAGCCACACAAGCCACTCTGATGCCTTTATTACTTGCCATGACACAGTGGAGACACTAAAGCCCTGGGCTGCAGCAGGGCAGGGGTTATGTTCTCATGCCACTGTTTTTCAAAAATAGATCTTCCTCATGCAAACAGCCTAGAAGTCAAACCCTAAAGGCATTTGAGCAGCATAAAATGATGGCTCCACAAGACTGATCTTCATGCATGCCTGTTCCCAGTTCTCTAGACAGAGGTGTACAGGCAAGCTGTACTAAAAGATTCCCCTGGACCCATACACCAGTCAGAGATGGAGCAGATGGCCCTGGGTGTGCTGCTGACTGCAGGCTTGCCTGTGCACGCTGCTAATAACCTGTGAGCTCACAGGACAACTCCCCTCCCCAGGCTGGTGGGTGCCGTCATAGGTCAGGCTATTCCGGGTGAGCCACGGCTGCTCCCTCCCTTCCTCTGTAATGGTCTTTAATCCTCCAGCTCACTGCAAAGCCAGATAAAGTTCAGATGGAAACTTCTGGCTCTTTGATATCTATTAATGGAGCAGATTTACCAGGTTAGGAGTCAGGACCCTACCAGAACTCCCAAATCTCAGGGTGGATCAGAGATAGTATGATCTGTCAGCTGCTGTCTGGAGGCAAACCTCACTAGGCAGTGAGTATGGGTCTGGCATTTAAAAGATTAGGAAGCAATCATGGCTAGGCTCCTTGGTCTGCCCTTGACCTGAGAAGTACTGGCCCTGCATAAGAAAAAGGACAATTTCAAGATGGTACAAGCTAGGGTGAAGAAGGGAATACCTGGAGAGGGACCCAGAAGTATTGGTTGCTAGACAACTGAATATGAGTCAGCAGTGTGCCCAGGTGGCCAAGAAAGCCAGCGGCATCATGGCTTGTATTAGAAACATGGTGGCCACCAGGAACTGGGAGGTGATCATCCCCCTGTACTCAGCACTGGTGAGGGCACACCATGAGTATTGTGTTCAGTTCTGGGCCCTTCACTATAGAAAGGGCATTGAGGTGCTGGAGCATTCCACAGAAGGGCAACAAGACTCATGAAGAGCCTAGAGCACACGGTCTGTGAGGAGTATCTGAGGAAGCTGGGGTTGTTCAGTCTGCAGAAGAGGAGACTGAGGGGAGATCTTATTGCTCTCTACAACTACTTGAAGGGAGATTGGACTGAGGAGGGGACCAACCTCTTCTCCTTGATGACAAGCAACAAGACTAGAGGAAATGGCTTCAAGCTATGCTAGGGGAGGTTCAAGCTGGATGCTAGGAAGTATTCTTTCACTTACAGGGTTATCAAACATTGCAATGGTCTGCCTAGGGCAGTGGAGTCACTATCCCTGGGAGATGTTCATGCAGCATGTGGACCTGGCACTTAGGGACATGGTTTAGTGCTGATGCTTCAGTGCTGGGCCGAGGGTTGCACTACTTGATGTTTGAGGTCTCTTCCAACCAGATATATTCTGTGACTTTGCATGCAACCCACAAAACACTTTGTGCAACAGATTTCAGAAGGGGGAATCTCGCATCACTGTGGGTTCCAGTCTTGGGTGACTCAGATCTACTATGACAGGATGGGGATGTCTTCCCAAACAATATTTTCAGCCTCAGCCGCTGTGCATAATGGACACTTAAACACTATTTCCCTGTGTTCCTCAGAAACCAACAATTAGCTATATCTGCAGGTGCTTTGCATTTCTCATGCCTAGGACCAGAGGCACCTGACCAACTACTGCAACATCTCCTAGCAGAGCCAAATTCCACCCATGAAGCCTCAATTTGCCCTGCCTTTAAATAAAAGCAAAAAAGGAGTTTTAAAGCATCTGAAGATCCTGGGCAGTAAAATGCTATAAATAAAGAGGTAAATGATCACATTCCTCTTATATCATGGATATATTTGTAGGTTGCTGTTGCAGGCAGGAGTATTTGAAGTAAGCTTTGCATTATTTACTTTGCGAGGTGAGATAACACAGAAGTGACACAGAAATTAAAGAAATCCTCTTTACCAGAGATGTGGCACTGTGTAAGCAATGGTCAACAAAGTAAAGGCATTAAAAAGAGCAACTTTAAGCAAATGTTCCATTTTGCTGGGAAGGGAAATCCAGGCTGCAGATTTTTTCTCACAGGTGAGTAAGATTCACAGGATGACTCAGCATTATCCAAATAGCACAGCTTTGTAGGACTCAAAAGGAGCCATCTTATCTAGCTGCACTTTATCCTCTTTTCTAAGTGAAAAGGAAGAAACGTTCTTGAAGGGCAAACCCCTGTGCTGATAAGCATAGGGTATCCACAGCTCTGCTTTGAGCACTGGCATTAAGCAAACTGAGGACCAGGGTCAGCTCTGTAACCACCAAGCTCTCTGATGTACAGCAATCACCATTAAGGACAAACACTTGCCAGCAGTGCAGCAGCAGCTAGCATGAAGAAGCCATATCAGACCAAGTGAAATGCAGTTCTGCTTTGCTCTCCAGTGCAACTGTAACAGATTCACATTCATGCTTTCCAACAGAGAAATATGCCAACTGCTTAATGCATCCACAGTTCTCACTCAGCACCTGCCCTCACTTTCTTCTTAAATATAAATGTCACGAAAAGACCCCAAATATTCTCAGCAAACCCCATGTAGACCCATTATGTGAACCAGCAAGCTAACAAAACTCTGCTTTTCCCAGCATATGGATCACCCAGGCCAGAAAGCAGTTTGGGGATGCAAGTGATGAGTAGGAAGACCGGGGCGGGGGAATGAAGCTTGTGGTCCCTAAACAGAGCTAAATCTGCATCTGAAACATTTGCCTTTAGGGTGTTCCATCCCTGATGGAGAAGTCATTAAGCCCACAGCCAGAGAGCTTGAGCCCTACAGATCCACATCTTACCCTTCACTGTAACAGAAAAGGGGCTGTAGTTAAATCTTAGTGATAGGGGCCCAATGGCCCAATGCTCTTAAACAACTCCATCTCCTGGCCTCTCCACCCCTCAAAAGTCTCCAACTTTTGGTATCTGCCAATTCTAGTGCATAGTCTTAACTCTCAGCTGGGCACAGAGCCAGTAAATACTGTGACTAATTTTGAATTGCAACACATTGGCATGTGCCAATGGGTCAAATAGAACAAATAAATCTTTGATCTCAAGCTGTTGCTGCTTCCTCCATGGAGTTACTACGCTCAGAAGAGTGGGAGAAGAAAACAGTGTCCAAGTCAGATGAAAAGCACAAAGCCACATAATAAAGTACAAAAAAATGGACATTTGTTGACTTTTGTTTGTTTGTTTTTAAGCCTGGTTTCTTCTCTGCCCAAATGAAATGTGACTTACTCAGTGAAGCGGATTTGTGCTCCTGGAATAATTCTGGGTTTTGCACTCAAACTTGGGGAGAAAAGCAAGAATGGCACTGGGAGCACAGCACTTCCTTCTGCCCTCCATGCCTGCCTCTAGGCTGATCTTTGGGGACAGCCTGCCTCTCCTCATGCAAGCCTGGCATAATTAAGCCTTTCTTTGAACCAACTGAACAAAGGAGGATGGGGGGTAGAGAGAAAGAAACTCCAAACATATTAACACTTCACTTTAAATTGAGAAAATTATTCCTATAGACACCCTTGGATCACTGGAAGATGGGAAAGGGCAATGTCACACTTGGCACAGACAGAGAGGTTCTTGTTTGCTTCTTACTTGCTAACAAGGTTCAATAAATCCTGCTAAGACAGGACATTGCCTTCTTCACTGAGGAATTGGGAAATTAGAGTTCAATATGGCATATTGTTAAAGACTTCCTGAATGACCTGGAAAAACCATGCCCACATTCATCCAGCTGTGAAGTGAAGTGTTTGTTCAGCACGTCACAGGCTCACCAAATTTATCCCTGGGATCTTCAGCTGGCAAATAGGAAAGAGAGGTACAGAGAGATGAGATCACCAGTTCAGAGTGCTCAGCTCAAGAGACATTGAGTTTAATTTTCAAAACTGTTCCTTTAACTGAAGTATGTGACAGTTTCCATGCTTAGCCATATTCTAAGTTTGGGGGGAAAAAACCTCAAACAACTACAGATATTTTTTTTCTGGTCACACTGTGGTATTGAAGCCTCAGAATTTAAAAGAAATTATGCTGACAGTGAAGAATTTAAATCATTAGAATAAATTGTGTGGAGATCCTTTGTTAATGAAAGACTTTAAAAGAAGTTAGACAAGCACCTCAGGTGTGATTTAAGCTGGTCTGATCCCACTCCGCACAAGAGATGGACCTTGTAAGGTCCTTCCAAAGCCAGTCTTCCCAAATCCTGAAGACGACAGCAGAAGATTGTCAATCACTTTGTCACCGAACAAATATTGTCTACAAAAAGACCTCATTCCTTCCTCCTAGTCAGAAGCATAACTTACTTAAAGCATGACTGAATAACGACGGTTTGTATAGGTTTTCAACACAGAAACACATCACTGCCACCTTCCCGAAATGGCTCTATGTACTGCAAAATTTCTGTAGGAATATGAATCACACTGCATTACCTAGAAGGCTCAAATCAAACATCTGCTTCTGACAGCCTCACTGTGATCTGCATCTTTAGGACATGAGTTTAACATGACTCAGTGTGTTCATATTGGATTGCCCTCATTCTGGAGACGGGGCGGGGGGGAGGCGGAAACAACCAGGACATCCACTTTGTCATCATGAATTATTTCCCGGAGAAACCTGTTTCCCCAGAATGGCCTCTGATAAAGTTCATGGGAACAAGTTTCATCAGAAGCTGGAGTTAACATCTTAAGAATATACCTTTGTTTCTGATCAAGCCAGGTGTGAGACAAAATGTAGAAATAAGCACAGCAGGTGCAGGTCTTTTTTCAAGTCTGGTGGCTTGGAACAACAAACAGCTTATTCCTAAAGCTGAGGCATAAGTAATGAGTAACAGCCCCAAGAAGGGGTTACACAAAGGACCTGTCCCACTGCATGTCGCACCGCGTTCTCCTAAGCACACATACTTAGAGTGTTTTCCTTTACATACACTGCTGAAGACTCCCCTTTTCCTATGAAGCATAAGAAGAGGACTGTGGCTGTAGCAGATTCTTCCACGGCAGATGCCATTGCTTCCGTGAAGCAACTACAAGGTACAAGTCTATAGCAATGGCACAGTGGGGACAAGCTATTCCTAACTGCAGCAAGTGCTTCACCCAACATCTCAAGCAAATCAAAGTCACTGTGCTCAGCAGCTGCCTACTGAATGATTTTCAAGATCCTCTTCCCTCTTAGGCATAGGCTTGAGTACTCCTTTGCTTTTTTACCACACTGCCTGGAGCACTCCAAGAGCAACAATCCAACAGCTTCTCTCTCACCTTTCTCCAAAACCTACCGCAGGAGTATCTCTTGGGCTACTATAAGACACTTCTTTGTATCCTCCCACATTTGGCCATACAAGTACCTCATATCCAAAACTATCTGGCAGGCATTAGATAAGTGGTCAGGAAAAAAAGATTAAACCTATCAGCCACCCATCATGCCTCTAGTGGACAACCACCCCTTGCAACACTCTTGCAGCTTCCTGCTGCTACTCCATGAACAGTTTTGCATTAGAAGCATCTATGTAATACAGAGACTTTGGAAATTGCCTTTATTCCAATAAATATTGATTGAAGTAGCACTCTAGCATTTTGGGGGTACTTTTTGTACTTTGGTGCAGAAAGGTCATTTACTGATCTAGTGCTCTTCTTTTCAGTACTTCCTCCAAGTTCCCAGGATATCATCAGGAACCTGAACAAATAGACAGTTTACTAGTTGAAGGATTCAGGTGAAGGGCACAAAGTTGAAGGATTCAGGTGAAGGGCACAAAGACACCTGACATATCAGGTACACTACAAATGACATATTGCTCGATACCAGCATTTGTGGAGAACAGGGCCTTTCCACACTTCATCATCCTGCCTACATCAGGCATGGATTTACCAATAGCGTGAAAAGGAATGCTATCCCTACGTTATCACTAACACACAAGTCTCCACAGCAGGCAGTGACATCAGCAGTTCAGCTTCTCCCTCTTCCCAGCTGATCACAATTATCTCTTCTATACAGTGCTGTGTAGATTTCAAGTATCTCTTTCTCACGCAGCAGAAGATGTAAAGGACAGTTAAGAGTGGCCAGCTCAGCTGATATTACCACTGGGCAGAAAGGACATTGTGCTGAAGCTCTCTCACACTTGCATTTGAAGACGGGGATTGCTATGCTTCTGCATCCAAGTTTGCCATATGAAACCAGAGAACTGGGGAGGCATCTCAGGGTTTTTTGGTTTGATAAATTCTTGAAGAAGGTACAGGATGCAGCAATTCAAGGAAAATTGGTTTTCATGCTCATCCTCTCCTCTCAAAACTTCACAGCAAAATCTCCCAGCCAAGGCAAAGCTTTAAGTGCTCCTAGTTCTCTACTCAGTCACTTCTGTCCTTCACACAGTTTCCAGTTCTCAGATAACTAGATCTGATTCAAGCTCAGCAGCTTTTATTTTTGATGGCAGTCTCAGAGCTCAGTTACCACCCCTGGACAAGAAGACCCTCTGCTCTGCTCCAGGGTGAAAGGGTGTTGACAGATGCTGAATATATTACAAACAAGTGGACATAAGCTATCACTCCCCAAAGGAGAAGGTAATGGCACACTGAGGAAATGTTGCTAGTGTGAATTAATGGGAGGAATCTGTCAAAAAGAAAATAAAAGAAAAAAAATCCTTAGATTGCTTTTATTCCTGCTACACACCATACATTCATCAGCATGAAAAATAGGTCACAGAACAGTACATGGGTGGCTGTTTAAAACTGATGGAAAAGATGTCAAGAAGAGTACAGGGCTACTGTGAAATGGCAACTCTTTAATATGATAGGGTGTGAACAGGGGGGAAAAAAAGTTTCCCATTCAATCTTCCTTCAGGAAAGGCAGTACTAGTCTACCACTCGTGTGTCTTCATAGATGTCACATGGAATATCTGGGGCATCTTGGTACTATCCCATAACTACTGAGATAGTAAGATTCATCAGATCAGCAGAGCTCTGCACATTTCATTCACAGGAATGCTTATGGACTGACCTCCCTCTCACTCACACCTGTACACCATGGCCCAGAAAATGCCAACTCCAGGCAACCAGGATTGCTGATTACAGTGCAGCTGCAAGCTTGGTCAGCGTTGCATCATCACTTGTTGTACACAAACTCAAGGGAAGTGGCCTGTCTTGTTTGGAATGTTTGATTACAGTGAGATCCTGACCGCAAGATCTTACCCTTCTGAACTGCTGCAGTTACTAATGCATTATTACACTAACAAGAATGAATCAGGACCACTTGTTCAGCTTAGCAAAGGGCAGAAGAGTTGCAAAGCACATAGAAATGAAAATCCCCAGGTCTTCTGAAGACAAAAGATGCAGCTCAGTCAACAAATAGTGACAGCATAAAACACTTCTAGCACTGGTTATGTAAGCGCAGTTTTGCAAACTTTGCTTTTGAAGTGAGGGAAGTGGAAACAAAAAGGAAGAGGAATGGTAAAAGAAAACCTTTTCCAGCAAATCTTTTCCCAGTCACAGGCAGCCAATTGTTCCTGACAAAGAACGCAGAAGGAAGGTAAGGTAGATGCAAAGACAGGCTGACTGCTGACATGACAGAGCAGTTCTGAAGCAGTTGATGAGATCATGTCTCTCTGCCCAGATCATACATTTGTACCTTCATTTCAGATTAAAAATGAGCCAAACTCAGGAACTTTCCTCCCCTGCAATAGATGGCTGAAAGTACTTTTTTAAAAGCTAGTGTTCCAAAAAAATGGCTTCACCTGGCCTCTCTGGACACTACTTGCCATCACACCTTCCTGCCTAAACTCTTTCAGTGCTGTCTGAAGTCACAGGTGAACTCTCCGGAGACACATGGCAAATATGTAGCTCATGGTGTTGACAAAGGGTTGAGTTCCACCAGCTTTTACGGTGCATTTTTCATCATAATGCCAGCAGAACATAGCTGCAAATCCTTCACGTATCTAACGGAGGATATGGAGCATCTAGCTCTCAGGGCCAAGTCTAAAACACAGTTATTTCTATCTGGGTTGCATGAGCTGCTGCCAGACCAGACTTTGGAAATGGCAGTATCAGAAGAAAGCCATGTTCATGAAAGAATGAAGGCTTACCAAAGGTCTGTAATGGAAGACAAAACAATTCCCCTTTAGGTGACCAAAAGCTGTTAGGATATAGTAGAACCATAGAATCTTTAAGGTTGGAAAAGACCTCCAAGACCACCCATCAACCTTGCAACACCATGCCCACTAAACCTTGTCTACTGCATATATACACACACACACAAAGATATATAGCTATCTTTTTTTTCTTCACCAAGGATTCAGAGCAACCAAACGATGAAAACCCATACATCTTTAACACCTCCTGTTTTCATATGCAGCCATGGTTTGAAATTCCCATTTCAATTTTATTTGCAGAAGCCCTCTCCTCCTTTTTTATTTTATTAAGCACACACTTTCAGACAAACACAAAAATCCCCATCTAAACTTAGACCAGGGGAGACAGCTCTGTTGTAAATGTCACCAGGTTTAAGCCATGGCTGGGAGGAGAGCAAGTTTGTGTTACTGTCAGTCAAAAGTCAGGCAGAGACATATTGGTGTATCAAACACCATTGTCAGCTGTCTTCTCTAAAGCAATCACAGAGTCTATTCTCAGAACCTGCAAGCCCTCACTGTGGCCATTAATAACCAGGGGAACTGTCAGCAACTTGCATCTAGCTCTCCCATTGCCCTGCTCCAAACACCACCAACTCAAAAAGGCATGAAACTGTAAATGGACCTGCTTTATTTGTGGAAAACAAACATTCCATATATGAATTTATGTGCCTACCTCTGGTCTGCACAACAGCAGCACACTTGAGCAGACTGAGCTGAGCCTGTGCTCAGCAAACCTGCGGCATTGCTCAGGTGTATGACACAAACAACCAGAATTTGCTTTTCATGATCCATCTCTCTATTCACATCCTTTTATGGAGGCATCCTTGCACCTGCAGTCTTTCATCTCTCAAAAGGGCTTTCTGACATGGTAAGATTCTCCAGGAAACAGGCAGATTCCTGGTGATCTGGGAGCAAACCCCATTGCTTTTGACTGAATGACTCCAGGTTTGTGGCAGTTCTTGTGGGCAAAACTCTCTCCCTCTTCTCTATGCACCTCAGACATGAAAGGATGTAGATAATAGGAAGTCTCGTTACGCACTACTGACTTTGGGTTTTCAAAACAGACACATTAAAGCAGAACAGAGACAACAGAAAAAGGAGAGTAACTGAAAAGCAGATGTGACTTTTGCCTTTCTACATGGAGCAAAGATGGGCAGTATCCAAAAGAGGGCAGGTCTATCCCACAGCCTGGTCCCAGGGCATGCATATCACAGGAATTACATCCATCAGTGCCTGAGCACTCCTTGCCTATCACATCACTAATCATCTTTCCGTTTATCCAATAACTGAAAATCATCCACAGAAATCATCTGCACATCTGCAGACATTATAATCATTCCTTCAGTGTTTCTCTGTCAGCACAAGACTGGCACAGCTATCAGCCAGAATCACTCAAGTGCTCAAGTGATGCCACCTAGCTATAGTATTTCAATCTTTTGCTTGCTCTGTGATCTACTGTCCACTATTCTCACAAGTTTTTATTAAACAGCTGGTACACCAAAGCAGTGCCACAACTATAAGCAGTCCTAGCTCCTGCAGAGAGTGAAGCACACAGTTCACACCATTCTTGCACAACTGACTTCACCCTTAGCACGTTCTCAGAAGTGGTAAAAGGGGCCTCTTGGAAATTCAGGGATCAGTTTGGGTTTCTCTGTTTTCTCCTATAAAAGTTATGCAAATTAAAGTCCTTTTGAAACCATTTGAGCTGATACAATGCAGAACACAAACTTATCGTGGTTAGAAAATAAACAAGAGGATAGAGATGTAAAGTTACAAAGGAGGCTAAGTTACCTTGTCAGAAATTATTAACTCTAGTGATTAACAGGCCAGGATCTCCACTTATAAAATTCAACTCCCTTTCCCATCCCATCACACCACTTGATAAGATAAAGGCACCTGGTATTTATATAGGTTAATGTTTCTCATTCAAAAAAAAGAAAGAAAAAAAATACATTAGCTTTACTTCACCATAAGGAAAACTCCAGGACATTTTCAAGATCACAGAATTGTCATGGGTTGGAAGGGAACCCAAGGATCATCTAGTTCCAAGCCCCCTGCCACGGGCAGGGACATCCTCCACTAGATCAGGTCGCCCAGGCTGACACATAAACAGGTATTTGCAGAGTGATTCTGACTGGGTATGCAAATTGTGTTGTTTACAAGAAGCTTGAAATAAAGGAATAAAAGGTATTGCAGTTTGAATCCTAGCCCACCCCTACAACAGGAGCAATCTGCTGTGCTTTCCATACTTAGGCCGTAAGGGTCAGCCATGATCACAGCAGCAGTTAGCAGCTTGCAACCCCTAAGTACACAAGTGAAAGCAGCCCAGGAGACAGAAAGAAACTTGCCTTCCAGGAGAAAATCTGGTATAATTTGTAACTTCAGCTCTGCTCTACATTGCCTTCTTGATCAGGAAGTTCAAGACCACCTCTGGGCTCACCGCAGAGCTAAGGAGAAAGCATTGCTTTCTCTTCCACCAAAAACTTCAACAACAAAATCCTTTTCATAGATTCTTTCTGGGAATTTTCACCTTTTTTGGTTAAAAAAAAAAAGTGTAATAAATCCTTTTCAATATCTAGGTTTTGATTCAAGTTGAAAGTTCCTACTTGTCACTGAAGATCTGATTTTGTCAAAGTTTTCAGCCACATTCTGTCATGATATTGAAAATGCTTTCATACCAACCCAGTTACACAAGATTAAAGAACACCTGACTTGTTCTGTGAGTCATTTGGTGCTAATCTTGTTACAAAGGCTAACAATAAAATCAGTTGTCTGTCCAGAGCCTAGAGGCCTTGCTGACCTTCTGTGGTTAAAACATGCTTATTCTATAGCTAGCAGCACTCATGGCAAAAGAAGGACATAACTGCATCTAGTTGATTTTATCTCCTCTTGCCCAAGAGCTCATTTGCAAAGGGATACCAGGAAGAAGACAAGATCAAGTACTGCTAAAACTCAAGCTCAGTCTGTGGATCAAAGTAAGGCTGTTTCTCCACATCACTGCTGCTTAGCAGATGTCATGCCCATTCACTGTTACCCATCCTTGGTTAAATCACCACTATTTGTACAGCTGTGTGAAGTCCCCTCTATTATTCAAAATGGGCTGAGAGAGCAACACCAAAAGGATGTTTATGTCCAGTGATGAAAGCTGCCTTTTAGGTCAAGTTTTCAATATTTCATAAACTTCTAGTTTCCTTTTCCAGTATTAGGAGATGGTGCCTTGCAATTCCACCTTTCCTAGCTTAAGTCACATAGGTTTCAATTTGTCGCATGTATAATACGGCAAATCAAAAGATGCAAGGTGGATCCAAGTGCTTCTATACAAGTCTCTGAGGTTGTACAGACTGTAAACCTTTGCTCTGCATCACAGGAGAAGAGGATGTTTTGATGATTACAGACCTTCACAGTTTACCACGCAAGCAGATCAGTGTACATCATTTGACCCACTGGCTGCTACAAAGCTGTTCCACTGCGGGTGAACCAGCTTGTTGGACTACCTGAGAGATGGTGTACAAGCATGGTTCCTGCCCAGGACACAGACTACAGGAGCTGCCAGCCATAGAACACCACTCAAAACTCTCACAGAAGCAGTGCTTGAACCAGAGAAGATCTTTCTCACAACTAAGTGTATTCACAGCCTCTTACACTCAGTTTTGTATTTAATATGTTAAAATCAACATGCAGTAGGGTAACTTATACTATACTGGATGACCAAGAAGGATTCAATAACACAGTCTAATTAAGTAGTCAGATCAACTAAGGAACCTGCTAATACATGTCTAGTTTTGGACTCACTGTACAGCAATAGTCAATACTCATGTCCCAGTCACCCACAGAACCTTGCACCAATTTAGCCCTAAGAGGAAGGTGGACAGACTCCTTTTCTCTTCAGTGTTCCCTGTGCAGTGCTGCCTCAAGACAGGACAGCGCCTTAGGGAACACAGAGATCTGACTTGCCTGCATTGGAACAAGGGCAAGCTTAGTGTAGTATCTCTTTATCTGAAATTTGATCTGCTATAACCATATCCACTAACCAGTCAGGCTGTGCTCTAAGATCAGCTCTTCTGTACTGCAAAAGAAAAGCCAGTTCACCACCAGAGAGACAAAGCACCAAGCTATGACCTTAAGGTAGATTGACCAGCAAAGCACTTAAATGCCAGCACTGTTCTCAACTCGTTCTGCTGCAGAGTCATCATTGCAGAGTTTAAAGTGAAATTCAAATAGCAGCAAAAAACAGGCAAGCTTTTGTGCTTCTTTCTATCCAGCAGGATGCATTTAGACATTTTGCTACAACTAATAGGGCAAGTTATCTATTTTAAAACCTGCCTCATTTAAACATTAACTGTCTCCAGACAGTTATGTACAACTTGGGTAATAATCAGTCCCCTAATCAGCTTTTTGAAAAGCTTCTGCTTCTGGAACAGGGAGTATTATGTTTGAATCTCTACCATAAAGTTAACATTTTAAGCATTTTTATTTCAGATTATGTGCCAGTGATTTGTCCTCCTTGTCCCAAACATGAAATACTGCAATGACCTTTTCCACTTGCCCAGTTCCTTGCAGTAGACTTGCTCCATTATTAACATGAGATAGATTTTTTTTCTGTGACATAGTCCCCTTCATCCTGGTGATTCTCCATTCTCTTCCTGTTCTTGCTACTACTGAAGTCAGGGAAGAGACAGAGCCAGCAAAACAAGGGAATTAAGATTTCAATTACTAAAGTGACTTAAGGTTTTGTTCACCTACTCAGAAAAGTAAATCCCATGGAATGAACCCTGCAAAGCAGAGTCCAGATCTATGCTGAAGGGGAACAGGGCAGTGATCAAACACATGAAACAAGGCAGAAACAGCAACAGATGCAACAAGGCACTCTAGGAAGTATCAGAACATTGCCACAGTTAACACATGGGAGTTGCTTTAGAAGTTACATACTGATCCTCTGACTGCTCCTCAAAGCAATTATCAGTCAGGAGGTGAAACAAACCGAGACAACCAGGAAGACAAAGGCATCAGCCAAGCAACCTCCACCATGCATTGCCAAAAAAAAAGCATCCTTCTCAACAAGGACAAGGGGATCAATGAGGCTGGCATTTGGTGCAAAGCTAAGTCACCACTCTGAAGACAGGTCTAAGCAGACATTCTAGCGTCACTCATGCTTGGATGGGCACAGAGACAAGCTCTCACAAACACACTGTGCTAGTAGTGGCCTAGATGGGCCAGGTTTTAATAAAGCAAGTACCTCCAAGAGTACAAAGTACACATGGAAGGTATACTCTCAGAATTCATCTGTCATCTTCAGAATGGAAAGAAAATCCCACTGAAGTTTTAGATCATCACCACAAACAAGTCCACTACATTGGGTGCTGATCACTACAGGACTGGGCTAAGAAGATTCCAGATGCAGGAGATCATGTTAGGAACCAAATAAAGGTCCAAGCTCACTCTGAAACAGTCATGACAGGTTTGGGGATGGTGGCTTTCATTTTGCAACACCCTAAAACAGACCTTCCAAAATCTTCTTGTACACAGAAGTCTGTCAAGCAAAGGAAAGCAAGTTGACTTGAGTGACAGACAACATCATGACTTTTCTGCCTGAAAGTTTGAGAAGCAGGCCAAGCGCAGAGCTGTTTCACAATGCATCATTTTCAGGACTGACACATACTACATTTGCGTCCTGCTCCATGCCTTCCCTAGCTGGCTCAGTACCTATGGCTCCATAAGGATAGCATGTCTGAGGGACATTTGTCCAGGGATCAGGCTATTCTACAAAGTTATTGCAGACAAGAGTTGAAACCATGCCCAGCTCTATATCCCAAATCCACTTGCAAACAGACACTTTCATTGTTCTCTCCTTCCTTTTTAGCTGAATCAGAGGGGTGAATTTAGGGGGGGGGGGGAGGGGAAGAGAGAAGAAATATCCTGTGGGAAAAATAAAATAAAATATGGCAGTGGAAAGAAAGGCTGCCTGCACTTGAGATTTCCCTGCACAATGAGTAACCAGATACCATAATGTGCTACAGAAGCCATTGAGTGCTTCTACTCCCCGGCTGATAATTTTAAAGGATCACCTGTAAAATCAAACAAAGGGAGGTAAACATACTGCTTCCACTGAGTCCTAAGGATAAGGTGACAAGCCACCTGGAAGAGAGGGAGGTGGGAGAGAAGCAGGGAAAGAAAAGTTTGTATCTACCAGGCAACCTGTAGGAATTGGAAAATTTGTGCACCAAGGGCTGACGTCAAGGTCCAGGCTCAAAGTAAGAGCAGGAAAGAGCTTAAGTGAGACACACAGGATCAGCACCATATATGCAGACTTGGCTTTGAAATTAAATTCCCTTTCAAAAGAGTCAAGTCAAAAACTCCTTGCTCGTCACAAGTGGAAGGACTACAGCTGCCTGCCTCACATCACTGTCTGCTTAGAAACTCGAAGTGTAAACAGCAAGGGGTTTAAACTGACAGCAAGGCCAGAAGACACTGGGTTGAAATTACAGATTTGTTCATAAATGTAAGAAAATGTTGCGTGATTTTCAGCATGTGGCCTGCAGACTTCAAGGACTATGAAGAAGGACCCTAGAAAGCAAACTGTGGTTTTGGTATTTACATAGAAGGCCAAACCCCCAGAAAAGAAAATTAAGGCCTCCATGATTCAAGAAAGGGTTTGAAGTCCTGCCCTAATTCATCCAGAGCATGGGCAAGTCATTTTTTGGTTGTTTTTTTTTTTAAATCAGATATATTCCTCATTATGGCTTTAAGGGAGTCTCAGTTGCAAGGGAGCCTCCTTCAATCCCACTGACACATTTGCAGATCACCCAGGTAAGGGGATGGGGAAAACAAAACAAAACAACAATAACTTCACCTTACACAACTTGCTGTCAGGTCTAACCTTCCAGCAGGAGTCAGTACCTGGTGTGGCCAACACAACAGCCAGCACCTCAGATGAATACTCTGATTAGGAAAAAAAGTCTTAAACTGGGAATGAGCAGGGTAAAAGAATAAAAAGAACCAGAGAGATGAAAAGTTTTCTTTCAAAAACCTTTTAGAGGTTTCTCTGGTTTTCATCATTCCCAGGCAGAAGCTGGAGGAGTTGAGTAATATCCCTCTCTTGATCCCCAACCAGAATCATGTCAGATCTGATAGAAGATCTGTCCAAACATGGCATATCCCAGGTTATGCATCCAGGAAGGCTCCTAACCCAGCCACCAACCTTCACATTCAGCAAGACACATGCTGTGACTGCAGCAAACTGCTGTGAGCAGGCAAAGAGGTACCTTCCTCTTCAATACAGAGGGCATCAGTGTGACACATGCTAAGCCACACAGATGTCATTCCAGTAGAGTCACATCAGCCTCCTGGGCAGCTCCTACATATTAATTTTGGCTTGGCATGATTTTAATAAAAATGAATCATGACAGCAAGCAGCAAGTGTTCCATAACTGCTGCTGTCCACACTAATAGCTTGGGAAAATGAACATGGCCTGTGCATGCTTTGCAGCCTGTGCACACTGCTCTATGCCTTCTTTCCCACAAGGCAAGTGCCATCACCTCAATATTTCTACTATCACCTGTGAAAAAGAGGTTGCCATCAGCAGTTGCTGCAGCACCTGCACAATTCTCCACCACACTGGATGATGCTGCAAATACACCATCTGTCATGCCCAGCAGGTTTCAACTGAGCTCTTGAGATGTCGTTGGCAAGAGACACACTCTGATGACTTCCTTTCCCACCGGTCATGGACATGGCATAAAATCTTCCTTGTGGACCTTACCCTGCTACAGGTTTCATTTCCCTCTCCTTAGAGAGCTCTGCAAGCATAGCCAAATAAAGATAGGAACTGGAGTGCTCCCACCGAGAGGAACAGAAATCTGAGAAAGGAGGAGAATTTCTTGCACCAGTTCATGCCTCCAATTTCAACTTGCTTGTCCAACTCCTCACTCCGGCAACTACTTCTCTTTAGCATTAGCAATGTGCAGACCATAGAGCTGCAAAAGTGTTAAAAGCTAGCACTACCTGAATGAAGACAGGTTTTAGAAAAACAAAACCCCCACACAACAGATTTAGCTACAAAACATATCTATAAGAGTAAAGATAGAAGACACCAGGGAGCAAAGTCTATTTATCCCTATTCATTCGCTGCTTGTTATCTGCACCTACCTCTAAAGAGTCACATTCACCCAATATTTAGTTTCCTCTTGTGCAAACTTCAACAGCCAATTTTCTCACACCTTTTCTCCATCCCTCTCCCAGAATGACAATGACAAACGTTCCCAGGCCACTTCAGCAATACCAAGCTGGGGGACACACATCCCAGGAGGCAGCAAAATCACTGCCTGACACCCCAGGAAGAGGCAAGTGCCGAGCAGCACGTCCATGAGCCTGGCTGCAGCTCCCAACAAAAGAAGCCTTTGTCCCCTGGTGGCTTTCAGCATGGCTACTGCCAGAATCAACAGGGATCGATTCCAGCAGTGCTAAGAAACAGGATAGGGCAGGAAAGAATAGGCTTGGCTGGTCCTACCCTTTATGCACCTCTGAAAGTGGATGTATGTCAGAGACCTCGGCTTTTAAGAAGGACACAATCCTAATAGCCTTCAGGCATTGTTTAGGAGATACAGAAACCATCTTTTATAGATAGCTTATACATATGGGACCTTCCTTTTGATGGGATTAAAAGTAACCAGTGTCTTTACAAAAGGAAGAATTGCCTAAGAGGGGGTTGGAAGAGAAAGGGAGGAACCAGACAGTTCCCCTTATCTATGTGCATAAATTCCACCGAGGCATCTGTGAAGTACCTTATCTTGAACCTAGCTGTAAATCAGTAAGGGGTCTGTCTGAGGATGGCAAGATGCTGAACACAGCCTAATCTTTTGAACTTTCAGGCCAGATCGCAGACTTAATAGACTACTGACTATTAACTTCTCCACCCAGAGAAGTGAAGAACCTAATTTAAATGAACATAGGATGTATGATGCAGGGGGTGGGGGGTTACATGTGAAGGGGAACATTTAGTAGGCGTTTCAGGAAAGACTGTAAATCCTGAGTACCTGAGCCAAAGGGGAAAGGGAGAGGGAAATTTGCATCCGGGAATTTAGGATAAAAGGGGAGCTGCGTCTCCCAGCAATTTGAGAGACCCCACAAGGAATTGTCCTGTGGACTCCCCCTTTATTCAAATAAAGTGTTATTAAACTTTTCTGTCTCCATTGTGAACAGGAACTTCTAAATTGAAGAATTTTTTCCTTACACTTTCCTTACATTTGCCAGTACAGATTGATAAAACATCTCCTCCACCTCATTTCCAGAATGGAATTGTCCTGCTTGGGGGATGAAAAGAGAATTTGTCTTGGACTGGAGAATTCCCCAAAGCACACAGCAGACTTCGGAGAGCCCAGCTTCATGGCTACTTCAAACTTTCCCAACAAGGACACTGAAAAAAGTCTCCATTTTTCACTTTTCCCCCCCTGCCTCTACATCACTGTCTCTCCTTTGTGCTAATCCAAGAATTTGAGTGGCCAAATGATGAACAGGATTGAGAAAAGAACATCAAATAAAAATAGCAATACAGATTGGGCTAAAAGTAACCAGTAGTTTCTGGTGTTCCAGCCTGGCTCACAAACAGTGAAAACAGATTTTCTCAGCAGCAGGATCTGCTTATGTCCTCTTACAAACACGTTGGGCCATTGTTTTCACTAAGTCACACCAACTGTGAGGGTGGATCTTTGGCTAAAGGACTAGATTCAGTGGCTGGGCAGTTTGAGCAGAATGTGTCCCGTTTCTATCCATGAAGTCCCTGAAAAACACCAAGGCTTAGACTTGCCAAGCTTGTATTTCAACTGAACTAAAAATTCACTTCCATTTCTAAAGAGGGAGAAACTATTTTCTGTTTCAAGATAAGATGGTGAATTCTTGGCATTTTACCTTTTTATTTTACAAACCCCCTAATTATACAAGGGAAGTGGAGATAAGTCAGTCACATTTTCAGATAAGCTCAGACAAATTCAGTGTTTTAAGAACTAGTTTCTTTACTGAAGACTTTGGCTTCACTCACCACTCACCATTTCTAAACATTGGGTTTTGCATGCTTTCAGGTTTTATTGAGATTCAAGTGTTTAAAAAAAGGGGAATGAAAGAAAAATGCAGGAAAAACCTGTTCTAAGCCACAAACAGCATAACCCAAACTTACGGAGGTAAATCTGCCAGCTGCTCCACAGAAACAACATCCAGCCCTGGAGCAGCAAAAACTGGTTGGATTGTGTACCAGAACAGATCAAATGCTTCCAGGAAAAGTCAAAAAAATCAGAGTCCAGAGGTTTCACAGATATCATGACCCCATGATGTCTACCTCATGTCTTTTACTTAGGTATCATAAATATCAAGAGTAACACCAAGGTATTACTGAGCAGGAAACACTCTCCTGAATATCCAGGGTTCCTAATTCTATACAACAGCTTAAGAACACAGACTATTGTATATTGCCCAAATAAATCTCTAATTAAACTTTTGGAAGAGAGATGAGCCAATGCACCTTGATATGTTATTTCCTCATCAACAACCACAACCCTGTTATTAAATGCAGACTAGGATCAAAGAGGCAGCTTCATTTGGCTTGTGGTGTGACTGCACTGCTGCCAGAGGCAAAGGTTGAAGATGCTGGGAGGAGAAAGAAAAATTACAGCAAAAAGCATCTAGAACAACTAAATAGATATTCCTGTGAAACAACTTGGATCCTGATTAAGAAGTCTTAGTTTGGAAGAGGAAGGATTGCCTGCATTTTGCTTGGTCTAGAATTAAAGGAGAGAAAAATCCCAAAAGCAAGTTGTTTGATGTGACAGCTTCAGGGTTTTTATTCAAGAGCAGGAAAATACACTAAAAGCAGAGGCACTTTTTCCTACAACAATAATGTGCTGGAGGCATAGAGACATGACCAAGCTCCTAGGGCTTCCACAGGATTTCACTGGGAAAACCCCTTCTTGGTAGCTGTCCGATGGGGCCATCCAGGCTGTTAAGCACTTGGGTTCCTGCCAAGTATGGTGATGGCTGGAGATTACTGTGTGGGATTGAAAGGAAGAAGGAACTTTAATAGTATGCAGCTAATGGTATCAAGTAGGTGCTTTGCTAAGCAGATGAGAGCGCTCATCAGCAATACCTTGTGAAGCACAAATACCCAGCTGCAGCTGCCTTACCACATGCATCTGCTGGTGTGCATGAAATGCTAGGACATCTTCCTCAGAAACAAACACAGAACCTTCTTCTGTATTAAAAGAAACAAGTACATCACACAAAAGCATTGTCCCAGTGTACTGCAAGGACAAAACAAAACACTTTCTTTCTCATCTCAGACTCCAGAGCAGGGACATAAATAAGCCAAAGATGCTTGCTGAAAGTAGGCAGTCTGTGCCAATCTTCACCACCACAGACACAGGCCTAATAAATCTCTGCTACAAAGAGCTGAACAGTCTTGCTCACACTCCAACAGTACTGTCAGGAGGAGAGCAGGCTGTGTGCAGTGGCTTGTTGCACGTATGCACATATTCAAAGAATTTTTTCACATCAACACAAAGTCACGTCCCCTTTAACATGCAGATGGCAGAATGAGATGGCTAAAGAAAAGTAACTTGTCTGTGTCTATACCAGGGGTCCCCAGTAGTGGTACAAAACAACCCTAGATTACATGGAGGTCAATACCGAACATTAATCTTTATTACACAAGGAATGGGGAAACTGCCACAGTTCCCTTCAAAACCAGGAAAAGCTGCACTGAAAAACCAACTTTGTCACAGATGCTCTGTTTGGTTTTGTACAAATCATGATGCCTTTCCCTGTCATTACCTTTCTGTTGTACTGCAGTGAATGTTCTCACATAGTTCCCGAGGAGGCAAAAACCAAATGCATGATTTCCCAGCTCCTGAACACTCTTCCTCACTATTGCTAAGACCATTGAGTAATCAATACACACAAGATTTCTGATGCACAGGCAGGCTGAGCTATTGCTGGAGGATACAAAGATTGTGTTCCTGGCTCTCTTTCAGCCTTCCAGGTTTCAAGGACTGGGCAAAGGTGAAGGCATGGTAAAAAGCTCTGTTTACTTTTGCAACCTTGAGTCAGCTTTGCCTAGGCTGAATCTCAGCCAGGCTGGTGCTTTCCCTCCTGAAAAGCAAGGACACCAATGGTGCATTGAAAGTGAGTCTAAATCATTCAAAAGAACATTCAGCACCAGAACAAGAGGACACAGTCTCAGGCTGCGCTAGGGGAGGTTTAGGCTGGAGGTTAGGAAGAAGTTTTACACAGAGAGAATGATTGCCCATTGGAATGGGCTGCCCAGGGAGGTGGTGGAGTCACCATCATTGGAGGTGTTCAGGAGGAGACTTGATGGGATGCTTGGTTGCATGGTTTAGTTGATTAGGTGGGTTGGATTGGTTGATAGGTTCAACACGATGATCTTGGAGGTCTCTTCCAACCTGGTCTATTCTATTCTATTCTCTTGCATTTCTCAAAGTGAAATTTGCTGCTTGAAAGAGACAGGACTGAAGTATCCAGGATGCATAGATATTAGACCCAAGGTGTCTCGCAGGGACAGGTAGCACAAGCAAACACACAACAGTTTCTTCAAGCCTCCTACTACTATTTTTCTGGGGGCTATCTGCATGTTACTAGCTAGAACTAGCTCTGAATCCAAATAAAATGAGTTGCATCAGTCCGGCACACCCCACAGACAAAGCATAAGGACAGGGGAACTGACTGATCGCCTATCATCTCCTCCTCCTCTTCCCTGCCAGACTCTCACAGAGCAGTCAGCTGACTTCAACAGAGGATATCCCAACTTGCACTTTTTTTCTCTGTACACAAATCAATCCCAGCCATCCCTGACTGACAGCTAGAAGTAACACTAGAGAATGACAGCAACAAACAGAAAGCAGATCCAGGGATTTTAGTAAGGAAGAAGCAGAGCCAGACAGCAAAAGCAGCAGAAAGCATTATATATGAATTTCCATCTCTCAGCCTGTCGCCATGAAAACAAACTCTGTTTTCATATATCTTCCTCAAGTTTCCAGCCACTCTTTAACATCACTGCTTATCCTGGCCAGAGTTTCAGGATAACATACTAAAAACCTATCCAGGTTGGTGCATGTGCATAGGGTTAGTAGAAAAGCTACCGTTACCACTGGGGACAATATTCTGTGATTAAAAATATCATCAGAGGGTAATGGGGGGGAAACATTAAGGAAGAATTTTTTCTCTCCCCATCCATGCCCTTTTTCACCTTCATCATCCACTCTCTGCAGATAAGCACTTAAAGCATGGCACAAGAGTCTACAGAACTTTCAGATCCCGGGTTTCCCCTTTCTGTATCTTCCCCAGCTGCTTCACCATAGAAATGATCTTCTCTTGGAGGTGGGGCAGAAGGTAAACAGGGAAAGAACAGGAAGGCCTTAGATAAATATTCACAGCATAGCTATGATAAGCACCCCTACAATAACAAACCAGAGCAGCTGAACAACACACTCTGCCTGAACAGGGCTTCCACCATTCCAACATTTTACTTTTTTAATGCATGTATTTTGATTTTACAATATGTGAGGGAGATGAGGTTTATATCAATAAGATTTGCCATAGTGCCACAGATGCAGTTCAAGGGGAACAGAGAAGGTAGCAGATTCTGAGCACAACAAATTTACCTTCAAAAACTTGTGCTTGTTTCATCTCACGAGGATTCTTTTCTGCACTCCATGAAACAAGGAATTAGTCATGCCTTGAAGAGGACACCTGGTTCCTTAGCATCAGAAGACTGAAAATGCAAGAACAGCTTACATTTTCTGGCCCCTTCAACTCTTGTCCCTACTCAGTCTGGCTAAAAATATCCACCGACGCTTTTGATACCCTTCCACATCTACAGCATGACTGACTTCGGACCCATGCCATCCCCAGCTCTGAAGAACATGCTGCAGGGTGCCTTCCCTCAATAGAGCTGCCAGCTGTCCCTTTGCCTTCTGCTGCCCATCACCACAGGTTGGCAGGCAGGTACTACAGGCTCTCAGGGAGTTTCTTTCCAAGGCCTGCCACTCTACTGTCCCATCCTGGTTTTCATTCACATCCCCATTCATGACTGTGAAACTTTAACTCACCCAGGAAACAAACTTGTGTCACTGTAACTCTGCAGTACCAGGGGGCACAGTATCTGTGTTTCCAGGGCTTTGAGGGCAGACATGGTTAGCATTGCACATGCAGTCTCTGCCAAGGTCAGCAGTAGTGTTAAGACCCTGTTTAAAGGCAGGACTTGCTCCCAACAAACACATGCTCCAGAAAGACAAGGCAGACCATCACTCTCTAGAGATTTCTTTTGGCAATCCCTTTCTTTCTCCCTCTACAGTAGCAGTTTTTTAGTTAAGAACTCATGCTAGTGGCACCTCTCCTGCAGAAAGTCTCATTTCCTCCTCTGGAAGCCCTGCTCCAGACCTCACTCTCTCCTGTTCTTCATTACCTCTAGCGTAACTGTTCCTGTCCAGCTACCTAAAACACATTTGTTCCTTCTACACAATCAGATCTTCTCCTGTGACCAGAACATTCCCATTCCATTCCTCAAGCATCTTGTACAACAACTCCCAAAAGACTGTTCTCAGCCACTGGACATCAAAGGGTTTCTTCATTCCCTTTCACCACACAGCCTTCTCTGCCTACCACAGAGATGGGCAGCTCCTCACAGACACTGCCCACTCATGGCTGGTACAGAGATCATGTTGTTCTGCCTGCCACCAAACTGTAATCCCAATTTCCCACTGCACAGGACTCTGCTCCTCGTACACCATGGGAGATGCCTGGAGCCAGAAAACAGAGAGGGTTTAGAGCAATTTCAATTTAGCTGCCAAGATCTGGAGGGACAGGGTATTTTATTCGTTCCACATTTAACTTTCCTTGCAAGCACTTTGCTATCTGTCTCCTCAAGCTCTTCAAGGCAGGATAGCTCCCCCAGACCAGTTTCTTTGGCTTACACCAGCAGATTGCACTCTTCTACATAATGAGTCTCCCAACTCTAATATAACTTCTGAGCACCTCTTCCTTCTTCCAATTATCCATCAACTCCCATTAATCTACCCTTCTGGATAATCACAGTAATGCTCTTTAAGCATATAGCTATGACATGGCAAAGCCACTCTCTGGCTGGAAGCTGCATTAGAGGACACAGTGACCCTGAATGTAATGTAATTGTGAATACTACACTCTGGAGCCTCCAAATAGTCCAGCTTCCCAGAACAGCACTGCAGAAAGGGCACTTTTGCTGAGATTTTCTTGGCATATGCAGGGATACCTTGCTGAAGAGGGATTAACTGCAGTCCTGAATATAAGTGTTCCCTCCCTGCAATCACCCTGGGCATCTTGTCACCTAATTTAAGCATGACTTTGGGTGAATCATTTAACCCTGTGTGGAAGAAAATCTTATTGAGAAGTTCTAGCAGCATCATTTTCCCCTCCTTCCCTGGCAAGCTGTTCGGGCCATTGCCATCCATACGGCATTGCAGTCATCAAAGCCAATAGGCCAGGATACTGAAGAAGCTGCCACTCAGACTTACCATCAAGACAAACATTAACTACCCCCTGGTAGCACTCACCTTTGAGCAGAAACTGGGCAAAATAAAAAATTTTGAAAACCAAACAAACCACAAACCAACAAAACAAAATAAAAAGGCTTTGGGAAAGCACACTAGTGCAATGTGAACCAGCAGAAAAGCAAAGCTGCTGTTAGCATCCATCAAATACTATGAAATTAAATTAAGATGGCAAGGAACTGCCACTTCATTTTGCTTTCACTTTTGTCTCAGAAAGAGTATCCGTTTCTTTAATCCTTGTAGCTGTAGCCTCACTCCCCTTTACGTGCAGTAAGTCACAGCCAGCTTACTACATGCAGGAATGGTTTGGGAGGGGGGGAGATTTTTCACCCAGGCCTGCCAGCCTGAGCTCTGAGATTTATCATGAATGCAGCCAGGAGTCTGGCAATTAAGGCTAAAGCATTTTTTTTTTCATGTGCTAGTAACAACTGACTACTGCTGTCACTTAAAAACAAAATTAAATGAAACATGGGTGACATGAGAGCTTTACCTATTAAGACCAGGCACTGTCATTAAGGATGTGGTTACTTAAAGGCAGATAAAAAACCTCTCCAGGGACTTTCAGAAATGACCAAGATGTAGCACAAACCTCTTTTGAAACAGTTCTCTCAAGTGGGAGACAGATCCAACACCACAGCAACAAAAAAAAAATAGCCATGGAAATAAGGAAATATTAGTTGTTTGATCTAAACTGAAATCTGAGTAGAAGTAAAGATATAGCTTTGAAATCTGTATTCATTGTTGCAAAGGAAAATTAATGCACCATCTATATTTTTAATATCAGCCTTCAGAAGGCCTGTTTCCCCCAAGAAAGCAGCCATACTGGCAGTTCAGGATAATACACAGTACAACTCCAGGGTACAAGAGCTGTTTTCCCCAAGGCTGCTCTACAGCATGCTCACAGAAACACACCAATAAATGTCTCAGTTCTCCAGATGTTTTGCAAGCATTATCCCTTATCACCTTTGCACATGGTGAAGCAGTTAAGCAGAAAGGTTCTCTAACATACATAACTATGGGCTCAAACCAGTCATCTCCCCTCCCACAGAGGGCACTTAGAAGGACAAGTCTTGAGCTGGTGAACTGGCTGAGCCCCTCCATATGCATGCAGCAAATGTTTCAGGTGTTTTTTATAGAAAGATTTTAGCCCTTTGACTATTTACCACATTTTACTTGTCTCTCCCTCCACCTACAGGTTTTCCAGTTTAGGTTCCACCATCATCCAGGTCTAAATCAAGCCAAAAACTAGGAGGAATGGTCCTGTGGTAACAGTATAGAAAAGCTATTTCTCTTCTCACTGACGTGATATCCTAGCTTGGTCTTTGCAGTCACATTGTGCTACACTCACACACTTTCATGCAGTTCAGTGTCTGTCTACCCCTAGGCCATCCAAGCACCTTCAACACCAGGTTCTCTTTAAAGGCTTCTGTTACAGTAGCTAACTCAGTCTTGCTCAATTAATCCTGTATTTCTGTCAGTAGAGTTTGCATTACGCCTGCCCTGCACAATAGCTACAACTCATGCACTAAGCTTGAACCCTAGCCTAAGTTCAAAGGGTGGTTCTTAGCTATAACAGCATACAAGAAACTGAATCAATAATTAGTACTTGTTTTTATAATACCTTAGATATATCTATGGTCCCACCCCCTCACACACACTCAAACATTCAACTGATACATGATCATCTTCCCTCCAACTCTAGCTCACTGTGTTAAGAGGACTTTTTTCCCTCTTCTGTAAATGCCTGAGGAGCTTGCCTTGCTTTATGAAAGTTTCTTATGCAAACCTATTAGGCTTTACTTACCTTTTCATTTGCTTGACAGATTTTAGCAGTTAAAAATAAAGCATAGAAGGGCAATGAGGCTCGTGAAGGGCTTGGAGCACATTACCTACATGGCGTGTCTGAGAGAGCTGGGGGTGTTCAGTCTGGAGAAGAGGCTGAGGGAGACCTTGTCACTCTCTACAACTATCTGCAGGGAGGTTGGAGCAAGGAAGGGGTGAGACTCTTCTTGATGACAAGAGAGAACTAGAGGAAATGGTGACAAGTTGCAGCAGGGAAGGTTTAGGCTTTTCTTCACTGAAAGGATTATTAAACATTGGAATGGTCTGCCAAGGGCAGTGCTGGAGTCACTATCCCTGGGGGTGTTCAAGCAGCATGTGGACCTGGCACCTAGGAACACACTTTAGTGTTGACCCTTCAGTGCTGGGTCAAGGTTTGGACTGGATGATCTTTGGGGTCTCTTCCAGTCAAATATATTCTGTGATCTCCCTCTTCTACCCTTTATTCTCCATCCCTCTATCTATCTTTAGAAAGAACATGGAAATGTCCTGCTTTTTAACCACCCAAGCTTCTTAGAATAAAAGCAAACCCTAGTAAATGTCATTAAGGTTCACTCTCAATTTTGTAATTTATTTTATATCCATCACAAGACAACATAAAATTAAGAAGTTGGGTGCTAGCTACAGGACTAGCTGAGCTGAGCTGGGAGAGAGGCCAATCTTCCAGCTCAGGCACCACCGCACTGCCTTCACAATCCTACTGATTCATCCATATTTGCATCAGGTCAAACTTGTGCTTACTTCCACTCTACCTCAGGGCAGATCCTCTTTTAAGCATCCTGGATTGCTAAACTTTAACTTGTCCCTGTGCTTGTTGCTGCTGCTCTAGTTCCCCATCCAGAACTTAGTATCAGATGCACTTATTTGTGAGGAAAGGCTTGGAAAGAAAAAGAAACAAACAAACAAACAAAACCCAGGTTAAACAGAACAACCAGAGGGAGAAAACAAGCAACTAGAGAGGGCATATCTCAGTGGTAGATGTGATTTAAGAGTGATGTGTAACTGCTGAGCCAGGGGCAGTAACTGGGGTCAATTCGAATGTTTGACAAAGACAAGATTTGACTAAGAGAAGTGGACAGAGACTCACACAAAGTGCACCAGCAGCAGGTGCACAGAGTAGGAAATGGAACAGTGGGGTAAGTATTCGGAAGTGGTGATTTCTTCCATCAGAACAAACCCAAAGCCACAAGCAGGCACCTAGCCTGAGAAGCGTGGGAGATTAAGCAGCGTAAGAGCTTAAGCCAGAGTTTTCAGACCTCGAATGCTTTAACCTTGACACCTCAAAGCAGATGGCCTGATACCAGAGGTGCTGAAAACTCACAGCTTCACCGAGAGCCATGTGGGCTTTGTCAGGGTCACCTTGACCATTCAGCCTTGATCTGTCGAGTATGTGGTACACAAACTGCACTTGTCTGCCACTCTACCACACAACTGCCCACAGGAAAGACCACTGAACACACAGCTATTAGGTGTGCTTGTGCAACCAAGCCATCTTGCCATATGTAGTTGTATATCGAATTCATATCTTCCTGGGCATTTTTTCCCCACTTGGTTTGCTCTTACTCACAGTAGACAGGTAAAAACACTGAATTCCCCAGTTTCTGCTTTTCAGCAAACCAAGGACTGAGGACAATATCTATCTATCAATGTCCTGAAAACAAAGAAGCAAGAAATGTCAAACAGCCTCCCAGAAAGCAGGCAAATTTCCACCCTACCTTCTGTCTGCCCCAGCCTTAAGTAGATACCAAGTCAGAGTGTGCACAACTGTGGAGCTGGAAAGTAGCTACATTGTAGCTCCGTAGTTAATAAGGGCAAATGACATCACTTAATACATCTGGCATCAGTGTGACATTCCAGGCAAGAGGGCTTCAGCGACATCAATGTCTTTGGGTAGGCATTTAATGTGCCTTAATTAAACCCTATCTATAGCCAACAGTAACACTAGTAAGAGGAATAGATACCATCAATAGTGCTGTTTGCACAAATCCCCCTTCTCAAATCCTCTGCCTCCTCCTCTGCAACACTCATTTTAAATGCTGACACATTTGCCAGAAGTATTTTTATTTTTGTGCAGGCCATAATGCAAAATGAAGCAACCAAATCAGGACAAAACATAAAAGGCATTTGGAGCCATGCCTGAGCTGGAGAAAGAGATAACGGAGCAGGTGTGTCCTAGGAAGAAGCAGGGCAGAGGAGCTCTTATAAGGCAGAACGATGTGAGAGAGGGACTCCAGAAGGGACAGGCTGGGTGTAGAGCCCTTAAGAAGCTAGGAAAGCTCCTGTACTCATTCATGACCACCTTGCTGAACAAGGAGGGGAGTTGCTCAAATGCAGGACAAATGTGGAACACATAACATGCAAAAAGACATGGACATTTGGATCAGCTGTTGGGAATCCCTGACCCCTGCCAGAGATCAGACACGGGGGAAAGACATAGGAATGGAACCCTCCAAAGTCAAGTTGGGTTACAGAATGACATTGAAGGAGGAATATACAGAGTAGCACAGATAGGAAGAACGAACAAGGTTTGACTAAGTGGCTTTGGAACAGATCTTCCTTTCCACCTGAGAGGACTGTTTCTACTTCAGATGAGATGAAGTACAAGTAACTGGGCTTGACGGGCCAAATTGTCCTGCTGAGAATGGGTGTAAGCCCACCAGCTTCTTTGCCAGCGTGCTTGCTGAGAATCTGAGCTACAGTGTCTGTGCAGAATAAAAACACTGTGACTCGAAGAGCCTCCCCAGAAATTAAGGCCTCAGCTGGAGACTTGCAACTGACAGCTTGTAAAATATTCCAGGAAAAACTACCTCAGCTCTAAACTGATCACCTTCATCCAACATGGCAAGAGAGCTCTTTTCACCTACTACACCCACAGCCTCACTGTTAACACAAACTTCTTCCCTGAATTATTTATATTCACCAAGGGTCAGGGAATAAAGAAAGCATAACCTCCTCACCAGAGAAATCCAATCTCATTTTACAATTTCTTCAGCTTTTGTATTTTCATAAAATTTTTGCTTTTCAAAAAAATAGCCCTGCATCCTTGTCTACAAAACTATCCTTACCAAACTTGCTCTGCAAAAACATCTGAACACCCTTTTAAGTCTCCTGGAACACAGAATTCTACTGAAACAAATCAGAAGTATCTTAATTAACTGAGACTGCCCAATATTTACATAGAATAGAACAGAATAGACCAGGTTGGAAGAGACCTTCAAGATCATCGTGTCCAACCTATCATCCAACACCACCTAATCAACTAAGCCATGCAACCAAGCACCCTATCAAGTCTCCTCCTGAACACCTCCAATGATGGTGACTCCACCACCTCCTCGGGCAGCCCATTCCAGTGGGCAATCACTTCCTCCTAACCTCCAGCCTAAACCTCCCCTGGCATAGCCTGAGACTGTGTCCTCTTGTTCTGGTACTGGTTGCCTGGGAGAAGAGACCAACCTCTGCCTGTCTACAACCTCCCTTAAGGTAGGTGTAGAGAGCAATAAGGTCTCCCCTGAGTCTCCTCTTCTCCAGGCTAAGCAACCCCAGCTCCCTCAGTCTCTCCTCATAAGGCTTGTGTTCCAAGCCCCCCACCAACTTTGTTGCCCTTCTCTCGACATGCTCCAGCAAGTCAACATTGGAATTGTTTCAGGCTAGGGAATGGCCTTTTTTGGGTAATGTGTAATACAATCATATTGCAGATACAAATCATCATACTGACTGTAAGCATGACGAGGGAAGTATCAGAGTGAGTACATTCTTTCAATGGCTCAAGCTCATTAGCACACGGCTAGGCTTGGCCTTTTGCAATGGCTGTTCAGCCTAAACGGGCAGAAAAGAGAAAAAGTCCCTAGTATTCTCCTACTGTAGAAGCCAGTCCAATGCACAGAACAGTCATTTCACTCCTCTTCTGAGGAACCTATACCTTAAGGAGTATTTGAATGCAGAACCCAAATGTATTTGTCCATCTGAACAAATTTGGACTTCTCCTGAGCACTTCTTTTTTCATAGCACCTGCCAACCCTGTTTTCAAAGCAACCTTTGAAACATGCTGTCCCCATTACAATAACTCAATAACCTTTTTGGTCTCTTGTGTCTGAAATATTTGGACCAGTGAGGTCATGCTGTGTCCCCAAGACACCAACTGACTGCCTTAAAATTCAGAATTAGAGAGCTGAACATAGAAATTTCAGGAAAGGAATTCCCTGCATTTTTTAATTTTACTTTCCCCCCAACCCCTCAAGTTTTTGCCCTTTCCTACAAGGGTTGAGGGAGTAGGAAGGGAAATAAGATTGGTTCTTCCATTCTTAAGACTCGCAGAGCTGGTAAGGACCAAAAGACTTGCTGTAAGTTAGAAGAATGGGTAACTTAACCTACAAGGGTACTAGAGAGCTACAGAACTGGCATTTCTGTTAGGGAAAAAGTCCTACACTTTCTTCAAGTCTCTGTAACTTACTCAGTACACATTCATGTCTGGTGCTCACACCATTATAAATAAATCCAGTGGGACAGAACTGCTAATTCACTCTGTAAATACCTTCAAACTCTGCTCTGAAGGAGTTATATCCCACATTATTGTTCCTGGCCTGATAAAATGTGCAATCAATTCAAGTAGCAAAAAGGGGAGGAAAAAAAAAAAGAAGGGGGTGAGGGGTGGGGAGAAAAATAAAGTATAAACACTTCTAGCTGTGTTTTCAAACACTGCAGGTACTGTATCATTGATGTTCCCTGCAGGCAAACAGCATTGCAGTTCCAACGAAGTTCTGTTTCAAAGCAGAGTATTAACAATTGCTTAGTGCAAAATGTTTGTACTTCAGCTACAGCAATTTGTAATCTCCTGCCTGAAAATGTAACTTTGGGGGGGAAAAAAAAAAAAAAGTGATAAACTAGTGTGGCTTTTAAAGCAGGGTTAGCTAAAAGTATCAAACTTGAAATAAACCATATTCTATTCTATGTATTCTATTCAAATGTGATCAGTGAAGAACGACTGAAAATGAAATAATTTCAGAACAAGTCACTATCTTCCCAAATCTCATGTCCAGTTCTTGCAGGAAGGCCAGTACATCAGATCTTGGTATAATAATAATAATAAGAAGAAGAAGAAGAAGAAGAGACCTTCAAGATCATCGTGTCCAACCCATCAACCAATTCAACCCACCTAAACAACTAAACCATGGCACCAAGCACCCCATCAAGTCTCCTCCTGAACACCCCCAATGATGGTGACTCCACCACCTACCCGGGCAGCCCATTCCAATGGGCAATCACTCTCTCTGTACAGAACTTCTTCCTAACATCCAGCCTAAACCTCCCCTGGCACAGCTTGAGACTGTATCTATGCATCATCAAAAGATTAAACACAGCCTGTGCTTTCTGCTGAGGGATTAGTTGTCATTAAGAGTGCTTTCCTCTTTACTGGTAAAGTTTGCACTCTCCATCCTCCCTGGCAGCCTATATGAGGAACAAACTGTCACCTAGACTTCTCCTTTCTTTTAAATAAAGGGACAAAAGAAAGGCAACACTGTCTGGCTTTTATGACACTTCTAGCTTCACTTCTCTGCAAATGCTAACTTTAAAAATCTTTAACCTGCCAGCCACACATTTGAGCAATGTTTATTGAGCACATCCCAACAAGCAGAAAAATCTGCCATTACCCACCTCTGCTCTGTATCAGGAACAGTGTGGCCAGCAGGAGCAGGGAAGTCCAGGTGGGGCCTGGTCTCTTCTCCCAGGTACCCAGCACCAGAACAAGAGGACACAGTCTCAAGCTGCACCAGAGGAGGTTTAGGCTGGATGTTAGGAAGAAGTTCTTCACAGAAAGAGTGATTTGCCATAGGAATGGGCTGCCCAGGCAGGTAGTGGAGTCACCATCACTGGATGTGTTTGGGAAGAGACTGGATAGGGTGCTTGGTGCCATGGTTTAGTTGATTAGATAGTGTTGGATGATAGGTTAGACTCAATGATCTCAAAGGTCTTTTCCAACCTGTTTAATTCTACTCCATGAGAGTATCGAGAGTATCGACTCCTCATTTCATAAAGCTACTTCACAGTGATTCTGTGAAACCTCTGCCTCAGTCTGTGCAATGCTATGGCTTCCAAGTCTTCTTCAAAATATATCCAACATCCAAACTCTTCCTGAATGCAAGCTCCCAACGTAATCAAGGAGAAACATAGGAAAAGGAAGGGGGAAAAAATTATACAGCCATTCAGGTTGGACAGTTTCTGTTCAGATTTGCCAGGGCTGCTCCTTCAGAATAGACTAGCATAGCATAGCATAAACCAGGTTGGAAAAGACCTTTGAGATTATCAAGTCCAACCCATTATCCAACACCATCTAATCAACTAAACCATGGCACCAAGTGCCTCATCCAGTCTCTTCTTAAATACTTCCAGTGATGGTGACTCCACCACCTCCCTGGGCAGCCCATTCCAATGGCAAATCACTCTTTCTATGAAGAACTTCTTCCTAACATCCAACAGATGTTAGGAAGAACTTCTTCCTAATATCTGACCCCAGCCTGCAGCACTGAATGGGGTTGTTGTGGCCAATGTGTAGAACCTGGCACTTAGATGTCATGCCATTGGATTCTGCCCATCAGTCCAGCCTGTCAAGGTCCCTCTGCAGAGCCCTCCTACCCTCTAACAGATCAAAACCTGCTCCCAACTTGGTGTCATCTGCAAATTTACTGATGATGGACTCAATCCCCTTGTCCAGATCATCAATAAAGATATTGAACAGGATGGGGCCCAGCACTGCTCCCTGGGGGACACCACTAGTGACTGGCTGCCAGCTGGATTTGGCACCATTCACCACCACTCTCTGGGCTACAGCCCTCCAGCCAGTTCCTAACCCAGCGCAGAGTGCTGCTGTCCAAGCCACAGGCTGACAGCTTGGCCAGGAGTTTGCTGTGGGGGACAATGTCAAAGGCCTTGCTGAAGTCCAGGTAGACTACATCCACAGCCTGCCCCACATCCACCAGGCAGTCACCTGATCATAGAAGGAGATCAGGTTGGTGAGGCAGGACCTGCCCTTCCTAAATGCATGCTGGCTGGGCCTGATCCCTTGGCCAGAACACAGAACTACAAAACTGAAGAGGTACTTTGAGTAGCAGCTAAGAAACAAAACCACACAAGCGTGCTGGCATAATGGCATAATAACAAAAGATTTATTAATATCATATCCTGCTAATAAATATATTTCCAAGTTTTCTCCAGGAATGTGGGACAAGTAGTACTTGCCAGCTTTGTGAAAAACAAACAGCTACCAAGGCTAGCAAAGCCAGGAGATGTTCCATGGGAACCTGAACTGTTTGAGGTCCATTAGCCACTTGCATGCACCTGCTGTAAAAACACCTGCCACAATTTATTCAGCCCTTGCACTGCTGCCAACAGTTGAGGCATATCTGCAGAGGTTCCTCACTCCTGTTCTGACAGTATTAAACAGTCAACCAACATCATACTTAAAACTGATTTTTAACTATCAATACAATGTAAATTATTTTCTTCTCTCTTCCAGTCCTTTCCTGTGAGGGATGTCCCTTTTCAGCTCAGCAGTATGAATGCCAGGATATTAAAGGTTTGCTGGCACTCACACATTCAGTATTGCAGTTGTTGGAGAATAGCACATATATAGTTCCTCAAGAGAAGGATGACATCAAAATGGACCTTGATGGACTATTCCACCTGCCAGCAGCAATCCAAGTAGGATTTATTTGTATTTTAATATTTGTTCCCATCTCATTGTTCTGAGGTGAAGAATCTACAGTCTTCTGGTCAACATTAATATAGTCTTATCCCACAACAAAGGCAGCTACTCTGCACATCCCAAATTTGCCATCCAGCGTAGGGCTGAGCTGTGGCCAGTTGAAAGTGACAGGGCTACAGGTCTGTTATACTTGGGCAAACTGAGTCTACCTTCATTGTAATGTCAAGTTGCCAGTACAGCACTTGTGGGAAGACAGCCTGATCCCTGCAGGTACAGGGAGATAGCCAGGACTGTAAGATGATCCTTGTGAAGCTGCTGAACTTACACAGTGGGCAGCTCAGGTGTCTGGTCACCATCACAACAGCAGAGGAAAAAAAAAATAGCCTCTAATACTTGTCAAGCTAAGCCATCCTCTTGTCACTCCAAACGTTTCTAGAACCAGAGCTTTATAGCACATTTGGTTCCAAGCAACAGGGTCTTGTCTCTCTGTCCAAAGAATCAGGAACAAAGGAAAACTTGCATTATTCTTGAAGACCCCACTCTGCACGAAGCCTTCCCCACAGGCTTGGCTAGCCATGTCATCTGCAGGTCACATGCCAAGAGCATTCATGATGTTGCAAAAATGGTTTGTACCTGGAAACCTAAAACCTTGCTTAAAAATCAGCATGCACAATGGAAGGGCAGGAAAGACACATTTAATGGCACCCCCCTGAGAGATGAGTTCTGTAACACTGAGTCTGTACCTAAAGCCTTGCCACAAGTCTTCACTGGAAAGAGTTCTTTCAGACCCTACTTCACAAAACTGATCTCACAAGATCTGTACTGAAAAGGACTAGCTCTAAGACTAGAGCTGACAGGAAAGATAGAAAGGGACAAGGAACAGGGATAGGCCTTTTCAAATCAGAAAATTCATCAATCCCTGAGATTTTGCTTCTTAAAAGAAATCTGTTACCAACACCCAGACAGAGGGGCACCTCCAAAAGGGCACTGTAAGTGCCCTGCAATCAAACCATTCCACAGGCTAAAAAAAACATATGGAGCCTGGTTTCTGATTTCATCTCTTCCCTGCCCCATGCAGATTATCTGACACCCAGTAATACAGTCTGAGGTTATACTGGAATCATCTGTATGTTATAGACATTAACTCAGACCTCTCTTGTCTATCCACTGCCTATTTTCCAGCAACTTTTAGGCAAAAAGGTACTTTTGAGACTCCACCTATCACCTAAGCCCTGCATCTTGTGAAAGCAAGCTAACAGATATGAAGGAAAAAGCCCTTTCCTTGTCATCTGGGGAGTCCTCCAGGTTTCATACCGGATCAGCAAGAGAAGAACACCTACAACTCTCCAGGCAATTTGTATTTCACTGGCACAACAAATTTGTATTTCATTTGGCACTGCCGCCAAATCGTTCTACCCTATGCGGAGCCAAGCCAAAAACATAGAACCTTAAGACAGAAGGATCTGAAAGGAAAACCAATGTAGAATTTAACTCCCCTAAAATAGGCAGATATGATACTTTTCAGTAAGAGAGCTTTCTGCACCTACCAATTTTTATGTAAAGCTTCCCTCCCCATATGCAGAGGTTCTACAGGACAGGCAGCCTCTGACAGCTGAATCCAGATGACAGCTGTATTTAAATTTGACTTAAGGTTCTTGGGTGCTGCTCATTGGTATAGACTACTGCCTGCTTCAACAGGGCTGAGATTTCATTCTAGGTGTTTACACCTGCCATGCTCCACCTATTGGAGCATGTTTCATGAGGAGGAAGAGAGTCTTATCAGGGCAAACTCAAAATGCAAGCCATGCCTTCTGCAAACTCTGTTCCACCCAAATCACAACATAGTCCTGTCCAGCAGAGGATTACAAGTGGAAAGAAACAAATTCTAAGGGTCTCAGAAAGGAAAAGATCCTTTCTGGATGCAGTGTGTGCTACTGCAAATGTTACAAGAGACAAATCAGTTGGATATAGCACTGTGACACTGGGCCACGGTGGCCTGCTAAAAGCAGTCCTCTGCCTTCCTTTTCAGGGCCCATGTCCTTGGGCATTTCTCCTTTCTTGGTTGAAAATGACACAGCAAAGCCTTCAGGTTACTGGCCTATAAATATTTTTTTGTACTGTAGTGAGCAGGGAATAAGCATCAGCAAGCTTGGATACCAACAGCTATGCTCATAGTAGTCCTATGAGACCAGGACTACAGCCAGCCTCCTTGGACTGTGCAGCCAGAGGAGAGCAGAACTCTGCTTTCACAGGTTTAATCAAGCAAGCTTTGCAAACACCAATATGGATAAATCTCAATCAGATAAAGTAAACCAAGAACAGCAAGAAGTGACATGTCATGGTGATATGGCAAGTCAGTCGCAGAGTCTATGACCTAAACTATACCTTCTAACACAAGTGAGTTCAGATGTCCAACCTAAACTTTGCCAGGTCCTGCAATAAAGCCTTCCCCTTTGGTTAGGGACAGAGAAGGAGAAAAGGGGATGCCTTGGTTTGTTGATAAATCAGAGTGAAACATTAGAAAAATACAATGACCTCTTCATGTCACAGAACACAGACTCCTCGTTTTGCCCAGCCTTGTAATGCAGACAGAGCAAGAGACCACCGCTCCTATAGGATAGGAACTTCCCATGCTCAGTCTAAATCTCAAAAGGTGAAAGTAAGTTCATCCCTTTCCACTCTCCTCCACACAAAAAGCTCCCAAGGAAAATCTCTTTCCAATGTCAACTGTGCTTATTAATCTGTACGCAATTTAAATTGTCTATTGGTGCCCACACAGCCAATATGATCTTTCTACCCTGAATCTCTGCCTAATCTGCTGGAGGAAAGCAGAGTTTGATCTTATGACAAAGACACTCTCTGGCAGCCAGGCAACAAAAATCCTGAGCTCAATGATCTCCTGGAACCTCGCAAAGGAGTTACCTTTGCATCACAATCATATTGAGTCATTGAGGCACTGTTTCAATTTCTTCAAAGCAGAAATGTTTGTGCACGTGATACACCCAGAAACAGGGCACTCTTCAAGAAAAATGAGAGCTGTGGAAACTGGGGAGATTTTTTTAAATTGTTAAAACCATAGAAGTTGCTCATTTAGCAGAAAAACTGTAACCAAGACAGTGGATTACAAAGAAAAGACTTTAAATTCTTACTGGCAAAATTTAAAAGACCTTGCAAACCCCAGGCTCTCTCCAAGACTCCACAATACTGGAGACATAACCAATTTACTCCATGTTAAGAATTATGAAAGACTCAAATCTCAACCTCTTGGTCTGAAAATCCTTCAGCTAAGTGCAGGATGAACAAAGCACAACTTCCAGCCTAACTCTCCTAATTGTTAGATGCAAAGGATGATATACGCGTTAACAACAGTTGCAGGGGTCCTATCTGCTAGGTGGGTTCCTCCAGACAGAGGCATTGACTTATTTGGTACATTTCAATGAATAATGGGCAAATTATTACTGAGTATTTTACTTCAGGCTACCTTTGAATAGACAGAGAGGTTCAAAGGGTGCACAGCCCTTTTGCCAATAGCACAGTCAACCATTCTGCCCTGTATTTCCTTTGGAATTGAGAAAATGTCTTCCAGAAATAGCCTGTCATTTTGCTGAAAGGCTCAAAATAAACAGTACTTCTGAAGGAATATCTTATGCTTTACAAAATAGCCATCTCAGAAGGGAAAAAAGGATGTGCACAATGTTTCAGTGAGCCGAACAAAAAGACATCATTCTTTGTATAACACAAGGCTTAAATTCACCATGAAGGAAACTGCTGAAGTTAAAGCCTCAGGGGTCAAGCTGGGAGGGAAATTCCACTGTGAAGGGATGAATTTTTATCCTACATTCAAACCAAAAGAAGATACGTAGAAGACACATTGTCAGCTTGTTTAAGCCTCAAAAAAAGAAAGTTCAGCCCCACTCAGCATCCCTTCACAAAAATCTAATACATTTTAAAGTGCTTGGTCTGTTGTGAGCAGAGGTAGATCTTGTAGATTCTGCTCACCTTTTTTTTCAAACAGCGGGTCCTTATCTTTAGACACGTGGTTTACCCTTCCTGCTAACACAGTATCAGGGTTTAAAACTAAACACCACAAGACTAACACCAGTATCTTGCCATAATTACTGGTGTCTTCCCAGTTTCTATTCAGCTGAAAGTTAACATTCATGTTTGCCTCACTGAAAATCTGTCCCTCAGAGACAAGGGAAAAACATCTAACACTCCATGAAAGTGGAATCCTTACAGGCGAAGCTGTAGCAGTATGAAGGGGTGCATCAGATGAAGCAAGAAACACCGTTTTTTTCTTTCTTAAGAGCCCAGAGAACACATTTGTTTTGTTTGCATTGGGATAACAATAGGTGAAGGGCCTAGAATTTGTGTTAACTCATTAAGCAAGTGCTTTGCGTTTTGTTTTCCTTTTCTCCTCAGTGGGAAATAAGCTGTGCTTTTTTCTGTGTAAAGAGACAAACAACTGATTTCAGATCATGTAAATCACCTGCATATACAGCTACACTCTTGATTGTTATTGTTGTCAAGGTTCCCATATCCTCAGTCACCACCATGGAAGTGACCTGGATCTCCAGTTGAAAGGAATTTATGGAAAACTCTGCCTAGAAACAAACCTGCATGCATTCAGATAAGAGACCAAGGAAGTGCCTGGCAGTCCACACTAGGCTCCAAGCTGCACCAATAAATACAATAACTTCATCAACAGGCCAAAGAGCTCAGCCTTTACCACCACCTACCTTAAAATAACTAAAAATATGGTTGCCATCTGGTGGCTAACACAGAACAAATTTAGCATCTATGATGAGTTAGGGTGGACCAGAAGACTGATTCCTTGCCCTGTCCCCTCCTGGAACTGCAGTAGGTGAAAAACCTTACTGCAGTTGTTGCCACACTCTCTTGTGCACAGAGCAAAGCCAAGACCTCGTTGCAGCAGATAGTTCTATACTGGATCTGCTATTCTCATGGTGTTTTGTCCAAGCAGGCAGGTAAGATCAAATCGTGCTCCTAGTCACAGGAAAGGAGCTTAAACGGCTGGAAGCAGCATGGGCAACATTAGGCCCAGCAGGTTTGGGTTACCATTTCGACCCAGCAGCATTTTATAACAGTGTTGGAAACTGGCAGAGGGCTCAGGCCAGTACTGCACCCAACCCCAAACCTCCTAGATTAAATGTAGTTTCTAAAGATAAATCCCAGGAAACAAGAGGAGCAGTGAGCAGGTCTGTTCACACCCCCTCCCTGCAAGATGCACCAGTCCTTATTCAGTCAATGTCATCTCACAGCAAATCACTGAAAGCCAAGACGAGTGTGCCGAAGAGAAAATGTCCCTGCGTAAAACGTCCGATAATCCCTACACGGAGCCGGCATCTGGCATCAGATGCAGCATGCCAGAGAGATGAACATAAAAAGTATCTATTGCATATTCTTGGCACCTTTTGCTGGCACCAGGGTGAGTGGGGAGCAGCGAAAGGGCTCCCAGGATTTAAAAAAAATAAACAAAAAAACCCAACAACAACACAAAAAAACCAACCCACATCCCTCCCACAGGAGACATCGGCACGATCTTTAAAGCCCTTACAGCTTTTGCTCTTTACCGCCATTCCAAAAGCTAGAACGCAAGGTCACTAAAGCAAGTCACGACTATCATGTTATGCTGTTAAAAGATAACGATCCGAGCTCCCACCTCCTTCTCATCTCTGAGGCTACGTATACCGCTGTTGCAGAACACAGCGCTGGTCTTTAAACTGCCGCATGAAGCACAACCTTAAACGGCACAGAACGAGGTCTCCTCCAGCTGAAACAATAAGCATCTACGCATATAAAACACCCTTGCGGCTCTCTGTCCGCGATGCCATATTTCTCCTTCTCCTGAGCGTGCATGCGAATGGAAGCCCCCACAGCTCTCCACGGCGATATTTTGTATTCTCAGGGTGCAAAGGGGCCCTAAATCCGAACTCAAAGAAGGCAGCTGCCAGCCCGGTACAGGTTGGTGGGGGGGGGAGGGTGTACCGATGTGCCCACTGCGAGACGCATCTCTGCTTTGGGGAGGGGTGTCATCCCTGGTACCCGCATCTCCCCCCTCACAGCCCCGGGGAGGCGGAGATGCCAGCGCATTTCCCCACCGCTACCTTCTCCCCTACCTTCTCCTGCGCCCGGGTCAGTTTCTTCTGCACGTTGCTGGCGATCTTCCCAGCGGTGACCCCCTTGCTGCCCAGCTCGGCCATCTTGCCTTCTCTTTTTAACGGGCGGCTGCGAACGGCTGGCCGGCAGGAAAGGGGGGGAAAACCCGGCGGGCAGGCGATGGCCCCAGCCACCACCACCCACCTCCCTCCCTCCCTCTTTCCCACCGCCTTTTAAAGGGACAGTGCGCTCCGAGCAGCCTTAAAGAGGCCGCGCTTCGCCCAGGAGGGGACAGCAGCGGTATGGCCGGATGTGTTGACTGTGAAGGGTGCGATGGTGATGCTGCTGATGTTGAGAGAACTGAGGACAGATGTTTGCCAGGTTTCCCCCACCCTGCCTGTTTCCTCTGTGCCAGGCTGTGCCAGGGGACAGGCACGGTGGGAAAAGCTGGGAAGCATCTCTGGGAGGGAGGTGGGATATGGGAAGAGATTCCAAGAGGCCTCCCACACCCGAACAGTGAGCCACTGATACTTAAAAACAGCAAAGTGAAGAATATGATTTAGCGATAGTGGCTAATGCTTGTATTTGTCTCAGTAGTCACTATTACATGGTGCTGTACAGTAACAAGACCCATCCCTGGAAAGACTAAAGGCCAGGTTGGACTGTGCAACCTCATCTAACTAAAGATGTCCCTGCTCGCTGCGGGGGCTTGGACTATATTGTTGGACCTTTATAGGCCCCTTGGAACCTAAAATGTTCAATGATTAATCTTAGCTAACGGTTTGAGTTTGCTGTTATCTCTCATCCTGCAGCAAAATAGCGTTCTTTCTTGTTGTAAGAAATGTGTACCACTAATTGCTGTCACAGGTTATCTGTGTTCCTAAATGTATACAACAAAGGTATTTTTTAAATTATTCTTGGATCTTTACAAGTGCAAGGTGAGAATTTTTCAAAGCGAGCTGCAATTTCAGGCGATCCCATCCTTTAATGGACCAACCTATTACGAGACCCTGATGTGACCCCAATATATGACTTCATAGCAGCCCTGTCACTTTGAAAACTCTATAATCCAGTGACCAGCTTATCTGACAGGAACATAGTAGGATATCTGAGTAGTTAATGTTTGTAAAGAACTTTAAACTCATAGCAGCTTTTTCCATGTGTTAGGATTTGCACAAGAATTTGGATTCGGCTTGGCTGCCCATGATGGCTGTTCTGGTTAGGGAGCAATGGTGACAGCAGAGGTGGCTTGTGTGTCTCCATTGCAGAACACTGGAGTGATGGGACATTTACCAGGAGAGAGGGAGGAAAAAAAATAATAAATTAAAAAATCATGGCTGCACAGAATGCTTTATGTGTCTAACTTGCCCTGAATTCCTGCTACCTTAGTCTGTATGGTATTGTTCTTCAGCTGTGGCTCTGCTTTTCGGTATTGTTGCTCATGTCCCAAATATGCACCCTGCCCCTTTGCCTGCCCTTGTCCCTCCTCTGTAGGCCTGGACTTTCAGCCTGTGCACACTGTGGTTATGCCACTGCTGTCACCCCAACAGGGCTTTGGGTGTGCTTTCTAGACCTACTGTGCAAAAATACCTTTTGTGAAACTCCATTCCTTTACAAGACAGGACACAGTTCTGCTTCCTGGAATATGGGAAGTCACCTCAGCATCATTATTCATATCCTAATACTTGGCTCCAAAGCTTCTGTCAGTTCCAAGGGCTGGGGCTCAGTCAGGTGGTGAGGAAGCTTCCTTCACAGCCTGCTTCTGCACATACTTCCTATTTCTTTGTGGGAGCTTGCCTCTGCTCTGTGGGCACAAAGTATTCAGTAGTACGGCATCAACCAAACCAGTCCTCTGCATACAGATATTTAAGGAACGTGTATTTTCCTTTGTTTAAGATGGAGACAGGCATCTCTTACACCTATTTTAATTGTAAGATGGTACCAAACCTTACCTGTGTTCCAAGATGATTTCATAATCTTTATTTTGCCATCTGAAGACTGTTATCTCCAATTTCATGCACACAGGGAGCTGTGTAGCGCTATCACAATATAAAGCAACAGAAAAATGTTGGAAATTATTACTTGAGAGAGCTAGGCCATATTTTTCATCTTGTATGTATTGTTTCCCATTTCTGCTTTAGTACTATTTCTATTCATTCAGAACTTGGAATAAAAACAATTGCCTTGCCAGAGCCCTTAGAAACTGTAGGCTGAGAACCTGTCAATGCCTCTTTGTGAGGTTTCATGAGACAGTGCCTCTGCATTTCTAGCCTGATATAACAATAGCTTTTTTTTTCCCCTTAAATTACAAAAGCCCCCATTCAAAAAACATCTTAAATCCATGCTACACTTCAATTAGGTTAGCAGACATACTATTCCTGTTTAATAAAATACTTAGGCATGTGCTTCTGTTGTATGTGAGAAAAGTGCACTGAGGGAAGACATATTCAGACTCCAGTGTATGCACATCTGTGATGCCACACTGTACTGCAAAATAACTTTATTCAATTCCTTTCTGGCTTTACATTTAAGTATTCATATTTCTGTGTGGGTTTAGATATACAACTGTGCATTTGTCTTAAATGCATCTCATTTTGTCCCTAATTTTAGCCTTAGTAGGTATTTTCATATTACTTTTCTTCTCCAGCATAATCTATAATTTTGCAGCACCTCACTGCCCAGTATTGTCTGGAAACATAATTAAAATCCCCTTTTCTTCTCTCATACTCCCCATCTCAAGTGTGAAAGATGCACATGTGGTTAAACGTTTGTAACATCATGTTTAAAAGAGCAGATGTTTCAGGGTTCAGAACACATTCCTCTCTATCCTACCTCATAGATTTGCTTCTCCTGCTTAGGTCTTTTCTTCAGTGAAACTGGTTTTGAAGGGATTTTTGTCTTCCTTCCAAGTCAAAAGCAAATGACTGTGGCACATGAGCTGAAAAGAATCCATGGCAAACATCAGACAATTGTGAAACCGAAGTAGCCAAGCACACACATTTTCCACAATAAAAAATGATGACAAATTGCATACATTTTAAAAGCTGGGATTACCAGCAAGCCACCACCTCTCAGCATGAGTCATTTCCCAGTTATTTCTGTGCTTGGTCGGATCAGCACCAAAGATATAAATCATTTGGTGGGCTCCAGGTGTGTCATGAAAAGGTATTCCCTTAGGGTGACCCAGGAAGCATGACATACTATGAGTGGCTACACATCAAAATGAACATAGAGGGCATTTTAGCCAGGTGACCTATGCTAAAGGCTGTTACTTTGTGGACAGGAGAGGTTTGTCTTATATCTATCCACCATTGTTCTGATCTCAAGCTTATGTTTTTTTGCAGTCTTATAAAGGTAAATAATTCTGCATGTCAATAGGATGGCACATAGTAATAAACATGCAGGCTAATGACCTTAATGCTTATACTCATTTGTGCTTTATGTCACTGGGAGGCAGAGCTGTCTAACCTTTTAGAAGCTCTCAGTGACAGATTCTGCACAATTGCTGTTAAAAGAAATACAACTTGATGCATACATCCATCTTCTGCAGTAAGATCCATTAAACTCAATACGTGCATCACTGTTTCACTTACTCTAGCACTAGACCCTAGGACACTTCATTTCATCTTAAGTGTAACCAGCTAAACTTAACTAGATTTATTTAAGCTGAGACATCTAGGCTTCTTTTATAGTCAAAAGAGTAAAAACAGTATCTTCAAAGAATGCTAAAAGATAAAACAGCTACAGAGGGAGATTCGATGAATACCTTAAATAGCTAAAGTTAAGAAGCAGTCCATCTTCCTGGTGACAGTGTAATTTATTTACACAGTTCATAGGGAAGAATCAAACCTGTCAAATAGAACAGCACAAATGCACTTATTTAACATGTACATAACTACCATTGCTTCTTTATTGCTTTCTTAATTGATTAATACTCTAGTCAATAATGCCTATGTTAGGTCTCAGCCCCAGAAGTGCATTTCATTTCTCATTTGTCTCATTAAAGAGCAATGAACTGCTCACCTGTTTACAATTAAACATATGCTTAAGTACTTGCTGCATTGGAGCCTGTTAGTTTGTAGCTTAGGTGCCATTTATTCCCTTCATTGAACAAATAGCTATTACATCTCTTTTTTGTTGTTGTGATTGTTATTCCTGTTTTGCCAAGTGTCTCGGTGCGGAGAGGGAAAAAGACTCAGTGCTTTTGAATATTCCTGTGTCATGAAATTACAGGCACAAACGAGGCCAAAATATGAACAGCGAGGCTATTTATTACACAAATAAAGTGGATGGATCAGAAGGAGAGAGAGAGAAGAGAGAGTGAGAGAGATGAGGAGAGAGAATAGAATAGAATAGAATAGAATAGAATAGAATAGAATAGAATAGAATAGAATAGAATAGAATAGAATAGAATAGAATAGAATAGAATAGAATAGAATAGAATGGACCAGGTTGGAAGAGACCCTCAAGATCATCGTGTCCAACCTATCATCCAACACCACCTATCCAACACCACCTAATCAACTAAACCATGGAACCAAGCATCCTGTCAAGCCTCACCCTGAACACCCCCAGTGACAGTGACCCCACCACCTCCTCGGGCAGCCCATTCCAATGGGCAATCACTCTCTCTGTGTAAAACTTCCTCCTAACCTCCAGCATAAACCTCCCCTGATGCAGCCTGAGACTGTGTCCTCTTGTTCTGGTACTGGTTGCCTGGGAGGAGAGACCAACCTCTGCCTCACTACCCCCCTTCAGGTAGCTGTAGAGAGCAATAAGGTCACCCCTGGAAAGGAATTATATTACCACACCCCTCACCCCCCAAGACAGTTTGAGTATGTGGAGGAAGGGTGTTTTGGGTGATGTTTGTTTGTTTTAAAGAGTGATTTCAGCAGTGTGTCCCATTAATATACCTTTATTTCTTCCAGACTGCAACCTTTTAATTGCAGCTTGTGTGTTTAGTGCTATAAGCTGTGATGATCAAAATGTATCTGCTTCCCTACTACTGGTGATAAAATCTTTCATGTATAATCCTATTTATTTAAGTAAAATAATTTTCAAATTACAATAGTAGTGGTGTCTACCATTCATGGAACTACAAGTATGTATTTCTCTGTTCCAGTTACAGAGAATATTAAAATCCAGTAAAAAATGATTCATGTTTCTTTTCAGCAGGGACTTCTGATTTTAAGTTTATAATTATTTATTTCTTTCCAAATATTTAGTAGAGCTCAGTTAATTAAATGCTTATGATAAATGTAAATGTATCATTATTTTTAAGTATTTCTATTTATATTTGCAATAAATTCAAGGAATTCTAAAGCTCTTCTCCCCAAGTACTAATCTAATGCAAGATGGGCCTGTTTCAATCACGATTTCTTGTTTGTATTCAAAGTTGAGTTCATTTTTCAAACAGCCCCCAAACCCTCTGGTTCTTTAGATGCGTGGTCTTGTTCCCACTCTGAATAATACTACAAGTCAGCTGGCCTCACTCACTGCAAGCACCACTCCCTTGCTTTAGTGATGTCAGTTGAAAGCTTAATGTAAGACAGCAAATCCAACATATTAAAAACAACAAATTACGCAAAATACATTACATAGCAAAATCTAATTGAGTTCTGGCTCCAGTCTTGCTTGCCAAAAATAGCCTGCTCACTGTTTTAATTTCCAGTGCAGATCATGCATTCTTCTGGCTCAACATTCAGGATGAGCTTTTCTTTTAATCTGATGGCATTCTCAAGGGTACTTTCAGGCATCAATTCTAAAGTTATCTAGTTCACCTTAGCATTCCTTTCTGACTAGCTGTATTCTCATGCAAACTCTCCCCTTGTTCTCAAACAGAAATTTACTGGGAAGGATTAGGAAGTTTCTGCCGTAAGAAATAATAGCGATACATTTGCTGGATATGTGTGAAAGCAAGATGAAACAACTTTGACTCACAGAGTGCCCAAAAGGTGTTCTCTACCACATCCCTTAAACTCACAAGCTCTGTTGAATCTCATCACCATGTTGTTATGAGAAAGAGAAGATGATACCTAAGTGAATCTCCCTGTGTCCCAAACACAACAAAATACCTAATACCATCTGCACCATCATGCAGGAAAAGGTTTTAGTTTTTCATTATCATCAGCCAACAAGGGAGCAAGTGAGTAAATCATGGGCTTGCTTTGGAAATTATTCTGAGAATCCTGGAAGCCTTCTACTACTTATTAAAATATTTTTTTAAATGGAAATTAATTATATACTCTAATAGCTGGTCCAGTTTGTCCCAGTCTATAGCTAGAGGAGAACACATGGCCCATGGGGTGGAATTACACAAAGGATATCACCAGGATACTATATCAAAGGCACAACGCATCAGTGCAAACCAGAAAATATTTTCTGTAAAACATACCTTCACTTTGGTTGTCACTTTGGTGAAAACCATCCCAGGTAGACTTATGTCATGGTAACAGTTGCTCTAGTTGCAATGTCTTACTTCTGACTTTTCTTTACTGATAGCCTCATTTTATTTCCCTGGTAACAAAACTGAGTGACTCATTCACTCCAAACTATTTACATGAGCTCTCTCACCTTTGTTTACTGTAAGGTCACCATCATTTCAGATTTGTTCAGTTTTCAAAATTATCCAACTCTTTGCTTCTGGTGTTTGGGATTTGATTTTTCAGAAAATGAGGACAGTTAACTTTCTGGTTTGGGCAAGTGCAGTTTTTCTTCACACAGTCAATACATCCTTACTATACAATCTATTCTAGTTAATAACTGCTGACATTTATAATGGTCAATCCTGGATCAGGACTGCAGAAAAAACCAACATAGACAAATGCAAAAATAAGATCTTTACCTTTAACAGCTTCAGCTATTTCCACCAGCTGGCTTTATAAACTCTTAAACACTTTCATAAGGGTACAGACAAAAACAATGAAGATTTCAGAAGCATTAAAAATCCATAGTAAGTAATTAAAAAGCTAACAGTACATCTTCACAACATCCATTCTCAGTCACTGCTTTCTTTAATGGTAAGTCAATACAAATGCCTTGGTTTCCAGTAAAAAATATGATACAGGAAAACAATACTTCTGGATGTTATGGGGACTTTAAAGAATTTTTCAAACTATGCATGTGCTTTATTTTTGATACCATTATTTTGTGTGCACCAAAGGCTTAAATTCTAGTGGAAAGAAAAGAACAGGCACAAGTGAGTTAAAGTAGAGGCTTATTGCATGTAATCCTTCATGCACTGTGATCCTTTATATTATCTACATGCCAGCTGCATCACTCAAATATTCCACCTTAATAATAATGTGATAGTACAAGCTTAGAAAAGCAGGAATGTAGGAATGAAGCATAAGCCATTCTGAAAGAAAAGAAGAGATGATTGAAAAGAGGATCCTGATCTAATGGAGGATGTTCCTGCTCACTGCAGGGTGGTTGGGCTAGATGACCCTAGAGGTCCCTTCTGACCCAAATCATTCTATGATTCCATCAAAACAGTCTTCAATGTGAACAGCTGAATCCAATGCTGAATTCTGACATAATTCTACATACTGTATGCAATTGCTGCAGATACTTAGCTGTTTCCAACTTTAGTAAATTAACAGATTTCTTTTATTCATAGACAAATATTTACTTCATGATGGACAAAGGAATACTATAGAGACTGAGAGTTGAGGATCACCTAATTAGAACTGATATGTTTCTCTTCATAGATTATGCAACATTTTTACATGCCATCCAATGCTCTGATCTTGCAGTGTCACAGCCAAATTTAGCAGAAAACATTTACAGTGTCTTAAAGTGCACATCCTCGATGGTCTAGTGACTCACAGCCTTGTGTACATTGCTATCAGGGTTAAAGATCTATCATGGATAGCATGCTAGAAGGGATAAACACAAATGTCAAGCTAAATTTCTGATTGGTTTCTGAACTCTATTTTGAAACAAGGGAACTCTAACAAATAAACCAACCAAATATCTTAAATTGTGAAACTCTTTCTTACTGTGTTGCTGTAGAAGTGATGGAAACACACGCTATTCCCACTCCTTGTCTCTGAAAGCCAAAGAACAAGCCTGGAAATATTGCAGCATCTCAATGTCTTTGCTAGGAATTTTGCAATACAGGATGTTCTCTCAAAACCCCACATTTTTGGAATCACACAAACAGGTTTCCAGCTGGGAAGAAAGGGTCAAAATCTGAATCCCAAACCCACAAAACCAAAGAAGGGCAGGGAGAATTAAGCCATCGTGACAATGTTTTTATTTATTTTAGAGCATTCCTGGTGATTTCTTTCCCCACATACTCTGATGATAGTGACACTGAGTGGGGAAATGCCAACATCAAAATATAATTATAAATGTACATAATACCAAATTATACATCAACATAATTGCAGTAATTACCAGTACTGCTCTTGCATTCCAATGTGGCCCAGGGCTGACAGATTAAAACATTAACCTCTACTACATATTCGCCAGTAATTCCTTATTAATCATGATGGCCCAGCATCAGAAGAGGCAGAAAGTAGAATTCAACACACTTAAGCTGTTCACTCTGGGTCTGAAATCTGGAGTCTTGCAAGCATACAAACATTAGAGACATCTATTTTGGTAGAGCAGCATGGCTGAATCATATCTTTCCCGAGTCAACTTAATCTCATGTAGCCAGTGAATGGACGATTGCAGCTGTTCCCAGCAGCCTCAGTGAGAAGGTGATCGATCAAGTGCATCATGATATGAATTACAAAGTTTTGCTAGCTGAGATTAATGTCTCAGAAAGCTGCCAAGTGGGCATTTTTTGTAACCACTTTTAAACTACAGTATAGGATAGAAGTGAAACAAACGGCTGCCTATGCTTCCTGGTGTCAATACCTATTTATACAGAAAAGCTAAGTTGACTAGCAGCTAGTAAATGATTATTTCTTAGATGAATGTGGTTCCTTCATTCTGTGTGAAAAGAATTGTATGTTATTTTGTACAACTTCATCTGAAAGTAACTAGTGTTCTAGAGTTACCAGGATTACTATGCATTTGTTATCTATGAATTTGTGACAATGACAGAAAAGAAGCATCTATAATGTGGTAGTGAAATATTGGTTGCCTTTGCAGTATCACAGTTGAAAATTTTTAAGCAAGCCATTCCAAATATGTGTATCTAATTACTCACATATCTCTTTGATTCTCTGATCACCTAGAGTTAATGTTTGCTTCTTCCACCTGGGACACGATTATCTCTGCAGTATTTGGGAATCTTCAGGGCAATTAAAGTGGTCACCCCCATCTGCATAAAGAAGACAAAGACCTTCATAATCTGAGCTACTGAGAGTAAAAAAAAAAAAAAAAAAAGTCTTGTCTAATTTATTTATTTTTTAATATCTTCTCTTTGTCTGCACCTGCAATTACAAACCAAGGTAAGCACTAGTTCAGGTAGAAAAATAAACAGCTGAAAAACAATTGCCAAGAGGAACCTAGCTGCTAATGTAAACATAGGTGAAATCTCTTGCTGTTACCTAAGAATTTATTTGAGGAAAGTTCTTAAGTATCTTTTCTTATCAGCTTCCCCTAGACCCAGGTCAAAGATTTCTCCATCCTAAATTAGCATTTTTAATGTACATTCTAGGTGTTTCATGTAATTGCACACCCTGGATTTTCTATCCTAAATAAAGTGATTTTTTTTTTTTGCTTAAAACTAGGTTGCCATAGTTGTGGATGTGTGAACATTGATATGTTTCTCCACCAGCAGTTCCTTTAGCATGTTAGTCATGTTCTCTCTATATATAGTTCTTTGACATAAACACTTCAGAAAAAAGCATCCTTCACATGTTGGCATATATCTAATTTTAAGAGCATTAACATTTGGTTTTGGGAGAGACACAACATGATGTTATTCTTCAGACCACTTGTAACTTTCATCACTTTATCTCATTTTATTTTACTTCTATTCTAGTCTGAGGATACACTTTATGTACAAATCTCCCATAAATGCTAATATTCAGACAAATTATGAAGATAATGCATATCAGGTCAGTTTGGTAATTGTCTACATGCATACTTCTGGCTCACAACAATGCAACTTTGCTTAAATATTCTTTATTGCATTATTGCTACTTGCATTATTTTTTATTTGTCAGAAGCTAAGAGCCCCAACTGTTCAGCTGGCAAGTGGCAACCTGAGTGCAAACCTGTTTCTATTTCAGGCCATTCTTAAATCTAAGAAGATAAGGATGAATGAGGAAAGACAAGAACAGACACAAAAAGGTAGGCACAGACACATACGGACAAGAACCACCTTCTGTCTCCAGCCACTTCAGCATTCATCTGGTTGCTACAATGCCTCCTGTGAGCATCCCTGTGTTCCAGGGCCATCCTTTAGCTCTGAAGCAGGTTTTGTGTCTTTTGTATTCAGAGGAAAGTCTTCCTCAGGCTTTCAATTTACCCCTGAGCAATCTTACCTTTCCCTCTGTCATATCTGATGCCTCCATTCAGTCTCCTGACATCTCTACTTTGTTTAATTTCCTTTTTTTCTTCCTTGAGACTTCTTTGGTATCTTCCAGCACCTTTGGGACCTCTCTAATCCCCGTGATGATGCCTCTCATGTTATTGGAATCTTTTCCAAAGTCGTTGCTGAGCTCCAGAGTGGTCTCTTTTCTGTCTGGCAGCACAGCTCTATTTGGTATCTTGTACCCAGAGGTGTCTGGGTGATGCTTCACATCTCTTCTGGTGTGTTTCAAAGAGAACAGTAGCTTTCACCAATTGTTGACAACAGATTTTGCGTGGTAGTGGCTTTCTGTTTTGCACTTTATTTTTGCTCTAGCCACCTAGGTATTAATTAGGCTGCTTCATACAATTCCTAATAAATGCCATGAATTTCCATAGGGGTTTTGGGTGTTTTCTGTTTTTCAGGACTCATCTGGCTCTGTTAAGGGAGACAGTAGAACCTTTCAAAGTGACTCTGGATTGTCAATGATTTACAGAAAATAATTTACTGGGCATTCAGTGACACTTTTGCGAAGAGGTTCTTACAGCATCTCATTTGGCTTTGTCATTCAGTCCTACCTGCACACAGTTCCAGTAGAAATTAGGTAGTTTATGGGATCTTGCTAGAAATGAAGCACCACCTCATAGAGGTTTTGCAGGAAATTAAAGCACATGAGTTTTGATAACAATGTTGTTACTGCATTTAATGAACTAATTTCCTACATAGCTCAGTTGAACATCTCTCTTCTTCTAGGTACACTCCAGGAAAACAAAGTTCAATGACTTATTCCTCACATGAGATACAGTTGTAGCAAAAGAGTAGCTGGTGTTGTTCCCAGCATGGGTCACTCTTCCAGTTTAGTGTTTTGCAAATGTTAAACCTAAAGCACAAGACAGAACTTACTGCTGTGTCTCCATAAGGCAGAGGACCTTCTGCTGGTTCCCCATGCCCCTTTCCCAGGGGACTGTGGGAAGGGTAGCCAGCAAGGCCTGGGGTATGAGAGCCTCAACCTCTGCTCAGGAAGCTCATGCTGCTTCTGGGCTGCTCTGAGCTTAGTGCTCTCCCATTCAAACCTTCAGCTGCTGCTAGCTTTTGAGGTGGCTGAGGTGCTTGAGCAGAGGCATTTTGAGAAGCAGAGGTATCAATCTGAGGGAATAAATTGAGGACATATTCCAGGTGCAGAGGAATATGTAGTGGAAAGTACACTTTTATATAAGCTTTTGTCTCTGCTTGGTAGTTTTGTATTAAGTTGGTAGAATATATATTTTTAATCTTTTCAGTCAAGGTGGAGTAGTAATCGCATAGGGCAAAGCACGCAACTTTTTCCCCTCTTAAGAAGTCATTCATCCTTCCCAATGTTTCATTCATGCTTTCATATGTTTCCTTTTTTTTTCCCTCTCAGAAATATGGAATTAATGCAATCTGTATAATCTGCTCACACCTTCCAGCTTCAGGTTTCAGACACAAATTCTACATTTGACTGATTTGAAACAATAAAATGCTAAAAGCAAAACTTACCCTGAAACTTCAGCAATACTCTCTTGCACTTGTTTATCCCATGGAAACTTCTGACTCTAGCCTTCCTTTTATCTAAGTAAATTGGCTCCTTCAGTGAGTTGACACTTCTCAAACAGATAAACAGTATGTTTCAAATGTTGCCAAGATGGGTACAATACCTTTCAAATGGTGTCAAAAGGTCTGCTGTTTAGTGCAGTGCAGGACTGAAATTTACTGTAGTGCCTGAAACACATCTTTACTCTTATCTCACCTAGAACGTAATCTCAGAGTAAAAACTGGCTTTATATTAAATTGTGCATTATAAGGTAGAGTATCAAAGCTCAATTATTAACAAATTCTGTTAAAAATAAATCTCAACAGAAAGCATACAGAAGGCTGCAGAAGCTGGATTTTCTCTACATTAAACTTTGGACATACTATAGAGGCAGAAAGGGACCTGGGGGTACTGGTCAATAGTAAGCTGAACATGAGCCAGCAGTGTGCCCAGGCGGCCAAGAAGTCCAACGGCATCCTGGCCTGTATCAGGAACAGTGTGGCCAGCAGGAGCAGGGAAGTCATTCTCCCCCTGTACTCAGCACTGGTTAGGCCACACCTTGAGTACTGTGTCCAGTTCTGGGCCCCTCAGTTTAGGAAAGATTTTGACTTGCTGGAACGTGTCCAGAGAAGGGCAACAAAGCTGCGGAGGGGTTTGGAGCACAGCCCTATGAGGAGAGGCTGAGGGAGCTGGGATTGCTTAGCCTGGAGAAGAGGAGGCTCAGGGGAGACCTTATTGCTCCCTACAACTACCTGAAGGGAGGTTGTAGCCAGGTGGGGGCTGGTCTCTTCTCCCAGGCAAGCAGCACCAGAACAAGAGGACACAGTCTCAAACTGCACCAGGGGAGGTTTAGGATGGATGTTAGGAAGAAGTTCTTCATAGAAAGAGTGATTGCCCATTGGAATAGGCTGCCCAGGGATGTGGTGGAGTCACCATCACTGGAGGTGTTTAGGAAGAGACTGGATGGGGTGCTTGGTGCCATGGTTTAGTTGATTAGATAGTGTTGGATGATAGGATGGGCTCGATGATCTCAAAGATATCTTCTAACATGGTCTATTCTATTCTATTCTACTACTGGTTGCCTACAAGTTCCCATTTTAATCAGATATATGCAAAATATGGACAAAAATTTGGCACATTCAGACTTGTTTTATATATATATGTATATATGAAACATATATATATATATATATATACACACACATACTTGTTAAGCAAGCATAACAAAACATCTCTAGCTTTGAGATAGTAAGTACATTGGTTTTAGATATGGGAAAAAGATAATTTTTTATATATAGGTACATAGTCACAGACTTGTGGTAAGGAATACTATAGAGGCAGCGCCACCTCGTGGTACCAAGACCACAGTGTAGCACTGTCAGTGGTTTCCTTGAAGAAAATAGTTTAGAAACCATAGGAGAAAGTTTCAGATTAGATTATTTTTTAAATATCGATATGACCTCCACATATTTTTGGGTTAGTTTCTAACTCATCGTGCACATGTATGAATAATATGTGCAAGGACATATAAATTTAACTATTATTTATTATTTTAATTATTATTTAATTATTATGGCTATAAATTTAATTATTTTCTGTGCTAATATCATTTGAAAGTGGAAAAGGCATGTGAATACGTCTATTAATCACAGAGGATAAAACATAGATATATTTTGTGCATATATTATATATATATTTAAATTTAGGGTTTTTTAATTATCAGCTATTAAAGTGGTTACTACTCACAACTTCCCATCTAAATTTATTTACTACTACTGGTATAAAAGTTAGGTGAAAACTTCTATATAAGAAATATCTAGCAACTTTGGATCTCTATCCCTAATATTTTGCAAACACACATTCCAGTCAACTTTCTTCAGCTGAATCTTGATTCAATAGATACAGTCTGTGACACAAGCAATCATCTTGCAAAAATCAGAAGGGTCTAATGAACAAGCCCAGTTAGACTTGTCATCCACAGTGACTGTACTGGCATATGTGTTTATACCTTTCCTATCTAGCTGCACAGGGCTCTTATTGTAACTTGGTAGCATTTTAAACCATCTTAGTGCCTGCTTTTCACGTGGCCTTGTAAATCCCTGTTGACACTGCAAGAGGTGAAAATCCCTCCAGTTCATCTGCCTCCCTTGGAGCCTGATAGGGCAAACTAACATTGTTCTGGCAGACAAAGAATTGATGATTTATTATGTCCTTTCAGAGTCTTTCTCTGGGCAGGCACAGTGGAAGTTTATTGTTACCAAAGATGTAAATCTTTAGTAATTACAAAACAGCATTTTTAAAAGTTATGAGCACTATATGACAATGTAACATAAGAAACAAAAACATCATTGATCAAAACCAATAGTGGCCTTTTTTTCTTTTTTTTTTTGGTTGATGGTGCAAATAACACATCAGTGCCCAAACTACTTTTGTCTCATCCCATTTCTCTCATCCTCCCCTATCCTGCATGCACAGTCCACAGCTCACCTCTTCAGTTCCTCGACTTTGACCTCAGGTATGTTTCCATGAATTATCTATTTAGCATAGCCCCAAACCCTCCATTCTGACTCTCCTACTCCCCTTCCCTAGTCCTGTGCGTGACAACACAACTCTTCGGTCTCTACTTCTAAACAAACCTCAGTGCCTACTTCTCACATGTTCACTGCTGCCAGGCATGCTACTCTCCATCTTCATGGTCACATCAATGCTGAGGTATTTCATGAGCTCTTAAGTTTCATTCACCACTGCCACACAATTTTGCTGGAGTTGTGACTACTTCACCATTGACCCCATAGATTCCTTCCACACCTATGTACCTACAACAGAGTAAGAAAGAACAGAGAACAAACTGAATACAGCAATTCTACTTAGGCAATCACTTACAGATTTCTTTTCACCATGCTCTGTCTCACTGACAAGTTCCAGTGTAGGTAGGTCCACACTGCAAGAGGGAACCAGAGTAAAAAGGGCCAAGAAGGAGCTCTTTTGGGTTTCTTTTTTGAAGCTGGGATAACAGCACACCTGTGCTGAGGGCTGGCAGCTTGTGGGCAGGCTGCTCAGGTGGCAGCAGGGGCAAGCAGAGATAGGTCCCTGCTTGAGGAAGCAGGTGAAGGGATAAACACCATAACTTGAAGGTATTTGAAGAAAACATTTATCTCCTCTCTCAATATTACCTTTTCTAGACTAAATGCTTAAATATTTTGAGGATAGGTTTAATCTCTTGCAGATATACATATTTCCACTACCTGCTATCTAATCCAGCTGGAAGGAGCATAACCAAGTCAGCACAGTATTGTATCCAAAGAAACAAGTTCTCCTAAGCCCTTGATTACATAGCTTCTAGATGTGCCAAGGCTTGATCTGCAAGCTTAACGATCTGCAAGCTTACGATCTGCTTAAACCACAGGGAGGCAGTGCAAAAAGCACTGTAGCATAACTCTTTCTTTACACAGAGAAACTTTATTAACTTGATAAACTTAGTGTTTATATCAAACTCCACCTTTCTTGAACACACATACACACACACCCTACACTGTGCATAACACTTCATATGCAGTCTCACCTATTCTTGCACAATCTCTGTCACAGATACTTCGTCTCATACATTATAGGCTGTATTTTTCATTATCCCAACACATTTGCAATCTCTAGTAACCTGTGATTACCTAGCTCTTCCTCTGCACATTTCATTTTCAACTGGTGAGCTCCTCAGATAAATTCTTTTTACTTCCTATGTACACCTGTCTTGTTATTAAATTCTGTTGTTTTCTAGATTCTGTTGGTTCTTTTTTACACTTCATGCCTTCACTCTTTAGATCATTAATACCCTTCTATGTACCAAGCAATTGTTATTAATACAAATATTATATTGGAATCAGACCTCAGGTACTTTTTGGGTAACTTTTCCAGTTAACTTTCCTCCAGAATGACAGTACTCCAGAATGACAGTACTCTTATTATCTGTCCTTCAGCCAGGTCGTTACACATCTTGTATGAATCCTCATCTTTTCTAGCTGAACTTGTAATTTCCCATGTAGCAGTAAAACTTCCAGTTATATCCAACAAGTTATAAACTTTAAGATGCTAAGGAAAACTCAACTATAAATAACACTTAAAATAAGAACCAGGACTTGTAAATTATGTATAAATATTTTATTAAGTATAAAAGACACCTTACATCGATAGATACTCTATTAAAACAAATCACAGGCTTTGTGTTTTCATGAAAAGATTCAAATCCTTTAAAGAGCATTTATGAACACCCCTCCTCTCTTCTACAGTGATGTATTACTTAGGGACTGATACCAAGCAGCAAATGTGCTACAAGATAGCAATGACTGTTGTTCCTAATTATGCTCTGACAATGCAAAAGGAGGGCACCGTACGCAATCTGAATTTGAATTCAAGGCTTGGGGTCTTTGGTCCCCAGGTCAACAAAACCAGGCAGGGTGATGGAGTCAAATACTCAATCCTCAGACTTTTAAACAGACATTTACAAAATATCTCCATTGGGAAATCAGCAGACACAGCTCTTTTCATTCTATTTATGATGTGGACAATTGGAAACAAAAAGGGGTGGGAGAAAAAAAAAAAGAAAAGGAAATAATGTGAAGCCCTGGAGAACAGCATCAGAAGGCAAACTCATTCCAGTAAAAAATGTCCACAGATTGCCTGTTCTCCTTATAGTACATATATATGCTCAATACAGGATTAACATTTTGAAGACATCACGTAAGCATCTAACCTTCTTACAAATCAGATCAATTTTTTTAGTGTTATTATTTTATATACAAGTTCCATAAAAGGAGATTTCTTAGTTTTCTTTCATCAAAACCTTGAAAAGCCACTACAGAAAGTAACCAAAATACTACAACATGACTGTAGCAGCTATGTGGAATTTCATGTATGCCAGTAAAACTCATGTGTGTGTTATTTCATCTGTAACCTGTCTTTGACTGCTTATAGTTAGGTGAGCAAAGAAAAATGTCATCACTTTCAAAATTGAGCTGCACAACTTTTTTCTAACTCTGCACATGGCTGAAAAGTTTACCATTATTAGTATGCAAACCACCTCACAAAAATCACTCAGACCCTGATATGTAAACAGTTAACTATACATAATTACATAGTTCATTCTGTATTAGGATATACAGGTTTGAGTGTTGTTCAAGGCATAACATGAACCCAAGGTTTCTCTCAGAACTGAGAATGTAAAGTTAGTGCAGCAATACCAACATTACCTAAAGTATCACACAAGAGAGACTTTTCTGTTAGTTGTCACAGGAAACATAAAATAATAATGAAAATTAAAACCCTTCCAGGTGCCCACTCTTTGTATTAGACACTAGACAGTAAGTCTCTCCAAATACTTCAGTAGTCACATTTCTACCTTGCTGAAGGCAACTGTACACCTGCCTATGGGTTCAGCATGTTACAATGGGAAGCTTCCAGTTGAAGAACTGTGAAGACAGTTAAGAGCAGAATTTGATCAGATGATAAAAAGGTAATATCTAGTTCATTTTTATTATTTACATTGGGGTTTGGCATAACATTATCTAGGACAGTGAAAGTGGCTTGTGCTAATCCACTCAGCTTCTGCTTTGCTGATGAGAAGTGTCTGGGTTTCTAACTGCGGTGTGACATTTCAATTTTTGTTTTTAATGCTTTTAATATTTTTTTTTTTAGTTATATAGAAACATTTTATGAGGATTATGTCTGAATATATTCTTAATTGTTCTGTGTTTTGAGTCTAAACAAAGTGGCATAAATTGTATTTTTTCTGTCTTTTCTTATTACTGTATTAATTTAAAGCACACAAATTTTGTTTTGCAGACAAGAGAAAAATGATCTCATAATTTCGGTGTTAGGTGGAAACCTTTGAAGAACACTAGAGGACAAGAAACAGGGAAACACAAACTCATAAATGCAGGTAATTGTCACATATTATATAGCAATTATCTTGCTCTCAAACAGACTCACCAAGTAGTTGACTTTTATGACGGTGTTGAAACAAAACCACTGAATGATACTCACACAGCTGAACTGAATTTTGGTGGTTTTTTTCAATGCATGTGTTGTTATTGCTAGAAATCTTTACAGGGAAAAGAAGATTCCCAGTGCAAGAAGGAATTTTTTGTGTATGTGTAAGTATTTGTTATAGGAGAGGTCATTTCTCTTATGTACTGCTAGAACATCATACTTTTTCATTTTGCCAAATACCTACAAACCAGGGAACAAGCACAACTGAACATCCATAAGATGCACGTTTGTTCCCATGAAAATCACACAAGTATTTCCAAAACTTCTGAGTCTCACTTTCTGTCAGAAAATCTCACATTGATGGATCCTCCAGGAGTCAGAAGTCCATGGGTTTTGGCACGAACTGCTTCTGTTTTTGGAGAGATTTTGATCTCAAAGTTCTGAAGCAACTGTGAAAATAAATAGGATAGGTATTAGAAAAGGTGCAACATTACAGATCAAGATTAACCTGTGGAAAAGAGAGCCTAACAGACTGTCACAAGTAACATTTCTGTTACCAGTTCTGTGGAGTCTAAGTGCTACCATTCCCACACAGGAAAGAAAAAAACAGTTGTTACAAAGTTAAGATTAAAGTTAAAAACCTTTCTCCTCTGACTGAGAGAGGCCTGAGACAGTCCTCTCTGGAGCAGTTTCACACACCTAGATTAAACAGTCTGAACTACCAAAGAAACTGAGTTCTCTCTCAAACCTTGTGAGCTTCCTCTCTATGTGTTTTTGATTTCAGTTCCTTTAATATAAATAAATATATGCAATTATAAAACAAAACAATAAAGAGTGCCAATCCCATCTCACTTCTTTCTTTTCCTGTGCAGAAGGAAGCAAAACAAACATAAGACAGCAACTATCCAGTAACACCAAGTAAAACAATCACAATTCAAGGAACCAAGTATTAGAACTCCTCAACAGAATCACTAGGATTCAATCATACAAGCTATCTATGCATTAAACCTCTATTTTTCTGTACACTTAAAGAAACAGAATCAATTGCAAACAGAATCAATCATAAAATCACAAAATGCCAGGTTGGAAAGGACCTCAAGGATCATCTGCTCCAACCCTTCTAGGTAATATTATAGTTTAAATGCGCTGGCCCAGCACCCTGGAAATCTGAGTCTTAAAACTATCTGATGTAGTGGAATCTACTACTTTCCATGGGAGATTACTCCACTGTCTAACTATTCTCATGGTGAAGAACTGTTTTATGGAATCCCATCAGAATCTCCCCAGGAGTAGCTTGTACCAATTTCCCCTTGTGTTTTCCATGTGACTCTTTGTAAAATGGGCACTCCCATCTTGGTAGTCATGTTTTGTGTGCTGGTACATGAACCACAGAAATCATGAACTAAAACAAACTTCAAGAGATTTATCTCAGCCATTTTGAATCTGACTATAGAATACCTCAGCTATCTCTTTTTCAAGTTCAAGAAGCAAATGCCACAATATCTTCAACTTTTCCTAATATTAAATATCAAATACTTTCTCCTACAATCTATCTTCTCCTATCCTTCTTCAAGGAAGAATTATTTTCCTATACATAGCTACCTTTTTTCACGTTGGATGTTTGAGCAGCTTTTAATCTCATTCTTCTATTTTTCAAAGCTCTCAATTTTCTCTCTATCTTCAGAATTTCCTCCAATTTGTCTACATTGTCCTTAAAACACAGCACACAGGGCTGGTAATCACTGTCCAATTGAGAATTCACCAGTGTTTTGTAAAACTGAATGATTTAGCCCCTCTTTCTGACATACTTAATGATGTTAATGTACCCAAGAACAGCATCACCATGTCAGAATTCACATCATTGTTCTTGGCCAATTTTTTGACTATGTCCCTCCAGCCTGTTCTGTGGCACTAACTGGTCAGGTGGTCAGCAATTTGCATGCATGTGTTTGACTTCTTCTCAAGAGCAGTTACTTGCAATTGTCCTTAGAGAACAATTTTGTGTTGATTCTGGAACATTACTCCATCTTTCATAATTCTATATTCATGTCCTCTGTTTTTTTTGACATAATTCCTGTCAGCCTGGTACCCTATGCAAATCCTAAAACTAGTCTCTAATTCACCATTTACACTGCTAATGAAATAAATCAACCTAAATCAAATGCAGAAATTCTTACAGAACTGTAATGTAAAATTCTTACAGAATTTTAATTAAGTGTTTTCCCACTTTCACAGCAACTATTTGACAGCTACTGCCTCCAGCTATTTCTTTTTTTCAACCAGTTATGCATGCATTTTATAGGTACCTACATCTGGAACAAATTTTATTAATTGTGAGAACAATGTACAGGAGATGTGAAAATACTTCCTGAAGTCATAATACATGATTTATTTGAAATCTACCACATTAGGCAAGTGATGAAGTCTAAAAAGGTAATGAGACTGCTCTGAAACAATTTCATAGTATTATAGTATCAGTCAGGGTTGGAAGGGACCACAAGGATCATCTAGTTCCAACCCCACTACCATGGGCAGGGACATCCCACACTAGATCAGGCTGCCCAGAGCCTCATCCAGCCTGGTCTTAAACACCTCCAGGGAGGGGGCCTCAACCACCTCCCTCGACAACCCGTTCCAGGGCTTCACCACTCTCATGGTTGGAAGAGAACTCGAGGATCATAGAGTCCAAGCTATCACCACAGACCTCTCTCATGGTGAAGAACTTCCTCCTCACGTCCAGCCTGAATCTCCCCACCTCCAGCTTCATTCCATTCCCCCTAGTCCTATCACTACCTGATATCCTGAGAAGTCCCTCCCCAGCCTTCTTGTAGGCCCCCTTCAGATACTGGAAGCCACCTCGGAACCTTCTCTTCTCCAGACTGAACAGCCCCAACTCCTTCAACCTGTCCTCATAGGAGAGGTGCTCCAGCCCTCTGATCATCCTCGTGGCCCTAATAAGAGTTCAGTGTTTGGCAGGATGATATTTTGCATTAACTCATTGAAATTTTAACTTTTCTTCTCCTTGATCAGTTCCATGTTTCGCATGTTTCTATTTTTAAATCACTTAAATATCATCTTGGTGCTTGTACAAAGGATGTCTGCTATTTTATTCCAGTTTCTTTCCAGGAAACAACAGCAGGCTCATTATTATTTCCTTGACCCTCCTTTTCAGAAAGATGTATGTTTGTTTTAGGCATCCCCCTGACAGCTATCTCACTCTGAGTTCCAAAAGACTGATACTAATTGTTCAGAGATTGCTCCAAGTGTTTATTTAAGGAAATTCTAAGGCAAATTCAATGGAGCTTTATTTTGAAAACATAAGAAGTCTAAATATTTTTACAGTTAAGTAGCTATGAATGGTTTCCAAATCTGTGACTTTTGAATGCGCAATCTGATCTCAGTATCTAGGGTGCCTTTTAAGTTAAAAGGATGTAAATATCAGCTGCTGGGAAAGCTTCCTTTATGACAGGCAGCAATGGAATACAAAATTTATCAGTATGTACTAATTACTTATGTACCTGTAAATTATGTATACCTAAAATGATGAAAAAGTTAGAAGAGCAAGAAGAGACAGAACACACAAAAATTCTACTATTGATTGTAACACTGTGATCACAACAATTTGCTTACAAAAGCCTTTTGTACTAAGCCCATGTATTTCCTTACTCTTACCTTTAGCTTTACTTCATTTGTAAAGACTTTTTTTCTTCTGCAGTGTGGTTTTAACTAGTATGCTACATTACAAGCATGGTTATTTTCAATTTTTTAAGCTTTTGAAGGATGAGTATTGTTGACGACAGAGAATGGAATCAATACGGACGACCAATATGATGTAGTATTGTTCGTTTATTAAGGGAACCTCTACAGCTTGTATAGACTGGCAGAGCATCATTGGCCTAGCTTCATTGGTTCCCCACGAGTGACTATTATATCATACTATTATAGATTATTGGTTAAACTACCAATATCACACAAGGTTGTTGATCGACATACACGTCCTGTTATTCCAACATAACTCTCTGTGTTTATAGCTACCAGTACCTTGCTTTAGTTACATGCTGCAGGCACAGCACTATTTTGCTAAACTGCTAGCTGCTTCTGCACTTATGCTAAGCATGGCCTACCACCATGTCAAGCTCTAAGCTCATACTGCCAGATTGCTCACACTGCTTATTGCTACCATTGCCACAGAGTATACCAGACAACATTCCACAACGAGAGTTTTGAGCACCGTAAGATATCCAGAAGTGGTGTACATAGAGAAGAATCATACCAACACATTTTTCCCCTTGTAATGCTGTCACATAGTTCTAACCTGAATCAGTGCGAGATGAATTTCCAGCTCTGCGACTCTTTTTCCTATACAACTTCGAATGCCATAACCAAAGGGGATGGAACCAAAATTGTCTACTCTGTCCAAATTATCTTTCCTCAGCCAGCGCTCAGGTCGGAATTCATTTGCCATTGCAAAATTTTCTTCGCTGTATGAAGTAGTATAATGACAGAGTGCCAGCTGTGTCTGAGGGAATAAATCACATTTATATTTAAGTAGTTCAAACATACATAATAGAAGTGTTGAAAATTACTGTAATTTCTGCAATATGAGATGACAAAACTTCACAGAATCACAGAAACATTCAGGTTGGAAATGAACCTCAGGATCATCAAGTCCGACCATAAACCCTACTCTACAAATTCCACCCCTAAACCTTATGCACTGCATCTAAATGACCTTTAAATTAAGTATCTTTGAGAAATTCTAAAAGAAGAAAGGATACCTGGAAAACCAGTTCCCTATTTCAACTAGTCAAATGAAACAATCTTTGAATAATTTTACATGTGGATGGATATACTAGAGAAGATGCAGTGGAGAAGGAGGTCAGAAGCAAAGTCATAAGTATTGAGGACTGTGTCAAAGAGGAAAGAAAGGGAGAAGAAAGATATAAGATAATGGAAAAGGAAAAACTGGGGAATGGGAAGGAAAAAATAACCAAAAGACCAAAACAGAACACTTCTGGAAAATGACAAGCAAAAAGTGATGGTGGGAGAAAGAGGGAATGTATGTGGAATAGTGTTTAAATAAGTATGTCATGAATTAAGAATCCTGACTGCTTTAAAGCTACATTGTTCTAACACAAAAATGCTGTCATTTAAAATAGACCTATAGAGTTCTACTGTGATCTCTGTGTAATTGTTGAACTGTGTGAAGGAAAGATTCATAATTTTAAAAAGGAAATTAAATTCTTTCTATAAAGGGAATTAATAGGCAAAGATGAAGAAAACTGCAAGAATAATCAAATTAGTGCTTTTTAAAATCAGACTGTAACATGGCACAGAGATGTTGTGAGTAGACTCTGTTAATAGATTCAACCCTGAAGAATACTAAGAACAAGTCATGATCATAAACTTGACTAGCAAGTAAGGACCCAAATCTAAAAAATTCAACAGCAATTGTCAATTATAATATCCATTTTTGTCATACAAGCAAATACTATTGAAATACTTTCCTCTTATGCTCTAGCTTGGCAAAATCTTTTCAGATTAATGAAATGTATATCTGTTGTAACAGATCACATTTCATATACAAAAGCTAAACTGTGTTCTCTGTAGAGGACTGCAATAGAACCTACCCCTTTAGGTATCAAGTATCCTCCAACAACCAAGTCTTTTTGGGTCACTCTTCCATTCCCTGGCAATACTGGATATAATCTAGAGACAAATATTTATGAGAAGTTCAACAGCAATAACTAACACAACTTTAAAAATTCAGATTCTAATCTGCATTCACAAATATGCAATATGGATGCAACATGGATGCAACATGCATTCACAGCAAAAAGAGTTTTCAAAAGTACAGAACACCTTGGAGATTCAAAGGCCTTGAATCAGCTGTGAGAATGTGATTAATACCTGGGCAAAGTCCTTTACTAGTAAATGGAGGTTGAGCTGTTTGGTCTGTGTGTTTATTTGCTTTACACGTGTACAAACAGCCAAACATTTGGTCAAGCTGGAGACATGTTAGTACTACTCAAAGCTGAAAAGGCTTTGTCGATGCCTTCTCTAAAATCCTCTTACCCCACTCACCTCACTGTGAATGTTTGGTATAAATGCATAAAAAAGGCATGTCACATGCCTTCAATTTAAGTCAAGAAGCTTAAAATTATTGCAGTGGCACTGCAAAGTACCGGTGTGGGGGAGGAGGCAGACTAATACTTGAAAGGCAAAAATCAAGCTTTCAATTACCTACCTTAATATAAATGTCCTACACATGTGATACTACTGCTACCATGCTTAAAAACCTTACTCATTATATAATCTCTCTTATTTCATTGCCTAGGCATCCGTGGACACAATACCACTACAACAAATAAAAGCAGAGGCATCAAAAAGCAGTAACGACAGCAAAATACAGATACCAGCATGGATTCAAAATCCATTACAACTACAAGGCATTACATGTTTTAATTACTGATTGAAGTTGCCTGCTACTTACCTCAAGGTTTCTTTCAGCACAGCTCTAATCAAAGGCAATTTCGGGACATCACGAGCAACAGGAACTTGTTCTTTCCCCAGCTTACTGACTATTTCCTCATAAACACATTGTTGAACCTCCGGGTGCTTTGCCAACAAGTATGTTGCCCAGGACAAAGTGAAAGAAGTCTGCAGAAGAAACCACAACCATCATCATCAAGTCCAACAAGATTAGATTAAAAATAATTTCAAGCCAAGAAAAACAACCCCTTTTCAACTATGTGTTTTGTATATTGAAAGTTATAAAACAGACTGGCAATGATTCACATCTGGATTCAATGCAACGTTGTTAGACTTCACCATCCCCTCCTTCATCCCTTTTCCATCTAAAAATCCCCCACATATCGAAACAATTAATGCTGATACTCTCACGGTGAAATATAAAAAGTAAAAGGAAAACCAAATGCAGTCAAAAATTAGATAAAATAATACTGAAACTGGATTAAGTTAACTGTTAGTTTTCAGTGTGTGTTTTACGTTTCTTCCCAACAAAAACACTTCAAGGGAAACAAGATAAGGGAACACTACTCAGAACACTACCCATCCCTTTTAAGCATATGGTGGCCTCATCACAGCATCCAGACAAAAGGACTGATGCTATCACTGCTAAGATACTTTACCCTTTGGTAAGCAATGCTACATCACAACTGCTGCTTTCTGCCTCTTGACTGAAAGTCAGCATCCTACAGAAAGCTTTCTGAATGAAGCTCAGGGAGCAGCTTTATAAACTTCAAGTGCCCCCCAAATGTTATGCCCTCCCTCAATTAATGATTCTAATAATCACCAAGGCTCCAGAAAAGAGTTATAAAATATTGTGTACAAAGGAAGATACAGAACACAAAGCAGGAGACGGTGATTTAAAGAACCCATCATACAATCCTCTTCCACCTCAGCTGGAAAAATTGCACTTCAACACACACTAGTGGTTTAGGACACACACTGAGAGTGTGAGCTTCCTCCATCTGTACTAAGAACTAAGTAGAGAGTTTGTTTGTGATCCAATGTTTACCATTCACTTAACCATGAGTCCCTGTGTTTAAGCTACCTGGATTTCAGGAACTAATCCATTCAAACACTAGGCAAACCCAGGACATTTTGCTTCTACTATCAATTACACCAAAGATCTCTCACAACCATCACTGAAGACAGAAAATTTACCATGAAAACTGTATTTTCAGTGCTCCTGACTAAATATGGCAAAGAAAGTGACAATTCTGTTCTTCATTTGTGTTCTTCTTAGTATCTTACAGAGTTTAAGAGAGAAAAATGTTAACTTCCACTCCAATTTTCTTGAATTAAATGGTTTGGTTTTTTTCCAACTTATGTAACGAATCCAGACAAGGAGTTTCACTTTCTATGCAGGAAACAGTTTTACTGTCATTTTCTTACTCATTAGCATAACAAAGCTTAAGGTTACAAAATATGTATGGGTAAAAAATCCAGTTTCTGAAAATGTCTTATTTGGGGCTTACATTTGAGATCAATTTAGAATACAAATTCATCATGACAGTGACCTCTTACCTCCTGTCTTCAAACTAGGGTAAAATGCTAGAATTCTCATTCTCAGAACTGTTGGGATTTTTTCCTTATAATACTGAGTGGCTGTCCCTTGCTAAAATACAAGACTGTTCTACTCCTCTTAGAGCTTAGAGGGACTGGCAATTGTGCCAGCTGTATACAGAACTTCTCTGAAACACCCAGACTTCCCAGGTTCCCAGCTCCTTCATAACCTCTTAAAAATTAGCACTGTTCCAGGGACAAGCAAAACGTTTTGTAGCAAAAAAACCTGCTTTACAATTTTGTTGAAAGGTTTTATAATCCTCTAAACCTCCTTCAGTTTCTATGACAAAATGAAATCTGAAGCAACAGAAGTGGGGCAGGGGGGAGGGAAGATTCCCTTAATTTCTGCTTTGTACTTGGAAATCAGAAGTACCCTCCTCTCACAAAGAGACTGCTGCCAACTGAGAAAGCCGAGTCAAATGGAAAGAGAAACTCTTGTTGGCATGAACTTGAGCATTGTCCTTCTAGTTTAATGAAAACTCTGTCACACAATAAAAATGGAAAATTATTGGACTGAAAGATTAGTAAATCAATGGAATAAACAACTGTGCTTTACTTAAGAACCAAGCACCAAAAAAGTCCTACAAACTCATAAACCCTTGGGATGTTTAACCAATGGAATAATCCTCAGCACATAAACAAGCTTTATATATGGTTCTTAATTTGGCATTCAAAAGTATTACTGTTGTGGTTTTCTTTCGTTTGGCTGGTTTCTTTAAAAACCTTACCAATTTTCTTAGATAAAAATAAATAAATAATGCAGTTATCCAGAGAGGTTTCCTTAAGCTACTTTACTTTTTTGTTTGTTTGTTGGTTGGTTTCTACTTTAGGTCTATTAAATAAAGTCTTACATTGCACCTTCTTTATCAAATTCACATTAAAAACAATCTCAGTTCAATTGTTATCAATAAGCACCACTATTACTGTAATTCTAAATAACTGCATATACACTGAATGTGCAACACAATAACTCATTTAAATCTTTTCTTGTTCTTCTGATAGTCCTGCTGCAGTCAATACCAACCTACACTGATAGTAATGAGAGGAAGGGAAGGTATATACATGACCTTAATGTTTCTTCAAATATTTTAGATGACAAATCAGAAGATAAGGACAGCTGGCCACTTGAAACACTTCACTAGGTGTTAACATATTGTGTATCTCCAGATGGGTCTTGGAGATATTCAAGACCCACCTGGATGCATTCCTGTGATCTGGTATAGGTGATCCTGTTCTGCAGAGGGGTTGGACTAAACAATCTACTGAGGTCCTTTCCAGCTCTTAACATTCTGTGATATATTAATATATGGCCTCTTTAATACTGTCCCTGCCCATGGCAGGGGGATTGGAACTAGATGATCCTTGTGGTCCCTTCCAACCCTGACTGATATTATGATATTATAAACCCTATTACCACAGGTCTGTGCCTCAGACTGGCTGTGTGTTGCCAGTACAGGCATGGGCAGAGTTAATTTATGCCTTACCCACATGGGTGGGACTAACAGCCCTCTCCTAAAGCACTTCAGCAGAAACTGCCTATCTGGTCCATAATGTTTGTCCCAGTTGATTTAATTAGCCACGCATGAAAATCCTTTACCAAATTCTACAGATGATAAATTTGTTTTACACTTTCAGTAGCCCTTTCTATTGTGGTCTATCTAAAGAAGCACAAATAGCAACTTGATATTCAAACTAGTGGAAGAAAATATGTAAAATTCTTGCTGAATGTAAAAGCAATTGCTCTTATATCTGGTTAATGAACTTTGGAATACACTTCCAAATGATGAGTTCCTGTAAATCACAGCTAGAACAGAACACTGACTTAATTCCAGTAGAAAGAGTACACAGTGCTGTGTTTTTTATTGCTTTAAGATACCATGACTTAAATGTGTCAAAAATTACGTCCTTACAAACAACATAACCACCTGAAGACAGCTGTGAATGGTAACAGTTTACAAAACCAACAGTGCACAAGAAAAGTGATAACAAGCTTACTGTGTCCACTCCTGCCAGAAGCATTTCAGTCATATTGGCATAGATCTCTTCCAAAGTAAGTTCCTTACTCACTAGGAGGTGTGTAAGTAGCCCACCATTCACCACTTCTCCTTGGTTCAGCTGAGACTGAATAGTCTTCAATTTGTTATCAACATGGATTTGACCTTTGGAATTTAGAAAAACAGTTCAGCCTTCATTTTTAGTTTTCTTCTTCTATTCAGTAATGACATATTTCCCTGATGCTACACTACACAGTCAAAATAAAAATAATAACATTAAATCTATTTTTTCTCAGGGAAAAGAAAACAGAATGGTAGTGGAGGTCCTTGGGTACTCATGGTAATGATAGACTGAGCTGAGAATGCTGAGCACAAAGAAAGGACACACAACACTATAGTTTGTCAGGGAGCAAAGGGAGCTCAAGGTCAAATTTTCATGCCCACCTGGCTTGTTTTCTGATGACTCTGCAAGCAGTGGCAGACTCTGCAGAGCATGCTGCAACTCAGCATACTGAGGCTGCTACAAGCCTTAGCCGCTAACAGAGGGTTGAAGCCGCAGAACTGAATTACACTGAGGACAAAGATCACGAGCATCAAGTAATAAACAAACTTGTAAACTTCAGTGAATGACATTTTGAGTCATTTCAGCCACAGTCCCTTTTATATTTTACTAACTACAAACAGCATCCTCAGTGAAACAAGGGCTCTTAAAAGAGGAAAGCTCCTCAGGAAGCTAATGCCTTGCAGAACAAGCTTATAAAAAAGTGAACTAGAATCAACACGCTCCTTTACGAAACCTACACAAATACACACATCACATCCAGTGATTTTTACCAATAATTCCTTTTCCACAAAAGGATTAAATAAACAAACAGCATCACAAGCTTCAAATGGAACAAATTCCTCAAGAACAGTCTTTCAGCTGCTGTTAGGATGAAGTCTGCTGCTTTTTTTTAACCCAAAAAAGGAAACAAGAGTACCTTATTATGGAAAATAATTTAAAAGTGGCAGTGTAAAAAAGCATCTTTCAAAGAAAACACACCTGTATCAGCATTAAATGGATTCCCTGATGCCTATGATAGGTAGAGATCAAAATATATTTATTAGGCATACTAGAAGTTAAGAAACTGAAGACTCTACCCCGAAGAAGACATACATAGACCTAGCTAGCCAAACAGTGCTAACAAAATGAATTTTTAAATGCATGCAGCTTGCTAACATTAGAGGGGGAAAAGGGGTTTAGGGAATTTGAACACTCCAGAATAGATAGGTGAGACAAAGAGAAAGAGAGAGACAAGAGAGGGAGAGATAGAGAGGGAGAGAAAGCAAAGACAGCTCCATCTTCTTTCCTACATGAAAGCTGATTCATGAAGTAGCTTTATTTACAAATGCCATGGAATGCTTTATTTACAAATGCCATGTTGTAGTACAGCAGTGTACTTCTGTGTTAACTAAGATGCTCGTATGTGTATACATACACTTCATGAAGAGTTTAATTAATTGCTAGAGTAAAACTTTTTAACTTTCTAGCCAGTTTTAGCAGTGACTGAACTGAAAACTAGCTGAGCACTTGCTGAAGTCAAAAAAACTACCCTCATTAAACTCTGAGTGCCTTAAGATAAAACCTTGGCAAAGAGCTCGGATCTGGAGTGAGAACCACGTGCAGAGACAGACAAAGACAAATAGCAAAACAGCAGTAAAAAAACCACAGGGGAACATTTAGAATGTACTGGTAAAATTATTTTTCAATAAATTATATTTTTAAATGGTTCTCTTGGCCAATCTGCATTTAGTATGAAACTCCCTTCTGCCACAAATCTTCTTATGATTTTGGAAGAGAAACGTAGCATGTCCTGTTCAAACACACACACAGACCCTGCAGAACGGCAGATGACATTTTCTACTACTAAATCTTACTAAATTTGAAGAGTCCATCCCAGGATCTGCAGAACTCTCTCCAGGGTTTTGGAATAAGTGGACGAAGCCATTTGGGAATAGCACCTGCATACATAGTGGTCTTAAACATGCTAAACATCAACTCCAGAGCCTCAATGTATTCAAGGGTCTGCTGTGGGACGTTGTTTTCCAGGCAGCCCAACCGGCATTCATACAGAATGGTCGCAATACCTGCACATACAAAATCAAAGAATTTCCTATACACAGGCATATATACAGCTTACTAAATAAAGGAATTGAAGTGCTAACATAATGGAACTACCTTCCAAAAATGTTTAGTTACCATTACTGCCGTCAGAAGCAGATGAAATAGATATTTAAAATACAGAAAAGAAATCCCCAAAAAATTGTAGTGAGACAGGTTACTATGTCAGTAACACTCAGCATGAGAAGGCAGCCAGGAATTCCATCAGAAGGAGAGCAGCCCTCCAGCATGTCTGCTGTGTCATGCATTGCACCACAAATCCTGAGCCTGCCATGCTGGCCTCTGAGCATACAGAGACATCCAAGTCCAAAGGCAGTTCGGAGAAGGCAGAGTTTCTAGCAGTGGCTGTGTCTTTCTTCATCATAAGATGTAAACAGATAACAAGCATGCATAAATGAGTACAGAGCTTGCACTCTAGACAGTGATTTTATGCACACAACATACTCCACATGGTCCTGAAAATCATTGTTGCAAGGGACAGTATTGACTCCTCTCTTGTTCCTGACTTGCTATATTTTCCTTAGATGTTTTCCTGCAATATTGCAGTGATCCCTACTAGAAATACCATTTCCTCCCCAAAGAACATTACTTTACATATTTTTATTCAAGTCTTCTCAACTTTGGAGCAATTCTTCCATTTATCAAGTTAATTCTTACCCATCCATTAGTGTCTTTGCAATCTCTTGGCTCAGTGTTTATAAACATAGAACTCAGCCAGAAACTGCCCTACTGGAATTAGCCAAAATGTTCTCTCGGTTTGACAGCAAGCCATTTTTAATTACTTCCTGAACACAGGTTTCTAGTAACTTTTCCTCCTAGCCTGAAAAAAAAAATCACACAGTAAAGCATAAAACTCATTCCTATTATAAAAATAATCTCATTTCATTATTTTCCTAAAATCCAGAGAGGAAATTAGGTAACTTAAAAAGGCATTTAGATAATTTCTCAAAGCCATCCGCATCAAATCAAATGTTTCTTTAAAAAAATAAATAATTATGCTTTTAAATTCATTAGTTAATAGTTTGGCCACATCTTTCCAGGAAATACTAGAATCACTGTTAAGTAGATAATTAAAGCAACCAGTCTTCTAACACCCTAGTCTCTTTATTCTAATTTTTTTCCTATTAAAAACAGGTACACTAGACAATTATGTTTAAGCTTGATCTTGGCCTCCATCAAACTCTATATAAATTCTCAAGTGTATAGATAGATAGATAGATAGATACTTTTTCCCTCTTATTTGCTTTGTATTTCTACTTTGTTGACAAAAAAAATAATTTTAAATTCTGGCTTCTTTCAACTTAATCTTCTTTCCCCAATTTTCTTCTCTGGGAAGATATTTTTCTGTGCCTTTTGTTTCTCTTGTGCCTCTTTCAGCAACTGCTAGTTTTTATGCATTCTTTTACTCTTTACATGGTCCTTTCAGAAAAATCTTACACATTGGTTCCTTGAACAGTTGACAATAAGTTAATTGAAACTGCAATTCATACAGGAAATGAGTGTGTGTCAGGCACAAGTTATAAATGAAAAGCTAAAAGAATGTGAAGAATTTAAATTAACCCATCAGTTAAAGTGAATTTGTAAGCTCAGGCTTTAAGACTCCATAAAACTCTTAGTTTAATGTGACTAAAAGGTAACTCAGTACAATGCCATTTTTAGACACAATTAATGTAGTGCAGACTCAGGCTAGTTTACCAAACAAGCAATCAGCATTCTGATACAGCTTCATCATAGATGATCAATGTGGGAATTCTTGCAAATCTCAAACTATTCAGCAACCTGTCAGCAAAGAGTAACAATGTTTTTCAGTGTCACTATGTATAACAAGATCAGGTTGTATGCAAAGGAATGCATGAATTATGAATCATCATGAAATTTCTATCCTAGCTTAGGCTGGGGTTCCATTTAGCATTCCCTCAGTAATGGTAGTCGGGGGCCGATGATTTTTAAAGCAAGCATAACGATCCCACACTTGGCATGTCTAGTCAGGGAACAGCATTATCTTTTCCAACTTCAGGTCACAAACAGAATTCAGATACATTGCACAGTGATTCCCCATCCGGAATTTGGGCAGTATGTTGTAGAAGTCACACTGTTAGAAGGTCAACACTCTTATTCTTGAGAAATTAATACAGAAATATGGAATACTGAAACGGCTTAGGGTCTGGATTCTATATTTCACCTCTACACCAGCACTTGTACAGGAATTGTCCCTTAATACAAGGTCTCATCCCTTCAGACTCTACAGAGGAATTCTACTGATATCTGCTGCACTAAGCTGGAAGATGCCTGAATGCAGAATATCAAGCTCTCCTTTTCAGATGAATCACAACTGGGCAACAGTAGTTTGACAAAAGTGCCTGACCATAAGCACGCTGCTTTAGTCCATTCCTTTTACAGATGTTAGACATCCTGTGCTTACCTTCCATGGAATACTTGAAGAAAAGATTGTTAACATTTGTCACTGTTTCCCCATCATCCTCTTGACTTCTGAGGGTGTGGATTCTTTTAATTAAGTCTGTGACCACTTCATTGACTCCTTCAGAGTAAACAGCCACATCTTTGGGTTTCAGAATTTTTTGCCTCAGTACACTTCTCATTTTCAGCCATTGTTCCCCCTCCCTAGAAGAAATTATTAATAATGTCCATAGGCAGTTTTCCTGAACAATCATCAGCTTGATAAGATCTTCACAAGTGGTGACATAAAAATGATGTCCAATGATAATGTGTACTTGCTATTACGCTCCTACATTTTTATTCTGTGTTTATTGACCATCCTCATTAAATTTCAACATATATGTACATGTGGAAGTCAGTCTCTGTTTTGAGTGACAGAACTTGTCCACTCTATTCTTAACTTAGAATAGAAGTATAGAATAAACCGGGATAGAAGAGACCTTCAAGATCATCGTGTCCAACCCCTCAACCAATCCAACCCACCTAAACAACTAACCCATGGCACCAAGCACCCCATCAAGTCTCTTCCAAAGTGTCTCTATATTATTATTCTAGTAGTAGCAAAAAATTTTATTAAAACTATTTTAAATAAAAAATATTTGAATGGATAATCTGCAAAAGCTAGCTTTTACCTGGAACTGGTGCTTAATTACCAAAGAAAGGTATCATATTCAGATCTGAAAAATCGGCAGCTTGAGCTATTACCATAAATTCCATTACTGATATATCACATTCCATTAGCCTAATTCTAAACCTAGAAAGCAACAGTACAGCAGACCTAGCTATGGAGAAACAACTTACAGCTAGATTCTCCTTTAGCTGATCTGTGTATTGAAATCTTTGTACTGAAGACTACAAATCCAAATTCTAGCATCTGCATGCTTCACATGAGCAGAGTATTTGGAAACATTACTTCCAGGGATGCCTTTAAATTCCTTAGGAGAACAGGCATTTGTCTTTTTATGCATTTATTTTTAATTGCTGTGTATTTATCATTAAACTCTTTCACCTGGAGCAATGCTGCTGCAAAGTACAGAAACTTACTGGCCAGCAAAAGAATTGAATCTCTTTAACAGACATTTCCTGACTATCTCTTGATTTAAGATCTCATTTCACAAAATATCAAGGAACTCTTAGTTTGACTCTGCATCTCAGCCTATGATCTGAGTCTGCAGTCCAATACATAAATGCCTTTTGCTACCATGAAAGAAACAGACTGCCCATGACTCAGGAAATTTGTTTCCCTCCAAATAAACATCCTATGTCAGTGGGGACTGAGTAGTTCCCAGTGGCAGTTAACCACACCCACATGCATTGCCAGTTTATGCAAGCTTTAAAGACAGAACTCTTCCAGAATCAGCCACATGCAAAACGGTCTTCACAGGGGTGCATTACAGTGTGAATTTACCATAGAGTGACTTCTCTGCATTAATCTAGTGAGGGGGCACTTTGGTGAACAGTAAAGCTAAAGCCAACCTGAGACAAGTCTACACAGCACACTGCCAACTGGATGCAACAGTTTAGATCTGAAGCAATAAAACCACATTTGTACAGTGCTGTGCCAAAGTTAGTAAGCCCTTTTCTGTTTCCAGGTAAGTGAGTCAGCTCAGACAGCTCTAGTTAATACACATTCCCTAAGAATGCCTTTATTCAAGGTATTTTACTCCACATTCAAACTACACATCGTTAGCATCCCTTTGAAAATTTACAGAACAGACAATTTAGCATAAATTCCTACCCTCCTCCCTCAACTAGACACTGATTTCCCCACACAGAGAAGCCTTCAGAAAAATGTCTAAACTTTTTCAAGAAAACAATGAAGGAGTAACAACACTTACGCAGAAATAAGGCCTGTGGCTCTCCCTCGTAAGTCTCTGTATTCCTGCCAGGATTCCATGTTAGCTCTTTGTGGTGCTCTGCCTTCTGCTCGGAGGACTTGAGCAACCATATCTCGATCTGCAATGGATACGACAAACTGGGGACCAAAGTGAGACTTGAAGATCTTTCCATATTCCTGAGTGTGTTTTTGCTACAGAAACAAAGAGAAACAGAAAGTAAAATATTATTAAGGAAAAGCATCTCAAAAGGAAATCAACAATTTGTCATACAGTGAACCAATCCATCACATCTAGAACTTGATCTCCAGCCTTCCAGTCAAAGTATTACTGTGACAAATTCACAAGGAAAACAGAGAGGTCACCACTGCTCAGGGCCTCTGACTGAAAAGGTCCAAAGCTCTAAGGCACAAAGCGTGAGTGAAACCAAATACTGAGAAGATTAAAAGGACCTGGGGTGAAAAAACACCCCTTCAGATCAAATGTCTTAGAAGGAATGTCTGGAAAAATGTAAACATGGAGGTAAATAGGGTGAAATTAACAGTATAACACAAAGATGCAGGTTGATGATAGCATAGCAGCTTAGTGCAAAAATGCACTTTGGGACAGCTTCATCAGCAATGAACTTTACAAACACATACATTAATTCTACAAAAGGAAGGAAAAGCCGAGGTCTTATGCCTGCAGGGAGGTTTATTTAGTGGCTGTTCCACAAGTTGTATGATTCAAGCTGGAGGCAAGCAACAGGCAATTATGAAAGAGGACTGGAAAACATCAAATTATGTATTTAAAAAAAAAAAAAGAAGAAAGTTTTTCAGTAAGACTGCACTATCCCTGTCTCATGAAATCTGATTATTTCAAACAAATTTCATTCTGACAAGGTCAAGGAATGAAACACCCGGCTCCTACAAATTTACTTGGAGTAGAGGTACATCATCATTTTCAGGGAAAACAAAACAAAAGAAAACAAAAAACTGCAAAGAAATTGTTAAGGAGATATTATGAGGAATGTAGATTTAAGGAAACTTTAAACTTTGCAGATTAAAGTAACGAGAGAAACTGATGAAAAGTTAACTTTGCATCTAATCTAATCTGCATCTAATCTAAAGACATCTGCCTGCAGATTTGTGTTGATTACAAATTAAAGATGTTTGATTTGACTACACTAGGGAAAGCCTAGAGCTGACCCAAGATTAACTCATCAGAAATATTTTTTTAAATCAGTCTTGGTTACAGAGCTGAATTGTTTAATTGCCAACAATAAGTTTAAGACATGAATCACTCTTCAGCATATGGTACCAAGAGCTTATAAAAACTGTAACCCTTTTTGCCTAGTTTCCAAATAAAACAAGAGTTGTGCAATTGTGGTCTCTGCCAGTCTCCTCTTAAATACTTTTGGAACACAATGGCTAATTTCAGTCAAGTTTAACAGAGAGTTAAAGGTCTCCTACAACTATATTCTTACCATTTTCAAAATGCAGCATCTGTGCTGAAATAAGACAGACACACTGCAGCAAGAACTCAAACACCATGGTTTCTGCTTGGTCTGCTGCCAACTATACACAACAGACATGCCAGTGTATAAGCACTCCCAAAACCCAGTGTATCTTGTGCCTTGAAGATATTTTAGGGATACTGAAATTGTACTTGGAGAGAACTGAAAGCATGAGTTGGGAGATAAGAAGTAGAAGGGGTACAAGTCACCAGTCACAGAAAAACAGGTTCAACAAATGTTGCTACTTATGGGACAGCTTGTTTTTTTCCACTGATGGTTAGGTTTATGTGGGAGGAAAAACCTCAAGAGAAAATAAATCAAGTGTCAAGACATACAAACAAATAAATGAAATCCTAATTTTCAACCAGAAACTGACAAGGACAAGGTATTTGCACATCTCTTGCTTTCAACAGAATGATGTTCGGTGTGTCAACTTTGTGTTTAAAGAAATACCCAGAATCTGTCTTCCATATTTTCTATCACATCATAGGTTTTCTTTCCTGTTCCAAACCTTGAAAATATTACACTTTAATGTCTCACATACCACTCTCACATCAAACATTCTTTCACACATCATAAATTCAAACTGCCAGCATATAAACCTTCCCCCTTCACCTTTCTTTATACTTGCGTAGTAGTGATGAGACAAAAGAGATCTAACCCCATCAAATTACTTTGCCTTTGTCATAATTGCTGTAGGCACCACTGCTTTGGCCAGGACTAACTGGAATCATGTTACAGAAAACAGAACCTCCTTTGTGAAAAGCCTTCAGCTTCCCTACCCCTTCTGCATATAGCGTACAAATATTTGTGTGCTCCGAAGGACATCGTTTAAGTGGCTGTGCTGGTTACCAAAGGGGTTTGGATTAATTAATTCCTGATGTTCACTGTATTGTTAAATTTAACAGACTGTTTTTAATCCAGGTAATACCAGCATGTATGCAAACAGTGCATCCGTGACTTGAAAAGTGACTTTTGAGACTCTGAACAGAATTAAAAATAGTATCATATTACAACTCCTTCTTACCCTTCCTCACACTTTTCTTTCTATGAATAACATTCATTAAAGAAGAAAATTTCTGTATCAGCTACTGATAGTGAAAAGAACACACTATTTAGGTTCTTACAGTCTTTTTAATATTTTGAATAATTTTCACTGCTTTGACAGTGAAAGAGCTTGGATTCAATGGAAGGGATTTTTTTTGTAGAGTTATGAGACGATGGTGAATGCCTCACAATTTTGTACACTACCACAGAGTGCTGGGGGGGAGACATACTATGTAACAAAAAGCTTTATCTGTCATGAAGCTTCATCTTTGTGTGTCTGTCAGCAAGCAGTGGGGTTCATCATCAGCAATCTAGTTTGGCTGCCACCAAACAGCACACACAAGGAGGATAACATTTCTTTTTAGAAATCTAAATGGCAAATATAACAAAGTCAGATAAACCCAAGCAACTTATGTGGCCTTTTTTTCACTGTTTGCTGCCGGGCAGGTGTTTTTAAGACCTTTGTAAATCCTAACTTTCAAGTTTTGATGCTCAAACTACTTAAAATTCTGACATGTTCTTTTTAGCTTCCCTTTTCTGTTTTTAATTCCCTCTCTGTAATTTTTATTTATTTATTTATTTCAGTGATTTTTCAGGCAGTGAACATTTCAGGATTGCTTGCCAATCTCTTCCTAGTGACCTGAGAAAGGTCACTAACAAAAGCAAAATAACTGAATGATGCATTTGATGTATTCCCAACATCTGTACTGCCAGTGGAAAGCGTTATGGATCCACAACTATGAAAGGGTGAAACCCACTGCTTCACTCCTGCAAAAACAAGTGTGCACTTTAGAATCACTTGGACTACATGGGGAAAGGGCCCCAGGAGGTGCACTGTGACTTTTTAGGAATGAAACCCACATGTTTGGCCAAGCAACCAAAAAATACTTCTTGGATAGAGAGAGCCTTATGGTAAGGGGGCTGCCCATGCAGACATCCCAGAAATGCTGTGTAGAGGATGGTACACGTCCGAGTGTTCACCGATCTCCTCTCCCAAGCATAGATAACTGCTCATCACCGACCCTGGCCAGGCACGACTGAAGAAGGGGACTGTCCGCCGCCTGTGGACCACCACACGAGTTATCCAAAACACAAAGGCCAGCTCTCAAGCCCCTCACAGATTCATCATCTCCCATTCCACTGCGTACTCCAAAGCCGCTACATGCCCGGTGACAGGAGCTGCTCTTCAGCCTCCCTTTTCTCACCCTGCCATCAGCCTCGCGCCGCCATCAAGCCCCGCTTCCCGCCACTCGCTTCCCCTCCCCCGCACTGTCCGCCAATGGAGACTCCAAGTGAGGGGGCGGCGCAGCTCAGGCCAGGCAGCGCCATCCGCCGCTGCATCCTCATTCACCCTCCCCCCCGGGAAAGTTTCAAACCGCCCGCCTCCAGCTGAGGGGAGAGGGGCGGCAGCCGAGGGCCGGCCAGCGCTGACGGCAGCTGGGCCAGGCGCATCTACCGCCCCCTCAGGGGATCTATATATGCAAAGTGTATTTATGTAAGGGGAGGCCAGGGTGGAAGACAGGGCTGGAAACACAAAATGGTCTCTGGCTATAGCAGAGGAACGCAGAGCTGAACAGAAGGCAAGAAAGCGGAGGGATGATCCGCACAGCGGCCGGGCGCTAGAGCCTCAGCCGCGGCATGACTGCGGCGGTCGCGGGTGGACACAGCCCGGGCCGCTGGCACGGCCTCACCCTCAGCGTAGGTGCTGCGGTCCCAGAGCCGCCGAGGAAAGACCACGTTTCCCAGCTCCGCCCACCAAAAACAAGTCCTCTGCGTCTGTGGAAAAGCCCTGCTCGAAAATATGAGATTTTAAAGTTTTGTATCATTGGGTGACCTAAGGCACCTACCTAAAAGTTCAAAACGCGCGCAGGGACGAACAGAGCTCAAAGACCGGGAGTGCCGGCGCGGCCACCCCACGTTCGGGCCACGGGGGGAATGCTGGGGCAGGGTGCCGACACGGATCGCAAGCCACCTACACTCCTACTCCAAACAAAAGTGCTAAACCCCTCCAAGGGCCGCGGGAGCCGGCGACTGAATGGGGGGGATGGATCCTCTGAGTCCCGGCTCCTTCCCGACAGCGGGAAGGCGGCGATGACCAGCAGCGGTGCTGGTAGCCCGGTGGTTAAGCAGCGTTTTGTGAGGGGAGAAAATCAATGGTCTGAATAATCCCGGCCTGAATAAAACATTAAGTAGCCGAGTAAGCTGTACCTGGATTTCATGAATGCGGCCGAAGCCGTCCTTCCAGAAGAACTCGTAGAGGTTGTAGAGGGTGTTGGGTCCAGGCATTTCTTGCAGGCTCTTCACCCTGCCAAGCCGGTGCGGGGTGGGCTTCAGCATCTCCTCGCCTTTGTTCTTTGCCGCTGCTGGCGAGTTATTCTGCACCTCCAGGGACTGGCTGCTGGCAAGTTTGGGCAGCTGGTGAAACCTGCTGACAAAAATCGCGTGGTAAAAGTAAGTGCTCTCAGATTCAAGCGTTCGCTTGCATTTCTTTGTCCAAACCCTAGTGAAGAAAGACATGTTTCTTAATTTCAGAGAGGTCCACTTTGCTCCTGCAGCTGCTTTTTATTTGGTTGCTCTTTCTTCACTGCCTGCTTTAACTTGTACAAGCAGCACTTCTCCAAACTCTTACTGCATGAGCATCAGTTTACACAGACCATTATTTAACGCTCCCTCCCCTAGGGCTGGGAAAGGGGGGTGGGTCTGGGATGAGACTTGAATAGAACGAACCTATTATTTTGTATAATTCAAATCAGATAAATGTATCCATTTAAGCATGAACCAAAAGTTTAGGGTTTTTCCCTTTCTTCCCCCACTGGTTTGGCACAAGGCTCACATAAGGATTATCCGTCGTTCTCCTTCATTAAAAAGGTGGGGTTAGGGTTATTTGTATGTGTGCGTGTCAGTAATTCATTCCAGTATGTTAGAAAATACCGTCTTTTCTGCAAGAAGTTCTCTTACTATTGTTCATCATCCTGTAACATATATGCAAAACATTTCTGCATCCACATGCAAACAACTATCACAGAATCACAGAAACATTGAGGTTGGAAAAGACCCCCAGGATTACCAAGTCCCACCGAAAACAATGGTTTTACACAGAAACCTTACAAACAGTTCCTGCAAGTTACAGTATCCAGAGATGCTGTTTGTATTGAAGAGTGATGAATCTTTTGGACAGCATATACTCCAAAAGTAACTTCTGCCAGCCTTTGTAGAAAATAACCAGTGCCCTGTAACTGCACAGTGCTCCACCACAGTTTTTCCTCAATTGAGCCACACAAGTTCCACAGTCACATGCAGAAAACTTGAGCTCCAACCTGTATATGGTCTGCAGCTTCAAAAATGCTTGTGTGTTAGTGATAACCTGCAAAATGTTGATCGGTTTCAGAAATAAAATGGAAGAGACCATCTTGAATTAGAAGTTCAGGTAAAACCTGAGGGCAGGGTAAAGTCTCAAGGATGATCCACATTTCCAGAACTGAGTTATGAATGAAGTCCTGGAAAGGGAAGTCTGGTGATCTTCAAAGTAATTTGCCTTTGCTTTCATTCTGTTTATTTTTCCAGATTTACATTTTGAGGTTACAATCCAATTATTACTTGTGTATGTGCTCAGTTTTATCTCTTATAACACTGCCAAAATAAATCTACCTCTGAAGTTACAGCAGTAAATATTACAGGAATAAAAGGCAGGTGGTAAAGTTTTAACACCTATAAAGTACCCATTGTTTTAATCTAAAATAGTGTCTTTTAAATGAGCTTCATCATACCTGAAAATGTCCAGAGAAAAGCAACAGAAAAAGTTACAAGTTTTTTTTAAATAGCATGAGGAGGAGGTTGAGAAAATTTTCATCTGGGAAAAATTACTCCCAGGAGCATGGCAGCAACCTCCAGATGTGTTCATCTTTTATTAGAAAGAGGTGCATGTCAGAGAGAGAAGTCAGAAAATAATAGGATTAGTCTGCAGCTACAGATTTCTTGGTAGGATTTAGATTTCCAGGTAGCCTTGCCATCTCTGAGAGGTACATAATTGCTGTCATTGAAATTTGTGAGATCAGGTCTGAGAAAAATCTGTTGGGCACATTTGGGTATATCACAGTCTAGGTGATCTCTGGAGTTTCCCTTTTCCTCCTACATTTCTACATGGTGTGGCTGCATTATTCTTAAATATTTATCTAAAATTATTAAAATTATATTAATATTGCAATGTATAGATTGAAGGAGGTAATGTATGTGCTCTTCCTAAAACCTGCTGTTCACAGCTATCAGTGTGGTAGGTATTGTTTTATCAAGATAGTGTAAATCATCTGCATCTGCTTCTCATAATGTGCTAGTGAGATAAACTCAGATACATTATGCTGTAAAGGCTACAGTTTTGCAACTGGCAGCTTTCTCTAGTTGTACACTTCTGCAATTAATTGTGTATTAGGACATTCACTCTTTTCCCATTGTCACCTCTTTTACACAAACATCATTGTAGAAGAGAATGTTTCTAGCCAAGTTACTTGAGTTAGAGTTTCAGGAGTTTTGCCTCCATAGTACTTCACAAGAGCAGTACCTCTTTTTCCTCTGAGGAATTTCTGGAGGTGGCAGTAGTCCCAGCAAAGAACTATGCTGTATAACCCCACTTTCACTCAGTCTTCTAGGCAGTTATCAGCTATGAAGTTTATATGTGCAGCTTATACAATCACAGTAAAGCCAATTTCAGGGAAAAATTCTAGCCATCCATTGTGGTAAGTCTCCTGAAGGATTTAATGCTCTCTCTGCTAAGTAGGCTTTGTGGTTGTCCTTCTTAAAGTTAGCATTCAACAATGGCAAGTCTAAGACAGCTTCTTCCATTATTCACATGCAAATATGAATTAATGTAAAAACAAGACAAAATTACAGGAAAACCTCAAAGTATGTCATTAATAAGATTTTGTATTTAGTATCTGACTGCTTTTACAGAAGAGGTAGAATGTATGGGCCATTTGAGAAGAGTCCTAAACAGGGTGCACTTATAAGACAGTTTCATTGCTATTTACTGTCTTGTAGTTTTGTTAGAAAGTGCCATCAGTGTTTTGCAAACAAAACCAAACCCACCCCATCCTGAAGAGTTTCCAGAGTACTCTAAAGGCAACAGAAATAAATGAAGAAAGCACAAAGTGCCCATGCAGTAATGATGAGAAAGAGTAGACAGATGAATAAAGATGTCATTTTGCAGATCTGTAGAAGGAGTGCCTTCATTGTACCAAAGGGCAGATTGACATCCACAGAAACAAAATTTTTATGTCATGCAGGTGATGGATCAGTTGTAGGTCTGAAGACCAGTGGTTCTAGAAGGCTGACATACTGTAGTTTGTTGTAAGTGAATAACAGATGAGAAGAAGGGTCACAAACCAAGTTCTCAAATAACCCTGTTTTAACATTCAGAAATATTTATAAATAAAAGATATTTCTAGGAAGTTTGTAAGACAGAACAGAAATGTAGAGCAGATGCAGGCTTAGATACACTAATGCAACATGACTATTAATTCTCAATAACACCATAGTAACCCATCAGTACAGCTTTGGTTTTCCAGGTAAACTATAGGAAAAGAATACTCCAGACAACAATAGCCAAACTGTGTGGTGGTTAAATAGCCAAACACAGGAAGGGAATGTTTATGAATGGGGATGAATACTTGTGGGCTACCACAGCAGGGAATGTGTAATTAAACAATTTGTTTCTGTTTGCTGCACCAGATTATAAGTGTGTGGTTCTGTTTGACTTCTGAATTAAAGTTATTAATGTATACATGTGCCACCAAGGCTGCTGCTGTACTGACACACACATCCTTACTACTGTGGAATCGGATTTGGAGGTCAAACTTGCAAACCACAGGCACATTAAATAATCAACATGAGTAATCCTCAAATTTATGCTGTAAGAGAGAGAGAAAGCTGAAATAACAGTATCCTAGAGTATACTTGAAAAAGAAAAGAGTGAAGGAAAGAAATGAGCCAACATTTGAAAGAGCAGCAGAAGGTTTCACTGAGTGAAAGGTTTAGGGAGAAACCTAAATTTGTGGAGAGATCAGCACTGCCTGATCCCATTTTCCTCCCAAATATGATCACAGCCCTATTTCAGGTAACAGAAGTCCAGTGGTATTGATACAGAACTCCCACGGATGATGTGGAGTGTAGTAGCCATCATATAAAACCTTCCTATCCATGTAAAACCACCAAACTATAAAGAATGGGGAAGCTATGCCAGTAGCACTAGCCAACCAAAACACATTTATGTGACTTGGAAGATAAATATTTTCTCCTACTTCTGCAGTCTTCCATCATGTATATTTTTTGGATGTCTCAACACTGACTGCAAAACACCCTCACAGTCCTTTAAGTTTAAACAGTGACATTTATCCTGGCCTGTTGGTCTGCTGAGTTTGAAAAATTGTTTTATGTAACTAGTCAGTTTGGACTTTTGTTATTTCAGACAAGCTGGAGCACATTGCCTCTTCACAGCAGAAGTGCTTCAGTTTTAGTTAACTGTTGGAATGTAACAGGATCACACTATCAACCTGACTATTGGCAATTTAGATTGTGTATTATGTTTGGATGATAATTGCCTCCAAATCCACAGTCATAGTCTTCTCTCAGTCTAGACGCCCTAGTGTGTTCACATTAATTGTACTTTGTTACCTTCACTTAGTTATTTCTAAATCCAATTTAAACTTGCCCTCCTCTTTGCATGAACTCTGACAAAGTTCAGTTGAAGCTTTCTTTGTGCCCTAATAACATCGGTATTCTGAGACAATGGTTACATTATCATCTTACCAGGAATTCTGTTTTCTTAGAATCATTCTTACTTTTCAACAGCCTTGGTTTTATCTGGCTTGTAATTATTTGAATGTTATTTTGTGATCTATAGTACAATAGATATTGTACATCACTTCAAATAGCAAATGCACCCACAAGTACAGCTTGTGGAAGTAAAAGAGGCATTTAACTTTGCCCAAGTAACACCTTCAGCTAGGACTGTAGAGATAGGCTCTTTGAAGCATCTGCAAGAAAGAAAAGCTGAAAAACAGCGTTCAAATGTCAGAAATAAAAGGAAAAACTTGCAGTGTATTTTGAAACATCTCTTCACTGAAAAAAAAAAAAAAGCCATACAGCTACTCATGATTTTTGCCTTTTCTGATCATCCTTAAACTCATCTTCCAACACTTTCTCAAGTTGTAAAATTGCTTCTTTGGAATGTCAAATGCTTCTTCCTGAAAAGGGGACAAATGTGGCCAGCAGGAGCAGGGAGGTCATTCTGCCCCTGTACACTGCACTGGTTAGGCCGCACCTCGAGTACTGTGTCCAGTTCTGGGCCCCTCAGTTTAGGAAGGATGTTGACTTGCTGGAACGAGTCCAGAGAAGAGCAACAAAGTTGGTGAGGGGTTTGGAACATAAGCCCTACGAGGAGAGGCTGAGGGAGCTGGGGTTGCTTAGCCTGGAGAAGAGGAGACTCAGGGGTGACCTTATTACTCTCTACAACTATCTGAAGGGAGGTTGTAGACAGACAGATGTTGGTCTCTTCTCCCAGGCAAGCAGTACCAGAACAAGAGGACACAGTCTCAGGCTGCGCCAGGGGAGATTCAGGCTGGATGTTAGAAAAAAGTTCTATACAGAAAGAGTGATTGCCCATTGGAATGGGCTGCCTGGGGAGGTGGTGGAGTCGCCATCACTGGAGGTTTTTAGGAGAAGACTTGACAGGGTGCTTGGTGCTGTGGGTTAGTTGCTTGGGCGGAGTTGGATTGGTGATGGGTTGGACGCGATGATCTTGAAGGTCTCTTCCAACCTGGTTTATTCTATGTATGTATTCTATGTATGTAAATTTGAACTTACAAGCCATGAGGTGAGGACAGAATTTACAGGCAATTTACTATTGAAGCAGCTTTAGTTTAAAAGAAAAATCAAACCTGACAACAATTAAAATCCTAATTGAATATTGTACAAAAAAGAAGATACTTAAATCAGAGCAAGCCAGGCAGTCCCAGGAATTGATACAGGTGTGCAAGATTTACTGTTCAGTGCTTAACAAAACCACCATAAGTCAACTGCAATGAATAAAGAGTTCTGCTCTAGTTGAAGACTTCCTGTAGCAGCTTTAGATCCTTATCCTATGCTTCTCATTCCATATCACTTTATGTTACCCTGAGAACCGTTTGCCTTGAAATCCCAACACACCAGAAAAAAAGGTGCTACTAAAAATTATGACCACCAGGAGGACATAAGGAACCAGAGAAATGGAATTTGGGTGTAGTTTACTGCTCTGATGAGTTGTAATGCTGCTGAAATTGCTACCCCAATATCACTGTGCCCTTTTAGTCTAGAAAGATGTCTTAATATCCTTCATGCATCAATCCCTTCGCAGTCAGAACTTGCTGGTTTGCTGTAAGGATGAAGAACACATAAACAGAAACTTCGGTGTTGTAGCCTATCAGAAACAAGAAAAGATCTATTAAAAAAAATTACAGGTTTGGAATTCAGACTAACTAAGGAGGTGTCCAGGGAGCAAAGTAAAAGCTTTTATATCAGCAAGGAAACTTGAATTATATCCAAGAAAATCACACATTCTCTATCTACAGGTTTCCAAGAAATGATGTGCTTACTATTGCAGCAGTACAGTGACAGAAAGCAAGATTTTCTTCATCTGTGCTCTTTTCATGGAGCTCTCAGTCATGTTGTTTTCACAGCAAAGGATCTTGTTATCCAAATATGCAGGATAAGAGTGTCTGGTAGTGCACATAGGACCTGACTGTGCTCCAAGAGAGCTGGGTCTCAGAGATTCTTTGTATCAGGCTACAGGGCAGCAAGGGCCCACAATAGTCACAGCCGAGCATTGCAACTGAAGTCCACAGTGCTGTTTCAAATAAGCACACCCACCTGACAAACAAGAGTGCTGAGTTTTGCGACTGAACAAGACAATTTGCTTCCCCAGAGGGACGGGATTATAGACTGATTCTGGAGTGGTCTGTTGTGGCTGCTGGGTGAGGAGCACTGCTGGGTGGCAGGAGTGTCTTTGAGCTCCAGAGTGAAGGAATAGCAAGGGGCTGGTAAAACAAAAGCTCCAGGAACCAACAGTTTCTCAGTGACTGACTCCAGGCTGGAGAGCAGAACTGCCTGACTGCATTCCAGTACAGATGCTACCATGTGCAACAGCAGCTCTTTTGTAGTGAATAAATGGACTCATAGAATTGTTTTGATTGGAAAAGACCTTTGAGGTCATTGAGTTCAACCCTTATCCAGCTCTACCAATCTAGTGTTTAACCATTCCCTTAACACCATATCTATGCTCTTCTAAACACCCCTGAGGATGGTGATAAAACCACCTCCCCAGAGAGCCTATTCCAGTGTTCGATAACTCTTTCAGTGAAGAAGGTTCTTCCAATATCTAACCTAAACCTCCCCCAGTGCAATTTGAGGCCATTTCCTCTCATCCTATCACTTGTTGCCAAAGAGATTAACACGCACCTTGCTCCTTTCAGGTAGCTGTAGAGAGATATAAAGTCTCCACTTAGCCTCCTTTTCTCCAGACTAAACCACCGCAGTTCCCTCAGCTGCTCCTCCTAAATGTGTACCAGTCTGCCACTCACAGCTACAGTCTGGAGTAACAGTAGGTGGTAATTACTGCAGTAATCAAAGTAATTAAATCTAAAGTTTCAATAGCAACACGCTCTTAGTGATGCATGGAGTTATTTTTGCCTTGTAAAATGGTGGGCTTGCTCCATGCTGAAAGCACTGCATCTCACACAGACCCATTACTTAGAAGAGTAAGGTCATCACAGCCAACATCTACTTCCTAAGAACCAGAGCTCTGTCCTTCCTAAATCCAGCTACTACTTGTGCCACAATTACAAAAATCAGTATTTCACATTTAGTAGGTGGGTGGTTTCTTTTCAACTTTATGAAGAGTGGAAAACAGTTCCAAAGCAATTCATAAAGCACGTTAGAATGATGCAGAGGGACATTGACTGACTTGCTCAACTACCCCATTGTCAGATCCCTCCCATTTTTCTGTTGCCACAAAAGCTTGACTGAACTACCATAAAAAGTAAATAATGCTTTAAAAGTGGAAAGACAAAATCAGCACCAGAAAACTGCACCTTAGCCTGTTCACGTAAGGCACTCACGCACTGCTGTGGCTGGTCCCAGTTTGCATGGCAGATTTCTCCGATCAAGAGAGAAACCAGGCACTATGGGGTAGGGCTCAGAGACTAAACAAAGTTCATACTGAACTGTTTCAGAAACTGGCTGCCTCTGACAAAGAGGCCGAAAGAAAGCAGCCTGTGTTCAGTGTTATGGTTCTAGTCCTCCCGCATTCTCAGTTTGGGAATTTATGCTAATATTAAACAGAGTATTTTTCTGAAGCACATTTGTCATATAACCAAGATGGCTCTACCATACATACTCCTCCCAGCATGATAAAGATTTGTAACTAACTTTAAACCAACAGATCAAGATCAATGGTACTTCACAGGTTTTCTTAAAACTCTACAAGCTCTCAGCAAAGGAAAAACCAACCCACCTTTTGGACCTGGATATACCTGGTGGGTAATGCAGCAGGATAGAGAAGTTTGCTGTGTGCTGCAAGGTGATGTCACTTGGGGTGAGAATAGACAGTAAATAATTTAGGTTGTATGATGTTAATTGCTGCTGAGCGTGACATAGATAGTGTAGGAGATGTATTGGTTTAAATTGACTGGCCCCACTAGGAGGGATGAGGGAGTGGGATAGTGGGACAGAACTACCCGCTTCCTTCCCAGTGGCACAGAGCCACAGAGCAAGCTGGATGCTGTATTCACAGAATCACAGAATTAAGCAGGTTGGAAAAGACCTTTGAGATCATCAAGTCCAACCTATCACCCAACACCATCTAATCAACTAAACCATGGCACTAAGTGCCTCATTCAGTCTTAAACACTTCCAGGGATGGTGACTCCACCACCTCCCTGGGCAGCCCATTCCAATGGCCAATCACTCTTTCTGTGAAGAATCTCTTCCTAAAATCCAGCCTAAACTGCAAAATTGTTTTAGAATCATAGAATTGTTGGGGTTGGAAGGGACCTCAAGGATCATCTAGTTCCAAGCCCCCTGCCACGGGCAGGGAAACCTCACAATGTATCAGGTTGCCCAGAGCCACATCCAGCCTGGCCTTAAAAACTCCCAGGGATGAGGCTTCTACCACCTCCCAGGGCAACCTATTCCAGTGTCTCACCACCTCATGGTGAAGAACTTCTTCCTAACATCCAATTTGAATCTACCCATTTCTATTTTTTTTTCCATTCCCCCTAGTTCTGTCACTACCTGACACCCTAAAAGGCCTTCACCCACCCCATTTCCCACCTTTTTCCCCTCAAATCCCAGAGCACTTGGGCTCTCTTGGGAGTCTCCTCCCACCCCAGGTGTGGCCACTTGGCCCTCCCCACCCACTCCCCTTTATAATCTGGCCCAGGAAAGGCAGAAGCCCCAAGCTGAGCCCATCTGGGCTGAGGGATCCTCCTCTCATCACTGGTGAGTGCCCATGGTGCACACTGGGTGATGGTGGTGGTGACAACAAAGGCCAGGGGGCCTGGTGGCCCTCTGGTTAGGTAGGAAGAGAATTGATGGCTCCTTCAATAACATCCACGGGTGCTGTCTGGGCCTCCTTACTGGGTCTGAGCTTCTTTGTGTGGTATCTTGGCTGGTGAGGGTCTTGTCCCCAGCTCTGAGATGGGTGCAAAAATGGTGGTGAAGCTGGAGCTGTTTGGTGATATGATATTATGCTAATTACACTATTTTTTACTTAGAGGCCCCTTGAGTCTGCTCTCATCATTCAATAAATCTCTGCTTCTGTGCCTCATTTAGAGACCATTTCTTCCCCCTCACTGCTTCCTTTCAGAAATAAGGAAGGAGGAAAAAAAAAAGCAATAAAGCATACCTGGAAAAGGCATTCACTTATCCGTCAACTCTGAACAGGAAGCCTTGAGGAAGAGGGGCAGGTTGGAAAGTGAGAATCCCTTCTTATGAATCACAGGACAAATTTCATAAAGGAGAGAAAAAGACTGCATTGTGGTTATGTTTCATAGGGGTAAACGCAGGGGGGTGTGGGGGGGAAAGGTTTAAGCTGGCTTGGAAATCTCAGTCACACTTCTTTACAGAAAGAATCACTGAGAAAGGGATGATGTGACAAGTGAATGCCTGTCCTTCATACAGAAATACAGAACTAACCAGGTTGGAAAAGACACCATGCTGATGTCATGCTCCCTGTATGACAGAAAAGGGGTTGCCCATGGTACATGGGACTTGTAATACTTTCTATATATAGTTTGTACAGTTTCCTGTTCTGGGTATCTTTTTTTCTTCCCCAGTTTCTGGCCTGGGGTTTGTCCACTTTTGTTCTGGTTTGCACATGGTGGGCAGCAATTCAACCTGCTGTGTACGCTGGTACCCTTTTTTCCTAATTTCTGTTGTGTTCCTGTTGCGTAATCTGATATCTGTGCAATAGAGTAGCAAGTTGTCCTTATCTCAACTAACATTTTGGCTTTCCCAGCTCCTTTCTTCCTTGCCCACCCAGTGGGGAAGGGAATGAGGTGGTAAGGAGAAAGCCCCTCTGCTTTAAGTGGACTGCTGGGACATAGCTACCAGCTGACTTAAACCAGGACAGTTATTTAAAAAGCATTCTTCTGCCAGAAAACACCTCCCACTCTCCTCAGATTGTTTAGAAAGTGCTGCAGTCCTCAGTAAGAAAAAAGCTCCAAGCTCAGGGATCCTTCCTTTACACCTCTTCTTCCACCTCACTTTAGGGCAAGTCAAAAACCTTAGTGGTCCAGTAACAACTTCTGCACTGACGCCACGCTGTTCAGTGGTTATGATGGTTTTATTGCATGGTTGATAAACAGAATAGGAATGACAAGGGAAACAGCTTTTATTTCAGCACCCTCTCAACAGTAGCAATAAAAATGAGGAAAATGGAGCACAGAACTCATTTTGTATTTACTAATTCTTTCCTTGAGTGTATTTTGGAAACAAGAGTCCTCTTCTCCTTGTCTTTGGACTTTGAAATAATTCCACACAACATGTTAGAATTTTAAGAAAGGCTAAGTCCTAATTAGCTCCCAGGTGATATAAAGTGCTCCTATCAGGATTTCTTCAGCTGAATGAATACTTTTTATTTCAGCATTTAAAAAAAACCCAAAACATTTATTTTATTGAGCAGACACAACAGTCAGATAAATAATATTTCAAACATCAGTACAAACTTCATTTACAAAACCTTTCCAGAATTCCTCTGAAAAAGGATCTTCAGCTGATAAAAATAAATTCTATTAATTACCCTGAAAACCAGACAGTTATAACCAGGATCCAGTCACTGGATAATACATCTCCTGTGGTAGTATGTAGTTAATTTTTTCCTTTCACATTCACCCATGAAAGCACATACATTGCTAAGTAAATATGTGGCTAGATAGATGCATATAAAAAAACAGTCTTTTTAAGGACCCATCTGAAATTTCACTTCCTTGTTCTCAGTTCTGAAAACAAACTCAGGGATCCAGAGCTCTAAGAAAACGCACAGCAGGAGGAGATCACTTCCGGAAGCGTTTGAACAGGGGGTGGATGTGTTTATTGGCCGCTGCCTTGCTGCGCGCAGAGTGGTACTCCATGTAAACCGTGTCATCTGCTCCCGACATGGAGCTCATTGTGCCCGTGCGACGTGACACCTGCAGCAAGGGGAGGAAAGAAACCTGTCTGCTTAGTGTCTGATTAGACTGACTCTAGCTTCCTGATGGCCACTGGACAGCGCTGTTCATTTACTGACCCAACTGCCATGACAGTCTTTGAAGTCTACAAAGAAAGTCACTGCCTGCCAAGCACCACAAGTACATAAACATACGTAAGGTTTAATAGGGAAAGACACCTTTAGAGTAGAATTCCTAATACTCTTCAGTGCAATGCCAATTAGCTATAAGTCAACCCTAAAAAATTAATTATCACCTTGTAGCTTGACTTGTAACTTATGTATTAATAAATATTTTTAATTTATCTGTTGCTGAACGTTTCAGACTACTGCCTAGAATAACAGTGCTTCTCTTGAACAGAAGTGGTCCTTCTGCTCCTGCCCTCTGGGCACAAGGAAATCAGAGCATGGCTCCAAGGAGCATGGTGCCACCACAAAAGAGCATGTGCTGTGGTATATCTTAAACATGTTGTAATAGATTTTCATTTTTTGTGACTTAGAAGATTTACTTCAAAATCTGTAACAACAGATCTGTCATCTTCTCCCTCATGTATTAAGGAGACAGACATGGATTCCATGTCTTTTTTCAGTGCCCAGAAAGGGAATTACTCAAATAGCTAAGTGCTAATGCAGCTTTAAAAAGTACTTCTGTTCTCTACATTTCACAAAGGTACTAGGGCATCAGTGATGAAATCACACTTCTAATTACATTTGTGGTCATCCTTTCAAAGCATTATTCATTACCTGAGCTGATTTAGAACCATATTCTCCAGCAACTACTTCCTCCTCAGCATCCAGGTCAGATGCTTGTAGGACTTTCTGGAGAAGCTGCTGCTGTTCTTCTTTTGATGAAAATGCAAGTTCTTCTTCTTCCATGCCTGCAAGCTTTGTTATTACCTAAGAAAGTGAGCACAGGTACAAAGTAAGGGCTCTTTCCCCTCACTATTAGCTATTCAAAACCAATACAAGGATTTCTGATTCCATATGGTGTTGGAACTGCCTTCAACTTTTATCAATGGTCTGAGCAGATGAACACTATGGCTAGAACAGATACATACAAAATCTTGCTAAGTACTGTACAGAGACATAAACACAACCTTGTACCAGTTTATCTGGAAAGGCAAAATATAAACCTTTGGAAAAGAAAAAAAGAAAAGCTCCAAGACAGGGGACATCAGCCAAACCCTGTCCATACCACCTTGACCAAGAACCCAACCAAAGCACATATAGCTTAGATGCATACCCAACTTACCTGTTTGGTTAGCTTCATGCTGTGGGCTCTGGATTTGTCTAGTTTAAGAAGTAGTGCTTTATGCTTAACAAAACCAATCCACTAGCTTTCCGGACACTGAGAATTTTAGCATAAGGAGTAAGGGAAGAAAAATCCCCCACTGAACTGAGAGGTATGATCAGTTCAGAGACAGTACAGGAACCTGCAACAAAGCATCAGCAGCAGTGCAAAAGGACTCCTTCACTATTTGTGTACTCAGACACAAGATAATTTACTCTTTAAAATTCTTAATGACCCATATAATAACTGGGGATGCAGGGCACATGCCATCTACTGGCAATACAGTGCTACATACTTAACTAATGTGGCCCTGGGCAGCTTGATCTAGTTGGAAGAGTCCCTGCTCACTGCAGGGGGGTTAGACAAGATGACATTTGAGGGACCCTTCCAACCCCATGCAACCTATGAATCTGTGAAAAAACCTCTTCTGAAGAGTTGCAGTTATAAAGCTTTACAACAGGCAGCTTGTTTTCTTAATTAGAGGTACAAAATACCACAAGAATTCTCCCTGCAGTTAAATCTGGTAAACATATTTGTAGGTGACAATCATCTTTCCCATTACATTTCCAGCTTGGTTTTGAAAAGGCCATTTTTAATTCCGCTGTTTCCCTTGATTATGTAGCGTCTGCCCTCCTCATCTTCCTTTTTCAGCCCACCTTTTGAGTCAACAGAATTAGGCACCAGCCATCTCAAGCATGCTAGGGTGGATCTGATCACATCAGATGCAAAGTCCTGCTTTTGAAAAACAGGGCTGTGAGACACTAGAATGAATAATCAGTCTTGTGGGCTGTTGTCAATGATGATGTCCAACTTGGATGTTTCTGAGAATATAGGAATATATTCAGGGAAGCAACCTGTCCTAACAATATGGCCAAAGGAACACTGTGGTCCCTCTCCTTGTTTATTTAAAAGCACACGAGTTATGATAATCTCAAAAACAAAGGAGTCATGAAAAGCAATTTTAACTTGGATTAGCCTGTTCTAGTTGTGGTTACAAAACAGTACTAACATGATTCATGGAATGAATTCCCACTGCATCATCATTTTTTAAAGCTGTTCAACAGATGTCAAATTTGAAGTTATCCCCAATTCTTTGATATAGTGAGAAATTCTGTTATTGGTTTAAAATTTAATATATCCTACATTAAACCTCTAAATAAAACCACAACACAGTAATTAACTGAGCTAGCTAACAAAAAACTCCACTGTATAATTAGTCTCCAAGCAGTAAATCCTGATGACAGGGCTCCTCTTCAAGAAGCAAAGACAAAATAAGTGATTTAGCAAAAAAAATAAATATTATTCCAATCCTCTTTCTGATGAAAGGCAGAGAATGGAACTATTGAGAGATGGAAAGAAGAAATTAAGTCCTGGGGAATAAAAAAACCCCAATCATGTAAACTGTTACCCTTTTAAAAGGAGTAATGAGCTTTTAATAATTTAGGCATTAGGAACAAAAGTTCTGAAAGACAGGATATCAGCACTGAAATAACTACCTAATGATGAGGCAAAGTCTCTATAGTTGAAAGAATAAGGCAGCAAATGTGCTGGGAATGACCATTACATAGTCAATCCTGCCTTGGAATGAAGAAACACAAAAGATAGCTTACTGGAAGTTTCTTCCAGCCTGTTATTATTTGATGCCAGCTATGACTAAGGCTTAAAGTTTAGCAAACAGAAAATAGATATTTTTTCCTGAAGTGCAAATAAAGAACATTCCAGTACTGGTCAGCAAAAATACTGCTCCTGATACTCAGCTGCCACTTGCACTGTTTTTTTTTCTTTGTATTACACCAAAACTCCTAGGACCAGGCCTTCCTTGAAAAAAATAAAATCCCTCTATTTTAGCCTCTTTATTAGTTCTAAAATCCAAAGCATTCAAATATAAGTAAAGGGATTTCTCTAATCTCTTTGGCTATAGCCACATAAGTGCATTTTCTGTAATTAGTTGCAGCTTAGTACTGATCTACAGTGTTGTCAAAATACATCCACTACAAAGCAAAACAAGGGTTTTACCTATAAAGACTGTGAAATGTCTGTTACGGTGTAAGAGCTCCCTTAAAGCTCTCTCTAATAGGCCACTTATTACAAAGCAATTATTTACTTCAACATAGCTGTAGTTCAGGGCAGATTTACCCACAGGGATATCTCGTACTGCATGGATGTCGCATGAGGAAAAGCTTTTAAATAGCTAAGCTCAAGGGCAATGCAGCAGAGGTTCCTTGCCTTTGCACCTTGTACAATCCCTGCACTATTCTGTCACTGTTAGAAGCTTGAGCTTGTTCAGAGGCAGATTTGGAAGCCTTGTGTTTTTTGTTTCTTCTCAGCAACATTTCTGTTGGGAAAGTGTCAAATTGGAGTAGTAAACTCCAATTTTTTTAACAGAGTAATTTATCTAAAAGCAAGAGCTATGATGACACACTCCTGCCTTTGACAACCCAGTAGGTGAGCACATGGGGCAGCCCATGGATTAAGGGAAAAGTAAATGAGAGACACCATGGAATCTATAGAATAGGAACTCTGGTGGAATAGGATCTTATGTTTAGAAAAAAGGCAACATACATAATAAACTGAAGTACAAAGGGCGATCAATTTTCAAGTAGGTAGAGAGAAATGAGACAGCATTCAATCCTTTATGAAAGGGACTTTAGGGGAAAGTTCTGACTTTCAAGTTATGACTGTTACATTATCAACACTGAAAATGTTCTCTCTTTCAAGGAGTATGTTTTAATTGTAGGTAGGAAGATTTCTGCTTTGCAGTAACAGTCTTTTCCTGTAGTAAATTGTCATTTCTTAATCAACTAACATTCAACCCAGTGATTTTGGTGATGTATATTATTCCATGCAGACTAAATACAAGAGAAAAGTCAAACTGCTGGTGAAGGCCAAATAAGCCGAGTCTGAAGACCTCCATTAGTCAGAACAGTCTCTGCTAACACAGTCACCATATCAAAGTGTCTGCACCCTGACTGATTTTTCTGTACCACTGCAGGCTTTGTAAAGCTCTGTGGGAATGGTGCACAAGATTATTGTGTAGACAAAGATCCCTGAAAGGTATTTCTTTTGGGAAGGGTTGCTAACCACTTCAGACACCTAACTTTATGATACTCAGATGTGTAAATGTAGGATGGATCAATTGTGCTCATTGCATGTTCTCTTTAGCCAAAAGGGAAAAGATTTTGTCCCCATAGTGAAAAACTGGTCTGAGACTGGAGTTCTTTGGAAATTATTTGTGACTTCTGAAGTTTTCTAAATTGCTGCTGGCTGCTACAGAGTGAACACCTACGGACACTGCTTTATCCACAACCAGCGTGGTAACGGATAATGGCCTGCATGGATGGACAGGTGAAGAGCATGGACATGAAGCAACCATGCCAGTAACGCTCTGATTCACTCTTCAGCAGGTGCTCTATTTGAAGTTAGAACATTAACCATTCTAGAAGCTGTACTATGCTACTTGTATCTACCCTCAGCAATATATCAGGTAGTGATAGGACTAGGGGGAATGGAATGAAGCTGGAGGTGGGGAGATTCAGGCTAGATGTGAGGAGGAAGTTCTTCCCCATGAGAGTGGTGAAGCCCTGGAATGGGTTGTCCAGGGAGGTGGTTGAGGCCCTGTCCCTGAAGGTGTTTAAGACCCTGTCCCTGGAGGTGTTTAAGACCAGGCTGGATGAGGCTCTGGCCAGCCTGATCTAGTGTGGGGTGTCCCTGCCCATGGTAGGGGGGTTGGAAGTAGATGATCCTTGTGGTCCCTTCCAACCCTGACTGATACTATGATACTAATACACATGATAAAACCACACTGGAACAGTTCTTCCTTGTGAGCAAAACTTTCATTAACACATCCCACAAACAGAATCCTTAAGTATTTGACCTATACTAGCAGGAAAGGATAGGACAGTTGTATTCTTAGGTCACAAGTATAACAGAAGGGACAAGTTACCTTGAAGCTATAACCTTGATCTACAAGAAACCGTTGTCGCTTGGTTGAATATGCCATTTCCTGAGTGTCTTGGGACACCAGAGAATAAAAAAAGGCATTGTATTCTTCTGCAACCATGCCTAGGAGGTAAAAACAGAGTCATTAGTTCTGTTTGGAATGCTGCAAACAAGAACAAAAACCAGGACTGAGTACCAAAAGCAGGTGTTTAGGTAAGTTGGCTCTCCACAAAAACAATCTGTAAAGTTTAGAGGCACCTAGACCTTATGTAAACTGACTGACCAAGCACATAGCATGGAAATTCCTGCTCTTGTTCTTAATTCTCTTGAGACTGGCTGAAAGGGAAAAACTGGCACTGTAGATGAACATGATTATACTGGTGCTTTGAGAAGAACCTTCTGCTTTATTATGCTAGGCAAGGGCAAAGATAAAATTATTTGTACTTGTACTATGTAAAGAAATAAAAAGTCAAGCTCAAGGATTACAACACATCAAAAAAGTTCAGTAGAAGATGACAAAGGAAGTTTTATCAATATGAACCAGAGTTTGCAGTGGTTTTACACTAGGAAAGGTGAGACAATATTAGCTAAGAATTCCTAGGGCTCTTTGAAGCCCAAAATATACCAGGCTGTGTATAACTAATTTTTCAAACTTAACAGTTCTTAAGATCTATTACCCAAACAGCACTTGGGTTCTATTTTAAAACCCAAGGTTTCACCTATGGGCTTTCAAACATAGCCTCAACTGTAACAAGCACAAACTGCACATAAACTAAATGTATGAAGATCTTCAGGGCAAGTAGAAGCTCCCTGGTTTTATTTTGCAAAAAGACAACTAATTGGAAACCAAATCCCATTTATTGAATAAATTAACTGCCAGTATCACAAATATGCTTTCTAGTGACTTGGGTTGTAGAGCAATACAATGATTTTTAAATAAGATTTCACACTGTGAACATCATCAAGGAATGAAAAAGTGAAAGAACCACCAAAGAAGAAAAAGTTCACTCTCCTTCAGGTTTTTTTGACCTGTGGAAGTTTTCCCAACACAAAGTTTGACTGACCCAGAAAACACTTCATTTTCAGTCACTGGTATATAGGCATGTATTTCCTTTGAGTAAAACATAAATCCAAGGACAGTATAAAGAAGTATCATCCAGTTTCTCTGTGGTTATGTAATTCAAAGGCCCAGAGGCCAGCAACCACCTCATTTACCTTTTTTGGCTCTCAGCACTCGACCCAGTCTTTGAGCCTCCTGTCTTCGAGACCCACCATGGGAGGAAATCTGAATCAGAACATTGGCTTCTGGCAGATCGAAGGATGTGTCACCTACCTGCAACAGAGAAGCAGCCTCAGAACAGCATCTTATTTCCATGTATCATAAACAAAGACTTAATACAAAGTACACCTTTGTGAGCTGTGATACAAAGATGCCAAATGCACAACAAGCATGTGTAACTCACTCTTAAATAAAGCTCCCTCTGAAGATAGGTACAAGACACACTGGACATCCTCGCTTACCTTGGAAATGAAAATAGTGTTGATTTTTGGATTGTGCTTGAAGTTTTGCAGAATTTGCATTCTTTCTCCTTGTGCAGTGGGGCCATAGATATAGGGTCTGAAAAGAACAGAACATATGCAAATTAAGTTCTTATGAGAAACTATGATACTATGGAAGAAATTAAGATAGCATGGCAGGGAGCACAGGATGCATTTGAGCTGATACAAAAACCAAACAGATTTTTGGTACTTCTTACAGTTTACTTTTAGCTTGTTTGGCTTTTTACAGCAGCTAACCAGTTGTTTGTGGAAAACTCTGCAGCAGCCCAGTCCATCAGAAATAAATTCTGACAGTTATAAATGTTTTGCAATCCCGTGCACCAGTGAAGCTGTAGATCAACAGACTGAATGCATTTGCTAAGCCTACATGAAAGACTGAAAGCAGCTGTTAAAACAAGAGAGTTTTTTTTCCTCAAATCTACTGAGTTAGCACATTGACAGCTGCAGTCTTTACTTCCTATTTTAAACACTTGACAATCCAGACTTCTCTGTCAATGATATGTTGAATGTAACAAGATGGCTCTTGGATGTTGTTCTGGGAAAATCATTTGTGTTTTTAAAGCTAAACTCTTGCCCCTCCTGGGCCCACTGAAAGGAGAAGGTCCCAAACGTTTCAAAGCCATGAGCAGCTCACTGTGGCATTTAACCTAAGGTTTCTGACATTTGACAATAAATCACCTGGAACATTTAACATCTTAATCCAGAAGGCTCACAAAAACTCTCAACCACACAAAGACTTCATGAGTAACTGGGGCTATTATGAATTTTCCAAGAGTCTCTCTAGAGTTTGGCTGTTTTCTTCCTGTCAAAGCAGATTTTGTTAAAAAAAAAGCAGAAACTAGAAACAGCAAAGACCACATAAAAAAGAAGTGGCATGCAGGCGTGCATGGGCACTGCTTTTTCATCTGGGGCACTGCGTTTCCAAATGCTCATTAACAAGTATCTCCACATAATGGGAATCCCATTCTATCATTTCGGTTTTGTCCACACTTCCATGCATTATTTCAAACACAAGAAACTAACCTCAGATGTTTTGTTTAACATTGTACAGACATGGGTGGTAGCTGAACTTTCTTGTAGTATAGATGTTTTAAGCACCCTGAGCAATGCTTTCAGGACAGATGTAAGCAAGCGAAAACGTTTATTACGTTATACAGCAAAGCTATATACTCTATCAGGAGGCACATGTGTCACATCTCAATTGGTCATTTTCTACTGGCATACGTGTAATTAAGGCATACAATAGGTCACAGTAGTATCATAGTATCAGTCAGGGTTGGAAGGGACCATGAGGACCATCTACTTCCATGGTGAAGAACTTCCTCCTCACGTCCAGCCTGAATCTCCCCACCTCCAGCTTCATTCCATTCCCCCTAATCCTATCACTACCTGATATCCTGAGAAGTCCCTCCCCAGCCTTCTTGTAGGCCCCCTTCAGATACTGGAAGGCCACAATAAGGTCACCTTGGAGCCATCTCTTCTCCAGACTGAACAGCCCCAACTCCTTCAGTCTGTCCTCATAGGAGAGGTGCTCCAGCCCTCTGATCATCCTCATGGCCCTTCTCTGGATACGTTCCAGCACGTCCATACCCCTCCTGTAATAGGGGCTCCAGAACTGGACAAAGTACTCCAGGTGGGGTCTCACTAAAGTGGAGTAGAGGAGGAGAATCACCTCCCTGGACCTGCTGGCTATGCTTCTCTTGATGCAGCCCAGGATCTGATTGGCTTTGCAGGCTGCAAATGCACATTGAGAGCTCACGTTGAGCTTCTCATCCACCAGCACTCCCAAGTCTCTCTTCTCAGGGCTGCTTTCCAGCCAGTCAAAATAATAAAATAATATTTTAACATATCTAACCAGATTCTGCCCAGTTTCTCTCTTTCAGTTACAAGGTGTTTACATTACTCTCAGAGTCAAAGACAAAACATAGCTTTCTCTAATTTGAGCAAAGGCAAACCTTCCCTATAGCCTACCAACGCTACCCGAAAACAACCTCTTCTCCTACAGAACATAAATATGCAGGGCACAAATTCTACAGAATAATCCCAGTCACTTCTAATCTAATTCTTCTACTTTACCTGCTTTTTAGAAAAATACAGCTAAAAGCTGAGAAGTGGCAAATGACTAAACTCTGAAATAATATTGAAATGATTCCATGAGTACAATTCAGCTAATATTTGTAACCCTAATTTTGAAATTCCATTTAGTATTTAAATTGTGCCAGTTTTAATCCCCAGCAAAATGTAAGCGGAATACTTAAACTGAAAGTAAAGCATTTGTGAGCCTTCTGCTTCTTAAAACCACCAGGAAGGGGTTCAAACACATTTTTTATTAGGAATAGAATAATCTAGAATTCCTGGCTATAAGTCCTCCATTTTACACCCCTAATTCATTACCTTGTATCTGAGTACCTTCCTGACCCTAGAATATCCAATGCTAAACTGATTTTTTTTTTCTTTTTAAAATAGATCCTTTTCCTCACTACAAAAAGACATTTGAGGGCTTTGCAAAGATAGATGCCTTTCCCATTAACTGATGTAACTGTCAAAACCATAGAGGCATAGTCCTTCAGAAACAGCAATTTAAACTTATTAGTAACACCAGCAAAAAACAGTCAGCACATGACCTGTATGACACTGGATGACAGATTCATGACAGAGTAAAAGCTGGCTAAGCACATTTGAATTCTGTGACCCCCAAATTTATAGTAAAAATAATCCCTGTCATGTGCATGGTCTTTCCCTGCCAGTACCAAGGGAAAGGTAGATAAGGGGGAAGCCAGCAAAGGCAGCCAGACAATGGCCATCTCTCCTTACATCCAGGAGCCCAACCACCCCACAGGCTCAATTCAGGTCATAAGTGCAATGAAACTGTTCTGCTGAGCCAGCACCAGCCAAGCAGACAGCCTCAGCAATTACCACCGTACCCTCTGGGTTGCCCTCCCCTCCTTACACATGTAATCCCTGCTCCACCCAGACCAAAAACTCCCTTTGTTTCAGCATGCTCATAACAAACTGCCGTAGAAAATTCCCTGGTTAAAATGACAATTCCATCACCTCTACCCAGCACTGCAAGCCTTTCTTTCTAACACGGATAGTCATATTGCCTGTCGCTCTCTGTATGATGGGAGGAACAGAAAACTCACTCAAGAACATGAAAGGCAAGCACCCAATATTTCTTCAACTGCTTTTCCTGCTATGCTTCTGCAGCATTTACCCTGCTTAACAACTGCTGTGCTATTTCGCAAGCACTCTCTCCCAGTATCACCTCCGCTAAAGGCTTTCTCTGTGGTGCACTGAACGCTGCTAGAGACATTCCAGAGGCATCATTACAGCTAATCTCTGTCCAGACAGATTAAAAAAAAGCTGAAAGAGACCACGGGTGCTGGAATTCATCCAGCACCGTTAGCTCAGATTACTATTTGATGTCACAGCAAGCTAGCACAATATGGCTCTTAAACTGCAGTCAAACATTGTAGGAACTGTAAGGTTTGTGGTTTTGTAAGAAGTACTGCTGAAATTCCTAGACATGAAAATAGAAACAAACAAAATGCCCCACAGCTTCTAACCAGCAAGGCATTATTTGCCCTTGTCAAAGACAGGATGCTTCTATGCTTATTTTCCCCCCAAATTCCTCTATACTTGACCTTGGCAAACGCTCTTCCTGATGATCCCTCCCCAGACTCTTCAAGCACACTGATGCTAAATCTCTCAGATTATTTGTAAAACCTTCTGTAACTGCACTCATGTTAAAGAGTCCTTTAAAATAGCCAAGGAGTTCATGACAGGAAAATCCCTTCATCTGTTAAATGATTATGGTAGTTTCAGGCAGTGCCCTGGTACAGCACAGTTCCCCAGAAAAGCTTTTTAGACAAGGTTAAGACCTTTTCAGAACCTGAAGGTGAATGCTCTTGGTCCCAAAAGATCCTGAAATATTCGGTGTGTATATTGGAAAACCTTTGTCTCAGAGAGACAGGGGAAGCTACCATCCATTAAAGAAATACTTCCAGTTAAAAGACCCTCATTTTTCCACTGGCTTTTAATAGTAATAAAATGGATGGAGATTAACCAGCAGTCTCTCATACAAAGCTTGGGTCAAAACTCCTCTGAGACAAGTGCTAAACAGGTCCACACTGAAGCAATATTGCAGTGCCAATAAAATCCATCAAAAAAACCCTGAAACCACTCATGAGCTCCTTCATAAAAACCAAACTAACCCAAAAAACATCAAACAAATCCCTCCCAAGTGCCTTTTTACACAGGAAGACTGGAGTTAGAGTATTATAAGAAATATCTAAAGACCACTGGAAGCTGTGAGATTATGCGGCAATTTTCCAGAAAGGAGGAAAAGAACAATGCTCTTGTTGGCTGTGAATACTTACTTCCCAAGTCTGATTGCATACTCCTTCAGTGCAAACACGTTGTCAGCAAACACGATGATTTTATCGTTCCGTCGTTCGTGAAACTTAATGAGGAACTGGCAGGCCCTGAATTTGTTTGGGTTCATGGTGTACAGCAGAATCCGTTTCTTGGTTTTGATGGCTACATATTCTCTGTAAAATTCAGGTGACATTGGGCACCAAACCTAGAATTAGGAAACAGAAACACATGTATACACAAAGTAAAAAGTGGTTACTTATTTATTTTATTCCTGTGGGAAATTGAAACATATTGGGAGGGATGAGAAGCATAGAATCAACAAGGTTGGAACAGACCTCAAAGATCATCAAGTCCAACCTGTCACCCAAGACCTCATGCTTACTAGACCATGGCACCAAGTGCCACGTCCAATCCCCTCTTGAACACCTCCAGGGACGGTGATTCCACCACCTCCCCGGGCAGCCCATTCCAATGGGTAACAACTCTCTCAGCGAAGAACTTTCTCCTCACCTCAAGCCTAAACTTCCCCTGGTGCAGCGTGAGACTGTGTCCTCTCATTCTGGGGCTGGTTGCCTGGGACAAGAGACCAACCCCCTCCTGGCTACAACCACCCTTCAGGTAGTTGTAGACAGCAGTAAGGTCTTCCCTGAGCCTCCTCTTCTGCAGGCTAAACAATCCCAGCTCCCTCAGCCTCTCCTCTTAGGGCTTGTGCTCGAGGCCTCTCCCCAGCCTTGTTGCCCTTCTCTGGACACGTTCAAGAGTCTCAATGTGCTTCTTAAATTGAGGGGCCCAGAACTGGACTTGAGGGGCCCAGAACTGGACAATGCAACATATGGACAATGCAACATATCTCTGTACAGTGCACGCCACCTATTTTAGCACAGTGATTTCTCCATCACAATCAAAGCTGTTGGTTGGTGTGGTCTCTAGCACTGCCGGACTGCTTAACCTCATTCATACTCTGGCCTTCCAAAATGCTATGGCAGCGAGATCCACAACAGAAATAGGGAGTGGGACTGGAACAAGATTGGAAGGTATTTGGTTTATGTTCCATACTTAGTAATTTTACTGAATGCTACTGATTTTTACAGATCAGTAATTACAGGAGTGTACCATCTGTGTAATCACTCTCTCACAGCAGTCACAGCTTTTGCCATAACAATTAGTTTTCATCCATATTCTGCAAACTAAGAGACATGTTTGGTTTTCATTATAGAACAGATCTATCCATCTTTTTTCATATACTCACAGAAAGAGTGTGGCCCTAAATTTAACAGCTATTGAGCCTACAAGTTAGAAAACAAGGATTATAAGTTTTCAATAGGTTTCCCTAAGCAGTTATTTTATTATGTAAACACCTATCATAGCATGGCACATAGCTAGGCTCACTGAGGTATTTTTTCTACTGTAGCATGAAAACAGATGAAATGATAAACTCTAAAAATTTCTGTATATGCAATGCTACTAGCTGTGGAATATAAGGACACTATCTATATGCTTTTGAAGACATTCTTTCTGCTGTAGGTGGGTTATTCCCCCATATGTATTGCACAGTACAAATTAACAGAATACTGCAAAGAAAAGCTGCTTTCCCAACCATCACTCAGTTAAATAAGTTATGTCACAATTTACAGGAGTTTGTTTAAACAACCTGAATTGTTCTGTACTGTGAAAAACTACTTTGTTTTTAGTTTCAGAATGTGGTGTGGGCTTTTTTTTCTTCCCCTTCCCTGCCCCCCCCCCAAGAGTTAAATGCTGATATGGCCTTTTTCATCCCTTGACTACATGGGCAATGAATTTATGCATAAAATCTGCTTCTCACCCCAATGATATTTTCATTTTTACATTTTACAAGACATGCCCTCCAAAACAAAAACGTAGTATGGCAGCTGGGAAAGGGCTTATTAATAAACTACAAAGTTGAAAATATATTTCAAGAATAGGATTGTTCGCTTTTTAAAAAACGTCTTTTAACTTTTCAGACTGTGTGCAGCTTATTTTCTTTTAGAGTAGTTAAAGAGTAGGACCTGCAATAGCTGTGACCTGCCTTCTCAGGCAGCAGCACTGCCCCCTCTTGCCACATGGAAAGAACCACACTTAAAAAAGAGCAAACCAGGCATCTTCCTTGGGTCTGGAGAAGACAACAAGCTAATTAAAGGTGCTACTTCTCAACACCATGTCAAGAAAACCTAAACAAACCTGCAATGCAGTTGTACATGTATTAGCTTTGTTATATATCTGATATCAGCACTGCTTTTTTGGGTAACTTTGGTTTTGGTAGTCCCATTGAATGTTACTTCAAAGCACTGGTCAAAGAATATAAACTTGCAGAATTTTCATGTGATTCAGAGCAAGGGCAGCCCATGCTTCACTTCTCAATGTCTAAAAGGCAGTTCAGGGACTAAGAAGAATTATGTCCCAATGCAGGATTAACCAAAACCAGTCAAATCTGAATTTGCAGACTGGTTATTCTCCATCCAATCTAGTCGTTTTCTAGATGCTCTTCACTTACACTCTATTACTTAAAGACAGTTGTGTGGTTTCTTCCTTCTACAACCTCCAGTTTGCACAAAGTTTGTAAGGAGAGCAGCTGACCTGAATCTTCATTTTTTTTATAGGAAGAAGTGCATGAAACTAGCTAGACAGGTTAAAAAAAAAAACTACGACAAAGTAATAACATCAAAGCCTCAAAACCAGTAACAACAAAACACAAAAAAGAAGAAATAATAATAATAATAAAAAAAAGCCCAACCAAAATTGGAAAAAAACAACAACCACCATGAAACCACCATGGCATGTTGTAGCTTCCAAAACTTGCATTCAGTGGGGGCCTGGACAAGTTCCTGAAAAATGTATCTACTCATGGGTGCACAGAAACCACACATAGCTCTCATGTGACTGAGGGCCTGGAGAACTTTTTTAAGTAACAGGTATATCTTTGTCCTATTTTATACATTTGCTAATTATCTTTCTTGACAATCCTCAGAGACACTATATTAGGTTAGATCTTTAGTCTGACCCAGAAAGGCTACTTGAATATTCTAATGTGCCTGCGTGAAACGTTTCTACTTCTCTGGGAGCAGATTTTTCTGTTATCCATATGCTGGAAAGAACAGAGGTCACACCATCTGTACTGGAAAGCAACTGTAAGATCCAGTCCTATGTTCTCACTTTTCACCCTCATGCATTCAGGCTTGAGATAAGCCAGGGTTTTCCTATGCTTTTTAAACTTTATACTGTGCTTCTTTAGTTTAAAAGTTACAAGAATTTTCCTCAAGTAGCTGTAGACTGCCCAGCAGGTGAAGTCTAAAAGCAGCTTCCAGTATATCACCTCATGTTATGATCATCACAACATAGTGTTAAACATTACCACAGAAAACTGAGTTTAAGATACAGCACAAAAGTAAACTGCATTGAACTAGGTCTACAATACAGCAACCACTATATTCATGTTTCCAAATGTTTATGTGGAGACAGCAGATCAAGCACCACAATCCCAGCAAAGAGAAAGAGTGCTGAAGTTACTCTGAAGAACACCTGGCTACTGGATTTACCCCATGCTCATACTGACCAGTGACAGCCTTGCCTAAGCTACAAAGTTAACAGAAGGTCCCAAGGCACCCATTTTCCCCAGTTAAATTCTGACAATTGTATGTATCTTCCTTAAAATAAACCCACAAAATGTTACAAACATACTAAATAAACACTTGTAGTACCAAAAAGCAGAGCATCACCTCAGCACACTGGACTTTAGCAATGTAGCCACTGTTCTGCAGTTCCATCCAGTTGGCTTCATAGAGTTTTGGTCCAATCAGGAAGTTCAGGTCAACAATTTTATCGTCTTCTCTGACCAGGGTAGCAGTCAGCCCCAGTTTACAATGAGCTTGCACAATAGTGAGCACACGTCTGAACATTTTTGCTAAGAAATGCAAGACAAAGTTTCTGTTTACTTTCCTCAATGGGTTTAGAAGACAAATACTGCAACTTAAAAAAAAAAAAAAAAAGGCAATTTCATCAACTGCTGAACACAAACCATGCAGAGTGCTGGGAAATTTTACCCCATGTCACATACACTAACAATCTGTTACAGCAAAACTTCACACCGATTGCAGCTTTGGTTTATATCTTCAGCGTACTCTGGAAACCCCACTAAACCTTCTGGCATCTTTATAATTTCCCAAGAGAAAATGAATATATTCAGAGGTTACAGGGCTTGTTTTAGGTCATAGAGTATTTCACAGAAAGAACTATGACACAGGGATTCTTAGCTGACTGCCACAATCAGAACTTCTAGTACATAGCAGAATTACTTGTCTTCAGTATTGCCCAAGGACATTCTATACCATGGGATGGGATGGGATGGGATGGGATGGGATGGGATGGGATGGGATGGGATGGGATAGGATAGGATAGGATAGGATTAGACCAGGTTGGAAGAGACCTTTAAGATCATCAAGTCCAACCTATCATCCAACATTTCTAATCAACTAAACAACGGCAACAAGCACCCCATCCAGTCTCTTCGTGAACACCTCCAGTGATGGTGACTCCACCACCTCCCTGGCAGCCCATTCCAATGGCCAATCACTCTTTCTGGGAAGAACTTCTTCCTAACATCCAGCCTAAACCTCCCCTGGTGCAGCTTGAGACTGTGTCCTCTTGTTCTGGTGCTGGTTGCCTGGGAGAAGAGACCAACCCCCACCTGGCTACAACCTCCCTTCAGGTAGTTTAATTCTTATGCAACCAAGAACAAATGGTGGCAGCAACATACTGCTATGATAAAATGGCAGTTAATCATCAAGGTCGTTTTCTGAAATCCATTATATTCAAATGAAATCATGAGAACAAGGCAGAGCAGCCAATACAGGCTCCTGGTGGTATTTTTAGCCACCATTATTCCACTGACACTGTATTACCACACTACTGCTTTCCAATAGCATAGATCTCACTTACACAGTAATTTCATGTACAGCAGCTATTTCTGGATAGCAGTCACTATGGTTACTCATGTTTTATTGAGTAGAAACAGATACTAGAAAAACAGTCTACACTGCTGCTGGATCTCAAAAGTAAAGAAGGCAGGTGACTTCCTCTCCTGTTCAATTTTTTCTACAGCAAAATTATACAAATGTAACTCAGGTACTTTTAGAGCACTTCATCAACCTACACGGAAGCAGAAGGCACTTGCATTTTACACTAGCCTTGTAGAATACAAATGGGTTTAGGAAACTAGAGGTCAGATAAACTTTACACTACCAAGGGGAATAAAATAGAACAAGGCAGGTTACTTGTCTCCAAATTCTATACCATGGGTTTACTCAGTATATTAATCACAAGAAAGCAAAAAAGAACCACTTCTAAAAGAGCAGAGTGACCTTGTAAGTGTGTGTAACACGAAAAGTTTGTACACCATTTCCTTACCAGGGATAGTATGTACTTCATCAAGTATCATAAGGCCCCACTCTTGACTTTTAAGCCACTCCATTACTCTTTCTGCTTCCCAGGACCTTTTTGTTGTGTGTCCCAACATGGAATAAGTGCTGATAGCAACAGAACAGCCAATGGGCTTGTCTTTGGCGTCAGAAGTGAACCGACATATCTGACTGTCATCAATGGTGGACCACATCTTGAACTGGGCTTTCCATTGCTCTACAGACACTGCAGAATTACCAAGGACCAGACACCGCTTGCGGACAGTGCATGCAGCTGTCACTCCGACCAGAGACTTGCCAGCACCTGCAGGGGAAGAAGGGTGATGTTCACTAGTTACCTCTCAGGTATCAGGGGAGTAGAGGGGAAAAAACCAAAAAGTAGCAAAGGACAACACAAAACCTGTAAGAGGATATGAAACCAGGTAGGAGCAAATTCTGAGTTGTTTCTGTACTGCAATAACCTTAAAGAAATGGAGCATTTACTTCTGAAAAAAACATCTGAATTGCCTACTGGACACATAAATATATTTTCTCCAGAAAATCCTCGTTTCTAACTGGCAAAGCCACTGTTTACAGCCAGTCTAATGCTTTTTAAATTTCAAAAGCACATTAAATTCCAGGGGGCTACAGAAAGCTTCCCTGAGAAGTGCTCTATTCAACAATCCACCAGCTGTGCTCGCTCCCCCGCACATCAGGTACTTAAATCTTTCCATTCCTCCTTCACGCTTCTCCCAGCACCCCTTACACACTCTCAGTGCATACTCTTGACCTATCTCCCATGGTCTCTCTCCACTCCCAATACCAAGAGCATCTGGCGTGCAACCTCCTCTTCCCTCCCTTTGCCATTGCTTACCATAGGTTGTCCCAGTATGCACATTGCTTGCCTCTTTCTCAAGCTCCCCTGCCCAGAACTTAATGCACACAGGCTCTTTCCTTCCTGGCACTCCCCTTATGCCATATTTGTACTTCCAGTTCTTCTCAAGTCTCTCTATTACCAACCAAGGAAGAAATTATTCCAACACCAATAGCTTTACATTTCACTGGAAAACCAGCACAGCTGACTCAGAAGAAACACTGAAAGCATAAACAGCTGTCTGAAGCTATCACAATCACACATCAGTTCTTCAGTCACTGGCAGCACTGTTCAGCAAATACCTCTCCCTCACCACAGCCCATCTCCCACTAGGTAAAAACCATGAGGATTCTGCATACTGATAGCCAGAACAGTTCTTACTACTGTTTGAAATCTAAGCAGCTGTCATATCTGGAAGCTACTTTACTACTGGCAAATAAAGAACAAAACTCCTTAATACCAATCCAGACACTTACCACATGGCAAGACAATAACACCAGATCTGGCTCGCCCATTTCCAAACATCTTCCTCAAGCTTTTCTCTTGATAGGGCCGGAGGACAGCTGTAGGTTTCAGATCTATGTTAATATCAGGATTCACAGAATCGTTTCTGAAATCATATTCTGCCAGCAAGGGGTATTCCAAATGGATACAACGCTTCTGAAGTTCTTCAATCATCTCCTGAAGAGGAAACAAAGATTCACATTGGTAAACTTTCCACATCTGAATTAATTCCTTTTTTCCCCACCAGATTATGTCCTACCACATGAAGTTACATTTATTTTTGATTCTCGTGAAGTCTGCAAGAGTTAAAGTTTATTCCAGAAACTTTACTCATGATCACTCCTGCCCCTCTCAAACATTTTCACAGAATTACAGAATGCTAGGGATTGGAAGGAACCTCAAAAGACCATCTAGTCCAGCTCCCCTGACAGAGCAGGATCATCTATACCAGATCACACTGGAACATGTCCAGGCAGGTTTTGAATATCTCTATAGGAGGAGACACAGTAATCCCCCGGGCAGCCTGTTCCAGTATTCTGTCACCCTCACAGTGAAAAATTTTTTCCTCATGTCTCCATGGAACTTCCTATGCCTCAGCTTCCACCCATTGCCCCTGGTCCTGTCATTGGGCATTACTGAAAAGAGCCTGACTCCATCCTCTTGACATTCACCCTTTAGACATTTATAAATATTAATGTGGGCACCCCTCAGTCTCCTCTGCTCCAAGCTGAAGAGCCCCGGCTCCCTCAGTCTCTCCTTGTAGAAGGAAGGAGTTCCACTCCCTCAATAATCTTTGTGGCTCTGTGCTGGAATCTTTCAAGCAGTTCCCCGTCCTTCCTGAACTGAAGGGCCCACAACTGGACACAATGTTCCAGATGCAGTCTCAACAAAGCAGAGTAAAGGGGAGGAGAACCTCTCTCAATCTACTAACTGTTGATACTACAGAGGGCTATTTAGAGAGATGGAAGAACATGCTGCATTAATCTCAGGTTTTTTGCTTATCTAGCAGAGACTAAACTACATCCTGAAATCCTGCAACAAAGAGCTCAACAAGAGACACCAAAGATTCTGCATGTTACACAGAAGGATCAGACAAAGCTGCACATCTATTATCTGGAAAATCTCTACACCCTGATAATGCAGTTATTACACCACGACAGGCTGATTCAATCACCAAGAGGTTGCTGATTTAGTTTGGATTTTTTAAAAATAAAATACCCATTGGGTTATTAAAAAAAGAAATAAAAGCTGTTTTCCCCACCAAAGTATCACTGGAATCACCAAGTCTAAAATCAACTTGAGACAGTCTGCAAATGCGCTCTGAAGGTCAAGCCTTCAGGTGAGCTTGTACTCCAACCTCCAGCTGCCCTTAAGCCATGAAATCAGAACCACCCAGAGTTCCTTTTGCAAACATGAATCACAAAACAAAAATAGAGGGGAAAAAAAACCAAACCAACAAACACAAACAAACGACAAGGAAGCTCTGAAACCAACAGCTGATTTGTCCTTCACTGAATTCCCACTTGACTTGCAGAAAGCAACAATAAGCAGCACACAAGAGTCTCTGGAGCCTTTCTCTGGCCTGTGAGCACTGTGCTTTGCAGGCCCCCCTCTGTACACAAGAGGAAGATTGTAAGAGTTTGGAATGTAACAGGAAAGAACCATTATTGACTTCCAGTGAACTCCCCAGTCAAGGAGCCACAGTACTTTGCATCAAGTTCTCATGCTTATAAGTCCTGGGCACACTCCCTAGAGCTACATATGCAGAGACTAAAATAGTCATACTTGCTTGACTTCAAAAGACACAGTCTGTGTTTCTTCCTCTTCCTCCTCATCTTTGTCCATCTGTTCGTAAAACTCAAATAAATCAGCTGGGACATCTGGCTTATTCTGAGCATCTGTTGCTTGTGATGTCGATGGACCAAAGCTACCTTCGCTGGATTTGGAAATCTGAAATAGACAGACAGGAATTTTGGCCAAGAGTTTCATTAGAGACACATTCTGTCTGTCTCCAATTCAGGCTCATTAAAGAGGCACGGATCACTGCTGACAGAACCAAAAGCAGTTCCTGGTACACCCAACAAACAACAATCACTCCACTTATCCACTGTTCATTCAGCAACGTGCTCAGACATACCGCTGATTTACTCGTGAATGTCTCTGTGATGAGCTCTGTTTCTTCACCCTCAGCATTTCTCAGGCGACAGTCTTTTATCACATGGTCTTGCAGAAGCTGCTGAATGACATCAGGGTGGGTACTTTCCACAAAATACCTAAAATTAATCAACAAAGAAAAAAACCCCGTTTTTATGAATTAATCAACAGAATAACTTACAGGAAGAACAGCACAGATGCCTGACTCTATAGCTGTCCCAGATGCACTCTCAAGTATCCAATCTGCAGGTGGTAATTTAAAAGTACAAAAAAAAATTATGCCAATCAAAAAATTTAAAAGGATGTTTCACATCAAAAGCATCACATACTTTGTCCTTATCCATCTTGCTCAAACGTTCTCTAGCACAACACAAGTGGGAAAACTTCAGCACAGCTGCCTGGAGAGAGCTCTCACGTCTCATTTGTGACACAAGCCAATGTTTTTGAGACTGAATTGAGGGGAGTCTGTCAAAAGACTGGATGTGGTGTTTTAAACTCCTGCCCACCAGACCAAAACACAAACACATCTAACTGTTTAAATTAGTGCATCCTGAATTTGTTTCTCTTCCTGGAGATTCATCAATAGTGATGCTGATTATAGATCACAGTTAAAATGTGAGCTAAGAGACTTAACGCTTAAAGGGCAGGGGAGGAATCTGTTTCTCAGAAACACCTAGGAGAGGACAAAACCCTGCTAGTAATACCGGTGTTAGTTCCATCCAAAGCAACAGGCTCAAAAATGCAGCAGCGGAAGCAGAGCATTAGATGATAGTCCCAGGGCTTATCTGTGGTTGTCTGACAACTGAGAACTTTGCCAAAGAAATAAAAGGAGAAAGATAAAACACAGGCAAGGTAGAGATGGAGGCTTCAGGTTTCTGCTGTCTCCTTCTTTTCCCTCTCCCTACTGCCAAATCACAAGCTTAGATAAAATTGGTCAGCTATCAACTAACTGACCTCTCAATGTCTCTTCTGATGTTATCTTCTACGTTTAAAGCAAATCAACCCAGCAACAAACACAGACCTCTTCCAAATGGATTTGCTTACCCTTCCTGAATGGCAGCATTGACAATTGACAAGCAATTGACAAGCAAGAACGCAGAAAACTGAAGGACAGCTGTAGAAAAACTTACCTAATTAAGTTCACATAAATTAGGAAGGAATGAAGGAATTCTCTCAAAACCTTGAGGTCTATTGCAAGCCTAAGCAATAAAGGAATAACCTGGAATGTCAAATTCACAGCCTATTTTTAAAGAAGTAAAAATAACCACTAGAAGCTCAGGACAGGCTCACTAAAATTCATTGACTAATTTATTAAACACTTTTACAGTTGAACAAGTGATCTTGCCTTGACAGATGCTACACTTGGCTGGGAGCTGCAAGACTCAACAGTCACTGACACCACTCATTCATGCACAGCTCTCCATCCGGAGGACTTTCTCTACCACACTAGTAAAGGAAAAAGCCACTTACCTGTTATGTTTCAGTACCAGCTTCACCTTCCCATAGCTGACAGTACAAAGCTACAAATGAATGGAAGAAGTTATTAGGAATATGCAAAAGATCAGTTCCATGATCTTTAATATCTTTATTGATGATCTGGATGAGGGCATTGAGTCCATCATCACTAAATTTGCAGACAACACCAAGCTGGGGGCAGGTGTTGATCTGTTAGAGGGTAGAAGGGCTCTGCAGAGGGACCCCGACAGGCTGGACAGATGGGCAGAGTCCAATGGCATGAGATTGAACACATCCAAGTGCCAGTTTCTGCACATGGGCCACAGCAACCCCATGCAGTGCTACAGGCTGGGGTCAGAGTGGCTGGAGAGCAGCCAGAGAGGGTCCTGGGGGTACTGGTTGACAGTAGGCTGAACATGAACCTGCAGTGTGCCCAGGCGGCCAAAAAGGCCAATGACATCCTGGCCTGTATCAGGAACAGTGTGGCTAGCAGGAGCAGGGAGGTCATTCTCCCCCTGTACTCAGCACTGGTTAGGCCACACCTTGAGTACTGTGTCCAGTTCTGGGCCCCTCAATTTAGGAAAGATGTTGAGTTGCTGGAGCTTGTCCAGAGAAGGGCAACAAAGCTGGGGAGGGGTTTGGAGCACAGCCCTGTGAGGAGAGGCTGAGGGAGCTGGGGTTGCTTAGCCTGGAGAAGAGGAGGCTCAGGGGAGACCTTATTGCTCTCTACAACTACCTGAAGGGAGGTTGTAGCCAGGCGGAGGCTGGTCTCTTCTCCCAGGCACCCAGCACCAGAACAAGAGGACACAGTCTCAAGCTGTGCCAGGGGAGGTTTAGACTGGATGTCAGGAAGAAATTCCTCATAGAGAAAGTGACTGGCCATTGAAATTGACTGCCCAGGGAGGTGGTGGAGTCACCATCACTGGAGGTGTTTAGGAGGAGACATGATTGGGTGCTTGGTGCCATGGTTTAGTTGATTAGATGGTGTTGTATGGTAGGTTGGACATGATGACCTTGAAGGTCTCTTCCAACCTGGTTTATTCTATTCTACGTTTGGGACCAAATGCTGCAATGCAGTTTAGGTCTTTCTGAGGAAGCACGGTATCACAAAACATTTTGCAATGTTCACATGCCCATGGAACAAACCTGAACAGGCATTTTCAGATGATGCACACATCATCCCAGACAGGTCAGTCACCGACTATGTTTTACAGTACCTGGCTATTCCAGGCTGCTTCTTACATTCATACTTCATTGCTTCTTACATTCTTCCAGAGCAAACCTGAGAAAACTTTCCCCAAATACAATGCCCACTGGCTGAAACTCTGCAGACACTTGGGTATACTTTTTTTTAAGGAGGTGTAGATCCCACATGGGATATATTGCAGCAATATACTATAGAAAAAGACGGAAAATGAGACAAAGCCTCTGTTCTCTTGAAACAGTGAAAAAGTAGTGTAAGACCAAAACGACCAATGCATGATCGAAGAAAAATAAAACAAGCAGAGGCAGCAGGAAAGGATACCTGCTGTTACTAGTGAAGTATTCCAACTCCAATGAAATAGTCTTACCTTGATAAACTGAATTATTCCATCTGGGACACCAGTCTTGCTCAGTTTTTGTAAATACTCTGTGATGTCACTCGTTTGTAAACCAACGCTAACGGCAGCATACAGTGAGTAAGCAGTCAGCTTGTACTCGTGAATGTGGGTTGGTCTGCATACAGGCTCAGCAATGGCAACCAAAAAGTCCTGTGCATATTTGTAAACTGGAGAAAAGGCTTCTAGAAAAATATGGCCATCAGGAGCCTACAGAAACAAGAGGAAATGCTGAAGGCACAACAGTGTTAGCTGGGAAAAGAAGGAATTTCCTATACCGCTGCCATGGTGCCACAGAGACAGTCCACCCTTCAAGTAGCAATGCAGCACAGGGTTTCAGTAAAAAGCATCTGTCCTAATAACAAAGTCACACATAAAAATGAAGACAAAGGAAGGTGCAATTTTTGTTTTCTGAAAGGGTCCAGGCATTGACTCTACTGTATCCCTTCTATGGCACTAAGGAAAAAACACACCCACACTGATTAAGATTTTCCAGACTGATATGTCGGGGTCTTTTTTAATGCTAAGCAAATTGGTTGGGCAGAGATAGCTTCTAGTCCTATTCCCTGAAACCAAACCAAAACTCCTAACACTTTTTACACAGAAAAAACAGCAGAAGAGACATGGCACTTGCATGTCACAGCATTCAGTAACACCCCTGCAGAGGTGACAGGGTGCTGATTGAGCAACCACCTCTTCTCCATCTGCCTGTGCTACTGGCCACGTCTTGGTCAGATTTATTGACATCCCTTTCAGGGTAAAGGAAACAAATGGTACGAGTTACTAAAGATGCAGACCAGCCTGTTTTAAGGCTGCTTCATTCCAACACACATTGCTGTGTCACTACAACAGACCTCGCTTGTATCGTTCTGCAATGCAGCTACTTCCACAAACCATTCTACCTCCTTACCAGAAAGGTCTGGCTAAAGGTGCTCCGCTGCCCTGCCCAGTCAATGGCAAGGGATGCTTGACAATGAGGGGATTTATGAGGAGGCTGCCGGCATGAGAGCAATTCCAAGGGGCTCCCAGGCAAGGGCTTGGTGATGCTGTCTTGCGTGGCCTCACACTGCTCACAGTCCAAGTGTCCTGAAACAGGGGTTTGCAGGCACCAGACTCGCTCATCCCACCAGAACCAATCTCGGTTTGAAGGCCCTGGCAAGTCCAACCCCAGGAGCACACTCTCTCCATCCTCACACACAACCCTTAACTTTTGGTGTCCCCGTTTGACTCGGGATTGCTGAGCAGGCTTGGCTGGGCTGTATGCAACACAATCCCGGCTGCTTTATGGGGTGAAAAATTCACAAAAACGTCTCAGTGAGTCTCCCTTGCAAACCCTACCGATAAGGCACAGGCTTACTGCAACTAGTCACCTGCCCAGGCCTGCAGTGCATTACGGTATGTCAAACCGCTGCCAACAGGTACCGTTAGCTCTATGGGAACCTCACCGACCCCCCAAGGCCTGGGCTGGGCGCAGCGAGGCCCCGCGGCCGCACGTACCACCCAGAGGGGACGCGAGGAGTGGTCAGCTTTCAGGGGCATCTGCTGCCTGTAGTCCTTCGCCCCGTACTCGTCCACTTTGGTGCTGCTGTCCTCCACCTGTTTCCCCGCGGCAGAAGGCACAGCCTCTTGCGATTCCCTGCCGGGAGCTTCGTCTTCATCGTCTTCGTCGTCATCATAATGGCGCTTCTTGGACTTTTTCTTATCTGGGAGCAAAGCTGGAGCTGTGATGAAGTGGCACAGCCGCCGCCCAGGACCTCGGTGCCCCAGAGAGACCTCCCTGCCCCGCTCCGCCCCAGCCCCGCGCCGCCGGACAGCTCCCCGCCGATACCTCCCGCCCCGGGCTGCTCACCCCGCTCCTTCCTGCCCATGGCCGCCCTGCAGCGCCGCCGCCGCACAGCGGCGCCCGGCCGCCGCGTCACTTCCGCCGCGCGGGAGGAGCGGAGGCACGCAATGGCTGGAGCGCCTGGTACTGGGGCCGGGAGCGGGGAGCGCCCTCGCCGCAGGGTTTCTCGCGCGGACGGGCAGAGGAGCGCCGCCCTGGTTGCGGCGGACAGCCGTGTACCGTGGGGAAGGGGAGCGGGCCGAAACAGGGGAGCTGGTTCAAAATAACCCCATAGTTAAAAACATGGGGTTGCGCAAGGCGCATTTTGAAGAAGAGCGACAAAAAACGCCGCTCAGAAATGCGGGTCTGCGGCGTGCTGCACTCAAGAATTCTTAACACAGAAGTCACACTGTTGTCCCTACAGAGTGTTTTAATATATTTCTAAGTACAATTCGTGTCTGATTTTGGAAATACAAATACATTTCGAATGGTTAAAAACAAAAAATTAAAAAAATATTTTGAACATCAGCCAGCTGAAAATATATTTATCTAGTAAATCATCTCTCAAAGCTTTTATATATTTAATTATTCTAACTAAACATAGTACCCTTAAAAAACAAGTTCATAAAAATGTAGAAATGAAATCGTGGAATAAGATTACTGGGAGATATATATACACACACACATTCAATGCATACACAGAATTACATGGGGGGTTGGTTTGTCTTTAAGTTTGGAAGGTTGTTAGACAAAGGGAACTAGTAAGCAATGCTCAACTCCTGAGTTCCTCAACCAAGATAACCATAGGCTAATTTTTTAATTGTCTTTTTGTTTGTTTGTTTTTATACACAAGATATTCCATGTAAAGCAGCAACGGCAGTGCAGTTACTGGTAGCAACATCTCAAAAGGAATAAAAAAACCCCATACATCCAGACAGTAGTACATTGCACACACACGTGATTCTCATACACCCATCAACAATTGGTCAGAGTATTAAATCAGTGTACAAATTAAATACCTCCAAAAATGTGCAAAAAAGTCAACGTTGATAGAAAAAAACACCTTTGTGTACATACATTACAAACAGTGCCCAGCATTCAACTGAGAGTAAAAACATTTACAGTGAGAAACCGATAGATTAAATAGAGAATTTAATGGCTACATAAAAATGTACATTAGATCAAGAGTAAATTTACAAATTTTTATTCATAGCTTCATGAAAACTAAAAGCCTACATTTCGATTCATCTAAGTCTCCTCCACGTATTTACAGTGATACTCCATTATATGATTCCTACGAGGTCTGAGATGACAGACACTATGCTTCAATAAACCATTCCAATTTTAGGATGGCACCGTCTTTTCTTACTGGTGTTAATGAGAAACACACACTAGGGAACTGACATTCCTGTTCAGAAAGTAAAATGCAATCCTTGTTTTTTAAATCCACATTATGTAACTTCTGGGGAAAAGGATCATCTAGTCTTGGGGCAAAAGACACGAGAAACCTCTGAAATATTTCCCAGGAATATCCACTCTGGCTTTAAAGTATCCCTTTCCTGTCAAGAGACAACAGACCCTAATCTTCAGTCCTCAGCAGTGAGCTCAACATAAGGGCTGAACCACGAGACAGAATTTTGATGTGTTTTAATCCAGTTTCTCTCCCTTTAAAGTAAGTGTATGAAAAGTCAAGACCTAGCCAAAATGTGACTACTAGCATTGGTGCCTTGAAATGTGAGAAATTTAATTCCCTCCAGCCCATCGATCCCTCAAACAAGAGAGGCCCCAAGGGTTGCTCCAGCAAGCTGCAGTGTCCTGGGTCCAAGTGGGAGGGTATTGGTATAAAGCTGTACATGAACTTGGCCTTTATTCAGGAGCTATCGATGGCCACCACCTACTCAGTAGTTACGCCAAGTAGCAAGAAAAATAAACTGCATGTCAAGTAGGGGAAATAAAAGAAAAGAGGCTCTGTTTCCAATTGAGGATTTTGATTCGGAAACTCCAGGTTGGTAGCAATTCTGCCTGCCCTCTTTGGTACGCATTTGTGACTCCTCCTGAAGGCAGCATCAACATCCCTGTAACTGGGGGTGACATTTGGCTGTCACATCGAGCAGACTGCTTCCCAGCAGCTTTGAAATGTTTTCACTGGTGCACTGAGCAATTCAGGTCACACATCTACTTATCTTCATGGCGCTCCTTAAATGTCCCAAAGCTTAAACCCAGCTGTAAATGTCACCATGTTTAGTCACCAAGTTTATGGATTAGTTTTGGAATGACAACAGTAAGATTAAGTTCTGAAGAGTGTTTAAAAAGCAAACTCTTCATTGTAATGCTGCCATCAATTTTGCACATGGAAACAGCAACTGGAAGCACCCAAATCTCTTAAGTATGGGCAGCGCCTGATCACTTTTTACTAGTACCTGCTTTACTCAATTAGCAACAACTTACTGATGGATATATATGTATGTATAAGTAACAGTACTAACCCATGAAACATCACTTTTGGCTATTTGTGTATGAGGATAGAAAAGCTTTGGTAATTGTATGCGATTTTACACTGGAGGCTTGTCATTAACACAAGACAGCAAGTTACCAGCAAGAAGAAGTTATAGAGTGGTGGTGGTACTTTCGCTTTTCCAGAAACACCATAGGGACTTACATTCAAGCACACAAATGATGCCTTTCTATATGCATGACAAAGACTTTCAAGATTAAAAAAAGTAAGAAATTGCTTCTAAAGGTCTAAGATCTGACCAGTTTTCTCAAGTCTCTGAAGCTGCAGTTAGACATTGCTCTGTGTTGTGCAAAAGTAATGGCTTGCTGTACTGTGCTGTACCTACAGGTGCTACAAGGTTTTCAGTCAAGACAACAGCAGGATTAGGATTTTTACAAAAGACACAGGGAAGAATTTCATAAGCATGATGTCAGCTTCACTGAGAAATCTGCAGGTTTGCTTAGACACATCGTATTCCTGTGTACTAAAAGGAAACCACTTTTAACACAGTACTGTCTTTACAAAGGTACCATCTATAGTTTTGAGTCCATTAAGAACTCTGCGTGATATGTGCAATAAATCCAGAGTCTACTACTCAGAGCTAGGGAGCTAAATCTTGACTAATCCTATTTTTGCAAGTGCAGGAAAGTTCTTTCTCTAGTATGTACATCAGTGTACAAGCTCCAAAATGCAAATACTAAACGTGTATTAGCATAGGAAGCCCTCAGGAAGTGCTCTGAAACCACTTACTACAAACTCTCACTTTAAATATCTGCACTGATGATTTAAGTAGTTTACTTTTCATTGCATTTCGGTGAATTCTGGTTTGGGCACTGAAAAAAACCTAGACTTGAAGACTGCTTTGGTGACATGGAATTGTATGACCTATTTGAATACGGTGTTCACACATGAACAAAATTAAGGCATACAGATAAAAAGGCACTAGCTAAATAAAACCCAAAGAAACCTCAAACTTTTTGTTTTGTTATACTGAAAGGACCTGTTAAGATAGGAAACGAACTGAAAATCAAGTTAAAATTTTAAGACTACATTTAAGCTGTCAAGAAAAATCCATGTAGATTTAACTCTGCTCTTAAGTCCACATATTTTAAGTCCTTGCATGGACGTTTTTATCACCCAAATTAAAACCAAACAACTTGGCCCAGCATGACTGAAATTTCCAGTTGCAGTCGTAACCGGACTGTAAGTTACACCATAAAAAACACAGTGCAGAAGTAGCTTGACTTTTGTTAATGTGTGCAAACAAAGTAATAAAATTCATTAGCAGATAAGTAAGTCCTTTGAAAATATGCACACTCACTGTGAACCTCCATCCTTATTTTTTTTGAGAGCATAGCTTCATCGTGGCATTTACAGAAAGGCAAAACCACCCTGCGAGTGTTGTTTTCATTGGCATTTCCCAGTAATGGGATTTAACAGTTAAGAATAATCAATTCCAAAATGCTGGTATTTTTGTTAGAAGTTGTGAGCTCTGCAACCTCTTCCAGTGGAGTTTATTTCTAGCTCAAAACCATCTGATTTATTGTATGTCGTTTGAGTCAGTAGACAAAGTCTCCAAAGGGCGAAAAAAACCCAGCTCAAGCTTATTCTTGGTTAAATTAGTCACATTCTACTACAATCACTGGAACTGGCAAATGTCATCTTCACTGAAGAAAGACTTGTCTTTATATTGGCAGCTTTCTTGCAGAAATTAAAGAAAGAAGAATTTAAGGAAGGAAACTGAGGAGAATGCATTCTACAAATTCTTTTTTACTAGCTCAAAAAAACCCCCTTACCGTTGCCATGACTGAACACCATTCCTTAGAAAAGGCACAAAAGCAGCAAATTTGATCATTCAGTAAATAAATATCACAACAAGTAAGTGGTATTGCAGTATATGTGATCCAGCACTGTCCGACAAGAAGGACACATTGTAAGAAAACAAGGTGTGAAAATAGTTGAGCTTCAGAGTGCAGTTTCTTCTGAGAATTTTACAGATATTTAAATGTTATGAATGCTACAGATAAACCTGGTTGCATTTTCCCTTTAATGTCCTTTTTGGTAACATAAAATTTCCTTACCTCTTTAGAAATCATTGTCCACTACTGATTTTTATATACACTTTCACCTTGGTTTTGGTACCTTTCTTAATCTGTTTGAAGTCACTAAATTTAAATTATATGATCTTTAAATTACCTACATAAACTATTGGGCACTACATTAAACTTCCCATCCCTACTGTCACAATATTTTGCTTATAAAGCAAAGGTCCTTCACAGCAGAAGACATACCAATTTTTCTTAAAGATTGTTTTCATAGCTTTTATGTAATGATGGGGGGGGGGTGAGGGTGGAAATCAGTACAAGCTAACCTTCCTTTCAGCCTCCTAAAACTTTCCTTGGTCTGACTTGTTCTTCCCATGCTCATAAACCATTGCAGTTCTGTACCCTGACTGAGAAAGTTGTAAACAGGGCAAAATACATAAACCAAAGGAGCCACCACTCTCAAACTCAGGAGAGATGACCGCAAGAAAAACCCCAAACAATAAAATCACTTTTACCCCACTACAGGTGAAATAATTCCTATAGACCCATACTCCTGATTATACTCTGTTACATAATTTGGAAGTTAGCAGAATAAATTGAGAAACCTTGTAAGTGAACTACCATGGGAATGGGTGAGCTTACTGTTCTAGCTCTATGCACTTCAAAATTCTGACACTCTAAAGATGCAGAACAGGTAAGAGCCTTGTCACAATGGACAAGGTTCACAGTACCAGCCTGCTCTGCCTTTACAAAACAACAAGCAAGCAGTGAATCATCCCAAACAGTATATTATTATTATTATTAACAGTATATTATTATTAAACATTATTTCAGTTGTGCAGTCCAATAGTTCATTTCCAAATGCCCTTTTAAATGATTTATGTTGTGTTCTACAGAAATGTGAGAGTTTGACTTTTGTGTTAGGAAAAGTCAGTTATTCACTACACCTGATGAGTACCTGGACTTCTCAATTGAGCAGCAGTATTTCAGACTTTTACTTTTGTTCTTTTATTATACTCTTTCAGAAATGGGAAAAGCGATCAACATACATTTTGACACAGCTGGAAATCTGATCAACACCAGTCATCTGGATTATGAGGCTGGAGTAATCACACTCCTGTTATTTAACTGTTGGCTCTCTGTGCTTTTGGCCTATTCTTCATACAATCTTTTGTGCTCTGCCCCATTGTTCATGTGAATTCACCATTCGCTACCTTATTTAAAATATAAATGGAGTCTTATCTTTCTCAGTGATTTAATTCTGGTGTTAAAAGATGTTTATTTCAGGAACTTTCAACACATCCTAGATAACTGAGCTGTGTTACTAACCATTTTTTCAGTGCATAATGGGAAGAATTGTGTATTATTCAGGCACTTGATGTTGATATACATTCCATCCTAGCGCCTCTCGACAGCTTTGAAAACATTATTTCTTATAGCTCATTCTGAAGTAACTCACTTGTATACTGCAGAAGGGTTACACACTCTCCTTCCCCCCCCAGCCACTCATAGGACTGGAGAACTGACTCTCAACATCACTACTTTTTCGTATGTAAGATAACCGTCTCCCTCTAAGCCCATCAACAGAGGTTCTCTTTGGCAGATACAGCAGGAGGCAGTCTCGTAACTATTTACATCCAGCAGCTGACCCTTGTCTATCACGGAAACTTTGCCCTTGCAGTATAGGAGTTCCTAGGAGCCTGGGTCCATAGTCTGTTTACCTGTAACTGTCTTCCTATTAAGGTAATACAATAGCTCTACACCAAACCCTCTGATCAGAACATCAGTGTTGAGTTATTTTTTGTTCTTTTCTTTTGGTCACACAGAAGTACCAGTTAGACATACTGCTGTACAAAGAGTTCCAAGTTCTTCCCACTTCTTTATTAACCCTCAGAACTATGTGTTCCAGCTTAAACTGCAAAATCCAGAAACTCATTAAAATGCTGAAATAGGGTAAGAACTTAGAACTCTCTGCCACGAGTACCTACAACATAAAGAAGAATCACAGAGAAGTAACCTTCTTGTCCTTTAGCTGCACATCTAGTTTTCCCTGCACCCTGAGTCAGTCAGCGGTGTCAGAAAAAGTCACACAGTTCCTGACTGTCCAAACATTTGTCTTTCCCCCCCCCTTTAAATAAGGATCACATATGTACTAAAGTGCTTTATCTACACGAACCACATCAGTACATTATAGAAACAAAAAGTTCTAGTCCTGGTGGGAGTAGGGGACAGAAGATTCTTGTTTTAGATACAAAATTTAGATTGTTTACAGTCTAAGTGAAACAAAGATTCAAGAGACTATTCTCTCTCTTGTCTTTTTTCTCCTTTTTTTTTTTCTTTTGTAAAAAATAAAAATAAAAGTGCAGTCAAATAGAAAACAAATGCAGTAGATGCAAGCTGAGTTGAGGCAGGCTGTTAGTGATAGTGTGCAAATGTGTGTCTTAGCAGTTCATCTGCAAATGGTCGCAGCTTGGCCTCGATAAAAATCCTTTTCAAGAAATCCCGAGCATGGTCAGAGACATGAGGTGGTAGCTGGGGGTTGGTTGGCTGAGTGGCAATTTTAAAGATGGCAGCCATGGCTTCGAACTCTGCCCATGGGGGCTTCTCAGTGAGCATTTCTACCACTGTACAACCTACGCTCCTGAAACAGAGGCAGAAGTGAAACAGCAGGTTACAACACAGTCATGCCCTTCTAGAAAAACAAGAAATATCAAGAGAGTGACTAAAATACCATGAATAGTGTTCCCTGGACTCCACAGAGCAACTTCAGTGGAAAACAGGGGTTTTGAAAAGCCACATCGACAGCAATACACAGTTTCTGAAAGTTACAGAGATCACGACCTGCGTCTTCACTGGGCCAAAAGCTACTACCTCACTGAAGACATGATTAGATGTTTCTCTGGGCCATACCAACTACATTATGGCACAGCTGCTGTTCAGCACTCAGCAGGTTGATAGAGGCCAAGAGCACTGCAAAACCCTTGTAACCCTAGCTTCTCAGGAGCCTGCAAGATCTGAATGCACTTGAGAGCTTGCTTGCTGGCTAGGGCCTGACCGACATGTAAAGTAATGGGAATGCTTTGAGTGTGCTGCATATATATTGCTAGCTCATTAGAAAGGGGCAATGTCCAAACATGAGATGGCAGTTGAAAAGTTTAAACCCACACTTCAGTGGAGTCTTCCTCTTTTGATTAAGGATACTAAAAATATACTTAGATTGCAAAACAAGATTTTAAGATCCTAAACAATCTCTGTATACAAAACTAATGTTTAAAGGATTGAGAAAAGCAGAAGGGCATTCATTATGGCCAGAAAAAATCTTAGTTCCCTAAGTCCTGGAAGATCAGCCTTTTCCAATAAGAAGCACATTATAATGAAAAATAGATAGGCTGCAATAATTTCCCAATTTTCAAGAAGTTTTGTTTTTTCCAAGATTTTTGCCAAAAGTTTTACAGTGAGACAGAGGTACCTTTCTTTACACAATAAGGATTTACTGACTGATAAAAGTCAAATTTCAGTCTTTTTTTACTTTTAACCAGGATTTTCTCCATCAAAAACACGTATTAGCCTGGGTGCAAATACTTAAAAGCTGAACAAGTCAAGTGCCTGAAATCTATCAGGCTGTTCTGTTACTCAAGTATAGCAGCATAATTACTAAGTGATCTGAAGTAGCTTAAATTAATTTCCCTGACACTGAAAGTATTCCTGTAGTTGTATGTAATCTGGTTTCACTTTAAACACTGTATTACTACTACTGCATATCTGGGTAGCCTACCTGTGATTCTGTGTTCACAGAATCTGCAGTGCAAGGAGTCTAAATTGCTAAAAACTAGGCCGGAGGTATGTCAGACAATGTCATATTGCATTGTGTATCACTAAGACTCATTTTTAAAAGTACCTCTCCCTCTTAAATATTTAGTAACAACCTAAACCAAATGATTTTTGATGCCTCCCATTTAAATCTGGCTAATTCCTTCTTATTTGCTCATCTTTTAAAGGATCAGCATTTAATTTTCTGCCTTGTGTCAAAGGTAGTTAAGTGATAAAGTTCTGTTACAGGACAAGCAAGGCTCCAAAGTTTCACATGTTGCTTTCACTCAGCACCTCTCCAGGATTTACAAAGAGTCTGGAAACCCTAACTGCCTGTAAAGCTGGTTCACAGTACTCTTAGGATCCTCAAACTGATAGGCTGAAAAACTGCCAAATGAAAAATTCCCAAATTCAGTGTTAAACTCTCCAGCTATGACACTCAATGCTCACACATTCCACCTTCTGCTTAAACCTCAGAACAAATCACTCCCAGCTTTAGATAACAGACATCTACACTCTGTTGAAAGAGCCCCTTCTGACAGGAGACCTTTTAGCAGAGAAGATTTTTCAAACGTACCAGATGTCTGCTTTTCTGCCGTACCCTTCTCCACTAATAACTTCTGGACTCATCCAGTATGGAGTTCCTGTGACAGACTTCATTCCCGTACCAGAGAGACAGATAGTCTGCAGTCGTTTGCTGGCACCAAAGTCGCCAAGCTTCACATTGCCTGCTGAGTCTCGCAGAATATTTGCTCCTGGAAGGGAGGGAACGTGGTGTTATATTCATGAAAACAAAGTCAGATCAGCCTAGTATTTCAAGCCAAAGAATTTACTTTCTCTGCTCATTACTATTATTCTATCCAAGGTCTAGAAAATAATGAACTATAGACATTGGTTTGCATCCTAGACCTTTTCTGGGAAGTGCCAGTCACTTTGTAAAGCCTTCCTGATGAAATCAGGAGTGTGCCATACAAAAAAAAAAAACAGGAAAGAAGTTTCCACATAACTGAAAATGTCTTCATACTATATTAAAGTAAAATCTCACACTGTGTAAGTGATTTGAACAAATCCATTGTCTGCTTAGCCACGTAGAAATTGACTGTGATACCTCATCTTTTTCTGGAACAAAGCACTATTGATACAACACAAAAGAGAAATGGTGAAACTTTTAGGGAGTACAACAGCATTGTATTTAGCACACCTATTTTTCACATCACCATCTTCCTACATATTCATAACTTGCCTGTGCAGCACTTGCAAGGCACCTGTATCTATCTCCAAAAATAAATGTGTCTGTTTCCTCAGGTTTCCTAGTGGTAAACTAGAGAGGAAGTTTGAGTCATTTGATCAGGCAAAGTCACCTCAGTTCTTGTACCAGTGAAGTGCTGGTTAATTTCTATCTAACTGATGAAATAAACTCTGAAAAAAATTATACTGAGTCATGATACTTTCATTTGCAAACTCTATTTGCAATGACAGCCTCCTTTGGTATAGTCAGAACTACTAATACAAAAATCAGATTTTTTTTAAATACCTTTTTTTTTTTTTGCAGACCAAGACTACAGAAACATTGTCAACATTTACTGGAATACCACAAAGGTGTTTATTTTTGTCCCCTCAGCAGCGACAAGAACAAATGATGAAATGCAATCTCATTAATTTTAAGTCAAGCATTTGTCATTTCACTTAATTACACATCAATGTTTGACACAAGACTGGGAAAGAATCTGTAGTACAGAGCACTGAATTGTGCACAGAACTATCACTACCTTTAATATCTCGATGGACAATCATATTACTGTGCAAGTAGTGAACGCCTTCCAAAATCTGCCGCGTGTATTTACGGGTCACGTTCTCTGTGAGTGCTCCATATGATTTCAGTTGGTCTTTGATGGAACCCTGTGGCAAACAAGACATAGAAAATACTGTAACAGTTCTAGAATCCCAAGTGGGCTATTACTGCTGTTGAACTTCAGTGAGATTTATGCCTGAGATATTTAAAGTTGCAATGTTTTTCTAGGTCAACTTAAAAACATAGATACAGTTTTACCTCCACTGGAAAAATTCGATAGAAAAGAGGGGCTACACGGAAATGTTAAGCTCTTAACTTCAAAAATGTCATGCACCTGAATAGGTCCAGTGTGATGTACAAAAAAAACCCCCAAAACAAACAAACAATACCAAAAAAAGACAGCAGTACTTTTCCTGAAACATCACTCCAGCTTTTTCGATAGTTCAATGGTGATGCTGAAGCTAGACAAAACAGATGCTTTTTAACCTGGTTAGTTTGTACTCAGATAAAAATAAAGAGTTGTCAAGAAAAAACATCACATGTTGGAAGGTGCTTTATGTAAAAAATAAGAGGTAAGCATGTCTTGGCTCAAATATTGAATCAAATATTAATGAGTTTGTAACTATTTTTGTAGAACTTCTCTTTGTCACACATTTACAAAATGCCTCTGTGACACTGTCCTCCAAACACCATAAAAATTCCAACAGCTCTCCAAAACAAAGCCCAGAACTCACCTAAAAACCACCCAAAACAACCATAGAATATATAGAATAAACCAGGTTGGAAGAGACCTTCAAGATCATCGCGTCCAACCCATCAACCAATCCAACACCACCCAAACAACTAACCCATGGCACCAAGCACCCCATCAAGTCTTCTCCTGAAAACCTCCAGTGATGGCGACTCCACCACCTCCCCAGGCAGCCCATTCCAATGGGCAATCACTCTTTCTGTATAGAACTTTTTCCTAACATCTAGCCCGAACCTCCCCTGGCGCAGCCTGAGACTGTGTCCTCTTGTCCTGGTACTGGCCGCCTGGGAGAAGAGACCAACATCCGTCTGTCTACAACCTCCCTTCAGGTAGTTGTAGAGAGTAATAAGGTCACCCCTGAGTCTCCTCTTCTCCAGGCTAAGCAACCCCAGCTCCCTCAGCCTCTCCTCGTAGGGCTTATGTTCCAAACCCCTCACCAACTTTGTTGCTCTTCTCTGGACTCGTTCCAGCAAGTCAACATCCTTCCTAAACTGAGGGGCCCAGAACTGGACACAGTACTCGAGGTGCGGCCTAACCAGTGCAGTGTACAGGGGCAGAATGACCTCCCTGCTCCTGCTGGCCACACTGTTCCTGATGCAGGCCAGGATGCCATTGGCCCTCTTAGCTGCCTGGGCACACTGCAGGCTCATGTTCAGTCTCATGTTCAGAACCAGAACCAACCAACCAAAGAAAACCTCACCAAGAACCAACCATCACCAGCACTCTTCTTCTGTGGGATCTCACAGTAAAGTAAAACACTGTAACTATTCAGGAATGTACAACCCATGGTTTTGTATGAGCACATTTTATGTAGCTCTGCTCACCCCACTTGGTGAGAAAATGAACAACTACTCCTTTCTGACCTGAATGAAGTTCACCATGTACTCAAGTACCATACAAAACAAAATAAGCACCAAGATTTTCTGTACATGCTTATTTCCACAGGCATCTTAGCTACATTTAACGCAACTTCACGCAACAGCTCAAGCTGATGCATGGCAAAAAAGAGATATTAAAATTCAAGAGTTTGCTAATGAAAATGCTGCCTTTCCAAAGACATTGCCAGGCACTTCTTGTGCCAACATCAAACACAAAGACCTCTTGTACAAACCACTGCATTTCTGGAAAGTCCAATAAGCAATGGAGAAGGCAGGCTGCTGTAAGCACTTGTCACTAGCCATCTTTGGCTGCTGTTCCTAACTTGGGCATTTTTAAAACATCTGTGTGCATTTCTGTAAAACCTGTCTGCTTGGGTGCTTATCGTATCATGTAGAAATGATGGTTGAAGTGGACTGGCCCTCTTGCTTACCCCAGGCATATATTCCATGAATATAGAGAGTGTTCTTTCTGGTGGGTCTCTCAAGAAGCCGTAATACTGAACAATTCTTTCATGCAGCAGATTTTTCAGCAGCTGAATCTCACATTCAAGTGCATTTACTTCCTAAAAGGAAATCAGACAGGATTTACCATGCTTGATGTAGTAATAATGTTTTGGATTTTCTTTCTTAAAGTGGGACAGTATGCATATATTGAGGGTTATGCAAACTATCTAACACAAAATATCTTCTGTAGCTTATGTAAAGTTTATACATTTTATAACAAGCAAATATCAACATTGGATGGAGAGGAGTAAAACTCCTACAGCTCTTCTGTAAGATGACTTGGGGATGATTTTGCTGCTATTTCATTTCTTCTCTTATTTTGAAGTTGAGGTTTTTTTCAGAGCACAGCAGGTATCAGCATGTGTATGAAGTCTGTGGTTATTACGCAACATGTCACAACCCTCCAACTGAGTTTAAAAAAAAATAATTAAAACAAATCTTTAAATCTTTGTAGTGGAATAATTATCATTATTTGTTAACTTTTCCAGTATGGCAGACTATACTTGGTGGGGGGAGGAAGCTTCCAAGGACTTGATATTGTAATAATAAAAGTCAACAAATGAAAACATGAACACATGCTGTGCTTTCACTAGAGCTTTCTGGAATACTGAAAATGTTGCAAACAGGAAATTTTGTAAAGACTGTACAGCAAGATGCTGGAAAATGACTACATCACAAATTAAACTTAACTGGCTTTCAAATGTCCCCTAGAAGTCATTCATTAAAACTTGCTTTTTATCCATTACAGACTATTAACGATATCCCTCATACTTTCAAGGCTAGAAGTAAAATAGACCTTTTTGAGACTGAGATGCACACATGACAAAATACTATGGCAAGTGAGATCACAAAACTGTTGCTACAGAAGAGATTAGGGTATTTTATATTTAACACTTCCAAAGCATAATCAGTTTTCTGTTACATTTTAGAGAAGTAGCAAGAACAACTACAGTAGAAATCTACAGCACAAGTGATTCTTGGCTTTTTTCCTTGATGCTACGTTACTAGTAGCAGCAACTGTTACTGTTAGCCATTCCATTCTCCAATCCTGCTTACACTCATTGTTTCCCTGGCCTTGCTCCCCACAGTGCAGAACGCAGTCCTAATGCAGGAAAAGTAATAATCCTTTCTCCATCAAGTATGGTTTGGGAACCAAGAAATAGAGTATTGGTGCTACTTTAAAATAGTTTCTCTCCTCTAGTGTCCAGCAGTATAGACAGACAAGTTCAATTTTAGGGAGAATAAACTGGCAACGAAACCTTTGTGTTTGAAAGGGAAACACAGCAAATGACAGTATTCGAGCCTGATGCCCAAGCTTTACAAAAAACCTCAAACCTAAAAAATCCTATCCCACAAAGATAGATTTAAATAAATAAATAAATAAATCTCAAACTGACTTCGTAGCCAAAGAAATTATCCTCAAGAATTTATCATCAGGAACACTTAAACTAGTACCAATTTTTCTGTTCGTAAATGGAGCTTGTTCTAATCCTTTAAGTATAAATAATTATCTGTTTCAGAGCACACTTCTTAGTGAATTGTTTAATTTTAGCTACTGAGATTGCAAATTGAATTATGTATTGTTCACTGCATAAGGACATGTCTGAAAATTAAAAAATGGGATGTAACATTAAAATCAGGTAACCAAACAAATTCTCTGAGGTACTAAGAAAACAGGAGTCCTAACAAGGACAAGAAAACATCATCCTGTTCAAGGAAAAGAGTTATCAGTCTAGTCTGGAATAGAGTTTGTAAAGGGTTTTGATTTAAGTGCTATGTCTTTGGTACCACTTACCTTGCTGGTTTCTGGACTATCAGGATCAAACTGAACTTGTTTAACAGCCAGTTCTCTTCCAGTATCAGCATCATAACACAGATATACTCTGCCGAATGCACCTTGACCCAGCAGTTTACCAAGTCTCCAGTTAGTTGGAGCTCGTGGTGCTGAAAATATAAGTATGTTTTGGTTTTCAAATGAGCTTGTTATTCAGCTGATCGAGAAAAACTGGAATACACAGAAAATAAATTTTTTAAAAGACTACATTTTTCAGCAACAGAGACTGTGTCCTAAGCCTCCCCATGTAAGTTACACAGATCAACACAATTTCCTGTAAGATGGAAAACAGGAGCTACTTATTCACTGAATTTAAGGTAGGGATAGACATACTTAACTAGCAACAGCTAATCTGAAAAATAGAAAGAGCATGTTAAGCAAACTTAACAACATTTTTTTAACACATTGAGGCATGACTGAAATGTTACCAGCTACCGAGGTCATGACAAAATGTATTTGCTCCTGAAATGTCACTGCAGATATAAACCAGGACCGCTAGACATCTACAACTTAGCAGAAAACCTGATCACCATCTGCGAAACTAAACAGTAACTGCAACTCACAGAACCCTTCTTGGGTACTCAAGAGTCTAACAGATCTTTGAAAATATTTTGATAGTGTTTTGTTATCACAAATTCCATGTGAAAATCTACATGAAGGTTGGCACAGGAAGCAATGAAACAAAATGATGAGCATACACTCTTGACTTTCTCCTGTCAGAGAGATAAAAATGTATTTTTCGATCACACATATTTTGATGGCACAGCTCTGACACAGTATACTTGAAACACAAGAGTTTTACAGTGGAGTTCACAAAATGCCTCAACTTACAGCGACTGGGTGGGCTAATGTCCATAACTGACAAGGTAGGATTGTCTATGTCACTTCCCCTTCTCCTCATTCTGTTATCTTCATATTCTGGTGTAAAGATGCTGCTTCCGCTACTGGTGCTCAGTGAGTGATCAGTGGGACTGAAACTAACTGGAGATCGGAAGCTGTTCCCCTGAGTCCTTCTGGCTCTTGGAAAAGTTTTACGACCTTCAATGATATACAAAGAATTCTGTTACACTACAAAAAAAATACTGCTATCCACTGTGTCTATGCAAATATTGTACGAATTCCACATGATGCACTTCAAATCTTCCACAGTGTATGATACAATGTTGTGATCATTAAATTTACTGGCTTACCTTTCCACCTAGAGGAAAACAAGCATTAAATTGCAGATGTATGTAAGGATTAGGCTGAATCAAACACTGGTTTACATTTAATGGGATCAAATTCTGGGACCTTTCTGAAATGTTATCAAAGAGCTCCAGAAATCTGGAGGGCTGTGAGAAGAGAAAGGTTAAGTGCCCTGTTTCTACTTTTATTGTGCTATTAAGACATAAATACCAAATTCCTGATAAATAAGAGAGTGATATAAATATGTTTACATTTCAGTGGTGCCCATGCTGGCATTGTCACCCTGTACGCTAGTAAGGCCTGAACGCAGAGAAAGACTTAAACATGGAGCCAACAGCAAGAGCACAAGCCATATTTGAAAAAGTAAAACAATAATCAAAAAGCAATGCACAATTCAGAGATGGCTACAGCATTAGAATAAGGAAAAAGGCATTGTTCTTCAAAAGGTTAATTACAATCAGATGACTATCACAATTTATGTTAATATATTTAGATTATATGAACATTTTTATGTCAGCAATGCTTGATGAAGTTTCATCCTGTAGAACTCATAGAAAAAAAGCTGCAGGAGTCTGACTCATTAGGTGTTAAAATGGAGGAGTTCCCAGGGAACTGAAGAAGATAGAAAATTTGATTTGAAAATGTAGACTCATATTTATATACTAGCCTGGCCAATTTGAATCCTCTGACAGACATGCAAACAAATTATTAAACAGTTTTATAAAGCACTGAGAAGGTAAGGTTGTGAAAAACCAGGCATAACTGGTTTGTTACATGTAGCTAATCCAATTTCCCTATTTTATCAGGAAACTCTCATAAGCTAACTAGTGCTATGTAGAGTATGCCCTAGACAGCTTCTGAGCAGTTATCTGTGATTTCCCAAAGGGGAGGATAATTGGACACCCACAGCAGTTTACCTTCAGTCCACTTCCATATGCTATATTATCTGACAATGTATGTATGATGGAACACAACACACCAAAACACTGCAGATGACATCAAGTTAAGTGTGGGTGGAAATTCATTTAAAGATAAAAATCAAAGTTCACAACGGTATTAGTAAACTGGAGATGATTCAGAGATGAAATTCAGTAAGAAAGTACAGCATACACAAAGAGAAATCAAATGCATAAACCACTAAGTGTAAAGTAATTGGCTGGCTAAAAGTCATGCAGAAAAGGATGTAGGAATTGTAACAGAGGACAGACTGAACAGCAGTCAATATGGTGACTATGAATAAAAAGTCTCAAGTGTCATTGTGGAAGGTATCAACATGTTATGTGTGGAGTTATGCTTATGTTACAAAGTGGCCATGATTGAGTTGAGGTTGGGGAAGAGACCAGAAGTGGGGGAGAGGGAAGAGAGGGAAGAGAAGAAAGGAAAGAAAAGAAGCAGCCTTTAAAAAATGTCTGAAGTGGGCTTAAAACTTGAAAGAAGAAAACTAAGGAGAGAAAATAGATGTGCATGTGATGTTACACATGAGCAGGGACTGATTTTTTCACTTCTTAACTAGCACTTGACATGCTCATGACAAGCAATCCCTCAGCTTCTCCTCTTCCCTCCCTTTGGAAATCTAGCATGTTAAATTTACATCAGTTTCAGTACTGTCCAAATCAGCTCTACAACCACATCAGTAGGTGCTGTCTTGCATTCCAACAAGTGATTTGACCTACTAATTATTAGTTCTCAGTTTAAATCACCACTCTTCAGTTTTATTAACTCTTAATCTGAGAAACTGCTAATAGGAACTCCACTGTATTTGGTGGGGTTTTTTTAAAGTAAAACAAGAAATGAAACTAACTGACATACCTACTTTGGATAAGAAAAGGTCAAAAGCTTTTACTGGCTCACTTGTGCATGGTCAAAGATAGAGAACATTTTTGGAGCTGTGCATATGAGTCATGATTCTACAATCCGTAACTTTACCAGAGGTAAAACACCTTGCAGCTTTATCATGCATCAGAAGTTCAGCAAGTCAGTTTAGGGAAAGAAGTTAAGCTTTCAATTTCTTCAATATTTTAATTCATAAAGATTTTACACTCTAAATTTTCTTCTTTGCTTTTTAAGAAAAAAAACCAAAAAAAACCAGCAGTAGACTGAAGCAGAACTCTGGCAACACTCACACTTACCATCATTGTAGTCTTGTTGATGATATGAAATATGGTATCTTCGGGGATACGTGCCCCCCTTTCCAAATTTCTCAAATATTGGGATGTCATACTCTACTAGAAAATAAAAACATACCTTTCAGAACTTAAAATGTGACAAAGTATACTAAATCAATTAGTTTGGTATTACAAATAAACAAGGGGGAACATATCAGAGGATATGCTTCAAGCTGAAGCATCAGAACAAAAAAAGATTCAAACAAAAGCTACAAATATAACAAATCTCAAGAACTAAAAGGACATTTAGCCAAACATTTCAAAGGATCACAAATTTAATAGCTGAAGTGGTTTGCAACCTCTTAGAATAGAACAGAATAAACCGGGTTGGAAGAGACCTCCAAGATCATCACGTCCAACCTATCATCCAACACCACCTAATCAACTAAACCATGGCACCAAGCACCCCATCAAGTCTCCTCCCTAAAACACCTCCAGTGATGGCGACTCCACCACCTCCCTGGGCAGCCCATTCCAATGGGCAATCACTCTCTCTATGAATAATTTCTTCCTAACATCCACTCTAAACCTCCCCTGGCACAGCTTGAGACTCTGTCCTCTTGTTCTGGTGGCGGGTGCCTGGGAGAAGAGACCAGCCCCTGCCTGTCTACAACCTCCCTTCAGGTAGTTGTAGAGGGCAATAAGGTCTCCCCTGAGCCTCCTCTTCTCCAGGCTAAGCAACACCAGCTCCCTTAGCCTCTCCTCACAGGGCTGTGCTCCAAACCCCTCCCCAGCTTTGTTGCCCTTCTCTGGGCACGTTCCAGCAAGTCAACATCTTTCCTAAACTGAGGGGCCCAGAACTGGACACAGGACTCAAGGTGTGGTCTAACCAGTGCTGTGTACAAGGGGAGAATGGCCTCCCTGCTCCTGCTGGCCACACTACTCCTGACACAGGCCAGGATGCCATTGACTAGTACCCCCAGGTCCCTCTCTGCCTGGCTGCTCTCCAGCTACTCTGACCCCAGCCTGTAGCACTGCATGGGGTTACTGTGGCCAATGTGCAGAACCTGGCACTTAGACGTGTTAAATCTCATGCCATTGGATTCTGCCCATCTGTCCAGCCTGTCGAGGTCCCTCTTGCTTAAAAGAATGTCAGAGGACTGCAGCATGTCTAATTACTCCAGGTTTAGACATAGATTCTAGAACAAAATTGGCAGAAGATACTACAAAGAATAAAATTTGAAGTGGCATAAACATACAAAATTGATGAATTACCAAACCAGACTCAATAGGTCCTCTTTTAAAAATTATTGAAGGGGAAAAGTATTCACAAGATAAAGGGAAAAGTCCCCTCATGCTTTAATAATTAGTTAGAAGACAGGTATATAAGATGAGAGTCAATGGTCAACAGTTCCACAAGAATCTGGGCTACAAGTCATGAAGTTTAACTATGCATGAATTCCCTGGATAGAACAATGAACCGTGAGATGACGAAATCATTTTGAGAAATAAAGCCAAGAGAAGAATCACAGAAAGCCTTTAAGAGTCTACATGACTGGATATTAAAATGGCAGATGAAATTCAATGTAGACTAATGTAAAGATTTGTTATAAGAATGTTCCAATAAGGCAGCAGTTGAACTCTCTGTATTGGCAATGAAGCAAATGAAATGGGATAAATCATTAAGGCATACTGAACAAGGTTGTGGTCTAGTCCATTTGAAATCATTCAGTAAAGCTGATCACCTCTGTACTTCTAAATTTTTCTGAAGACACAGTATTACTTGTCCATAAGGAATGTAGGCCTCTACAGACTAGAAAAGCAACAGCTCAAAGGGAGTATATAATAGACCAAAATTCACCAACCACCCCAGGATCATTGGAAACTGATTATTGTTAGATGGAAAAATTCTATAGGGAGGTATGTCCATGAGAGACACTTCAAAGCACTTACAAAGTTACTCCTTGTACTTTGTATCCTGAACCATGTATGGCTTGGATTCAAGCCACAGTATCATATGAAAACAACATTAGTGGTGATGATTAATTCACAGGCACAGCACACAGCTCTCCTTCATCCTTTCTCTGTGTAGTGCTTTGAGTTACGGAAGCCGTAAGAATTTTAAAGTGATCCTCATTTCACAGAAGACAAATTGAAGTCTCAATTTTTTAGCTTTGATTTTGGATGAGAGAATTTCATTCACAGTAGCTCATATGGTGCTATGTTTTGGATTTGTGGCCGAAACAGCATTGTAGTCATGAGGCGTTGGGTGACAGGTTGGACTTGATGATCTTTGAGGTCTCTTCCAACCTTATTGATTCTATGATAATACAGAGATGCTGAACTTCATTTACACACAATTCAGACTTTTTTTTGTTTCTCACACCGCTCCACCACCAGTAGGCCAGGTGCACAAGAAGCTGGGAAGGGGGACAGCTGACTAAAGGAATATCCCGTAATCATATGAGGTGCTCAGCAGTAAAAGCTGGGAGAAAGAAGAAGGAAGAGAGAACTTTCAGAGTTATGGTGTTTGTCTTCACAGGTAGCTGTTAGGCATGAAGTTCTGCTTTCCTGGAGATGGCTAAATATCTGCCTGCTGATGGGAAGTAGTGAATTAACATTTTACTTTGCTCACATGTGCAGCTTTTGCTTTACTTAGTAAAATATTTTTATCTCAACTCACGAGTTTTCTCACTTTTATCCTACTGTAGGCAGCGGGGAGCAAGAAGTTGTGTGGGGCTTAGCTACCAACTGAGGTCAAATTTACCAAGGTTATGTGCCAAATTAGAGATGGGTATTAAGTCTGATTTAACAAACATTGTGTGCACCTACTCACTGCATCATTTGTTTTTTCCAGAGAAGCAGGTGAATTATACCACACTCACAGTGGTGTTGCAATAATCTAGAAGAAACCATTTGGAAGATCTGTTCCACTGTATCTTTTACCATGCGCATTTGGATTGGATTTTGTTGCTTTGCCTTCTCCTACCATATGAAGCTTGTTAATACAATACTTATCAATGTGAGCATCCCTTCCAAGCCCTATTATTTGCCAGAAGAAGTGTTCTGGAAAACTAGTATGTCCAGTGATTTTGCATACCTGAGAACTCCTGATGATTATCTGGATAGCTCTGTGCTCTCGGCATCCGAGACTTTGGATAGTTGTCTCTGAAAGTGTAAAAATGCATAGCTTCTAAAAACTGTTAATCTAGTACTTAAACACTTTATCTTACTGTCTCAAAATCGTTTATGACTGATGAGAAGTTATTGTTGTACAAGTTGCTGCGCCAGTTTACAATTGTGGAACCCAATTTTGAAAATCAAATCTAATAGGCATCAATAACATTTCAAGATCAGTAACAACAGAAAAGCTTGCTTATTGAGTTTAATGTAGTAGGAAAGCAACAGACTCTGTTAATGAGCAATGATATTAGTAAAAACATGAATTATGACAAGTAAAGCCACAAAGGAGCACTGTTATGTCTAACACCTTTATGGCTAAACACAAAGATTTACAGACTGGCAAAATCTCTTATGCAGCCTACAAAACCTCTGGAGGAAGTTTTAACCAAAGAAATGTAGAACCTTTTAACGTCTCAAAACAATTCCTCTTCTCTCCATGAAAGTGACAGGATTAAGAGTGTAATTTTATTGAGTTACAGAATGATGAAGAATTTTTTGGTTCTTACATGATCACATTGTTTCTTACCTACAGTTGGTATGTAATTCCCAGCCACCAAAAGGCATGGATGGGATTGCCAGTCAGAGCAACCGATTACAGTATATTTCCATAAACATACCAAAACAATGTCCTCCTTTTTCTGGTAAGAATTTCTCTAATGGGTAACAGAAGCTAAATGGAGACACAAAACCTACATCTTTGTAGGAAACATTTGAATGGGGAAAAAAAAAAAAAAAAAGAAAGGAAAACAAACTAAGTAGAAGTGATAAACAAAATAAATAATAAACAACCAAAAGAAGTTTCGAAGAAGAAACATCAGTCACTCACCCCTACCCCAGAAAAACCTAAAACTCTGGCAATTTAGGAGAAATTTTATCCTACAAAGCTATGTTAAACAGTTATAAAAATAAAAAAACTTATCACACTCCAACCACAAAATAGTTTTCATGTCTATAGTTTTATTGCTTGTGAAATGGAGATTCATTATTTAATTAATTTTGTTGTTGCTGTTGTTAGATCAAGCATATTTGTGTACTCAAATCACACATGTAATGTACTGGTACTATGAAATACTATCACTCTGATTAATTGCCACAGGCAACAGTTACCAACTTTTTACCTTTCTACTAATTAATAAAATTAGCAGTATTATTTGTGTAGCAGCTCCAAATATATGATCAACCTGTCTGCATAATGTAAGACACAAGGTTATTTGCCTGACCAACTATAAGCCAAACAGGAGTATGTTCTGTTTGGCTTACCTGGTGGCTGAGGAACTGCGGACAGTGACCCTCTCAACGTACATGTATCTCCTAACAGTTCTCCAGACTCCCCAGTGTACACACTGCCCCTTGCTACCTGACAGCTTTAAACAAAGGAAAATAAATTGAAAATCTGAAACAAGAACAAGGAGAGAGGAGCACAAGTAACTGCAAAGAAAAGAAGGGGATTGTCTGTTGGAGCCTTTACTCTCCGTCCTGAATTAGGTACCCACTACCTTGGAAAAGGGAAGCTTACTTCACATAGCAGTACCTAAGAAATAAATTTGATGAGCCAGCTCACTGCCAGGGAATATACTTCACTGGGAAAATTTAGTAAAACATTTCAGTACAATATTGTAAGACCTGAAGTCTAAATTTTTGGTTAAAAAAAAAAAAAGAAGCTACTTCTATTTCCCATGCATTACTAAGCAATCAACTTTCAACAAGCTCTCATAAGTGTTCTGTAGCTTACAGAGGAATTTCTGGAAGAAGTTCAGCAATAGCTGTTGCTGAAGAGTTAATATATGTTACAACTGATACATTATGCAATTTAATTATGACAAATAATGAATTTCAGTAATTTTTACCCATCTAAAGGGCTGTCAAGTGAGGGACAGCTTCCCGAGCCAGAGTTTTCAGGACTGCTCAATGACAATGGATCCAGCATCTAAGAAATAACAGAGAAAGACCAACAAGTTCAAATTTGTGCTTTAAACAAAAATAAAGTTTCTGCTGTGAAACACCTCATAAAAAGAAACCCAAACCAACCAAACCAAAAATCCCAACCAAACCAACCCAACCAAAAACCAACATAAAATACCCCAAAAGAAACCAGAACTACTAATTACTACAGAAAGGTTAGCTACCATAGTTGAACCTGCATTGCATTCTGCAATCATGAAAGGATTCCATCATTTCTCTCACATCTAACTAGAATATAGTTATTTAATCCTCTGTCATGCTTTGTACATAAGCTGTACTGCCACATTCTTCCTGTACAAGGCATTGTCTCTTACTACTATAGCAGTATCTGCATGAAAGTAGCTTAACAAAATAACATAAGTAAGGCTTCTAAAGGATGGGGGAAAAAATAAAATTAGAAGAACCCAAAAAGTGGGTTTTGGGGGAAAAAAAACCCTGTATCTCAGATATGACACAGGTTGTGATGTATACAATTTATACAGTCTCTGCAGTGGCTTAAGTTAGGCCAACTAGCCATCACAGAAAACAGCTGAAATCAAATACTGTAAAAACCTTTAAAGCATTTATCTCTACTTAGGAGTCCAAGGGAATGATGTAGATTTTTAAACAGAAGAGAAAACTGAAGGAGAAAACGGGAGAATGCTTAACCCTAACGACTCTCCCTTTCCCCCCAAACAATTATTCTGTTGCAAATAAAACAAACTTTAGTATTTCATAATCTGTTAGGATTTTTTTCCCTTTTCTCTAAAATAGTTCTAAGTACCTAGTAATCAGTGCTCATGAGCTGTATGAAATATGCCATGTATCATTCAGAAGAGGTCATAAACCTGACTCTCTTGGTCAGACCTATCATACAATGAAACCAAACCACCAAACCTTTCACTGTTTCTCCAATTCTAATCCAGAGTTAAAATACTCAGAGATTGGTATCAAGAGCCCTCTCTTTATCACCAGGTATTTAGATTGGCTGACACTCGTTTTGTTACTCTTGAAGTCCTAGGTTTTATGACAGGCAAACATCATTCTCTTCTCTATTGCAGTAAAGCAGTCTAAAATGTTTTGCAGATTTCTTTTTCAGCCATGGAACAGAAATTTTGAACTATTTACTGTCACAATTTTACCAGCCTGCCTCTGAAAAACAGGGCAGAAAGCTCATCTGTTGTTTTAAAAAGAGCTCCTTCCTAAAATAAGGTTTGTCATTTGTTACATAACATCTGTTATTTTATATGAGTTGAACATCAGTCTTTTGATAGAAGTTACATAGTTACCCCTACAATTTTTATGGTCTGTGATACATCTTAAAAGGTCCTGGGGATATGTTTTGCTGAGCATCAATCAAGGTCTTATTAATAAGTGTCCAGAAAGAGGAGCCCATAAAGTCAGACACTTTATGAACTCTCTATTGGGGAGAACAACATTTACCACAGGAACAGCAATTACATTCCTTTTTTCATGATAAAAAGTGGGTTCTGAAAGGGAAAACAGCCCACCTGCCTTATCTCTATTACTGATCTCCTTATCTCTATTACTGATCTCCTTATCTCTATTACTGACTGCAGTATGGCCCAGCTGGCAGACAACAGCTACTTCTATTCAACCCATCATCTCTTCTGTAGAGGTGTGAGGTCTGCCATCAAGAGTATGAATAGCTCTGCTCAGGCAGATCAACAGGAGGGCAGAGAAAGCACCCTCAAGTTCCCTTCTTGTCATTGTGGGGTAGGCTGTGATGGATGTAGGCCAAGGTGATAAGGCAACTTAGGGGAAGGGAGACAGAGGTTGTGAGTCCCCAGTCTGGCCCTTGAGGCTCTTTAGCCTAGCTTCCTCCCAACCTAGCTTCCTATGAAACAGACAGATAACACAGCATGACAGGTTACACATTTCTAACCTACTCTAGAGTGAAATGGCATCCTAAGCCTCTGAAATCATCTGACTGATCAGTCAGTGACCAAAAATGACATCACCTAGGCTGAAAGGCTCTGACCACGTAGTTATGATAATGAATAGCACCCCAGTCAGGAAATTAAGAGATTCAGTTCCTAGTTCAGTCATTAAAATTGTGCAATAAATTGCACAATCTCCTTGTCTCATTTTTATTCTGTCATCTGTCTCTCATTTAGTCAGCTCATAAAATCCAGTGCCTCTTGCCATTTGTTAATACAGTGCCAATGTCAACAAGCACTTGAAGTTATCTGGGTATGCAGCATGATTTTTTTTTCCTTCCTTCAAGTATCTTTCTCCATTGCCAATTCTCTGATCTATTATATTCCTCTATCCTTTCCTGCTAGTTTTAAGTGCAATTTTGCTAGTCGGCAGACAAGATTTTTATTCATGCTGATATCCCACACCAATAATGCGGGTGAGTAAGGAGGACAACATAGTTTATCTGAGATCCTTGCACAAATATATGACTGTGAGAAGTATTTCAGAGCTTATTTATGCCAGGCCCATTGCCAGCCCCTTGCCTTTACTCCAACACAGTACCAGCTGGGTCCAAATAATCCAGACAGATCCAAACTCTTCTTTAAAATTTCCTTTAATTACCTGAGAAGGCTGTAAAACTGGTCTTGCTTGCATACCCTTCTCATTAAAATAAAGGGGGTTGTGCTTTCTGAAGTAGACATCTCTTGCTGTAATTTGTATCTATTGCTACCTCAACTACCATGAAAATTAAGAATATTATCTTTCTCATTTAAATAATTGAAGAGACTTACAGAGGGAAAAAAAGAACAGGTTCTACAAGATTAAACCCCACCTATTTGAGCCTTCTCTTACAGATTATGTTTTCTAGTGTTGTCATATTTTTTAAGATGTTCTTTCTAATGAGCAGCAGTATTTCATAAATCAAACTAACAACAACTTTATTTTTAATAAATCACACACATACCTGATCCATACTTTCTGGAATGAATTCACCCTCGCTGTTGATACTGGTGAAGGACCCATTTCGGGCCACTTGATGAAGCTCATCTGGAATGTATCCTGGGGGAGGTGAACTCCTGTCACGAGTATTAGAACCTTTTGAAAGAAAAGGGCTAGTCAGTCATCACTAACCCATGAGGGTTACTCAAATGCTTCAAAGGTACTGACTGACCTTGCCTAGATCACTTAGTGCTTAAAAAAATTCCCAAACACTTAAGCAATACAAGTCTTACATATAGCGTTTAAAATCTGTAATCCAGGAATTATGAAATAGTTCAGGCAGTGTTGCCTGGATAGCATTAAAAAGCATTTTCACTAGATAGGAACAGAAATAATTTACCCACACATCTAGTTAGGTGTGTTTCTTCTTTTGAAACAAAATAAAAATTGAGAGCATTCCATCCACATCAACTAATCCTTTCCAACTCCTGAGAACTTAGCTTTGTCTTTGTAGAGTATTACATTTGCAAGAACACAAATACCTCCATTCAAAACAAATGCATAATGAAGTCTCTCAAAAAGTATTCATTAAAGTCTCTAGTTTCATAATTAAATTTGGAAATCAACATCACGAGCTTCAAACATGAATAAGCAAAAAGGTTATATCAATGCCAAAGTAAGTATCTTAAGCAAAGTAAGATTTAAAAAAATACAGGAGCCCTAAACTGAGCAAGAAAATACTTTGTCGTATCAACAAAGAGACATTTCAGTAAGGAGAGTACTAACATCAACGCTTTAGGACGTTCCTCAGTTGTCTCAAATAATTCTACATAGATTTCTTTGCTTGTCATTTGTTGTGGTTAATTTTCTGTATTATATATATTTAAACTACCTTTGACTTAAAATTCAAATTCCACTTCACTGAGTGTGAGCTCTACTGCAGTCATTGAATACAATAGAATAGAACAGAATTAACCAGGTTGGAAAAGACCTTCGAGATCATTGAATCCAACCTATCACCCAACACTATCTAATCAACTAAACCATGGCAACAAAGTGCCCCATTTCAATCTCTTCCTAAACACCTCCAGTGATGGTGACTCCACCACCTCCCTGGGCAGCCCATTGCAATGGCTAGTTACTCTTTCTGCAAAGAATTTCTTCCTAACATCCAGCCTAAACCTCCCCTGGCACGGCTTGAGACTGTGTCCTCTTGCTCCAGTGCTGGTTGCCTGGGAGAAGAGACCAACCCCCACCTGGCTACAACCTCCCTTCAGGTAGTTATAGACAGCAATAAGGTAAGCAAGAGAAATTCAAACAGTGTTCATTGAGACCAAGATCTTCATGAGGGGAATATTAGAAAAGAAACTTTCTTACAATTCAATCTATTGATGTATGTAGCTTACCTATTACAGACAGTCGCCTTTTTCTATCTGTCACACCAAACACTGTATTATCTAAATCTTCCAGTGAGGGCAAGGGTTCCATGTTATTTACACCGGGTGACTGAAAATGCATACACATGACAAACTGCAGTTATTACTCAGATAATGCAAATACCTGGCAAACTTTATAGGCTTTGTACAGCATATTCTTTTCTCCAAGCAGTCAAAAAGAAGTTTGCCAACTGATACAAAAATTTATCTACTTCAGTAGCTCATTCTTAATAGTTTAAAATAATTTCCAATATGCACTAGTATACAAATCCTATCAATATCATGGCTGTTATGTGCTAGATAATGCCAAAATAACTCAAGTACTTAGCCTATAGTCCACTGCTATTGTTTGCTAAACAAACATGCAGCTTGCCACAAAGGAGTGTCACCAACGTATGGCTTAAAGGACAATTCCAAGTAAGTACAGTTACTTAAAAATCTCTTTTAACTTCTCAAATTTGTATCAAATAATCATCCTATTATGAAAGGGAAAACAAAGAAAGAGAGAGGAACAGGATCTAGGAAAAAGCTAACATAACATAATGCTAGAAGACGCTTCAAATTAACTGAAGAAGCAGCCAGTAATATTTTCAACTGGAAAAATGTCATCTTTAAAATGATGGTGTAAGAAAAAGACATTTAGCATGTCAACTCATACTTGCGTATTTCCATGTATTACAAGCAGTATCTTGAGACTCTTCATATGAACACTACGGTCAAGCAATTCAACAGCTTTGTCCAGGTCATCCTGTGTGGTTAATGGAATTACAAGCTACAAAACAAGGGAAAAGAATAAAAAAAAAAAAAAAAGAGTCTGAAATAGAACATAGGAATGAAATGTGTCAAATGCAGAGAAACAAAGAAACTGATGCTACCTTTCCTTTCATTCAAAACAGCTTGAAAATAAAATTTATTAAATGATGCCTCAAGTTTGCATGGAAATATCTGATGTTCAACCTTAACTCTTCTTGCAGGTGCTTTCAAGAGGTATAGCATGGCAGAACAAGTCTCCACAATGCAGGAGCACCCATTTTACATATGTAGAACCTCATATTCTGCAGGTTTCAGGGAAACATGCAACAGTGACAATGTATTTGCTATCATCTAAATTAATGCAAGTCTATGAAGTAAATAAATAAGCCCTGTTTTATAAAGCACATTTTTGTATCTCACAACATTACAACTGTATGTTTGAAGCTGCATCACTAACAGAATTTCTCCCTTGAAATACAGAATTTAAGGAAGCATATCAGGCATGATGTGATCCCAGTGGAACAACTCTAGTCCTCACTAGAATCTTACATGGATCTAATTCCTTAGAATTAACTTGGTATACATTATCTTCAGAACAGAAAATGTTAGGCCATTAAAACACACTTGAGCTCTGAGTTCTATTACAATTAAAATTGGGCATGTTTCAGGAAAGCAAATTACAATTCCTGCTTGTAACAAAGGAACAATGAAATACGGACTTTAAAAAAAAATAATCTATTTTACCTGCAAACAGCCTCAGCCAGTGAAGCTCAAGTACAACATCAGTTGAAATGCAGTACTTTTACACAAAAAGAAAAGGGAATGAGGGAAGAAGTCCTGATCACAGATGAGCATACTCTTCATTTTAAGTTGCAGTTTTAATGCTAAAACCAGGTTATCATCATCACATTTCTGAAAGGTGATAGGACAACTTGCCAAGTAGTACAGAAGCTGACAAGCAAAAACCCTGCTCAAATGTGTGTATATGTATATATAAAAATATAGAAAAATCTATTAGAGGATGCAGCTGAGGCTAAAACATCATGAAAGGCCATTTTTTCTGACCTTCCTATTTCCAAAAGCCTTCTGTTGGAATTCTTCATTTTGAGGATCAGTTTCACAGAAGTGCCTAGTAAGGTAGTGAGTAACCAACAAACAGCAATTACAGGCACTTTCTTCTGCAGAGATACAGATTAGACACAGCAATTATGTTGTGCATAATCAAGCACATGAATAATCTTCCATGTACTTTGCTTACTTAAGGCAGAAAAACCCCAAAAGTAACTCCTAAGAATGCATCCTGCTTTTGTAAACATATTTCCTATTAACAATTCCACCTCTGCTTCTACAGGAAAGCTGGAAGTAATTTGATCAGGCATATGTGGCTTGACGTTGTAGTACTGTTCCCAAGAAACCTTTGTGAACCAGTCACCTTGAAAGGAGCAACAGTTAGGCCTAGTTCTCCAATCTGAACATTGCTAGAATGCAGCATTCTAGCTATTACCTAACAAGATTAATTCTTACAGAAAAAAAGGTGTACAAGAAAGGATAAATGCTATTTCAAATTCACAAACACTACAAATCTCAGAGATAAAAACATTCCTGAAGTCACACGAGACTGCAGCAGAGCAGGAAGACAATTTACCTGTTCTAAATCAAGTCTGAGACATAGTTCATCGAGATATGACTCTCCTCATAAAACACTCTATGAATCTCCTCTCTATCCTAATTTAGACTAGCCTTAGACATTTGAGAACACACACATTAGAAATGTGGAGTTCTGGCACAGGAGTTGTTCTTGCTGCTTATGAGAGTAAATTTCAACCTTAAAATAATTAAAGTACAAGTCACCAAGAATTTAGATGACAGAATATTACCTCATTATTGCTGTAATGTAAATCCATAGTCTGTCCAAAAGCAACTTTAGCTTTAGCTGCAAGATCTTCAAGTTTAACAGGCCTTGGTAACTGCAGGATCCTGAAACACAATTCAATTTATAAAGACATTGTTTTGTGTGTCTATTACTTCTGAAAATCTGATAACTCATTACTTAAGAACCACCTTAGAATTAAATGCATTACTAAAAAGACCCTAAGAGGCTATGCTTTATTCCCTGTTCTCCACATTTTGAGTCATTAAGAGAGAAAAGCAGTGGAGAATTATAAGGGATAATCACACATAAAATTCAAACTCATTATGACTATTTTACTTGCTTGCATACAGCGTCTCAACCTAATGTTTTGCATGCCTCCATTCCAGAGGCAAATTCTTAGAAACATCTACAATTTTCTAGTTCAGAAAACTAGGACAATAGAGTACCATAAGCTGACAAGCATATGCATTAGAAATGATCTACTCCTACAGCCCCCATCTACTGGAAAACCAAAAGACTATCTTATCTGAGGAAGGTAACTAAACATCACCATCTTTACCATAATGAATTACATGCTCAAACTGCTGAGTCCATCACTGACTGTGCTTCAGGTGTGCTCCTGTAAGAATGGTGCAGTTGTAGGTCAACAACTCAGATTTTTCTTTTAACTTAATGTCTCATCAATACAAATTGCAAAAAATGCCTATAATTGACTCTTCACTATAGAAAATGCTTGTGTTATTTGAGAAACACCACTAGTAAACAAAGACAGGTTTTAAAAGTGACTAAGCTAGTGAGTTACAGTCAAAAAAGAAACAGCACTCAAATTTTGCGAAGCAGAAAACTCAGTGAAGGGTAACTGTCCCTTTTATCAGTATTTCAGTTGGTACACTGGTTAGGGAACAACAGTTCTCACTAAAATGAAGCTAGATACCAGGCCATTTCCTATTAAAATTTATCTGGAAAAAAATGAAAATATTTAAAAACCCCAATACAATCCCACACCAATTCTCACTGCAGTTAATTTGTTTAGCAAGCCTGAACACCACGTTACATTCACTACTGAAAAAAAATTCTAGAATCACTTCTCTTTTCTATTTCCCTTTTCAAAAATCTAGTGAGAAAGCCATTGCATCACTATTATTGCTTGCATAATTTCATTATTTTATCTTCAGACCTACGTGCTCAGGCAACAGAAGTATTGTAACACATGCAGAGCAATGATCCTGGACTGTCCAGTACTTCCGAGCAAGCAGGCTCAAGTTGCTTGAGGCAGTCCAAAACACAGCGAGGCCCATCATCATAACAGCCTGGGAAAGGTATTTTTCCACACACACACATCATGCTTGTATTCATATTTAATTAACTTAATCCACTGTAAAAGTGAATTAAGATAACCTGCAAAATTGCACTGTCCCTGCAGACTGGCAGTGAGTGAACAGTTCTCTGTTTTAAATTCATGCCTCCACTTATTTCACAGTAAATTGCTAGGTAGGAGAGTCCTCAATTTTCAAAGAATCTGAAAAGACTTATTTCCTCCAAATTACTTACAGCACTTAACCATTACTGATGCACTGTTACATGTCACTTTTGGAAAAGGGATTGAAAGAAGCTGAAGAATGTTAATACCTAGGGAATTTACTGCTGTTTTACTCCTCTGTGTAAAAAGACAGCACATAAAGGAATCAGCATGGATATGCACTGATTTATTGCACATCGTGTTAAGGGCTGCCCAGTAGTAGAATAAGTAAAGACTGCTTCAGAATGCAACCTAAGGAATTTACTATTTTCATTGACTAATATCATGACCAGGATATTATTCACTTTTTCATTATGTATTTTCAAAAATCTTATTCTATAACTATTTCTCTGTAGGTACACTGAAAGTTTATGCTTTCAGAAAGACAGAAAAAATGAGTTGTCCACAAAACATGGAATTGTAGATCGACTTCTGTGAAAGCTTTTGAGCAACCATCAGAACATACATAGTGGTAGATGTTTGTGCACATTAAGCATGTGCATCATTCACACAAAATGAATATAAATTTTAACTGATTATTCAAAGTTATCAAATGAAAACAACCTAATTATGAAGTCTAACCATTTTTCATGTTATAGTTCTCAGACTGGTTCCTCCAAAGTACAATCCCACAAGCCAGGATGTTCTTCCTCTGGGTATTCCAGTAACAATATATTATCAGGCATTTATAACACACATGATACAGAAAAAATAAGTAAGTGCTGGTCTACTCCTATTTCAGATCTATGGTAATGATCTCAGTAATTGTTATAGGCTAAAAACCTCTATCTAAAGTGTAAAAACAATAATCATAGAATCACAGAATGGTTTGGTTTGGAAGGGACTTCAAAAGGTCATCTAGTCCAACCCCACTGCAGTTAACAGGGACATCCTCCACTAGATCAGTTTGCCCAGAGCCTTGAAGAGCCTAACCTTGAATATCTCCAGGGATGGGGCCTCAACTACCTCCCTGAGCAACTTGCTCCACCACCCTCATGGTAAAGAACCTGTTCCTAACATCCAAACTAAATCCATTCTTCCCTAATTTCAAACAATTACCTCTTGTACTATATCACTGTAGATCTTTGTAAACTTCTTGTAGGGTACCTGAAGGCCACTATTAGGTCCACCTGAAGCCTTCTCTTTTCCAGGCTGAGCAATCCCAGCTCCTTCAGCCTGTCCTCATAGGATAATACATGGGACAAGGCTATATGGTAAGATACTTCTACATTGATGTGGGCTCTACCTAGAGCCCACAGTTAAAACAGTTTAATTCTCCTTCAGTTGTGTTCAGATAAAAATTAAATTTCAACCAAATATACTCAGCTATCAACAGTTTATTTGAAACTGCATGATAGGAATCCCCAACAGTTCTATAAACAATTAAAAGACAAGACAGCTTCCTGTGTTCCCATCTTACCTTTTTTCACCTCGATGTTCAAATTTGACTCTAACATCATTCTGCAGGAGAAGAGATAAAGGAAATCTCATTTAATAAGCCTACATTAGAAAACACTTAATAGCCTTAAGAAGTACAAAAATGTTATCCTTTCTCATACACCAAGGGCTTTTAACAAGCTACCTCTGCCTTGGTATATGATAAAGGCTTAAAGTGTGTAAATAATACAAAAAAATTTGTGAAAGTACAACAAATGCTTCTCTAATTAAACACAGTCTTTTCCATCAATATATTTTAACAGATTCATTATTTCAAATTCAGTGCAGAACTGATTACCAAAGAATTCTCCATCCTGAACATGCAGAGATTTAGCCACCATAACAGGTTTTTATGTACCTTTTGGAGCTGAGTGCTCCAGGCTTAAGAAATGGATCTTATTTCATAAGCATTACCATAGAAACCCACACATGTAATTATGACAGCATTCATACACTCAATTTCCCAATTAAAAATTACACCTGTAAAATGCAGTTATATGGAAATAAAACAGTTCTGCAAAATCCTGATTTTAAGAAATTACATTCTATTAGCAACTACTGCAGGGAAAAAAGAAATTTAATCACAAAGATTATACCCCGATAACAATGTTGTATTTCCCAAACTAATTACAGGATTCACAAGCATTTACTTTCAAACTTCACAAATTCAAACAGAATGACAAACACTTATTCTCCCTCATCACTACCACATGTAAACTCAGAAATGGCTCAACTGTATTTCTTCTTTCCAAACATGCATGTATTCATTTTGGATCACATAGGCATCTTACTACAATGCCTAAAGTCACAGCTCAGAAATAATTTATGTGACACCACTAAAGCACCAGTGCTATATACAGAATGATTACAGCTTTTAAAGCACAGAATGAAAAAGATGTAGCCATTGTTTTTTGACAGTTTAAGAGCCAAATATACTCAAACACTTTGATCTTTAACAGGTTACAAGAGACTGCACAAGCTGAAGTTTCATGGAATATTGCACTGTCAATTAAATAAACATACGGTTAACTCAATAGGGCTATTACAACAACCTGAGTACAAATCTACATCCTCTCCTAATTTCTCCACATAAGGTGTTCAAACCTATCAACTAAGTATTTACTGGTTTTTTGTTTGTGTTCATTATCTGCAGGGGGAAAAAAAACCACAGCTGAAAAGAACTCACATATCCAGCATACCAACAAAGAAAATATCAAGGCCAAAGATGCAGTAAAGGTGTTTAAGTATGTTTCTGCTGCTGTACTGACATTCTTTAATATGATATAGCTGACAGCTTGGCAATTTAAAATATCTATAAAATTAGTCCTAAAGCAGCATTCCAAGAGATATAGCACACCTTGATATTTTAGAATAGTCTAGTACCAATCAAATAATCATTATCACCATCATAATATCAATCTACATAGTGTCAAAATACCCTCATAATCTTCAATTTATCAGGATCATAGTCATTTAAGCATACACTATGATCTAGTCTGATATGCCACCATTTCATTTTGCTGCTAATTTAAGAACATGAACAAAGAAAATGGCAGCACACGGGGGAGACTAATAGATCATTTTGGTATGCTCACTGGTCTGGCAAGAAAAATAATTATAGAAGTCACAGCAGGACATTCTGTGTTCAATAGGTTAGTAAGGATATTAAGGATTACCTGGTTTTTAGGTGAAGATGACTTTGGTTTTCCTGTTTCTTGCTGGGGCAATACAGGACGACTGGCCTTATGAAGCACAGCCAAATCCTGCATGATTGAATTCAAAGCTTGCTGCTCATCTGCTCAGAGAAAGGCAAGATAAATGACCGTTACATTCGAAGTACATTGCTGTCTCATTTCACAATTAAGCAGGCATTACTCTCAAATCCAAAAAGTCCATATTACACTCCAATACATAACTGCCAAATTAAGAAAAAATACTGCCACACTGCAAGCATTTTATTTATCACTAACAGTGCTTAAGGAACTAAACAGCTTAAACACACTTAAACAGCAGGTTTAAAAACCTGAAGTCTTAACAGAGACTGACAGCTCTGTGGAACTGCAGAACTTCCCCTTAGTCAGAGAAGGCAGGGGGGGAAGTTTGTCTACTTTGTTCCAAATAACATTCATAGATTAGATGCTCACTAGAAATCATACTTCCGTACCCTGCCAAAACTTGTGAAATAATGAAAATAAGAGCAAGTACTTTGAAATCACTTTTCCTCTGTCCTGAACAGGTTCAGTCATGCACATAAGAAGCATACAGAAACTCCCAGAGGAACAACACCTCAATTGCTCAAGCATTTGCTGACAGCCCAAAGTAATTTAAAAAACAACACCAACCAAGCAAACAAATAAAAACCCTCAAAATCAAACAATCCTTTCCAGGACTGCAAACACAGTGGGTTTTAGACCTTACAGGAGTAATGCACAAGGAGAAATAGAAACACTGAACCTAGGGGAAAATTTAGGGGCAGGAGTGCTACACAGCTTAGATTTGGAGTTCACATAATATCCTAAATCCTGATGATCTGCTGCAGCTGTGATGGCCTGAGGCCATGCTAGACAAGGGTTGCCTTGGAACTGGGATGCTACTTTAAACAGTAAAGTGCTTAGGAGCTCAGAAGTCTGTAAATCCATTGCTAACTGTAATTTATTTGTCACTAATATTTTGCATTAATTCCTTGCCACAGCAAAACCAGTGTACTCAACATGGATCTAGAACACTAGATAGCAAAATTTATCTACAAAATGTGTTTATTTTATGTCTTTGCACTACTCAACAATGGACGTGTTTATTGACGAATTCATTGCTAAGAACAGTATTTCTCAAACATGAAGCTGAAAAAAACTCAGAATCAGCAAGCAAGCAATTCAGGTATTCAGCAGTGATGAGAATTCCTTCACACTTGATTCAAATATAAGCAAATATGTTGGTCATATTCAGGAAATTGTGGGATTTCAGTGTTCTAATTCAATAGATTCCTAACAGATCAGAAAGCTGGTTTGAAAATAAGTGTCTTTGATCATCATTCATGCTTTCATTATTCGTAATTGCATTAAGACATGCAAATCTATAAAAGCAAGTTTTACCAGCAGTATTTAAAGGCAGAAATGAAGGTATTCTTGCAGCTCAGTTATTCCTTTCTCACACTACGTACTTCAAAACTTGCCCCAATTAAAAACGTTAAACTATTTCATTGTGTTATAGTTATTCCAGTGCTCAGTGACTGAAGAAAAAAAAAATTGCTCTTTTAGAGTTATTTGGAGGTGATTTAATTCTCAGTGGTCACTAAATAGCATATTTCATACAAAGCAATCTAAAGAACTGTGGCAAAACATCTAATCATTCACTTCTCTTCACACAAAATGTTGGAGGATATCAGAAATCCAAGAGTGCTGTATCCCTAGATTCAAGCTACTTTGGTTTTAAACAACAAAAGATAAACTACCAAAATGTGTGTACTTTGGTTGGCTGGTTGGTTTGGAACCTTGTGAGAGTGAGCACCAACGAGTGACTACAATAAGAACACAGTCAGCATATTAAAAAGCATGTAGAACTTGAAAATTCACCATCAAATTTAAAGTAATACAAGCGTGCTACAGATTTAGAAAAACAGACTATCTACACAGCCCTGGCTTTGAACTGCAAAGAGAATACAAGAAAATTCCTGAATACAGACTTTGTGTTTTGGGGTTTTTTTGTTTGTTTGTTTGTTGTAGCTTTTTTCCCCCCAAATGCCACTACCACTTAGAGCAGAGTCAGTATTGCCGAGTACCCTAATACCATGAATCTCAGTTTCCTATACATGAGGTTTTTAAGTTACCACATAGTGCTATATTTCAATGGGGAAAAAAATAAATAGTAGTAGTATTTCGAATACTAGTAAAACAGCTGAACACTGCCTATCATGAAGACATTACACTGAGTTACACAGCCAAAGCACATATTTCTTAGGAAAAGGAATGAATGATTTCCAACATTATTAATGTTCTTGGTCTTCAATAGAAACAAAAAGTATCCTAATGACATTTTTATATATGTTGAACACAAGACTTACCCATAATGGCAGTGAGTCTGAAAACCTGAACTTCAAGGAAATGGTTGCTTCATTAGCATTATTTTATTTCCTAAAATGCAAACCCAAAACTACAGTTATTGAAGTGTCAAAGCCATGTAAAAATCAACTCTTTACTGGCCAGTTTTTTGAATATCCTACATATCAAGTAGGCATATAAACTATAAGATTACATACATAGATATGACATGGGGAGAAGACAGGTATTGTCCCCAAAGCCTCAACAGGCCCTGAACAAACTTCAGCAAACACAAAGCCCAAGCTAAATATTCTAGACTTAAGCTAATTTTAATCATCATTTGAGGATGTCAACAGAGATGAATAGCTTAATTAGCCATAGCATTCTGCTATGGGATACCCACTACTCCAGATTGTTAAGAACTAGTGCTTCTTACACAGGTTCCTATATATCTACTGTGTTCAGAAAAACATGTATACAGTTCATATATATATATATAGCACAAATCAAGAGATATCAATACCTACTGATTATATCAACTACAAAACTTCAATTGCTATTTTTTCCCTCCACTATAATTCAAGAGGATTAAACAGGGATGCCCAGTAACTCTGAAAGCAAATGCCTCTGGAAGACAGCAGGTAGTAACATTTAATGTACAAGTTAACCAGAAAAGCAGAATCACAGCAGGCACATTCATGAACAAACTCTACCACAGTATTTTGAACGTCAGCCAAGTGAAAAAAAAAAAAGAAACCCAAAAGAGTAAGGGCCAATTAAAACAATCTTTCTGTGAGATGCTGTTATGGAGCTTAAAAGCAAAAAAAAACACCAACAAAGAAGACATATCCCTAAACAGACAGTGAGGTTTATTGTAATGTGCGCTATCCTAGGAAGAATTCAGAATTTTTAATGCAAGATTATGGAAGAAAACTGTCTGATTTCTTAAGCAGTCACTGTGACCAAGTAGAGAGAGCCTCACTGCGGGCCTCCCTGTCCTGGCCACAGCGAACCATCCATCCCTCTGACTCAGATCAAAATATCTACTCTACTTTGATAAAACAGATGATTTTCCTGCAAGTTCATTCAAGGAGCTACAATAACAGAATGACTCACATTTTTTATTTTTTTAAACAGGATTTGTTTTCTCATGATTCAGTTCCTTACCAGTGTTCAAATGACTACTGATGCCAGCACAGGGCCACTTGTGGGAGGACATGGCTGAGAAGAGAGGGCACTTAGGCCAGCTTTTTCAGCACCAGACAGTGAGGCTTTCTTACCTGAATACAATGCCCATTTTCTAGCAAACATCAAATTCACTGCAGTTTTCTCAAGAATTTCTGAGCAGCTTCAGTAAGGCATCTAAGAGTTTCTGGCATTGCACTTCTTATATATTTAACAAAAAGTCTTTTTAGGCGGCATTCACTTAACTATTGGAACTAGAAAGCTTCAAGTGTTTCTGGCATGTTTTTCTGAAATAAATTTGGACTTGAAAGCCATATAAAGGTCACTGCTCTATACTGCCTTTTACCTATGTAAAAGATTACTTTCTACTACTGCCTATTTGAAGCTTCCTAATAACCAAGAAGGATGAGGCTTTTCAAGAAGATCCAAAGTTCCCACTCTGCAATCAGAAAAATCAGCTGAGAGAGCACACAATAGAGCACAGCAGTCCTAAAATGAAACTGAAAATAAAAGTCAAGTACATTCAGTTACATACTCTCAAGTCTATGGACAGCCTTGAAACAGTTCCTGAAACAGCTTCCAAATCTTGTAGGAAAGAAACTCCCATCTAATGTTTTTTATAGTACTAAAGCTTGCAGGACTATGAATAGTTTATCTGGCCCAGGGTGCCTGTAGTCTCAAAACACAACTATTAACATGGTCTCCAGCCTCTTGATGCTACCACAGCAGGAGACAGAAAAATCTGCTTTTTAAAAAAAAAAAAAAATTAAAAAGAAAAAGCTTCTGTTACTCCATAACCAAAAAAAGAAAACCATGAAGAAAAGAAAGGGATCCATACTAATCTTCAGAGAGCAAAACAAGGGCTGAGATTAAGTTATTTTTCAAATGATAGTAGCCAAGATCGGTCAAATTAAGGACAAAATCACTGGGCCTTTCTCTCACACAAGATGGAAAGAGATCTGATTTACTTAGAATTAACTGGGATTTCCATTATAGCCTGAATACATCATAGCTAACTGTTTTCCCTGTGTTTAATTCTTTGCATTTTTTGCATTGCTAATGGTCAAAAAAGCAAACCAGAATCTATATATTCAATTATTTCCAATGCAATGTCCCTTGTTTTGTTTGAGGTTTTTTGTTTTTTGGTTTTTTTAAAATCTGCAGTAGTTTTGAACAATCTTCCAAAGAATTATTCACTACAGTGCCTAGAAAACATTTTAATTCTGCATTTGATCCAACTGGCTTAAAATGAGAACTAGTGTCAGTTTCATGAAATGTCTAATTTAATTAACTGTCTTAATACATCAAAAACACATATATATTTCATGACTTAGGAAGAATTACTTATGTAATACTTCCTTGTAAGCATTTCAAAGAAATACAAAAGTTCTGTGGAGCATTTTAAGTCTTCTGTCACTTTTTAAGAAAACAAGAACAAGTTCTATCGCCAAACAAAATCACCCAAAATGTTCTTCCTCAATCTAGGTGAAATAACCAAACTTATAATGTCAAGATATTTGAGCAACTGGGCTCATATAAGGCAGGCAATCTGGAGAAGAAACATCTTAAGAAACATTTTGTGCAAAACCTCATTCTTTAGTATTAATCAGTGACATCTCTCTTTAGAAGAATTAATAAGGGAGCCTCTATTTCTTTTCCCTTCCACTTTCCTCTTATTCCTTAGATGAAAAAACAAACAAAACCCCCAACCAAGCAACAAAAATCACAACCATTAGATACAAAACTCCCCAAACCCTAGAAACTTCTCAGTCTAATAGAAAATATTTTGATTGAAAGGGCTATTTAAATATAAAGTATAATTAATCACCAACTAAACATACCAATCTTTTTATTAGCATTTAAGTGTCACTTCAAAAATAAGCTATCAACATTAAAATTTCAGATCAGACTTTATGAAGACCTCATCCTTGTGAACTCAGCAACCACTCCTGTTTTTAACTTCGTATTTTTCCAGTGGACTGTAACAAGAGGGTGGCCATGGGGAGAGAGAAAAAAACCAAGCTGACAAAAATCAACATTTTTAAAATAAAACTCCCCACATTCAATAGAAAGGGAAAAAAAGGATATGCTAATCTGTGGTTACAAGCTAGCATTAGCAAAACACATAGTAGATGACAATCAAGGACAAAAAGGAAGTGAAATGGAGAAAACTGGAACTCAGAGAAAGGCTCAGGAGAAGCAAAGGCAACAAAACACAAGAGCAGATGCAAAGGTAGAATAAGATTATGTCAAGGTCTTCCAGAGAAACACAAGCAACTTGAATTTGAATGTAATTAAAGAAAGGATGACAGAGGGTGAATTTCAAAAAGGTGATGATGTGATAAGAGTAGCAAACAAAGAATATCCTAGCAACAGCATTTTGGATATAAGAGTGGAGCGATACTGATTCATATTCATGATTCATTTCCCATCAGCAACCTTCCACAGAGCCTGAAAGTCTTTCAGAATCTGGGAATGTCACTGAAGAAAGAAAATATCCAGGTGATTCTTGGAAATGGCTTTTAGCTTTCTCATGGCAAATGAAACAAAGCCTGAGGGCAAATAACTCATGTGGACAATAACCTAACTGTTCAAATAGTCTGTGCTAATTGTCCATATGCATACACATCTCCTGTAATAAACAGGGTTAAAGCTGCCTGCACACAAACACTGGCAGACATATTATATTGTCTGTTATGGCTGACTTGGTCATATACAAAAACTTGTAGGCTAGGATTTAAAAAAAAAAAAAAAAGAAGGATTTTTTCCCATTCTGTGGAATAGGGAGATACACAGCATGCAGAAATGGAATGGTTTCTACAGCATCCAACTTCGTAACAGAAGTACCATTTTTGACAAGTAAAATTAGCTATGCCTACAACGAAAGTCAAACTAATCAAATGAGAACAGTAAAGATAGTATATAAGCAGTTAAGAACTAAAATAAATCAGTCCAAGAATACATTACTGCATAAAAGCAAAATGACACAGTGTGAACTCAAAACAGAGAGATGCACTATAATTATTCTAATCACAGGTAAAGATTAAATTGGATATTATGCTGTATTAGGCATAAGCAAGTTAAACCAAAATGACAAGAAATCAAAATATGCTAGCATCACTATACATAGACATACTTGTCCATTAAAAACCCACAAGATATGGAGATAGGTGAATGTGAAAAGTGTGTGTATTCATAGATAATTTTTCAGACTGTAGAATGGATGAGAACATAAGCTAACACTATAAAAACTTACTTATTACCAAGAAGCAGCCAGCCAAAATGGGTTTATCCCAAAATGTTTCTTTTAAAGAATCAAATGCTTGGTCTCACACAAGTAATCACAGTAAGCAAGACTGACAAAATACCAAGTGATCACTTAGTCAAGTATGCCTATTCAACCTTTAAGTAAAATAACATGCAGCACTGCTTGTCCTGTTGTTAGTTTGTAATTGTTGGTGGTTTGTTTTTTCTTCTTAAAAATAATGTCTGTGAACATGACAGCGTAGTCTTCTATAGCAAAGGGTCTTCTATAAAAGACTTCTTCATAACTCAAAGCAATTTTTAGCATAAGTAGCAGGAACTTACATAGTGTGGCATGCATAGGAAAAAATTCTGTATTGTCACAAGACACCAACAGATACCTAAAAGGAGGAAACTCCATAGAAATGAGTGTAAAGGAGAAGATTTTATGTGACTGTACATACAAATGAACACTGGACAAAAAGCCACCTTTTTCAAAGAATGTGAAAGCAGCAGCAGCAACACAAAATCATAAAGAACAGGAAAAAAAAGAGCAGAGCAGTAACAAGAAAAATATTTAAGCAGATAACAGAAAGGTCTGTTAATTAGAGCCCAACAATAACACAAGATGTTAAGTTCAGTTATAGAAAAATTCAGATCATTAATACATTGTAATAATACATAAGAACATGTGTTTACAGGAAAAGCAGAAAATGGACAGAAAGATTAAATCAATCCAAACCAAAAGCCACACTGATAAATTAAGGTAACACGTGGAAGACAAAACAACAACAGAAAAATAGGGTTCAGTGGATCAAATTTGGAACATTAGAAATTAAGAATTTAACTGGCGAACTACAGGATCTTCTAAAAATAAAAGATACTGGAGGCAAATGAATGGATAAAAGTGGATTTAGGGGGATTTATTTGTTTGTTTTAGAAAAAAAAATCTTAAAAATATTTGATTGCAGCCTTCTTTGAACACCTCAAGGGATCTTAAGGTCTGATAGCTGGCAGGGAGAAATCTTGTCCATCGACAGAACACCAAGAGGGGCATAAACCACAGAGCAGTAATATTCTCCTTGGTTCCTCTGTCGTGTGTCTCCTTTTATTCTGAAGCACTCTCTTTTCCCCCTTAATTTATCACAATAGAGATTAATTGTACCAGACAAGATACACTAAGAGCATCCACCTAGATCTGCTGTGCTAAGAAAAACTGACAAACAAGCAGAAACAATCAAGCTCTGCCAGCTGATACCCCACAGCCAGGAAAAGGAGACACAATCTAGAGCAGAACCTCTGACAACCAGGACAGTAGTTCAGGACTGACTGCCTGTCCTGGACACAGACAGAAACTATATTGCCCTATATTTTTCTCCTTCCTGCCTCCTTTTCCACACTTAACCACCAACATTCAACAGTTCTGTCCCAAACAATTGAACTAAACCCTTCTACCACTAGAATGACTGTTTGACAGCGTAAGGAACAAACACGTCAAAATACTCCGTTGCATAAAGACCACTTTGGGTTTATTTTTCATAATATTTCAAATATTGTGCTGGTTGTATGTAGCTTAGTCAGTATAATTCTTAACTTTGCCCTGAAGTTCTTAATCTCTTGTTTTCAAACCAGCTTATTCAGAACCCCAAGATATTTTAACCTACTGTATGGAGGCCTAGAAACCTTAAAGAGTACCACAAGCCAAATACTTGTATCAACATAATAGGCTTCATAAAACAATAGCACCCAACTCAAAGTGATTTTAAAACAACAAAAAAAAAGAGAATAAAACCAATCCCTCAGATAGTGAATTTAGATGGTAAAACAGCAAGTGGTGATGAAACCCAGGAAGAAATAGCCAGCATCCTTTTTTTGTTCTGATGGTGAAAAAAATCAAGAGGATGTATCCAAACCACAGCACAGTGTTACTGGAATAGAAATTGCACCATCCACAACAATAAAGACATACAATGCACTTATTTGTAAGAAGAGTCTTCAAAAAATTAGTGGCTGAGTTTTCTAGACCATTCTTGCAAATATTTGGAAATACCTGGAAGAAGATTCTAGTGGGTTGAAAATATAGTATAAATTGGACAGAAGGATAAAAGAAAGGGTCAAAGAGCTGCCAATTATTTACCTCCACATCAACTGAGTGTAAAATAATTATTAGCTTGGTTTCTACCATGGAATTAAAAGCAAAACCATAGTACATGCTTTGACTTCAAGAATTATTATTGCTGTTAAGCAAAATGAAATTTTTCTTGCTTCTAGAAATGATTATAGATTAGTTAACAGAACTATGCTACTCAGTTAACAGTAATTATGCTACTCACATTTTCCCAACATATTTGGCTAAAACCCACATTACCTTAATTATTTGCTTTAAAGTTTCAATTAACTAACAGGAAGCTCTGTTGATGGATTAAAATAAAATATTTTTAAGATCCATACTCCTATTTGTCAGAAAACATCAATGAACACGATTCCGAGAGCAACCCTTACAGACAGGCAATGATCAGGCACATGCAAGGAGATATACAAGTAACAATTCAAGCAAACGGCCTCAAACGTGATGAAAACACAGTCACAGTCCAATAAAATTTATTGATGTGTATTTAAAATATTTGACTGTATATAATAATGTTATTTCCCTCCCATTTAATATTTTTTTATCATGTATAGTTATTTTTTTTTTAAGAGGAGCTGCATTTATGGTGTTAAAACTGATAGGACTGCTTTTTGATTTTTTTGTTTTTTTCCTCCCTGCAACCAGAAGAGAACCACCCATAATAAGAATCTGCATTTTATGTAAACCTAAATATTGTGGCTTATTATGTTTATTCAATAATGTTTTTGCATTTAATGCATTTTGACATAAAAACAGTCATTTAGGAAATTGGGAAAAAGTTATAACCACAAGATTGGATGGTCTTAACAATAGACAATTTAGAACTATTAAATCAAAATGTAGAATTATCTAATGTAAGTCAAATTCAAAATTAAAGAGGGATAATGCAATCCTTGTGTGTGTAAAAAGGTATGCAGAAGCCAACTTGCCTCTGTACACAACCTATAGATCCGCTGTTCAGTGCAGAACCATCAGACAGACTGCGAACAGCAAGTGTGGGATGGCTGAAGCATTAGCACATTTATTATCTGTTACAGATGTATCCAGGCATCTCTACAATATGCAGACCCGAATTTTCTTAAACTTTTTAAATCTTCCTGGCAATGAAAATAAGTGAATTTATGTCTAATTTAGCACACAGCAGAGAGACTTACCTCAACTGTACAGCTACAGACACTAGTATTTATTTTCTGAAAGAATGGTTATTAGCTCTACTCCTTCCAGAGCTCAATCTCAAAACAAAAACAAACAAGCCCCAGACCTGCATAAAATATAACTTCAAATTATGGATGGTGCCTTCCCAGTTACAGGAAGGATAAAGCTCAAAAAGCAGTGCTGTCAGTTCTAGCACCATAAACTGCAGTACCATGAGAAATAGACTTCAGAATGAACTGAAGGATCCAACATACCCAACAGCAAAAGTAAAACTTCATCCTACTCAGATTAAATCTTTAGTTCCTGCTGTTCTACAAACTGTATTTTGACACTTTCCTATAACATTTATCATCCTGATGAACAATGATTGTGACTTGAACAAGCACTAGGAAGTTTGCAAGACACAGTTTTTAAGAATTGTTCTCATAAAAATGCAGAGTAGCAGGTAATTTAGTTCAAGATGAGTTTACAGCAAAATTATGCTTTTGAGATAAAAATCTTAACACTTACAGCAATATTCACAAAGAATAACTATGGTCTAGGAAATCTAATCTTCCTACACTTCCTCTACAGTTGATAGGGAGAGATAAGCATATTTAGAGAGTTTCAAGGCACTTAAATGCAAGTTTCCTGTTTTGAATGAATCTCTTCTTTCCAAATGCTATCAAGAGCCTCTACTGGCTAACCCTTCATAAGCCCACTCCATTTCAAGTACACAGAAAAGATAAGACTGTAATTGGTCTCAAACAGCAAAGCACCTACTTTCCTCAACAAGATCTCTTTCTGTACCTAATTCAAGTTTTACAGAACATCTTCATTTCCTGTATCTGTTACTGCCTCAGCAGCAACCAAAGCACCCTTAACAGCTCCATTTCCAATCTAACTGAAGAGTAATTTTGCTGACATATCAAGCAAATCTGCCTGGAAAGTCATGATGCTTTCTTAGGGTCTGTTCTGACGCAAACACATGCATTTTAAATTGTGGAAGGGTCACAACAGCTGAAACTTGCAGACAGATGCCACAGTGACACCTTGCAAAATATTTTACTGTTGCCAATTTTGCAACAGAACATACTGGCTAGAAATCAACTGCTCATGCTCCTCTACTTTTATCTGAGACCAGATTGCTCACAAAACCACATTAACAATTAATAGGCACTGTTCATTGGGCTACAAATAATTCCAACACTGCCTCCAAATTGCTCTGGCATTTTGGAAATTTATCACTACCACCATGGTGGAAAGTCTTAGAGCATCACACCACTAAGAACAACAAAATCCTTACCATTCACTAAGATACGTGATACACAAACTGATCAACGCTATTTACATCATAAAAATGTCTAAGGCTTATTTAGTGTTAAAATAGATTTACAGTGCTCACAAATATATAGAATAAAACACTTATGATAGTAAAATATTAAAAACTCACAGAAGTGAACTAGATAGCTATTCTATTTTGTTCTGTTCTATTCTATTCTATTAAAAGGCTTCTCAAAGAAAACAGGTGAATGAAATTTTAATCCATACAATCCCATGAAATATACACTACAGAAAGTGACATAAAATGATTTAGGTGCTTCTGTGTCTTCCTCTAAAATCTCAGTGGTCCTTTTAGCTCAGCACCTGCTGCTGTCATTTGGCCTCAGCATTTGTTGCTGTAAGGAGTGGCATCAATGTTAGGTTTACTTCAAACTTATGACAAGCAAGTCAAAATATTTGTGCAGAAGGGCTAAGTGTTACAATCAAAATAATTCCCCACCACAAAAATGACTGCATTTCCCCTATCTAAAATCCTACAGGAGGAAAACTTCCCCTCCCCCCACATCACAGACAGCTCACAGCGTACACTGTAAACCAATAGAGTATATTCTCTCCTCCTGTGACAAAATTCAAATCACCAATAAAGCCAAAGAGCTCATTGTACACAGTAAACAAATTTAATCTTACCAGCACTACTGGGGTTGGAAATTCCTGTGCTACAATCAGTAATAAATGTAACCATTCACTAGAACGGTAAACCTATCACAAACCACTTACAGTGTATGAACTTTATTTTTAAAGCAAAAATAAAGTTCATTAGAAAAACCAGTAGGTTTCCAGCAGAAATGAGTATTGCAAACAAGTGGAGCATTTCAGTTAATGAACAAGAGCAATTACATACATATCATAAGTCAGATCTTGCTTTGGAGAACATATGGAAGAAAGCACATCCTTAAACTCCAGTAACTCGTGCTGTCCTTTTCAGTTCATCTTCCAGTTCTCTGACCATGATGAGGTGAAAGACAACTATTTCAGGAAACAACCCAGAGAAGTAACGTCTCAACTTCTACAGCTAGTTTTAATATCTATCTTCAGGTGCTAAAATCAAGAAACTGTTTTCTTCAATATACCCATTACATTTGACAGCATCTTCCACTCAGAGCAAAACTCACAGCTGCAGCAGCTGGGAGTTTTAATCATGGCTGGAAATCACACTACTATCATTTCAAATCAAGTACCAAAAAACCTGAAAACAGCAATACATATGAAACATTCTGGTAACATGATTTAGCTGGCACCTTGCTGTGACACCAGCAAGGACAGAATCTAATTATCTAGGGACATTTTTGTTTCTTCATTGTGAAGACATCTTAGTCTCATTTGCTACACATCTTCCAAATTTTGCAACAGCTCACAGAGGAATTCCTCAAAGCACAGTTATTTCTGCCTTATACCCAGTGATAGAATAAGGAAATCTAAAGTATGGTACAGCTACTTCACTGTCAAGTTTTGCCACCCCATTAATACATCGTTTCCCAAAAACTTTTGCCTAAAATGTCTTTCCTAGGAGCTCACACTCCAATCTTCCTAGTTCAATACCCCATGGGCTCTTTCCCCATCACAATTCAAATTAACTCTGTACAGTCAGTCAGACATTTCTTCCATTATTTCTATCCTCAACAGTAAGAGCACGAAATGTAAAAGAAGCGCCTCATACACTAACATGTATGCAGGATAAGACATTCATTATCCACGTGTATTTCCAACAGCACAGAAAAAACATTCTTGAATCAGTCTCTAGTTCAGGATTAAAACATCGAACAATGACAACAATGAGCAATACATTTAACCAGGGAGCTATGAGTAGACTCAGACCTCTCATGCTTGGAAACAGACCACACAGTAAGACCAATGAGAAGATGGAAAGGTGGGTACTAAACATATGCCGAAGGAAACCGAGAGAATCTTTTGTGTATTCACAGGTAACACACACTATGTAAAATGCAAAGCTATTTCTACTACACATGTAATATGACTGTGCACCATTTTGGTAGCAAACAGGTTTCATGAGCAGGTCTAAATGGGAAAACTTGTAAGTTTTTATCTGCATTCAGTAGATGCCCTTTTTAAAGTGGTTGACTTACATAGGCAAACATATTAAGATCTTGCTAAACTACCAAGCACACAAATTCTTTTTCCCTTTGTGCTTGGGTAAAAATTTTTAGCTTCCCTAAAACCAGAGAACTACTAATTTCACTCAATCCCTCATAATAGCATTTAAACCAAAATGTCACAAAAAAACCCTAGCTTTGTCAATGCGCTCAAGAATCAAACACAAAGACACAAAGGCAATGTATGCTCCTAAATTTTCCTTCTTGCATCTCACATAGCACACCCCTTAGCAGTGGGTACCAAATCACTACAATGACATCTTTGATGCTACACAATTATACTTTTCCCTGAAGTGATAAAAATTTAAGAACCCTCATAAATACAGCTAATAAGATAAACTAACTACAGACTCCAAAGTGCCAGAGGCAGGATTACTATGTACATGCCCATATCTAATCATCATCTTTAAGACTACAGTTCCACTGTTCAAGTTACATTTCTGTCAAGATAACAGTCCTGCTTGTCTAGAGTAACTGCTGCTTTCGAGCTAAATTTCAATGGCAAGCAGGAGATTGAGAGCAAACAGATGATACAGTTGAAAAGATATTATGTTTTAATTAAACATCAGCCTATCTACCTGATCTCACACATATCATACCAATACCAAAACAAAGGAGCAAGAACTCATGCTAGAACCACCCCTTTTGACAAGTGCACAGATAAAAGACCTTTTAATAGATATCATGTGTAATGCAGGGATTTCTGGAACTACTGACAAGTTTAAGTGTGACATGTAAGAATTAAACCACAAATAACTGACATATGGATAATTATGACAGAGCAGGAAGGAACAGATATAGCCATTGCAAAAAGAGATCTTCACTTGCAAATCTCTTGGTGCACTCTGAACATGTGCATCAGGAGCTGAACTCGGTCACTATCATGGTCTACTTTTTATTTCCAGTGTTCAAAAAGTCTCACCAAAGGCTTTCTTGCAGTCAGAGCATAAGAAGAAATAAAGACTCATGCACAAATAAATTGTTAAAAATACAGAAAATACAGGACAGACATAGTTGGTTTCTCACAAAGAAAGAGTATACCAGAGGGGCTCCACAAGTCTGTGTTGTTCAACATATTCTAAACTACCCAAGAAACAAAGGCAAGGTGAAAAGTTTTCTGACACTACTGTGTCTACCAATATTGTGTTATTCAGCAGAGCAAGGAATGTGTTGACTACAGTAGAATTGGACGTGATGATCTTGAAGGTCTCTTCCAACCTGAATTATTCTAGTCTAGTCTAGTCTAGAAGAGGTGGCCTTTATCAGACTAGGGGACTGAACAATAAAGCAGATGATATGTAGCACAGATGAAAGTGGTGTAAGTTGGGGGGCTGAGGGGAGGAGGAAGGGAAACAACTCTAATTCTTCGTGTAACAAACCAATGGGCTTTCCACTGAATACTGCCAGCACTCAGACATGAAAGCCAATGCTAGGAATTACAGAAGAAAAAAAAAAGAAGTTCAAAACTGATCACTGCCCATCTTGAGTACCACTAGCAGTCCCAGCCTTCAGCTCCAAGAAAGGATGTAGCAGAATACAATACCTTCAGAGAAGAGCAAAAAGTACATAAAAGGTACATCATGAATTATACAGGGGAAAACAAAGGCAGATTAGGACTCTTTGGTTTCAGGAGTATTTTGAGTGAAGGGAAAAAAGTCATAAAGGGTTACAAAATCATATAAGGAACAGAGAGATGGCTTGTTACATTGGACAGAGATGGATTGTTCACTCTCTTCCAAAAGAAAACAGCGTGAGCTTAAAAAAATAAAACCAAAAAAGGCAGATTTTAACACAAGGGTAATTTCTTATCAAAGGGTATTTGGATGCCAGAATGCAAAAATCACAAACCACTATTTGAGGATAAAAATCCAAAGGTTGCTAGCTACACAAAAGCCACATGAGATTTAGAATAAACTTTTACTGAAAATAGTTTGAGATTGAAAGAATCATCAAGCCAAGTGTTATATACGCTTGCCTTGACCTCACTCTTCCATAAGCATTCATTCATGCTCACCACAGAAAGTAGTATACTGGATTACCTTTTCTCTGATTTTACTACAGATTAAGATTGGACCTAAAACTTGGTCACCCATTTCATCAACAACATTTAGATTTTAATTTGAAAATTTCTTTGGGTATTTATGATAGTGCAAATATCATAGACGCAGAGCCTTAATAGATATTCTCCATGGGAACTTGCTGCAGCAGCTTAAAGAGTCATTTATCACACTACCTGTCTCATCCCCGCCTGAAGTTACTGCGCTTAGCAGAATCAACAGCTCAAGACGTTACAGAAAAAAAGTGGTGTTAGAAGGTCTGAGGATTTGGCACTGCAATTTATTTTAATTAAAAACAAAACAAAACAGACAAAAAAACCCAAAAAAACAACACAACAAACAAAACCAGTCCCATTCTAGGCTTACAATAATTGTGGCACTGGCAAAATACACATAGCAAGTGTGACAAAACAGCACTCAAATACAGGTTCAGCTTTACCAATCAGTATATAGTGACAATTCTGATGTTCTTCAATAGAATGCCTTACTTTCTGTAGATTTTCTTCATAAGTTTAATCACTGCTTGTGTCAGTATTTTAGTTCTCTTCGCCCTCCCCCTGCAATTCAAACAACAACTCAATGCAGACTTTTCCAGTTTTAAAATCTTCGTTCAACGGTGAGACTACAGCTCCCATTGTTAGCATGTTGGGTAACATGGCATTCAATCTGCTGGCACTTCCAGAACTGTCTTGTCAAAATTATTTTTTAATAACTTTGAGGATAAGAGGCAACCAGCATTGACTACTTGAAATCCTCCTTCCTGCAAAAAACCTAAAGGCCTTCTTTGATAATCATTACTGGAGTCTCTTTCATTCTTTGTGAAGGCAACACTGCTGAAAGAATCCCACAATTTGTCCCATCTGTGATTTTGCCTGAAAAATTATGGATAAAATCATTTACATAAGTCAGATAAAATGGAGTAAAGCCAGGGAACATGTTGAACACATCTGTTGTATAGCTGGCTCTGCAATTCCTTCAATAAAGCATGCCTATAGGATAAAAATTTCTTCTGCTATGCCATTGGACTGTATGACATCACAAAATGGCAAAAAGCTTATTCAGGTACAGTTTCACTGACAGAAGTTATCTTAGCAACATGACTTCAAAACCAGCACATGCATAAAATATACTGGTAAAGACACTTTTTTCTCCCCCCAGTAAAAGCTGCATCTAAGCCTAGGAGAACTTGTTCTCAGTCAAGTTTCCTGTTATAGAATAGGCTTATGTTCAAAAGCCACAGGGACTGCATATGCTGGGAAAGAGACGTGGAAAAGCAGGAACCACATGCTTTCCTTAGAATACTCTATTGGAACAGTGATCCTGTCCAGTCTAGAAATGCTTAATGTAAGAAAGCTAACATGACATAAAGACTAAATTCAATACAGTATAAAGTTCTACTATTTGCAAATATAACTCAAATTCATACACATAAAGAAAGAGATACTCAATTTAAGAAACACTAATAAAAGCTCCTATGTTAATGACCATGGAAGTCAAGAACCTGGTATTGGGAAAAAAACCAACCAACCAACCAAAGAAATACAAGAAGCCTCACCAAACAAATAAGATAAAACCCAACCATACATGCACAAACACACCCTAGAATGACATGTTAATAAGGCTGTCATGTTACTTCTGCTGCAACTTATTCTCTAAGTTAATTACTCTATTGCTCCAAGACTGTCTGGGAGCTTCGAAAAAGATAAAGACAAATCATGCAGAGTCCAGTGAGAGTTAACAACAACAAAAATCCTGAGAAAACATGACCTGTTTGCACAGTTTTGCAAAGAGAAGCCTGAAACAAAAGGAGCCAGAGGAACTGTCTTCACATATGCAAACACTTGGTGAAAAGAGTACAGAAATCATTATCCTGCATGAGTAATAATAGTTGGACAAGAAATGACTGGCTTAACTAGCAGAGAGACTTAAGACAGAGACTTAAGTTAAATATTAAGAAAAGCCTCCTGACTATAATGATAGTTATGTACTAGCTATAAATAGACCAGCGAAGAGGTGTGGTATTCCCCTCCTTTTGATTTTTGTAAGAAAAGATCAGACAAATGTCTATCCAACATGATTTCACTCTATTTGCTGCTGCCTCAGAGTAATGACTGACCTCATGGAATCCCTTCCCTCCTCATTTGGTTAAACAAAGAAATTATAGATGTGTAAGAACTGTTTATCAGCACTATTATATCTCAGCTTCAAAAGTACACTCTTTGCAACATAAACATCTTAAACACTTCAATTTATTACATTGCTGTTGTCAGACTGTTAGTGTACTTAGCACAAAACATTTCAGGAACATAAAAGCCACACCTTTTGCTGCTGCAGGTAAGTCACAAAAGTGGGCAAATAATTGGATGGTAATACAGAAATAGAAGCAAGTGAGGAAAAAATGTTTTCCTGCTATGGAAAAAGTTACAAATTGCTGGCATAATTTTAAAAATATGGAATAATTTGAGATATAACAGCAAACATAAGTAGAAGACTTTGCAAACAGACAGGAAAGAAAGCATCAAATCTCTACAGGTCGCCCTACATTACCAATTCCTAATTCTCAGTTTTTAAAGCAAATGCACATACCCCTGCTTTGGTCTTGCTCAAGTAAATCCAACCTCAAATGATGATATTACTATTAAGATGGAGTCTAAACTATGCCATATGTCTGTTTGTGAGTCATGTGTCTCTAGAGCAGTGGTTCCCACAGACAAAAAACAGTGCAATATCCCAGCACAAAACCCCATCCTTCCTTCAATTATTGGCACCAATCCTTCTGCAGCCCCTCAAAAAAATATACTTAAGGTGACTATATTAGAAATATTTCATAAAGACCTGCAAACAAGCACGTTTAGTCTCAGAAATTAGGTTAACACAAAGCATAAGATGCATTTGTCATGACTACTGTATTACCAAATCAAGATCTCATAGCAAGATCCAGAAATGAGAATCGCTACTAATGCACTGCATGCTGAACACGTTCCCGCTGCTCAATTATGCTTGCAGTGTTATTTTACAAGGTATGTGCAATTATGGCATGTATGATCTATTCTGACCTATTCCTTAGTACTACAAAATACCAGATTATAACAGCAAATGCAGTATTTACTCTTTTTTTAAAAAAGAGGTTTCCTCTCTCCTTCTGCAGCATTAGAACTCACTCATTTTTTATTTGTTTGTTTTTAAATTTTGGATTGAATACTGTGTCAGTTCTGCTTCAGAATTTTAAAAGCTTAAATTTAGAAATTAATCTTTCGGGACATCAAGCTTATTTGTTTGCTAATTAGATAAATCTAGGTAGAGTCACTAGTCAATATACATATTTAAATCATTAATTTCATGTATGAAAATAAGCTCTGCAAAAGTAACCAGTAACTTCACTGCACTGGTGACATTTTCAACATGCATTTGTTTTTCTTACAAAAAAACACAGGATAGTGTTTACAGCAAAGATTAAAAGAAAAAAATAAATAGAAAATATGTTCATTATTCCAGACATAACATATACCCTCCAAACAGATCAGAACACCTTTGGCCATGTGGTTGGTGCAAGAAGAGGAAATTGATGACAGAAATCACTCTATTATCATTCTCTGGTTGCATTTTATAAGAAAACATTCTTTTCAGTTCTGAGAATGCTCTATTAGCCTCTTAGGAATCTGTCACAAAAATAAATTATGTGTTATTCATGGCTTTTGACTTGTTGATGTAAAAAGTCAGCCTGCAGTAAGGACAATATAGATGAAAGTGAAAAAAAAAAAACAAACAACTTAAGACTGCTAACATGCAAAGCTTTTTTTGAAGTTATCCATAAATATTTACTAATAATAGCAGGGTTTTAAAAAAGAGTAATTCTGATTTGCAGCCAAATATTAAATTTTAAGAAATTGTAAGAAAATTATGTAAAGAAAACACTACAAAGGTGAATTAAGTTTACAGCATGATCAACTTTCTTGCTTTCTCCAGAAGAAAACCTTATAATAAACAGTAAGTCTTCTGCACTTAGGCTCAAATGGCTTTAAATTCCTTAAGTCTGCACACTGACTAGCTTCCTAAGAACAACAGCAAGAAACGAATAGGTCTTTGACCAAAATTGAAAGGTTATTTGTTTTTACCACAAATTACTCAGTGTTTGATCAACACAAAACACAAACAAACATTAACCCACAAACAGAAAAAAGTTTCCACACCATGATATTAAACAAGACAATGATCTTGTTGCAATATGCTAAAAAATTCTACCTGTCCCAGATCTGCCTACTCACATATACTATGAAAGGTCTCAAGATTACCAAACACTACAGCTATCCTAGAAGAAGTTTTCTCTGAAACTTTAGTTTAGAAATCTGAGCAAGCCAAGACAAGCAACTCGGAACCTCTGTTTTCTTCAGCGTAGTCTTCCATTAGTGTCAGATAAATCACTGACACAGTGTTCATACAGACAAACTGTACACAGAATTTTCTCCAGCAATGAGTCGATTTGACAAACATCACCTTGCTATTCTGCTTTATGAAAATACAATAAAACCTTAGGGAAAAAAATAATCGAATTCATTATATACAGCTTCATTCTCTGAATCAATATATGGGTTCAGTACATTTCAATGGTAATCATGACAGAACACGAAGTGTAAAGAAAACAGGAATTAAAGCAAGTTCCCATTTTTAAATGTATTTCTGAGGAAAGCAGCTATTAAAAACCACTCCAACACTGTAAGCAAAGGTATACGTGAAAATAAAATTTCCTCATACAGTGTTTGTTATTTTCAAATGACAATGAAAGCTTTAGCCATAGTGTAGGAAAAAAAGCGACAACCAACCAAGAAAAATCTTCTAAGGTTTTTCAGTGTAGCATAAGTACTAACTCATTGCTGCCCATTCCCTTAAAACTAACCATGAAGGGAATTCCATAGAAAGCAACATTTTCTAGAGTATTCTGCTAACAACTGCGATACCACAAAAGAATCCAAGGTATCGTGCAAGACAAGCATGTGGACATTCATTCTGCAAATAGTATGTCTTTGCCACATACATAGCAACACATTTCTGAAGGCCTCCAACACTCTGCAACGTGCTGCATTGTTTAAAGCACAGAAATGTTACGGCCCTTATTTCAAGGCAGGCGTCTATTATCTTTTACCACCCTCTTAGAAGACATTTCATTATATAATATAGCGTAGAAACGCTCGGTTTATTTAATGATTTGATCTTCAGTAATTCCACACCCAAAACCTAAAACCAGATTTATGAAGCAATAGAGGAAGCCAGGAAAAAAATAATTAAGAATTAAAAATCGTGTGTGCTGCAATGAAGATCAAAAGCAATAAAGGAAAAAATAATCTAGCATTCGCTTTATCCCCCGACAAAGATATATCGCAAAATCTGACCTACATAACCCAATTCGTAGCACTGATATCGCTGCAGAGCAATTTGAAGAAGCTAGAGCATCAGTACGCAGGTTTACGGTGACATACAGATATTTGTAGAGCTCGGTAAATCCTTAAGATACTGCAATTGTAACGCAAATAACTAACACGTCGTGTACCCCCATCACCCCAACTACGCCGCTCCGTACCTCCATCTGCACAGGCACACTGCCCCCGGCGGTTCGCACAAACCGTCTCTCCCCGGCCCCGATCCTGGGCACGTCCTAGATGCCGAAGCTGCCCCAAGCGTCCCCCACACCGGCATCCCCCTCTAACGCGCGCCGGCAAACCCGCCCCCGAAACGCACAGGCATCAGCGCAGCCGAGGGCCGCCCCTGGCCCGGCCTTTCCCAGAGCCACCCCCGCGCGCCCCGCCGGCACCGACCTGTGTCACAGCGGAGGTCGGGCGGCCGCGAGGGACCCCCCGCGCTGCCCGGCGGCGGCGGGCGCAGGCCCGGATGGGCAGGCAGCGCGGAGGGAGCGGCCAGGTTTCCGGAGAGAAGCCCACCCCCCTGAAGGAGGGAGGGAAGGGGCTCGGGCCTACCCGCGCCGGGGAACGGCGGGGAGGATTGACAGGAGGCACCGAGGCCGGCCCAGAGGGAACGGCACGCCCAAGCGGGCCCAGGAGGAGGGAAACAAGAAAGGAGCCCCCGAATCGGTGGCACCACGGGGATCGGGCCGAGGGAGAAAAGGGTCCCGTCGGGCGTAAGGCGCCGACGGCCGCCGCCGCTTCTGCTGCCAACCGAAAGCTCCGCCTTCTCCTCCGCCGAAACTCGTGACGTCGGCCGCGCGCCGGGGGGGGGGGGGCGGGAGCGCAGGACGTCACGGCGGCCGCGCGTCACGGCGCACGAACAGCGGCTCGCTCTGCGCGCGCGCGGGAAGGGGAGGTGGAGAGTGGACGGCTTGTACGCGCACCGGCGTTTCCACACACCCCCTCCCCAGCACCTCACCGGGGCCGGGAACTGCGGGTGTCCGAGACCCGGAGCAGGACAGCACGGGCCGTCTGGCACCCGGGAGAGTGGGACGGCTCCAGGCCGCGCCATCCCCGGTGCAGCGAGGGAGGAGCGGTGCCGCGCCGCCTGCTGCGTAGTCGTATCGGCGGGGGCAGTCGGGGCTCCGGCTGCAGCGCGCTGTGGGAGCCTCTGCGGTACCCAACGGCCGCGGCAACCTGACAGGCGAACAGCGCGGGGGTTGTGTGCCTCCTATGGACAATGCTCGAGTAACGTGCCGCACGCCACTGTCCGGGGGGGCTGCAGCTGCGTTTTGTCAAACGGCTTTGGGTTTGGCCCAGCCTCCTGATGCAGTTTAGAGACCTCGATTGTTCAAGGACAGCGTATTACTATTCACCTCGGTACACTCGTGTCTCCTCTACTGCTTAAAAAAAAAACCTTGCCCCCGACAAGCCCAGAAATGCAGGCCTGCAGTAGGAAAAGCTGCATTGACTCCATAGCATGCAGGCTGGCAAGGTTTTTGGAACAATCCAAAATGCTGCTTTGCTGCCTTTAGGTTGTCCATTTCTCCCAGCAAAACGCAGAAAGTTCTTTGCAGGAGTCACCTTCTTCCCTTCGGAAGTCAGTGATTGAAGGCAGCATCCCTTCAGCATGTAATCAGCAAGAAAGCACTCCCCAATGCATAGCAGAACAGTTATTACTGCTGCCCACGGAGTCTAAGTAGCAGATGACTATAAATATTACTATGCCACTGTAATTAGTTTTGTATAGAGTTAAAAAAAAAAAGCTTACAGGCATGAACCTCTGTGTACAAGATGCATAAATCACCCCTGTGCATTAGCAAACCCCCTTGTGACATGCTGAGGCAGTGTGTGTGCAGGAGTCACACCGAGGTAGCCGTGACCTGTGCTGCTGCACCTGACTGCACAGTGCAGTAATCCCAGCTGAGCCACTGATGTGCTCTTTTCTGGCAATGAGGCCAGAGGCGTTTAACCTTTAAGACAATTAAAGATTTGTAAAGCTTGGGCAAGCCCTCAAAATCTACCCAAAAAAACAGCTGGGGGCTTTTTTTGGCCACCTTAAACAAACCTGGAAAACCCCAGTCAAATGAAGTGTAAGACCTACATCGTCACTATAGGTATGTATAATTAGGCAGGGAAGTTCTTTCAAACAGACGTGTCTCAGTGGGTTAGAGACCTAAGCTGCACACCCAGGGCAAGTAAATTTCCAACTGAACCACATACCCAAAAAACTGCAAGGCAAGGCTCACAGCCTGTTTTAGTATCTTCCACTGATAGACACTGTAGGAAAGGATAAAAACAAACTTAAAAAATGAAGAGGATTGTGACAGAGAAGGATCAACTGATGAAGCATATGCAAAAAAGGCACAAGGCTCTGAATCACACTGATTAATAAGAACGCCAGAGCCAACATGAAGGAGACAGTTATCCTCCAAGTGAAGACACTTTGTTCCACAGTTGGCAAAACTGTAAGCCATGTTCATGAGACACTTTTTGAGACCTATAGTCTTTAGAAAAGTTTAAAAGGTGACCTTTTCTGCTAAATGATAGGGAAAGAGCCAAGAAAAATGCTGACTGGGTGATGCTCCTGCACCATCAGGCAAGATCAATGAGCCACAGCTGCTTACACAGCTTTGAAAACACACCCTTGCCTTAATGTTCCAGTTCATGGCCATTTGTCAGTTTTAGCATCTTGCAAATGGATTTCACTGATGGAGGAAGGGTTAGTGAATGCTAAGTTTTCAAGTCAGAGTTCCTTCACTACAGAAGAAGCCAGCAAGGGTTGTGGAAAATCATCCCACATTCCTCTGCCCTCCTGGTCCTTTTTATGCCTGCATAAAGCCTGTGAAGTGCAGGGCACTCTCACTGCACTATAAGCACCATCCCAAGAGTGCTTTGCAGAAGTGATGTACATCCTGACAGCACAATTGTACCATAATCCCTGAAACAAAGTACCTTCGGTATCAGGAGCAGGGTAAGCAGTTACATATTGACTTCAAGATAAAAACATATAGATCAACACCAGAGACTAGCAAGTCTCACACTGTCTCATACAGCTCAGCCCAAACACAAGGACATGGTTCTCAGACTGAATGTCATGCTACTAGAGCAAAATAAAGCTTATAGGAAAACTGTAATTGCTGATATGGAAGAGTATAAAAATAGATGACAGAAGTTGCAGTAAATCATATTAGTTATTCAGGCATTCAGTATGAGCCTTATACAGGCAATGGAAGTTGGGAGAAGCAGGGGTACAAATTATAGGGTAAGAACATCTTTGGACAGTCTACTCAAGCAATTGACTGCAATCTGACACTATATCTCTCCCCAGATTCCAGAATCAATCTCATTGCAGTAAGATTCAGGCTGGATGTTAGAAAAAAGTTCTATACAGAAAGAGTGATTGCACATTGGAATGGGCTGCCTGGGGAGGTGGTGGAGTCGCCATCACTGGAGGTTTTTAGGAGAAGACTTGACAGGGTACTTGGTGCTGTGGGTTAGTTGCTTGGGCGGTGTTGGATTGGTTGATGGGTTGGACGCGATGATCTTGAAGGTCTCTTCCAACCTGGTTTATTCTATGTATTCTATGTATTCTATGTAAGAGGCTCTCACCTTCTAGATGCATTTCTTGAGGCCAACGAGTCCCTGTATTAGTTAACACTAAAGCCACAGCTTACAAGACATTCCAAATGGGAACAAACCTGCCCCTTCTCATGGTCATGCCCTCATCCTCCTTCTCCTTCCCAAGTCTCCTTGCTTCTCCACCACTCCATGTTACCATGTTTTGACATACATCCAGAAAAGGATATAATTAAATGATTAATTTCTAGAAAAAGCACACTGTAAATGAGACTGGGCAGCAGTACTGACAAGTTTGTCTGCTCCCACCCCATCACTGAAGTTTATGAAGCAACACATTTACCTTTAGGACTCAGCCATATTCAGTAATCTAGAACACAGTCACTGTTGACTTCACAAATAAGATTATTCCTCTAAATTTACATTACTCAGCCATTTAATACAAGTCTGCTATTCAAGATGGCAAGAGTAAACTGAAGAGGTGCTGACTGCAAGTGTATGAAATTACACTATGTGGCAAATAGCATGCTTTCATAAAGATCATGTAGGATGTTCTATACAAGACTAAACATACCCATAAGAGCTTGTGGCAACTGTTGCTTCGTATTTGTCCATTTACATCTTAAGGCAGACAACGGATCTTGCTGCAGTGATGCTGCACAGACTGTGTTCTCTTTAGCAAACACAACTGTTAATTTTTAGAGAAAGAAGATTTTTACAATGCAGACTTAATTTTACATGAAGTAAACCCCTGAATAATCAATGATTAAAAGCTAACTAACTAGCTTTAATAATCAATATTCTGGTTAACACAAAAGAGTATCTGTAAAACATAAAGCAAGTACAGTTGACAAAATTTTCCCTTCATGGGTCTACACTGCTTTCTATGACATATTTGGATATAAGACCAGACAGCAGAGCAAAAAGCACCTATTTATCAATGGAGTATCTGATGAGGGGTAGGCTGAAGAGGCACAAGTTTAGCCAGAGGTCAATATTAAAGTAAATGAAAAGAGATTTCTAACAGAACAATAAATGTATTGTCATCCTAGCATTCTTCTCGTTACAACTGTACAGTGCAGCAAACATTTAAGTTTCAGTGGTCAATAAATCTCCTTGATTCTTCCTAAAGTTCCTTAGCCCTTTTCCCCCAGTTTCATCCAGCTCCCTTATAAAATAAATAAAATAAAGTCCTGTTCTCTAAACTTCAGATGCCCAAATATTACACAGGCCAAGGATGTTTTTGTTACCACACCCTTTTTTTTTTTTAACCTCTCGATGCCTTTTGATCTAGTGCTGTTGGTATAGGATGAGCTTTGCTACAGCTGATTTTATCTGCAGCACCACCAGCAGAGAGCTGAAACATTAATGCTGCCAGCTGACACAACACTGGGTTTCTGCAAGGTGCTGCAAAACTTTGAAAATAAATTTAATCTGCATAAAGAGACCAAAATAAAACCTCTGTTCTGAGAATAAAAAATTTCATATTCTTCCTGGTGCATGAAGAGGAAGGGTGGGGAGGAAGGGAAGGGAAGAAAAAAAGGCTGTGAGCATCCCAAAGCTGTTATCACAAAGGAGTTACTATCCTAGTAGTCAATATAATCTGATAAGCATTTTAACATTGTGCACAATAAGCCTTAACACATGGGGGACAACAATAATGTTACTGGGGGAAAAAAACAAAAGAAACCCCAACCACTGAATGCTGATATTTCCCCATTTCCTTTCAAGAGCAGTGCATTATGGCTCCACAAATTGTAGCTGTTTAAGCTTCTTGACAGGGAAAAAAGCACATGCAGGAACAAAGACACTCTTCTAAAGAGCTAGCTTACATCTCCTTAATACATTGCTTTGCTGGAACTTGAAAACAGCAAGGTCAGATAAAGGTTGCTTGTATTCAGTGCAAGTGGAAAAGTTTGTTATGTTTCTTACTTGAGAAGGAGTTCATTAACTGCTGAGTGAACATATCTCCCACACAGGAGAACACTCACCTTTCTAATGTTCCATCTCGCCAAGACAAGTGATGCATTTCACCATCGTTATGTATAGATTTTCTGTCCTTATTAATTCTCAGACTCCAGTAAAGTTAAAGAGGAAATGTGCTACAGTACAAAACAATTATTTAACAGTTTATTCTCAAATCTTGTAGAGAACAGTTCTGGGATATAATAATTTAGTTTTATCAAATCACTTCATTTCACATGAAATCTGCAATCCACACATACAATAAAAGCTCACAATCAAACGCGAAGAGAAAGTAAATTCCACAAGTCTCAAGCCTGTTCATGTTTAACCTTCTTTTACTGAAAGATATTAAGAATGTAGAAATAATCTCTCAACAGACAGAGTAATTTTACTGAAATGCAATGGTCTAGGCTTCTAGAGTTAGTTACCTAACGGGTGCATTTTTTTTCAGGAATTCTCTTGCTGTGTACCCTGAACTAATATTTGCAATAATCAAAAATATACCTTGCATAAGAGATTTGAAAAAACACTGATTTTATCTCTGTGCAAGTTTCTCACAACCACAGAAATGAGTACCCAGTTACTAAGGAAAGAGGATATATCAGAAGGAGAAAGCATTATGGCTCAACCCTCCTTCTCCCTCACAAAACTGGTATTCAGACTTGCATGAAAAAACAGTCTACGTGTACCCATGTAAGCTCCTATATTTTACTGAAAGACATAAATTGCAAACATCTTTGCAGAGAATATCAGCTGGGATACATTCAATCCAAAATGAAGTATTGGTGCTTCTATAGCATCAACCTGATTTTACAGATTGAAGTGAATGAAAAAATGGACTAACAAATACAAATACAGCCTCTTCAAGAGACATTACAGAATCACAGAATCGTAGTGGTTGGACGGGACCTCTGGGGATCACCTAGTTCAATCCCCCTGCTAAAGCAGGTTGACCTGGAGTAGGTTGCGTAGGAACAGGCAGAGATATATAGTGCAAGATTTCTGATTTTTAAATAGATCTCTGCATTGATCACAAAACATGTATTTTAGAGACACTAGCAAAAAACCCCTGTGTTAACACTTTAATCCAACACAGTATAGATAGAAAGTTGCTCCTTTACCAGTACAGCACAGCACAGAAAGCACCGCAATATACACCACAGCCTTTGCTTGCTCAGTGATTGAATCTATACTGTTTCCTATCACTGTATGTTAAAGCTTATTTATCTGATTATTCTACTATCAAATGTAAATTGCAGCCACTTTAACTCCATTATGTCATTATATCTGCAAATAATTCAAAACATCCCCAATATGATATGCCATATTACTTTGAAACATTAATAATTGTATTCTGCCTTATTTTTCAACTCTTTTCAGAGAAATACCTACTCAGGCTTTGAAATAGTTTCTGAACATTCAGTGTGTGGCTGAACAGAAGCCTAGAGCTAGCAGCCACCTCAAGGGTTACTGATTCAAGTAATAAGAACAAAGATTTAAATTCACTTTTCCCCAGATTAATCCAGAATAGGATTCTGAAACCTTCCCTCTCTGCCATCTTCACCTTGAAATAAGTAATTTTTTATTCACTTCTGACTGAGATTCTTCATTATTTAATGCCTCTGCAAATGGAAAGTTTGTCTTTTGTAACTTTTCAACAGACTGAATGTTTTCAGACCAACAAGTGTTTTCAGAGAATAAATATACTATGTACAGTTCCTCAAATTTTAAATATAAACCAGTGAAAATTGAGCCACTCTGTATTTATGTATGAACAGAAGAAATTACATTGCTGAGAATACTAATCACAAAGTGAGATTATTAGCAAGTGCACAGTTGGGAGTAAGGTGAAATCCTATTCTTCTAGAGCTTTGGCTTGAACTTGCCAGAAAGAAACTCTTTAAGCACATCAGTATTTTTTCCTTCTGGTGGCGAGGGCCATCTGTCATGATCTGAGGAAAACGAAACAACACACTTAGTTGACTGAGAAACTAAGCATTTTAGTTTTGTGTCCTCCCACTGCCTGACCTCAGTTCTTTGAATTTCAGTATTTTGTAGCCCATTTCTTACCAGGTATTTCTAGGTTATGGCTATATAAACTCTGGCCTCCATCCACAATCATGGTTATTCCAGTTATGAACGAAGCAGCTGGAGATAGCAGGAAACACACTGCAGGAGAGATCTAACAAAAGAATGACAATTTTAAACTTTTTTAAACTGCTGGGAATTGTTTATGTCAAAGACACTTGCAAAAGTTTTACAAACAAGACACGCTCAGTAATGAAAACCCTAACAGTCTTGAAGCCATTTTTCCAGCCACAAACATGAAGTGCATAACAGATGAAAACCAGTAAGCTCTCAAAGAGCAGCATCAGGTGCCAAAAATCAAACAAGGAAGCTGACTAGCTTATCAAAGATGCACATTCTTGGTGGAAGAGAGCTAAGTGCTTTCAAGATACACTTTTTTTTCCACATTAATATTCATTTGTTCAGTTCTCTCTGCTGGAAGTCAACCTTTTCAGGAACTGATACCTACTATAAAACACTTAAGCTGTAAGAAGCATCTAAATGAATTTTTCAGTTAAGTCTCCCACTTAGCACTACAACACATTACTACAGTTTTTCTCTTTTTTAATATTCCATCATAATATGTTATACATATAATAAAGATGATTCAGAAGAGACACAGAAGTAGAAACGCTACAAATGTTCTGAAATACGTTACCTCCTCAGGAACTGCCGCCCTCTTGGCAGGAATCTTTGGTATGCTGTTTAACCACATCACTGGTCCTTGTTCTCCATAGTTGGCAAGAGCAGTTTCTGAAAATACTAGTCCCTATTTTAAAACAGGGTAATGAAAATTAAGTTCTCTTGCATATGTTTAAACTGTGATCATTGTAAAATGATGAAGTCATCATTACTGGGATTTTCTGTAGAATTTATCCAAACAACACTTGAATGCAATCTTTTTAACTTAATGGAATAGTGTAATTTATACAAGAAGGTGATTTGGCTGCTAGCCACATCTCCAAGTGCAATAATTTAGATTATTCCAGTTCTTGACTGTCACATCAATAATTATAAAGCGAGGAGTACAAAGAAGAAAGTCAAAGACTGTTTTGAAATCACAAGCATTTCATAATAGCTTGCAGCAGAAAACTACAAAGCCCCTAGAAAAACTTATCAATAATTTGTCACCTGTAAGGACACTAGATTGGCTTTATTCTGAACTATGAAGCAGATTTCTCAGTCAAAATTCAGACTCTCCCTATTTAGCTTCTATAGAAATAGAAAAAGGCAACTGTCTTTGCTCCGATGATTACATACAATCCAGTTTAGACTTGAGAAGGAAGACAAAGGCTACAGCAATGGAAACACAGGGTTACGTAAATTAGTTATGACAGAACCTTTGCAACTCAAGGTTAAGTATGATTACAAACTTTTAAGTCACCCATGTAGCACATGTTATGATTTCTAAGATATCTGTAAAAAGCAAGTGACTATATTTTGGGAGCTAGGGAAGTAATTCCAATGTGAAAAGACTGGGTTTAGAATATATGTTTCCCTCTATATGTACCCATTCTCTACATGTTATTTTGCTCCTATGAAGCAGTAACCATTTTGTATGGTTACCACACACCTGGTGTGTCCATAAAGGTGACAGAAGGATATAAAGTATTATTGTAACTACAATGTGGATTTTTGCTACAAATGTAGTAATAAAGAAAGCAAATACTTTTGAGAGAGCTAAACCACTGAACTGTTTGCTTGTCAAGAAATTCTTTTGACATGTGCTATAAAATATAATTAGTATGATTCATTAGGTAATTAGCATGCCTGAAAAATATACTTACATAATAATGTTATCTTAATTACTTACTTCCCTAAGACTTAGAAAACCAGAAATGAAAACCCCAAAACCAACAAATAAACAGGGAAAACGGTCTTGATGTTTAACAGGTCTCCAGAAGAGTTTGGCTCACAGATGCTATTTAAGAGCCACTACCTGAATGATAATCACACATCTGCCATTCTCTGCTATGCCTAAGAAAGTGAGAGAGATGTTTTAGGGGAAAAGGCACAGCAGGGTGTACACACATCCATGTCATTCCTAGTGACCAGTTAAACAAATCTGACAACTATAATGGGAGATAACTTCAGAATGTAGAAGCAGATGGAAAAAGTTTACCATTCCTCTTTTGTTTCCGAGGGAGTAAACATGCAAAAAAAAATCCAACTAGAAAATACAGCTGCTGTTTTCATATAGTTATTTTAAACAATTGGTGCATGCTACCTACTTCTTCAGAAATGTGGCAGGCATATTGTAGCTGACCTGTATAGTGGTTTCCTGTCTGTAAATATTTGATAAGAAAAAAAACTCAACACATATTTTAACATTTAATTTCTTTGAGAGAAGGTCCATTCCAAATACAGTCTTTTTATGCCTAAAACTAACCTGACTTAACCTATAAAAGACAAAGTAAAAGACATTATGTGACACAATCAGAGATTTTCAAAGTAACTTTGTAAACACAGGTAGAAACCATAAGCATATCTGAATCTCAAATAGAAAAAACATTTTGTGACCTCATAAATAATATAATCGTTACTGAAAAGCAATCTGAAATTTTACAACAAAGGTTTATAGGACAGGTCACCAACTCCTGCCAGGTATCATTTCATTAAGCTAGGGAAAAAAAAACCAAGAGCAACAAGTCAAAGCAGAAAGCAGAAGCAATTTTATTCTGCATCTATGGCTCTTCACCCAAACAGTGCAAAACACTTTCAAATGACCTGAAGAACATAGATGGGGGAATCATAATTAAATAAATACATACATATATAAATAAACCACAAACAGGCTATAGATTTTAAAAATCCCTTTGGGCCTGGAAGTTTTAAGCATGAACATGTACAATAGCTAAGCTTAATCAGGCTGTTTGCCATTACTTACAGGAGCAACACTGTTGATTCTTACTCCGCTGTGGGCCCACTCTAAAGCTAAACTCTTGGTTAGGTTATTCACTGCTGCTCTTGCAGCTCCTGTATGCCTGTTGAGAAAAGAAAGCAAAGGAAGCATCTGTCCCCTCAGCCAACAGTGCTCTATGTTCATTCTACCACAGCTTCACTAGGGAAGTCAGAATAGCTTTCCAGCCATCTGAGACACATTTTCTTGTTTGTAAGTTTGGCTGTAGCTTCACATTTTAAACAAGCTATGCTATGATTTCCTGTCACTTCTGGAAATACTTATCATACCTTCCCCAATGTGATGTGAGGTCAGCCACCTGCTACTGCTGAAGCAGGCTTATAAAATGAAAAACAACTGAAGGCAAAGTTCAAATTGTGTAGAACTACAAAAGGTAGGCTGCACAGGTAAAGCAACAATTGCAAGGTCAGTAGTCTGAAAATATTTTAGAACTTCTGACAAACATGATTAAAATGAGCTATTATTAAAAAGCCACTATGGGTGGATGGAGATAGAGACAACCATAGACTGGGTGATCTCGTACATTTTGCTGCTGTAGGAAACTAGTCTGAAATGAGCACAAGCTTTAGAAGATGCAGGCAAACTTACTTCAGTGATGAACAGCAGATAGTGGGACTCAGAACAAACTAAGAGTTTAGCTCCTTTAGCCTAGCAAAACAGACTTACAGAGGATAGATACAATAGATTCCCAAGTACCAGGAAAGGAGTAATAAAGTCTTAAGAAAAGCATACGAAACCCAAACTTACTCGTATGTCCAGGCCATAAATAATTAACCTCCAGACACACTATGAGCAAACATGTTCAGTTCTATGTTCAGAATTTGTATTTACAAAAAAATGTACCAGGTGATTTTTGGTATGTGTGGTGGCTCAACTCCTAAAGGTATGTCTTTTTCAATAGTACATGAGTGTCAGCTCAACCAGAACTTAATTTGAAACTAGTTCTGTCCATCCTTCTACATCCACACAAAACAGTTACTTGGGAAACTTTTTTCTACTGTTGTTCAGAATTAGGGGTTTAATCTCAAACTCTCAAGTACAGCTTCGGCCTATTTGCTGTGGCAATTCAACCAGACTTAACAGGAGTGGATAAGCTCAAGTAACTGTAGCTTCAGCACCACCCTGTGGATCTCTAAATTTATTTTGTGCCACCAAGGACAAGGTAAGTGAGAAACTATTCTGCTGTTCCTTTAAAATGTCACATTTTTAAAACTTCCAGCCATTAATCAGGACAAAGAGAGATAATTTAACATTTGCTTAAATTATATATTTTTTTTTTTTCAAAAAAAGAAATTGTAAAAATGCAGCATTTTGACAGCTTAAACATTTCCTTTGAAAACAAAATAATGGGAACAATTAATTTTATGAGTATTATCTGGAGCTTTTTTGGAGAAAAAGTTTCAAATTATAAAGCTCCTGTTCGCCTCCACCTTGAGGGCAAAGAAACTGAAACAAACACAATACACATATGGATATGGAGGATGCTGCCTTTTCATACAGACAGCTGTGATCATTTGTGTCAGTATGAAAGCACTAGCACTAGCGATCTTCTCCAAGAAAGATGGCTACAAAAGATGAGAGTAGAAAGGAAAATGGCAAAGGCAGGTATTACATGACCTGAAGGATAAAGCTAACACCTGGTAACATAAGAGAAGTGATCCTCCTACTCCCATTCTAACTCCCATAACTCATACACCATGAAGACCTACAAACTGATAGTAGCCGACCACAAGTGCCAAGTTCTTGCAAACCCGCCAGAAATTTGGAGAGATAAAAAGTAAAGGTTCCATTTCAGTCCAACTAGTCCCACAAACATACCATTTCCAGCGGAAGTTTCACTGGAAGTCTTGCTTCATACTTTCTTAGGAACAAGTCGACACAGATCAGATGCCCTTTACTCCTGTAGCCACTACTGAATTAACAAGAGATCCCCACACAAACAGCCTATTGCAATCTTGATCTAACTACTGTATTTCTATACTCTGCTGCTGCCCAGAGAACACCCTTCTCTAATGAAGTGTTTAGGAGCAACTAGTACTTCCTGGGGAAGAACATAGGAAAATGTAAAAATGAAAAATATATTACGACATTCCAGGAAACCCATTTCTCACAGCAGCAGTAATGTTGACAATGACACCACCATGTTCCTGCATCCAGGCGTTGTACACTGTATGAAGGAGGAAGATAACCTATAAATATCAGATGAAATGCATAAAAATGAACTTCCCAACTGAAAGTCAAATTTGGAGTCTCGACTCCAGCTACACTACAAATTTCCCATGCAGGTTGAGAGAAACAATCTGGACTTTATAACATAGCCTCACCATTGCTGAGACAACAGGCATGCTCCAGGTAAGGCTCTGTGATTATCAAGAAGCCTTTTGGTGGGCCTTTTGGTGCAAATTGAGATTTCATGCTTCTTTGTCAATTACTACCACATTCCCCACGCTAAGAATCATAGATCATATTTCCATTGAACTTTAAATTAACATCTTTGATGGGAGGAAAAAAATAAATCTTTTGCTGTGTTATGCAGAGCCACAAAAAAGCGTTTTCAGTAGTTGCTTAAGTGAATATCCAAGCCAACTGACTGGCCTTAGCCAGGAGATCTTACCTGCCCCAAAATGTGTATTTGTATATATGAAAAATGTAATGTACAGTTTAATGAAAAGCTATGAATGGCATTTATGAAAACAAATACTCACTGTCAGGTAAGTGTGTGAAAGAAGAAGGCAGGGAAACATTACTTGTCCAGTTTAATGTAAAGCTTTGAATGGCATTTATGAAAACAAATACTCACTCTCAGGTAAGTGTATGAAAGAAGGAGGCAGGGAAACATTACTTGTCTGCTGGTATTGCTGTAGAAATCCGAAACAAATAAACAGAAAAAGCTTGGGTGATCAGTCCTTACCTGCTTTGCAGCAGTAGAAGGTCCCTGTCAAGTTTGTGTCTATCACAGCATGCCAGCCTTTTGCACGGATGGCTTCAGAAGGACTTGCAAATTGTCCCCCTCCATTATTCACCAGGAAGTCAATCTTTCCATGAAGACTCAGTGTAGACTTCACCAAAGCCTCTACCTGAAACAGTATTTGTTAGTTTGGTATGCTGACTGAGCTATGTACCAAATTTCATTCTCAGATTTTCCTCTCTCATATTCTTTTCAGTCATGAAGAGGAGGTACCAGTGTGCACAAGATTGGTACAACAGGTTTAGTCAGACACAAATGATTGGGGTCAAGTCCTTCTTCATTTAGGATATCTTCCTGGTATAATGCAGGTGCTGCATAAAACAACATGACTGAAGGGAGGAGATTCAAGCCACAGAAGGCCTGTAAAAATCAAAGATGCACAAAAGCCTGATACTTCAGACCAAGAATTTATTTATTTTTTACAAGAGTGAGGGTGCTCACATGAGATGCTGCAATTATTCTTAGGTAGCTCAAGAAGGTTAGTTTGCTACCCTACAAAACATGAACTCCAAAAATTCTGGAAATTATATAAGCTGTCTTCCTTGCCTAAGCTACTTTTGGTCTATAAGCAAAAGGAACAATTACTAGTAAGAGCACAGTCTGGTGCTATTTATCTTTGGCTACTCTGAGAAAGTATTAGCAGAAAAGAAGAAGAGAGACTTTATTCATGCACTTAAAAAGCTGTCAGTGCAGAAAAGGTATGGCTTGAGTTCATATGGAAGGAAAGAGATGCTGAGAATCTAAACCTAATTCTTAATGCTGACCTAATCTGAGCTACAGGCTATAAACTAAGCCTTCTGCATTGCCCTCTATTTCAGAAGTACAGGAGCTTTGCCACACACTCACACTAAACAGAAGAGCACTTCTTGGGGGAAACTGTTTTTCAAAGCATTCAATGATTTTGCAGATATCAAAGCTGATATATTTTTCCTATTACAAGGTAGCAATAAGAACTCTATAGCAACTGCTTAATAATTTAACCTTTATCTCAAGAAATGGGTCAACATGACTCTCTTCCTGCTTCCCTTACCTCTCAGAACTAGATACTATGCATCAGTTATTCCTACTCAAGCATATATCACAAGTTAATCTAGCATCTGTGGTCAAAGAAAACAGACAAAAAACAAACCAAAAAAAGACAAGCAAAGCAAAACACACAGCAGGAGGGCCGCTGCTGCTGCTGCTACAGATTTGACTAGAGGAAGGATATCAACCAGCCTTCCTCTATATTGACTTAGCAGTAGAAAACATCAGAAATGAACAAGCCATGTGTGATCTGTATCTAACCAAGAGTGTCACCAACTCTGTTTCATAAATAGCTGTCTTACAGCTTTGGCTGCTAACAGTTCAAGATAATTTAACAAAGTAGTATGCATCCTGTGAGGATGCAGCTTTGAAGAAGAAAACCTAAACAGACGTATATTGACTTCAGCCTGATAGAAAAACTAAAGTCTGCTGAGAAGAAATGCCTTAAAAAAATAATTTTGATAGCTAAATCACCATCTTTAAGTCCTGAATGTCATCTTATTCTTCACATCAATCACTGCAGCTTGTGGAATCTGAGGAAAGAAAAAGAAAGCCAACAAAACCCCAAAACATCTGTGACAGCAATCCCAAAGCCATGACTTGTGAGAATTGTCAAGCCACAAAGTCTTTCAGGTTTGCTCACAAAGTTATGCCTTGCTAGGCAGCAAAAGTTCCCTCCCCCCTTGTGGGCAGTCTCCAGCATGTTGCTGATGATGTTCTCTTTTTCCTTTACAGTTTAAATGACTGTTTGTTGTTTCGGGATTTTTGCTAATATTGTTTAAATTGTTACATGTTCCTGCTGGTGAGATATCTGTTCCACAAGTGAGTATTTTGAACCAGTAAATAGGTTTTATTAGTATTTTCTGTTTTGCTTTTTTTAAAATAAAGTTATTCATGTTTTTATTAATGGTTCCATCTATTGAATATTAATAACCTCCATACGATCATAACAGAGAGAAAAAAATAGACATGAAGAGTCATTAAAAAACGCAGCAAACACATTAACAGAAGAAAAATCCACTGAGAAGACATTACAAGCACATTTTCGACAGGTGGACAACATGTGCTATGTTACATCAATTTAAAATGGCTCACATATTGTATTATAAGAAACTCTGTTATTGTTCCTACTTGTCACACCATATTCTTAGGGCAATAAAAAAACCTACCACCACAAACACATAAGAGTTCTGCTTTCCAAAAGCCAACAAAAGCTAGCAGGCTCTTCAGTGACAGCTTGGATGGCTTCAACTGTAGCAATCTTCACAATGGCTTTGTGTTGTAGAGAATGCATTGCTGTAGTGCTTCTTCCAATTGTAGTAAACATGAAGACTGCAACCTCCAGCATTGTGAGAAAGAGTGTCTGGTAGAATACATTTAGATCATAGTAAGAACTAAAGAAGACCCTTTCTACTCCCAGATATACAAAATCCACTTGTAAATAGCATTGTAAGAAAGCTGCTAAAGACTCCTTTGGTAAGCAAACCCAAACTACACAAAGCTTAAGCTTATCAGAAAAAGAGCAAAAAGAACAAAACCAGGCACTTCAGACATCACCAGAAGACTAAAGCTCTCACATACAGACCTTTTTTGTGTGACAACTCTAAAGTATTCCACAGTAGCACACCTTCACAGATAACTTCTATGGCAGTATTTACAAGGGACCAATGATTGTGTGCATTCACAGGTCACCTTGAACGTGAGTAAAACTCAACAGGCAAACTACCCACTACAGAGTGTTAGAGAACTACTATTTGGGGACAAGAAGTAGTAGGCATTATTGCACAGTGAAAACAGGTATTTTTTGTGTTATTGCCGTGTTATTTAAAAGTACAACAGGAATCTCTTATACACAGCTCCCCACCAAGCCACAGCCTTCCACTACAGGCTTCACACAAACAGGCATTAAGTATTTATAAACCAATCAAGACTATGACAAGCTATGAAGTTTATTGGAAAAGAAAAGATACTAGTGAACTCAGACAGAAGGTAAGTGCTGAACAGCAGTATTGAGTCTGTCTCGAGTCTTGTTTGTCTCATGTCCAAGACATAGGGTTTTACCGTCAGGGTCTGATCCAGCAGCAGTTGTTGCTGGAGCTCAAGTATAGAAAGGGGACACTGTGCACAGAATTTGGAATGTCTGGTTTCAAGAAGAGCAGGAGCTTACTAGAAGTACAAAGGTTACCTTTCACTTACCTAGGTATGCCTTCTACTTGTCTAGATGCCAGTTAAGGAAATGTTTGTCCAGAGTATGTAGAACAAAGTTTTTTCAAGAGTAAGAAGTTCTTTCATGTCTGTGTTTCTCCCATCAATTGATTTAGAGAAGCTCAACATTTAAGAAATACAAACACGTTTTCCCTTCCCAACCCCTACAAAGATAAATAGAAAGATCTTCTCATAATGGAAAAGGGATGGAGTCCTTCTTCTTCACTCTGGACACCAATATGTTGAGGCATTGGAATTAGTTAATTAGATCCTTAGATTTTGGACTCCATCTCAGCAAGTGCTAACTGACCTGCTCATTCAATACATAATGTGGGCAGTGCTAAAAAATATGCAAATAATTTAAATCACTTCAACTTCATAATCACAAAGAAGCAAGACTCATCACAACATACACCTCAGACCACAAGATAAAGAACTGATGCACAATCACTGCAGGATGAGGCCCCATGAAGACAAAGCACAGAAACCTCAGACGCACTTACCAACATTCCAGAACCCTTTACTCTTACAGCTTTAAACACAAAACGGGTTTGTTATCCTTTACAAAACACTCAATGGAAAATTAGCCAAAAGCAGCAGCAAATTCATGACAGAAATAAGCCTAACAGGTTATGCAGTGGCTGAAAATCTTCCATCAAGAAAGATTATTTCCTGCACATTAAATGAAAAGTAAGCTTTGTTAGAAAGTAAGAGGACCTCTGAGGATAAAGATTAAGAGACTTAAAAATGTGAATTCATTAAACTATTCCCATGATATCTGCCATCAAGCTTCTGCAGTAGTTAATTCACTGTACTTTCTTTGCCTCTTCCTAGGTCAGAAAAAAACTCTTAACAGACATATTGCACTATACGATGAGGGACAAATCTCATTATGCTTGAATTTCACAGATCCAAACTAGGCCACACATGAGGAATTAGCCATCTCATCTTCAAAGCAGGTCAGTTACTTTCAGATTTCTAAGAGGAGGGGAATTTTCATTTATTTATTTATTTAAATTCTAGCAATTTTGAAAACACTTTCATCTTTCTCAGATCTCTATTGAAAGTCCCTCCCTCTAGTTTGCCTGATTAAAAAATTAAAAACAGGACAAAATTCACAGGGGCCTTCAGAGAAATGCAGAACAACTGATGGAGATGGGGCATACTACAGCATGAACAGATGGCTCGTTCCTACAGGTGATCATGGTAGATTCCTTTAAGAAAAAAAAAAGATTTCCTCTTAGAAAGCTTTCAGTGAGATGTCAAAGAGAAGGATATACTAAATGAATGATGTAATTCTGCAGGAAACTTCCTGGGCTTTGTAGCTTGTGATGGATCAGTTCTGACATCCAGGGAGTCTTGAACTCCGAAGTTTTTTTCCCTTGCTGAAACATTTATAAGGTCTTTCTCCTTCACATTCTTAGGTACCAGAGAAAGGGGATGTAACAACTCACAAGGAATACACATTAGAGGCTCTCCTCTCTACCCAACAATGTGCTTCTGTGAATTTCTGAGGTAAATTCTCTTCATTCATACTAATCTGAAACCAGACAGTAAGTTGAAAAGCTACTAATTAGTAGCATACAGACCCAACACAGTAGTAGAAGTCTTATTTCTTTTGGGATGGAAGCCAAAAGTTTAAATGCCCTCTCACTCCATCTTTCACTGTAAACAGGAAGCTATTCCTGTATTTGTGAAAATGATGAAGTATTTTATTGCTATATTGCCTCTACTTAAGATTTGCCTCCTAGGCTAGGAAAGTCCTTCACTACAACTTTTACTGCTCCCTCTTCCTAAGACTCTATGTCCTAGGCACTAAAATTTAGGCTAAGAAAGAAACAGGTTTTTAAAGTGGATATATAATTATCTTTGGATAGATGGAAAAGCCCTAAAGCATTTTTCCTCTAGTCTCCACAAGGCCACTTACAAGAAAGTATTTACCATTGCTGCTCTTAGAAAATAGAATAAGCCACAGTGAGCAGTGGCCTGTGGAAAATCTGCCACACCCCTCAGCTCTGAGTTACTAACAGTTTTTATTAGTCTAAGTTCCCAACTGTTAATCAATCTAGCTTCAATTTATGAAGTGTAATGAAATGCTATCTTCACTACAAATTTAAAAGCTGAAAATAAGAGCCACACATTTCTGGGCCAATAGTAAACTTAGAAAGTAACAAGTGGTCAGGATTTAGCAATCTTTGAGAGTCTCAGCATTAAAGAGCTAACGAGGAGGACAAAGCCAGAAAAACAAGAGCTAAAGAACAAAAATCACAGGATGCCTCTAACCAGTAAAAATAACTGGTCTTTGAGATGTGCATCTGGAATGAATCAGTATTTGTTTAGTGAGTACATTTAAGTTCTATCATAATAAGCAACAGAAATTGTATTCCTTATTCAAAACTTCCACAAAAGACTTACAAAATTTCCACAATGATTTCTTCTAAACAGGACTTCAACAGAAAGAAGGGCAGTTGGAGAAGTGAAGTGAGTCAAACTGTAAGACTGAATCAATGAGTGAAAAGTTCACAACTGGAGTTTCATCATTCTAATCCAAAACTGGATTGTTGTTTGATCTACCTTATTCCTCTGAACCCCCTCTTCAAGAGATACAGACATGAAATGAGAATGGTTTGTAAGAAGCTACCACTGACAGGACACACCTCATAGTGGCTTCTCCAACATGAGAAGTTCTAAGAAAGTACTGATGTATCTGTAGACAAGTAGCTTAAACCACAAACAAGACAATTCCATGATGAAGCTGCAGAGTAATAGCAGACAGAAGTTTCTCCAAGTATCAACATAGCTACCAGTAACACAGAATAATGCCTAAACACTTTACAGAGTACTACAAACAAGGCTTTAAAAGCACCTCCAGGAAAGTTTCCAAAGCCATTTAAGACTGTTTTCTCCAATATATGTTTATTAAGGCATGCTTAATAATGTTAATGGCTTAATGTTTATTAAGCCATGCTTAATAAACAGGGAACAAAGAAGGAACAAATTATTTGTTTAGTGGAGATTACTTCTTTTTACCATCCAAGCATTCCACCATCTCACAGAGCAATTCAGTTCCCACTAAATAATTTTTAAACTGATGCAGAAATAAGATTCACTTGCAGAAGGTTATTAAGCATGCCAGAGTACTTTCTGTAGAAACAGTGACACGAAAGAAGCTTTAAAATTTTTGCTTCTTTTACCTCTTTTCTGTCCTGTAGCTTTAATCATCTAAGTTGCCCTCTGACATCTGTCATAAACTATTATATTGCACTGCTGATGCTAGTAAACACAAACCTAAAACTCACTGGTAGGTGAAGAGGCATACTGCACAGCCCCAGGGTTCATCTCCTTCAGGAGAGAAATTCTAAGTATATCAGCATTAATATTTTATGGCGTGAGCTGTTCCATGAGAGAAGAATTTTACTTCTTGCTTTACAGTTGTATGTTAGGAGATTTCCAGAATCTACATAGCTACTGAAGTTCATTAGCACTTCTTTAAGTTATGCTAGAGTTTAATAAAAGACTTTGAAAGGTTAAGAAAAATGTACCAATCAGTTACTGGAATGTTTTCTAGCTGTCTTCAATAACTTAAAAACCCAACCTGATGCCGGACTGGTAAATGTTTAAAAACAGAGATTAAAAAATCAGGAGGTACATGCAGACTTCTGAAGAACCTGGATTAAATACTTTTGCTCTTGATCTTCCATTTTTTGTAATACGAACAAAAAAAGAAACAAATCAAATGTGATAGTAATACAGTTTGTAGAGAGACACCTCAAATTCTAACCAGAATTTGAAATATGGCTAAAATAGTAGTATCTGTGAGGTTTTTTTGCTTTAATGCAAGCAAAAGTGTCAATGCTGGAAACTTGTGTCAAGTCACAAGCACTGAGATTCCATGCTATGACTTCCTGTTTGAAGGAACTAGTCTGAGGTCTCCCATCTTAACACTACTTCACTGCTGTCACAGAAATGTGACAAAGTGGGCTCCAGCCTGGCCGTAGAACATGCCAGTTTCAAGGCCTGCTATCTGAAATATATATGCATGGTCAGAAACATATTTGCAATTACAAATGTTTTGTTGCTTAGGTAGCTAACAGATGTTTTTTGCTCGGAAAGCACATCTTCATTTAGATCAACTTAACAGTGCTTTGCTGGTGCACCTGTCCTCTGATGTAAGCCACTTTTGAGAGGGCCAGAGAGGATCCTGGGAGACCTGAGAATTTATCTGCACAAAATGCTTTTGAGATGTTATGTCCTAGAGCAAGATCATAGTCTTTACCTCATCTTCATTGCGGATATTGCACTGTATGGGAGTCACTTTGGCAGGACTCATGGAAGAAAATGTTTTATTCAGTTCTTCTGCAGCAGCTTCTATTCGGTCCAATTTACGAGAGGCAATAACGACATTGCAACCTGTAGAGGCAAAAGGAAACTTCCTTCAGCCAACAGAGCTGAAATTACAGTTATACTAGGCTATTAATAACATCATTGTAGGATGTGCATTTATTAATCGCTGACTAGGAGATGCAGTGTTGAAGTTCTTGCAAGAGAGGGACATGACTGACATCAGGTGCTTCTTAGCAACAAGATCCCACTGTGCCAGGACAAAAAGCAATCAAAAAAATGTCCACAACATTCCTTCTCCTTCCTTCGGAAGAGAAGAAAGCCTGTAAGCTGCAGTCAGCAAAATAGCTTTCAGCCATCACTTTTGCTGCCTCTGATCACAACAGCCTCATTTATCAATTATGTGATTTAAAGATGTTTCAGCAGGTCTTGATTACACAAAAAGCTTGCTCCTAAAACCACAAAAATAATCTTAGTGTATGTCTGGCTGCAATTCTGACTAATGGTGAGCAAACGTAATGCTCTGCTTTTTAAGTCTACACAGTATGAAGGAAAGGATGATAGCCTCAGGAGATTAATTCCTATCTGCAGACTACAGACAGCAGCAGAGGCTTTCCCATGACACTGCCATGCACGAGAATCCTTGCTCAGAAATGAGAGTTAAAACTATGCAGGAGATCAAGCTTTCTATTTTTTTCAGCATTTGGATGCAGGACTCAGTCTACAAAGAAAAACAGTGCAGGTGCCAAACTAATAGCAAGCACTCACGCTACAGTCAGTCTAGTTTCTTCTGTCATACCAGCAGACTCGGGACTGCAATTGTTACTACTGAAACAGACTATAACAAATTAATTCCCAATGCAAATCCACTAGGCATGCAATTTCACATTATGGATAAGCAAAACACTAGCTTCCACTGCCAAGTGGGCAAGGAGGTCTTGCTCCCAGTTCCCTCCTTCCATAATCCCAGCAAAAGCCATTCCTTCCTCACACCAGCTCTGCTGCTCATCTGCTTTAATATAAACTAATTCAACACCCTCAGCCAGCCCAAAAAAGAAAATAACACCTTGCCAGGTGGTTGTGGGTTTTTTCACCTTTTTTTTTGTTGTTGTTACCATTTTGCTGAGTGGAATTTGGCCTCTCATGTGATCAAACAAACACCAGAATCAACTCGAAATAACTTGTGGGAGTAAAGAGCAGCAAGCTGTTGATTTGGCTCAGGCTGTCTTGTGGAACTACACATAAAACTAAAAATAAAATTTAAAAAAATAAGTAAATAGATGAGTTGAATTCTTCCAGAAAGAACTGCTGCACATACATATCCCTAAGAATGGGATCTTTACCTTCAATCTGTGGCCATCTTAAAATAACACGTCTTGGAGGTATCTTGATTTTTTAAACTAAAAATTCTATGTACTTGCACAGCCACCTGACTAATGCAGAATAGAGTTCATAAAGTGAACAATTACCAATTAACACAAAGCACTAAATCACAGTAGTATAGTTATGTTTATCAACTTAAGCGCTCATTAATACATATGGTGATACTGAAAAAGGTCCAGTAACAGACCATTCTTCTGCGAAATACACGTGCAGTACCTACTGCACAAGGTGCCCAGGGAAGTGGCAGAAGCCTCATCCCTGGAGGTTTTTAAGGCCAGGCTGAGTGTGGCTCCGAGCAACCTGATCTAATGTGAAGTGTCCCTGCCCATGGCAGGTGGAACTAGATGACCCTTGAGGTCCCTTCCAACCCTAACAATTCTATGATTTTATGACACTACTTCAGTTATTTTTCTTCGCAACGAATGACCACATCATTTCCTGACAGGGTCAGGGTGAAAAGTGCACAAGTTTCCAGATGAAAGGTTTAAATCTGTCCAGAAGGCTTCACAGAGGGCTTGTTGCAAAAACAATATACGTCATGACTGGCATTATGTCACTGTTCTTACAGACATTTTCTGGCCAGCCAGCCCCCTCCAGAAAAAACACAAAAGTTAAAGTTACACAAGGAAAAACTTCCCAGTCATTTTGTCAGGAGTGGTAAGCAAGTCTGCAGGTAAAGGCTACTCAGACTTAAATCACAGCTCTTCAATTTTCCCACATGTGCCTTATCTGCAAAGCTGAAAATCTGCAGCTTTGTTTGATGGTGTATTTTTTTGGTTGGTTGGTTGTTAGGATGTTATAGACATACAATTCTGTTATTTGTGGTTTTACTGGAAAAATGCTGCAGATCAAATTAAGCATAACTTTAAGGCAACCGAGTAAATAACATCAACCAAAAGCATGATTACATTTAAAAAGCAGCTCTTTACGGCAGCATGTAAGGACATTTGAAAGAAACGCTTAGTTTCCCAGTAATACCAAAGCAGCAGAACTAGCCCACACCTAGCTGCATAGAGCAAGTGAAAAGCTGGGGCAACAAAGGCCACAGCCAGGCAGAAATGTCTCCCAGCACAGTCTTAACAAAGAAAGCTCTTTACCAGGCAGTGAAACGGTGTGGTGCACATTTCAACACAGCAAACCATGGGGAGTGTGTGAGACCTAATGCTGGTGCTGGTATTTCGCAGACAATGTATGCAATCATGTTAATAAACATTATCTGGAACCAGCCTGATGATCCCTGTACTGAAGCCTGCAGAAAACGTGTTGCAACACAGATAACCCAGAAGAGGACCTTTCACTCCAGGTTATACTGCTTCTCTGTCATCAGCAAGGGATTGGATGTGGTACTTGAAGCCGTAGTTTAGTAGTCATGAGGTGTTGGGTGACAGGTTGGACTTGATCGCTGAGGTCTTTTCCAACCTTATTGATTCTATGAAGCAACACCCACAAAGCACAGGCTGACGACAGACTAACTTCAGGACCTTTCTGTCACAAGCACCGCAAGAGAAGCACCATTTCTCCAAGCTTACAGTGTGCAGCAGTTCAACACCACACTACGCGACTCTGTAAGACTCACTTCAACAACCAGATAAAACCTCCAGTTAGGCAAGACGAAAATTCACTTACAAGGGAGTATGAAAGAAAAGGTTTGGGTTTAATATGACCTCACTTTGACGTCTGTAGTTAAAATAGCACATCTTCCAAGCACCAACGGGTCAAGACAGCCTCGGATCCACCTTACCTCGTTCTCTTCGGTATTCACTGACTCCTGTCATAACGTCCTACCCACGAACCCCTCACAACCGACACCTCAAGCCCTGCCTACCCTCCAGAACGGACCACAAATCTCCGAACGCTCCCTGAGTGGCCGCCTCAATGTCCATTCCCTGCCTTCGCCTCACGCCGGGCCCGGCTCCACCGCCCCCCACTCTGCCCCATTATCCCACTGAGCCTCCTTGCGGAGCCCCACCCCACGCCCACCTAGGGCCAGCAGGTCGGCGGCGATGGCCTTGCCGATGCCGGTGCCGCCGCCGGTGACGATGGCCACCCGCCCGCGGAACAGCCCCGCCGCCAGCAGCCCACGCGCGGCCGCCATCTTTCCCCCTCCGCCTCACACAACGGTGGCTGCCACGTGACGCGAGCCCCGCCCGCCCGAGCGCCGGAGACGGCGAGCGGGTGGTGGCGGAGCGGTGCTGGCGGTGCCCGGGACCGCGGAGAGCTGGGTCGCTTCTGCGTCCTGCGGTACGGCACAGCGCGGCACCGGGGCCCGCGGGCGGAAGGCAGGTAAGGCAGGCGGTTAGCCATGGCTCGGTATTGCCCGGGTCCGTCGCCGCGGTGGAGGGAACCGTTGGACGCACGTTCAGCGCTTAGGAGGGATCGGTTCCTCAGGTAGCGTCCTCGATGTCGCCTCTGCCTGCTGCAGCCTCGCAGCAAACCCACCTAGTCCACACCCGTGGCCTCATCTGATATAAAGGGGGAGGGAAGGGGTTCCTATTTTTCTGAACCATTTCGGGTCACCTTCCACAGCGGCTCGGAAAGATGCCCTCAGGAGCGCGGGGCGTGGAGCCCCAGTAAGGAGAAGTCAGTGTAATGGTCTGAAGGTGCCATAAATAGCAGAAAAAGCTGCTGGTGGTCTCTTGCCAGCGACCCGCGGATGGAGAAGCCTCTCCCCAGGCAAGGACTTTGTCGGGTAGAGGTCGTGAAAGCTGTAGTGACATCATTTACCATATCCTAACACAGCCTATTTGTGCTAGCATGCCTTTGTGGTGGAGTTTTTTCCACTTAAAACTGCACTCGGCAAGGCCAGTATTAATTTTTCTGTGGACACAGAGGACAGCCAACGTTATTTTCCTTTCTAGACCACAGTGAAGTGACAGAACATCTTTGTCCATTGCAGGTGATTTTAACCAGTGCTTATATGCCCAGGAGCCTCTGTGTGCATGTTCAGTATCTTTCCAGGCATCTCTTCTTGTCTTTTTCAATAGAAAAGATGCTTGAAAGTGTGTCTCAATTTTGTCCTATTATTTTTGCCTTAGGGAAGATGGGGAATGTGAGGAGAGTGAGAAAAATCTTAGAAAGACACATATAAGTAATGTGGGAGATACATTGAGTCTGTTTTGGTTTTCTCATTTGTTAAATGGATTCATTTTCTTTTCCCAAAACACATTCTAAGGTTTAATACTTTAAATCAGAGACCATGGTAAGATAGCATCTTTACTCTGAAGCTGTATATTTCCAAGGAAGTTGTCTCTCCACCTTTTAACTGTAGGGAAGGAAAGGCATGGAGAAGTTAATGGTGTGTCCGGACTCATTCAGCAAAGCATGACAATACAGGAATGGGCTTCTGCATGGTAACTTAGGCTGGTGAGGCAACCATTAGACAAAGTTGCCTTCCAGCTGGGTAATTGTATTACTTTCTGGAGGGAAAATATGAAGCACTGTGGGTGACAATGAAAGAATTTCTGCAGCCCCCTTTAATTAACTTCCACAATTTGTAGCCTCCGCAGATCCCCATTAACTGTCTCTGACTATCCTACACATCTTAGGCAGGCTGTATCAGAATAGTGATTAATTAATCCCAGGGAGAAGCACTCATCTGTGCTAGTGAAGCAGATCTTCATATTCCAACCTGCTTGCTATCCTGACTGAGCTGCAGGCCACCAAGGAAAATGCAGTGGGCCCCTCTGCTCCTATGACTTGCTTTATTTCAGTGTTTTTCCCAGAGAGCATGGTCAGATTATTTTTCTTCCCTAACAGGATAAATTTCTTGTGTGTTTGTTTTTTTTTTAAATGTCTTAATAGCCAAAGAAAGGCCATAAATACAGGGCTGAAGACATGTGTTAAGGTTCTGTGACTGATGGGTGGGAGGAGAAAGGGAGAGACATAAAGCTTGGAGAGTAAGGAGGCAAGAAAAGGAGACATCCATTCCTTGGTATTCAATGGGTGGCAGCCCCTACTAGCACATAATCTGTCCACAAAGAACAGGCAATGGCTTCTATCCACTGTCATGTGTGTTGTCTTTAGAACCAAGGATTCAAAGTGTCCCTTTGTGTGAATCAATTTTAATCCAGTGGTTGAAATTAAAAATTATTTATGCTGAAAAGAAGAAAATCTTCTTAACTAAAATCAATTTTAATCTTCTCCTACGTGTGTACTTATTTACAAAGAGGTGTTCATTTTCTCTTACTAGTAGCAGTAAAACAAGTTGGTCTGTCACTACATGCAATCATAGTGGTAAATTCAGTAGGCAGAAGGCTCTTCTTACATATTTATGCTATTCTACAAACTTAATGTTCAGATTCTTAATTTTTACGTGCTAGAAAATAGTATCTGATTAGACAGCCAATATTTACCTCTTTTTATTTTCAGCCTGTGTCAGCCTATATGTGGAAAAAAATAAATCTGTGCTTAAAGCCTTGGAGTCTTCATTTTCATTTTTTGAAGTCAAAAGCCATCTGATTTATTTTTTCCCCTTGGTATATCTATTGCTTAAAACATGCATTCAAAACTCTCAATGACACATTTAGGAAAAGGAATTTGTCAGTGGTTGGTGGGGTTTTCTTCCCTAGTTGTCAGCTCCTTCAGAGTTTTGGGATTAGCATGCATCATTCTTCAATATCTGCTTTATTATTTATAGATCAAAGAGGAAAAACTAGATTTTCTGGGTTTATGGTTTCCAGATTTCATCTTGGATTTGAATGAACTAGTTCAATTTGGTGAGATTAATAGGAAACTCTGCATTTTCAGAAAAGGCTACTTTTGTCAAAAGCTGATTTTGTGCTTTGCCAGCCTATGGCTCAGCTATCCAGCTGATGACATCTGCCAGTCCAGTATGCTGCCATGCTTGAAAAATCCTACTGTAATAATTCCTTATAGCCTTCTGTCCTTCAGGGGGTCTCTGCCCTCCCATAGCTTGTAATCTGTGATGGCGAGGGGGAAGGTCTCAGAGTTGTTAAATACCAACCTGATGTGAGAAAATGGCTGGCTCCAAACAGAGAAAATCTTCTGTGGGATCCAGTCCCTGGGAGAGAGATGTCTGGGGCCAGCAGTCTTACAAGTAGGTGAGAGCAGAGTTTTAATGAAAAGCTTCTTGGTATCAGAAATAAAACTTTAAGGTCAAAGATGATTTCTGACATTTTTTGATAGTTCACCTTCAGAACAAAAAGCAGGCTTGCACTCCAGCAGCCTCTGCTTTTGCTTTCTCAGAACCCCACAGTCACAGATGCTCCAGGTTCCTATCTTCTCCTGGAATACCAAATTGCATTCCCTCCCCACCCCCATTACAAGAAGTACTGAGCCAAAACCAAATGAAAACTGGTGTTGAGTTTCTGTTTCCCTTCCTCTCTGGACCTTTCTCTGGGATTACACAAAAGGCTTCTTTGGAAATCCCTGCTACTTTCATGTCCTGTCTGTGCATTCTCTCCTGTGCTGTTTCTTCTTTCATCATCTCTCAATGGCAAGTGAGAGTCTTTCTGTTCCATGGCTTCTGGTTTCCATGACAGAACAGTTCCCAGTCAATCCCAGCTGATGGCCAGGCTGTAGCTGATTCATCTTTTTAGGGATTTCCCCTTTGGAAAAGTATTTTAGTCTCAGTGGAATCTCAGAGAATTTCAGCCTAATTAGGAGATGGTCAGGATTTTACTACCTTTCATCATTATCCCTACCTATCATCATAATCCAGTGATTAAAATAAATGCAGGACATACTGAAGAGAGACTCCCACTCAGAGTTTGTAGTTGTGCAAGATGTAGAATGTTAGCATCCTACAGTTTGAAACTGGTATGTAGACAGATTTTCTAAATAATCACACATCCTGCCAATATCTTACTAATGATACTAAACCATTAACTTGTCTGCAATTGAAAGTGCTGCATTTTTAATATCCTGGCATCATGGATCTGTATCTGCACTCTGCAATCAAGAGTCCCCTGAGCCAACTAATTCCTGCTGTTGGAGATTCTGTCTAAATATCTTAGATGATGTTTACTGTGCAATGTATTAAGCAGTCCTGAATCACTCCCAGAGGAATCTTTCAGTTCTGGCTGTGCAGTTTGCCTCTTCAGCAGCTCCTGGGCTGCAGTTGGGTGTAACTTGGAGAAAGCTCTGCTCCGAAGCCCCCACATATCTTGTCTAAATAAGAACCACAGGATGTAATTTGGTGTTTATGTTTTTCAGGTAATCCTTTCCAGACTGGATTTACAGTTTCCTGTGTTTTCTATTGGGCTGCATGGATGCAGCTTTTTGTTCCTTAACTGCGGATATTAATATGTGGTCTCTCCTCATTTTGTCTGAGTAAAGCACTGGGGTGCTTGATCTTGTCAGCACAGAGCAGGGCAGAGAAGGAGAGGAGAGGAGACAGACAGTCAAGGATCTTCTGAGAAGGAAAATGAGTTTGAGATGCCAACACAGAGTCCTAGTCTTCAGTTATTATAAAAGTCAGGCTGGAGTCCATCATAGAATAAAAGATCACAGAGAGAGCACTGCATGATTTCCAAAGGAAAGGAAATTAAGGTCTTGTAGTCCTTCACTGAAATAACCACCTTCAAGCCAGGTCTCTAGCTAACTAGGGCTATGCTATCTTGTTTTTAGCACAGGTGCTTCACACCCACCATTTCATGGCTCTGCAGCCTTTAGATAGCACTCCCTGTGTTTCTTACTTGTGTGTGGGTATACAGTGTGGAAAAGGTGTTTCTCTGCCCTCTGGAAAGGGAGGTGAGGGCCCCAAAACTTCTTTTCATGTACTACATGTTTGCCCAGTTGTTACTGTCTCGTAGGTATCTGCTTGGATGCCTAGAGCAGCTATAACACCAGCTGGATGTATAGAGCAAGCTCCTAATGCATCTTCCAATCCCATTTAATATCAAGCATCCAAACTAAGGATAAATCAAGTATTATACCACTGATTTCCAGCCTAGGGGCATGGCTTTAGAGGCATGTTGCTGGGCTCAAGGTGTTTAGACTGGCTTCAATTTGCTATTCTTATGGTAGAGTGTAATCCATCAGTGACATGGAGGATAGTGGAGGAATTTCAGTGGGTACCTGCTGTTTGAAGGTGCAAGGTGGCCTGCTTTGGCAAATGCAGAAGGGAGGGATAGAGCAGGGGAGAGAGCATTTCTCTACTTTATGATGGATATTTTTACTTCCTGCAAGATTTAGGGACTTAGCCTTGAAGATTTTGAACCAACCTGCATTTCCAAGTCACTCTTTTTTTAAAACCTTAGTTCTCTTCAAAGGTGAATGTGCACATGCCATTCATTGACACTCTCAGCATAGTAGAATAAACATAAAGAAACAGATCTCTTCCCTGTGGAGGCAGTGAGAAGCTTTTGAGTCCCTTGTCCAAATTCTTTCTTTTAGCAGTCTGGAGAAAGAAGTTGAGGGAGAAAGGGAGAAACAACACTTCAGGCTTTTGTTCTAACAACAATGTAGAACTGTACAGTTTGGGGGATTTGTAAAAGTTGGTATGCCAGAAAATTGATTAGGCACTTCATTTAATATAAAATAAAAATGTGCAGTTTTTCCTTGTATGCTGTTTTCCAACTTTCAGTAGTACTGATCTGCACAGCAGTTACTACTCTGTAGCATTTGGAAAAGTTAGGTAACTGATTCATAAAATAGATACTCTGTAAAATGTCCTTGACTTTTAAAAAAATCCTTGGAAAATGTCATCCAGAAACAACTCAGTGATACTTAGGAACACCTCTCTCCACTAAATTTTTTTGTTGATTTGGCCATGTTTGCAGAAGACTGTCAGTAAGCATTTGGGTGTCTCACTTAAGGATGTCAGGGAGAGCAAGGGGCCTCAGCCAGGCAGCACAGCACTGTCAGCCAGCGTGCCCTAAATCCACACCTGATCAAGTCTGGACTTGCTGCAGCTGCAGCCTCAGAGATGGTCAACCTGTGGTGGCTGAGGCAGCTCCAGCTAACAGTTCCAGCAGGACTGGTCTAGAAGCTGCTCAGCAGTGTAGGGCAGTGCTGGCATTAATGCCACCTACTGACAGACAGGAGCTATCTGCCAGTGATCATACATACATACATACATACATAGAATAAACCAGGTTGGAAGAGACCTCCAAGATCATCGCATCCAACCCATCAACCAATCCAACCCACCTAAACAACTAACCCATGGCACCAAGCACCCCAGCAAGTCTCCTCCTGAGCACCTTCAATGATGGCGATTCCATCTCCTCCCCCGGCAGCCCATTCCAATGGGCAATCACTCTCTCTGTATAAAATTTTTTCCTGACATCCAACCTAAACCTCCCCTGGTGCAGCCTGAGACTGTTTCCTCTTGTTCTGGTACTGGCTGACTGGGCAAAGGAGGCTGTGTTGCTTGCCCACTCCTCTCTTTGATTTTAGCTCAGGCTTTTAGCACCCTCTGCTCTGGAGGGCGTAGGGCAGGGGAGCTCTATTAGCAATCACCCACTATGTTTTTGGTGTCATGAAGCATCTTACTGTGTTATCCCTCCTGCTCTTGTGCTCAGTGCCATTCTGTGCTTTTGGCAGTCCAGCCTAAGGTCTGCTCCTGCTCAAATGCACACCTGGATCATGGTCTTTTTTTTTTTTTTTTGACTCTCTCTTGAATAAATGAAAGTGCTTTGAAGCTTGTGGATTAAGCAGAGAGGAAAAGACATGATCTATGAGCTTTGCTGTTTGCTTTCTCCTACCTTGCTGGGGTGGCATAGGCAGATGTTTTCCTTTGTGCCTCGTGCTATTGTTAAACAGACACTTAATGCAGCCTGCAAGGGGCCATGAGGGGTAGTTTTTCCTTCCTTTTCTCAGACTTCCTTTCCTCTAGGGGTAGCTGCCTGGTGAGACTGATGAGGGAATCCATCTAGCTGAAAAGAACACTTCATATTCTTTAAAAATGCAAAAAGGTTATTTTCAGCGAGGTAAATCTCTCTGTCAAACTCACTGCAATCTGCACAGACACAAGTACTGATAGGGAGAGGCTGTTCTTGCCTTCCCTTCTAACGTCATTTGTCACAGCCTTGAGTATTTGCTAGATTCAAGCAACTGCAATCTAGTTGGAGCTATGTCACCATGAAATAGGGATACATGTTGTCCCCTGCTTCAACAGGGTACGGTGAGGATGCATATGTGCAAGATCATGAGGAGTCATTTAGGGATCCAAAGCTGTTGAAGGAGCCCTGCTGTTCAGCCCTCTCTCGGGATAATGTCCAAATTAAGTGTACTTTCTCACACAGGCTGTGCCACATATTTTTGTAGAGTCTGAGGCTACATGTCCTGCATTAGACCAGTGCATTTTGTCATAACATCACTGCTTGGTGACTGAACAGCTGGGTGGATCTGATATAATCTATTTTCACATGTACAGTCTACCAGTAGATAACCCCCTTAAAAATACTAGGGATTGGAAATAATCCTTAGGTAGCATACATCCTCAGAAACATGCATAAAATCAGAGACAGGCTTGGGTGGGGAAGGGATTGGGAGTGGGGAGGCTATGGAGCAAAAGGAGCAGGCAAAGGAGAATACATGAATGGGGAGCTCTCTTTCCATGTGTGTCACTGGGGAATCTTTTACCCTTATCTCTTCCCCATCCTGCGTAATTCACAGTGCTTCTAAAGTACAGGTTGTGTTTTTTTGTTTCTGCAGATAAGCCCTGCATGATATGAGTGAAGGCAGTGCCAGTTCTTCTTATGTGTTGTACATTTTATGTAACCATGAAAATAAAAACTGATGCTCCTTACTGCTTACCGTCTACATTTTGTCCTCTCATATCTGCTCTGTGCAGCCATAAAAAGGTTATATGGGCTACAGCAGGGATTTAAGATCAAGGATTTTATTAGCTTGTGGGAAGACTCTTCCTTCCTGTCTTCATTCAAACCAGATAATTTCTGTCATCAGCAGGATCAAGCCCTGAAAACCAATGGAAAAAACTTCCTTTGACCTAAATGGTGCAAGGCCAAGCTTTTAGTCTCCCACTTTGTGTCAAAGCATAAGCAGCAGTAGCTTTCCTGCATAGTAACAGAAGACTGTGCTTCTAAAAATTCCTCTACAGAGTGTTTCTACAGAGCTGCCTCCTCAGGGTTCTCCATCTGTTTTCACACAGATTAATAAAAAATTGTTTGGCTAATAAACTGCTCCCTGCTATCCCTGAAATGTGACCATTTCTTTGCCTTCCCTCCCATGGACAGTTATTAGATTCCTGTCTGCCCCCATGCTCACTAACATGAGATGAGCAGCAATTGTCATGTTGCAACTCCACAGCAAGGCTTTGAACGGGTGAAGAGCTTGGTGTGTGGCTGAAAGAGCTGATGCTGTGGACAGCTGTGTAGTGCTGAAGAACAACTGCCCTGTTCTTACAGGACGTAAAAGAAAGGAAGGATGCAAAAAGCAGCATTGTGTACACTACTGTGATTTTTGCAAGAGCCCATTTTTTTGGTCACAACTATAGAGAAAATATTCCCAGGAAAAATGGGATTGGAGTGTGAATTTGCTTCATTCACAAGCATCCCTGCAGGATATGGAGCTGATGGTAGTGGTTTGAAGTGTTGAGTTCAGAAGGTCTGGATCAGGTGGTAGAGAGGAAGAAAGAATAAATGCTGACTGTGAAAACAGGTACAAGATTAGAAGGGATCTTTGTGATCTTTCAATATGACTGCTCTGCAATACAGAGAACTTCCCCACATTTATACCTCTTCTGGTCAACTACTGGTGACCAAACTGTGGTCAAGATGTGGAGGCTTGCATTGATGGGACAACTTTCCAGAGCCCTTTGTGATGTGTATCAAGTGATACCTACTCACTTTCTTAGAACACCTACCTAATGTCTACCCTGTATTTGTATCTTTCAGCTTTTTATCTTACTGCCTCCTCCTCTGCTGGATCAGAGGTATCTCCTTCACCATGTGTTTTTTCTGATGTAGACAGATTTTACCTCCTTGTGCCTTAAGGAATAGCCTGGGCTCTTTAACTTCCTTATCCACAACAATGATACTTCTCAATGGCATGTCCCCCACTGGCTCTTCCCACACTTCATCTCAGATTAGGAACTAGAAGAAACTGAGCTGCCCCCCGCCTTGATAATCCTTCTGCTGTGTTTCTGTTTAGCTCTGGTGATAATTCACAGTGGCAGTAGCTGCTCTAGTGTGGTAGAAACATCAGACATAGCAAAAAAACTTGAGAATCATAGGCATCTTCTAGTCATTAACCTGCATCACATTCAAATGAGCACAAGAACTGGACACGGATCACAAGCACCTATCTGTGACAGATTCAAAAGTGACATCACCTTGCTCCTCCTAACAGTCAAGTTTGATGTTGTCCTTTAGGCTTTGGATTCACACCAAGAGTTGACATTAGCTTATCATCTACTGTGAGTTTAACCAAGGTCATAACTGGACAGAATTCAAGGGGTGGGGTGGGGGGGGAAAGCACCCAAATATTACTGGCAAGTCATTCTTTTTTCAGGGCAGTAGTGACTGGAACAGTCAGGAACTTTGGGAATCTAATCTCAGATCATCATCTCTGTCTCTGGACTTGTAATACATCATCCCAGCACTGATGCTTTTTGGCTCCTCTGTGGCTTAAGGCCTGCTTTCTTTTCACTGATAGGGGAATCTCAGAGTTGTCTCAGGAGCTCGTTAGGTTCAATCAGGTGATCTTAGGCTTTCATGGATACAAAACATGAAGTTTTATTGCTGATTCTCAGAGAAAAACATTAGAGACTATTGTACCTCCTGGATGAATTTCCTACAAAAACTGAATTTATTCCATAGAATAGATTTATTACATTTAGCTAAAAATGTGTTTTTAAAAAACCACTGAATGAAAGCTTCCATGAATTCCAGTGGATGTGGAGAGACCTCAGAGCCCAATGTTAATGTACTAAGAGCTAGAGTTTGCTGTCTTTGAAGTCAGTGGATGGTTTGCTTCGGAGTTAAAAGGAGGAAGTGGAAGGCAAAGCATTACATTTCACTGTGACATTTCTTGCATATCCCATTCCTCTTTTATTTTATGGCATGTGGAAAACTGCCTATCGGCATGCTGCATCCATGTTCCTCAGGCAGAAGCACAAGAACTACATTGAGGAACTGTTTCTCATTAGCTCATTTATGAGGCCTTTTTTGAGGGGGGGTAGAGGTGATGAGATGCTTTCCTACATTTTCTGTTAAGGTTGGACTTTGGAATGGGAGGAGACTGCACAAGCAGTGATTTTGAACAGCTTCCACACTGAACCACACCTGTTTGGTACATCACACTAGGGTGTATTCCTCCTCACTGTCCTTTTTCATTCTTGTTTCCCCTGATCAATGGGGGAATATTTAAATCAACTTGCTTTTAGATAGTTCTAAAGAGTTAAAACTTGGCACTGCATTGAGGGGACAGCATTTGCTGTAGATACAGTATTGTATAGAGCTGTTTCCCAGTATGTCTGCAAATTTAGGCATAACTTTTTGCATGGCGGGTGTAAACTGAGATGGCAATCTAAACAGTCTGTTCCCAACCATGCTGCAGAGCTCAGCAAGATATTCCCTGCCCAGTGATTTAGAAGTACTCCAACTTCTGTGTTCTTCTTGTGTTGCTGGGGGTTTTTTTATATTTTAATTTCTTTTTATGTGTCTTCTGATCACCAGGGAAAATTTATTTTCCATAATGCAAAACATAATCTGAATTGCTGAGTTCTTCAAAACCACATAGAGCCAAGTGGCCACGGTCTTAGGTGTTAAACTGAAACAATTAAAAGGGGTGTGTGTGCAATGTATGAGGTGTAAATAGTTGATGTGTGTGTGTGAGGCATAAGTAGTTGGGGTGGGGGTGTGTGTGTGAATGTATGAGGCATAAATAGTTGATGTAAACTTCTGGAAAAAAATTCAAAACAAACTAGCAAAGTTTTACATCTGTGGGAAAACCAGGAATATGCTGCCAAATCTAGAAATGCTCAACCCTTTTCCTAGCATCTGTTCAAGTAAAACAATTTCCCTGGAATTGTGTGGGCTATAAATTATGATAACTATGTTTCTGAGTTTCCTGTTAAAGAGATGACTCAGATACTAGGTAGAAGCTTAATTATTGGCCGTGTACATTCTTTTAACTATAAATATTAATGTAAATGTTCAACACAGCTCTTCAGAGCTGTTAAAATGTATTCATATCAGTTCCTGAATACTTCAGGCACAGTCAGTTTCTTAAATGTTGTGAAATCTGAGAACCATTAATCCTGTGTCTTCTGTGTTCGTGGAGCAGGATCTGTCTGCCTTGAGGCACGTTTAATTATCTAGGGTTTTTTTCACTTAGGCAACCTTACCACAGGTGAGAGTGTGACTTAATATTGCTTTTAATTTTTTTTTCTTTTTGTAATGGAGGGTAAATAAAGAGCCCTTATAGTTGTTGAAAAGGTTTGTGAAGATTTGAGTTGTTTTCCCTGCACAAGCAGAAGACTTTGCTGTGGTTTCCAATTCCAGTTCCTGAAGTCGTTGTAATTGTCATCTCGCTGTGTTTTCACGGTTTGATGGCACTACATAATGCTAAATTGGTAATGTATGAAACATCATTCATTCTGACATAATTTGATTATTTTTTGTAATATCCTTGCTATGGGCATTAAATCAGATGACACTCAAAATGAGGAAAGCTGTCACCAGTGTAGGTGTTGTAATGCAGTGTTCCTGCTGCAGTTGTCTCTAAGCTGCGCCAACCCTTTAAATCAGTCAGCTTCTTTTTTTGCCTGTGGTTTCATTTCTGCATTCCTGTGCATGTGGGCCAAAACTATTGTCTTTTGTTTGCTTTCAGCACTGCAGAGGAATGTTCAATTCACCAAGTAAGCTGTACTTGTCTAATCTCTTCTTATAAATGTTAATACTCTTTCCTTTTCCAGTAGCTTTGGTTTGTTATATTTAAAATTGGAACCTGAGAATCAGGATTAGGTGATACTACAAAACATGTATCTGTGTAATAAAATTGATGTTCATGACAGTAATAAGGATCTTCAGGTGACATTTAAACCAGGTGGAAATAACTCTTTTTAGGAAAATTGTGGGAATATTTTTCTGCTTGGCAAGAATAAGAGACTTTTTCAGCTTTGTCTCTCATTTTAGGCTGGGAATGGAGTGCATAGTTTGGATGTCAGCAGTGGGACATCTTACCAAACAAAGCATCCATGGAACTGTTGTCTAATCAATGACTTCTAAGTGTAGGATCTGTTAGATTGGAATCAAGTGTTGCAAGATGCCAAGTGACGTACTTGAAAGCAGCAGTGAGATGGAGGAGACAGTGCAGAAAGAGAGCAAATCTGGAAGCCAGAGCCCTCACCGTGGCTCCATGAGAAGAGCTGTGGGAACCACTGTCACCTTTGACGGGGAAGCCACTATGGACCGGAGGAAAAAGAAGAAGAAAGAGTCACGTCCTGAGTCGATAATTGTGTATCGGTCAGAGAATGAGAGTAAGGTGGAAGAGGAACAGGCAGATGAAGAAGGAGGGGAGAGGAGCTCTGAGGAAGGCTCCAAGTTCCTGGGTCAGTCCATGGCAGATGGTATGTATTCCTGGGAACATCCACTTTCTAAAAACTTTTCTTGATGCCAGTATACACTGAGGTCAAATGGCAGAGACTGTGGGCTTGATCCTCTCCAAGGCTGTAGGAATTAGAGCTTGAGTTCATACATGAAAGAATTGTAGGCTGTTTTGAGGTGTCTCCTGCAGTTCTTTGTAAAGTTTGGTTGTTGCCACACTCTTAAATTTTAAATATATGTGTTGGTTGGAGTTGATCCAGAAATTAAAGGCAGTGCTGCTGTGATCAAGCCCCCGCCCATGCCTAGAACGCTGCCTGTAAAGTGAAAGGATGGAAGCAGATGGATTTAGTGGCTGTACCTGTGAAAGGGAGTTTTAGTCATTATCTAGGATTTGCTCTTGCCTTCTGTTTGCATATTCTCAGCACAGCTTCCTCCTTAAGAGGGATTATTTGTCAAGTTCATTGTGGAGCATCTTGAAGCCACTTTCACTTCCAATGTTTGTCCTGGATAGCCTTACAGGGAAGAAGTGTGGGAGGCAGGACCTTTGGCTCATCCTCTTGTGAGTCTGCAGTGCAGGCTGAGAGGTGCTTAAATGTGAATGCATGCTCCTGGTCCATTAGTCACACTAGACTCTCCCATGATTCCATCCCCTATCTTCATGGTTCACCTGCTAACTTCCTATTTTTGTGGGCCACTCCAAACATCTCAGCCTCCTTTTAAGAGTTTCTGAAGAACTCCTTCCAAGCTAGTTAGAAATAAGACCAGGAAGAAGCATATTTCAGCCCCCTAGAAGAATTTCTGGCCAACACTGGTGCAGCAATCATCCTAAACCAATGCCACTTGGAAGCTAAGGCAGTCTGTTCATGACTCCAATACACAACCCAGCACTTTCCTGTTTGGCGCTTCTGTTGATCCCTTACAAGGCAAATATAATTCTATGAGAGCTTGGAAGGTTTATTTCTAAACATTGAAAATGAGTTTGGATTGAGATGCTGCACAAATGCAAAGTGAAATATTAGCTGTTCAAGTGTAACTTCATGTGTGGTCGTGCTTATTCCAGAACATATTTCTCTATTCTCATAGTCATCTTTCTCTAATTCAGGAATAAGTCCATGAGGTTACCAGAGAAAACAGGCATACCATTCTTGATTCAGTTACTCTGTCTCATCTCTTTCTCATTAACTCCTGCAGCACTTTCCATTCATGTGTTGTCCCCTGTCATGTGTTGTAGTGCAGATGCTGTAGTCTTCTCGTTCGTGTTTTTTGTCTTCTGGAATTCCTGTCTGCACCTTCATTAGCTCTTTCATTTTCTTCTGTGATAATTCTTAATACTGCATTGCTTCTTGCAGTCCATCTTTTTTTAATGTAACTATAACCCCATGTGCACTGCCTAATTGTCTTTGGGGGTTTACACAAAATACCCCCCACAGTAAATAAATCTAATGTAGATGAGTTTATTTGCGTTTGTAGGTGTCTGGAATATGCCTTTAGACAGCCGATATGTCACCTTGACTGGAACAATCACCAGAGGAAAGAAGAAGGGTCAGATGGTGGATATCCATGTCACACTAACTGACAAAGAGCTGCAGGAACTGGCTAAATCAAAGGAGCCTCCTAAAGAGGACATACCTGAGAAGAAGAAGAAATGTGATGTTGGACTGGACAGAGGACCCCACATCGTCCTCTGGACCATCATCTGCCTCCCCATCATTTTTGTAGTGTCCTTTGTGGTTTCATTCTACTATGGAACCATTACATGGTACAATATCTTCTTGGTGTACAATGAAGAGAGGACCTTCTGGCACAAAATCACCTTTTGCCCTTTTTTGATCATCTTCTACCCGATTATAATTATGGTTGTGTCTTTTTCCCTAGGCCTGTACTCAGCTGTGGCCCAGGTAGCATGGTCCTTTGGGTACTGGTGGCATGCTGTCAGGGATATGGAGAAGGGCTTCTGTGGCTGGCTTTGTAGCAAGCTGGGTTTGGAAGATTGCTCTCCATACAGTATTGTTGAGCTGCTGGATTCTGACAATATCTCAGGTAGTCTCTCTGGCAAGAGTTCTGCACAAGGTGTGGAGACCTCAGCAGTCTGAGCCTTCATCCTGGCTAACTATTTTGGGTCATATGTGAGTGGTTTTCACCTAAAAAGTAACATGTTGATTTTTAAAAAAATCTATATAAATATATATTTAAACACAAACTTAATTAATAAAATATTAGGCTGGGAGTCCTCTTTAATTGTCACAGAATGCAAGAGTGCTAGCTTCATGTGGTCTGGGTGGGGAGGTGCATGGCTCTCCAAGGTTTTGTCATCTGTTTTACCTAAGTGCAACTTCTGGGAATAGTGAGAAAATCCAGGTCTGTGGGGCTCAGCCTGTTTGTGGAGTGGCAAAGATACATGCTGAAAAATCCACTTCTGTAAAGTTAGACTTTACTTTTCAGGAGTAAGACATAGCAGTGATCAGCTGACCCACTGAAAAGAAGTCCCCGCTCAGGGAATGAACATCAGGAGATAGGAACCCATTCAGAGGTGAAGGCTTAATTCCAGTATGTGTGATGTTCCTTCAGTTTCCCTAGAAAGAGTCCATTTCCAGTCTTTCCATAAGCTAACTGCTTAGACACTGTCAGAGTTTGACAAACAGACCACTGGAACAGTTGTGCCCAGCCTTTCACTGGGTGAGGGCAGCATAGCCTCTAACAAAAGCAGACGAGCTCTACACTGAGCTGAAATGCTCCTATCACATGATGGAAGAGTAGGGCTTGCTCTGTAAAGTGGTGCATGGAGAGCTGACAGGCCTGTCACCAAGCACCCTCAGGTGATTGTAGGTGCACAGATAGGTGCTGAGGACACATTTGCATAGGAAGGAATGGGTTATGAGAACTGTAGCCAGTGTAAAGTGCAAACAGCTGTGTTAGAGGGAAGCAACATGTGCTCTGAGGAAGGATGATCCATTTGCATGTCACTGCAATGGAGCTGTAGATCAGTGGCACTTGTATTTAGGGAATCTCAATGAAATTCATTCTGGTTTCCAAGTTGCACTCATAGAAGGGCTGCTGAACCTTCCCTTTGAGAACAGGGGCATCCCTGTTAATGCCAGAGCAAACTCCACTAGTGCCTCAGCTCTGGAAATCTACATCCCACACATACTTCCTGGTTAATTATATGGAAGAGCAATGGATTATACATCCTCCTCCCCTCATGTCTCATTTTCATAATTGGTTTCCCTCCTTTTGGGACGCTGTGTAGCATCTTAGTGAGCTCCCAGACCAGCTCTCACCATAGGCTGGAGAAATTTTAATTTTCTCTTTAAAAAAAATTACTTGCAGAAAAGTTCTTTTTCTGGATTGACTGTTGGGGTTTTGGCCTAAGGAGGACATAAGAGAGGTATAACAAACTCTAATAGAGGCTGAGTTAGATGTCTGAAACATGATTAGGAACAGGCTGCCCAGGGGTTGTGGAGTCTCCCTCTCTGGAGACACTCAAAACCCACCTTGATGCATTTATATGTGATCTGCTCTAGGTGATCCTGCTCTGACAGAGTGGTTGGACTGGATGATCTTTCAAAGTCCCTTCCAGCCCCTAACACTCTGTGATTCTGTGATGATTAATTTTCTGAGTGCCCTACTAATTCAGCTGATGCTACTAGAAAGTCTGGCTCAGCCCCAACCCAGAGGAGCGCCCTATTTGCATGCTGTGGGTAGGTAATTTGTAGTGTGCAGTCAGTCAGGCTGCACAGTCACACATCTCTATTGGTGTTTCACTTCCCCAGTCTTCCTAACAGAGGGGGTGCTGCTCTACTCTTAGGGTGGTAAAGAAAGGAATTCAGAAGCTGGATTTCACAGGAACTACTGCTTTGTGCTGCATTTCAAGAATGAGCTCAAGACTACCCTGACTGTCCTGCTTAGCATATATATATACCAGTGATACATAACCAAATCTATCTGATCCTCTAGGCCTGACACTGAGAAGTAAGTAAAGTCCCTGCTGCATCCTTGGACTGTGTCCTTCTTGGATGTCCAGCCAAGGCAGCCTCTTAGTGCTAACTTGAGAATTACCAGTTTGACTAGTGACAAGTCAAATATCAAGAGCAGGCTTGGCCCCAGACTTCACCAACAAAGCAGAGATGCTCCCTGGGCACAGGTACAGCCAGGCTGTGTGTGCTGTTTCCTGATGCTCAGCTTTCAGTCTTTACTGGCTAAGACTTTAAAGATAATAATAAACTTCCACCAAAAAAAATCAAAATCAGTATAACAATCCCCAACCTGTGAGGCAGTGGCAGGTAATACACTGGGGTTTGAAGAGCCTGACATATGCCTGGGACCAGTTCAAGCAGTGAAATGCTTTTCATATGGCTGTTTGAATCAAAGAGCTTGATATGCTTCTGGATTAATGGAGAAGCTGAGGAAGTCATGACAGAACTGGCAGTCTGTAACGACCCAGCACAGCCACTCTGCTTAATACTCCTCTACATGGCAATCACAGGCTCCTACATGGCTGGAGGGTGGGAAGAAGTGATGCTTAACAAGCATTAATGGGAAAGAAGGCCTGCTGGCAAGTGTTCTCACGCTTTGCCTAGAGGGACGCTGTTGGCATGAAAGGAGTGGATTGTATATCTTGGCCCCAACATGCAGCAAACAAGTGGCTTTTGGGGAAGGATGGTTGACAAGTGTGCGTTGCTGCAGAGGGAGAAAAACCAATTCAGCTGTCACTGCTACAGAGCAGCTGTTCAAGGCTAGACGAAAGGCTGGGGTCAGTCACACAAAGAACCTTCAGCTTGCAGAGGGCTTGGATGATAAATACTAGCTCATTACAGAATACAACTATGTGAAATGTCTGCTGAGCTGCAGGATTTGCTTTCAGGGTTGCAAACAGCCTGCCAGAGTGGAGACAAAACTAAATCTGTGCCTCTCAGTGCTATGTAGTCAGAAAGGAGCATCAGAGAAGTCATAGTACCCTCCCTCTGCCATGGCAGCTATGCTTCTGGGTTTGGAGGCCACCTTTAGGGGGATTTACTGGAACAATCCATTCCTTACATTTAACCAAGCTTGCCTCTGCTCCTGCCGTCAGGGTGCTCTGCCATTGATTTTGGTGGGGGCTGGTTTAAGCTTGGGGTTAGTTCTGGTGCTATTTGTAAAAGTTTTATTCAAACTTTTCACAGAACAACTCTGGATAGCTTTCTCTCTTGTCTGTTATCCCTTAGAGCAGTGTGCTTGCTGCAAAAATATATAATCATTATCAACTCTTGTAATAGAAATAAAGCACAATATTTGGGGTTTTTTTTGCTCTTGTTATGCCCTTGCTTTTAGAAACTCACAAGTACTTTCTGCTTATGTGCCATTGTCAAGCTGCAGGGAATTCCAGTTACTCTGATTGTTGAATGTGGCTTTGGCTGCACTAGTCTGGATGGGGGTTTTTTTTCAGTAAAGACAGCGTGTGTTTGCAGATTGTTATTCTTAATTGCATTCCCTTTTTCCATCCTTGCTGGCCTGGGTGGAGAATAAAGATCTATGTGGCTTTAGAAGAACGTTGCTCTCAATGCTTCTGCTTGACTTTGTGTTAAAAATGGTGCTGTGAGATGGCCATAGTCATTCTATACTGATCATTGAATACAAGCCATTATCTTTGAATAGCCACTTTATAGTGTCTGAAATGGGTCTCAGTGTGCCTGTCCAGAACTGTCAGATATCTAGGATTTGGGATCTTCTTTGTTTTTACTTCATATTGCACAAATGAAAACCTTTGCTTTAGTTCACTTATTTGGTATCTGTTTGGCTTTGGCTCCAAGGATGTATGGAGGGACACCCTTCCATACCAAAACAGGATGTACATTTAACTCTAAAATACGGTCTGTGTGTCTGTGACTTGGAGCTGCTATTTACAACTGTGCTGGGAAGGCTTCTTACAACCCCTAAGTACTCCAGACATGTTTCTGGTAAGTCACCAGTCTGGTGGAGTCACCATCATTGGAGGTGTTCAGGAGAAGACTTGATGGGGTGCTTGGTGCCATGGTTAGTTGTTTAGGTGGGTTGGATTGGTTGATGGGTTGGATGCGATGATCTTGAAGGTCTCTTCCAACCTGGTTTATTCTATTCTATTCTAAGTCAAAGGGGAATACACCAATACAGTTCTCTGAGGTGTCTAAATATTAAATTACACCCTTGGTTCTCTCCCACACAGTCTTAACCTCCTGCTAACACAGAGCAAACACTTATTTGACATTTTATTTCTTCTGTGATGTGCATCTTTGGAAAATGCAAATGAAATTCCTAGTCAAGGGCTAGGACAGCTTCATTCATTCCCTGTATGGAGATATAAACTCAAAAAAAAAAAAAAAAGGGAAAAGTTGAAGCAAATTCAGGGAGCTAATCCATTTGGAAACACAACTTCTCAATTACTTTGGACATCATGTTTGCTTATCTACTAAATCATGATTTCTCTTCCAACAGCCAGGCTTATGATTGTATGTTTGATCAGTGAGTTCAGAAAGCCTCTTAAGCATCCTTTCACATGAAAAGTTAAAGTGTGACTGCATGTGAACATGCAGCCCAGGAAAATTAGGCTTGAGGGACTCTCTTGGATCCCCTTTGGTCACCCAGTTCCATTAACTTTTAGCCTTCCCAATTTCTTGTCATTACATGGTAGCTGAAGTCTGTCAGAACACATTAAAATAAAGGGAATGTCTGAGTCAGGCCAACAAAGTCTTTGTCCATGTGTTTGACAGATGCCCTTGCTTTTAGCAGCATAAAATATAAAACTTCCCCCCCAAAGTAGAGCAGCTAGAATCTATTGTGATTTGCATCCACGGAAAGTAGGTAAACCATGGATGAATTTGTCCTGGAGCCCTCTGAGATACAAAATTTCTGCCCAAATGTGATTTCTCTATCTTAGGGCTCCTTTTCCCAACCACTTCTTCCATCTGGAAATTTAACTTTACAAGATAAAGACAGATAACTACCAAATTTGATAATATGCTCTCCCTGGTAAGTAGTACAAAAAAACACCTCCCAGGCAACACATTACCTCAGGGCTTGGTTTACTGCAAGTTCCTCCATCAGTAATATATGTTAAGACCAATGTATTTCAAGGCACTTTTGAGTGTCTTCCTCTATACACCAAATTTTTCTGCTTCTACAGTGATAAGTGGATCAATTATTTTTACTACAAAACATCAGCAAACTACCTCATTGTGGCCTAAGGAGATGCCTACATTTAACTCATATCTGGGCCTAGACTATAGCAATTGCTCTATCACCCAATGACCCCCTCCTGAGCAGAGAAGAGGGATTAGGAAAATGCTAAGACCTAAAGGTAGAAATTACAGCACATTTAATGAAACAAGAAAACTGATACCAATGCCAATATAAAGTATACAAAGTCATACTCAGCCCAGCAAAGGTACAAGAGTCACACTAAACAGGAAAGCAGCCCTCAAGAGCAAGAGGAGGAGGAGGAGGAGGGTCAAGACAAACCCAAAAAGAAGGCTCTCAGCAGGAAGCTCCGCTCTCAGCAGGAAGCTCCCCTCTCAGCAGGAAGCTCCCCTCTCCTCAGCAAACTTCCCCCTTTACACTGCCTGTGATGTTTATGGCATGGGATACACCTGCAGCCAAATCAGGTCCTGGCTGACTCAAAACTGACAAACAGCCCATGTTTGTCCCAACAAAACTAGGCAAGGAGAGCATGACTTCTATTTAGCCTTTCTAAAATACACTACCTGCTCTAAACTGTGGAAATGTCAGCTTCTAATGAGTTTAGCTATGATGTATTGAAATATATTTGTAGCAACCTCCCCCTTAAAATGACAGGCAATTACTAAAATATCTTTCCACTGTGCTGGAGATTTCCCTTACTACTTCAACCATGTTAAAAGTTGCATGCGGCATCAATAAGCACAAGCAATTTTAGCCTTCATTAATCTATTGGAATGAGCTATTTGTGACTGAAGAAATGAGCAGAAATAATTCCTAGGACTTGCATGTAGTTAAACTAAAAAAAGTGAAATATTTAATATAGTAAAGCAGTGTTATACCAGGGCACATGTAGAACCATTGCTAAATGACTTCTCAGTTCTCACCAAATACCTGCTGGCAGAGCTACCTTTAGCAACTCAAAGTGCATAACAATACTGACTCCTCTACAATGGGATTGAGCTCTAACACTGAAAGAGTCTCTCAGGCAAAAGTCTTACCTGGTGGTGGTGACTTTTGCCAGCCCCACAGTTACAGCAGGATTGCTCTGAGGCTCCCATTCCACCCTAGAATCAAGCCTCTTTTGACAGCTAAATTTGCCAATTATTTCAATGAAAAGTTATTGTGTAAAAAGTTTGTATGTCTGTATAATGTACAAAGTTTGAATGTCTGCCTTGGTTAGTATGGAAAACCTTCAGGAATCGGCAGTTGTCATCTTGATGGCTCTCTTCCCTCGAGGGAATCCTTGCAACAAATAACTGACAAGGAAAATGTGAAATTATTCTTTCCCTGCTTCTACATCTGACATGCCACATATCTGCTAGTGTCATGGGCTAGCATCAATTCACAGGTATTACCCCCAAACTTAATCCCTTCTTCTTTCCTCTCAAATAGCAGCTCTCTCACCCACACTGCTGCTTTGTTCCCCAAAGCTGTACAAACTGGGAACTCACAAAAATTAAAAGCTTTAAAACATGATGCCTCATCCTCCACGTTGCAGTGCTCCCTTTTTAAAGTGCATTAAGGCTGATATTTCTCTAAAGATCCAAATTTCCACCCTTTCAGACTGGTTTCAGTCTGCTTCCAGACAATCAAATAGAGATTTAAAATGGGATGCTCTCTTCCAGCTGAGAAAGAGCCTTTTTCAGGCAGCTGAAGACTCTTCCTGTCCCCTCCCAGAGGCTGGTTGGCTGGGTAAGGAACAAATCCTGCGCTGTGAAGATGAAATGGGAACATTAGCCGGGGTGTGTGTGCGTGCATACGCGCATGATGCTGGTGGGGGAGGATGAAACGGAGAGGATACTAAAGGCTTATCCTTATGCATCCACAAAGCAAATGCTTCACACAGTGACTTATCCAAGCTAGCTTGCCTGGAACAATCCCGCTGCATCAGAGTGCTGAAAGCACAGCTGGATTGCTAATGGCTGCAAACAAAGACTTAACTGCACAAAGAGAGGTGAGAAAGAGAGAAAGACTGTGGAACAAAGAGCATGCGAGGAACAAGACAGATGAGATTTTGCTTCTGTGGTAATCCAATCTCAAACAGTAACAGCCAACATAAGACTTCTGGGCAGAATGTTGTTGTTTTGCTATATCCTGTAACACAGCCTGCATCTTCCCCCAGTTTCTAAGATGCTGTTTCTAAGATGCTGTTTCATTTTATTGGCATCTGCTTTATGTTTATTGCCTCTTCCAAAAAAACCCCACTGACTTGGGCTTTTTTCAAACACTTCGATACGTCTTTGCTGGGCTGTTGCTTTCCCCAAAGTAAGTGTATCTGACATGGACTCTCTGATCTTCTCCAGCTGCTCTGGAGCTCAGCTGAGCCAAAGTATTTCCATTAATTTTAAAGACAATCAGACTTAACACCACTGACAGTCCTCTAAAATGTAATATGTAAATCTGTTGTAATGGACTTAACAATGAAGCCAGGAAATGATCTAGTGTGAAGGGTCCCTGCCCATGGCAGGTGGGTTGGAACTAGATGATCCTTGAGGTTCCTTCCAACCCTAACAATTCTATGGTTCTATGAACGTCTGCCAAAGTTATTTCAAGAATAGAAACATATGTCAGGTTTTCTGTTATTTAGCAGTGGGAAATATTTCGCCTCTCATGATACGAGGCTGAGTGGCCCTCGCATCACCTCCTTCAGAAATCCTTTGGCCAATCCACTGATTTAGAACTCGTGAAAACATCACCTTTTTAAGCAGGAACCCAGATGAACAGACCTTGGATGCCAGATGAGGTTTTAAAATCTACCTCCCAAAAAAGTGCAGTGTAAAAGTGTGTGTGTGTGTGTGTATATATATGTCTAATTTCCGCGATTCCTTTAGGCAGAAATCTCTCGGCAGTTTGCTGGTGCTTGCTGGGCGTGCTACCCAATTCCGCAGGTTTCAGCGCGTCCTCTGCCTAGGTGACTGGAGTCGTGTTGCCCTCTAGTGGCTGAATTGAAAAACGTGGAAAAAAAAGACCACTGCAGTGTTTTTTTTTTCTTTCCTGCTTTAGAAATGCATCCAAAGGCGTCTACATACCGTGAAAGTGCAATGGATAATACAAAGAAATTACATCATGCCAATTTTTAATATACTCATATACAATTAAATCCCTCCTTCCCTGTTCTCTATAGGTAAGCAATGTGAAGCAATCTTCAATCACAGGAACTCATGATATTCTTTCTCAAGTGTGCCAGGTTTATATCGTGGGGAGCATGAAAGCATTTAATAAGAAGCCAAACTAGCATTTTATTTTGCCCTTATGTTTCAAGTGTGGCCAAAATCCATTTGCACAGATCATGCAGAGCAATCACTCAGTAACATCACTGTAATATGTAAGTTACCTCACATGCTTTGAGTTTTGCAATAGCATGTGCCATAAATGCTGATAAACTTACCTGTGGCAATTAAAGCCCAAGGATTAGTAAAGGCAAAACATGCCCATTAACTCTCACAGTCCTTCTGAGATGCCTTGTTTTTTTAAAGAACATTTAGCATAACAAGGCATTTACAGTATTGAAAGTGAAGCTCATTTCATGATCACCTGTGAGTGCTCAGCACTTACACAGATCAGACTGTATCTCAAACTGAGCACTAAGAAAAAATGTGACTTATATAACCAGTGCTTACTGGTGAGAGATTTGGGTTCACAAGATTTGCAAGTCAGAACACAGGCAACCTGCTGAACAAACCCAGGGAATTTCATTCTTAAAGTGTCAATCAGTTACCATAATTATATGAATTTCCTCCTTCGCACTGTGTCTCCCAATTTTTGTAACAAATGAGGCAAGAGCCTTATCACTCCTTTAGTGCATAGCCCTTAATTTATCCCAGTATTTATTGAAAGAGACTACGACATTGCAGGACAAAAAAAGTACCTGCTCCTGTAGTGGAACCTGTATCATAATACACAGACACAGAGTACTTGGTTAAGGCTGCATGAGAAAATTTAACTGAGTTTCCTCACATTTTGGAACTGTACTTTTGGAACTTTAACATTCTCTTAACTTCTTGCAGAAAGTCACATTAAAGAAATAAAATGAAGTTACATTATACAGGCTCTTCTGGACAGCTACATGGGTTTCAGCCCCATTGAAACCTTTGGACTCACAGCACTTACTTCTGCCTTGTGACCTAATTAAATAACTGACAGGAGTGGAGCACTGTCTGCTTAGAAAGGTTACCTGCAATCAGGCAGCAAAACAATTAACAGCAGCAAAAAGTGGTTTGAGATAAACCAGGAAAAATCAATGTACTAATACAGCGGAGATGTTTTCATATCAGCCAAGCCAGGTGACTTTCTCCAAGGCAAATATAAAATTGGCTAAAGCAATCTCAGGACCACTAATGATTTTGCTTGCAAATATGGGTGAGATTACAAACACAACATCTACTTTTAATACGCTCTTGCAACTCATTACCTCTCCTTACTATGGTAAGGAAGATATACTCTACTGGATGATGTAGTATAATCCTTCCTGTTTAGCTTTCTAATTTTCCTAGCACAGTAATTTCCTTACGTTCCCTAGCAGACTCATTTTCTTTCACTGCACAAACTAAACTGGAAATGGACAGAGCAGGTAGACCAACAGATGGGAACTGTTAAATCCCCAGAAGGATTTTTTTCTAAATTATTTTTCAGTTTATCAGAGGCATGGTTTCGTAATGAGCCAAGTGTCTGTGAGCTGTGAGCCATAGATGGCCAAGGACAAGCCCTGTGGACTTGCAGCTGATCCTCAGAGGTACAGACTGGTATCTCTCTAAAGAGTAAAACCGGTGTTTGAGATCTTTTCCCTGCGGGTGTATTCCACAGAAGAAACTAAGCAAAGACAGGGTGTTAGGCTTGCATCTCTTGTGAAGAACCACCAGGAATCACAAAGCAGACACACTGAAAACTAGTGTTGGTCTGCACTGCGGTTTTGGCATGCACTTGCAAGCAGGTGTTTGGAAAGACCTCTTGAGAAAAGACAACTGTGCACACCTCATGAAGCCCAGTGCAGGAAGATGCTAACAGATGTGCTTCTAAGCTCTGATTTGCTTTGGGTGCCAATTTCCTGTCTACTTCATCTTTCAGCTTACTGCCAAGCTCGTACTGGTAGAAATACAAAGCTGATTGGTGTCACAGTGTCCTTGTCCTGCTTTGTTTCTCTCTGTAGGAAATTCAGTTCATAATTCCTTAGTTTGCAGTTACTGCCCACTTGTATGTATGAATCTACGCAAAGAACAGGCACTGACTGCAAAGTAACTTCTTTTGTGGGAAGTTCTGCTTCATGGATCCATTTTAATAAAACTGTTGGGCTAGAGCCCAGATGGCTATGGTTTTCTTCTTTCCACTAAATGTTTACCCAGTGTCCATGGGCAATTGCTTTGAGGAAGAAAGGCCAAGTCCTTTTTCTACTTTTACATTGAAGACATTCATATTTGCTCATTAGCAGCCAGGTTCCAGCTGCAACTCTCTGGATAATATATTCCTCCTTGTAACAAACCAGGGAAGCCATTGTAAAGGTGTCGAGGGAAGTTAAACACAAGGCAGGCCCCTCACTGCTACTTTCACCAAGAATATGTTTATTTAATCCAGGCTTAGTTTTCTGAGGGGGAGAAAAGTAACCAGAAAAGGAGTAAGCAGAGGAATGAGTGAGACCTGCACTGGAACTGAGGAGTCACTTAGTTGCAAATGAGATTGCAGCTGATCACCCTGGATATCAAGTCCTCCAAGATGTCAAATATTTATTATTTATACCCAGAGACTGACATTCTGTAAAATGGAAATGGCCAGTTCATCCTTTGGCAAGTGCTTACAAACAATCTTCAAGTCTTAATCCAGGCTGACAAAACCCCAGTGCCCCCAGATGGACTTGATTAGTCAGATATCTGATGACTACCTACATGGGAGCTCTGTGCAGACTTGCAAAGGAAAAGGAAATGGGGATGAGTTTGTTTCAGAAATGATGACTCAGTTTTCCTTTGAATGGTGGAAACAGCTTTGAGGAAATCTGACAGCACAAAGGTGCAAATGGGAGATGCTTGTGTTTATTGTTCATGAATTTTGTCAAGAACATTATAAAACCCTATTTATGCTAGACTGAGAGTTAATGTATAGGAATATTACACATGGAGTTTCATGGTTACAGGCATCCTTAGTTCTACCCTCTACAACCTTCCTGCAAAGCAGAGGTTCCTAATTAATATGAAAATTAGTTTTCTCCAATTAGTGTTTACAATTACAGCTTTAGCTATGAGAGTTTTGACAAAAGCCTGGGATTCAGCTTTTATGTCAAATCTAGGATTCAGAGAGCACTATGAAAGTTTTTGTGTCAATACACTGTGCCAGCAATCAGGGATGGGGTTGTACTTCCCAACCCTGTCATAAAAATACAATGTTCATTTGTTATGATGCCTGGCAAAATGCCTTTCTGCTAGTGTACGAAAAGCCTTTGTTGAAGAAGTTGATCAATTCTTGTTTCTCTGCTCTTCCCCTGTGCGTGTGTGCACATCCCTTGTCGTACGCCTATCCTGCAAGCTACACTGGAAATCCATCAGGGTGGGAGGATTGTCTGATTGCTAGCCCAAGAGGTGGCTTTTGGTCTGTGCCAAATACTCCTAGGAACTAAGACAACACCCAGGAATAGTAACAGCAAGCAGATCCAATTGCCTTGGCAGATTAATCTGAAATCTTAGAGGCATTCAGTAAGACAATGCACAGCTTCCTGTTGCAGTTGCTGACTTTTTTTTGTCTACAGGTTTCCCATAAAATATTTGTTATAATACCAAGCTGTTCTGTTCATTTGACATGCAAAGTACTTTGAAAACATAATCCCTCAATTACCAATATTCCCAAAGCATGGCGGTGTAGTAAGGAGAGAAAGGGGATTTTTGTCTTCAGACATCGCTCTGCTTGCAGGGTCATTCTTCTGGTGCAAGGTTTTTGAAGGGTTCATGAGAGATTTACTCTTTTGTAGCTATACTAATACCATCACTTTGCACTCTGTTTTGAGAATAACTATGAATAATAATGTGGGATTTTAGATACATTAAGAGTAGAAAGAACATGGCTAATGATATTCTCAAAAGATACAGGATAGATAATGCAGAACATGAAATACTCAATATATGTGATGAAATATTTAAGATTCTCTATACATCTCTGCTGAAGCCAAGTTATACACAACACAGCATCTTTTATACTTGGACTTCTAAAAATCGGCAAGTTTCGCTTTCATCCAACAGCTTGGATGTAATTCGATTCAGAATTTCTCTCTGTTGTTAAACCTGTGAGAACACTAGTGTTAATAATTAAATAATCCTGTCCCGCTGCTGATCCGTGGGCAGAACGCAACTTACCAGATGCTTCCATCCAGCCCAAAGCCCTGTCCTAGAGGCAAAGGGGAATGAATGGCTGCTCCCTCAGCGGATTTTCTCCTGCGGCGCGTCCAGCCGCTGAGGTGGAGGCTGGAAGGTCCTAGGTGGACTAGACTTGTGGGGTGAGTGTCAGATGCGATGAATCAGTTGGTGCTCAGGGGTAAGTGAGGACAGAAGTGCCTCTTGGCCCCGGAGGCTTGCCACTGCCTGATCTCAGGGATCCCCAGGCCCCTCAAACCAGGCTTGTCTTAGGCTATGCACTGCTCATTCTATTGCCAAAATCGCAGATACAGTCACGCCTGCTAGATGTGACACTTCGAAGGGGGCTGAGGAGGTTGGGGGTGACTCCAGGAGAAAGATGAGGGCTGTACCTCACTTTTCCCTTCCCTCACACCCATACGTGACCCAGACACCCCCTGCGGTTTCGCACCAGTTTCGGTCCAACTCCAGGCCACGGCTGAGACCGTATCACCTCACACCACGGTCGCGGGAACGGGCCCTCCCTGCGGCCGGACCCTGGGGACACGGCGGTAGCAGGACAGACCCCTCCCACCGCCTTCGCGTTCTCCCTTTGTCTCGGTCCTGCCTGAGCCTCTGCCCGCCGCTGGGCGGCGCTGACACTGCCGCGGAACGCGAAGCGCCGCCGCTCGTTCCCGTCGGGGAAGGAACCGGAGGAGCTCGGCGCACCGCATCCCGGAAACAGCGAGATGGCGCGCAAGGTGAGAGGAGAAGGGGGCTCCAGTATCCTGACAACCCTTGGGCAACCCGCACGTTTCATCCGCGGCAAAGTTCCTCAGGGGTCGGGTGCCACGAGGGGATGCTGCCTGCTCGGGCCCGGCCGCGGCTGAGCGCTTGAGTCGGTGCCCATGGGTCCCGCCTCTGCGAGCCGCAGGCGCCTTTGCCTGTCTGTAACGCGAGCGCTGTGTCAGCTTTAGCCCTGGGCAGGCGCTTGCTTGCGCCACGCCGTGCTGGCTGTGGGGGGCTTCTGGCGGCGCCTCGGGGGGCGTTCTGGCAGCACCGTGTGCGAGCCAAACGTGCCCGGTCCCCCCAGCTCGCCTGAAGGCGTTGCCTTTGCTGCCTTTTGGAGGCTGCGCTGTACGGCAGTCAGCGTGGGGTGAAACCGGCTCGGGCGCCTTATGAGGGCTAACTTCGATATGAGCAGCAAACGGCACGATAGCCACGGCTGCTCTGATAATGAGTCACTTCTCCCTAGGACGATCTTCGAGCTGTTGTTGATTCAAAGGGATTTAAATCTGTTCTCTCGGGGGCAGCGGTGGCTTTGAGCACGGTGCAGATACCTTAGCAGTAATTGCAGTTGCCCTTGCTAAATTATTAGTAGAAATGTTTTTACCATGTTAAAAATACAGTTTGTTGGTCTGGATTTCTTCTTGGATGACTTCTTAGATTTCTTCATCTTGGATGTCTTCTTCATTGAGAGTTGTTAGCCATTGGAATGGGCTGCCCAGGGAGGTGGTGGAGTCACCGTCCCTGGAGGTGTTCAAGAGGGGATTGGACGTGGCACTTGGTGCCATGGTTTAGTCATGAGGTCTGTGGTGACTGGTTGGACTTGGTGATCTTCGAGGTCTCTTCCAACCTTGGTGATTCTGTGATTTAACAAAACCAAGTGCTGAGCCTTTCACCTGAGTCACAACAACCCCATGCAATGCTACAGGCTTGGGGCAGAGTGGCTGGAAAGTTGCCTGGCTTTTAGAAAAAGACCTGGGTGTGTTGGTTGGCAGCTTTCTGAACATGAGCCAGCAGTGTGCTCAGGCGGCTAAGGCAGCCAACAGCATCCTGGCCTGTATCAGGCATAGTGTGGCCAGCAGGAGTAGGGGGTGATTGTGCCCCTGTACTCAACACTGGTGTGACTGCACCTTGAATGCTGTAGGTCTCTTCTCTCTTGTATCAAGTGACAGGAGGAGAGGAAACAGCCCCAGGGGAGGTTTAGATTAGATATTAGGAAACACTTCTTTACAGAAAGAGTGGTCAGGCACTGGAATAGATTGCCCAGGGAGACAGTGGAGTCAGTGTCCATGGAGGTGTTCAAGGAATGTGTGGACGTGGCAGTTTGGGATGTGGTTTAAGGGCTGTGCTGGTGCTAGGCTCGTGGTTGGACTTGGTGATCTTAGAGGTCTTTTCCAACCAAAACAATTCTATGATTCTATACTACGAAAAGAGTCTGCCCTCTTCCTGAAGGAGATTTCCACATACCTGAATAGGCACCAGGCTTCAGTTTGCAGCCTTCCAAAAGAGCCTGTTAGGACTTGACATTTGATCATTTTTTCTTAAGCAAACCAGCAGGTATTCACTCATGTACTTACTTGGTTTCTTTGCTGTCGTCTTGCCAGCTGCGAACAGCATTTTGCCTGTTTTGGACAGCAGGATTAATTCAGCTGTCAGCCATTGTGTGTCTTGAGGCAAGACAGCAATAAGCCAAGGGTCTGCAGTTGCTGATTCTGGTGGAGTAATTCCTCAGGCAAGCAGGTGAGCAGTAACAAGGCTTTTGTGAGAATCTAGTACAGCCTTGGCTACTGCTTCTGCTTCACTCTAAGCTTCTGCAGAAGTAGTCAACTCAGGGATATTGTTGTCTTGCCTGGAAGTCAGGAATTAGTGAAAGCTGTGAGGAATAGAGTGCTGAACTTGAGTATAACTTGCTGATGTCTTGTTAAGCTTTGTTGCTCAGCCTTTGTTCTTCTTGTCCTGTCCTGGGAGGATGTGGGGAGTTACATCAGTTCTTGTTAAAGTGATAAGGTAGGTGCACAATATGTTCATGGAAAAGGAGAAAGACAAGAAAACAGACAGCTGCTAATACAGAGCCTTAGGCAGCTATTCTGGGCAAATTACCCTTTTAAAATGGACATTAAAAATTATCTATTTGGGTGACAAAAGAGAGTCAGGTTCTTTTGGCTGATATTTAAAAAAGTACTTGGAGTTATTTGCACAGCTGTATGCAAAAGACCTTAGACCAGCATTTTCTCTTCCTGTTCATCCCCTTTGCTTTGCAGGAGCAGACTATGCATCTCCTGTCACTTGATGGTCTTCTGATTTGTTGCCCATGTCCTTTTGGCAGCTTCACTTCTGGGAGAACTGGATGTATTGTGTATTTTAAAACAAGGTGACTGGCCTTTTTCATTCTCGTTCAGTATTTCCTTTCCTTTCCTTTCTAGGTAGCTGTAGTGCTGTGCCTGGATGTAGGCTGCACAATGAGCAGTTCTGCTCCTGGTGAGGAATCTTCACTTGAACAAGCCAAGAAGATTATGACAAAGTTTGTGCAGCGACAGGTATGTGTGACTTCACATATGGTAAACTGTTAAAAAGGGAGAGGAAGCAGTAATATCTGTGAACAAGATTTCTCATTTACTAACAGTTGAAATAAATGAAGAGTGAGAGTTAGGATGTTTTCATGCAGGAGTAACAGTACTCTTCGTTTCACCTGTACTTTTGTGGATGAGATGTGGCAGTTGGATTGGTCATTCTTCAGGCCATTGGAAACTTTTAGGGAAACCAAATACTCTTCACTTTCTCTAAACTGTTTCAGCATTCTTAAGATTTACCTCATAGAAGACTCATTTCATGGACTGAGTGAGCTGGATTTGTTTTGTCCCAGATATCATCATGTCAGTCTGTTGATGTAATTATATCTAAACTAATGAACTCTGCAGGATTGCATTTTGGTAGGGTAGCACTGAACAAGTAAATCTACTGTACTTGATGTTGCAAAATCAGTTGACATTGCTGGACTCTGCATAACCTGGCAGGTATGACTCTACCTGTGGTTTTACACCTGTCCTGTATTTTTTCTATTTCCAGGTTTTTGCTGAGAGTAAAGATGAGGTTGCTGTGGTTTTGTTTGGTACTGATGGTACTAGGAATGACCTTGCCAGTGAGAATCAGTATGAAAACATTACTGTACATAGGTCACTAATGCTACCAGATTTTGATCTGCTGGAAGACATTCAAGATATGATTAAACCAGGCTCTGAGCAAGCAGACTGTATCCTTCTGTTGTAGTGCGCTTCTTCCACTGATTCAGATACATAGGAGATAAGAACTTAGCATTGTGAAACGGGCTCACATTTACTTCCAAAGTTGCAAATGCTATCAGAGTTGAGCTAATTTGTGGTTGAAAGTTTGTTCAAAAGCCTATTAGCTGCTTTTTGACATTCTTTCAGGCCAGCAGATGGAATCTTCGTCATAGGGAATCTTTGCATTTATGAAGTGTTCTGTTAATTAAAGAGAACAAAGAGCAATAGTGTAATTTTAGGCCTCAAATAAGGCATGTGCTTTTAAAAGTAGTGTTCCAGGATTTGGTTTATGCTTTCTTCATCAAATAAAAATGCTATTTACAAAATATGTCAGCAGAAGTGCTAGAAGTCAGACAAAGCAGGATAGAGGTTTGTCAGGTTGATTTGTGTGTAAAGTATTTCTTACATTGCCATTATTACTTGCTGCTGTTCATATTTGAATGTGTTCTGTTAGCTGCATAATGTGAAGAGATTTAAATGTGGCAATCTATATAATCTCCCTTTGTGTATTTCCTTTACATACTGTTCAACTTCCTGTGCTGTCTTCCCACTTTCTGGCCATAAAATGGTTGTTGTCAGCTCTATTCAGACTGTCAAGAGCTGTTTCAGAGAAGCATGCAGCCAGTCAGCTGTATCTTAGCAGAAGCAGTCATGTTCCTACTTTGTAAGAGATTGGCAGATGCAGATATTTTGAAAGAAAACTTTCATTGCAAAAATTCTATCTTGTATTGAAAATGCAAGTAAATTTTATTTGTGGATTCAAAGTAATGTTGTAAACATTAAGATTGCTCCTTCATTGGTTTTGAGAGTCCTTGTTGATGGTTAAAAGATTGGACCCTGAAGCTATCTTTTTACTGTTCCATCAGATAAATGAGGAAGGGGGAAGATCACAAAATAGACAAGTTATGTAGGAAGCTCTTGTACAGTAGATATTTGAAGAGTACTTGTCTCAAAAAACTGTTTGCTTGTTAACTAAAATGCAGGAGATTGTCATAGGAAAAATATTTTTTTGACAAGATTTATGTTCTAAATGAGATTTTTCTTAAATATGCTTAGTTCTGGATGCAATTATTGTGTGTATGGACTTGCTTCAGAAGCAAACAATGTAAGTATATAACCATTTACAGAATTCTGATCTTGCATTTTGGAGCTGATGTGATTTCTTGTCAGTATTACATTTCCATTACTGTATAAATACAGATTTATTTATTTTTTAGAATAAACTAAACACAAACAAACATTAAAAAACAAATGCACTGCAGGAGGCTGTCCCTGTGAAAGAGACATCTAGCTTCTCCAGACAATCCCAAAGCTTTCTGATGCAACTGGAACTTTGCAGTAGATTGACGGGAATATGGATGCCATTATACAAGGCACAAAAAACACGAACTCAGGTGCTAATGTTGTGGTGTAACCCCAGACAGCAATTAAGCACCACACAGCTACCTCCCTACTCCCAGTGGGATGGGGAAGAGAATTAAAAATAACCACCAAACAGCAAACAACTCAGGAGCTGAAGTAATAGTTTGATAACTAAAATAAAATGTAATAATAATAAAAAATATTATAGCAGCAATTGTAGTGAAAAGTGATGCAATGAAAAGGGAAAGAGAGAGAAATAAAACATGAAGAAAGAACAAGTGATGCCCAATGCATATGCTTACCACCTATGCCTGAGCAGTGATGTGCCCCTCCTGGATAGTTCTACCCAGTTTATATACTGAGCATGGAACATCCCTCTGGCTAGTTCAAGTCAGCTGCCCTGTCCATGCTGCTTCTCCAGCCTCTTGTGCTCCTGCACACTAGCAAAGCATGGAGAGCTGGAAAATCCTTGATTCATCAGCAACAACTGAAAACAGCAATATCCTATCAGCTTTCTTCTCATACAGAATCCAAAACACGGCAGTATTCGAGCACTAAAAAGCAAGCTGCCCAGCTGAAACCACAACAGTTAAAACACACAGAAAAGAGCTACCAAATTTATAAGGGATGATGTTATATCTTTCAAACTAAAAAGAAAACAGAACAAGAAAGGTGAGTTTGCTCAGCCTAGCAAATTGAAGGCTGCTGGAGATGAGCTGGCTGTTTGTAAATATACAAGCTGTGGGAGATAAACATGCAGTAGGAATAAAACATGTTTTAGCTGAAAGAGTGTGTTGGCACAAGTGTTACCAAGTTGTTGATGAATGTACTTAGACTGGAAGTGTGACCATTTCTAATGCTCTGTGAACTGGTGACTCAGGAAGGTAGCTCTCCCTCAAAACAAGAGATTGAGCATGTTGCTAAAAAGATGGTATGATCTAATTGTGAATGCAGAGGACTAGACTTAGTGATGCAATTTGTGGTTTTATGAATAAAGTCTAACCCACAAGGAAAGCTGTTTCAGTTTAACAGTTAAAACTGAGTTGTGAATTAAAATCACTGTGCTTGTGGCAGTGTAAACTTGAATACCTATGGAGCAACTGCTGTTGTTATCTCATGGGTAAGTTGCTTGTATCCATCAAACACTGTGATAGGGATTTTACCTTCAGTTAAGTAAAAACTGTCAAATAAAAACTCAATAAAATACCCCTTATGTTTCAATATCCAAGAATAAAACAGTGCCAGTTTATCAGAGTTTAATTTTATATCTCACAACACCTTCTATTGTTGGTTTTTACTACCTCTTACTGTTTTTCAGGTGGGCTTTAAAGTCCATCATATGCAATGAATCTCCTGATTCAGCATACCCAAATCCACCAGCAACAGTAGTCTAATGCATTTTCCATTTTCACATGGACAGACTTACAGCTGCAAAGGAAATATCCAGTGTAACATATTTAATTAGTATTTTATTTGCATTGGTGAAAATTGGCAGAATTCTTGTAGTTAGTGAATAAGCAGTCACAGGCCTGGAGTCCTCATTTTTAGAGGGTAGGATTGAGCAGAGGGCATATATAAAGATAAAAATGTACTCTAAGTAATATGAGCAGTGATAGAACAGTTTCACCTAAGTAGGTAACTTTGCCTTTTTTTTGCCTTTTCACATGTCTATTACTTTGTTAAAGCCTCAATTTTGTGAAGAATGAATTAGAAAAAGGCCTTACAGGAAATATATCCTATATATGTAAATGTTCTTTTTGTATTTTAAGAGGAAAGAAATATGAGAAGAGACACATTGAAGTGTTTACAGATCTTAAGAGTCCTGCCAGTGAGGATCAGCTGGAAATTATTATTGCTAACTTGAAGAAAACAGGAATTTCACTTCAGTTCTTGTAAGTATGGAAGTGGCTGTTATACACTATGCCATGTTTAAAAGAGAGAAATTATTACTTTTTTCTTAATAATAATCTTGAAGGAGCTGGTGAGTTTTTCTGTAGAGTTGTACCAGTATGTAATGTGATTGTTATAAGTACTTCTGTCAAATATGCAGGGCTCACTGGTAGGTTGGTGGCCAGGAGTGGGAAAACAGGAAGTGAAAACTAACAGATTAACTCCCTCTCTGAAATGCTTCTATAGCAATGCGCGGGGAATAAGCAGAAGTTGGAGATCTGTGTTAGGCTGCATGACTATGATATAACTGGAATGACTGAAACATGGTAGGACAGCTCCCACAACTGGAGCGTTGTCCTGGATGGCTATGTACTGTTCAGGAAAGATAGACCAACAGGGCAAGGCGGTGGTGGTCTGCATGCGTGAGAGCAGCTGGAATGCATTGAGTTCTACCCGGGGTGGGGGGAGGTAGAACAAGTTGAAAGCTTGTGGGTTAGAATTAAGAGATGTGGAAAGGGAGGGGGAACTGTTGTGGGTGTCTACTATAGACCACCAAATCAAGCAGAAGATGTTGGAGGCCTTCTACAGTCAACTGGAGGTAGCCTTTAGTACACACTCCTTGTTACTCATGGGTGACTTCAATCACCCTGGTCTTTGCTGGAAAGCCCACACTGCTAGGCACATCCAATCCAAAAGGCTCTCACAGTGTGTTGATGATAACTTCTTGATGCAGGTAGTGGAGGAGCCAACAAGGAGAGGTGCACTGCTGGACCTTGTATTGAGTAACAGAGAAGGACTGGTTGGGGACATTAAGGTTGGGAACAGCCTTGGTGACAGTAATCATGACATAGTGGAGTTTAGTATTATACAGGGTAGAAGCAGGGCTATAAGTAGGATTACACCCCTGGACTTCCACAGGGCTAACTTTGTACTTTTCAGAGATACACTTGTAGGAATCCCATGGGCTAAGACTCTGGAGGGTCTTCTTCACTGTGAGGGTCACAGAGTGCTGGAATGGGCTCCCCAGAGTGGTTATGGAGTCTCCTCTGGGGACTTTCAAGACCCATCTGAATGCATTCCTGTGTGACCTGCATGAGATTGTATGGTCCTGCTCTGGCACAGGAGTTGGACTGGATGATCTCTGAAGGTCCCTTCCAACCCCTAGCATCCTGTGTTCTCATGATCCTGTGGTACACGTGCCATGAATTCCAGTTAGGAACCAAGTTCCCTTGACTGAGTAATGTGAAATACTCATTAAGGTGATGGCTTCTCCAGTTGAGCTTACAGCTTAGAACCAGAGTCTAAAATGGGAGACGAGATCTGTGTAAGCAGAGAACTGGGAAACAATGAGCCATAAATAGCCTCAGAAGCAGTGGTTTTGTCACAGCAGCAGCCTAGATCCTTTTAGGTAAGGGATTCATTGGGGAAAAGTAATGAGGTAGTGCTGTAGATGTTTATAGCCTGACTGGTGTCAGTGGAAAGGCAAATCTGAAGAGAAGGGTTGTATTCATAGTGATGGGCTTGGTTAGTGGAAGTGGAAAATGGAAGCATGTCTTAAGCGTTGTGACAGGAATCCATTAATTGTCTTGGTACAGGGGTAGCCATTGATCTGAGAGATCAATCTGTATTAGTTGTTGCACGTGATAGTAACACAGGAATCTGTAGGCCTTCTAATAATTTCTTTAAAGGCAAAACTTTGGGTGAAAGTTAGTGTTTGCTGCTTGTAACAAATAATTTCACAGCAGAAAGTTAATGAGACAGCTTTACTTCCAGCCATTTTCATTTTTACTTTCACCTAGATACAGCATTGTGTAAGGAGCAATGTTGTGAACTTGATAAATTTATTAAAGCCGTTTGTGGACCCATCTGCAAGATAACAGAGGTAGGAAAGCATGACTACAAGTCATGGGGTGATCCTCCAGAAAAAAATTACCATTCTTTTCTGTGCTTGGGAGAGGCTGAATGTAAAAATGTCAGACTGTTCTCAGGCTGTGCCTGCACAGGCATCCTTGCAGCGTGCCTTGATGTTCCCTTTCTAGCTTATTTGAGCTATTGTTGTCACTGGAGGCAGTGGAGACAGCACCGTGAGCCTCAGTACGTGCTGCCAACGCGAGTTACTTCTTTCAGAGACCTGCTGTTTAGCCCCTGCTACCTTGTCTCTGTACCTGTAGTTTGCTGTACAGACTGGCACAGATGCCACCAGCACAAGTTAACATTGCAGCTTTATTCTCTGAGATTTCTGATACATTTTTACATTTTCTTTGTCTGGAAGGTGGCAAAGGAAAAGCCCCGTGGCTAATGGAAGCAGAAGGGCAATGTTGCCGTTGGAGCTTTAGCTGAAGAAGTAACACCGTCTCTCAGTCACATGAGCACAAGCAGTGCTTTGAGAAATACATGTACAGATGTAAACCACTCAGGATATGGCATTAAAATACTTTCTTGCTAAATCTTCTCCTTTTGTTGTGACCCACGCTTCCGTCTCTTATGCCCTGTTTATTGATTAAGTTGTAACTTTTGGCAGATAGTTGGTTCTCCTCAGTGTTATCAAGTCCCAGGCACATGCTGAGCACTGTGCAGCTTTGGGTATTATGCAGTTCTCACCACAGGCGTTTCTAAGCCCTGTATAATGAAAGTAATCTTTCATTTATCAGAGGTTTCAAGCTTTTTTTTTTTTTTTTTTACTCTGGTAGCAGCTTTAGAATGTAGTTAATTCTGTTTGTCAGTGGATGCTGCTTCTTTAAAAGGTATCAAGCCTCTTGCTGAAGCTTGATCTTTAATTCTGCTGTATGTGACATTGTTGTGCGTATTGTTAATTCTGCTTATGTGGATCCACAGATAAGTTTAGTGAGGAGTAATGAGGTGAAAGTAAGGTAGGCTGCTTTTTGGAAAACATAATACAGTGCTGAATTTTTTTTTCCTTTGTGGAAATGTGGTTAAAAAGGTATCATGTGGTTCATTCAAAATTGCATTAGATGAAAGATTTGAGAAATGTGCAGGCACTGTCAGGGGCGCAGAGTGGGGGATCTTACACATCTCTCTTTTCTGTGGTTATGTGTAGTTAGCTGTTTCATTTTTGAGGAGCAGCAAAGTCATTTTATCCATAACCCCTGGCTAACGCTTTTAATCTGACTCTTGCAGTGCAGGAAAATGTGTCATCTTCATTCAGAAATTCACCTAGTGTTGTAAGCTATTAAAATCTAGAGAGTAGCATTGATTCCAGAAATACCTAATAGCCCCAGCGCAGAGGAAGTTCTGTTTGCTGGCACTTGGAGCTGAGACATAATCATGGGCCTGGAAGGCCTTTAGCAAGTTATCTAGCGTGGGCCTCTACTTCAGACTGGGTTGGTTGTATGTCATTGCTGAACAGTGTTTTTCTAATCTTTCTGTCAAGATTTCCAATGATGGAAAGTCTTCTATCTCCTCAGGCAATTGGGTCTACAGGTTATGGTTTGAAATGCCTTTATGAGGTTTTCAAATATCTGACCTGACTCCATGATGTGATGTGAGTGCAGGCTAAATACAAAGAACTGGTTGTTTCCTTCCTGTCTGCAACAGCTTTTTTATATTTAAGACTGTCTTGCCTTCTGACTCTATTCTCTCCAGGCTTATAATTTGTTCAAACTATTTTTCGTAGATGCTGTTTTCTAATCAGTGTGGTGTTTACTCCTTCATCCCTTCTTGTATGCAGACACATTCCTCTATTGACGTGATACCCAGCTCTGGTCAAGATGTTACCAGTGCCAACTAGACATGCCATAATACATGTGCTTCGTGAGCCATGTGACTCTTTATGCATCTAACTGCAGCTAGATACAATTTTTGTTTTGCTATTTTAATAAGGAAGAAGGTCAAGTTAACTGCTTCTCCTTGTGCTTTTAGTCTGCCATTTCCAGTGGAAGTTGGTGATGGAGATACAAGTCCCAGCAGACGTTCTCATGTGCACAGGAACTCTTTTCCAAGAAAGGGTTTAACTGAGGAACAGAAGGCAGGCATTGACATGGTGAGGAAACTGATGCATACTTTGGATGAAGAAGGAGGGCTGGAAGAAATTTACACTTTCAGGTAAACTGGGCTAATCCTCTCTGCTGTACTGTAAATTTCAGCTTTTGGGGAAGAAATTAGAAAGTAAATGAATTAAGTAATCAGTCACTTAGCTTTTGTTTCACTGAAATCAGTGAATTTTATGGCTTACTGAACATTCAGTGCCTTTAAAACAACTTCTGAGTGGCTTTAGAATAGGTAGAAAAATCTTACAGTTTTTAGTTGTAAATTAATTTCTAAATCTCTATTGAAGAAAAAAAACCAACACTTTTTCTCCTCTTCAGTGGATTTTGGAGGGAATGTTTCTATGAATAAGATTTCAAAAGCATGTTTGGGAAAGAGTTGGAATTTGTGCTGTAGTGCAGGCAGAGCATTTGCATTTAACAGCAGGCTTTGTTCCTTGGTCACAGACCTCTTTTAGCTTGCTTGTTTATCAACGTTTGTTGAATCCTGCCTGTTAAGTGCAGACTACTGTTCTATTATGCCAAACAACATACGCTTTTAACAGCATGCCTAATGCAAGCATTGAAAGATGTTTTTTCACTTCATGTTTCCCCAATGAAAAATGTAGCTTATGGTATCACAGAATCACAGAACGTTAGGGGTTGGAAGGGACCTCGAAAGATCATCCAGTCCAACCTCCCTGCTAGAGCAGGACCACCTAGAGCAGGTCACTCAGGAACACATCCAGGTGGGTTTTGAATGTCTCCAGTGAAGGAGACTCCACATCATCGCTGGGCAGCCCATTCCAGTGTTCTGTCACCCTCACAGTGAAAACATTTTTCCCTGTGTTCACATGTAATCTCTTATGCACCTGTAATCTCTTTACACCTGTTGCCCCTTGTCCTATCATTGGACCTGACTGGGAAGAGTCTGGCTCAGTCCTCCTGACACTCGCCCTCCTTCACATATGAGGTTACCCCCTCAGTCTCTTCTCCAAGCTAAAGAGACCCAGCTCCCTCAGCCTTTCCTCATAAGGGAGATGTTTCACTCCCTTAATCATTGTTTATATATCCAAGACTATTCCACAGAGATGTTGTCTCAGTTGGGATAACAAGCATAATGCATCTATGTGCCTTATAGAAGTCTGATTTTTATTGTCTTAGCGGGTGTATTCTACAATTATGAAGTGTGATCTTTTAGACAAGGGATTTTTCAGGAATCTTAGTAGACCGTAGGTGTAATGTGATTATCATGAGCAGGAGCAGGGGAGTCATTCTGCCCCTGTACTCAGCACTGGTTAGGCCACACCTTGAGTACTGTGTCCAGTTCTGGGCCCCTCAATTTAAGAAGGACATTGAGACTTGAACATGTCCAGAGAAGGGCAACGAGGCTGCTGAGAGATCTCGAGCACAAGCCCTATGAGGAGAGGCTGAGGGAGCTGGAGTTGTTCAGCCTGGAGGAGAGGAGGCTCAGGGGAGACCTTATTGCTCTCTACAACTACCTGAAGGGAGATTGTAGCCAGGACGGTGTTGGTCTCTTCTCCCAGGCAATCAGCACCAGAACAAGAGGACACAGTCTCAAACTGCACCAGGGGAGGTTTAGGCTCGAGGTGAGGAGAAAGTTCTTCACAGAGAGAGTTGTTAGCTGTTGGAATGGGCTGCCCAGGGAGGTGGTGGAGTCACCATCCCTGGAGGTGTTCAAGGGGGGCTTGAACGTGGCACTTGGTGCCATGGATTAGCAGTCATGAGGTCTGTGGTGACAGGTTGGACTTGATGATCTTTGAGGTCTTTTCCAACCTTACTGATTCTGTGATTCTAGCAAGGGTAATTTTTAGATAAGGGTGATACCTGTAGATTTCCACACTGTTATTCATAATTTTATTTGTGAGGTTTCAAAAGAAACCTCAGTCTCTCATCTCAGATGCCCAACTCATCTTCTTTGCACCTCAACAGCCAGTAAAACTATTACTTGAACATTAGTGTGGATTAGTGATGAAACATGAACCCCTGTGTATGTATTTCATACTAGTCAACAGAGCAATCTTTGTCGCTGGAAAATAGTAGGCTTTGTCATTGCATCAAAAGACTGCACAAAAAAGCAGTATCTTTCTGGGCCCATTTTTCCTTTCCTTCTGCATTCATGAAGCTACTGTGGGGCTTGGCCCCTTCTTTATAGAACTTTTTTAATCATGGGCTCTCACTACTGTGTAAGCTGCCTGTGCCATGCTTTCAGGGGAAATCCAAAAATCTTCGGATGAATAGGCATTTGGCTAATAGCATAAAGCTTCAAAGTTGCTTAAGAATATGTGAGTTTTTGTATGCAGTTAAGTTGCTTATCAAGCCTTAAGAAAAGCCTTGCAAATCTGTCATGATAATTTACCAAGGCAGATACTCTCTCTGTTTGGCTATATTCAGTATCCCTGATGGCAAAAATATTTCAGCTCTTGTGAAAATTAATTGGCCATGCCAGAAAAGTAAGTGAGAAGATTTTAGAGTGGGTTTTTTTTTTAGAGTTTGATGGGCTGACTATCAGACAAAGAGGTATTTCAGCTGCCTCTGGATTTTGGGGGAAGGGTTTCAAGAGCAGAGGTGAAGAGAGAGATTTTTGAAACACAAGTTGAAATGTGCATCTGCTAGGGTTTTATTGACTGCTTTGACAACAAGAAGCATTTTTCTTCTGCAAATAGAAGAAATTAAAGGGTAGAGCTAATAGATGAAGTTTAAATGTAATTTTTAGGCATTTGATGCTAGGTATTTGATTTTTCATGTTCATCCTTGAATGACTGTGTTGCAGTGCTTTTAATGGTGTACTAAGTTATTTTTTAAAATCCTATATTGATGTCCCTATTGCCAGAAAAAAATAAATACATTTTTCTCCCTTCCTTTCCCTAAGGAAGAAGAAAAGAAATGTGGCCTTTATCTTAGTATAAAAATCCCAGTGCATTTTTCTCCTTTCATTATACTTCTGTTAGAATTTGTTTTAAAAACCCTACTCACCTTAAGAAACTTGAGAAGTAGGCTACCAAGTAGAATTTTGTACTAAGGTTTTTAGGAGGTGATCTTAATTTCTGCCAGGCAAGTGCTTTAAACTAATCAAGAGAGAAGTAGATTTGGGGTTTTATCATCATGTGAGAAAGGTGAGGTCAACATTGTTTTGTCTTCCATCATGCAATAAAAAAAATATTTCTGAATGCTTTCTCAGCATTGGAATTTTACAGGAAAATAGGCAATACAGTTTGGATTAGTTGAAGACTGTTGTATAGAATATAGAATAAACCGGGTTGGAAGAGACCTTCAAGATCATTGCGACCAACCCCTCAACCAATCCAACACCACCTAAACAACTAACCCATGGCACCAAGCACCCCATCAAGTCTCTTCCTGAAAACCACCAATGACGGCGACTCCACCTCCCCAGGCAGCCAATTCAACCCATTCCAATGGGCAATCACTCTCTCTGTGTAGAACCTCTTCCTAACATCCAACCTAAACTTCCCCTGGCACAGCCTGAGACTGTGTCCTCTTGTTTTGGTACTGGCTGCCTGGGAGAAGAGACCATCATCCATCTGTCTACAACCTCCCTTCAGGTAGTTGTAGAGAGTGATAAGGTCTCCCCTGAGTCTCCTTCTCTCCAGGCTAAGCAACCCCAGCTCCCTCAGTCTTTCCTCGTAGGGCATGTGTTCAAAACCCCTCACCAACTTCATTGCCCTTCTCTGGACTCGTTCCAGCAAGTCAACATCCTTCCTAAACTGAGGGGCCCAGAACTGGACACAGTACTCGAGGTGTGTCCTAACCAGTGCAGTATGGTGCAAGCCTCTTTGATTTCACAGCCATATAAGTTACTTCCACTGTCATTTTTGAATTTTTTAACTCCATTCCTTAAAGCTGTGTGGTTAACTCAACACTTCCTTAGCATAAAATCATTGCAGTTCTTTTTTTTTGTTGTGCTTTATGAATTTCTATATATGCTGTTTAGGCTAAAAATATTCAAGGTAACTTGTTTCAGTCTAACAGAAAGCCACCAAATGACTTCATTAGTGCCTTATTTAAAAAAAAAAGTGTCAACAATTAATTGCCACACAAACAAAAATCCTGTTAATTGAAATGGAATCCTTTATTTCTTCACCTCCACTGCAGGAAACATTTTACCACTTCGAGAGCCTCCTCTAATATAGATCGTTCCACTAACTGCGTGCTTTAATTGGGTGGGCATAGATAAATGTAAAATGCTTAATAAGCAGTTGTGTAGTTTCATTACAGGACCTTAACACTCTGTCTTTAAGCTGTAATGTTACACCATCCTAAGGACTCGAGATGGGACTAATTTACTGTACCACCTCTTTTTTTTTCATACTCTTCATTTCTTATTTCAATCTCTGACAAGTTAATTCATACAGTTTATTTTATAATTCTTTATGTAGATGTAGTCTTAAGATGAAACAATTGGGCTCCTGCATCTCCTTGAAGAGGGTGTATTGTCTGTGGTATTTTATTACAGTTCACTGGAGCTCGCTTCTGTTTTCTTCATTTAGAGAGAGCCTGGAGCGTCTTTCAGTGTTTAAGAAAATAGAAAGAAGACCTATGCCTTGGCCCTGCCAGCTCACTATTGGTTCTAATTTGTCTATAAGGATTGTTGCCTACAAATCAGTGAGTATTTTGGCAGCAAGCTAGGTGCAGCTGCATGTTTTTCCCTTAAAGCTAAGAAAATAAGCTGTAATCACTTTGGATTTTGGTTTGGTAGAGATTTTATGTGCATGGAAGCCAGTACATCTGAAACTGTGGTTCCCACAGCAACTCTGTCTTCACCATATTGTACACATATGTTGAAGAACTAAAATTCACAATGTACAAAAATAGAAGTAATTGCTATCTACACTGTGACACTTAATGATACTGAAGTTGACAAACCTGATTAAGAATGCTGTGGTTGTGTGAAGCTTTCCATTCAGCATGAGTGTATATGTCTGCAGCTCAGTGAGACTTCAGGTATATACTTCTTAAGCCCTAAGTGTGAGAGGAATTGTGGACATGTGTATGTAAAATGGGTGTGTTTTGCCAGCTATTGTTTTGAATTGCATCTATTGTTATTTCAGACTTGGAAAAAAGCTGTATTTTTTTTATATGTGTCTTTTACACAGTGCTAGGAAGAAGTAAGTGCATTTAAAACACAGAAAATAAGCATAATTCCAGTTATTGAGCTGAACTCTATAGCATGGCAGCACTGATGGAACTGATGAAATGGAGGTTAATTGGTTCGGTTTTGAACCCAAGACTAAGAGTCTGGCCAATATTCTAAGGTTTCACTAAGATGTATTAGGAAGTTGAAATACATCTGAGTTTTGAAAAACAGGCATAGTAGCCTTCTCTGCCTCCAGCTTTCTGTTCTTGGTTGGGATTTTGGTTTTTTGGTTGTGTTTTTTTTTTTTTCAAATTAGGATATTGTGCCAGACCTGTACAAATAACGCAGTAACAGTCCCTTCCCAAAAGTGTTTGCACACAAAACAAATTAAGCTTGGGAGAGTAAGCAACATGAACCAAGTGACTAGCCCTAGGTCATACAGCAGTTGGATCAGAGTTAGGAATAGATTTGTGGTATCAGCTGATGTAATCTGTTCTGTCATTGCTGTTTTCTGCCCTGTGCTCCCTTTTAATTCTCATTCACCGAGTATACCATCAGTTTTACTTAGAAAAGAAAGCATTTTTCTTTCCCTGTAGTTGGGAAGCATTCAGTCATTTTTTCTTTCTTGCCTCTTCCAATTCTGTGACTTAGCCTGTGACTTAAATGAATAACCAAGACAAGTATGCAGTCAATATGATGTACTTCAGGTTTTAGGTCTCATATAGATGAAACAGTGTGTTGAAAGCACTGTGGTAACAAGGGTGTATATTTGGGGCTGTCATTATTAGTGCTTCATTGGCAACATGATGCAAGACTTAGTCTAAGAAATTTTCACATGTTCTGGTAAGCACTCAGGATCCTGCTGAAATGTTAAAGGCTCCTTTTCTTTGAATTCTGATACAAAGGTCACAGAAGAGAAGGTGAAAAAGATTTGGACAGTTGTGGATGCTAAAACCCACAGAAAAAGTGATGTGCAAAAAGAAACTGTTTACTGCTTGAATGATGATGACGAGACAGAGGTTCCAAAAGATGATACTATTCAAGGTATGACTTTATTATGTGCACCCAGAAGACAAACCAAAGATAATGGCTTGTAGGCTTAAATCACCTAAGTGCCTTTTAGTTTTATACTTTGAAGCCTAGCTGTGATCTTAGAATGTAAACCCTTTAAGCTGAGGGAACATAGAGACTGCTACGTGAGACTTCTTGTCTTCATGTATTTTAAAAGTTCTTGGTATTGCCAGTAATACTACTACTAATAATACCACCAGGTGGAACTTAGAAGTCACTGCAGTTTCTTGCAGTTTCCTGTAGCCTGTGGAAGGCTTTACCTCAGTTCTGTAGTGCTGCTATCTCCATTCTGTTTTCAAGCCTTCAGTTGTACTGGTAACATGAATGGATTCATAACACTGCTTCTTCTGGATAAACAACTGTTCTAGATATTCTGCAACTGGGAAGATGACACAGCCCCAATGACAGTGTGAGGTCTTTTGTTTCTTGCAGCAGAAGTGGTACTTCAAAGCTATTAGTCTCTGTGTTTTATAACTTCAAACTTTTAGTTAAAAAAAAAAATCTGCTTTTTATAGTGCATATATTTTGACACATTTATGGCCATTCTTTATGGATATCCTAACTGCCTAAATTGGTGATTGGATGTGGAATTCTAACAAAAAGAAGTGCTGAACAGTTCAGTGTGAACAAAAATTTCTCTATCAGTGACGTATTTCTAACAGTTAAATAGATGCTGATGCCTCATGGACTTCAGAGAAATGTTGTAATCAGACAATATTTTGCATTTGAAGCACCTGTATTTAATTTCTTTCATTCTGCCTGTTTCCAGGAAAATGTATCTGCATGTAGGTTTTCCATACAGAGATCTACCCCTGTTCTTTCTGCTTGCTTTGCACCTGAGGATATTATCTGTAGTCTGTGACAGTATAATAAAGTGATGATGTTTCAGGGAAGATAACTAGAGTTTGAGGTGGGAGAATAAGCAGTTGGAGCAGATGATAAGTCTGAGAAACAGCTTCCTGTTTTATGGAGATATCCCTGTAATGTCAGGCATGGGAAGTAAAACACAGAAATATATGGAAAGACCACTTCTGCATACAAGAGTGTTTTGGTTTTACTTCGTGTCTGAGGGCGTATCTCACTTCCACTGGTAACAGATTTTTGTTCTCTGGATCCCTTCTGGTGTCATTTCCATGATTTGTGATATATTTGGGTTTTTTTAATTATGTTTGCAGGGAGTGTTCCAGGCTTACTTGCTGAGATTTAGTCTGATATGCTTAAATCTATTCTATGAGTATAACTTTGTTGGGCAAGATGTTCAGTTCCCTTATTTTCTTTTCTGCTGTCTACAAGGGTATCTGTGTTACAAAAAGAGCGCACGAGGAGTGCAACTGCTGTTCCTGAAGTACAAAATGTGTCTATGGAGTGTGGGGTTTCTGTTAACAGGGAAAGAATTTGATGAGTGTGCGTGGAGTGTAGCTGTGGGGCATGCAAGGATTGCTAAAATATTCAGGGAGCTAATTTCAGTGTTAGAATTGTAGGCCCATATGCTTACCAGATGCTCTGCTCTTGTTCTTCAGGGTTTCGCTATGGGAGTGATATAGTTCCTTTTTCCAAGGAAGATGAAGAGCAAATGAAATACAAAACAGAAGCAAAATGTTTTTCTGTTTTGGGATTCAGCAGATCCTCTCAGGTAGTTACTAAACTTCTTGCTGTTCATCCTGGTTTCATGACAATGGTTTTCATGTGGAATTCACTAAAGTTGAGGTGGGGTACTAGGTGCCAGTACTGGGAATGGGGCATCTGCTGTCAGGTAATCAGGACGACTTATTTACTGGTTCTAGTACATATACAACAGTGTGTTGCCTTGGGAAGGAGAGAACCTCATAAATGTGGGCATTGTGCCCTCAAGTGAAGCCAGAGCCACTGAATTCAGATCTGCACAAAGTGTAGACAGAAGTGTTATAGTCTCTTTTCATCTCATGAATTTGAATAGTAATGCCAGATTGGCAGCACAAGGTGATCTCTCTTCTGTTCATGTCATGCAGAAGCCTTTTTGGACCTTGTCCAGCCAAAAGTGTTTCTGTTTAACAGAAGCCTCTCCCTCCACATTAGAGAAATATTAAGGAAAGCCTGAGAACTGATTGCCTTCATTCTCTTTTCCATAAGGATTAGTGTATGAGCTATGACTTGTTTCTTGTTTCTACGTTAACAAAAAATGAAATGTAGTGAAGGCTTCATGGAACTTAAATGAAGATAATTCAAAAAGCTTCCATATTGCAGTGAGGTACTTAGTGTTTGTATGCTCTTCTCTGTCCTTGTGGTATTAATGTTGCCATTTGCTTTCTCTGGAAGTTTTAAGAAACTTAACATTAGGCAAATACCTTCATAAAAGCTGACTAGCATAGGTTGATTTCCTGCAGGAAATCCAGGACTTAAGCATCAGGAAAGACTTTGGCAATGGATTAGTAAAACAGCAGATGATAACGTGAGGAGAAAGGACAGAGATATGAGTCCCAGTAATTGGTAGAAATGTCAAGCTGCTCCCCCTCTTCTCTGGGATATTGCACAGGATGACTGAAACTTCACCCAGTTCCCTTCACCCAGTCCCCTTCCCCACTCAAAACTGAAAGGAAATCACAGGGCAGATCTTTGCCTCCTGTTCTGAGAGTTCTCGGCCCTCCTGCTCTTCTTTGCAATGTCTTGCTGCCTGAATAAAATAGAGCCCTTGATGAAGGGTAAAGAATCACTACCTTTATGAGGAAGGAAAGATGATAATGAAATAGGAAGTATCTGTGGAAGCTTACTCCTGAATGGATGTAACTAAACATATTTTCACTTTACAGTCAAGGTGGCACAGGGACTCTTTCATGTTGCTAGTGCCCTTAGACTACTGCAGTGCAGTGGTCCAAAGTATATTATTAACTGAGAAGCCAGGAAGTTATGTTGATTTATTGAAATGAGAAGCCAGCCTAAATGGAAACTGTAACCTGGTTGCTCCTTGAGGACATTCAGAGCTTAAAGTTGTTAAGTAGCACAGGAAGCTGTAACTTGGTTGCTCCTTGAGGACATTCAGAGCTTAAAGCTGTTAAGTAGCACAGGAGCTTGTGCATGGAAAGTGACTGATTGAGGAAATGTTGTGCTTGAGTTTATATGCCTTAAACTGGCCAGGGCAGAGAGATGTCAGGGACTGTAAATCCTGTACCAGAAACTGGATCTAACAAGTGTTACGTTGTGTCGGAACCCAGTGTTTCAATGAGACAATTTCTGGCATCTTGTCATCTGCCTACAGCTGAACTTTACTGTCTTCATTTAATTCTGTAGGATGTATTTCACCATACACAGCATTTTCTTCAGCTGGAGGCTGGCCTCCTTTTTTTTGACTTGAAGTCTGATTTTTTTCCTCTTAGTTTCTGTTTTCAATAGCAGATGGGAAGAATCTTGCTCCTCTAAGTGAGCTATTATTTCACCCACGTTCTTTCTTATTTTTCCCCCCACTGGTCAGATAGCATGGTGATACCTTCAGATAATTAATTATCTGATACCTTCAGATAATTAATAATTGTAGAAATGTAATTAATTGTAGGAATATTTTTGATTCATATAAATATGCCTCAAAGAATTAACAGTTTGGTTTTATATTTTTGTCAATGCACAAAACATTTATTGCTTTTGATCATTTTTACGATGTCCTTCTTGTCCAGATTCCGAACAAATAGGAATTATATCTTAAATAAAGCGTACTCTGATCCTTTAACTAGGAGTGTGAGTACAAGAACCAGAACAAGAGGACACAGTCTCAAGCTGCGCCAGGGGAAATTTAGGCTTGAGGTGAGGAGAAAGTTCTTCACTGAGAGAGTCGTTCGTCATTGGAATGTGCTGCCCAGGGAGGTGGTGGAGTCACCGTCCCTGGAGGTGCTCAAGAGGGGATTGGATGTGGCACTTGGTGCCATGGTTTAGTCATGAGGTCTGTGGTGACAGGTTGGACTTGATGATCTTTGAGGTCTCTTCCAACCTTGGTGATTCTGTGATTCTGTAATTATACCCCATAGTAGTTGCAGAGACCTCGGTGGAATAAAGTTATTCAGGTGTGATTGCAAGATTAAAATTACACTGCAGAGATAGTGACATCAGAAAGTTTTCACCTACAACTAGAATATTCAAGACCCATGCTTTCCTTATTCTTGGCTTCTGAATTGCATTGTTTGGAATGATAATACTGACAACATTCAAATGTATGTTTTGTATTAAATTGTTGCTTTTTAAAACTTTGGAGAAAAGATAATTTATTATTAACTAGAGAAACTGGAACAGCTCCAAATACATAATTAAATAAGGAATAGAACCACCTTGTATTATTTTTCTGAGTTATTCACATCCCTCAGGAAAGAAGATCAGAGGCCGCTTAAACTTTGATTTTTAATTTATAAGCAAAGCCATGTAAACCAAGAAAGAATACTTGAAAATATTACAAAGGGACCTTCTCTTTTTTCCCCCAACAAAAAAAGGATGTAGTGATACTGATGTCTGGTTATTTATACTATTCTGAACATAAAATGTCCTGAGCTTTTAAAGACTGAACAGCAAAGCATAATTGTAGGTAGAATAATCTGTGTTGAAGAATTGGGTTGTAATACATTAAAAGGATCTGCTCTGGTGGAAGTTGTCACTGACTTGAACAGGATTATGGTAATTTGTTAAATAATGAAACTCCAGGTTAGTTTGGAGACGGTGTAATTTGAAGGGATTTTTTTCTTTACCAAAGAAAGGTCATCTTAAACAGTTTTTGTGGCAGTGTGCAGTCTTTGTGATGGATTTTCCACTGATGCAGTGTTTCTCAGGGTGTGTCTCGCAGCCTCTGTATCTCCAGCTGCTTCAGCAGTACCCATATATGAAACTCTATTTTAATTTAGTTCAACCATGTTCATAAAACAGCATAATTTCTAATAGGAGTGCTTCTTTGCCGGTGCAGCTGTATATACTTCAAGTGGCTGTTGAATTAGGTTTATTAATTAAGGATGTGACTTTTTTTCATCTCCTTTTTGATGTATCTGCTAGGAAAATGTATTAGCATAGATGTGATGTCAGTTAGGTTTAGGTCTTTTGTTAAGTACTATGGTTTTCTACGCTGAGTTTCACATTAGTGCAGACTAATTTGCATTATTCAGACTAATAACAGCTGCAAGTACTGTAGTCTTTTCATTTCTGCACATGAATAGGAAGGTATGAGAATATCCTGCTGAATGTCTGAACATCCATATTGAGTAATAAATGGACATATGAAATGTATACAGGGCTGTAACATCTGTGCACAGTAATTAATTTTTCTGGCTTCTCACTTGAGGAATATGGTAGTTGTTTCATAATTTAACTGGTCCAGTTGCATTAGTGACCTTTTCTTTAGATCAAGCTAACACTTGACTATTTGCATCTGTAGATCCAGAGACATTACTACATGGGCAACCAAGCTCTGAAGGTCTTTGCAGCGAAAGATGATGAGGTAATGGGAACTGAAGTTTAATGCTGAAAATATTCTGCTGTGGAACAAAAAAGCATAGTAGGGTGTTAGAGATTGTCCTCTCTTTCCGTGTTAATAAAACAAATACATTTAATGCAGCTTCCTGCATTGCCCATTAGGATGAAAAGAAGTTGGATTAGACCCAAAATGAATACCTTATCTCCTGAATAATGAGAAACTGGTAAATGCTATGTTTGTGCAAGGGCATGGGGAACTGATGTTTTAGTCCATTCTCATGCAGAGCAAGTGTCCCCTGTCACTGTGTTATTCAAAACAGACCTCAACATTTTTTTAACTATTAGAGAGTTTCTTTTAATGGTCTGACTTCCCTCCCTTTATCTCTCTCCTGTAGTACATCTGAGAGCTCCACACGCCCAGTTGAAAAGGTGGGATGTGCTAGATTTAAAGTTTGCTCAGCTTTCAATGGATCCACTGTCACAATGAGATTTGACCTTTCTGCTGTTTCTTTTATTGAACATGAAAAATGCACATGTAGAAGTTACAGCTGAAATGGGAACTAGTCTTGACTGAATCAATGCTGTTGAATTCACTGTGAAGGATGTATTTCAGCAGACTAATGAGAACTTGCATGACTCTCTAGACGTTTTCTTTTTCAGAATGCAGCAGTTGCTTTTTCTGCCCTTGTCCATGCATTGGATGAGTTGAATATGGTAGCTATAGTACGTTATGCTTATGATAGAAGGTGCAACCCACAAGTTGGAGCTGCTTTTCCATACATTAAGGATAAATATGAGGTAAATTTTGTACTCTTATCTTACTGCAGTGGCCTCCATATTCCTATTCAACAAATACTAATCAACAAACTGTGTTTGAACCATATGAATTTGCAGTATTGTGTAACACCAGAAGAAACCAATGTGACTTTTCAGAGTGCTTTTAGGAAATAGTACTAAGTCTTAGGAGAGGAAGGTAATAAATAGTTTTAAGAAAACACATCGTTTTAAGAGGCACATGGAAAAATAATGCCATATGCTTCTGTTAGTGTCCTGTATATTACAGATTTAAATAGTTCTGATTTTTATTTCCATAACATATGAATAATTTCATTTTGTTATCCTGGAAATCAGAAGTTTTCTGGTGTCTATAAACAGTGCAATCATATAGTTATGTAATGATTTACCACTGTTCTCTTGCCATGTTACCGCCTGTGTCTCTGTGAACAATCCAAAGCTGCACTAGACTCTCTTTCATTTTTCTAAAGTCAAGATTAATCTCCAGGTTGCCTGGTAGTACAAAATCTGAATTTGATTGTTGGCTTGGCATTTCAAGCATGCCCAGCTATGCCGTTGTCATTAGGTTTCCAGGTCAACTGGAACTGAGGGGAGGAGCTCAGAGCATTTAAAGCTGGTGTTCAAATTCAGGTGGTTGCTTACTTGAAAAGGTTATTTTAAAGAAACAGAGAAGAAAATGAAGTCTCTTTCTTGGGGGAAAAAAGCCCCAACAAACTAGAAAAGAGAAAGTTGGGTACACAGCAGAATTGTATTAGAAATAATCTCTTTTAAAATTCTGTGATCCAGAAGCAACAGAGTCAGAATGTTTGCAGCATATGTTTGCACTGATCTTACTTGTAAGACACTACTGAAAGAGCTAAATCTGTGCAGCATGATGAAGCAATGACAAAGGTGGAGGTGGACGTAGCAATCTTCAGACTTTTGCAGGGTATAAGCTTAAAGGATTAAAAGGAATTATGTAGGATGGTATAGACTCGAGGAGGTACTTCAGTAAGGAAATTACCTGGGCTGAGAATATTAAAAAAAACAAAACCAGCTTTGGACTTTGAAACAAAGCAAGCTATGATAAAACTTCCCAAAGCACCAATATTTGGGTTATTTAAAGTTTCTCTGCTTGGAACTCTGCACAAGTAAAAGGGGTTGCGTGATCTGGGAGGTCTTTATTCCACCCACATTAAAATGGGAGTGTCACCATTGCCATATAACATAATAGTGCTGTGTTTTATTCTGCTTAAAACTGTGTTGCTCTGTAAATATTTAATTTAAGTATTTAGATACACACAAATATTACATATATGAATTTTCTTACATTTATATTGCCCCAATAAGGCACTCTTGAGATGCTTTAGAGATTTTTTTCTTCTGTCTCAGCTGTTTCTTCCTTCATTTTGCTCAGTGTCTCATCTATGTGCAGCTACCCTACATGGAAGACATAAGACAGTATATATTTTCATCCTTGAAAAACAATAAAAAATGCATTCCTACAGGTAAGGTAGTCCTTTGCTGGACAACTGAATAAAGTAATGTACTTGTCTCCCTTTTAGACACTCTGAGTTAACATGTTTTCTTTGGAAAGTCAAATATTCGATTATTTTGGTTTGAAGAAAAAACTCCAGCCCTTTGTGGTCTTGAAGTGTAAAGCCTTTGTCAAAACTTTACCTGCTTAGTTGTGGGCTGAGCAGACCTGAGGTTTTCATGTAGGTTTTTTTTCAAACTGTCCTGTTAAATGCTATCAGGCTTGGGTGGTGGGATTATTAGTCTCAAAGTATCTCTGTGGGATGGGTCTGAGATTTAGTCCTGAGATTTATACAAAGCTGGTCCTGTAGTCTGTTGCAGTATGGCCTGTTCATATGATGTACAAAGGCAGAGACTGTGTTTTTTTTTCTAGTGTGTTGTTTTTTTAAAACATGCACTTAACTGGTGTCAAGATTCAGCTGGAGAGCATCTTTGGAGAGCTATAAAACATGCAGCCATACAAAGCTTGACTTGCCATCCTGAGAATTTTGCACAGCAATAAGCACAACCAGATGTAGTTCAAAATCCACTCCCACTGCTTTAATTTGTTGTGAGATTCATTGAATGGTCCTCCGCGTGTCAGGGTTTATAAAGCATAGAGGGTTGTTTCTGCAAGAGTTTGTATTTTCTTGTCTGTAAGCAGCAGATTGAGAACAAATCTAAAACCTGTCTTACCAAAGCAATAGCTGACTATTGTGCACTGTGTTCATTTGCAATTCTAACTTTAAAAATTTATATTACGCTTTTTAGTTTTGCAAACCAACTGTTCTTGTTTTCTAAGTGGCCAATAAACAGTCTGTTGCAAATAAAAACATCTTGAAAAAGAAGAAAAATGGAAGCAGAAAGGCAGCAGTAATTGAGGTCTTGGGGAAAAAGGGAAAAAAGGCTTTATATTTACACTGTAGTCCTTAAATAAAACAGGGAGTTTATTACTGTGTCCGTTATCCACATTCTTTATTGGCATACCTATATCTGCAGTGTATTCTTTGGCATGTAATGACTTGGTCAAAATCTCACATTGTGAAGTGATTCTTCGTTTATAAACTGTATCAAGAAATGCAGCCATCTGCAAGTGAATTTTTTTGTGTGTGTGTATGTGACTGCTGCCTTAGCGGATCAGTTGTCTGCTGTGGACTCTCTGATTGATTCTATGAGTTTGATTTGTGAAGACGATGATGGAGAAACTTACGAGGACCTATTTAAGCCCAGCAAAATCCCAAACCCTCATTTTCAGAGGTTATATCAGGTGAGGTGAACTACATGGTATTTTTAAAAGACTTTTCACCTTTTTGTCTTTCTCAGATTTGTGATCTAGATTGTGAAGACAGAAATATAATTTCCTTTGCATTTCAATATGGTGGTGTCTATGTTGTCCCTGACAGAGATTTAATTATTGAAATTTCCAGTTTCCAGGAATCAAGGGAAATTACACTTGTGCTGAGATGCCTGCAACAGCATCAGTGATATTTATGGAAACCTAGACTAGACAAGTTAAAACTTGCTTAGGTATCTCAACGCTATTGCGACAATCATGGTGTAGACATAGACGCAGCCTTCAGCTTCTGGGTAAAGAGAGAAATTGACTGAAAAATAAGGGTCTCTTCAGCTTCTCGCTCTGTGTCCCTTCAAATCTTGAGCAGAGTCGTATTTCTGTGCATCATTGCACCTTGCAGTCATTCCAAAACAGATCAGTCTGAGGTGAACTTCATCAGTAGTAAATGCTGACATTTAAAATATTCCATTTGGGTATCCGAGCTGATGTATTTTATGGGCGAGCAGAACAGTTCACACTTCCTGCAGTTATTGTCTCAAGCTGTCTGCATTTTGATTTACATTCCTTTTATATCATGAAGATTTTCATTGCAACTGTGAGGATGAGAGACTTAATTATACATTGGAATTCAGATGTTCCAAAAAAAAAATGACATGGCAAATTCAAAAATAAGGAAACTCATGTCACAGTGTGTGCAGCTGCATAAATTGTGCTGTGCAGAGAATTGTATTGTATATAGAGCCATGGAGATACCATTGAGTGCACGACTCCACTCTGAAAATTGTCTAAAAAATTGGTATTACAGAAACCATGTTCATCATATCTCAACAACTCCAAGTTGATTTATTTTCAGATTACAGGCAAGAAGAAGATGCTTTTTTAAAATTAAGAAAACTTACCCTAACTTGTGAAAGCCATGCTACCTCAGCATTGTCTAAAGAACCAAAGGACCTGGGGGTCATGTGCACGTTTCAGGAATACATGTAAGCCCTCTGTCTTCAAATCCTACACTGACTGACACCCAAAGAACTCAATACTCCATTCAAATTCTGCCAGTCATATTGACTAGACAGTGTGTAACTCACTGCAAGATTTGGTCAATAGAAGCTTATTTCTGGATAAGGGCTTGAAGTGGATTGACTGTATTTTAGGAAGGATTGTAAAGCTCAAGTACTACAAAACAAATATGGCATTGCTTTTAAACAGCCTAGGGCATAGAATTTCCTCTGTTCTATTGCTGGATACAATTTTGCATTCTTTTGGTTCAGTGGATATTGCCTATCAATGAAAGATCCTTCTTTAGGTGTGCCATTTGTCTTCTGAAACAGTATGATGGTGTTGTCCCAGCAATTGACTCAAGTGCTGCTAGAAGAGAGTAACTGTGTAATTCACCATTTTCCTTAGAGAATAATAAGGTTTTTCTTAAGGGTGAACACTACTAGTGCAAAAAGTATATATTGAGTGTTTCAGTGTAGTAGGTAGTTTACAGTTCCTGTCCATAGCACTTCCAGTTTTATGAAGCCCTAAATTACCAGTCCTTTTAGTGCTTTCTTTTGGCCATGCACAGCCCCTTTGTTTTGTTTTGTCTTGTTTTTTTCCACTGGTTTCAAAACAGCTATTAATCTGTGTAAGACGAAGAAAGATTGTTCTCTCCTTTGCTGCCAACATGTTCCAGATTCTTAATATTTTGGTCTTAGGCCAGATGTTATTGCTTGTTCCTGAAGAACTACAAAGACAAATTATATATAATCTTTTGAATGTAGTAAGTAAATTGATTGGGCTGAACTCGACCTGTAAGTGGTCTGAAGAAATAACTCTGAAGGAAAGAATCAACTCCTCCTTCAATTCCTTGCTCTGTTGCCTCATGAAGATACTTGGAATGATAAGTGACAAGAGCCAGAATTTAAACAGAAACATCAAGCTAAATTATATCTCTGGAAGTAGTTGCAGGCATCAGGAAATGACAGAGTGGGTGGAAAGGAATTACTAATGCTTGCTGGAGTGGAAAATGAGGAATGTCCTATATCCAAAGTTTCAACTTTTATATCTGGCTTCCAGAAAAGCCAGTCAATTTCCATAGGTTTTGTGGTAGCAAACTTCCAGTGTAATTGGTTTAAGTTGTTCTTCTTAAATATAGGGATTTGAAGACATTTGGGAAATACAGTGCATTTTATTTGGGAGCCAGATAAAGAACTGGCTTAACAATGATTGCTCTGTACTGATGGACATCTGAGAGTCCATCAGTTTGTGGAGTTGGTGACTTGCAGCATCACATAGTTCATGGGATCCAGCAGCAGAGTCATTATGGTTCTTGTTAGACCATGTGTAAGCAACCTTAGAACTGAGCTTGTTTATAAGTGGTTGGACTGTGTGATTATGTTCTTTCAAAAAAGCAGAGTAGCATGGGGACAGATCACTCATGGAAGTCTGCAAGGACTTTTGACAGCAAATTGTCTTTTGTTGAATGTAATGGATCTGTTGGAAGGTCATTTTAAAATTATCACAAACTAGGTGTGAACTGACCTCATAAGATCCTTGTGTTGGGATTCAGTTCACAATGGTTTAACCACCCCAAAGCTCACTAGCTACTGAAAGCTGACTTGTCCATAAAATAAAAACCTTGGGAAAGTAATTGTTTTGGAGGTCATAAGCACGTGACAGTTGGGGTTGTGCAGAGCGAGTAGGTGAATGGTATAGACTAGACACTTGTCTTGTAGATGTCTGTAGCTGTCTCCTGTGATCTAAACCTTCAAATCAGGTTCCTGTAATGTTCCTAGATCCTTTCTGGAAAGAAATAAGGCAGGATGCTTTCTTGCAGTAAAGTGCTGTCCATTCATCTATTTATGTCGTTGCTTATGGAATTAATAATGTGAAAAGCCCACTTAATTACATCCATTGACCTGTATCTTAGTGTGACTTCTGTTCCTGAAAGCTGGCTGTATCTCTAGGCTGGAAATGTACTGTCTTCTCTTTGCTCTTCCTAATTTTCTTAATTTTCTGACAACTTGCCAGAATAGAAGGGTAAGTCTGGAAGCCAGTGGCAGCGTGGGTTGTATTCTAGCCATTGAAGGTAGGAGTGGGTCTTGCTGGGGCACAGAAGGAAGAGGAAGCAAGCCTAAAAGGAGGACTATTTGGGATTAGAAACTCCAAGTTAAATCTGTTAAACTTCATCTCCATTTAGCACCTGAGTTTTTGGTGGTACTTGCCATCTTGGGTTTCAGACGTTCTCATCTTCTCTGAAAACAAAAACAAGTGGAGGCTGTGGCTACTTGGTCTGCTCAGCTCTTGTATCTGAACACTTACAGATTTCAGATGCAAAAGCCTGAAAACCACATTCAGAACAGGGGACATAGTTTTTTTGCTTTGTGAGTTTAATTCAGTTCCCTCATGTTTTAATATTGCTTGGGTGTTGGTTTGGTTTTTTGCTGTTGGGTTTTTTTTTGTAACACAAGAGCCATTACTGCAGCTTCCAGCAACATTTTTATTCTCTTTCAAAATAATTATGTGTTAAATCATTACAAGTGTTTCCAAACCAGTAGCCTTGTATGACTGCCTCCTTTTGAAAGTATGCTCTAATATGGATTGGAATCTTAATGGCAGCATGAAAGCACATCAGTATTGACATGTAGCATATGGTCTGGATTTTTGTTATTGACATCTTTTCAGCATGAATAGAGGGCTTTGTTTGCTTGCCTTTTTTTTTTTTAAATTAATGTTATGTCTGACAGCTAACAAGAGAGCAAATCTCAGCTGTATTCCTAGCTTACTGAGTAGTTACCTTCATACTTGTGTTGAATTTATCCAGTACAATTGGCACGTGTACGTGCACTGCTATCTGCATGTGTATGGACATACACATCTCGACTGCTGTCTCACACTTCACAGCATTTAAGAAATAACCTACTTAGTTTTTAAAATTCTCAATGAAATTTCTGTAGCCTGCCTCATTAACCTCATCCCTCTCCCTCTGCTTGGCTCTATGACTGTTTGCACTGCCGTTACACTTGGGTGAAAGAGCTTTCTTCTCTGCCTCCTACCATCTGTTCCAACGTTGATGTACGTGTCAGGCCCCTTCATTCCCTCACTCTTTTCAAAGCTAATTTGCAAACACACCTATATTCTGTGTCTCACGTGTACACATTTGACTTCTCTTTTCCCATTTGCTCTTAAAGTGGTAAAAATTTCTTTTGTATGCATACTGAGTTTTATTGATCAAGAAGAAGTATTTTCCTTAAGGGAAAAATAACTGGGATACATGGATGAGGTATGTATCTCATTGCCTAATTTTGGAATGTATAGAAATCTCTCCCATGTGACTGTTTTATAATAGAACTTCATTGTAAAGGTAAAGAGAAGTTAAAAGGCTGAATACATGAAGATGAGTGTTTCATTCCTGTGACTTTCCTAATAATTTTCATAGAACTCATTCCAGTGAGTGTGGGAACACTCATCTGCATGAGTATTCTTGTTTAATGTAATTGTTAATCTCCTTAAACAGCTGATCATAGGACTTTGAATCCACTTGTGAGGAGGAATATTTGTCAGCAATATGAAGGTAGTTTCTTTAATGTGGAAGATGCATTTTATGTACCATATGAAGTTAGGCATGCAGACATTATATTGGAAGCACATTAACTAGAAGTCTTTTCTTTGCTGAAATTGCTTCTTGCAGTGTTTGCAGCATAAGGCTTTTCACCCCAGTGAGCCACTGCCACCAGTTGAAGAGCACCTTTTAGAGATGCTGGAGATGCCCTGTGTGGTAAAAGAAAGGTGTCAGGCTCCTCTCGAAAAAATAAAAGCACTTTTCCCCCTAAAGGAAGTTGGCAAGAAAAAAGAAGAGAAGACTGCTCAAGACATCTTCAAAGAAAAGTAAGTTGGGAGCTGTATTATGGATTATTTCTGAAACTTTTTTTTTTTACACTTCAAATTGTTTTTGTTGGATGAAGCAGGCTCAGCCTTTTGAGCATAAGATCAGTGAGTTACATAGTGAAGAAATATTGATGGGTGGAGAGTATTGTGGTACTACAGTGTGTCTGGAGTATTTTGTGAATAGTGGTGATCTTGCTGTTGTGGGGCATGCCACGTAAGGAACCAGTCCGTAGCTTCCTCATGTGTCTGTTGTCACAGAATCACATAATCCATCAGGTTGGAAGGGACCTCAGGAGGTTTCTTGTTCAACCTGCTCCTCAAGGCAGAGCCACGTACAAAATCTGAACAGGTACCTCAGTGCTTCATCTAGGGATGGAGACTGCACATCCTCTCTGAGCAACCTGTGGCATTGCTTACCATCTCCTGGTTTAACAAACTGTCCTACTGGTAGTTAAAAAATACCTCAAATAAGAATAACAGAGGATCTAATTTAGCTGAGAATAAATGCTGCAAAGCTTTAAATTAGCTGTGAAGATGAGTCTTCCTTCTCAGCAAGCTTGATTTAGGTTCTGCAGCTTCATTATTATCTGCTGTGCAATAAATTTGGATGTCTTGTAAAATCAAACTGTTCTGGACTCTTCCAGGAACATCTATTGTCTGAAGAAATTATAAGATTGTTTTGTTTTGTTTTGCTATTGCCTATGCTATGTTGGCTTTATTTGTACTACAGATAAGAGAATTAAATGCTTGATTGCCACTGCATTGGTACTGTCACCCCAGCCAAGTCAATTCACTCAAAGAAAATCAGCTTCTTAAATCTTAATTTATTGAATGTCTATAATAAAACTAGTGGGTCCCCTGGGATGTTGAAGAGTTCTCAGTTAGCTCCTTCTCTCCCTCCCTTTTGTGATTTTTAGCAAGTCCTTTCAGTGCTAGGAACAAGACCTCTGAGCCATTTGGAGGCTTTGCTTAACTGAGCTGTCATATATCCTTTACCTTTGGTTGGCTAGGGCCTCTTCAGCATTTTATCTCTGGGATGACATGACACAGGACTTCTCACGTTACTGCTCTGGAGTAATTGTGTTTCTGTGTACAGACTGGAAAACACCTTGCTTTTTATTTTGTTCATTGTTGTGCCTGCCTGTCTTGCCTTGCTGTATCTGTGAATTCATACTAACTACATTTCTCTTGTCCTTGCTCTGTGCCCCAGTTTCTTTGTTTCTCTGTGTGTATACATAGCACACATTTTTATGTGTATTTTTAAAAGCGATAGAACCCGTTTAAAAACAAAAAAGGAAAAATTGGGTTCAGACAAGCTAGAGGGAAGAATTTAAACCAAACCAGTGACCCATTACTGGTAGTTGCTTAAAAACTTATCACCCCGAAGGCATCAGTTTGCCAAGCAAGAAGGAAAGCTGTTTTGTTTAAAAAACAGCTTCTTTTAAAGGAGTGATGAAAGCAGCTATAAAAGTAGTTGTGATAGAAATTGATGTATGGCAGTAAAATTATCTAAAAAATTAGGAAGGGAAGCAAAAGGGTGCAGACAACTCTAAGAAGAAGAGAAAATGGTAATAGGATTTTTAAAAGTTGCAAAAAAATTAAAAATGGCCTTGCTATAATAAATGTGAGCAGTAGTATTGTCACTACTACAATAGAAGTGTTAACTATGGTTTTGTTCTGTGCGTGGGGAAAAGCTGCATAATACAGTTAAATCACTTGATAAAGTGAACTAAAGTTGGCTAGAGGCTCTCCTGACCATTATTTCTGTTTTCCAAAACTGATTTGTGTCTCTTATCATTATACTGACCAGATTAATCTGTGCTTAGTTTTTAAGGTCTAATGGGATTAAGGGACAAGAAATGTGGGCATAATATCTTAATACAGATTTTATTGTTCAGCATTCATTTGTTCCACTTTTGCAAAGCTCTCTGTAGTTTTAAAAAATCCAGTAAAGTAGAAAGCATTTCACTTTTTCCTTCTTAGGCTGGCTTTGGAGAGGCTGTTACCTCATTCAGCTTTGCAGTACAAGAGAGGCTTCTGCATAAATGCAGAAGTGAGTGTTTTAAATTAATCTTGTATTTTATTAATTTTTCTCAAATAGTAGTCACACATTTCACAGTTCAGAAACACTGCTAATCAGTGCCCTACCAGTAATAGATTCTAAATGTCAGATCCTGGGCTGGCATAAATGGGTATGGATTGATTAGTTTCTGCTGTACTGCACTGGTTAATGACAGCTATAGATTTGATCCTAGGCAGTTAAATGCAGCAGCATCATTTATGTTCTTTTCCATCCTCCAATCCCAAAGCATTTTGAATAAAAATAACGCAGGAAGAAGAAGATGGCAAGACATTGCAATTGATTGCTAAACACCCTTGGGGAAAAATACTTGCACCTTTCATCAAACTGTGTCACTCTGCAAGAACTTGCTTCAAGTAGAAGTACTGAACTGCCTGGTGGTAGCTAACTTGTTCAAGGTCAGCCAGAAAATCAACAAAAGTTGAGAATGAAGCAAGGTGTCCTACTCTTGTCTTGAGGCATAACCAGAGTCATCATTCCTTGTAGAGTGATAAGTAAGGTTATGTTGGATGACAGGAGGTGCTGAGGAGAAGAGATTTCATTTTAATAGTGTCAAAATTAAGTAAAGGACAGAGAAGCCTCCTGAAACAAAGTGGGATAGACACTTGATTGTATAGTAGGGCGAGAGTGTGCTATGCAAGGTCTGTGCAATTTTTTTCTCATAGTTAATTGCCTTCATATCATGCAATGTGATTTTAAAAGTCAATTCTAACCTTGTAGAATGCAAAGTGGCACCTGTACCAGAATCTTTGGAAGTTCCTTCTTTTCACTGCAGTAGTAGAAAAACTTCTTACTTTGTTTTGGGATTCCTTGAACATAAATACTGCCGTTTAGATCACTGTGCAGCTTTCAGTCATTCTTAAACTGAAATCGATTCTTATCTGTCAGTGGCCTGTCACATTAAGTGATGCAGAACACTGTGTCTGATTTTCTTCCCTTTTTGTGGTTACCTGCATTTTCTTCTGTGGCCAAGGTGTGCTTTAAAGTGGCGCATTAGATGTGCCTAGTTTGAGTGTACACCTTGGTATATGTTACCTGTGAGAACAAAGCAGGAAAGTAGCCTAAAATCACAATTAGCATTTTAAAAATAACAAATAGGCTTCTCCTAAGAGTGTTCATATCTACTTAACTGGGGTTTGTCTATCAGGTTTGGACTGCTGTAAGTGGAATTTTATAAAGCTCTTGTGTGCTGATGGGGAATGTAGGTCGTTAGACTCAAAAGCCCCAAACAGGTTTGTAGTAGCTATCAATTCCAAGACAGGAGCTAGCAGGTAATTTTTGAACAGTAAATTAATGTCTTGCTTAACTGTTAAGTTTGGCTTGCCTTCTCATTTTTAGAACAAATTTGGTGAGAATACCAAATGTTCCGTAATATATTGTAAGTTATATACTGTAAATGGTCAAGGTTAAGTCAATATACAGGTTCCAAACAAAATCGTTTGAGATATTCTGCATTGAGAAAGGTAGGAAAATTCACACCTGCTATAAGCATAAATAATAATAAGCATAAATAATCTTACATTTTCAACAACTGATGCCTTTGCTTTATGCTAAGATAAAGTTTGATCTCTGTACTGTCTGCTTTGTGCAGCCTTGGTTTAGTGTTAATTTTGGAACAGTTATATAATGAATTTTTGTTCGGTGTATAGTTCGTTAATTTACTCACTCCCTGCTTAGGAGGAGGGGCAGTTTACTCCAAGTGTTTACATCTATTTTTGTCCTTCTCATTTGCAGCAGTGAAGATGAACCTAACCCTAAGAAACCAAAAATTGAAGATGAGGATGGTAGCTTTAGCATCATAAAACTTGCTGAAGGCAACGTTACCTCTGTAAGCATGCTTTTACAAATATGGTTATTAAGGGAGAAGATTCATTGCTTTAAGTGTATTATAGTGAAAATACAGAATTCCTGATTAAATGTGAGTTTCTAGCTAAAACATAACTGAAATGCTTTCTACTTGTAGATTGGAGACTCTCTGCAAGACATTGTAAAGACACCTTTCTCTGCCCTTAGGCATAGGCTGGCACAAGTTTCCATCAGCCTTGTATGTCTTAGGATAAAATCCTCCACTGTTGTCTAAGAGCTGTAAAGGGCACACCTGAGGATCTGAAGAATAGGGAATCTCAGAGTTGGGGCTCAGTGGTTGAGTTTTGTTCTTGCTTTCTTTCATATCATCTGCAATGTAGAAATTCCCTCTGTATCAACAGTATTGCTGTGATTTTAGAGGTGTTCTCTGCATTGGTCCTAAATCACAACTTTGGCTTTATCTTGCTGCTACAGCTAACTTCATTCCAAGATGTTGTATATGTGGGTAGATGAAACCATTATCATAACTGTGCACCTTCCTTTATGTGGTTTTTCCATATTACAGGAAGAAGAATTTTCAAATGTGCTATGCTTTAGGGCTGATTTTTAAAATGCATGACTGAAATTTCCTGAAAAGTGACACTGCCAGGTTTAAAATAAAAAAAACCAACAAACCAAAAACAAAGAAAAGAGACCAAGCAATCTTATTGAAAGATCTATGAATTATTTAGTCAAGAAACCATAAAAAAGTCAAATTAGGGGAATTTTTATTCCTGAGAGGAATTTTAAGCAATGTAATTTTTTTTTTCTGAAGTAAGTATTTATATTTAGAATAGAATAGAATAAACCAAGTTGGAAGAGACCTTTGAGATCATCGTGTCCAACCAATTATCCAACCCACCCAATCAACTAAACCATGCAACCAAGCACCCTATCAAGTCTCCTCCTAAACACCTCCAATGATGGTGACTCCCACCACCTCCCCAGGCAGCCCATTCCAATGGGCAATCACTCTCTCTGTGTAGAATTTCTTCCTAACACCCAGCCTAAACCTCACCTATTTGACCTATGTTTAGTTCCTTTGTAAGGTTTCTGCACTTGTGTGCCAATTTAGAGGTTAGGCTTTAAGATATCAAACTAGCATAAAAAGGGTAGATGAATTGATTGAAAGCTTTTAATTTTGATCTTCCTATTGGAGGGACAAACCAATGATTCTGTACCCACGTGCCTGTGTGCTCCCACTCCTTATTAAGCATTTACCAAGATTAGTGAGAGGTCTGTGCTCCAGAAAGTCTCAAAGCTGAACTGGCAGATAACCTGAATTACTGTGCTTCTGACTTCTACACCCCAGAGAACATGGTTGCCTTATAGCAGTGTGTGTCCCTCTTGCTTATTTTATAAGTAAGCTTTGCTAGGAGTACTGCATTTTAACACACTTGGTGAGACTTGCATTTTATGAGTCCGTATGCAAAGAAATGCAGAGCTTCTGTTTCCATATGAAAATAAACAGAAATGGAAATATTCTTGTTGCCTTGCAAGAAGAAGGAGATGGATATTGGCAGACATTTGTATAATCTCTGGACCTTTTATAGGTTGGCAGTGTTAACCCAGCAGAAGATTTCCGAATTCTGGTGAGGCAGAAAAATGGTGACTTCAAAGATGGTAAATTACTTTTATCTCTCTGATTTATATTTATTAGCATCCTCAGGGTTCAGTGAAAGCAATCCCCTTCTGTAAGCAAAAGTTGCTAATGCTGAGGTGCTCTGGCATTTGCTGCTTAGCTTCTACTGCCACTCAGCACAGAATGGTGTCGCTCATAATTCCCATGTCAGTACCTGCTTTTGCCATTGGAAAGTCTCAGTTGCCCATGTTTGTCTAAGAAGGTGTTGTGGTTTGAGCCTTACCCGGAATTTAAGAGCTCAGATGATGGCAGGACTGAGAACTCCTCCTCCCCCTTCCTTTTTCCCAATAGGGGAAAAAAAAAAAAAAAGAAAGAAAAGGAAGGAATAGGGGGGAAAAAGGGAAGTAAAAGGTTAAAAAGAGGGGTAAGGAAAAAGGGGAGGAGGCAAATCTACCAGGAAATAATTTGGAGTTGGTTTGGAAGTAGAGAAGTAAATTTTTTTTCTTTAAACAATATATATACATACATATATATATATATATATATATATACACACACACATAATAATAACAGGAAGTGTTCATAAGGGTAAGGAATAAGGATGAATAGGAAAATCTACAAAACCAAGTTTGGCTAGCCTTGTATTTCCCCTGATGTATGTTGATTGCTGTCCTTTGGAGAAATGTGGATGTGGCAGGGAGAAGACCAGACCTGACCACGTGGCAGAACCAGGAAGCTAGCAGTGGTTCTTGGTCCTTCTGCGCAGGCGAGGCAGGAGCAAAAGAGAGAAAATGGTCACCGCACCCTCCCCTTTATAGTCTTGCTGGACAGGAAGGGGGAGTGGAACAGACTAACTTAGACCCCAGGGGACCCCTCCAGGGGGCAGTGGGGAAGGAATCAAATCCACCTGGATCAGGTTTCTTTAATCCCCAGGGAGAGCAGGGCTCTCGCAATCCTCCCCCTCCCAGGATAGGTGCAACCCAGCACAGAAGGCATTAGGCAATTACACTGAAGCATTTAAACAGCTCAGGTGTTTCTAACAGAAACTCCCTTGGTACTTACCCTATTTGAATGAGACAGCCTATCCACTTCTTATCTGGCTTCATGGGATCTTTCTGGCTTGAAGTGGAGGGCTGTTGGCCACACATGGTGTGAGAAATGCATTCTGCAGTCTATGAAAAAATAAGAATCTGATGCCTGGGATTTAAATCTTACTGCCTGTTGAGAGCAGGAGAAAGCACAGGTGAATTTAGGGTATATTGAACAGGTAGCATGTGACTCTTAAAGATGAGAGGAGCTTCTGTATATATTTGCATATATGCACTTAATATATTCTCAGTGTACAGCAAGACAGGGTTTTGATGCAGAAATGACAAAGAAGACAAAGCACAGATCAACCACTGTCTTGCATTCCCTGTCTGAAAAATATAATGGAGTTGTCATTGTGCTAGAATGGTAATTCCCTACTGGAATAGCTGTACAGAGATATATGTAATCCAAAGGTATATTAAAAAGACTGCACACGATGGATTTGGTCTTTTTTTCCTTTTAAAGGCTGATTTGAAGGTTGTGTCAACATAAACCTCATCTGCTGAATAGCCACTAATGTAGCATTTCTTTCCAGTGAAAAAGATTTGCAGAGGTGCTGAAGGGAGCTGCTAGATGTTTCAACAAAGCCTATGGTCCTTTTGGACATAGCTCGAGTAGTATATTGATTTTTCATGCAGGCTGTTAAAGCCTACAGAGCTAATTCTCTCCAGAATTTCCAGATTTATAAAGCAGCTAGCCAGCTTTTTACATGGATTTCACATTAGTTATTTGAAAAAAATATTTCTGATTGTGTTCTCAAATCTCAGATATACAAAGATGCAGTAAAAAAAGGCATTGTGCAACATCTTAGAATCAGAAACAGTTGACTGCTTTGTTACAGCAATTAATTTTGTCATGTAGAAAAGCTTTAAGGCACAAATAAGTACAGTGATTAACCTTGAGGATGATTTAACTACAGAGCACTTAAATATGTCCACTGGTTAGCTGTGCTGGAGATAACTGCAGTACATTTGGATGGCTTGTGAAATTTTGAGCACTTTTATTTTCTATGTGATCTGCTCTGTAGTTACAAGATGTAGCAGAATGTAGGCACCAATCTAAAGGAGAGATGGAAGCCACTATAAATAAAAATATGTTCTGGCTTTTTTTTTTTTTTTACTTTGTCCTTCTGCATAATTCTTTTTCTGCTTTGGAGCCTTTTAGGTAGCTTAATATATAAAACATTATGGGCATGTTTTTAATGGCTTGCTTGCTGTACTGCGTTCTGGTTATGTAAACAGTAAATTCTACCTTAAAACTATTCAGTGGTTCTAAGGGGGTCTTTGTTGGCATAATTTTGTATCCTGTTTAATGCTGAAACTTCTTTTTTTCCCCTCTGCTAGAATGTATGGGAAATGTAAAATCTCCTACCAGGAAAAGATAATATGTGGCATTCAAATATTTTATTGGAAGAAGATAACCTAACCCATGAACCCAAACATTTTATGCATCAGGATGCAGACAGGAGAACTAGTTTGTGTCATGCATTGCTTCATTCTTGTATATAAAGAGCATCCAGTGTGGTCTTCCAAACTAAATAGAGCCTATGTTCTCATTTTGAAACAAAATAGAAACAAAGTTCCTCCACAGGGAGGAGAAAGCATTTCAACTGTGAGATTGGGGATTTGGTTTTTTTTTTTTTAGTATATAGAGAAGTTACAGCAAAAGGAAGAATTGTACTTTAATCACTGACAGTACAGTAACTTTTTAATTAAGCTACAGGTTAATGGCACACATCTTCAGTCCACAGCAAGTGTCTCACCAAAATGATGGTTATCAAAAGCCATGTATGGCAAGGAGAATTTTTAGGTTTCTAAAGTCCCAATCATAGAAATTTAGTGCAAATGCATCTCTTGCAGTGGCCTGGCTGGGATCTGATGATCAGGGTTTGTGTCATTCATAGAAGTCACCTAAGTGCAATTTAGACAGCCTGTGTCTGATAGAATAGAATAGAATTAACCAGGTTGGAAAAGACCTTTGAGATCATTGAGTCCAACCTAACATCCAACACTGTCTAATCAACTAAACCTTGGCACCAAGTGCCCCACCCAGTCTCTTCCTAAACACCTTCAGTGATGGCGACTCCATCACCTCCCTGGGCAGCCCATTCCAATGGCCAATCACTCTTTATGGGAAGAACTTTCTAACATCCAGCCTAAACCTCCCCTGGTGCAGCTTGCGACTGTGTCCTCTTGTTCTGGTGCTGGTTGCCTGGGAGAAGAGACCAACCCCCACCTGGCTACAGCCTCCCTTCAGGTAGTTGTAGAGATGCTGCATCCCACAGAAGACCAGAGCAGAAGAAATGATGTGTTCGCTGTTAGGGAGAACTGAGTTACTAATTAATAATGTTTTTAGAAACTCTAAGAGTTTTAAATTGGTAAGGGTCAGAGGGATAGGTTTTCTGAGACTGGCAGCTCACCTCCTAAAACAGTATTTAACTTTGGTTTTAGTTGACATCAGTGTAGGTTATTACAGTAGGGACCCATTTATGATTTATGTGATGAGTTGTGTCAACTTACTGGTTAATGTTGATTGCTCATGTAACTAGTATTGTCCTTCCCCTCCAGATAGCTTTACTTTTTATTTGTATTCCTACCCAAAGAGGTGTCATTTTATGCAAGTCTTATTTTGAGCAGGTTGCAAGTGCACAGTCATCACAGAGAGCAGTCTTCTGATAACAGCTTCTGACATTTTTGTCAATGAATGCAAATAACATAGATTAGTTTGCCTGAGCAGAATCTAATTGTTACTCCCAAGGGTGTACAATGAGTTTCTTCATTGCTGTGGCTCTGCAAAGAAGATTCTCAAATGCAGTGAGTGCTTGCCGTCATTGTAATGTGAAAGGAGTAGCCACATGACTACCAGTTCATCCTGTTGGACTATTTAAATCCATGTCTGCATTTCTGGAGAGCAGAAAGTGTCTGATACTCTGTGTTGTATTTTCATAGGCTTCTGCAGAATATAAGATGTCTTAATGGGGAGCAAAAAAACCCCCAAACTGATATTGACCCATACGTGGGTTGGTTGTTTGCTTGGTTTTTTTGGTTTATAAATTTTCTGTGTGAGTTCAAAGGCCAGATTTTATTGCATTGTACAGGACTTCTGTCTGAGAACACGATGTCTCAAGTCCTGCAGTTGACAGCACTTTTTTTTAGTGGTTGTCAGCAAAGAGAGAAATCTACGATGACAGCTCTACAGTTTATGGACCTAAGAAAAACCACCCAGAGACAAATTGTACCAAACTCTTTATTTTTATATTTAAAGCAAGTTTGTTGATATTTTTATTCCTAGGAATTTCTAGGAAAATGAAAGTATTTACATGTGTAGATTTCAGCCAATACTCTGTTTGTGCCTGAGGTGTCACACTTTTGCCATGGCTTGTAGATAGCTTCTTGAATAAAATGTAAAACACAGGGTTTGCACTGGATGCTTTGTATGCATAAAAGAATTGTGTCATAAAAGAACTGTGTATAAGATATTTGCAGTGAGAATTTGTTAAATCAATGCAACAAGGATGATACTTTATCACAGTTTTTGTTGGCATATGCCTTTGCAGTTCATCTGCATTTTTATCTTACTGTGTGTTTTTATATATTTCAGAGACTATTCATGCTCTACTGCTAGGTAGGCCAAATGCAATGACTGGTTTGATGAAAATTATTCAATCATTAGAAGAGTATTTGCAAACCAAATACTTGAGTATATAAAAACACTTTGAAGTTTTCTGTATGTCTGCTTCACAGAGAAGATGAAGCCAGATTCATCTTTGCAGGGCATAGCAGTTGGGTGAGATGCAAAGCTCTGAGTTGCAACAAACAGAATTTGAATTAGGTGTTAGGAGCAAAAAAATAATAAAAATCACAATGAGGGTAGTCAGATACAGAAAGAGAGGGCCAGAGGACTTGGCTACTCTCCAGCTTTGGAGCTACTCAGAAATCAAGTCTGTGAAGCAGTGAGCAACCTGATCAGTAGAAACCCTGATTTGAGGAGGGATTTGGGCTGTATGTCCTTCAGACATTCTCATCCGTGTGCATAGACCATTTAGAGACATGATTCCAAAACTGAGCAGCACCTCATAAGGCACTGGAATAGTTCAACAGCTCTTAATCTTAAAATTCTTATTTCTTGCCTTAAAGGAAGTCTTTAAAAATAAGGACAGTTTTTGGTTTAGAATCTCTTCAGTTGCAAAAAGATGATACTTACAAAGCAGTACTTTAATTATCAGGTGGTTTAACTGATTTGTTAGTGACTCTTACTTTAAGCTCTGGCCATGAATGCAAATCATTACCACTACCAGTGGATAAATCAAACAATTGGCTGTAACAGAAGTTTTTGGTCTACAGAAAGAACTTTTTTTTTAAAAAACCTGATTGATATTTTTAGGAAGAGAAAAAATCCCCAGGGAACTGAACTTACTGACTATAATACAGCCTTGTTTGTTGCTATCCTACCATGTGGTTGGCGTAGTAATCAAGACAAAGGACCGAAATGAATAAACATGAAAATATAACTACACTGTGGTACTGTAACTATTCAAACATAACAAGTGAATGTAATTGTTCATGGCATACTTCACAAGAAATTACAGTGAATGTATTTTTGAGTAGGGAATGTGTCTGAACGCTAGGGAGGAAGGGATTAAATTCTGTTAGAACAAAAAAGGTCTTCTGTTCAAAGATTTATTTGTTTATTTATTGCCTGTAGTTCTTCAGCCTTTAATTGGTATGTTTGTTATCTAACCAATCAGAGGTAGTGGAAGGAGGAAGCAGAAGATTAAAATTTCTTGGGATGTTCTGTAGATCATGTTGGTTGTGACTGCTGGAATTCTGGTTTATGCAAAATGCAGAAGTTCATTAGTTTACTTCTATAAATGTGTGTGTGAGGGATGAGGGAAGCTGGGATAGAAGAAATAAAAGTTATTACACAGTAGTGGTCTGAAAAGGCTGTCAGTTTGTAACAAGCACCTGCTCTTCGAAACACCAGTGCATGAGATTTGTCTGGAGCACATCAAAGTTAATGCTGATATTCACCTGCCTTTCTCAAATAAAAAGATTTATTTTTTGCAGCACCCAAACCCAAAGATTCACACTAATGGAAACACAGATGATAGGCAGCAGGAAATCAACAAAGTTCTCAGACCTAAATATGTAAAGGACTGGAGTCCACCTCAGAAAACTTGTGCTTGTAATCCCTATTTACTATCTCTGTTACTAACTTCAGTCCCGGGAAGGAGTTTGGCAGGCTAATCTATTTTAGATTGATCATTCACTTGGCCTATCGTTTAAGGGAGATGCAGTGGACAGACTCTACTTTAGCCAAACTGTTTCAAGATACTAGAAGAATCTGACTTAAAATATTGCCGTGATATAACCTGTTTCCTGCATATATTATGGTCTTTCAGTGCCCAGTAAAATATTGCAAGGGTTGGGTTTTTCTGTTCCTAACAACATACTTCACAAGGAGGCAGCTCACAGTTAATAGCAAGTAAAAGTCTTTTCTTCTGATGCCAGCTAGTGCAATCGAATGGAAAGGAATTAAAAAACAATTAAATGCAAAAGAAGAAGTAGGGTCTGATAAACTCAAACAATATTCTGGAGCCATTCTGACAGTAAAGACTTCTACTGCACCCTCATAATGCCTGGGGTTTTAATTTAATACATCAATGCAAAGGCAGCATTTTAAAAAGCCGCCACCACCACTGAAAACACCAGCAGGACTTGCTTTCATTAGTGCAGTTTGTAAGAAATTAGAACATTTAATGAGAAAATTGTTAGCCATGGAAGAAAATGGACTGGCTTAACTTGGGGAGCTTAAGTAGCGAAACTTCAGTTTAGTTTGTCAGCTGCTGGTGAAATAAAGAGAGTGAGCTGATCACCTGGGGAAGTAGTCACTTTAGCACACTGTTGGACAGAACTATTATCCACCTTCTCTTCTGGAAACTGCGTAGTCAAAAGCCAGTGGGATGTCCTTGTTTTGAGCTGTGAGCTGGCCATGACAAAAGGACAGAGAGGTATTTTACCCCAAAGGGAGTAAAATAAAACACTCTCACAGAACTGGAGGTTAAATATGAATGCTATTTACAAATATATATATATATATATATATATATATATACACAGAAATACAACAGGTATTCAGGGAAAAGGAATATATATACACAAATTAAGCTCAGTTCTCCACCTGGACCTCAATACTAGGTCAAAACCTCTCCCCCCACCCCAACCTCCCCAGCCTCAGCTGGCCCAGGAGCAGGCCAAACTCCCCCCCTACAGGACAGGCCTATCAGGCTTCAATGCCCCCCCACAATAAGCCAAAATTATGTGGCAAGACATTTAGCTTGCCAAGAAAGCTGCAGAAGGCCTCAGTAAACCTGCACTCTCCCATGAACCACAAGAAATAAGTTGCCACGTCAGGAGACAAGGGAGGAAAGAAAAAGAACTGACTGTGGAATCCCTTTATATAGGGAGATGCAGGAAAGGGGTGGGATAACAAAAATTGCACTTTCCTGTGTCTGCCCCCTGGACTACCTAGTCCCTGGAGCACTTTTTATCTCTATGGTCTTAAACCCATAACATGGGAGAATACCAAACATGTCTTGTTTCACTCTTGTCATAGATACTGTCCTTCAGATTCAGCTCAGTTAGGCATTTCATAGAGCATAAAAATATAACAGCCAGCAACGTCTATGCTTACAGTGAGCAGAATACAATATTTAAATGATACCTACTTCTCACTGTGTTTACTTATCCTTGTCTCTTCCATCACTAGCAGATTATTTTCTTTGTTGATGTTTTCATGGCTGGAATACTTGAAGGGAGGTGTGCCAATAACATCTGAACATAAGAAGGGCGATAGGTTAGGCTAAAGGTCCTGCCAGTTCCCTAACTTGTCTTTAACCAAACAAGAACAGATGCTCTGCCTTGTCCAGAATGCTTTCCTACATTGTCTTTCTCAACAACAACATCATCTTTAATTTCCCTTGATAGAGTTCCTCCCTTAAAAAACTGACTTATTTGTTCAAGGTTTTTTGTTCATTTGGGGTTTTTGTTGTTGTTTTTTAAAGGTGTTGCAACCTCTAGCATCTCACAGTAACCTGTGTTAGAGAGGTTTGTTTTTTTGCTTGAAGAGGTACTTTCATTTGTTCTTAACCCAACTCTTTGCTCTTATTTTGAGAGAGGCAGTGGTTTGTCACTCCCTATTCATACTTTTCACAGTGCTTCTGCGTTTATAGATCACTGTTGTACCCTTCTCACAGTCTTCTTTTCCCAGGCTGAGGAGTCTGTAAAATTGCACAGTTCTTTACCTGTAAAGAAAAAAAACAAACGTAAAATCCAGCAGAACGTAGTTGGGCTTGCAGACCTCTGACTATTTCACTTGTTACCTTTGTAATGTTTTACTGCTACCTACTTTTAGGAGCTCAACAGTGAAGATGAAACCTATGTTTCTCTTCTTGTTGATGCAGGTCTCATTGTTTGCCTCTCTTTTGTCAGGCGTGCACAGTTTATGAACTGTGCTTATGCCTGTTATCATAAACAGCACTGCCCCAGTGAAAACTCCTTAAATTACCTGCATAGAGACAAGTTCTAATGTCAGTAACAACAAGGTAGGGGTTTAACTGCAATGACTCTACAGATGTTGTTTTGACATTATTACACCTTCACTGTGAATTTAAGGCGTTTATTGAAGTATGCATGTATTTCAAAGAATGTTATGGGGATATGTCTGTGTTGTAGAGCATAACATCCCTCAATTTCAAGATCCACATTTTTTCATTTTACTTTCTATCAAGCAAGCTATGCCAGTGCTTTTTTCACTTGTCTCTCAGGGAAAAAATCTTTTTGCCTTGCCTGTGCTTGGTTTTCTTGCTAGTACATCTGATTTTTTCAGAGTCGGAAGTAATTGCCGGTAGCTTAGATATCAGCTAAAAATCTTGAGTAGTTTGAGGCAGTATGGGTGAGATTAACTCTTTAGATGCCTGTGGAATAGTAAGAGAGAGATGTAAAGGGAAAATATTTTTTTTTGCCTTGAAAGTGTGCATTCTTTGACTCATTTGTCCTTGCCTTTCAGTGAGTCAGCAGCTGATAAACCGCATTGATCAGTTCCTAGGAAATAAAGGTTCACAGTACTACCTGAAAGGCATCAATTGTATCAGAGTTTTCAGAGAGGAGGCAATGAAGGTAATATTAATATGTGAAAACTCATCTCTTCCTGACTAAAGATATGATGGACCTATTTGCTATACTAGAAACTTTGTAATTAATTGCTACAGGAAAAAGAATTGAGTCATAGATGCAAATCTCTTATGCTCTTTGCTTGGAAATATATTTGCATTTTGTATTTCTTTATTCTTATTGGGATAGGAACTAGCTGCTTCTGTATTATTCACTTGTTTGGGGTTTTTTAAGCATGAAAACCGAAGGTCTATGGCCTGATGCTCATAAAAGAAAAAGAAGCAATCCTTCATATTTCTTCTTCAATAAAACTAGTTACAGGAAAGTCTTTCAGACTTTCTGAAAGACAAGGTTTATGGCTCACCTCTCTTTAGAACCCCAAATAAACCCCCAAATCTGTAGTGACTTCACCAGGTTAGGTAATTCCATGAAGAATTGAGTTTGCAGTGGTCTTTAGTATTTGTAATATTTCTTGTTGATCATTGGTGGTATTTTTTTTCAGCTCTCCAAGGTGCAGTGCTTTAATGATTTTATGCAGGACCTGAAATCCAAGGTGGAAGATAAAGCCTTAGCTGATTTCTGGGAGATCATGGTACAAGGTAGGATGGCATTAAAAAAAAATAAAAATTCAAAGCAATTAAAATTCAAATTGTATTATCCATTATGTAAGAGGAACTTTGTTAGCAATTGGATGCTTCAAGTAACACCAGACAAGCATTTTAATGTGGTTCATTCCTTCAGCCTGTTTAAAAAATATCTTTCACATTGCAGCTTCCTTTTTTGCACGAATACTTACATATCAGCAGTATTTATAATGCATTGCCAAGTGTTATTGAAATGGTAAACTAATTGTGGAAGAAGGGAGAGAAATTAAATGTTACAGGGGAAGGAGGAAAACACGATTTCAGATGAATTTCAAAATAAGTGGGGAAAAAAAACATGCAGTAAAGATATGAAAAGATTCTTCCACATTAAGCATCAAAAAAAAGCCATCAATAACATTGAAATATGTCACTGATCATTTTGTATTTAAGCAGCCTGAAGGACAGAATATGTGGTGATGTGACACCTATCTCTAATTAAACTGGGAGATACAAGGCCCTGCGATTCTAAAAGACATTCAGAGACTACACAAGTGATAAATAAAGGAACGTTTTCACAAACACAAAACATGGGGAACTAAAAGAAAGCCTTTATGTCATACTCTTGTTTTTAATTTGAGCCAGTGCTAAGAAAATCTGTTAAATGCCCAGCTGTTTCTTGTAAGGGTGCATGCTGTATAATGCAATCATACGCTTTTGTATAGAACCTTTTGAAGTGATGAACTCTGTCCAACTTTTACAAAAGACAAGATGGGAATTATATTGGCAACCCAAAACAACAGCACAAGACAACACTGAAAGCACATTCTGTCTGACAGTGTTGTAGGATATCTTCTCTGAAGACATTTGAAAAAAGAAGGCAACAAGCTGGATTTTGCAAAGCCATGCTGGAATATTTTTCAGTTGGTACAAACCAGAGTTTTTGACAAACTGGAGCATATTATCAAGAAAAACAAAAAGAGTACAGGGATGATATTTTCATACAAAATTAGAATAGAATAGAATAGAATAGAATACATATACATAGAATAAACCAGGTTGGAAGAGACCTTCAAGATCACTGCGTCCAACCCATCAACCAATCAAACACCACCCAAACAACATAGAATAGAATAGAATAGAATACATCAGGTTGGAAGAGACCATTGAGTCCAACCTGTCATCCAACACCACCTAAACAACTAAACCATGCAACCAAGCACCCTATCAAGTCTCCTCCTAAATACCTCCAATGATGGTGACTCCACCACCTCCCTGGACAGCTCATTCCAATGGGCAATCACTCTGTGAAGACTAGATTATCTTGGTGTGAGAAGATGAGATCATGGTGTTTTATGCATAATCTAGCTGCTTTCACTAGATAGCTGAAATAGCTTTTAGCTTGCTGCTACCAAAAGCAGAAACTATTTTCTCTGCTTCTTGCCACATGACCCATCTCCTCTTTTCTGCCAAATGTGGCATGCATTGGACATGGACAAGTTCTCATGAAACTCTGCTGTACAATTCTATGGGCAGATTGAGGTGGCATCACACTTGGACTACTGCTTTATGAATCTGTTTTCTTTGCTCTTACCTACAGCTTCTTTATTCAGTCTCAAGCATGTGTGCAGCCAAGTGATGAGCTAGACTGCAAAAACTATTAGGGTAGAAAGATGTTATTTATATTTTTTTTCACAGTTCTTTTGAAGGGAGGGGGTCACTGCACAGGATGGTAGTGCTAGCACAACTAAGGAGCAGGGCCAGCACATTAGCAGTCAGTCTGTAAGTAATCACAGTATAAGTGTTTGAATGTGAGGAGTTAATCTTTCTAAGGCCTTAAGAGCATGCTGCAAATGGCTAAAAGTGTAATTTCTGATAGATTGTCAGCATTTCATCTGCGAGCTGTGATTTCAATGTCTCATTAGTTTGATTGTCATAATATTAGCAGTTTCCTAAATGGATACTTCCACAATCTTATGAATATGCTCATTAATTTATTTTTATATCATAGTTTGTATCATAGTTGACTCATTTATGCAGGGCACATTTTCCTTTGAGCAATTTTATCTTATTTTATTATTTTTTTTTTCATTTTTGCTGTTGATGATGACATTCAGAAGTTGGAATTTGGAAGACTTTTCATTTCTAACAGTAAGTGCAGTTTTGGGAAGCCTTCTAATGATATTTTTATATCTCTTGATTTTTTTTAGACAGAATTTCTTTGATCACTAAAGATGAAGCAGAGGAAAGTTCCGTGACTGGTGAAGAGGCAGAAAAGGTATCATTTTTTTTAATGAGCATCTATTTGTATAGAGCCCTTAACTGTGCAACAGGAGATTCTTTCTTACGTGGATAAATCGTCAGGTGAATGAAATCAGGATCCATGTGAAGGAAGAAGAGTGGTCTTCTGCTGTGCAGTCAAAATTGCCCCAGTTCAGAGCAAAAATAATTCCCCCAACATGGGCCACAGCATTTTGCTTTAATAACTCTGAGGTCTTTTCTGACCTGGTTGATTCTTGTGATTCTAAGTAGCATATATTGACATCATTACCTAGAAATATCCTCTAGAAAGAGTAGGAACTTGATACAGTGAAACAGCAATAGGCTATTCATCATAGAATCAACCAGGTTGGAAAAGACCTGAAATCATCAAGTGCAACCTCTTACCTAATACCTAACACCTCATGACAACTAAACCATGGCTTCAAGTGCCACATCCAATCCTTTTTCAAGCACCTCCAGTGATGGGGACTCCACCACCTCCCAGGGCAACCAGTTGCAGTGTCTCACCACCCTTGTGGTGAAGAACTTCTTCCTAACATCCAATCTGAATCTACCCATTTCTATTTTTGTTTCCATTCCCCCTAGTCCTATCATTACCTGACACCCTAAAAGTCCCTCACCCACCCCGTTTCCCCTCAAATCCCAGAGCACCTGGGCTCTGTTGGAGTCTCCTCCCACCCCAGGTGTGGCCACTTGGCCTTCCCCGCCCACTCCCCTATTTAATCCCCACCAGGAAAGGCAGCCTCCCCAAGCTGAGCCCATCTGGGCTGAGGGATCCTCCTCTCGTCACCGGTGAGTGCCCATGGTGCACACTGGGTGATGGTGGTGGTGACAACAAAGGCCGGGGGGCCTGGTGGCCCCCCGGTTAGGGAGGAAGAGAATTGATGACTCCTCTGATAACATCCACGGGTGTTGGCTGGGCCTCCTTACTGGGGCTGAGCTCCTCTGTGTGGTATCTTGGCTGGCGAGGGTCTTGCCCCCACCTTTGTCACCACAGACCTCATGACTAGACCATGGCACCAAGTGCCATGTCCAATCCCCTCTTGAATGCCTCCAGGGATGGTGACTCTACCACCTCCCTGGGCAGCACATTCCAATGACACATAATGAAATATAATACTTGAGCAACAGCATTGATGAATGAAGGATGCCACAGTTACAATGGAGTAAACACTAACAGGCAGAATGGTGCCTTCTCTTTGAAAGAGAGCAGAATTCAGGGTTGCTGTCAAAAATTGTTTTTGTGTGGAGAGGATAAGACAAGCATTCTTGTATCAGGCTGCTATCCGTGATTTTAAATAGTTTAGGAGAAAGAAGGTCATTGTATTACAGCCTCCTGAAGGTAAACCCATGGCTAGAATAACTGCTTTACAGACAAGCAGCTTTTCTAAAAGATGCCACATTGATTTTTTGCAACTTCCACGCCTTACATTAGCAATAACCAGAAGGCATAGAAGTAGATTCTCCATGAGTGAATTAATGAGGGTTTTTTGATCTGTAACTATTTACCTCAAGGTGAAGAAATGTCATGAAAACGAAAAGCTAGCAAACTAAGAGTCCAGAAAGCTAAACACATGTGTAGAGTAGAGATGATGGAACACAATGGGTGTTTTTTTCACACGATTGTATAGAGCAACCTTTTACCCCAGTGGTGGTTTTAAGGAGTATCAGTTTTTGTTATATATTCTGGATGCTATGGATGTACTTGGAAACTTCCTAAGACAATGTTTTTCCTGAGAACTTTACTTTGTAGTTTGAAACTACTCTTGATGCTCAAAATGTATTAATGCTGTGTGATATGGCCACTGTTCTTAAAGGAAGTCTCTGCTACCCACAAAGTCCTTAGAGCATACTGTCTTAACTGTGAGCTTGTGGTGGCTACAAAATACTGTGCCTGCATGGGAATGCAGCACAAATTCCAGAGCTCCCAGGCTGAGCCGGAGCAAAGCTTTTATAGACTGACTTCAAAATTACTTCTCAGTATTTTCATCCTACAGTCAATGAAGTAATACAGTAGAGGAAACTTTTCTTGTGATTGATTGAAGGTCATAAAACAGTCATCATTTTCCTTTAAAACAGGGGGAAAGAAGAGATTGCATGATATCAGCTCTGCAACACAGTTCTCTCACATGGCATTACTTTAACTTCTGATATAAATGTAGTAGTAAATCTTTACTAACTAGGCAGCTGGCAATCCCACTTACTCATTACATAACCACTTCCCCACACATTCTCCAGATGCAAAACCAGTACCCTAATTTGCCATTTTCTGTGAAGGGTTCATATGATTTCATACTTAAGAAGCTGGATGACTCTGTATTCATGGAGTAAGATCTACAGAGACAGAAATTTTTGTTTTGGGATTACTGAACTGAAAACTAGTCCTTCTTGAGCCAGTTAAACCCTGCCCCAAGTTTCCCCTGTGGTACAAAGCCAGTATTTTCCTGAATCTATAGTAGAATGCAAAAGTGGTTCATTTGTCTTCTGTACTGAATGTGGTACCCTTCACTAAAGGGTTAGCATGCAGTTTTAAAACTATCATGCAATAGAGTAAGATGCAAGTTTACTTCACCTCTGTAGCTGGTCACATGCAAGTGTGTAAGTCAAGGGACCAGCTGCCAGTGTGCTCCTATGTGACACAAAGGCCTTTTCTCTGATGTGCAGATTGCAAGGTGATAGTAGTTTCAGGACCATGGGATGGAAGCTTTCACTTTCATAGGGTTGCTGTTTGAAGAAGAAAGGAAAACTTACAAGGCCACTTAATAGAAAGCTAATACAAAAAGAATATCTCTTTTATTGAGCTAGGTTATTTCTCTGTCTCTGAGAAAAATGGTTTTCAGTAGAAGGTTTTTTGGTTTTTTCCTGTAATAGTGGAGATGCTCTTATTAGAGCACAAGGATGATAGGTTAAAAGAGCAGAAATGTCAAGTGCTTTTCCTGGTTGCTTTGGGGGAGATAATGGATTTCAGCACAACTATTATGTGTAATTTTCTTTTGCATAAATGTAAAATAGATTTTGGGCGGGAAAAAAATGCCTTTGGATGTTCAGCATTTGATGGAAACTTCAGGTTTTCAATTTATTACAAATCTTCATCATTCATTTCTTTGGCTTTTAGCTTGCTTTACCTAATCTAGTGTGGGAAAGCTAATTTTGAAAACTGAAAAGTGTGCTACTTTCAGATATACCATTTGACTCTTAATTAACTGTGTAAAATGAAATTTGATCTGACACAAAAAGCCTTTCAGAGCTGACATTGTCATTAGCTTTTAGCTTCATACTATGTGGTTTATGTTACTACTAGACTGGGAACTCTTTCCAGCAGTAAAGATAGAGAGACACTGGCATCTTGAAATTTAAATTCCTTCTGGCCCTGTCACCTTCTATTTTGCTTTTTTCTTTCTCCTTTTTTAATCTATACAATAAGTTGAACTCGGCATGTTAAAACATTTATGTTGTCTGTGGAGTAAGCTTTCTACATTCACTTGGATGCTGCTGTTGAGGATGCAAGAAAGGTCCAACCTTTTAGGTATAAAGATGAGTAGGTAGAGGTTGTCTTCATCCTCTGTCCTTGATGTTAACCAAAAGCTATGTATTTGCTTTTCACTCTAATAGATTGGTCTCTGGTACTTTCCCACAAATGGGATGCAGCAACTAACTTCTCAGTGTTTTACCCCTTGTCTAAAGCTGTCATTACTGCCCTAGAGAAGACTGGTAGTGCTCTGATAGTGATCCCATGACCTTTTACATAACCTTAGTGGCTGTTACAGTTTTAGTCCTCAGGTAAAGAGTAAGAGAGGAGCCAGCTGTTTGCAGGAAAGTGGCATAAACTCTAAGCACTTATTTATAGCTTGCTTAATGTGGTTATCTTCTAACTAGTTGTTCTCTTTCATCATCTAGAATTATAGCAAAGTTGTTTCTGAATTAAGGATGGAACTCAAAGTCACGGAATGTGGCTTTTCTTCCTCATCAGCTTTTCACAGCCATCTGGGGCAAGGTTGTTTCTGGCTCTGTAGTACTTGTCCGGTGCATTCTAGTAAGAAAAAGAAAACTTGTTGTTTTATAGTAAGGATATTGGTAAAGAGACCATAACTAACACTTTTAGATGACTGGATACTTAAGTTAGTTAAGTATTTGGGTTTTCCTAGCTTTTATTTTTCTCAGTATGTTAGGCTAGTAACAAAATAATTCAGAGGTGGTTGTACTCCTGTGTTTGATTTCAGTTGTTGTAGTAGCTGAGCAATTTACCTTTAACTTCTGTTTATGGATGCCATGCTTTAAGTGACGTGCATGTGCTGAGTTTTGTCAGCAACTACAACAGTAGAATTTCACATAATGAATTTTTCTGTTTTTCAAGACTGGCATTGTAATCATATTGCATGTTTGAGTGTTGTCTTTCAAATTCACATCTTTGTCCGTTAGTTAAATATTGATTGAATTCAATGGGGAACTTCTAAGTTCCACACAGAACTTGAATGTCATGCTTAGGAAATGTTGCCAAACAAGCCATTGATCAGCTGACATATGTGTTCATAGTGTGTGTGTGGGGGGGGGGGGTGTTGCTGTCCTTTGCCACTCTGTAGCTACACACAGTATTACTTTTAAAGTTGTCTTTCTTACTGTCATGGACAGAATTTCCCTCTAGCCCAGAATCCCACGTTTGATGGTGGACGACAGCGGATGGATAGGGAAAAGTGCCCAGGCTCCGGCCACTAAAGTCTCAAGTACTTCCTATGCTTTAGGTTGTTTCTAAGGACAGTACATTTTGTAGGATTCCTCTTCTATGAACCATCTCCTCATGAGACCAGGAACTAATATTTGCAGAATCCTTCTTACAGGATCTTCCACAGCTTAACCATCTTATCTGTGAAGAAACATACCTTTTTGTCTGTTTTTCAACACAGTTCACCATCAAATCCTTTAAAAGCAAGTTTTAGGAATTTTCCTGTCATTTAAGGGGATTTTTGAGGGTGGAAACCAGAATAAATTTCCTTCATAATTTTTAATTATAGGTGGACTTGATTTGATATGCATTCTGTTGATTTAACATGAAGGGTTTGAGTTTTGTCAGCATTATATAAATACATTTGTATTTTCAGTTCTTGGCTCTGAAAGAAAAGGAAAATGAAACCCTTCCTCCCACAGATGAAGGTGGTGATGTGGATGATTTGGTGAGTACCACAAAGACAAGATGTGGCTTTCAAATTAAACTGCAATTGAAAGGTGCAGTGAGAGAGACCAAGTGCTTTTCAAAGCACATCACTTTGGAAACACTTAAATCATTGAGTCAGAAAAGAGCCACATGGAATGACTTACTTGCTATTGTGAAACATAAGGTGGTGTGTTATTTCATGATGGTAAATACTATGTTTCGGAGTAACATAGGTTAAATGTGTCCTCTAGTCTGTTTCAAAAGTGGGGCTGCTCATTTGATAGCAAATTGTTATAATTTGGCATTTAACAAAGCTTGTGGATCTGGAACAGCTGTTTATGTGGGTTTGAAACCAAAAATGATTTTTAAAAGATCTTTTAATCTTCTTAATTAACCTTCTCTATATATGCTTGATGAAATGTAAGGATTTATGGAGGTCTTTTAATAAGTACCTTAGCCATTTTTTACAGGCTGATTCATTACAAATTTGTCTCCAAGGCTTAAGCTAATGGCATAGGCAGTTTTAAAGAGGCTTCAGTTGTTGGCAGATTTCTGCTGTTGGACTGTGCTTTTTAGAATCTATGAATTGCACATGCAATGATGTGAAGATGAGATTTCAGGTTTGGTTTTGTGCTTTAAAGCAGCTTAGTATTAAGTTTTAAGCATTTGTGCTACATGATAAGGATTTCTGAATTTGCTTTTCTTATCTAAGCAACATGTAAGAAATAACAAATGCAAACACGTGTAAGACATAACTTGAATTCAGTGCTTCCTCTTCCAAATCTTTCTTCTATTTACAGCTGGATATGATGTGACCGGGCAATGCATGGTGACTATACAAGCAAAACTTTGGAGGAGGAGGCCTGCTTGTGAGATATGGCAAGAAACAGGATACTAATGAGAAGACAGTAGATCCATCTTTATTTTTGCAAATGAGAGCAGAAGTCCAGAAGATATTTCCAGTTGGTTTAAATGTCATCTGGCTTTTCAAATTGTAATAATTTGAAGTATTTGTGAAACAGTGATACCTTTAAGGCATCTCTTCCCCTCCCCCACCTTTTTTTTCCTCCTTTTTTTTTTTCCCCTTTAGCACACTGAATCTAGCTTATTCTTGGTATTGCTTTCAGCTAAACTGAATGTACTGAATGTAATGAGAAATTGTGCTGGCACCTAAAATTTGTGTTAAATTGCTTGGGAAGGGACACTGGAGTGTCAAGTTGAGGTTGCCAGGTGATGCTGGATCTTTAGTGAAGGTAATTCCATAGCATTATTGTTACAGAAGGGAAGAAGTCTCTACTTTCACTTTTTCCCCTATTAAAAATATTACAACAAACCAACACAAAGGCTTATAGAAAAAAAAAAATTAGGCCCAAGAGTCACAAAATAATACCTTGAAATACACAACACAATCTAAAGCACACAGCAAAGCCAAGTGTGCTGACTTTGCCACCAAAATGGCTGATTTTTGTACCCAAATCTGCAATTGTGGTCATTTCTGTATTACTACAGGTTCTCTGTCCTGTTAGCTCAACAGCACCTCAGCAGTCTCTGTCCCTTTCTGTTATACATTTTCCTGTTTCAGATGCTGGGGTTTCTAATGTTTTTAGACTTTTAATTAACATGGTTACTGTAGATACTACTCATGCTAAAAGCATGGATGAATCAGTTACATCTCCATTTCATACCTTGCAGATAACTCCTAACACAGAGCAGGAGAATCCATGAAAGCCATACACTGACACCTGTGATAGATAGATAGTAGTAGTTAACACTGCTAACTAAAATGTAGTAGTATCTTCACAGAGCAATCCAAAGTAGTCAAATGCTGCTTAGAAAGAGGTACTCAAATTCAAATACAGATCTGGAGAAACAGTAATGACCCCTTCACAGGTACTTTTTAGTTAGAAGGATTAATTCCTTTAGAAGCTGTTATTTCATTATTGCAAATGTATCATGCACAAAATGGCATTATGGTCATCAAAGAGGAAAAAAAAACCTATGAGCTGCATTAAAAAAATGTTTTGGAATATCTGCACTTTACATTGAACAACAGTGTGGGAAACAGCAATTGTTTTTTGCCCCTACCTCCCAACACAGTGCCCTGCTCCCCCAATGTTCTGTGCTGACTGACTTCATGCAGACTGTGAAATATTTTCTCAAATGCATATGGCAGATAGCAAATGACCTTCCCAGACCTCCGGAGAGTTTTGTCACTAGAAGATATTTTTCTGAACTGTTTATAAGAAATACTTGGACAGTCCATTGTTTTGTATGCCTTTTAAGGCAAATTTATAGAGTGTAACACTGACTGGGATGGAGTTCTTTACATTTTATTAATTTGTTTGACTAATAAAATGCTCTTTAATATTTGCTGTTGTCTTCTTCAGAACTGGATTTGCTAAAATCAAATGATTGACTACCTATGCAGTACCAAAGAGAGGCTATCAAAAGCCACTTTTTGAGGGCATACAGGGAAAACACTGAATATCAAAATCTCTCTACAGAAGCTGGCTGTAATTGTTTATTCTGCTCTTTACAAGGTCTGTGGTGACAGGTTGGACTCAATGATCTTTGAGGTCTCTTCCAACCTTGGTGATACTGTAACTTCTACCATTTTGCAGATGTGATGGGAAGTCTTGGTCATGACCAACCAGGATATAAAATTAGTTTGCAAGCAAAATAAGGATTGGGGCTTTTGAACCAGTTGACCACATCTTTATTGTTCTGTAAAGCAATAAATATTTATTTCATGGAGTATTATTTCATAGTTCTTATTACCTGTACAGCACATTTAGGCTCATTATGGTAAGTGCTGCATGGTACTGAAGAGGGGAGTGTGTCTTCAGAAGCACTAGAGCAGTAAGCTGTCCACTTCAAAAGCAGCAGAACATACCTTATCCTGTATTTCATAGCCAGAGACATTATTGAAGTGTCTAGGAAAAAAAAAGATGATGTCTATGATTTTGTTACATGTTACTGATAATTATTATTATCATTTTCTTTGGGAAGGATTGACTCTCTGGAAAGCTCTTTAGATGCTAATAGTTTGGGACAGTAATGTTAGTTCACCTCATTTGCTGGGAGATCAAAGCTTATGATTATTGTCTGCATCTTTCTCTTAATCTGCTGCTCTTGATATCTCTTTAACTCCTTGGGTGGTATCAGTCAGCTTTGATGGAGGGGCAGTGCTTTCAGTATTCTGTTTTAAAGCTATTTTATTAAAGTTAATGCTGAAAGGGAAAGGAAGAATTCAGCATTTTTTCCCCCTCTTTGGCTGGCCTGGCAGCTGAGAGTACCAGCCAGCAAGCTCATCATCATGTCACATCATCAGTATCACACATAGAATCACAGAAAGCGTTGAGTTGGGAGGGACCCTCCAAGGTCATCTTGTCCAATTCCCCTGGAGCCAGCAGGGACATCTCCAACTAGATCAGGTTGCTCATGGACCCATGAAGTTTGACTTTGAATGTCTCCAGGGGTGGGGCCTCAATCACATTTCTGGGCTACCTGTTCCAGTATTTCACCGCTCTCAATGTAAAGAACTTTTTTCTTATGTCTAACCTAAATTTACCCTGCTCTGGTTTATCAGGTGTTATCTAGTCTGTAGGTCCTTTTCCTTCTCTTCCTCAGAAGATGAATAGGGACTGGAAAAGATATTTTGCAGCATGGGCTTTGGGAGGTGAAAAGTATCCAGAAGTATTACACCAGGAAACCTAATTAATATGGGAGGAAGCTGAGGCTGTAGCATGAAACTGAATAGTCCACAGAAACTGGAGTGTTTTGTGGAACCATAGGGGAAGAATGAGGCTCGTTAGTAACAATGCATTGAGAATCTGTAAAAAACCAGGCTGTATCAGTGCTGCTAATGAAGTTGGCTGCTCTGTCACTGAGCAGTGGGTTCTGTTGACTCTCTCTAATTCAGTTCTTAAGTCTTGTCTCATTTGTTTTTGTATTCAGAAACCCGGTTTGTGCTCTCAGACACTTGTGAAAATGTCACAGAAGTAGTGGAAGTTAACTTCCAAATGTTACATAAAGACTTGTCATCTCTGTGATACTAGATTAGCTTCTGTCAGAACAGAGGTGTGGTGTGAAAGTGTGACACACACCACTAAAACACTTAGTGCAAGATCTGTTCTGCTGCACTGTGGTCTCTTAGTTGCCAGGGCAGACTTTTTTTCTTGCTAAGTTTCCTGATACTGTGGTTTTGGCAGAATTGTCTGCTTGGTGTTGGGGTAGGGTCTTTGGAACTATGACAAAGGAAATTCACAGTCATCTGTGGAGGACTGGAGAAGTTCTGTAGGCTGCAAATTCTGCAGACAGGGCCAGCTTTATATTCTGTATTTGCATGTTGCTTAACATAGCAGATCCTGCTCTTAGAGCGAAGTTGCTGGCCACTACCACAAGTCAGAAGATTTAAGGTAAGTGTGAGCAGTTCCCTTGTGATCTCACTTGGTTTGGGGTAATCTGTAAAGAGGAAGAGTTTGGGCTTGCATTTTGTTAAGCTGGCAAACACACTGGTAGATTATTGTTGTGCTTGTAAGAAACAGTGTTGCTTTTGTTCTGTTTCACACCTCCTCTCCACCCCCAGTGATACAAGCAGTTAACTTCAGCTGTTGCTTTGTGACAGCGGAAAACTTATTTCCACCAAATTTTCAGCTTTTCCTTTCTGTCTTCATTCTTCTGGTACTAGAGGCACATAATGGAGCACAGTGTGTGGCAGCAATAACAAGCATCACGTGGAAAACCTCTTAGGTTTTCTCATCCCTCTTTTGAGATGCATGTTACAAAGATTATTTTATATATATATATATATAAAACCCAAACCAAACCCACTGTGTTCCCAGTACTAGCAGGAGACTGGACGTCCACCCAGGCCTCTAAGTTCTTCAAAGAAATACTATATAGAAAAGAACAACATTGATTTCTGCAAGAGGTTACTTCTCTTTCTAAGGCATGGAGTTTATGTATATAGCATTTTTTTGCAGTTTTGAGGGTAGCCTTGGGAGAAGCTCTGCACCAATTTGGACTTTTCTTTTCTTGTAATTCTTGGACCTGAAAATTTAAAAGGAGAAGACTAGTACACGCTAAGGAAAAGGAAGGAAACCAGAATAGGTGAAGTTTTCTTTTGTAATACTATCATAATCTGATATTGAAGAACTAAAATAGATTTTTAGCCTCTCTCACTTTTCTCAGAGGAAGAAAAAACTCATTGAACTCTGCATAAAGCTTTGGCATAGCAGCAGAGATATTCTTTACTGTACAGGAAAATTACTTGGAAAACATTTGAACATAGCTTAGCTGAACTTAATGTTTGACCATATTTTTCCATGCAGAAAGTTCTGATAAGTGGAAAGGTTAGTGTGCATCTCTAATATGCACCCTCCTCTTCTACTGTTTTGGATAGTACTTATGTTTATGAAAATAAAAGAACTGAACAAGAACAAGTCCCTTCCCCTAGTTCAAACAGACCAGACATAGTGCCTTAAAATAGGCCCTTCACTCATCTGACTTTCTCTCTCTACTTTAGTGATTTAAGTTGCACAGAAATTAATCTTTTGCCTCTTCCCAGTAACTTTGTGAAGCCAGCATCACAAAGACAGTGAAATATATCCTATTCCTCCTTCTGCTTCACCATTACAGCCTCTTCTACCTGGTGGCAAGCAATAGGACTATAGGAAATAGTTACAGGCTGTGCCAGGGGAGGCTTAGGCTGGATATTAGGAAATACTTCTTCACTGAAAAGGTTATCAAATGTTGGAATGGTCTGCCCAGGGCAGTGATGGAGTCACCATCCCTGAAGGTGTTTAGACATGTGTGGACCTGGCACTTAGGGACAGGGTTTATTGTTGACCTTGCAGTACTGCATCAAAGGTCGGACTAGATGATCTTGAAGGTCTCTTTTAACCAGATACATTGTTCTGTGATTTTCAGCTACTGACCTTCAAAAGCACCTCTTTTACCATCAGCCTGAAGTACTTACAGTACTTTTTGTTTGTTTGTTAACCAAATCATGAATTCTTTCACAGCACTAAAAGGTACTTAAATTTGGTAGTACATGTATTTACTGGTGTACTATTTCTTAGGCCCCTGCTTTATGTGCTAGGTCAGCTTTTTGGACTCCTGTGAGTTAAAGTCTGAGATGGAACTGGTAGATTGACTGGAGAAATGCATTTTATGTTGTTTTCAATGTATCAAACCAAAGGATTGTTTTTCTTCCTCATTTTTACAGAGTTCCAACCCCGTCTCATCTTTTCTTCCTATTTTGATGTGCAATAATAGGCAGTAATAACTGTAATTTCCTTTTCCTCCAGAAGGGAGTGAATCTTGCAGCTTTCAAGATATTAGCAGAAAACAGAAATACCTCCAATGCAGGGTATAACTAGAAACATTTTCTATCTGCTGTCTGAGACAATGCATAAAGGGAGCACAAAACTCTGAGGGGACCAACTGTGGTGCAGATATTTTTTGCCTGAAGCGTGTGGATCAGACATAATGATAGGTAAAGTAGGGTAAAATAGCTGTAGTATCTGATTGTTGGAGTTTTATATGGCTTGGATGTGCAAGAATTCCTTCTCCAGCCTGCTAATGTGAGTTGTCAAATGATGAATGTGAAGAAATGCTGCGTAGCCCCTGTACCATGTTGGCTTTTCACAAGAGTTATAGCAGCTATAATAGAATGTTTAGGGACTCTTTACTTACTACAAAAGAAGGAGAGAGAAGGAAAATATTTTTTTCTTTGGTCCCAAGCAGGTCAACATGGAAAGCCCCAGTCTGAATGGGTAAGAAAGCTGACCAACAGCTTTTCCCTATTGTCCCTTTACACTGTGCATGAATCCCACGTGGAAAGCCCCAGTCTGAATGGGCAAGAAAGCTGACCAACAGCTGTTCCCTATTGTCCCTTTACACTGTGCATGAATCCCACGTGGAAAGCCCCAGTCTGAATGGGTAAGAAAGCTGACCAACAGCTTTTCCCTATTGTCCCTTAACACTGTTCAGGAATCCCACATGGATTTAATTTCTAGCCCTCAGCCTTCCTGCGTGTTGAGGGAGTGTCACTTCTTAGCCTACAGAGGATAAAAATTGCCTCAGCAAAGGTATGATAAGAAGTAATAGACATTTGTTTAGTGACTCGTAGGTTTGTCACCCTTACTCCTTGTGAACTTTCAGTGGTTACCACCCATTGTGTCTCCATAGGTTGGACTGGATGATCTTGGAGGTCTCTTCCAACCAGATATATATTCTCTGAGTCTGTGATTCTGTTTGAGTTTGGCCCTAAGGTTCAGAAAGTTGTGTGCTCTCCAGGAAGAGCACAGCATAATCAATATCAATCCACCTTTCCACAAAACTCTGCTGAGTATTGTCCACCTTTGACTAACATTCCCTCAATCAGCTAAACTTGCTGATTCATTCCATTCTCTTCTGGAGGAATTTATCAAAGATAACATCACCCAGCAGTTGTATTGGTTTTCTTCTCTGAGGAAGAAAGAGACAAAGGGGATTCAGGAGGAAAGCACTTTTGGCAATGTGGAAATTGCATATGTTTAATGAACTTGCTTCTGCCTTATGTCTACCACTTGAAGTACCAGAACTATCAGCGTGTTCTGTAGCTTATTAAGCCATTGTTCATCTGGTGTTGGTTGTGCTTTGCAGACAGTAGCATTACCTTTAGAGGCTTCTATTTACTGCAGAAATGTCTTGAAGAGACAGAGATAGGAAAACAGGCTATGTCATTTGTAGCTTCACTGAAAATTTTTCATTGTCTTATTTAATTAGAAAGTAAGAGAACTAATCTTCTGCCTCAGCTGGTGGAGGGCAGCAGCAGTAGGGTTCTATTCCTGGCTCTGCTGAAGGCTCATTTGGGGCCACTTACACAAACTCTTCTGCCTCTTGATTGTCCTCCCTTTGCAACTAAGGAAAGTTGTTTACTCATGGTGTCTCACAGAGAAGGCAATTGAAAGACTTTTGAGGGTCTCTGGATGGACAAGATTTCCTATAGAGAAGGTATATAAATGCAAAAGTTTTATGGCAAAAGATTTTGGGGGAGGGGAGCAAATGAAGACAAAAAGCAAGTTATTGTGGTGCTCCCTGGGACATGAGGAGAACATGATCATTAGTCTTGAGGAGAACTGGAGCAGTGGGAATTCCATTAAGTGTTTCACAGGCAGCAGGAATATGTGATAGGCAAATATTAAACAGATAAAGACTGAGGTATTCTGGAGAAATGGACAATCAGTTGTTCCACTTAATGACTTTGAAAGGCAAGGAGGTGAAACATGAGGTTTCAAAGCTTATTATTGGAAAGAACGGCCTTTCTATATCTCTTTCACAATCCAGGGGGGGGAAGCTGTTTTACACAATGAACATTTACTTACTGTTCTCCCAGACACACACACACTGACCTATTTAAAAATGCAAATAGTCACAAAGTTCCCTTCAGGCAGCAGTGGAAAAAAAATCGCTATAGAAGGAATAAGGTTAGGCCAGCAAGACAATATGTATTTGGGTAGTAGCATGTCTGGGAGAGATTTCTCTGCAGTCCTCAGGAGATAGGAGCAGTAGAGGCTTTAGCATTTGAATGACTCAGAGCTTAAGGTTTACACATGAGATTCTGTATAATCCCCATTAACGCAAAGCTGATGATGACTCAGATGTAGGAGCTGCAGTGAGACACAGCATGTGAAAAAGGACAAACATGAGAAAAAAACATGCAGGAATGACCTTTTCCTACAACAGGACACTAACTTGAAACACAACAAGAGCAATACATACCCAAGGGGACCGCTGAAAATGAAAGGAACCAAATTGTTGTGTACATGTTGTAGAGTGAGAATGTACTGGAAGGTTTCACCTTCTGGACAGCTGTATATTCTTCAAGAGGAGATTACTCTGCAGAATCTAGTTCTTCACAGAAGAGCTACAGGAGGTTTCACAAATTCACTGTAGAGTAGAGAGAATTGAACAGTAAATCCCAGCTACATGGAGAAGTAATGTTAGGTCTTCGAGGCAAACTGTTTCCTTTTCTTGAATTTAACTGCTGACATTTTTATGCAGGAGCTTCCATGTGATGGGATCTGAACTTTAGGTTGCTAGTATCGGGTCTTGAAAATGGCTCTAGGCCAGGATGCAAATAGTTTGAGACTGGTACAAAAACCATAGGATGAGTGAAACTGAAATAATAAGCTTCTATGATTCCCTTCATAGGTGCAAAATGGCCAGAACTGTTGGGGTGCAATTCTGTATTTTGTTTGGCTTTAGAGAATCAACCCCACTTTCCAAATCTTAGGAAAGCAAATGCATCTGTAGATAATTTACCCATGTCTGTAGTCTTCATTGTGCAAAGATTTCCTGAAGTCTCTGAAGGTTAAATGTGTGCTTTTAGAGATGGTCCAAAACAGGCTGATGGGGTGGAAGCTGATGTCTTTAGGGCACCACAGTTATCTTGGTCAGCATCAGTTTTATTCTCATTAGTGATGACTGCACAGAGAATACTTGCACAGAATCAGCAGGTATGCCTGGAATTGGCAGTTCAGATTCAAAAGACTGGCAGCAGGGTGCAGAGAAGCTTGTGTGACAGCAGTGAATGCTGCCCCTCTACCCTCATTTGGGGGTTTTTGGGGTACCAAACAAGTCAGCCATGTCTGTGGAGCACAAATTGCTCCCTGCACGATTTAAAGACATCAAGGGAACTGAGAAAGGAGAAGGGAAAAGTAGCTCAAAACTAATATACATAATTTGGGATCAGACATTAGCTGAAAAATTACTGCTTCAAGGCAAGGGAGGAGGAAATTGAATAGATGAGGGCAAAATATTTGCTATGAGAAGTGAACAGATTATATCAACAAGAACTTTCCCTTAGGATTCATTTAAGTGGACACATAGGCCCTGAGGAACACAGTACTGCAGAAAAGAAAATGCTCTTTCTCAGACTTTGCATGGCTTTCAGTATTTAGCTGTGTGTCATCAGCTCAAAATGCTGCTTGGTAATAGTGAGTTCTTGTAGCTGCTATGCATCGAGCTTGTCAGTATTTGTCATGTATAAACCAGCCTGTATTAATGCACATCAGCTGTTTGATAACACCCTTGTGTCCTAGAGCTACAGTCCCTTAATGGGATGCTTTTAACAATGGTTACCCAGGCTTGCATTGCTTACTGAAAGCATTTTGCAAAGAAAAAAGTCACAGCACAGAGCTACCCAATTTCTCTAGTACATCAGGCTTTCATAAGAAATCACGCTTTCTGACCAGACAGCTCCATTCTCTTGCATTTATTCAGTTAGCTAATTGAAAGCAAGTTTATCACTTCTGCACACATTGCTATAGAAACCTTAAAAGGTGAATCTGGCCTGCCTGTATCAAGGGTATGGGTGTGGGCATCCATGCTGGGGTTATCAGGGCTGAGGAATCCTGTAGCATGGTGCTGATGGCCTGCTGCCACTAGTGCAGCTGCCCTGCCTGCCTGCCTTTGCAGTCATCCTGGGAAGCTGCACCTACAGCAAAACTCAGTATCATTGAAAAGGGTTTATCAGAATGCTGATACAAACAGCCTTCTCTGCCTGTGCAGTTGAGTTTTTTTTCTGAGTTCAACAGGGTGAGAATCTTTTGGTGATTCAGAGTCATATTCTCAGTTTATTCATTTCCTTAAGGAAAGGTTGCCTCTATCGTGGTTAATGTCTGTGGACATGTGAAAGCATGTGTGCATGAGACAGATGTTCCCATGCAAGCACACAGTTCCATAGCAACTCAGAACAGAAACAATGATGTCCCCCAAATTAATTTCAAAACCATGCAATAGATGGGCTGTACCCTTCTCCCTTTCTTTGCAGGCTGTCAACACAAGGACATGGGCCTGATGGAGCTGGTCCAGAGGAGTGCCACAAAAATGATCTGGGGCTGGAACATCTCTGCTGTGAGGACAGGCTGAGGGAGCTGGGGTTGTTCAGCCTGGAGAAGAGAAGGCTCTGGGGGAGACCTAATAGCAGCTTTCCAGCACCTGAAGGGAGCCTACAGGAAGGCTGGAGAGGCACTGTTTACAAAGGTCTGCAGCAATAGGATAAGGGCAATGGTTTTAATCTAGAGATGAGTAAATTCAGATTGGATGTTAGGAACAGGCTCTTTACCATGAGGGTACTGGAACACTGGAACAGTCTGCCCAGGGAGGTAGTTGAGGCCCCATCCCTGGAGATATTCAAAGTGAAGTTCGACAAGGCTCTGGGCAACCTGATCTAGTGGAGGGTGTCCCTGCTCACTGCAGGGGCATTGAACTAGAAGATCCTAGAGGTCCCTTCAACCCAAACCATTCTATGAAAGAACCAATGAGTAGTTTGTGAGGTGCCGTAGGCTGAGTGGACGATTTTTATTTTACTGGTGCCCTGAGATCATTGAGAGGCTCATTTGCTGACCTGCTGACAGTTAATTCTGTGGGAGGAAATACCTCTTTCATATCTGCTATCAGAACTCGGAGATACAGCCTCGCTTATCTCAAGCTCAGCAGGCCTTTGGGCACAAAATGTGCTCACGTACTTTGCGCCTTGTGCGTGGAAGAGACAAACAAGCAGTCCCTGCAACTGCGTGGTACTTCTCTGTGAGATCTTAAAGGAGACAGTCTTGACTGACAGTGGCTTTGCCAGTTGGTATTTAAGCAGCTCCAGACTTTAGTGTTTTAATGTGAAGAGACAAGGAAATGCCTTCACTGTGAACTAGCAGAGGTGGGTTGGGAGAGACGTGATTTGGCTCTGTGTGCTGCATTTCTGATGTCTTCTCCTTCCTCTCTTACAATTACTGTGGGTCTGCAAAGCACCTGCAATGGTCATCACCTTGTACAACTTGCTACCACACAGCTTTTCCATGTGCATTTGACAATGCAGACATCCACTAACTGTACTTTGAGATAGGAAGCAATGACTGGATTATGAACTGCTGTAGGCAGAGTGTATGGAGATTCACACTGTCACTGTCACCACCTTGCTAGTCAGCAGGAAGCAAAGACGGTGGTTTCTGTGGAGAAGACCCCACATCCATGTACTGTAACTTTTTCTTTCTCTTTCTGTGAATGGTCCCTTCTAAGTGTGTTCCCCTGCCTCCTTCATGTACACTGTACACTGCCTGCAAAGCACCTCTGAGCTTAGCTATGGGAGTTTGGGGTGGCTCTCCGGCTTGACTCACTTACTTTTGCCTCTTTTGTTGTTTCTGACTTCAATCATATGACTGCTCTCTCCAGTCTCTTTTGCTGCTGTGCTTCATCCTCAGCTCTTTCAGTGCTGTCTGCTACACTTTCAGATCTGGGAGGCTGTGGTGGGTTGAGAGAGAAGGCCCAGCTTCCCCTCCCCCACTAACTAGGAATGAAAAAACCCCCCCACAACTAGCTCAGCTGGTGAAGCAAAAGGGAAACACTGTATTTACAAAGCAATGACCCACACAGGGAATTTATGTACACAAATATACAAAATGTACAATATATACAGAAATATACAGCAAACAGGAATACAGGAACTAAACCCCTGGACAGAGGGGTTCCCCTCTGCACCCCCCCCTCTCTCCCCCCTACTTCCCTTTTTCCCAAAGAGGGTTAGAGAGAGAGAAAAGGCAGTTATAAGGAAAGAAGAATTTTAGTAGCAAGAAATACTAGTGCTGGATTAACGCTTATCTGTTATCTGTGGCCCTTCTGGCCAGATGCCCAGAAGCAGACAGCTGGAAAGGGGTGAGCGAAAGGAATCGGACTGCCAAAAGTTCCGGCTTCACCGAAACTTAAGATTGTACTCCCACCTAACTACCAATGAAATTCGTTTAGAATACAGTATATTTATAAAACATTTAGCCAGCACTGTCCCTTTCTTAAGGGCACAGCCTCAAACGGTCACAGAGGCAAACCCACTGGCTGCAGGAACTTGCCATTTGATTCCAGCTCCTGGGGGCTTAAATGAGACACCTCAAACCCTTCTGACAATGGCTTTTCAAAATTCACCTCTCCAGAAAGGTACCAAGTGGCTTCAAACCACCATTCTTTGGAGTCATACCTATTTGTCCAGTGCTGTGTGGTAAACCACTTGCAAATTTGTCATCTTTAGTGCTGAGGTGCTCCATTATACTTTTCCGTCTTGTTCCTGCTGTACAACTAATCTCTGCATTCTGAGGCCAGTGCCAAACTGGTAACCCATAATTATCTCTGAATTTTTGTGTGATCACTAGTTCCAGAATGTCATCGTGGCTGATCAGGTGAGAACGCTTCGGTGCTGCCGTGTGGTCACTGCTGGTGTTAAACATACGTGTTTAGCTAATTTTCAGAAATGTCTATGCAAGATCACAGTATCACAGTATCACAGTATAACTGAGGTTGGAAGAGACCCCAAGGATCATCAAGTCCAACCTGTCTCGACAGACCTCACAACTAGACCATGGCACCAAGTGCCACGTCCAATCTCCTCTTGAACACCTCCAGGGACGGCGACTCCACCACCTCCCTGGGCGGCCCATTCCAATGACGAACGACTCTCTCAGTGAAGAACTTTCTCCTCACCTCGAGTCTAAGATGAATGAAGGATCCAGGTTTTCCTGCGCTGCTGAATTTCTAACATGTACAGATTTTATTTTTTTAAATTAGTTTTTTTTCCCCAGTAAGAATCTGCTAAAAAGATTTCAGGACTTCATGAGTTTATTAACTTAGTGGCACAGAAAGTGCTGTAATAGCTTACTTTCATCCTGAGGTTTTCAAAAGAACATGAAGTGTTGCTCCTTTTTCAGGTGAGTGATTTATAGCGTGGAGAGGCAATATCCACACAGATGGGTCAGTGCTGGTGGAAATATAGATGTTGACAAGGCAAGACTATTTCTGTGGAGGATTTTGAAGAGGTCCGTTTTCGGCAGGGACACAGCAGCAAAGGCTGTGCTCTGCCTGCGTATTCTGCGTGTTCACTCAAATGTCCCAAGGCTGCATTGCTTTCCTTGAAGAGTTAACAAAGAAAATGTTTTTCACTCACAGGCCTGAGGGTAGGTGTCCTCAGATGATGTCTGTGAAAATAGATTAGACCTGAAAAAAGTCTAGTGGAGACAGGTTGGTAGTGCTGTTCCCTTACCCCCTTATTTTCTGTCCTAGTCAAGAGGCTAAAGCATTTTCTAGCAATATTTGAGTCTTAAATTCAAGTCCTTCCTCTACATAATTCCTTTTGGCTGTTAATCTTGGATATTTGTCTTTACTGCTGAAGATGTGCTCTTTTGTTGAAGTGTAATATTTACTGAGCAACCACCTTGAAGCTACATCTGTCAGGCAACTACTGAGTACCAATCTAGAGCTGCACTTGCAGAGATATTCTCAGCCTCCTTCGCTGACAATGTCCCCTCTAGGCCACCATCTAGAAAGCTGCTTTTCTCTGAGGACAGCGTCTGTCTGACTGCATTATAAACAAGCCCTGCGTTCTGCATTTCAGGAGGGATATGTAGTAGGAAGGTGGAGAAGGTGGGCTTAAGAAAAAGGATATAATTTCACAGTGCAGGAGAGCTTATTCTGTTCTTGGTTCTGGCACAGGTACTCTGCACTTTACATTCAGTGTACTCCTCATTTTTACTCCATACCTAACTGCAGAGTGCCTATTTATCTGTACAGCAGATGACTCCTGTAGAGCAGGAAAGATTGTCTATCCAGAAGTCAGCTGAGGTTGCTGAAATCTGCAGCTGCTACTTTGTTAAGAGACTATTGCTTTTTTTGGAGGCTTGTCCTTCCTGCCAGCAACTTTGTGGTATAAAGGGTGTATGAGGTGCAACCTAGCTCACTGCTTTGCAAAGCCAGCCCAGCTAGTTCAGTCACTTTTTTTGACTGTCTTTGAAGGATGCTTACATTCCTGTCCCACCAGCTCCAGCAAAGGTAGGCACCAGTGTCCTAGACAAGAGTTAGAATAGTGCCAAGGTACTGGCTGTCCTGTGCAGAAAGCTAACTGGGGCTTGGAGTGTGGTACCTATAGCTTCATCTTGAATCACGATGGAAGTGCTGTATTTACTCGGTGACAGCACCTCGTCCAGCTGTCTTTGGAGCTGAACTCTGCTCCCTGAGTAAAAGTGAGTCACTCAGCTTTGCACTTTTTGCCATACATTTTGTGTGACAAAGGAGTGGTTTTTATAGCTCAAATAAGATCAAGCATAGATGCTCTTTTAATGAAGTGATCTTTGTGCCTGATTGTATTAACATCACAGGGAGACAAATGTATCTGAGCCACAATGAGCCCCCTGCAGCTGTAATTAGATGAATAAAGAGGCTTATATTGATCTGTAGATCAGCAGGAGGAAGGAAAGAGCATCACCCATCTCGATCCTAAAGCAACAAAAACCTCCAGCCATCTCATCTGATGCTGGCTCTACCTGCTCTGCAAAAAAGATGGCACTGAGCTGAGCCCATGGCACTGAGCTGAGCCCATGGCACTGAACCTTTTGGGGTCACTGCATTGCCTGGAAGCAGCTGTGTCTGAATTTGTGTAGTGCAGCTAAGAGAGTACCTGTGCTTGGTTGATCAAGCAATGAGAGAGGTGGTGAGCTGGTATCCTAACACTACCAAGACTCTTCTTAATTGTGGCACCAAGTTGGCTTGTGTGCAGCTCAGTGGTGCAAGCAACAGCTAGGGATCTCTAAAGTTCAGGTTCAGGCACCAGCAGGGACACCCTGTGCAACTGTTACTCTAGCTGTGCCCATTAGTGGAAGGAAGGTGCAGCCTTCAGGCAGGGCTCTTAAGCTAGCAAAGAGGTCACATCCCTGCCACAGACCTTTGTGGACTGGCTCTGCACCACTGAGGTGGGCACATCAAAGCCAGCGAAGAAACAACATTGTTGACATCTTCCTGTGAGCCACCGGTCCAGTGTCATACCTGGCCTAACAAAAGTCCCAAGGGGCTTTTAAAGGTCTATTTAGATTATAGAAGACAAGCAGTCATCCCACCTCTGGAACGCTGTATTCTGGGGTCATGGTGTTAAGCACTGGGCTTTTCTCTACCAGTAAAGGCTTTTCAGTGCTGGTTTTTCAATGGAAAGCAGCCAAAAGGGGCAATTGGAAAAATCTTATCCCTGCAGGAGTACAAATGATACAAAAATCCAGACCTCACCTGCACTGCAGGGTGGGAGGAAAGGTACAGACAGCATGGGGGGCTGCATAAGCCCATGATAAGGCATGCTACAAGGCAGATTCTGAATGACTCAAAAAATACCCTTGATATTCTTGGTAGCAGAATGCCTCTCTGTGGGTTCAGAATGTGAGACTAGTATTGTCCTGTCATCTGTCAAAATCCAGCCTTCAATAACTCTCCAGTCTAATCTTATTGAGCCTAATACAACCCAAATTTTGTACCAGCTCATCTTGTTGCTGCTGCAAATACAGGCTGTGACTGTGAGACACAGTTTTCATAGCCAGAGACATTTTTATCTGAAGCACATGTGCTTGTCTGTAGCAATTCACTTTGCAGACAGTGCTTTAACCCTAGACAATCTACTTTTAACAGCACTATGTTTCTTGTGACGTCGTCACTGCACTTTGGTGGACTGGTAGAAAGCTTTTTGCGCTGATTTTGTGGTTGTAATCAGTAGTTAAAAGTTATTTGCTCCAGGTTGCATGATTATATGTTAGCAGTGGTGGCAATCCTGGTTTTCTGCTATGACAGTTTAGATGAAAATACTCAGAAAATGGAAGGATTTTCTCGTGTCTTTCAGCCTTCAGATCAGTGCTATGGAGAGCTTCCTGGGTAATTGATGATTAGTCAAAGAAGCTAAGGAATGTGGGATAAGTCAGAACAAACGATCAAGTTGTTGCTTCTGAAGGTAGAAGTCTGTGATTGAACAAACTTTTGTGTGCACCCTGGAGTGTGGAAGAAGGAGGAGGGGAGGTGCTAAGCAGTTTCTCTTGCCTCAGCTCTCTTGTGTAAGACAGAGCAATACTTTTGTCCCCTTCACTGGCATGGATTGACTGAGACTAACCTAAGCCTTTGAACTTGGGGAAAGAGTAACTTTTCCCTCATGCTGGACAAAGAAAAAGTGTTGCACTTTTGTTCAAGGTAGGTTCACTGATGCTTTGTAAAACATCTTAAGTGGACTACTGTGTTAGCAGAAGTCAACATATGCATGGCCTTTTATGCCAGGAAAGATGCAGCAATTAAAAAGCAAGAGGTACAGAAAGCCCATGCTGCTTTCTGCTCAGGGCATTTCACTCAGCAGCTTCTCCTGAGTAACTGCTGCAGCCCAATGTGTAGGGGATTGCTGTCTTGTGCCTGTAATCCTCATTCCAAAGGGAACAAACATACTCCCTTTCAACTAGGACTGTGTTCCCTTGATTGTTTTTTACAATGTCTAAAATAACATTTCCAAAACAAAATAATCTGATATTCTGTTTATGCTTAATTCTCTGGGAGCTTGCAAGAGGCTTGCAAGAGTCTTCCAGACATAAGTTTTTCAACGCAAGAGGCTGTTCATGTGCTCTGCTATCTTCTGCAGCTTGGCTTCATAAGGGAGACAATGTGTCATTGGAGTTGGTATCTGCCTAGCAAATCAGAACAGACTGAGGATATGTGTGCTAGCAGCTATATTTTATGTGAAGGTATTTAATTGGTGATATTTGTGATTAGGGCTTCTGGGATCTACTTTTAGTATTGCTGAGAGTTCTCTCTCAGCCTCTAAGGGAACTGGCTCTGGTATATTGTTTGAGCAGAGTGTTGAGCAGGACTTTAACTGCAATTTTCAGTACTGTTCAGCATAGGAACTATTCTGTTGTTGATAATGCATCCTTCACTTTGTTCACTTTTTGTGCAAGAGGGATGTTGAGTCTAGCCAGAGGTTTCTCCTCCTTTCAGGATTCCTTTATGGGAGAGCAGCTTACTGGGTAGATCTCAAGCCTTTTGGTAGTTGCAACATATCATTGACACTTTCCTGAACAGCCCTTCTTACCCTTTCTGTGTTGGCTCAGAGGTCATCTGTGGCAGAGCTGTGAAAATGCAGTGTTAAGTAAGTGAGATGGAGAGGCATGAGAAAAGTGTAATAATTTTGTTGGAGAGGAAGATATTAAAAGAGGTACCATGTAAATGGATGAGGAGAAAATCAGTTCAAGTCAGAATTGAGCCTGAATCAAAACTATTAGCTCTAAATCCTTCAAACCTAGATGGTGCTTTTGTGCTTTAAACTGAGTTCTTATCAGCTGTACCGGACCAACCTGAACGCTCAAATCCAGACACATGAATACTTTGAGACATCATCTGTGCATCAAAATGGTAGGAGTGGTGTGTTTCATTTTGATTTTATTTTTGCTGGTCTGCATACTCATACAGTTTCATTGACTTCAAGCAGAGAGAGATTTCGTCTGTTCTTCTGGATCTCAATATCCACATGCATTGGTCTGTGACAGAAATAAGGCAGCTGCACTCAATGACTACACAAAATCAGAGAAGAGTTGGTTTTGTTTCCCCCTCTCCCTCACAGCTTCCAAAGGTACAAAGAAGAGACTATCCTGACATTGAGAACTGAGAATATGCCAGTCTCATTAGTGCTTCACTTGATTGCCCACGACAATAATGCCGTGTAAGTATTAGTTGTTTTATAAAACAGGAGTTAGAAAGTGCTTTGGGCTTTTTTTTGGATTACACTTCTACTACATGCCTGTCTGTGGTGGAACAGGGCAGAAGTGCAGAGGAGAATTGTTAATTCAATGCGACACTTATTTTGCAGTGTGGCAGGTTACATCAAGCACTTCTGTAGCACCTGATCTATCCAGTGGATAAAAATAACATTGAAGCTTGCCTTGAACTGAGAGTGGTAAGAAAGAAGTTTGAAGCTGAAGTAATACCTACATCCCTGTCTTGCCTTGCAATGGCCAAATACTGCAGGGAGCTTGGAATGATAGTTCTTGTTGCAGTATGATGGAAGGTTTAATGAGATATTAAAAAGTTGTTTCTTCTAACATGATCTTATGGAGGGAGCTATGGCTTTAACATTAAAAGCAAATATGTGAAACGGGCTTAAACCCGAAACTAGGACAAAAAAGCCCTCCCTTTGGAGAGTTCAGTCTTTGGGGGCTGGGTAACAGGGAAAGGACTTTTTGAATAGTAAGATGAGTTAATTGTGTGATACTTGGAAGGGACAGAAAGCAAAAACATGAAAAAGCTTAACCCTCCCACCCTGTGCTTGTCCCTCTGTTTGAGTTTCCTTTAGTTGAGTTGCAGGTGGAGTCAGAATATCTGACCCAAATCTTGGGCTGAGTGATGGCTTCACTCCACAGTGGATGCACATGTCTGTACGTATCTGTCACATCAACTGATCTGCAGAGACGTTCTGCGCTATCTGCCTCCTGAAGATGGCTTAAAATGCACTGGGAGAACATTGGCTTCCTCTGATCCTTTGGGCTTGGGGAAGCATGGTGCTCTGAAGAGATACCTGCATGACTGTGACCTAACTGGCTGCTTTTTTTGGTTGTTTTTTTTGGGGGGGGGATGCCATGGGCACATTTGCATGCTTCTGTACTGAGTGATATTGATATACCTTGAGGCAGCTGGAGCTCACCTGGAGCAATAACAGCTCCTTGTGTGTTTCAGTTACTCTTAAAAAATGTTAATTCTTGAACATCTGGTCTGTTCTAATTTCTCATCCACTCTTCTCCTGGGAAATCTAGGTATGTGTGTGGCATCTGTCTCTCATCGTCCTTTGTTTAGATGGAGACAAAGAGTTCTTAATATTTCCAAATGGGCACATCATCTGTTGGAAAAGTGCCTTCCTACCACCTCTTTCAGGTCCATTTCTTTCCTTGACTGGTTTCCTCTTCTGTAACTGGAAAATTGTTTACTATACTTGCATGTGGAAAGTTCCTTTCCATAGTGAACCCTTTTACAAGACTTGAAGAGCTAGCTCCTGAAACAAAAGCCCTGTAAGTAAGCCCTTTTGTCCTCTACTTACTTACCCCTGTTTTACCCTTTCATACATAGTTATTTTCAATGACCAAACTAAAGACCCAGCACTAAGCAAGAGCCATGCACCCAGGATATAACTGCCCCCTTCTAATGTGATTATAGAGCAATGGTCTCTGTACCGACTTCAATCTGTCTAAACTCAGTTTCCCTCCCCATTCCAGCATGGGAAGTTGCAGCCTGCCTCATATTCAGCTGAAGCTGCTACTGCAAAGAGGATTCTCCCCTTGTCCTCCAGAGTCAGGCAGTGTTTAATGAGAGCAGCTGTCATGCTTCAATGCGCTGATGCCTTCAACTGACTGGCAGGCAGTGGGATTGTTGTATTATGGTCATATTAACTAATCACCGCTGATAATTGTTATTAATCATTGTCTTGGATCTGTAGTGTGAAGAAGCTTTAGTTCCCCCATTGTAACTGTTCAAGGTGAAATGCAAGAGCTGCTTAACAATGCATAAGTAGGATAAAAATGGAAGGAAAGGCTTTTTCCACCATCCCCTTCCCCCCAGCTCTCTGAAAAATCAGCACCTTGTAGTGCAAGGTCTCCAAACTACATGTTTGAGCTGCACTGGCTTTGAAGATGGTCTGGTGTTCTCTAGTCCTGTGTGCTGCAAAAGAAAGTGGTCTTTCATGGTGTTTCCTCAAAATCCCATTGTGTCTCTGCTGGGCTTAGTTTGCAAGACTGATGTTCAATGTAGACAGAGGGCAGAAAGTGAAAACCACTAATCCCCCCCATCTCTGCTGGCTGTGGCCATTTTAAGCTGTACTACATTAACAACTGCTTTTGCTCTTAAATGGTTGTGCACTAGGACTTTTCCCTTTTGCTTACCTTGGAAAGCAGTTCTGTAGTCTAGGATTTCTCACAGTTGAAAGTCCTTTGATCATCTTTGTCTTCTGTTCCTCCTGCCCTGCCTTCTTTTCTGACCCTCATAGTCTCTGGTTTCTCAGAGCCTTTCCTTGATCTACCCCATAGCAGGGTTTGATTTGCTAGCACTTTATGGGTAACTTCTGTTGCTTTTTGACGTTCTTTGGATGATGAACAGAGAAAGCAATGGAAGAGTTCAGCTTCCCATTGTTTTTCCCCAAATCTCATTTTGTCAAGTCTGGTTATAAGTGGTCCAAAGAGAACAGACATTCAAGAGCAAATAAATTAGCCCATTCATTACAGCTCAGAGAGTTTGGACAAAGGGCAAGTCCTTGGACAAAGTCCTTTACTGAGACTCTCCCTTCTTCTGGGGTAGTGGAAAGAAAGGGGAGAGAGAAGGAGGTTAAACAAGCAGTTAAATTTGTTAGGTCCCATCTCTCAGTGTGATATCAAAAGATTAATGCATCATGTTGGGGGTACTTCAAACTCTGGGGCTGTTTGAAGTGGTCTCTTCTGCCAGTTCAGTGAGCAATGCTGTAAGGTTTATTGAGAACTTTGGCAATTAATTGCTTTCAGACCTGAGAAGGGCCTCATTGTTGTCCATCAGAGTTTTAATTAATCAAAGCAGCAGATGGGTACTGTAAGGCTCAAATGCTGGTGTAATTAACTCGTTCATTATCACGTTCTCTTGCTCTGTGGTGGTTTATAAAGGATATATTTAATGTAGTCATGCTGTCCCCACAGCAGGAGTTCAATGACTTTCATCAGCCGTTGTCACAATTACCCTTTATCCAGTTTACCACTAGGGAAAATGCTTCCCCCCTGCCCCTCCTGGGCTTTAGACAGGTGAGTGGAGTTTGACCTGCAAAGATGAGCAGGGCTGGTGAGATTAAAGTTTCCTTTGAAAGTCTTTGGAATTTCTTTGTGACTCATCCAGTGCCTCCAGAAACATTCTGTCCTGAACTGTCTGGTCTCCTGGCTCCTGTGTCAAGACAGAAATGTGATCAACTGCCACATGTTTTGCAGACCAAAACAGTCTTCTTATCTTGAGGAAATGAAAAAAACACACCTTCTTGGGCTCTCAAAACTGGATGTGAAAATTGCTTCAGGAGGCTTTTGCGTGCAGCTGACCAAGTACTTGCTGGCAAATAGTACCACTTTGTTGGGAGTTTCTTGGGTCTTTCTGGATATGCCAGCAAAGAGGCTTGAGACAGTGTCCTCCACCATGAATGGATGCCCAGGAAACACTCTTCCCGGTACTGAAGTTGTCTTGATAAGTTGTTAACATGGTTTTCGACATGTTTTTGGCCCAGGCTGTCTGCATGAGAGTACTCAGCATGGTTCAAGAGTCAACAAGGTTCAGAAACAATGGTTTGGATGTAGCCACTCCTTAGTCTTTTTTGCCTTGAGGAATAGGAGTTTGAACTTGGCAGAGTCTGTACCAATTGCAGTCAGCACCGGAGAAAGGTCGTGAGCACACTGAGCATACTAGGATAGGTGTTGCCATAGATACTTAATTATGCACAGAGTGAGGAATTTGAAGTAGAACCAGAGCAGCAAAAGAAAGAACTTAGATCCCATGTCTGAAATATACCCACTGCTCCTTCTAAATCTTGATGTGATGCCTAGGAGGACTTATGACCATCATGGGACAACAGATCCTTCAGGAACTTTGGAGTGATCTGCACAACTGTTCATATCCAACTGGCTGTTTGCAGCCTAATGTGAGTGCTGGCACGTTGCCTTTGTTTCCAAATGAAATTTCCAGAGTTGTCTGAAAGGGATGTGAAAGTAAAAGTTTTCTGTACTGATTTCTTGAGAAGGGAAGGGAGGGTACCAGTCTTACCTCAATTGGAGCCCCTTTACGTGAAGATGTAGGCAACCAGTCCATGGTACTGCCCATCCAAGCTGTGAAGCCAGTGCTTCTCCCCAGCACAAAGGCCATCCTAAACAATGAGATCATTCACCTTTTATGTGGAGTCAAGAAGACAAATTGAAGAGTTTGCATCTCTGACTTTTGCTTGAAGACTACTATTGCCTGCACAGCTGCTTTCAAAACATTTGGTAGGAACACAAAATCCATTGAAATTTAAACCAAAATCCTCAGCCAGACCAATACTGGGGCTTCATTAATCAAGTTTGGGAAAAGAATAGCTTAGCTTTTCTTAATTAAGATTGTCTTTCCCTAGCAGATTAATTACCCAGAATTCGCTGTAAATCTCTGGCTCCATGGATGTTATTGATCCAGTCAGGCTGCTAGCTCATGCTTTCAGGGATCTGTCTGTGATCCTCCTTCTGAGGGAATTTGGGGAGGGAGGGAAGGAGGGAGCTGGCTGCCAGTTATTAATAGAATTTGGAACATTTTTTTCCCCCTAGCTGATTAAATCAAAATGCTAGACAGTTGCATAATCTCATGCATCTCAGTAGCAGCAGCAAATGCCATCATGACCACAAGCCCAGAGAAAAGAAATGTGGAGACAGATGCCAAACACAACAGTGGCTTCTTTTGTGTTTTCTGGAGAGCTAAAGAAATGGGATTTTTCAACACATGTTCAGAAGCAGTGTGCTTACAAATGTACTGTGGATGTTTCAAATGCTTCCTGGGCTATAGTTTTGGTGTAATACTATTGATTCAAATCAAGCCCAGAACAAGGAACAAGATTGCTGCCCCTCTTTGGTGGCGTCCATATGAAGTATAGGGATGATCCCACCATAGCTACCAGTGCTTGTGACCTCAGGCCCACTGGCCCTCTTGACTCCTCTTGGGGATGGAGTGTTGATAGGAAGCCAGTGAAATCTTCCCCTTCTCTGCAGAAGAATAGCAAGTCTTGGCTTTCCAGAAGGGAAGACTGAGACCAGCTGCAAGTCAAGTGATAGGATTTGCCTGGCACTGCTCTTTGGGTAGCTGAGAAAGGCAGTCCAAGCCATGTCTCCCTGTAAAACATCAGTTGCTTGTTATGTGAGGTCATGCATGATTCCCTTTCATAGGTCTGTTACTTTGGAAAATATGATGGGCACTAACAGCTTTGGCTTGTTTAGTGCCTGATCCCCTTCAACCTTGCAAAGGGTGCTTTAAAGCCTCAATATACTGCTTCTTGACAGTATGCTGCTTCTTGACAGTCAAGGGAACACCTTTGTTAAACATTTTCAGGGATGATTCTAATCCAGGGGCTGCCCTTTAGCACAGGGCAGTGCTTTACATCAGGCCTGTTTGATGACTGTGGTAGCTGTACTGCATTCTGCCCGGTACTCAGCTGCTCTCTACCTTCCCTTTTCTGTTTTCTCATAGGTTTTTTTTGCTGCCTGCTTCAGTCTTTAAACAAGAAAACAAACAATTCCCCAAGCTCTGAAGGATACTTCTGATAAAAGATGTGCCGTAATGATGAGAGCTCTCTGCAGTATCACGAGTCACAAATGGTGACAGTCACAGGACTAGCTGCCTTGCCATTTAGAGAGCAGCTTTTTGGCAGGCTTCTTTGAAAGTCTTGCAGAGTTTGCTGTTTTAAAATGCTGGGTTTCCACTTCGAGTTCAGAAACTCAAGTATGACTTTTTGGGAGGTAGCAGTAATTTTGAGGGCCCTAAATTTGCCAGAAGGTTTGTGTGTGTGTGTGTTTGGGTTTTTTTTTACGTTTAGGAGAAGTTTAACAGTATTCTTTTGCAATTCCACTTCAAAAATATTGAGTTGAACACCCTGAATTACATCTTCTTTTTTGCATATTCAGAACAAAAGTTGACAACAGGAGACAGGTCACAAGCAATAGCTGTAACAAGCTGTAGACCATTAGAACAATTAACTGCAGGGCTAATATGTTTGGTAGTTGGAGTCTCATTCTGGCCTTGGATGGTAGGAGAACCTCACAAATCCCTTAGGTTCCTTCTCCCTTTTCCAGTGAGATGAGTGAAGAAACCAGTGTTTCAGGAAACTCAGCTTATGTTTAGCCTGGGCAGCCTAACTTCTTCTGATTAATAAAGCCAGGGGAGAGATGACAGATTTGACTGCTGGCTACCCAGTATGTTCACAAGAGGGGTGGATGCATTTTTCCTAACTTTAGAAATGGGTGTCAGTTTAAAATTGAGACACTGGAGGCCAGTCAAGCATTTCAAATCATACTAGACAACTGCGTAGGCAGTTTGGTGCTGAATACAATTGGGATGAATAATTCCTAGGAGGGACCTAATTTTCTCTGATCATTACTAAGGCAGCTTACAATTTGACAAGTGGCCTTTAGTTGTATGAAGTTGGGTGAGCTGTAGATGCCTACATTAAATACATACAAAGGCAGAGTGAAATATATGGCCTTAAGCACTGCTTGACTCATAGAGGTTGTTACTGGAGTTTGAGGACAGATGTAGCTTCCAGGGTCATCCTATGTGCTGTGGACAGAAGCAACTCCAGATCTGGCATCTTTCACCACCATGAAACCTTGTCCAAATGGAAAGGACAAACACATGGAGTGTAAGTGAAAGCGGGAATCTAGTGAAAGGATTTAGCCTCCCTTTACTCTGCTTTATAGCCTTGAAAGTGATCCATTATGCTCTGACCTGAGACTGCACCAAAATTCAATAAGGCTTCAGTGATATAATAAACTTCACAGCATTCACAAAGTGGAGAAGGCTGTGGGTATTTAAAAAGCATATAAAATAAGGGAGTTTTAGAGATGTTTGTTGTTATTTAGTGCATTAAATAACTAGGGCCCTGTTTGCATTAAGTAATCAGCTCTTGTTGCTCCTAGCTAAATTCAAAATGAGAGGGAGGATAACACTTTACTTACTATTTGTAAGATGTGCAGCTCTGACTGTGTCTTGCCTAGATGCATGAGGCTGTTGTTGGCTGTTTTGGGGGATGTTAGGCCTTGTTTACAGATGTATGAGTAACCTGTCTTGGTCATGAGCGTATTTCAGCTACTCTGCCATAACCACCTGTGAACAGGCTCTTTTTGCCTGCAGATGCAAGGTAACTAACTACGTTTTCACTTTGGCTGATGCCAGTTTCTTGGGCAGTAAGACTGTTATGTTAGGAGTCACCACAGCAGAGCTGGTGCACATCCCTGGGCTTGCCTTGTGCTAACTTTGTGCGTGCCCTTCACGGCTTGAGTGATGTCTTACACCCATAAGCATGACTGGATGTACACCTGTGGATCAACACAAACTTTGTTCCAGAGATGAAGCTTTAAGAATAATGGCTGTTAATTCACTGGCTGATGTTTTCTTGGTGGTGAATGGTAAAAATAGTGATTTTTGCAAATCCTGCAGTCAGACTGACTCAGTTGGCCTTGCAGAGATGATCCACTCGCTTTTGCTTCAGGACTGGAAAACCAGAAGGTGTGAGTACGGAGGAGCTGGCAGCATGAAATGTTCAAAGAGCACATCCTTGAGTCCTGTGTCCAGTTGTGGGCCCCTCAGTTTAGGAAAGATGTTGAGTTGCTGGAACATGTCCAGAGAAGGGCAACAAAGCTGGTGAAGGGTTTGGAGCACAAGCCCTATGAGGAGAGGCTGAGGGAGCTGGGGTTAGGAAGAAATTCTTCATAGAGAGGGTGATTGCCCTTTGGAATGGGCTGCCTGGGGAGGTGGTGGAGTCGCCATCACTGAGGGTGTTTAAGAGAAGACTTGATAGGGTGCTTGGTGCCATGGTTTAGTTGATTAGATGGTGTTGGATGATGGGTTGGACACAACGATCTCGAGGGTCTCTTCCAACCTGGTCTGGTCTATTCCGTTCTATTCTATTCCATTCTATTCTATTCTGGTCTATTCTATTCTATTCTACTCTACTCTACTCTGCTCTGCTCTGCTCTGCTCTGCTCTACTCTACTCTACTCTACTCTGCTCTGCTCTACTCTACTCTACTCTACTCTATTCTATTCTATGTGTCCACTCAAGCCTGAGGAAAAGTCTGCTGAAAAGTCCACAGTCAGATTTACATCAGGTTTCTAGGTGATCCCATTCAGAAGTAACTAACTGGTTGTCTGCTAGACTTATATTACATCAGGAATTTTATCACTGTAATTGCAGACAGCTGTTAGCCTTCTTCTTCAGGGACTGGCATCCTCTGGCCATTGAGAGGACGGACGGCTGGTGTATCGCTTCTGGAAGTGGCCGGCAGCTTCTGGATGGAAGACATTTGTTCACTTCTGGGTGGGAGACAATTGTTCACTGCTTGAAATTCTCAAACAGATTTCTTTTTTTAATCTTTAAGACAAAAGTAAATATATTCTCCACACAGATGTAGCTACATTTATTGTAGGTTAGCTTTTGAAAATGTCACCCATTTCTAAATCAAAATAGCTTCACATTCCCAGTGGTTAAAACTTCCTGCCTCCACCTTGCATGAAATGCTTTTTAGTCTCAAGACTGTGGTTTTTTATTTTTATCTCCCCCCCACTTCTCCTGTGACTTTTGCAGCTTGAGCTCAGATCCCAGTGTTTTGGCAACATCCCTGTCTGTGCATGAGGGAATCCAAGGTGCAATATCACTCAAACCTCCTTGTTTTACAGAAAACCTTCTTTCTCTCCAGGGCAACCCAGCATTTCAGCACCCCCTTTCTCTTGAAATCCACTAAGCTGGCAAAGGCCACACTGTTAGAGCTGCTGCAATTCAGCAGAGCCCTCACTGGCTGGTCTAGGAAATTACTTTGTGTCTGTGCAGGTGCAGGGCAAGTTACATTTTTCAGTAATGTAACTGTGTGCACAGAATCAATCAAGCCCTAGGAGACTGCCTTGAATTAGGAGTAATGTGTTTTGGCAAGAATAATTGAGTTACAAGTAAGATGATGTCTGCAGTCATTTGTGTTCATCTAGACTGGATGATGCAGCTTTTTATCAATCAAGGGATATAACCTAACAAGAGGGCTGTCTGTCAGGCTGCAGTCTGTGAAAGACCCACTTTCGGTCCTGGACTCTCAAGTCCATCTGCCAGTGTTTTGTGACTCCTTCCTCCCTTCCCTAAATATTCTCTAGGGCTTGTCTTGCCCTCTTTTCTCCAAACCATCAGTGTTATTGCTGCAGTAATCAATAGCTGGATTAGTCTCTTCACATCATACCTCTCCCTTCTCTCTGCCAGTCCTATCCCTGCTCCCTATCTTCTTCCCCCAGCTCTTGCTCCCACTGTAGTATCCTATCCCCTTGGGGTTTTTGTCCTCCATTTCTGATTAGTACAGCTGTTTCTTAACAAGTAGCTTCTTGTTCTGCCCATTTCTTTTCCCATTTGTTCCCTTCTCCTTTTCTGTCTCTCTGTGTATTTCAACAGACTTATTGGAATGGACCTATATTAAAACCAAAACCAAAACCGAACAAAACCCACACCAAACCAACCAACCAAAACAAACCCACAGAAAGCAACCAAACAAAACAACAAAGGAGAAAGGTAAAAAAAAAAAAGAGAGAGAGAAGGAAAGGACTTACCTGGTTTCCAGTGGAAGGGTGAAGAAGAGATTCTTTCTGTCTCTTCAGGGCAGGATCTTCACACATTCAAGCATGGAAGCATGGGAAAGTTCTGTGACACTGGCAGAAGAACAGTTCTCAGGACTTCTTGTGGTGATCTTTGATGAACACTATGTTTGGTTGGTGAAACACTGCCCCTGCTTTCCTCCTGAGACAGGAAGGCTGTGCAAGCTGACTGCACTGGGCTTCTGGGTACCTTCAGAAGGGACGCCCTGTGCATTCAGTGGACACTACAGAAACAGGAGGCAGCCTCAAAAGATGTCCTGGGATATAGCTTGCTGTCCTGTGCTCAGCATTCAGGAGACGAGCTGTGGATCTAGCCTAGCTCTCTACCAACCCCTTCCTACCGTGACATTGGTGTTTGCTTCCATCATCCTCGCTTTCTCTGTGCATACTTGCTCTGACCATTCCTTGTGTCCTGAAGTCTAACCCAGCAATTTGTAGAAAACAAAGCACTGGAGTGAGGCCTGACTCCAGTACTACTTACATGGAAGATGCCTATTGTCAAAGGCTGTGCTGTGCTTTTTGGGGGAAGGACCTGGCACACCAGAGTGGGTAGTATGATACTAGTAGCATGTTTCAGTGTTTGCCTGTACTTGCCCTGGTTTCCCTTTCCCGCACATAGGGAAGGCACTACACATGAGCTTTACAGTGATGTTTGGTAAATTTTTGTTGTTTAATGCCATAAACCAACGACAAGTCAAAGTGCTAACACATTGTGCTGTGCATGCTAAGCCATGGCATTTTGTTCAAATCCCTTATGTGCAGCCTTGATCTCTGATGTGTAGGAAGAAGATGAAAACTTTGTGTGGACTCTGACCAGAAAGAAAGAGATTTTATTGACTAGGAATGTCAGTAAACAAAGAAGGAAGGAGGTAAGTTTCACTCTGTGTGTGTGTGTATGTTACAGGTTGAGGAGAGGAAAAGATTAACAAGAGTCATTCATTTGCTTTTTTTATTATGTATATTTTCATTAGAAAACAACCTTGAACACCCAGGAATAGTTTTCTAATAAACGTAAGCTCATGAAGAGCACTTGGAAGTTTCCATTCTGGGTTCAGGAGAATGATGGGACAGTAACACAGTTGACATGGTCATTCCTCTTAGTCAACCCCTCCCTTGTGGCTGTTTCTTACATTGCAGCCTTCCCTTCCCTGTGCTTCCTGACCTGAACAAAACCAACCCCCCTCCCAACCCCGCAGACATCTCTGCAGAAGTTTCAAAGAGAGTATTTCTGCACAGACACACCCTTGACTCATCATATCCCTCAGTGAACACAGTAAATTCTTCCAGGCCTAACTTGGGACTCTACCAACAGACCTTGGAGATCCATGCAGAAACACACTTTCCTGTACTGGCCAGACCCTGTAGTAGTCAAGGATCAGACCATAGTCCTTGTTTCTGATTTCAAAGGGAACTTGTGTTAGGAGATGCAGAATTAACCTGCTGGGCACTCTGCCCGTAAGGGATGAAGATCCAGGGAATTGTTCTTGCAATCCCCGCTAGCTGCCTCCTTTCTTACTCTCAGCCTCTCTAGGGCAAAAGTCCTGAAGGGGTTGATGCATAGCTATGGGCTGGTTGTGCTTCTGGAATGAGGAACGTTTCCTCCCCAAGCCTGGGCCTGCATTGCCTACAGAGGGTCTGTTTATAATGGAGAGGTGATGTGTGTGAGCTAAAAACGTGGAGGACAAGGCTATTTCAATTTTCTGCTGTATAAATCTGACAATGATTCTTGCTCCTCTGTCATGCAGGCAGACCTCACCCAGTTTTGCCACTATCTCAAATGCACGTGCTTTGTCCTTACTGTGTTCTTGGCTCAGATACATCATCCTCTCTATTTACCCTGAGGCTAAGAAAAAAAAATTCCCCATGCCATTATCCCACAGCTTGACAGCAGTGAAGGAGATGCATGAAAGCATTTGCTCTTCTGGATCAAGAAGCTAAATTCCATGAAAAAGGGTTCTGCTGGCTGCACCAGTCTAGAGGGATGGGAGGAAGGTTTGTGTGCCTGTTAGCAAGGAGTAGAAGGGCTGTCCACACTCCCATCTCAGGGAAATGCTGTACCATTTGGTAGCAATGAATAACCCCTTTCCAAAGGAAAGCAAAGGTTATGGAGTAGTAAGTGAAAGGGGAGGAGGAATATGAGATCATTCTCTTACGAGATTATTCTCACAAGAACATAAGTACTGAGATCAGCTGTTCTGAGAACATAAATTTTTGCCTCTCTAGCTGGGAAAGATCAGGTAGGTTAGATATCAGTCCTTCTAAGAAAGAGGACTAAAATGAACTGCTGTAATGTGCAGTGGGAAAACTCCCAGAGAAGTGTGTCAGGATGGATTTTAAAGGAAAGCTGTCCTGTAGTGAAGAACAAAGACCAGAGTAGCTCTGTCACAAACTTGAACTGTGTAAGAATAAGACAGACACCTACATAGGCACACTGGACATGTGCAATTCCTCTGGTTGTTGATATACAACATTATAGAAACCGATAAGACGCTTCCACTGCCCAACAGTCACTCGCTAACAACCCCCTAACGCCAAGTGGTCATCCTGCCATAGAGAGGTGTAAATGGAGGCAAAATATCTCTGCCTGATGCTGGTTATCCCATGCAGGGGGAAGCTGTGGTCCCCTGTAGAAGGCCATGCAGTAGGAAGGCTCCTTGGGTATGAGCAGACTCAATCACACAGACTTTCTTTGAGCAAGCAGGGAACTGAATGTGATGTCCTGCTTGTGTTTGGAAAAGCACATCTTGAAGCATAACATATGAAGTACCATCTTCCCTTAGTATCTCTTCTCTACTGTTCCTTAATTCTTTAAATCCTGTTTTTATTTTCTTTTGAGTTTTGGGGCTTTTTTTACTTGCTTGTTTGTTCCCTAAGATGCTTGGGAAATAGAAGGGTTAATAATAGGAAGTAAAGAAACTGGGGAAAATACTGTCAAGTGTGACTTGGAAAAGAATTTCTCTGAGTCCTTGTCCCTGTTCAGCAATCCATCTCTTCTCAAACAGTTGTGATGGCAGGTGTTTGTGCTTTTGCATTGCTGTGCTAGTTTGAATATGGCTCAGGTAAATTTGAGGGGTCTTCAGTCTGTTTCCCACTGCTGGAGCTGAGCACCTGTTTTCCACATCCTTCTTCATTAATTAAATGCTATACAATAATGAGCATAAAGCAGAGACAGGCCAGAGGTCACATAAAAGCATTTTCTGATTCTGTCTTCTCTTTGTCTGAAGTCATACTTGTCACAGAGCATCTCCTTAGCTTCTGTCAAGACTTACTCGATGCAGCTGATTATTCTTTCAGGTTTGTTTGATGGGTTGGGGTGTTTTGTTTTCTTCCTTATGTTTTCAGGATAACATCTATAAATATATGTGTGCATGTCTACATATACTTTATCTCACTATTCCAATTTGGGATAAGAAAATATCATTCTTTCATCAAAGAAGAAATTCACCCAGTGACCTAGAGGTAATTTGAATAACGAACTAAGATAGTTTTTGATGTTTGTGTAAACAACACAGAAGTGTCAAGTTCTGTTCTCATTGTATCCAGCGTGATAGATGTAGGATCAAAGACTGTCTGCAGTAACTGCAACATGTCAGACTTCCATTACTCAGGGAGTTATTTCTAGAGCCATCAGCTCATTGCTGTTGTATGGAAACCAGTTGATGTTTTTGCTCTGTATCTTTCAACAAGGAAGAAGAGGTCAATGCAATACGCTCCTACACTTGTTTCTCCTCTCAAGATTAAAATATATCATTGTCTATCAATGTAATGAATTTGCCTGTCTGGATACATGAAGGATGTAGAAAACTCTAAAACTACTCTGTGAGAAGATCTGTGTCTATCTGCTCAGAAGATCTTCAGGGCTGGACTCAAGCGACAGCAGAGGGGATGAGGCATCTGTTATCTCAGGATGAAGTAGTCACAAGTGAGGTGACAGTGGAGGGGATGTTAGGATACTCCAAGGCAATTGGGCTGTTGATTATTTCCCTCCAAGTGCTTGATTGACATATAATAGTAAGAGGAAGGAATAGGTCTCTGGCCATCTGTTCTCACAAGATGTGCAGGAGTCCTGGTGGATGACCCACAGTTTGGAAGTGCTAATGATGCAGGCACCTCCTACACTGAAGAGCAGCAGTACTTTGCTTAGTCAAAATAATATTATTTTTTTCTCTTGAGGAAAACCACGATAAGATACTTGACTGACTGACCACCACATGTGGGCAGGGGATGGTCTTCAGAACTGGAAAGTCTTCAGAACTGTCCTCCATCTGCAGGTACTAGCTCTGATGTTTTTCTGCTGCCAGATACAATGGCTTTGAGAAAAAAGTCAGGGACCAGGCAGACAGGAGTGGGATTTTCCTATTTTCCCAAGTAAAACCATAGTGGACACCCAACACCTCTCTTGACTCCAGCCTATGCTGCTGACTTAGTCTTTCCTTGGGTTGCCCATGATGGTAAGACATGGACCTCTTCAGAATCTTGCTTGGGAAACTGCAACAGGGAACACAACTGATTTACTTGAAAAATGGTCCATTGCTTCTGACATTTGAAACTGGAAACAAAGCGTCAGATGGTGTCTGAGTTTTGCTAGCATTAGCGGGGGGTGATGTGGCAACCAATTAACAGCAGGCACTGAGGCTGGCAAAGTGTGTACCTATCAAAGAGAACTGAATAATGGGTGTAGAGTCTGACTACTGGTAGTCTCTTAATGGTTCCTGTGTTCTCTGATGAGCCTTAGATTAGTGCATGTTCTTGGCCCATGGCAGGCACAGAGGAAGAGGATCTGAACTTGTCAGCGGGTGTTTACCAAGAGACTGGATGGCAAGAATGGAAGAGCTGTGGAAGTTGGAGGCCAGCACTGATATTTCAGTAGGCAAGAATAGCATTGGCAACTGACACAGAGCAAAAACACATCTGAGAAGCATAACCAGAAGAGCATCACCAGAAAGACCTGTCAAACTGGATAGAAAATCAGAGGACTAGCAGAAATCACAAGAATGAGCAGGAACACACACACACGATTTCTAATGGCTGAACACAGTCCTCCATGCTGACCACCCTCAAAGAGTGTTGGAGGATCATAAAGCCCAAGAATTCAGGGATCTCCACAGTGATAGGACCTGTAATTTTCTCCACTGGGAGAAAGAGCTGCCAAACTCTGCAAGCTTTGTTCATCACTGGAAGCTGACTGCTTTGCAAAAATACAGAGAATGTCTCCCCAGGAACCCAGCAGACAAGTCTAGAGAAGAGCTGTGGGGGAAAGAGATTCATTCTCTCTGCCCCATCTTTTCTTTTTGCCAGAAGTCTCCGATACACAACACATTTTACATGTCTCGGGAGCGCACTGTCTCCATTTGCACCTATTAAAGTCCTGCATAGTAGCACAAAGGGGATGGCACAAGGGAGACGAAAGAACTGTGCTATGGAAGCAAGAGACCCTCGTCAGTGTTTGTGCCATCAATACTTTGGGGAGGAAAGAAAAAGAGAACCCAAAACTCCACTCTCCACACTAAATTTGCACTTGTTCCCTCAGGCTGGCAGCCTAGAAGTTCATAAACTCAGAAGTACCTTGTCCTGGAGTAAACTGTTCTGAAAACAGTTTCCAGTGGCTTCCCCGAGTTTGCTTTGCTGGTGGCAGCCCTTCAGCTCCATGCTGGCACACACACGAAGCTCTTTGAACAAGTTTTGACCTTCCTTTAATCCCTCTTCCCATCAAGCCAGCTAATGACATGCTTTGTATTGCACAGAACACATACAATTGACAAGTTCATAGTGTTGTTTAAATATTAAACAGTCTAGACAGGCTTTGGAGTCTTACGCCACTGTGAAAAGGCTCAGACCATACCCATCTCTGGAATCGGGCTGTGGGATCATTTGCACAGTAAGACAGACAGTAAGACTTGTATACATTGCCATGCAACAGAAGAGACCCCGAACCGCCAGCCCTAAGTGGAAAGTTTATTTCTAAGCACAATATATGGAAAAACCAAACCAACAAAACCCCACAGATATAGAAAACGTTGTAGCAAATCCCTGGTCAAGTAGGACTTCAGGTCTGTCACTACCCTGCACCTCACAGCCGCTTAAAATGTCATGCAACGGAGGAGAGGGCACTTGGATTACACCCTCTGCTTCAGATCAAGGAGGATCTCCAAGCAGGAGAGGGCTGACGGGACTCCCGCTGAGTGGTTCAGACTGTAACCAGCAAAAGGGCAGCGCTGCTCACCCCCACCGCACGCTTCGTGACTACCGATGGTAGACTCAGCGCTTCGACAAGCTTTACCAACGTGGATTCTCACAACACCCCTGTGAGGTAGGTACGTATTGTTATTCCCCCTTTTTGTGTGGAGGGGGGACTGAGCCAAACAGCCCAAGGCTACAGAGTCGGTGGCAGAGCTGGAGTGAGAGTATGCAGAGTCCTGTGTGCTCTGAGTACTAGATCACACCACTCTTTCAGTTGTGCTTCTGACCTCGTGAAATTTTAGCTGCTAGCCAAATTAAAGGAATTTGACCTCTTCATATTGAATAAGCAGAGGGCAGAGAGGGAAACACCACCATGTCTGACAGCGGTCACTTCATCTGTGTATGCTTTCCTCTTCCCAAACCCACCATATTTCCTCATCTCTTGGAATGAGGACAGCTTCCAGAACAGGCATGGGGGGTGAGAGGCTGCTGTGTTTGCTTGCTTTGGCCTGGTTTTTTGCTACTGTGGATCAGAAGCAGCTCTTCCAGAGACCATTCATTACAACACCTTCATTCTGGGAGCAGCTGCTTTTAGAGATGATTGGAATTGCTGTGTCCCTATCCCCCCACCCACCAATATCCCTTCCCTCCCCTCTGCCAAAAGCACTCTTTGGTAGATAATAAGGTTGGTCAGACAAAGGTACAGTGGCCTCAGACACACCATGCTGTTTCACATCAGCTTGTCTCTTTTTTTGGCTGATATTTCACCTCCCTTGTTCTCTGCCAGAGAAGTACCTGTTCTGTTGCATTCTGATATTCAAAGGGACACTGTCAAGTAATTGAGGCGAAAAACACAACCTGTCTTAAGATGCTAACCTCCATCTTCAACACTGCAGAATAGCTGTTCAAACCCAGGGGTTGAAGTTTGACACCTTCTCTGGTCCAGTAACACCTGACCTGTGATGGCGTAGCTGCCAAAGAAGTTGAGAGCTCATTTGCCATGTCTCCAATAGAAGCTGCAAGAGTTGCTGGTAGGATGACAGAGGGCAGCTGGACACAGCCATTGTGCAGTGTTGCTCAGCACTGCTTCTAAATGGATGCAGTTTGGCTGAAGTCCTTATCTCAGTTTGGGGGGGGGTGGGGAATGGGGTTCAGCCTGGATCACTACAGGTTCATTGTTTTGGGATTTCTGAGCTGTTTCTCCTCAATTAGCTAATCTCCATATTTTTAGGGTTCCTGCTCTTAACCCTATCTTTATGCAGTTGTACTAGCAAAAATAGCTCAACCCTGCAGAGCTGGGACATACCCTCCCTAGAGCAAGGACAGTTAGCAGATCAGCAACATGGATTTCCTCCTGTCACTGAAGAAAGATGGGGAGCAGAAGGATGAGGGTGGTGAGAAGGTTGTGGATAAGTGGAGAGAACGATACGTGCCCAAATGGAAAAGGACAAAATCGGTAGGGAAAGAAATTTTATTTTCAAGCTTGTAAGAGAATATTACAAACAATGGAGAGTAAAAAAAGCCCAAACCCTAAAAACTATTTAAAAAGTACTTGACAGTGTCCCTTTAATATCCACAAATGATTCAGCCATTGTGCACTGAAAGAGAATGTTCCTGAAGAGCAACTGGTACCTTCGAGGATATATCCCAGAGAAGGAGACTTATTACAAGTATTACATATTCGCTCAGCAACTGTGCTCCCTCTTCAGACTAACCCCCTCCTAAATGATTGAATGGAATAGACTCTGTAATAAACTAACATACTGGATGTGAAAGGCTCAGCCTACAAGACTGAGACTGTTGCAAACTGAGCAGCAGGGATACAGACACTGAAGGGAAAGAAAAGGAATGTACATCTCCAATGCATGAGTGTCTGGATCTGCAAGGAAGCAGAAACCCACCATGATGGGTTGGCTCCTTGTGATGAGAGGTAAATGGAATGAAATTAACCTGGAATGTCTGCATGGAAAGTGGTCTGTGTGACTGGTGAGATCTGGATGCTGGATTTGGAGTTATGGAGGCATAAATCACACCAATACTTGTGCTTGAAACACCTGCGGGGCACTTGTACAAAATTTGCCAAAAATGCCTATATGTCAAATAAAGGTCATGGAGCACCCTCCCCCCTCCCCCACCCCCTCCCCCCAAAATTCCACCCTCACAAACCCCTTGTCAGGAACATTATGAAAAAAAACCAGGATTTTTGGTGAAATTTGGGTATGCCTGGATTTTGTTAGATTTCCTTAGTGGGAGATGATTCAATCTCTCTTTCTGTAAATCAATACCGAAAAATCCTCAGCCATTTCACTTCAGGTATCCTACAGTAAATTGAACAAGGCTCCAGAGTGACTCATGAAACAAAACAACTCCTAGCCCTGGTTGATCACAGTCTGGAAAACAAAATGCTCCAAAAATTTCATTCCATTCCTTGTTTGTATAAATCTCACACTATGTGTGTGTGTGTGTGTTTGTGTGCGTGTGTGTACAGGGGTGTGTACAGAGCATTACCTATTCCAGGTAATAGGATTTGTAAGACATGCTAAACCGTCTGTTCCTCTGCTTCCCCAGAACTCTGCCTACTCAGTTTGTAGTCTGTATTGCACTTGTTTTGTTGGTATTTTTGTGATTTGTGTTGTTGTTGGTTGTTGTTTGGTTGTTGTTTTTTTTTAAACGTTTTTCTTTTGTTTTTCTTTTTTTTTTTTTTCTTTCTTTTTTTGTTTTTTTTTTTTTTTTTAAACTGGCTGGAAAACATTAACCTCTTTAGCATGAGTGTGCAGCTCTCCCTCCACCTGCTTTTTTTTTTTCCTCAGCTGGCCAGGTGCCGCCTCTTATATCTTGTGCAGTTACCAAAAAAAGAAAAGGAGAGAAGGAAAGGAAAAACAACCAAAAAAACCCAAAAAAAAATGAAAAGGAAAGAGAAAGAAAAAGGCACACCATGCTCCTTTGCTTTATGAGTTCTTTGTCTCCTCTTCTTTGTGTTAAGGCCTCCTGAATTCCTCGGCTCAGACCGTCGTGACCCTCATGACGAGCTCTCTGTTACTACTAGACTGACTCCTCTGTTCGTGAGGCCTCAGGTGGCTGAGTATATGCAGGATGGTATAAGCACAGTGGTGGTCAGAGAGGGTGCCTGTGGCATGGCCGGCAGCCCGTGCCCCGCTGTCGGCTGGAGCGGAGTTAGTGGCTGTACCACCAGTGGAGGACGAGTGTGTGGTTTGGGAGGATGGGCGCTGATTTGTCCTGGTCCCTGTTTTTTGTTCCTCCATGTCCTTTGTTTTGTCATAATTCAGCACTTTCCACTGCTGATTGACCGCCTGCCACCGTTTAAAAATCCGGTAAACCGAAGGCCCTTCATGTATTATTAGACCTGCAGGGGAGGGGGACACGAATAAACATGAAAGAGAAACAGAACTTTAGGAAGAACCATAAACCTACCCCAGCATCCCGCCCCCAGCTTGCTGGTTAGCTCAGCTCTGCACAGGCAGTGTTTACTCAAGGATAAATCACAGGTTTTAATTACTGAGCGGCAGAGCACCGGTGCTCCTGCTCTGCCGGATCCCTTTTCCCCCAAATTAAAAGGATTACAGCTTTATCTCAGCAATTGATACGCAGATCATAAATGCAGCAGGGTGAGTTATGCTCTGACAGCAAACCACTGTATGTTTACCAATGAACGCCTGAGGGCTGATCAGTGACCCGACTGGTTTTACGTACTGCATGGGTATGATTCACCCAGCTAACGGTGTGCCTTTGGAGGGGGTGTCACTGCATCCGACACTCCGGTGACGTCTGCTGCACCAGCGTCATTTGTGTGTGTGTGCACAGCCCAAGGCTCTCCGCACACACACGCGCATAGAATCATATTGTTAGGGCTGGAAGGGACCTCAAGGATCATCTAGCTCCAAGCCCCCTGCCATGGGCAGGGACCCCTCACACTAGATCAGGATGCTCAGAGTCACATCCAGCCTGGCCTTAAAAGCCTCCAGGGATGAGGCTTCTACCACCTCTCTGGGTAACCTATTCCAGTGTCTCACCACCCTCATGGTGAAGAACTTCTTCCTTACATCCAGTCTAATCTGAATCTACCCATTTCTAGTTTCCTCCCATGGAGGCCAGAGGCTGCAATCAAGGGGAAAAAGGGTCTGTCTAGACCTGTAAATGGTTTGTCAGCCTAGGCAGAATTTTGCTCATCTGCAGAGCAGGTACCTCATGGTACATCGTTGCTGGCTTCCAAGTGGGGAAACAACACGTGTGGAAGAGAGGGCAGATCAGCTTGCACTGTGTGTGTGCTGAGCATGCAGCAATGCATCTGTCCTGCTATGCATCTGCACATACCACAGCTGATGTCTAGGGGATGGCACTGGGCTGTAGGATACCTGACTTGAAATGGCCTCTGCATTTCAAAGACAGAGAGGAGCTCAGCCCCTTCCACCCAGCTCTTAGCTGACCTCCCAGTGGTCTCTGTCATCCTCCTCACCCTTTCAAGAGGTTTGAAGGGTGAAATAATGTTTAAAGTTATATAGATTATGACAGTGCTCAACTATTAAGCTCTGTTATTATTCAAGCTGCCAAGGTCTGGTGAAACCCCTTGAAAGCACCGGGTCCAGCAGTGACTGCAATGCTATACTGTTGTTCTCCACTGAGGCTGGAGGAAGCTGCAACATCTCACATAGACTGCCTTACCTGACATGCTGTAATATAACCAAAAAGCACTGCTAGGACTGGTATTTATGCAGAGTGAGTGGGCTCTGAGCCTCCTTGTTTTGCAGCAGTCTGTCTGTTAGGAAAGGGTCTTTATGATCCATGTAACTGATGCCAGACCAGCAGGTAGGACTGGGTGAGTTAGCACATGGATAGATTCTCATTGTTCTTGGCCAGGAAACATTTCTAGGAAGAGCCACTCTCTTGCCTGCCCATTACAAGCACATAAATTTAAGAGCAAAGAACAAAAGGCCCACAAGAAATAAGAAGCAGTATTATGTCTAAATGAGGAGGTCACCTCAAACAGCAGTGTGGAGAGATGATGGTCACCATACAATAGAAGTGGTTTATGGCTGTCCCTGCTTAATCAAATGCTACAGCTTTACCCTCCACCCACCTTTTTCAGACTGTTCTAGTTTCTGATGGCAGATAATTATTGGAGTTAAACCTGTGCTATATCAAACCTTTAAATATCTCAAGGTCATCCTACCTACAGGGTTGATCTCCCCATTACTCACTGATGGGATGCAGCCACCTGGTTTCTTAGGATATGCGTCTGATTTTACAGAGTTTAAACCCTCAGCTCCAGTACAGATTGAGTTTCTGCCCTCTCTAGTTTTAAGCATAACTAGAAGCCCTGAAGATTTGATCACAGATTAGCTTCAAGGGGACTCTCATATTCATTGTAACGGGGTGCTGAGCTTGCTTACAGGCTGCAGAAGTAATTACACTGGATAGTTTAAGTATGCAGATACAGCTGCTTTGGGACAAGGAATGGTATTGGGCACTACAGTATGTGACCTGGCACTTAGGGACATGGTTTACTGTTGACCCTTAGGCACTTAGGGACATGGTTTACTGTTGACCCTTCAACAGCTATGTCAAGAGTTGGACTGGATGATCTTTGAGGTCTCTTCTAGCCAGATGTATTCTGTGATTCTGTGAGAGTTCTCCCCTCTGATTCCCATAGACCACTATAAGCAGCTGCAGCTCTGTATTGATGCCAGCTTTTTATAACCAAACACTGTGATGTCATAACAGAAAAATGTTTTGGTTTTTTTCTCCCTGCTTTGGAACACAATTGAGAATTCTGGCATCTTCTGATCAAAGAATCAAGCATAAAAAGCAGGACTTAGTGAAAGCCTGCAGATACAGCCAAGGATGAAGAGCTTTGAAGCAGGCCTGAAGTGGATCAGTCCATGAGAAGGGACATTAGACATATATTTAAATGAGCTATGTGGTCTGTAATGAAGGAAATTCTACTCTGATCAGTGACAGAGCCAATGTTTCTCTGAGACCACTTTAAGCCTCAGATAAAGGAGCTGAAATCAAATGTTTTCTCCTTGGCTGTAGAACATTCTCCACAGTATCAAATCTATTCTCTGAAGTATTAAACACTAAGCCAGGATTGTAAATCTATTCTTAATTACCTTATCACAAATATTTAATGTGCAGCCTGATTCAAGAGGGCTGTTTATGAAATTCTTGTTTGTTTGCCTTCTAATTATAAATGTTTATGATCTTATGCAATTAACTGTGTGATGCTGATGGATGGGTTGCTGAGTCAACTGAGCACCTGTTTTCTTAGATAATTTTGGTTTCCAAATATTTATAAAAGTACAAAATAACTTGTTTTCATCTGTATTTACTGGGCTCTAAATTGCTTATCGATTTCCCAGTGTCAGGTTCAGGAAGCTGTAAAATTAAAAGGGAACCAAGTGGAGGGGTGGGCAGGGAGGCAGAAGTAACAGTGATTCATTTGCAAGAGTAAATGCCAAGAGTAAGCAAGAATCCATCAGTTTATATCAAGCACCAGGATGCTTAATGCTCCCATCAAAACAAATTTTGTCTGCCTGAGATAAATTACGATTGTAATTCCTATATTCAGTTCTGTGCATCCCCTTCCAGAAACACGCCTCTCCTGAGGATCATTCTTGTTTACAGAGGTGAAACTTTCCAATTAAAGGCCAGACTTGAGTGGGAAATCCTTCAAGAAGAGCTGTAGTCAAGTAGAAGTGTCCAGCTAGGAGCAATTATTCCATAAGCCAAATCTTGTGCATGTGGGGAAGACAGCAGGTTGGTTTGAACTCTTTTCAACACAGAAATGTCTGTACAAGAATCTCAGATGGATTCTGGTAGTGGCCTGGTTCTTTTCCACTCCTCACAAGTTTATCTTCCCCTCTTCACAGATATTCTTCACAGATTCTATTCTCAACAGATCCTCTGTGAAAACCATCCTCTACAGAATGAAAATCTCTGCATCATGCAGAACATGTGGGTCCAGATTATTGCCTCGTCCATGAAACTCCTTGTTTGTGTTGTTAGTGAAATGAGAGTCCTATGAAAAGTGGGCACTGAAGATGTGCTGTTCTCATTCCCGTTTTCTCACATAAAGACCAGAAGAAATTATTTGACCTGAAAGTTGTTGAATGCTGGAAGAAGTATTCAGGAGAATTACAATATACTTTTGTCTTGTTCATATTTAAGTCTTATGCTTGTTTGTGGCCATCAAGGGAAACAAGGCAGGTGGCTAGAGGAAGCCTCGGCCATTGTTATATTCTTAGACATTTCACCTTACACTGGCTTATGTTTTGACAAGATTTCCCAGATGGCTCTGGAGATGGAGATGGACAGCAAAAGCTAAAAAAACCCCAAACTCTCTAATGCCTCTGGTTGCTTTGCCACATTGATGTGGTTGTGCAGCACAAGACATGAGCTAACATGGTAGGTAGAGCTACCCCAATGCAGTGCCATGAATTAACACATGCTGAACCTGGAACAGTAAGTGCAGGAAACCATATTGATCTGTTCTCATTATGCTCACTCTCTCCATATATTAGCCTTTTTTGCTCTTTCTCTTGTGGCTTTATTATTGAATCCATGCAGAGAGAGGGTCAGATCATGGTCAGCCCTGCAGAGTCCAGGCAGAATGAACTAGTGACTACCCTGTGTGCAAGGATTACTTCCCAGAGCTGAGAAGCTGTTTTGTGCTTGGCAGCAATGCAAACACAACAATGCCTTGGCAATAGGCTATACCAAAGCTGTACACATTGCTTATGGTGATTTCTTATGCTTCCTTTAATTTATTACACATGAGACAGTACCCAGCACCTAACCACTGTTCTTAAGCAAAACTATCACAGCAAATGACCCAGCCCAAAAGAGCACAGATCCTGGTTCTAGACTGGATCTAAAACAAGAGGTGAGAAACATCAATACAGGTTAGCTAGACAAGAGTTGTGTTAGTGCAGCTGCCTACCCAATCAGCACATGCCCACAGCATTTGGGAGAGCCAGCTGAGAACTGCTGACTCTGGGGAAAGAGTTACCTCTTCTATTTACCTCCCACCCTCACTCTCACTTTCATCCCAGAGCAAGAATAACTGGACTGTTTCTTTGCTAGATGATAGAGACTCAGTCTGCAGCAGAGACAGTGCTGGTGAAAGCAGTTTGATTTCCATGTTCTACTGATTGCCTTAGTTAACCCTCACCTTTTGGACTCTTAAAATGTAAGAATTAAAACACCAAGCATGACCAAGGGTGAGTATCATGGTCTAGAGGTAAGGCTCATGTCATTGTAGTATTCCTCTGAGCCTTGGAATATCTGCCCACATCACATCATGATTCATGTGGGCAGTCTCTGTGCAAGGAAATGTTCATGGTGCTGCAAGCAGGCACATAGGGGCTGTGTCTAGGCGACCCTTTGTCTCTTGGGATTAGTCAGGATAAAAGTGCATTGCCATCAGTGGTCCTGAGGCAAGACTGGTCAGTAGAGTGATTCTCAGGTGAATGGCTAGAAGGGCTTTTGGAAGAACATGAGCAAACCCCAGGAGTAACAAGTACAACTGTGTTTGTGCCTCTAGCTGGGCGAGGTGGGATCAGTTGGTGTACCACCACTCTGTGAGATTAACTGGAGTGGTTTTGAGCCTCCAGTTTGAGGCAACTTTGGAGCAGCAGTTTCCCAGAAATTACAAGCAGTTACCTTCTGCACATTATCAGCCTCTGCCACTAAAGTGATCTTTTCACCAGGACTTTCAGCCTCTAATTAATCTCCCTTTAATTCCCACATTTGCCATGAGTTTTCTTGAAAGAGACAGTAAATGTGGGGGGAAGGAACTGTTTCTCCTGTTTGCCAATAAAGATGCCACCAAAACAAGGCTTCCACTGACAGTGAGTGGTGTATCACCTTTGTGCTGACACTCATATTATCTACAGGAGGAAACAAATCACAGTCCATTCCAGCCATTTACTCTGTCCTGCTTCTCATAAAACCCTGCCTGTCCTGCCACCTGAGCTGCCTGTTTTGTTTCCACCTTCTGCAACAATTCCCTCCTTTGGTTTCCTTTCCAAATGCATTTTCACCTCAGCCAGACAGCTGCCATGCTTTAGCCTGTTTCTGCTGCTTTCATTACTGGGTGTCAGAGGAAGGTTATGGCAGCTGTGATCAAAGTTTAATGTTAGCATGTACAGTAGCGGTGGCTCAGGCCAAGGTAAACCAAGCCTTCTGGGAGCTAACTCTTTCACTGCTGGCCTTTCTATCCACGGACATCATTGCACACACAAATCTTTCTTCCCTTTCTGTGATTTTTTTCTTTTGTTTTGGTGTGACAATCTCAAATTCCCCCACTTTTGTTTCCAAAGCTCCAGCAGTTCAGCCCTCACTTATCTCTTTGCCTTAATCCCATCCTAAATACTTCATCATCAGCTGCTTTTTATAGTATCATAGTATCAGTCAGGGTTGGAAGGGACCACAAGGATCATCCAGTTCCAACCCCCCTGCCATGGGCAGGGACACCCCACACTATATCAGGCTGGCCAGAGCCTCATCCAGCCTGGTCTTAAACACCTCCAGGGACGGCGCCCCAACCACCTCCCTGGACAACCCATTCCAGGGCTTCACCACTCTCATGGTGAAGAACTCCTTATGTCCAGCCTGAATCTCCCCACCTCCAGCTTCATTCCATTCCCCCTAGTCCTATCACTACCTGATATCTTGAGAAGTCCCTCCCCAGCCTTCTTGTAGGCCCCCTTCTCAACCTAAGTGCAGAAAAGTGGTTCAGACAAGGGCCTGTCTCTTTTAAAATCCTGTCTGTAGCAGTGGCCAAAAGTACAAGGAAGAGTGTACAAACAAAGCCAGGAGAGTGATGTTTCCTTCATGAGCTCTGCACACTGTAGGAGCGATACCTAGCCACAGATGGTCTCTTTTGGCTCATTTATGTTCCCTAATCATAGGTTTCTAGAGTAGTAAGACAGAATGTATTGACTCTTGCTCTGCATTCACTTAGTAGGCTGCCCCACCACTTCCCAAATTCTCATAGTCCCCATGAGATCACTCCATTCCAAAAAGCACTTTAGCAGTAACCATGAATCTCTGCCTCACACCAACTTTGCATGTATCTCACAGTACACGGGACATGAGTCACCAAGCTCCCTCTGAACCCTTCCAACCCATACCACTTCTCAGTGCAGTTGTTTGTGGTTTATACCTCATCCATGACATAAGATAGTCCCTGATGATAAACCAGGAAAAGAGACTCAGAGGGACATCTTTTGCTGCAGGAAATTGTGAAGAGATTGAACCAGGGAGTGGGGAGAGGTAGATTCATAATTGGAAGTTATGCTGTGGCACCACTGGGACTCGGCACTTTGACTCATTTGGGGAAGGAGATTTGAACACCAGAGTTGACCAAGTGGGGAATCAAGTAATGCTCTCCCTCTCTTCACTCCTGTTCATTATTTCCAGAGCATCTTCATTTCATCCTTCTTTTTCCACCCAGGAGAGTGCAGTCCCCAGAGCAGAGAGGTGCAGAATCAGCACTGCACACCTCACTTTGCTTTTGATACCCTGATGAAATAAACCAGTATGTCACAGAATCACTGGCTTCAAAGGTATAACTGCCTGGTCCAGTTTGTGTTTGGGGATTTTGATTTCTCCTTTGGAAGGAGAAATCTCTTTATTCAATTCCACCTTGTTGATTGCTTCAATTTGCCAAGACCATTTCAAATGATCAACAGATCCTCCACAGCATTTGCAGCCCTTCCAAGTTTGGTGTCATCTGTGAATTTTATAACAGCACTTCCTGTTTCGTTATCTAAGCCATTCATAAAAACATTGAAGAGAGCAGAGCCCAAAACAGCCCTACTTGAAAAGTGTTTCCAGAACACTGAGGCAGCAGATTTTCCATTGTAGCCCTGAGTTACAGCTATTTAATCTAGACCACGTTTCCCTAGTTTGTTTAGGAGAATCATAAGGCAAAGTACCAAAAGCACTGCCCAAGTCATGGCATATCAAACTCCTTTCTCCTTAGCCACTAGGATAACTACCCTCCCAAAATAGATATGGTTATACTGCCATGCTCATCAATTGGTTAGTTAAAAAAAAATAATAATAATCTAATATCTTTCTATGAACCAGTTAAGCTGATTTGCCCTTCATCTTCTTGATCCTCAGTTCCTACCTTCTTTAATGACAGAGATTATATTCAAAGCTGGGCAATCTGCTTACATTTCCCCAGGAGGTGCCTGGCACCTCCTGCATCCTCCCCAAGTTCCTGATGATGAAATGTTCACGGGTCAGAGACTGCTCCTGCAGCTTCCTCTGAAGTTCATTAGGACATGCTAACAAGGACACAGATAACTCGTTTGAACCTTTTTGAGTCTGTTCTTTCCTGATTCTGCCCTGGGCTTCTTTCTCCTCATTAAAATTATTTTAGTTAAGGTTGGAGGACTGAAATGAAGGCAACATTTAACTCTTTGGCCCTTTTGTATCAAACGTTATTTGGGCTCTTAGACATGCCTTGTGCTTCTTACTTTAAATATGCTTATGGCCCATTTCTTGTGGCCTTTTGTTATCTCTGTACGGTCATCCTGGAGTTCAGCTCTGACAGCTCCCCATGCCTGTCTGATTTCTAGAGAATTTTCATTATTTTCAGCCTCTTCTTTCTGCCTCTTGTGTGATTGCAGCGTCTGATTTTGGTCCTCAAAGAGCTCCTGATGCAGCCTCAGTGTTCTCTTCCCACGCTTCTGAGTCTTCCCCTGCACAGGCACAGTTTGCTGTTGCGCCTTTAGTATCATTCCTTTTGGCAGCCTCGAGCTGTTCACAGCTCTTTTATCCTTCAGATTCCCTTCCCAAGAGACACTCCCTGCTCTGGTCCCCCGAGGCTGCTGCATTTCTGGAGTCCATTATCCTCACATCACACTTTTCTTCAACTCGGGAATGCTTTCATCGCACAGTCACTTCTCATACAAACTACTGCTAGATACAGATTTGCAGGGATTCTTGGCCTTCAGACAAAATGAAATAGGAAGTACAGCCTCCTTCATAACTGCTACCTCTGCTTTTCAAAATGTACATTTTGTCCCCAAAATGTTTCAAGAGCTTAATGGACAATCTATCTTGCACACAGAAGCCCAGGTAATGGATAACTTGAGACCTCTGCTACTGTCTTTTAGCCATTTCTGGTAGTTGCAAGACAGTGGATCAGTGAGCAGGATGTTTCCAGTCCATAAGGCATCTAGCAAAAGTCTCTTCTGAACAATCCTGGAACTCCACAAGGAGGTTGTGCAAGCTGAGAAATGTCCAGCATCAAATCACAATACAACATAAACTGAAAATGTATTTGTAATCATTAGAGCTTGAAGAGATGCTTTGCATATGGAAAAATAATTAGCTGATTACAATCAGGCATTTTCTTATGAATTATTCTCCATATTTATTTATTTATTTATTTATAAGAATATCTAAAGAACTGATTAAACAAGTACAAATCTGGACACTGTTTTGGCTTGGCAGAACTGGGATGGCTGCATGGCTGGACCCTGCTGAGTGCTGTTGACATATGCCATGGTGAAGCCCATGGGTCTGGGAAAGACAAAGAACTCCTTCTGCCCATCACCCCTTAAGTGCATTTGCTTCAGTAGGGCTCCACTGGCAGGCAGCTCTCACAGCAATGTATATGCCATGCTTGGGTCTCCACAGTGGCCATGACTCAGCAAAACTGAAATCAAGCCCTCAAAGGGTGAGACCTCCATGGCCTGGGCAGACCCCTCACCAGCATACACAGAAAAGCTGCTCCCAGTTGTCTTTGGAGGTATTATATGGACTCTTCCACTTTGGGTCATTAACAGCTCAAACAGGCTGGCCCCAAGCCTTCAACTGCTGGTTAACCAGCAAACTTTGTGTTTATTATGGCTTGTCTTCTCTTGTGCAAGCCAGGGTTCAAGGATGGCTCTGCCTTAAAGCTTCCTCAGCCTCAGGTGGGCCAGGACTCCCCACAAAAGCAGCGAGAACCCTTCTCCTCCCTTGCCTCCTCTGCTCCATCTGGCAGAGCAACAGGAGCAGGAGGTCCCATCTGGATGGGTGGTTACACTATAGCCCAAGCTCTCTGCAGCCATTAACACCCACCCCCAGACTCAGCAAGAGCCCTGCTAGAAGGGAGATGAATCCAGCACACCAGGATCTCAGAGGGTCCTCACAGTTGCTGTTCCACTAGGCAAGTGATCATAGCAGATCTCACCTCCTGCCACACTGAGGCTGAGCGTAGGGAGGCAGGCAAAAGAGGCAGCTCTTTTATTACTGATGGGAGGGCTTGGCATGACAGCTGGCAGCACTCTGATTCTACAGGGTGCTGCCAAGGTATACAGTGAGAGACTGTTTCCCGGTTGTGACACTGCAGCACGTTGTAAGTTCATGTAACACAATTATGTCACAGTGATTCCTTTGTGCACAGGGTGCTATGGGATTCCTCTCAGAAGCAGGAGCAGGCCACTCCACATACATGGCATCTGTAGCTGAGGAATGAGTAACATTTTATCCAGTGGGATGAATTGAGAGGACTAGTAGAATTCCCTGTTGTTAGGCTTGGAGAGCAGATAGGATCTCAGGGCACTATGTTGTAGAAACACTGAGGGAGCTTTTATGGCTGCCAGGAAGATGCCAGCTCCTCTGTGAGGTGCTACATTTTATCCCAGGGAAGCCATCCTCATTCATGTCCTCTGCCCACCCTCCTGTTTCTCTACAGCATGGACTGAGCCTTGTAGACTAAGCTGGTAAGGCCTCAAACAAAGAAAGACTGGCAAAATTAAGAAGCTGATAGGAGGTGCCCAAGGGACAGGAAATTCCATTTCACTCAGCCCTCTCACATGGTTTGTTTGCCATGGGAAAACTGTATCAGCTGTCTGTGGGATGGCACCTGTGGTGGAGTTCCTGAGCTGAATCTGCAAGCCACACACAGCTACACCACTGCCCTGGAAGTGCCACAGTATTTTCAGCTGTAAACATAGGAGCTACCAACCACTACCACCTTATCCTGCCCAGCCCTTTTATGGTCTGCCTCAAATTTGGGGTGGAAAAAAATAATCAACAAAACAAACCAAGAAATAACAGCAAAAATAGGTAAAATAAAAACCAGAGAATTCCTCACTCAGGCAACAGATAACCATAAACAAAACCCCTCCTGTAAAACTTAGCTGGCTTTGGACAGCTACAACAAAATGGATGTTGTGCCCTTAAGGGCTCTTGTATTGCTGTGGTATTTAATTCACAGTGCATGATAAAGCAGAGGATTAAAGGGCAGGCTCTAGCTATGCAGGCAGCAATAAATGAGACTCTTCCTGGAAAAAGCAAATAAATAAAGACTGTATCTCCACCAGCAGAACAGCCTTGCTTTTGGATCATATATCTCCAGCATCATTCCCCACTTGTGAGTCTACCCATCACTGTGACAGTATAGGCAGAGTAGGGCTTGGAGGCATTAACCATATACCCCCTTGCTTTCTTAAAGTTTCACCTCTTTGGTTTGTAGCTAGGATTACATTGGTATTTCTGCCCCCTCCAAGAAAAATATTAAAACAGACATGAGAACAGCACTTCTTATCTTGAAAGACCTTTGTGCATGAGAGATCAAAGTCACTCATAGTGTGCATGACAGATACTCCTAGGTTTTTAAAAGAAGGGAGAAGAAGATAATTTCAGATTATATTTAACAGAGCACTGGCCAAATGAACACCCTGGTCTCTGGGTCCCTGTTTCCCTGACAGAAGTCCACAGAGGTGGATACTCATGGTGAGGAGAAAAGCCACGTGGCTTCCATTTCACTACACTTGCACCACAGCAGTCAGCCCTTCAGGTCTAGGTTCTGAACCTTTCTATCTTACAGCTAATGATACTTTTGACCAAAAACATTCTTAGTCATTCCTGGGACATTTCTTTAAAGGCAAAGACAGGCAACAGCACTGTTTGTGTAGGGCTTGGAAATCTGGAGTGAGACTTGAAAAAGTCAGGCTGTCCCCCAGACTGGAAGAATAGATATTTCAGACAGGTGAGAATGCTTCAGTTGGACTTGGATTTTTAAAACTGTTGTACACCAGTTCTGACACTGAATTTTAAATACTCAGCATGAGCAGTCATCTCTAAATGCTAAATCAAAATGCTTTGTTCAATAATGATCAAAACATGACATTTGCTCATTGAAGGTAGAACTAGTGCCTCCCTCTCTGCTTTTATTAGCAAATGAAATTCTGTAAGAAAAAAAAAACCCAGGGAACAGTTCACAGTTTTTCACTTTCTGGGGGATGCAGATCCTGTCTGAGCCTGATCCCTCCAGACTGCTTCAGGCTCTTCCACAAGGAGAAATGGGTACCAGTTAGGAGAAATATAAAGGTGAGTACAGATCACCCTTAGCAGAGTGTCTCCCAGGAGAATGTTGGGTACACAGTCTAAATTAATGTACCTGGGAGTGCCTCTGAGGTTGCAGGTCAGCATGTGCGTTGTGATTGCTTCTGCTTCCTTGTTGGAACAAGATGTGGGCATCTTTCCCTTCTGGCATATAGGAAAACATCCCATGGATTTGACACAGAAAGTGCTCATGGTGATCTCTGGTCAGCCTTTTGTCAGGATATATGCGTCCCCAGGACACACCATGGTGCAGTCTGTGTTTGGTTGCCTCCACAGCCATGGCTAAATCTTTCATTGCAGATGCAGCCTCTTACCTGCTCCACTCTCTCACTTGCTCCACCCCACCTTCTCCTCTGCAAAGGTCCTTACCTCTCACACAGAGGCTCTATTTAAAATTAAAGAAAGCAGAAGGAGCCAAGAAGACAAACATCTATCATTCCTCATCTGTTACTAGCTAGCCTCTGGGAGGCCAAAACTTTTGTCTTCCTGCTCTGGCTATGCAATTTTCTTCCACTGCAGCTGAAGACCTTTAGGGACTGTGAAACCCATCTGAATGAACGCTGATGCAAGCTGAAAGGGACAGTAAGAGTTCATATGGGATCCATCATTGCTGAACTGACGAGAATAAAAGCAGTGGAAGGAACTGTGAGTGGCCAGGCCTGTAGCAAAGGTCTGGAGAAAAGCTTTGTAGGACACAGAGTGATCTATCATGTGGCCATGGCTGAACAGAGTGATTTGTCCCGCTTGGCATAGTAAATGCCTGGACCTTTGGCTCTTTAGGCTTCTCTGCATTTAGCAGGTAGTGATGACTGCCCTCTCCACACTGGCCCTGATTGAATGTCATTGCTGTGGGTTTATTTGCTGGCTGGACCTCTTCTGAGAAGGTCAAGTGTTGGCTGGACTACTGGGCACAGGATTCTTGGGTGTTGCTTAATCTTACTGAACAACTTCTGCTAAACACTGCATGGTTGTGTGGGTATTGTGAAAACAGCTGTGCCATGGGGCGGAGGAAATCGTGCTGTGGTCACTATCAGTGGGTCTTGGTTCAGGAAGAAAAGTGCTGCTCTGGGAAGTAATTTTCAGGCAGAATAAGTTAAGCAACTTAAGTTCAGAAACTTAGCCCATGGGTCTGCTTGCAGGATTCTTGCTTACAGACTGTTATATCTGGGTCTGAAAGATGGCTCTGTTGATAGGTAGCCATCCCTCCAGGAGAAGAACTGATTAGTCACTGCTTTAAGAAGCTGCCCCTGCCTGGATTCCTGTTAATCATACAATCATTTTTTTTTTTACTAGCTGGAAAGAACGTCTACCAGACAGCTGGCCTGCAGAACTGGCAGAGGGAGCCAGGGAGCTGCATGGTTTCCCTGTGTTCCATGAGCAAGTGATAGGAGCTCTCCTCAGCAGCTTGGACCCCCACAAGTCCATGGGACCAGATGGGATCCATCCTAGGGTGCTGAGAGAGCTGGCAGATGAGCTGGCCAAGCCACTCTCCATTATTTTTCATCAGTCCTGGCTCACTGGAGAGATCCCAGATGACTGGAAGCTGGCCAACGTGGTACCCATCCACAAGAAGGGCCGGTTGGATGAGCCAGGGAATTACAGGCCTGTCAGCCTGACCTCAGTGCCAGGAAAGATTATGGAGCAGGTCATCCTGAGTGCAATCACGCAACACTTAGAGGATGGCCAAGGGATCAGGCCCAGCCAGCATGGGTTTAGGAAGGGCAGGTCCTGCCTGACCAACCTGATCTCCTTCTATGATCAGGTGACCCGCCTGGTGGATGTGGGGAGGCCTGTGGATGTAGTCTACCTGGACCTCAGCAAGGCCTTTGACACCGTTCCCCATAGCAAACTCCTGGCCAAGCTGTCAGCCCATGGCTTGGATGGGAGCACACTGAGATGGGTTAGGAACTGGCTGGAGGGCCGAGCCCAGAGAGTGGTAGTGAATGGTGCCACATCCAGCTGGCAGCCAGTCACCAGTGGTGTGCCCCAGGGATCAGTACTGGGCCCCTTGCTCTTTAACATCTTTATTGATGATCTGGACGAGGGCATCGAGTCCATCATCAGTAAATTTGCTGATGACACCAAGCTGGGGGCAGGAGTTGATCTGCTGGAGGGTAGAGAGGCTCTGCAGAGGGACCTCGACAGGCTGGGCAGATGGGCAGAGTCCAACGGCATGAGATTTAACACATCCAAGTGCCGGGTTCTGCACATTGGCCACAGCAACCCCATGCAGAGCTACAGGCTGGGGTCAGAGTGGCTGGAGAGCAGTCAGACTGAGAGGGACCTGGGGGTTCTGGTCGACGGTAGACTGAACATGAGCCTGCAGTGTGCCCAGGCAGCTAAGAGGGCCAATGGCATCCTGGCCTGCATCAGGAACAGTGTGGCCAGCAGGAGCAGGGAGGTCATTCTGCCCCTGTACACTGCACTGGTTAGGCCGCACCTCGAGTCCTGTGTCCAGTTCTGGGCCCCTCAGTTTAGGAAGGATGTTGACTTGCTGGAACGAGTCCAGAGAAGAGCAACAAAGTTGGTGAGGGGTTTGGAACATAAGCCCTACGAGGAGAGGCTGAGGGAGCTGGGGTTGCTTAGCCTGGAGAAGAGGAGACTCAGGGGTGACCTTATTACTCTCTACAACTACCTGAAGGGAGGTTGTAGACAGACGGATGTTGGTCTCTTCTCCCAGGCAAGCAGTACCAGAACAAGAGGACACAGTCTCAGGCTGCGCCAGGGGAGATACAGGCTGGATGTTAGAAAAAAGTTCTATACAGAAAGAGTGATTGCACATTGGAATGGGCTGCCTGGGGAGGTGGTGGAGTCGCCATCGCTGGAGGTTTTTAGGAGAAGACTTGACGGGGTACTTGGTGCTGTGGGTTAGTTGCTTGGGCGGAGTTGGATTGGTTGATGGGTTGGACGCGATGATCTTGAAGGTCTCTTCCAACCTGGTTTATTCTATGTATTCTATGTATCATAGAATGGCTTAAGTTGAAAGGGACCTTCGAGATCATCTACTCCAACCTCCCTGCCACCTCTCTTCTTACTGCTGCTTCTGGTTGGGAACACACCAAAAGCAGCCTCATCCACTATGCATGGGGGATGATGCCCCTGCAGCCTCGTCTTTGACGATGAAGTTGACTTCTTTAGCTATAAGCCACAGCAACACGCCATGGACAACAACCTCTCACCTCCAGGAGCAATGTGTCCGTGGGGATGGAGCGTGTAGTAGGAGGAGTGATCCTACAGAAGTCAGTTGGAAAAACAGAGCCTGGCACAGAGTCAAGGACTTTTCCCATCCTTTACTAGATAGCACAATTTGTGCAGTTGGTGCGGGAGCTCCTACCAGCTGCCTACAGGGGAATCTCCTGCCATAGTGTAGAAGCTGTGACAGGTAGGTGAGTGCTTCTGCCTCTGCACATGGATGAGAACTTAATCCAGGGACACCAGGCACTTTATTCCACCATGAGGTTTAGTGGCAGGGAAGCATCAGCCTGATAATAATGTATCACCCTCAAAATCTCAAGATGCAGTTCACAAGGCAAAAGGATTTATTCTCTTCCTCAGAAAATGTTAATTATGTTGCCCTCATTAAATGCTAAGCACATTGATCCACTGGAGCAGAGAGCACCATATGCTAATTCCTGACAAAATACATCTCTGGAGCACTGTAGAAACAGTGGTAAACTTCATGGAGATGGGTGTGGTGTTGAAAGAGCACATGTGAAAGGCTGGATGCTGGTCTGCCTGCTGGAAGCCAAGCTCCCTCCTTGCAAAGAGCATGGAGGTTCAGAGCCAGTTCCAAACCCCACGGCTCTTTGTTCAGCAGTGATGTGCTTGTTCTGTGGAGAGCTGCCAGAGCCGCACTGGAGTTCAGTAGGTGCACACTGAGCCTCTGCAGAAATGCCTGCTGGTGACAGCAGCATGCATGCACACACTCTGGCTGCCCCACTCTGCTCTCTTACTGAATAATCAATGCAGCATTAGATAAAAATAGGTCCTGGCTTTCAGGAATGGAGAGGTGGCATGTCTTGGCTTTGCCAAGCATCCGCTGTTCCTGGATAGTGGCCAAGGAGTTAGTCGGCAGATCAGCTGTGCATTGTTGCTTCTCGTGCTGCTGGACCAGGTGCAGGGCCCTCAGTGACTGCCTTCAGGGGTGGTCCCTGCCCAGATGGATGGGGAGCTCCATGAAATACCCTGCGGGGAATGTTTCTGTCTCCACACCCCACTTTACAGCCGATAAATCAATTTGCTCGGGGATCTTTCAAGCACGCACACTGTGGCTGAATATATGTAAACCAGGATACAAAGTGCAAAAACAGCGAACTGGCTGCCTGACATTATCTCAGATGCCTGCTCTGATGATAGGAGATGGCTCTGTTCACTCCTCCTGGTAGCTACCTGGTAGCTACATCCTGGTAGCTGCAGTTTTCAGGCAAACTGGGCAAGAAGTGCATGAACAGCATGGTAAGTACAGCATTAAGCTGGAGAGCATGGAAGACTTCTGCATACTCTAATGAGTCTCTTCCAGGTATGTTAAAGCCATGAATGGTTTCTGCCTGGGCTGGTCTCAGGTTTCTCCTCTGAAGACATTTGCTGCACTACTTTACCTTGTGCTGTGTTTTTAGGATGTAATCAAGCCAAGACATGGGTTTAGTGCTTCCTCAGAATTGATTCCCTACTGCTGTAGCAATTCTTCCTTCTTTGTACCTTCAGACACTACAAAAACGTGAATCAAAACATCTGCTTTCCTTTTGAGAACGAGATCAATACGAATGAATACCCTGAAGATACTTCATTTCTCAGTTTCTCTTGATTTTATTGGGACTCCTAAATCCTTTGAATGCTGAGGGCCCAAATGACCTGGCTAGAAACCACCCTGAGACTACCTCAGCCTGGAATTTCCTCTAGGAAGCAAAGCTCGCTTAAAACAAAACCACATTAGTCTTGGCAGGAAGTTTGAATTGTGACTGTCTCAAGGAAGCTCCATTAATTACTGTTCCCATTGCACTATGAAAGATCAAATGCTGTGGATTATTTTTAATTGGCTATTGATTTCTTAGGTTATTACCTACGGTTGTGCTGAGATGTCATCAGACATACTGGATGCTTTTGATTATTCTTGCTGGCAGCTGGGATTAAAAACAGTGGGCACACGCTTCCTGATCTGTAATGGATCGCCATGGTGTGCCAACAAAAATCGTTGGCAGGATGAATGGTCCTGCTCCGCCTGTCTCTTGTGCTATTGCACCGCAGTGCAGCTACTGTTTTGAAGGCAAATACCCTCTGGGACAGGCTGCCAAGGAAAGCTTCAAAGATCATGAGGATTTAGTGCTTGTGAAAGAGTGTGGTTGTCAGCACCAAGGCAGGGTGAGTCAGAGAGCAAGGACTGGGTGGGCATGGACAAAGCATGGATCACCTGACTGTGATCCAAGGAGAGACAGATCGGATTGCTTTTGCATTGCTGGGGATAAACCCTGCATTGTGCCAACCCCAGGGGTGCTTCTGTGTGAGCATGAGCAGGACAGCACACACAAACCAGAACAGTGACAGCCCTGCACACGCAGCCTGGTAATGGCATTCCTAAGATGCGCTTTTCCCTTGGAGCTGATCTGGTGATGCCTGAGTCTAGAATGTGACATGCTCTCATTATCTGGCAGAGTTCCTCCTTGTTTAACAGGAGCTGGTTTCCTGTCCTCCTGACCTCAAATGACACCTTAATCTACAAACACTGACTTTCCCTAATTGCACCTTGACAGGGAAAGAGGCAAACCCCTCCTTCCCCCTCCAAGGACTGTCACTTAATTAACAGGCAGGTATCTCTCAGGATTTACAGCCTAACTCTAAGCTGCTACTCTCCCTACTCAGTAACTCAGGCCTATGAAAGCTCGCTCCATTTATCTCTGCAGTTCGATATCCACATTTCTGCTAATCCCTCTCTGTGCCAGCTCTCTGGATTTACCTCTCATTGACCCACAGAGAGGGCAGTTCATCAAACGAACAGTCCCCATCTCACTCTCCCTTCACTTCCTAGTTGCTCATCTCAAATGCCTTTGTTGTAGATGGCTTCACAGCAGAGCAACACCTAAGCTGGCACTATTACCAGTTTCCAGTTTAATCCAACTCTCGTATCTCTCCTACAGACATGACCAGAGATAGCACACATGAAAGAGGGAGAGATCACAATCAAAGACGTTGAGGCTGGCTGGATATCAAGAAGCATTTAGTCTGTTTCTCCTTCACAAACTGGGATCATCTCTCTGCAACCTATTCTTGACATATGTTTTCTAACAGGTTCTTTAAAAAAAACCCCAGTATTGGAGACTCCCACAAATTCCAAGCAATTCTCTCCTGTGCTTCCTGCTCTCCTGTTAGATGTCTGAGAGAAAGGGGGAGAATAATGTTGAAAGATCATCTTGTGCTTCTTTCCCAGATGGACGTGGCTTCTGGTACCTGGGGCCATACCATCTGTCCTACTGGTCGTGAGGAGCAAATTCATTTTACTTTGGTTATGGTTTTGTCTCTACAGTGGGTGAAGAGGTAGCAAATAGTGTCTGTTTCTTACAACTGTGTTTTGGTGGAGTATGCTAGGATATAGCAAAGTCAAAGGAAAACTAGTGAGTGAATGTGTGAATGAGTGGCTGATTGTGAGTGGCTGAAGGTCAAACTCAAGACCACTGGATTTTGATGCACCAGTCTCTGAATTAACAGTTGTATTTTGAGAGCTCAGCTTGAAGGTGATCTGACTATTTCAGCTCAAACAGAGCTCAAGCAAAGATAATAACAACCAAATGACTTGTGCTTAGGGAGCTATATGTGCAAGTGAGCACTCACGCCCTCACCTTTGACTCCACCTTAAAAAAGACTGGTGCTGCTGTGGGGCTGCCCATGCAAATTGCCATGCAAATTGTCTTGGCGAATTGCTACCTAAATCCTGTGACTTAATAGAGAGGGGATCACACAAAACATGTGGGCAGTTGCTGATTGGGCCTGTATTCCCTGTTTGACAGTAGTCAGGATCTCTGCAGGTTTGGTGTCTTCTCCAGCTTTGAGACTCTACAGTGCCAGAGGAAACGTCCTGTTGAGCCTGTCCAGTGATAGGTTGTGTAAACTGGCCTCCTGGACAAATGGCTACTCAATGAACATGAGACATCCATGGACAATCAAATGGAAACTGAAAGAAACTACAGAGAAGCTCTGCTTCAGCGCATCCGCTTTTGAGTTCATACCTTGTCTTTCAAACCTCTGCTCCTCTGCCAGTAAAAGCAAAACTTGGGGTCAAACTGGGGAACAAATGGAATTCATACAATTAGTGTAGCACCTACAGCTAAGGCTGCCCAGCCTGTTACCAAAAAGAGCTGAAAAGAACAAGTGTGGTAGGACTGAGTGCACTTAGTGCCCTGCTCTTTCCTCATGGATGAGCATTTCTTATGTCCTAAATCTTTTCTACCCACCCTCAGGCTGGGAAGCAAAAGGGGAAAAGGGCTGGGCTGTAGAGGAACAGACACCAAAATGCACAGGTAGCACTCTGGCATTTCCAGAACTGTTGTGATTGCAATTATCCACAAGAGGTTTTATCCTGAACTTACAGAAGCGGAACTAAAGCCCAGCAAGGAGTAACAAGAACCTTGGGCCATGCTGTCAGTCAGGAGCAGAACTCTGAATCTCTGGACCCAGCTTTGCCCAGATGTGATCAAAGACCCTGCATGAGGCTGCAAGGCTTGGGGGAAGGATAAAGAGAGGGACAATAGCTATTCCACAGTGAGAAACTCACTGTGAGTCTTCTATGCAGCTGGCATCACTACATCCATCACAGCAGAGCAAAGCTATAATGCTAAAACCAGTTGCAGAGTTCCCTTTGATCAGCCCCTTCTGCTGGCCTGAGCTGGCCTGGTCTCTCCACAGGACAGACCAGCCTTTTGGCTAGAGCTAGTGCAGCCCCCTGAAATCAGCAGGGCTGGAGACATGGGCATGGACAGCCAGAGTCACAGCTCTCTGTGAAGCCCTTGTTTGCCACTAGGCTCAAACCGGGCAGAGAAAGAAGTGGAGCCGGAGGCTGAGAGGAGAATGAACGCCACATAGCAGCTGGCACTGGTGAGAGCTCCTTTCCCTCCATGGCAGACCTAGAAGGAGCAGCAGCTAGGATTGCAAAGGGTATTGATGCACAACACAAGCATGCTGGAGTGTGGCTGGCTGCAGGCATATATGACCTTTTCTAGAGAAGTGTATACAAAAGCTCATGTGGTCCAGAACATCATTTCTCCTGGTCAAGCATGGATGGGCCGCCTGGTAGCACAAGCAGACATGCTCCATACAGCACAACTGGAACCATCTCTGAGTAGTCTCTGAGGTGCTGGGCAAGAGAAGCCACACAAAGGCATGTTCACTCACTGTGTCTGTAATGCTTGCACTTGCTTTTGAATTTGTGGGAAAGCCAGCACACTTGGCACACCAAGACTGCCAGCTGTGCAGGGAGGACCATGAGACAATGGGCTGCACCAAGCCATGACTCTGAAGTATTCCTGCTTGTTCTTTGGCTGGAAAAAATCATAAGGACTTTAAGCTTAATGGGGTCATCAGTGGAGATGCAAAGAGACTTTTTCCCTCTCACAGAAGGTGGAAAAGAGGAATAGAGGCCAGGCCCTTAAACAAATTACTCAGAAAGAAACACAGAACCTGAAAGCTGGATCTGTCTGCCCATTTCCCCTTCAGTTCATGGCTGGTGTGGTTTGTTCTCTGCTGTGTAGCAGGATTTAGCTGCCATTGACAGATGAGCTAATCAGTTACCCTCAGCTCTTGAAGGTTTAGCAAAGCCAGTTAATCATGTTACTGACATCTGCCCAGGCCAGGGTTCTCCAGTTCTGTCCTCTGCCAGCAAGGCAACATAAACTCACACCATGTGTGCAATAGAGATGATTTTTTTCCACTCTCCATTCCACCAGCAAGAGGATGTCCTCAGTGGATATTGTATCAACATCTGGGTGCCGCCTGTCTCTCACCTCCTTTGCCACCCTTTGCTGCTGAAGAAATGTAGTAGCTCCCCCAGTATCTCTTGAAGGAGCAGGATGATCTCCACAGACCAAGTGCCTGTCTTGTCAGCACAGTAGCAGGAAGCCCAAGCCCTGTGCTGGAAGGATGCTGAAGCCAAGAGCCATTTGAGCATGGAAATCAGGCTATGCAGTCCAGATCCCTGTCTTTGCTTCTGGATTCATTTTACTTCTGTTCCCCAGTTTCACCAACTGCTGCTCTGTGATATAGTCTGTCCTGCTTCTCCTGAGGGCTAAGCTGAAGACTGTGCTCCTTTCCTCTGGAGTGGCTCCATCCACACAAACACATCTACCAAGTCAAGAGGATTGCCTTAGCCCACTGAGTTCCTGGGAGGCTCCTTCTGCCTTTACACTAATGATGGAAAGACCCAGACATGAAGAGGTCACTGGGACTCTCTTTGCTTCCTGGTAGGGTCACTTGAACTGATATTATCTGGTGTCCTGTACTTGGGTGAATGCTGCTCAGGACTCATTTGGGTATGGCTGGGGTTCAATGGACAGTTTTGGTAACCATCTCTCTTTCAATGGCGTGGTGGATGAGTACCTCTGACCCCATCCTTCTGACCTGCACTGGGGCCACAGGTCTTAGCAAGACCCTGCTGAGGACAGGCTGCCAGCATATGCTTTACTATCTGGGCTTGTTCAGTGTGGGGAAGCTTCATCCTCAGAGCTGCTCTATACCAGCAACCTGACAAGGACCTTAGCCTGGGCCATGATTTGGGCTGGTTGGGACTTGCAGCACAAGGGTAGGTCAAAGAAGGGGCAACCACCCCTGCCTAACAGAGAGACTGGGATGGAGAGCCAAGGAGTTGCATGTGGAGAGACTCTGTCATACCCCACCATGGGACAATTCCACAATTAGCGGTACCAGAAAGGATGGAGTTTCTCAAAAGCCTCACACTCCTCTCCATCTTATTGTTCTGAAGAGAGGTTTGTCTCTCTCTGGGGTTTCTGCAGGTTCCTCTGCCAGCCCAGCCAAGGAAACACTCTGTGGCTGCCCAGCTGAGCATAGGACTGTGAAAAAGGTGCCACAAAAGCAAAGAGGAGGAAAAGCCAGGGAAGTTCAATTTGAGCTGGCTCTCCATGCTCTCTCCCACTCCTCTCCACAGGTGAGGGGGCAAGTGACCTCTGCAGAGCCATAAGATACAATCACCCACCTATACAGACAATGTCCATGAAGCCGTACATTCCATAGCAGATCTGGAAGAGCAGGTCCTGGCGCTGCCATTTGGCTGAAGGACTGAAGGTCGACCAGATGAGCCACGAGATACTGGCGATGAGGAAGAGGGAACCCAGGATTGCTGCTGCTATCTGAACCTTCTCAATGACTGTCAGAGAGATGGCCTGCCACTGCAAGGGGAGGCAATGAGGAGAGGGGACAAGGGAGAGAGGAAGGAAAAAGAGAAGAGGTTAGTTACTTGGGGCACATTGCTGTTTTACATCACTCTGGTGGTTTTGGAGACCTCAAAGAGTACCTTCGAGCGTAGATGCTTTTACCTGGTCAACATCTGGGGTGGAGCATGGCAGTTGTTCAACAGTGCATAGCCTCATGTTTCCTGACATCGTTGCTGGAGAGGCAATGAAGAGGAATCCTGCATCTCACCAGGAAAGCACAAAGACCTCAGAGAGGCAGGACTGGGGGCAAGACACCAAAAGTAACACCCCCCATGGCAGTAGGTCTGTGATAGCCATCACAAACCAGGACATGCAGTTGCCACTTCAAATAGAGGCTAAGCCGCTTCCTTGGCCAGGGCATCCTATTACCATGAGACAAAGTGTCTCAGAGAGCCAAGCTTTCCTTTGGAGGCCTCCCATTAGCTGGCTCTGTGCCACTTTCTGAGATCTGACAGGATCACAGAACTAGGTAGGATCTCTTGGTGACGATGCACATCCCACAAAACTTGTTACAAACAACACAAGTTGCTGTGGTCAGGACATCCTGCTTTTAGAGGATGACACATCCAGGCTGTGTTCCAAGGTAAACGTCAATGCTTCTTCCTCAGAAGCAGAAAAAATAGAAATGACTCCCCCAAATCCATTCACTGTGTCAAACAGCTTTGTATAAGCTACAGTATAAATATCCTAAACCTGGACTCCTTTCTGTCATCCAGCACAAAACCTCCCCACTCAGATTTACACTGCTGAGAGAACTGCCCTGTTAAAACCAAGAAGAGAAACTGCTGTCCTTAACAAGACTTGAGGACATGGTCTGTAGCCCTTCCTGCAAATCAGAAATCAAGCAGAAAAAAAAACCCAAACCACCAGGCTGGGTGGCTGGGAAGAGACATTGTCTCCTGGCATCCAAGTATATAGGCCACCTTTAGCTGTGAGATACATGCCCTTGAAATCCCAGTGGGATTGGCAGAAGAATAAATAAAGGTGGACTTCAACCTCCTGCAGGTATAGAGGATTCAGAAGAATTGAAAATATTTAGCTTGGATTCAGCCCAATTTAGTGTCCCTGTGAAGTGTCATCTCTGGTGAGCCTTCAGCACCCTGTAGGTTTGTAAAACATACCCTGGAATAGGAGGGTCATCCATCAAGCCTCATCATTCTGCATGGCAAGAAGGCAATTCAGGTTTTGGGCCCCTCTTTAATACCCAGGACATCTAGGAGTTACCAGTGGTTTGGGGGAGGTAGAGAAGACTTTGAACCCTGACCAAAGGTCAAGAAAGACAACAAGTGACTTGTGTTGGTATAGGCATGCATGGCATTGTTACCAGTCTAATGAGCAAACCCTTGACTGATCCCTGCCAAGGGCTGACTTTGGAGAGGAACAGACAAAGCATCAGCCTGAGGCTGAGGTCTGTGGGTTGCAGCTGGAAGGAGATTGCCTGGCTTAGCTCAGAGGTGAGCTGAAGTGCCTGCCTCTGCCAGCCTTGCTTCTTGGCTTACACCCTGCAGGGGTAGTGAGCCCTCAAATCGTATGTCAGGGATGTGCAGCATCAGTGAGGAAAGTGGTACCAGTTCATTTTGTGGTTGGCCATAGAGTAGACAGCCATAAAGCTGCTGAGCAGAGAGCAAGCATGTTCCCTGCTGAAGCAGGACTGGGGTCAGCTTCCCCAGATCTTCTCCCTGGGCTCAGCCTACCCTAGACCCCTTCCTGCCATTCACTCCAGCAGGTGTCCCAGCCAAAGGCAAACCTTGAGCACTAGGGATACTCAGTGATCTCTGCAACAGCCTGTTCTCACTCTGCCATAGCCCAACCTGCTCCATGTCTCCACCAAACTGGGCCACACAAATGGCCTCTGTGCCATGAAGAAGCGGAGGCAGTGAACATCCCTTCTCTTATGTTTGGAAGGTTGGTGGTGGCAGTTGGAATGTGGCAAGGCTGATGCAGGGGTGGTAGAGTCCACAGGAGATGCACAGCTGTGAAAATCCTCTTCTGATGTAAGACAAAGCAAACGCTACCCAGCACCCATCGACCCCGAATTTGGGCATGTGGTGCGCAGGGGGTTTGGATATGTGCATGGGGTTGCACTTTCACCCTTGCAGCTTTCTCCAGACCTTATCTCCCCTTCCAGTGACTCTGGCAAACACTGTGCGTGGAGCCCAGTGCACAGCCCACTGCTGCCTGTGAAGGTTTGACTGCAGGGCCCTCACTCTGACCCGCGTGCGCCTGTGCCAGCCAAATCATTCTGCATCATTTCTTTCTCGAGAGGAGGTAATGGGCAGGCTCCTCACCATCTGTCTGGCACACTGCAAGGCCTGTGGAGGCAACAGGTTGTTCCAAGGTAGCAATTAAAGACAAAGAACGGAGAAGGGGCTGTTTTCTACAATTGGAAGCCACATAGCACCAGCACCACTGCTTTGCAGAGGCAGGGAGGTCTAGGTACAACACTAAATATACTGTCAAAGGAGAGAGGGCTCAGGGCTTAGAGAAGTCACACCTGGGTGAAAACTCCAGACCCTGCTCCCTTTGGTTGGGAACGGAGAGGCTGGGACACAGGCAGGGACACTTCCTGATGCTGTTCAGCTGGCAGCAGCTGCCAGGAATTTCACTGCAGTGATAATGAAGAGGCTGGAGTCTGTCAGCTGTGCCAGGGGGTAGGAGATTCTCCCCTGGCATCTGCCACTAAGTGACAGTGACACACACAGCAGCAGTCCTGACTCTGTTCAGGAGGTGGCACTGGGGTGTGATTACCCTCTGGCAAGGAGGTAAATGGGTCATAGCTGAACGCTGGGGAAAATAACCAGCTTGCAGAAAAATTTAATATTTTCCAGAAAAAAAGAGTAAGTAATAAATGTTGTATTTCCTCTCTGGCAACCCTAAGAACTGCAATTTAGTGTCCCACACGTAGCCTGAGCCACCAATAACTGGAACCACTATTTTTTCATCTTTTAATTTAATTTTGCTACACATCTTGGGGTATGAGGTTTGCACAAAGAGCAGAAAAGAGATGAGACAGAGGATAAAGTGTGTTATCCAGTGAGAGCACAGACAAAAGGGCCAAAGAGCTGTTCAGAGGTGGAACATGCTAATGAATTTCATCTGCAAGAGCTGGGCCTGATGCATTCCTGCACTGACGGTCTTGGGAGCCCACCTCAATCAAAGGAGTGCGCCTCACAGATTTCATAACAGCCCTCAGAAGATCATTTTCTAAGGAAGAGGATTTTCCTAACCCTTCTCCACCATCATTATGACCAGCAGACCAGGGATTTGGTGTGTGACCCTATTGTCCTTGGGTCACCACTAGAGTTGCAAAGAAAGGTCTCAGCAGTGCTGCAGACTCCATTTCCCAGCAGCACATCTAAAACACCCAAGGCTCCTGGTGTAAATGCCTGGCTGCAGATGCCACCCCCTCCCTCCACATCTCCAGCTCAAATGTTCAAGCTCTAGCAAGGTTACAGTGTCAAGCAACCCCACCTTGCGGGGGGAGACCTAAAACTGAGCCCTTCTTTCCTCGCTTGATAATGGCTGTTGAGTCCCATGTAACCGCCGAGCTGTAGTGAAGCGCGCCTTTAACAAGTGCCACCACCCAGGCTGTCAGTCAGGAATGTGACCTTTACGCAGGTAGAAAGCTCTACAGACGTTCTGCCAGTGCTGAACAGGGCAGCACTAAGGACTTGGCAGTACCAGAAAGCTTTCAAGGCCCCTTTTGTGCGCTCCAGGCTTACAATGGCTTCAGATCATGCATAAGCAGCTCTCTGTGATGGCTTTCCACTTGTGCTGGAAAAAGGGCTCTGTCCCTCCAGACCATTCTGAAAGAATGTCCTCACTCACTCAGGAGCTGTCTGTCTGCTCTCTGCTACCACCCCTCGAGGCTGAGCTCTCTGGCACCCAGGTGTGCACATATGGAACACCACGCTCTCTTGCAGTGGTTTCTTCTCAAAGTTTCCCCATTTTCCCCAAATACCGAAGTCCTGCAGCCCAGATGCCTCAGAAAAGGTTCCGTTGGAGCTGAGGCCTGACATTTGTAATGACCTTAGCCAGGGGCCAAGCTGGGACCAGTACCTGCCAGTCATGTCCCTCTTGTTTTCTTGCACTGTTTCACACCCTGTGAGCTGTACTTGGGATAAGCCCCTTTCCATGTTTGCCTCAGCGCTTCTGCTCGGAGGCTTGTGAGTGAAAGCTCCCGCTGCTAATGTAACACACATTAATAATGTCATCACTACAGTATTTAAGGCCTGATCTCTATCTCCCTTTCTTTGACACCAGCAGTCTCCAAAGGTTCCCAAGCCCCAGCAATGAGCAGATCCAAAGCAGATACTTGCCTGCAGAAGATATCTGTGTCTTACTGCAGCAGCTTGCAAAGAAGACTTGCTTGCTGGGAAAGCCTTCCTACACTCCTTTGAGAGCTCCATCACGCCTGCCTCAGACAGCTCAGTTTATTTTTATTGCTGTATCTGACACGTCCCCTTAGTAGGCACCATTAAGATCCTCAGCTGTGCTAGTCAGCAATTTAATTTTCAGACCCAGCATCACAAGCAAGCAGAAGTTTCTCCTTGAAGGTTGGAGTGGACCATTCCCAGCATGGCTTAGGCCTGGCTCTTCCCTCACTGCTACCCCAAGGCTCTGGCCATCCTCTTCAATTTTTTCTTGTGGAGGATGGCTTTTCTTGTCTTTTTTTTCCCATTTTAATAAATTTACCAAGCAAAATTATACCACCACTATGACAGCTCCCCTGCTGTACATCTACAGATGCTGTGGCTTATTTAGATACTGGAAAGTCATCAGGGAGGAAGGATGGTCCACTGAGGCCATAAAATGGAAACAAACGGTGATGAAATCTCCCACCTCCACGTGCCAGAGCATCTGGTAAGACTCAGGCTACTGCATCAGTACCCTAGAAAGTCCCCATTATAAGACACAGGCCATGAAGTTTCCCTTGCTATGACCATACCCATTGCTTGCAGATTGCAGGCTACAGCTGGAGCTCAGAAGGGACCAGAAAAGCTCATACTCAACACAAGTGATTCAGGAAGTTGGGACAACCAGGAGACACCAGTGAACCTCCCTCAAGGTTTTTAGCTCAGGAACTCAGGCTGAAGTTCAAACACCCTGGGATCTTGTCCACTTTTCTTGATGAAGACAGCTCATCAGCTCTTAATAGAGCATCACCACAGTCAAAATAGAGACAGAGGAGAGCCAGGACCAGATCCAGAGTCCAGTACTGGATAACTGATGATCTTTGGTGCTGAAATAACTCACATTACAGTGGGAGTCAAGGATAAAAACTATAAAGCAGAGTTGAACTCTCTGAGACTGCACACAGTTGTAGGTATGGGAAGGTTGATTCAAATAGATTTCTGTTTGCTAAAATCAGAGCATCAGAGTGGATGTGGCTCAGGAGTAATTACAAAGAAGCTGAAATCCAATGCAGAGGCCCACCATGACAGATACTACTCCACTATGTATCAGAACCTTGGTGCCTGCAGTACTATCATGCTTCTAAAATCCTGTGTCTTCAGGACTATTTTTTAAAATCATGGGCTTATCATAGAATTGTCAGGGTTGGAAGGGACCTCAAGGACCATCTAGTTCCAACCCCCCTGCCATGGGCAGGGACACCTCACACTAGATCAGGTTGCTCAGAGCCACATCCCGCCTGGCCTTTAAAACCTCCAGGGATGAGGCTTCTACCACCTCCCTGGGCAACCTGTTCCAGTGTCTCACCACCCTCATGGTGAAGAACTTCTTCCTAACATCCAATCTGAATCCACCCATTTCTATTTTTGTTTCATTACCCCTAGTCCTACCATTACCTGACATCCTAAAAAGTCCCTCCTCAGCTTTCTTGTAGGCCCCCTTCAGATACTGGCAGGCCACAATAAGGTCTCCTTGGAGCCTTCTCTCTTCCAGACTGAATAGCCACAACTCCCTCAGTCTGTCTCCATAGGAGAGTTGCTCCAGCCCTCTGCTCATCCTCATGGCCCTTCTCTGGACATGTTCCAGCATGTCCAGATCCCTTCTGTAATAGGGGCTCCAGAACCAGATGCAGTACTCCAGGTGGGGTCTCACTAAAGCGGAGTAGAGGAGGAGAATCACCTCCTTGGACCTGCTGGCTATGCTTCTCTTGATGCAGCCCAGGATGTGATTGGCTTTTTGGGCTGCAAGTGCACACTGGTGGCTCATGTTGAGCTTCTCATCCACTAGCACCCCCAAGTCCTTGCACAAATATTGCAATGGAGAGGAGCATTTAAAGTCTCCAAGCCCATCAATCTTGTCTCAGTAACTGGCACACTGGAGAGCAGGAGGGTGGATGGATAGATGGATGGATGGATGGATAGGCAAAAGCTCTGGGTCTTCCAATTGCTCACAGCTGGTGGGATATTTTTACTCATCTGCTGCCTGACTGCAGCTTGGCAGGATGCTTGCCATGCTGTGCAACAACTTTAATCTCCCGGTATCAGCTGGTCTGCAGTGCTGTTCCTTTAATTTAAGACCTTTGCTCTTAAATGCCTGCAGTCCAGGGATGAGGGGGTTAATTTATAGAGATTCATTCTGCCACAATACCAGACTAAAGGCCTCTCTCTGCTATGAGACATCATAACAGCCCGGAGGCTGGAAGGAGTCTGTGTTAATTATGCATGAACCATGTTCCCCTGGCTGTAACTTCTCTGCCCACACCACAAGTCTCCACACACATCTGGCCCATGCTATGCTCCTAGGCACTCCAAAAAGTGTGCAGCAGATGTTGAAATGGGCAGAGATCTAGGGAATATGTGGGTGTTGGATGTGCTGCTCTGCTTGGACCAACTGGACATGTTTCAAGGAGCCCAAGGCCTGCCAGATGCCTGGATTTAGCTTTCCCACATCCCATGAGAGGATAAAGAGGACAGGTAGGCCACGTTGCTGGTTAAAATCTAGCCAGGCCCAGAGCATCACCCAAACAAGTTTCATTAGACAAGCAGATGATGTTCATGTGGTCCTTGCCTGTATTACAGTTGATCTGAAATAAACAGATGACCATGACTTTCTACAGCATTTGCCCTTCCAAATCTGTGCCTGAGAAATTCAGAGATTTCTAGTAAAAAAAAAAATATTAAAAACCAGTGGGCAGAATTCCAGCAGACCCTGAAAAGAAAGGCTAGGGACTATTGCTTTAGTTGAAGTCACACTTGTACGTCCAGGTGGCCCCTATTATCCACATGTAGGGTGAAGACCAAGCAGAAAGGATGCTCTTCCCACCTGCATAAGCTGGGAGATGTTGTTATGGGACATAGAGTCAGGGTACTGCAGCTCCTGGGTCTTCTCTGCCTCCCTTTCCAAGCTGCAGAGCCATTGAGGAGCAAAGCGTGCTTGGTGATGGGTTACAGGGGCCCGAGCCCTTAGTCCTCATGGGAGTTCCAGGGCTGGTACATCAGCCACTTCCAATGGGATTTCACATATTAGTGCTAGTGTCTCATCTGCTTCCTAGAAGTGCCTTTATGCTGGCACCAGATGGGGTGCCTGGGCACACAGCTGGAACTCCACACATGCTGCATTGATTCCAGACCAAATGGATTTTCACCCCAGTTGCTTCTTCCTAGCCTCCAAATCTCCCAGTGATTCTGTGAGAAGAGCTGTGACATCTAAGCCAGCAATGTGAAGCCTCTAAGCCCAGCATCTGCATGGTCCTCTGGGACCCTCACTCCCAGAGCTGAGCTCTGTAACTCAGCTGCTTCTGCCACTCAGTTTTTGTGTTCACAATAAAGGCCACTATACAATGAGGGAGCCCAGGAGGATCAATGTTTTGCAAAGGCTTTTGAAACATGTATGAGAGGTGAGCTGTTTGTCAACACCCCCAACAAATTTTAGCTGAGTGAAGAGCAGGACCCTTGCCCTGAGCCACCTGAAGGTGTAGACTATTTGGAGGTCACTCATCAAAGGCAGCACTGGCTACAAACAAGCTCCTAAATCTGCACTCACAAACCTTCAGTGCTGCTCAGCATCACACACCTGATCTGAGACACAGGAAGCATTAGGGCACCCATGGACCATCTTTCCAGAAACAAACAAATGCTGCTTTGTCCATATGTCCCCTCCTGTGCTTCAGTCTGCTCTGAGTTACTACAGCCAAGAAATTAAAAAACCCAGGGTCTCATGCTTGGGATGAAACTGCTGATCTCTCCAGCCCATGGCACATGGAAACCTGAATCAGAAGCTGTAGGGACTTGCAGACAGCAGGCAGTCTTTTTCCTTCTATCCCTAGTGCCCCTCAGCAAAATCTCCCCATAATACCCCACTAATTTAATTACTTCATTTAAGTCTGGAGCCCTAAAGGGCTGTCTCTGTTTCCTCAGGGCTGTCTCTGTTAGTGACATTAGGCCTGGAAAAAGACACAGAGACTGCAGTTAAGAGGAGAGTGAAGAAGTTTGTATTCCTCACCGCCTCCATACAACTGGGCACCACTACTAGCAAAGTCCTTGCCTCCTATTAGAGAGCAGAACAATCAGCAAAGAGACAAATCATCCACCACGTGCATGACAAGCCAACATTATTACAGATACCACCCCAGTCTCTAAAACACAGTATGCTGCTGTAGTATCTTTCCAATCCAGATGATGCTAATGAAGCAATAGTGCCTAGATGTAATGTGCTTTCTTACAGCTGAAGCCCTAATGATGCTCAGCAAAGGTAAGCAGCAATTAGTCCACCTTCAGGTGTTATCCCCACAATAAATCAATATCTATTAAGAATAATTTACCCCATTTTAAACAATTACACAGTTCTCCCCACTCTGAATCTATTTTAAATTACCAGCCTGCAGTAGGGCTTATTAAATCACAGTGCCTTTGAACTCAGAAAAGAAAGGTGACTCCTCTGATGCCTTTCACAGCCACTTACATCAAGATGTGCTTTACCTGTAGTGTGCACATCTGCAAATGTCCACCAAGAATCAGGCTTGGAGAAAACCAAGCGTCAGAGCCAACACCCTTGTGCCATTCCAGGATGTACCTGATCATGAGCAAGCAGTAAACTGAGGATGGTAGTATTAAGAAAGGAGAGTTGTAAGAGCTCTCCATCCACCTCCTCCATGCCAATGCAGAGGAGACTCAGCAGGAGGAAATCAGGGTTAATGGCACAATTATAGACATGTGGAGTCACAAGACACAGCTCTGTCACAGACTGCTCTGTCCCCATCTGCCCCCGGGGACAGTGGCATACCTGTGGCCTCCAGCAGATGAACACATTTGAAGGGCTGAGAGTTGTTACAGAGCTATTGTCACCCAGGCATTTTCAACAGAAGACAAGTGAATGTGGGAACTGTCACAGGCCAGAAAGAGCAGACTCCCAACCGATGTCCCTGGCACCACCGAGGAGAACATGGGGCCACTGTGGACCAGCGCCCAACGATCCTTTTTAAACGTCTCAGATACACTGTGCTCAGGGAAGGAAAACCCACACAGGTAAAATTCACTTGACCCCAGAAATGAAAACTGAAACAAGAATAAATAGGCTTTGAAATGTCTCTAGTACCTTTACCTGCAGAGGGTTCTTTGTGCTTATGGCAATGACGTGATACTTGTAGTAACACAGCTCACAGCTCCAGCAGCCTCTCTCGCTAATCCATTTGATCAGGCATGGCTGGTGCGTGCACTTCACCGATCCATCGCATCGACACGGGCTCAGCAGCTCCCCCTGGAAAAGAGACAGCAGCGGTGAGCCTCCCCTTTCATTCCTTTTTACCTGCCTCAGCTTAGGCAATACAGAATACAGAATTAATCACGTTGGAAAAGACCTTTGAGATTATCGAGTCCAACCGATCATCCTGCTGCCTCCATCCATTTGCCCTCTAATAATTCTCACCTGATGTGAACAGAGCTTGACAGGGATGTAACAGTCTCAAATACTCGGGTCCTACCATTTTTTTGGGGGTAGCTAATTAAGTATGAGATGCCCAACTTCACTGCTGAACTCTTACTTAGAGGAACCACGCCATAGCATAACCAGAGGACACAGCTCTGTTGACAGGTGCTACTGTTTCACTGCTCAGGTTTCTGTATATCTGCTACCTATTTCAGAAAGCAAGGCTGATAGATAGGTTCAAGACAACCTCTGCTGCAGGCTGATGTCCTGCTTGGACTAGGGTGGCTCCCTCCAGCCCATTGGATTTTCTGCACATGCTAGATCATGCCGGTCATGAAGGTGACGCTCTTCACTGGGAGCTGGACTGAGCCCAGAACCACTCAGTACCACCAGACAGTGGGTATCTGCAGCTCTAGACAGAGTACTCTCTTTCCTAGTGCTCCTGGACTGGGAAGGATGACTGACTGGGTGACAGGCATGTGCCTGAGATCCTGATCTTTGTGTACCCATAGCCCAGCAGGGAAAAGGTCCTCAAATTTCACAACACATACACGTTCCCCAGACTCTGTTGGAAGTGACTCATACTGATGCATAACCTGTACAGCTGACTATATTTCTGGCAAGAAAGATGGAGAATAAATTGTGTCCTGGCTTGTTATGCAGAGGCATTTAGGAGTGGTGGACAAAACACTGAACCTCCTGAATCACCCCATTGTTTCTGGTGTAGCTTCAAGCAGGGTATCCAGGAAAACCCAATATTATTCTGATCTGTCTGCTATCACCCTGTTCACCGTAAGAATGAATTCCTCTCTGCACACAGAGCTCATTTTACAGTCATTTACTATCACTTGTTTAGGGAAGAACAGAGCTATTACATTTTACTCCCCACCTCTTGGTGTTTAAAAACTGTAGTATAGACCCCAACAGTGTATTTAGCTGTGCTCCAAGATTTAAAAGCTTTTAAAGGCAGAATTAGAATATCTACAGTACAGGGAAAGCTGGCACCATACTTTCAGTGTTGGGGAGAAGGTATTTCCTCTTACATCCCTAGATTGGCCTCATCATTACCACTGATGGAGCACCTGGATAACAGACCCTGGTGTCTGAGGCTGCTGGACACAGTAAGAGATGTCCATCCCCATTGCCTTGGATTAGAAAACTGGATCTTGCTTTTGCTAACCCTAGTGGGAAACTGCCTGAGCTTTCAGAGTACCTCAGGTCTTGGGACCTGAGGAACTGAGTACCATGCTGGGCAAGAGTGATACTTATTTTGCAAAAACTCAATGCAAATATGTTAATCATTTCATTTGCTTCAGCTTGGTGACCTGAAAATGTCATCTTCCATGAAATTTTAGCAAAACTGTAAATAACTGTTTATGTTACAAAACCAAGCTGGGCTCTGCCTGTCACTGGGTTTCACTGCACACTGGTGCAGATGCAAAGGGAGGCAGGGGCATGGAGACTCGTAGGACAGGACTTGTGTAGGACAAGTCAGAAGGAGGGAAGCATGGAAGGATTAGATGGAAGGAAGGTGTGTGGGGCGGAAGGAGCACTGACATTTGGCATTCAGACTCCCCAGGTGAGGTGCAGCCTTTGCTGGGACAGGGGTGGGCAAATACAAGTGCAATAAACAACCTGCACGACCATTTACTGCCAGCCAGGATGCAAAACAGGAGGAATCGGGGCTTAGCACACCTCCTCTGCCTCCAGGCTTGCCAAAACTCTTCCCCAGTAAGAGCTAGCTTGGTACAAAGACCACTGTTCTGTGCCTCTGCCTCTGGTCTGTCCTCCTCATCTCAGTCCCTGCTGCTTTATTTTCTCAACAGCCTGACTCCCCAGCACACAACTGTGATCCCAGCACCAAGCAGGTAACAGAAAACTTCCAGCTCTACAGCATCCTTGCTTTTCCACCTCACTGCACACAAGGGCTCAAAATGGCAAATGAGGTCCCTGGGTTTTGTCTAATGAGCAGCTGAAGGCACCCTTGCTGTGGGATCAGGAAAGGGGAAGAACAGAGCAAGAACTAGGAACAACAACCTCCAGGCAAAGGCAAGAGGAGAAAAGCTGAGGCTGCAGCCTGGATTCACATTGGCTTCTTAGGCTTTGTAATAAACTAGTCTACAAAAATCTAAGCTTGTCTCTTCAGGGCCTAGAGATGTTCACAGACATCCTACACTGCCATGGGGACCCAGTCTCCCTTCCCTAATTGGAACAATCCAACCCTGTCTAGTCCTGCCAGCTCCTGCAATACCTCAGGCTTCAGCTGAGGACATGAATTCCCTAATTTCTTGATTTTTGCAAACCTAGCAATAACTTGATTTATCACCTTTTCTCCAGCTGTGTGAAGTAGTATATCTGTGTGTGTGGTGCATGGCTAGCTTTGCATACTGTGAAGACCAATTCTGTCCTCAGCAGGCATTTGTAAAGCACTGCCACATGCACACAGGCACACACATGCACCTGTACCAGCAGAGAAATAAACACCACGGGCATATTAAGGGAGTAAATCTTTTGTACAGCAATGGGAAGGAGTCTCACTGCTGGCTGTACAGCCAGCTCAGGAACAGTCTGATATATCAGGCTGATATATACATGAAGAATTTGCTGTGCAGGGACCTCTGTTAAACACCACATGCACACAAAAGCAAACCCAAAATGAGGTGCAGATCACAGCAATTAGAGACAGATATTAAATTCCCACACCCATTGCTACAGGCTTATAGAAAATAGCTCTACACAACATATTCTCCAGTGCTTTAAACAACAGCATTCCCCACCAATTCCCTTTGGGGACTGCTCTCCAAAGACCCTTTCAAGGGTTTACTTCCCAACACTTATGTTTGCAATTTTCCTTTGTAGAGTTACACTCCATTACTCAGACCAGCCTGAGCAGTATTCCGCTTCGCCAGCAGCTAGCGGTGAAATGCTCTCTGGCTGCAAGCTTCATCCTCAGGTTGCTTAGGACCATCTTGTTCCTCTGAAGCAACCAAGTGTGCTTTGGACTCAGGGCTCCTGCCTTTTTTCACTTCTTATCCAAGTCTAAATCAGGGTTCAGGTCAAAAGTAGAAAACCACAGTTAATCAAAAAAAGGAAGGGAGGGTGCTCTGGCTTCAGCCACAGCTCTCTCCACATAGGAACTCAACTCTGCCCTGTATATTGCTCTTTCCTGCTTTTAGGAAGAGTATTATATTCAGCAATTGCCTCTGTACTCAGCACTGGTTAGGCCACACCTTGAGTACTGTGTCCAGTTCTGGGCCCCTCAGTTTAGGAAAGATGTTGACTTGCTGGAACGTGTCCAGAGAAGGGCAAAAAAGCTGGGCAGGGGTTTGGAGCACAAGCCCTATGAGGAGAGGCTGAGGGAGCTGCGGTTGCTTAGCCTGGAGAAGCCTGGCTCTCTACAACTACCTGGAGGGAGGTTGTAGCCAGGTGGGGGTTGGTCTCTTCTCCCAGGCAACCAGCACCAGAACAAGAGGACACAGTCTCAAGCTGCACCAGGGGAGGTTTAGGCTGGATGTTAGGAAGAAGTTCTTCCCAGAAAGAGTGATTTGCCATTGGAATGGGCTGCCCAGGGAGGTGGTGGAGTCACCATCGCTGGAGGTGTTTAACAGGGGACTGGATGAGGAACTTGGTGCCATGGTTTAGTTGATTAGATGGGGTTGGGTGATAGGTTGGACTCGATCTCAAAGGTCTTTTCCAACCTGGTTAATTCTATTCTATTTAATTATATATAATATTCTTCTTTATTTCTGGCTGTGATGGGATCTTGTCTCTAGATGCAGCAAAGACAAGGCCAGGCTGATTTGCTTTACCCTGAGGAGGATGATACAGCTGGAGACAGACTGGGAGTGTGGGGCTGCTCCAGCTCTGTCCTCTCCTTACAAATTCCCATTCTGTGCCTGTTGCAATACGTCAAAGCAGTTAATGATTATCTGGGCCCTGCTATTTTAAGCCTACTGGGAGGAGTTCTGAGAAAGGATGGGGGGAAAAAATTATTACTTCTGATGCTCAGTATATCTGGGGAGAAAATAAGGACGTCAGGAGCAGTGTCACCCCTGTAGCGAGCTGGTGTCAGTGTTTCGCCTGGCTGTTTCATCTGTCATTTATCAGTGCTGAGAGCCCATCCACACATCACTACCAAAGCTGCAGCTGCTCACCCACCAGCAGGCAGCCACAGCAAGCATTTCCCAGGCCTGTTCTTTTACCTATAAATGAAGTAAAGTGAATCTGCCCACCTGGTCTCCTCTGAACACAGCAGGGCTGGTGACAGTGGTGTCATTGGGCTGGGACATTGTCCTCTGGGCTCTCAGCTCCTGAGCAGTCAGCCAGGTCAGCTGGAAAGAGCCACAGTAACAACATCCTGCTACCCAACTATTAAAGCAAACAGTCTGAAAACCAGTGCAAGCTGTACAGCAAGCAGGGGTGGCTGATGGTGATCTTAACACCTGCAGTTTTTTATCAGCCATGTGTTTTCCCTGCTCAGGTGTACAAAGCAGCTTCAGTCATCAGCACCACAGATATAACCAGGGCTCTGGACCAGAGCAGGGCAGTGAGAAGAAGCTGAAAAAGCTGTGCACATCCCAAGTGCTACCATCTCTCCCTGAGGGTATGCACATGCAGCTGCCACCACTCACAGGAGTGGCTGCACGCATGGATCTGACTGCTAGCATTTATCTGAATTTGTCTTGTTTGGAAAAGGAAACCAGGAATATTTGATTTCAGGTCTTCAGATGAGTCTCCTAAATACACTTAAATCTTCACATTGAATTTAAATACAATGGGAAGTTTTATTATGGCAAATAAATGCCAAATGATTTCTAGTTTAGGAACGTAATTACCGAGGAATTAAGCTTGATGGCAAAGAGAAGCCCTGAGCTGGTACAGAGCTGGTAAACTTCAATAAACATGTACTAATGATCACTCTGCCTTCACACACACTTAGAAGAACTGCCCCTCCATCCTTTTAAACTAAACATGCATGTTGCAGTTAGTATCTTGGATACTTCCCATGAATACCCTCCCCCACGGAAGCGCTGTGCCACCCAGCAAGAGACAACAAGGGATGTGAAATAAACATCTGAGAATAAATATATGTGTGTATTGTATGAAATTACAGAACATTGTGGGAGATTGATTCAGACTGCAGACCCAAAGAAGAGTGGGTTTGTATTTCCTGTGGTGTCAGGACAGAATAGGACATGGTTATGTACAGGGGTCTGTGGTGGGTTGTCATCTCCTTTAGGTGTCCTGGCAGTGCTGGGTGCTGACCTGAATCTCCATCTCAGCAGTCATGTGCTGAGAGACTCAGCTTGGGAGGGAATCCTCTGATTGGTCAGCTCCCTGAAACCTGAGGGATTTACAGGATAATACATGTGAGTGATTCTTAGGTGCCACCAGTGCTGCCATGTCACCTCTGTGATCAGGACTGGCTCATCCCACTACTCCCCTTGCAAGACCAGGCATCCCTGTGGCAGGCAGAGACAATGTTGCCCCATACCAGGCAAGAGCCATGTGCCTTGGACTGCAATGGGTATCCCCCAGCCCAGCAGCAAGAGAAAATGCAGCTCCATAAAAGGAGTAGAGGAAAATCCAGCTCTGGATAATTCTTTCTTTTGTTCTGCTGTGGCTTCAAGCCTGTGGCTGCCTGGATGAAGTTTTATTGTGGAACCTTGGCCTGGTAGCTCCCAATGGCAGGACCACATTTCTGTGAGGCTTCAGCATGGTAGAGATGTGTGGGTTCCTCTTTGGGGCACCTCATCCTCAAAGCAGTGAGCAGCCACAGCTGGGCACAGCCCTGTGGGGGCCCTGTGATGGGAGTATGGGGCAGATCTGCTGTTTTGCAGGGCTTTTTTCCCCTGCAGTTTTCAATGGATGTTAGCAGTTCTTGCAGTCCTGTGAACGGGCCACTTATCTCCCAATAGGGTGATGATAGAATAGAATAGAATAGAATAGAATAGAATAGAATAGAATAGAATAGAATAGAATAGAATAGAATAGAATTAACCAGGTTGGAAAATACCTTTGAGATCATTGAGTCCAACCCATCATCCAACAACACACAGACATCCCTCTGCCTACAGGCTGGCAGGAAGGCTGCTCAGTTTTAATGTACCCAGGAAAACCACCACACACCCCTCCAGGACCATCCCATGCATTTTGGTGGTGTCTGGAAACGTGGGTGCTGGTCATGATAAGGATATATCTCACACAGTCCTAAGCTGAGCCCCAGTGTTTGTTCCAGAGTGAGTCGTGTCTGAAAAGCCATCAAGTCTGCAGAGCTCCAAATCCCCCACAAAACATCACTAATTACCTTTCCACCCACAGAGGCTGCTGTCACCACACCTGCAAGGAGCACCAAGGCTGCCACACTGTTCTGCTCAGGCTTTTTCTGCACCTCTCTGATGAAAATATGAGAGGCTGCAGACACAGCTGCGTGGAGGGCAGGGAGGGACTGGATCCGGAGCCTCTTTCTACAGTAAAACTCCTCCCACCACTACCGCAGGCAATGTGATTTTCCAGCTGAGCAACTGCTGCCCATGGCCTTTACCACAGCTTTACCACAGCCAAGGGGAATTTTAAGTGACCTCTGCTCTTTCCCATCTCCAGTATTTTGTGCCTGTCACTGCCACTGTGACAGACAGCACAAGAGATGGCAGCTCAGAATTTGGGAGTGGGATGGCGAAGGGGGAAGGAAGAAAACTTTCTTTTCTTTAAGCTTTACTGATCCTCATGGTGACTCTTTCTTGCTGACAGAGCTAAGGGATCATCACCATATCTGGCTTGCTAGCCATCAGCAAAGCTCCCCTGTATTTTAGACCAAAGGATGTTTGTTGGGGTTTTATAAGTGGATGCCTCAGAAGGCTCAGCTATGTTGGAGGCAGACAGCAGGTAAAACCCTGTGCAGAGATTTGAAGGAGAGGCATCTGGCCAGTTTGCATCCCATCATTATGCCTGAGTTGGTAGAGCACAGGAGAGCCCCCAAAGAGCCCTGAACTGCACTGCAGCATTGGATACCCCCTTTATCAAATTGCCCTGCTCCTCCTCTGCCACCTCAGAGTGGGATGCTCAAAACCAAGAGCCCCATAGGGCTGTGCATGTGTGTGATCCCCACTGCTCATTAACAAGGATGGGTGCCACATTGAAAACCCTGAGGCAACCTCTGTACTCCACAGCATAACCAACACCCCAATGCTGCAACAGACTCAGGCAAGAGCAGGGACAGATTTCCTCTACACACAGATCAGCTCTTGATCCCACCAGGGAGCACAAGAAATGATGGGGTTTCTTTCCCCTTTAATTGCTAAAACCTTAATGATCTCTGCAGGGCGGGAGGGTGGTCTAGAAACAAATGAAGGTAAAGAATCATAGAATCAATAAGGTTGGAAAAGACCTCAAAGATCATCAAGTCCAACCCGTCACCCAAGACCTCGTGACTACTGAACCACAGCTTCAAGTGCCATGTCTAATCCCTTTTTGAACACCTCCAGGGATGGTGACTCCACCACCTCCCTGGGCAGCATATTCCAATGGCTAACAACTCTCTCAGTGAAGAACTTTCTCCTCACCTCGAGCCTGAACTTCCCCTGGTGCAGTTTGAGACTGTGTCCTCTTGTTCTGGTGCTGGTTGCCTAGGAGAAGACACCAACCCCCAGTTGTCTACAACCTCCCTTCAGGTAGTTGTAGAGAGACTGTAGACTTGTTTAAGATAGGCAGTCCAGTTATACCTTGAACTAGACTCTTGCATTACTTTATTTTGATATATAGGATTCAATTGTGCTCTTACTCCAGCAGCTGTCATAGACTCTTGGCTAGTCTCAGCTACACCACCAAAATATGAGTGAAAAACCAGAATAAACTGAACCCTGACTGAAATACAGAATAAAAAGGGATTTTCAGGAATTACTTACTAATAGCCCAGGTAGCAGAGAACTTAGATAAAATGCATTGGGATTTATTTGCTTTTCTCTCTACAGAAGGATTTCCACAAGAAGAATAACATTACTTAGGTGTTCTAGAGTCCACTTCACCCTAATGTCATTGAACATGTTTTTGATTAGCTGATTCAAGTAATTCTTACTACATGTTGCTCAGTTGCAAGGAATCAAAAGGCAAACATCTCAAATATCACCTGCTGTGCCTCATCAGGTGTGATCATAGCACCAATTAAATGAAGAGCCTACAGTGCAAAGAAATCAAGATAACCCGAGCACTCCTGAGCACTTGGGTGTTAGATCCAGTTCAGCTCCAGATTTGTCCTGAATACAGAGCAGAGCTGGCCCAGCATTCCAGAAAAGAAGTGCCCTAGCCTGTAACTCCTGGGCTTTCACTCAAAGTACCGAGGCTTTAAACTTCTGGAGATTTACTGCAGATGATTTTGTGAGCTAGAACAATCTAGCCTCTGAAAGAGAAATTCACTCTTGCTTCACTTTGGTTCTTCTTAATTAAAAACTAAAAGTATTTCAGACAATACTTAGATTTATTCTGTGTGAGGTAGAGAACGGAGCTCAATTTTGCTCCCTAAGAAGCTGTGGTAAATCTGATGCGGCTCCATGAATCCAAAAGCTCTTCAGAACAAAATCAAGTGCCCTTAAGTTATGGCTTGTTGTAATAAATTTTCAACCAATTAAAGAGGTTTTCCCTTTTTTTTTTTCTTCCCCCTTTTTATTTTTTTTTTTTGGTACAAATGGCTTTGTCTAGTGAAAAAGCCTCAGCTACACAGAAATCTTCGAAACATACTGCTTCTTTTTCCTGGAGTCAAAAATACAGCAATTATTTGTTATTATTTCTTATCTTTGGGGACCTTCACCTTCCTACTTCTTCACTCCTCACCAGATCCATCAATATGTATTTTAGAAGTTCAAAGTAGGAAGCAGGAAGTTAATGCTTTCAGCATGTGAGTACCATGTAATGCAATTCTTATCAGGGATGTGTTCATAATGCAGCAAATTGAACTTTGCAGCTACTTCCCTGGGAAGCTCTTCATAAAGGTCCTCAGCTAATGGCCATTTCAGAAAACATTATGCCATCAGCTGCTGAGGAGCAGCCATGGAAAATCCACATCTAACCGTCCAGATGATAGATCCCAAAACAAACAAAGCAATAGACTTTTTTTTTGCCCCCCTTTTTTCCTTTTTCCCCACAAGAAAGCTGAAAAATCCTTCAAGGTAATAGCTAAGAAAATCTGTGTTTTATAATATTTGCCTCATGTTCCAACTTATTTCATGAATGAGAAAAATGGCCAGGTGTTGTTGGCAGCCTTACAGCAGTGAGATGTTCCTTCCACAAGTGCAGCAACTGCTGAAGAGATGCTTTGTGCAGGTACATCCAGTTCATTAACAAAGAGGAGTGGAAAATGACTCTACCACAGGGTTTGGGGGTTCCCATTTGCCATAGCGCCCTCAAGTGACCCTCATCCAGGACTGGGGCAAAGGGGTGTGGATGTGGGAAAGCTGTGTGCACATTCAGTAAGTGGAAGCCAATAATAAAGCTGCAGACAGACGTGCAGAGCGTGTCTCCAGTACTCAAAGGCTGTGTTTCCCAGCTGGGAGTAGAGATGGGGATTTGGCAAGAGAGGTGGCCCCAACAGGTTTGGATGGGGATGGTTATGTAGGAGCTTTTCCTGCTCCAGCTGGGCAGCTGGTCAGGACTGGCATCTCAGAAATGGAAAAACTCCAAAGCTATATCTGTGTCTCCTGCTGTGTGGGGTTGTGCTGGGACTGGAGCAGATGTTGGCCTCAGGTGCACCTGGGGTGAAGGCTGCCACTGGGGCCAAGAGTGGGTTGCTGCAGGGTTGAAAGCAGAAGCAGTGGAGGGATAGTGAAGCAGGAGAGAGCACATCATACACAGGGCTGCTGCAGCAGTTGGGGAGCTGTGACATAAAATAATGAGCTCAATTTGTTTACTTTTAGCTTCAGCAGCACTGCAGGACTGAGCTGTTTCATTAAGACATGGCCTGATCTGCTTTTCCCTTCTGCCTCCTGGACTCAAGGAGAAGAATATGCAATTACAAAGTTCACTCATGTAGAGCCCTTCAATTACTGGGTAACTCTGTCACGTTAGTACATGACATCTGAAGTAATTCATTTTTCATCTGCCGATTAGCAGAAATTAAAATGGTTCTCAGAACATCCCAATTTATGTGAGATCAAGTTCCTTATTACTACAGACTGTCTTAGGGGGGAAGGCATTTCTTTTTAACAGGGAACCCTGTGAATGGAGATGCTGAACAAAAATATATGAAGGAGGCCACAGAGGGAAGAATAAAGGCCCTCAGAGACTGCGGGTAGCAGAGCTCCAGAGCCTTGCTTTCCAATCATTCCATAAGGTCACTTAAATGTTTGGCAGAAAGTCAAAATGCTTGCTGGCACAAACATGTGCTCGAGGCAGAGGCACCTCCTTTGGAAATGATGCAGTTACAGAGTGAGGCTGAACTGCCTTTACTGGCAGAGAGCTAAAATCCAGCCATAAATATAAAGTGTTCCTTCAGCACGTATCTGCTGAGCCGGCGGGTGGAGTGGCTGCAGAGCAGCTGCCTGCAGGATGCACTCATGCAGTGATGATGGATGCCACTCAGGAACCCCAACAGGCCAAACCAACCACTCCTGACAATACCTCTCCAATAGAATCCAGGGAAGACCCACAGAGTTGAGGTAGCCAGTGTCTGCAGGGCTGGCAGCTCAGGGTCACGCCCTGGGGGAGCCAGGGGGCTGCACATTAGATGGGAGAGCCAGCAGCAGTGTGCAGCAGCCTGAACTGCTCCACGTGGGATAAGGGAGGGATAAAACCAAGGAGTCTCAAACCACTTGGTCATGTCAAGAGTTGTCATGCTGCCCCTTCACTTGCTCTCTAGTTTAAATGCATTCTGGCTGCTGGAAAAGTAGGTGAAGTTCCCTGGGGAAAAGCTGAGATTAGGAGGCAGGCAAACATGCTCTTGCTGACTCTCCTCAGCACCATCCTCTGCCCCCACTGCAGGAGCGTGGTCCAGAGCTCATAAACCCATAGGCACACTTAGTTGAAGTACAGCAAAAATAAACCATGGTAAAGGAGAACAGGCAGCTTAATCCTCAAATCCCTTTGCCTTGCGTGACAGCTTTCCAGCCAAGAGCAGCTCAAGAGGATAGAGCTGAAGGTACCAACGGTGCTGGCCACACTGTCCCTGGGGGAGGCTGCACAACATTAATTCTGATTTTTTTCAATGCTGCCCTGGCCAAAGGCCTCCTGTATAAGAAACTGTGTGAATCCATGTGTTGCAATCTTTGCCTGCATATACCTCCTGGTGGAAAGCCTTGTTGTGTTTTGCTACTCCAGCTGGGGAATCCAGCTTTCCCTTTCACAGGCAAAGTATAAAACAGAGAGGAGAAAAGGTAGAAATAAATGTGAGAACAGCCATACAGAAGCCATTTTCTATTTCCTCTTACAGCCTTCCTTTTGCACAAGAACAGGATGAGGTTTACTCTGTGTGTGTGTGTAAGTGAAATACACATGCAGATGTGTACATATAAATAGTGCCAGGGCTCTGAGCTTTCAGCACTGTCAGTGTGAAAATATCAAGCACTACACAGGGCTGATTTATTATCTGACTCTCCAATAACCTTTTGAAGATACACTGATTGGCAATTTGCATATTAACCAATACATCAACACTGAGGCAATGTCAAACGTTATGCATGGCTATGTTCCACTCCAGAGGTGGCTGAATCCCAAACAGAGGCCAAATCGTTTGTATCCTTCAGCACAAAAGATGCCCTATTGAAATATGAATTATTACCCTCTCCATCTTTACTGTGCTTTGTCAAATTGCATCTCCTGCTCCCTTCCCATTGCATTTTGCTGTATCAGGTCCCAAACCTATTTCTGTCTTGTGAGTTTCCTCTTACTGCACCTGGTTATTGAACTTGGTGAACTATGTCCTGTCAGACAGGTTTGTGACAGGCCTTCCAGCACCCTCCTTTAGCTAGGGGGTAGGCTGCCTTCCTCTGAAGCAACACATATTCTCTGCAACAACTTACAGTTAGCTTATCAAGGTGTGCCTCGGCACAGGAAGGGTCAAGTGCATGTTCCTGGCCAGCCTTTGTTTTGCCCTGGTGAAGAAGCCAAAGGACAAGCAACAAAACTAGTGCTCTACCTGCTCCTGGGCAGTGTTTGGAATGAAAAGTTGGTGTGTGCCAACCGTGAGCTTCAGCCACTCAAACTGCACAGAGACAGATATTTTATCATCTTTCTAATCTGCAGTCAGATTTTAGGATGGGATTGTCCTTTACATCCACCCAGCTGCTCTAGTCTGTTTCTTGGTGCACCAAACATGATACTTGACCAGCCCACATCCTGGATGACCTTCTGTCTTCTTGTAGCAGTAATTACTCCTTCACTATTGTTCATGCTGCAAGCAGCTGGGATGCGAGAGAGTCATCAGCTGGTCCACCAGAGACAGAAGAGAAAAGAGGAATGCTATTCTCACTGCTCTGCCCTGGATGTCATCTGTGCAAAGTGGCCAGGACTAGAAGCCTCAAGAGCTGAGACCTTTCAGTGTGGTGTTCCTGGGTTTTGAGATGTCAGGAAGATTTAAAGAGGTTTTTGAAAGCTCCTGTATTTTATTCTTGCCTTTTGCAGAACTGGGGTTGGCAGAGAGATGAGCACAGAAATTATCACTATTCACAGATGTGTATTACCTGGAAGAAGTCCCATTAATTGTTGAGAGTTGTGTTCAGGGCAGGGTAGTGCATAATCAGCTACTCATCTGATCTTTGGTGCTGAACACTGACAATTTGTGTCTGCAGAGCTGAAAGCACTCAGGCAAGACTAAAGAAACTCATTATCCAGCCATCACCCTTCACTGCGATGCTCCAGGAATGGGAAATATCTGCAGCATCTGTGGATGCGCCTCATGGGCTGCAGTGTGCTGGGAAGCTCACTTGTCTGAGGTCAGCATAAGCAGAATAGGTCCCAGTAATGGCTCTCCCTCCTGCAGCTCCACTGATGACATGCTGTTGGGTGCGGGGCAATCTCCACATCAGGATCCTTGCTCTGTGTACCAGGGTAATGACCCCTATCCATCACAGATGGCCAACCAGAGACTTCATGTTATCTGCATTTGCCAAGGGTTTTAAGACAAGGCTGTTGAAGAGCATGTGGTTAAACATGGCTGGTCACCAGTCTGCATGGGCACTGATGGTCACTCTGGCAGAGCATGTCCCAGTCTTGTGTACTGGGGCAGCCCACATCAGCTCTGCAGGAAGGTCCTACCCCTTGCCAGAACCCTATCCAGCTGCAGGGGTGTTTATGTAAGTAAACTGAGCCTTTGAGGGAAAGGAAATTATCCTACTACTGCACATCCATCTCTTATTATGTCTGCACACAAATCCTCAGCCTGACTTCTGTGTCCTTGCTGAAAGGAAGAGGCAATGGGAGATGGTACTGTAAAATTTAATTTCCAACATGAGTACCTCCAGCTTCTGTGAAGTGCTGGTGTTCATTGAGGCCCCTGGCTCCAGGGAGAGCAGAGCATGGTCAGGGTACCATGCCTGCACCCATGGCTTCTGCCCAAGCTACATCCGCCTTCAACTCTCATATCCACACATTTCCACAGGCGATAAATTCACTCAGAGATTATTTTTGAGGGGCAGCAAATGGGAAATGAAACTGGTAGTGCCTGCTGGCAAGGGCACTTCCAATCATCCTGAGAAGTTGGAGGACTTCTGACAGCTCCAGCACCTGGCAGGTGGAAATGCTCCTTCTGTGTCCTTCAGCTCCCCTCCTTGTGCTTGGCCACCATCCCTGGGCTTTGCCAGCAACCAGCTGAGGAAGCTAAGTGAGATCTTCACATGGGACCTGCACCCTGGGCTTCACTGCCCACGATCTTCATCATTTTTGCCTTCCTGCTACTGGAAGGAGAGCCACAGTCTTTGAATTTTTAATTTAATTTATATTCTTTCATTTCTGGGGAGATGTCAGAGATGAAAGTCTGCCTGGGAACAGCACTGATGAACTTTGAGCACACAGAAGGCAGGTCTTGAAGCTTGCTCTGCTGCACTGCCATGTGTTTCAGGGCTGGCTGGCTCACAAACAGGGAGCAGGGTAGCCAGGTCACTCCTGCCCAGCTTGTTTTCTGCTTACATTAATTAATAGGATAAAAATAAAATAAAATCATCCAACCTGTGACTATTAGTTCTGCACATACTTACAGAGGGCTTTTTTTCCTCCTCCCTTCCCTGATTAGACTGCAAGGAAACAGGAACATGAACTGAGTGAAAGTTTCCCCAAGGTAAGCCAGCAATACCTTGTACAATACATTGGCAAACGTATTTGGGGTTTGCCACCACAGGGGTGATTTAATTTGCACAGCCTGCAGGTAACTCAGGCATGCAAAGGCAGCACTCAGGGCTAGGGCTGGAGCTCACCAAAGGGAAGGCAGAGTGGAAGTGGTCACCTCAGCATAATGTGATGACAGGGAAGGAGGTGTGAAAGTGCAAAGGAAACTGAGAGCAAAGAGTTATGGTGTGAGGAGTAAACAGGGGCTGGCAGTGCACCTACCAAGCCCTGCCCGCTACAGCCTACAGGCAGGCTGCATTCAATAGAGACACTGGCTCTGCTGAGGTGGTAGTGGGGTGGCAACCCAAGGAGACTTGTTATTTGACTTTCCCTAGGAGACAGGGCTAAACTGCTGCTAGGACTGAACACATTAAAGTCACATTGCCTCAAGACTGCCAGCATGTCAAGTCCTGCCTTGCCAGTGTGCTTTGGGCCTTGGGGTTTCAGGCAGGGTGACTTCAAAGCTGATCACCTGCCCATCATCCTGGGGAACAAGCCCTCCAGAGCAGGGCTGTGCACTGTCCCCAGCTTTGTACAGAGCCTTGCATGCTGTTTTCCCTGCACTATCAAACAAGCTCAGATATGCAAAGGTGGTCCCTCAAACCTGCCTGCCTGATGCTGCTATAACCTTTCTTTTCCTCCCTGTCTGCTCTTTACATGACCTCTCTACATCCTTTTTCATCCCAGACTGTCAGGGGGAGATAGCAATAGATGGCTGCTTCCACTGTGTCATGTCTACCTGGCACTGTTCACTCAGGAGAAACATCACATGTTACAGCTGTGAAAGATGATGGGGCAATTATCTGGGGACAGACACAGGGCCTGCAAGAGAAACTATCATTGATGTGAGTGTACCCAGGCTTTCTGCACACTGACACTCAGCTATGGAGAGTGTCACACAGCATGTTCCTACTGGGCAGTGGAAGGAAGATGCTAAGTGCCCTGGAACACAGAACAGACTTTTCTTTTTAAGCATTAATATTGAATTAAAACTAAAAGCATCTTGGCTTAAGTAGAAAACATTTCCAGGAGCCAAACTTCCTAAAAAACTGTCCAGGGAGAACCTGAGGCTTCGGTGGCTCAGACATCCTCAGCAAGGAACACACACCTACTGCTGCAGCACTGCACCTCTCCAAAAAGCATCTCAGGAATTCTCTTGCCCAAGTCTTCCCTTTAACTTGTTTTTTAGAGCTATTAGGCTCATCCTCATAGTCCTGTCCCTCATTATCAGACACACTTGAGGACCCCATGTACACCCTTCAAGAGTAGAAAGCCAAGCTGGTTTAAGGTTTGGATGAGGCAGCAGGATCTTCTCTTGAGGAGACTCAGGCTACCTGCCCAGGAACAATCCCAGGCTCTCCAGAAGTAGAGCCTCCACAGGTGCATTGCTTCTTAGAGCAGCTCTGAGGAGGTACTTTTAAAGCCTGTTTTAATAAACAGAGAGGTTGCTGGGTTTGCTATGGTCATACAGACATCTGGGAAGTTTTTGCTGACTGGTGCTCCTGCTGGCACTTCAGTGGCTGTGCACTTGCCTGAAAACCAACGTGGCTTGCCAGTCTTGTGGTCACCTGGAGAACAGGTACTACTGATTTTTCTCAGCTGCCCCTTCCCCTGTCTCCTCTGCTTGTCTAGAGCGGACATGCAGTGCCTGCATGTGCTCTGTGAGCTCATTCCTGCCATGTATTTATAGTGTTTAATAACAAAATATGAACTTACTTTATTCCTACATCACAGCTACTGTCACAGGGAAGAAAAAGAAGCCACCTAGCAGGCTGCAGTGACCAGAAAATGCCTAACCCCAAATTCTCATGAAGGTATTTGTCTCCCTGCCACTGCAGACTGGGCAACCCCAGGGGTCACTTTGGAACCCTTGGGGACAGATTGGTCAGTCTTGGTCCACAATACAGCCAGGAGCATAAGGAAACATGAGCTCTGAACTGATCTGGCTGGGATTCCTCCTGCATCCACCTTTACTCTGCATGCTTCTCAGGTACAAAATGTCTCAAGAGCAGGTTAATGGCTGAATGTGAATAGAGGGCTGGCATCAGCTTTCTAACCTGAAGCTAAACACATTTTATCTTTAAGCTTCTGTCATTCAGAGACCCCTCACAGTTCTCCAGTCCCTAGAGGAGACTCTGCAGAGTGCAGGACTAGAAAACTGGACTACCTCAGACAGAAAGCACGGTATGTTGTGTCTAATCTACCTCATCAGTTTTCTGGCCGTGAACCACTGTTTCTCTCAAGTTCAAGACCCACAACAATGGGGTTGCTTACCCCTGATTTTGGTTGGTGCTCAACATCCTTTCCTCACTCCATTTGGGGCTTGCAACCTTTGTCTCCTATCTTTAGCATCTCCTGGGGATGCTCACCTTCACCTCTTTCTGTACAACCAGATTGAATCCAGACCCACTGTATCTGGCCTGTACTTGGCATGGGTTTTTCTGTGGTTTAGGATATTTTTCAGCCTGTATCAGCTCAACTGATGAAAGCCATTACTGCTCTTTGCAAACCTAGCTGGGAACTATGGCACTGCATGGAGAACATCTCCCTAGCCTACCTTTAGACTCACAGACACATGCACTGCAATTCAGCAGCCCTTCAAGAGCAAGCAGGCATTCACTCCTTGTCTGTGATTTTGCTGTAATTCTGTGCATTTGGGAGTTGTATGCAGCACTGAAGCTGCTGCTTGCACTGTTGTGAACCTGTGATGAGCCATCGTTCAGCTCTGACCTGTTGCCTTGGGTTCTCTGAAAACATGGGGAGCAGTCTCTGAAACCACCACAATCCATCTTTAATGATATTTTTTGCAAGTGTGACAGGATAAGACATTGTGAAAGACCAAGACTGTGGGAAACAAGTATACTATCTGTACCCCAAAGACCACCACTTCCTCCACCTAATTATGTATTTTCCTTTACACTTTAAGAAAGTCATCTTAGCCTGAGAGACAAGCACTGGCAGCAGCAGGCTGCAGAGGCTGTTGAGTTCTTTGGGATACTTTTCCTCAAGGCAAATATTATTATTTTTTCTTTTTTCTCTATTCCACTGCATGGCTCATTAGATCCTACTTAGGTGGAAGCAGTACTTATTTCACTTGGAAGATAATCAGGACTATCTGCCAGGCAAATGAGATCTACCTGGAACTATTCTGGAGGATGCTCCTCTGCAGTACAACAGCAATTGTAACAAGACCACCCAGATGTATTAGCAAACTGGGAGCTTTGCTGAGAGATAATATTAAATGAGCAGTAAGCTGTTTACCAGTTTGAGCTTTGCTTGTTCCCTCACTGTGTGTGAGAGAGTTTGGAGCTGGTTCCTTTCAATGACCATAGCTGATCTGAGGATTCCTTGTCCTGATTCAGATTCACAAAACCCAGAGGGGGTTTAGCACAGGGGAACACCCATGCTAGAAGTCAGCAAAATGGCTGGAAAGGGACAGGTAACCTCATTGTGCATATGGTCTGCTGAAAGCTGCAAGATTAGGGAGGGAGAATTTGTTCATCAAAGTTAAAGGATAGGCAATGGGAGAAAGTGAGCAAAAATTCTTCCACCTGGGCTTCCCCTTGTACTGACTGTTGTAGCCTTCATGTGTCATGAGACATGATATTTCTACTATTCTGTGGGTGCCTTTTCCAGATTGCTTCTGTATTAGGAGTAACATACTCTTATCCTTGTAGCCAGAGAATAAAAACTTCAAAGCAGTCAAGAGAGGCTCTTCCAGAAAGAGTGCAACTGGTTTTTACTTCAGAGGAAGATGTTTCTTTGGTGTAGTTTTTGTTGCCTTGTGCTGTAGGTTGATGGTATTTCCTTAGACCAGTAACTGTGAACCTCCAGCCCAACCCCAGAGAACAGACCATGGCAGAAAGCAGATCAGAGCTACAGGGAGAGACCCAGGGGCCAGTGTCCAGACACACATCTTCCCTTGCTAACTGAGGTAAATGCCTTTATATGAAGAAATTGGAGCCTGCTTTGAACAGACAGATAGAAGATTGAAGAGATTACTTCAGCAGCCAGCTCTAGCCTTCTGATACTGCACATCAGATAAATTTACTCACAGATGTGCTCTACCTCATTATAATATCAGTTCAATTTAATGCTCCAACTCCTTCTAGTAAGCTTCTCCAAAACCACCCGACTTGGTTACTTAGAAACTTGTTTATGATTTTGACTTTAAATTCATTCCTGCTCTATCTATATTACATATTCCTAATGTAAAATAATTGTGGGTGTTAGAACAGCTTGCTTTCATTCCCCTGAGTTCACTTTCTCTTGCGTATCACAGGGACAAACCAAGTCCCCTGTCAGCTGTTTCCTTTTCCTGGGCTCCTGAGCTTCTGCTGATGAGACGCTGTCACTGTGGTTATGTCTGTAGCCAGACCCCACTGCTTCTGACTTGAAAGCCTTTAAGCATGGGCAATCTGCTCCTCATGCAATCCTAACCCAGCCCTTCCTGCAGAGAGACAAAGGTATCAATATTGCAAGACAGCTGGTAGGGAGACTGTTTTCCACAGTGGTGCAGAATCCTGCTTGTCTTTTCTTCAGTCCAGAAGCATCCTGGTCATTCAAAATCACCTTATGTTCAAGAACAACACTAAGATCTTTCTCTGTATTATCCATGCACAATATGAGGTTTGCTCAACGAGCTCAGTTACCTTCTCTCTGTTATTCATGCTTTTTTTCCCAGGGGTGGACATGTCAGACACAAGAAAACATGCATCCTCTTGTTTCTGATGTGTGCAGGACCTCACAGGATCAAGTGTAGAAATACAATTTGTATGAGATGGAGCATATTGGAGCCTTGTGAGACTAGCCTATTAGAGGTGGAAGCCTCACAAGTTTACCAAATTTCTAATATTTGTGCATTAGGGACTGAGAAATTTTACAAGAGGATTCCCCCCTTCTGGCATTGCTCCACACTAGATCAGCTCCAGACCTGCTCAAGCCTTCTCTGGGACTAAGCCCTGCATCGCTCCCTCACATCCTGTCTGCTTTCATGGCAGGGTAAGGATCTAAGCCACTCCTAACACCCAAAAGTCTTTAAATGACAGAAACCCCTAGCTAAAAAAAGGCAAAAAATATGAAGGAAAAGCCTGAAGAGGCACAGCAGAAAAAGCCCAGGTGAGCTGAAGATTTCCTTAAGCAAAGCAGAAGCCCTCGGTGTCCCTCTTGTCTGTGTTTCTCTCTGAGACTCAGGGCAGAGCAAGCACTTTCACACAATGATTCTCTAAGCTATGGAGCTAGGAGGAGGATTACCCAGCACTGGAAAGAGTTCCACTTCTCTTTAATGGCAGAATTCCTTTGTTTCCTGCTCCTCAGTTTCAGTGTTGCCTTGTCCAAACAATTTATGAAAAAAGGGAATTAACTAAACAGCTTCTTTCAGTTTCCATAAACAACTGCCTCTTCCTGGGAAAACATTTTTGCTGCACTGTAATTTAATGGGCATAAGACAAGTGTACTGATTAATTAACTGTTTCTAAATTGACATGGTGCAACAAGAGGGAGCTCAACCTTGCAATGATGGGATTTAAATGACAGGTACTTCTGAAAGGCATGTCAGGATATAAGGCCTTATTTGGCCCATCCTGGGGAAATCTGCTGCCCTGTTGCTCTGTGCTTCTCCTACTGTTTCTGCATGTGGGGCAGAGCAATGAACTGGAGGCAGAGGTTCAGACCTCTAAAATAAACTTGATGTCATTCAACACAAGGCAGCCCTTCTCTCAGCTCAGGCTGGCTGCGGCAATAGCGGTGTACTGCCACAACCTCCGGTTCACAACATGCACAAGAGGGAAGTCTGGTGTGTATTCTCTGCTGTGATCTTTTGATGGCTATGGTTATCTTCAGGCCTCATCCTGTGAAGCCAGTGGAAAGTTGCAGGAGTGCTTTCTGACCTGCATCATGCTCCATGAGTGTATCAGCAATGGTGCTCAGTTACTGGTTCTGTAAAAGCAACAAGGTGGTGAATGGGTTTCCTGGCACTTCCTGTTTTCACTGAGAAAGGACACAACTCCCAAGCTGCTGTTGGAAGTCTCCCACAGTTTGGGTGAAATTGGCCTTTGGGTTTCAGCGCAGCACACATCCCAGCCCACGCATGTGGCTAATGGCTAGCTCAGTGGCTGACTACTGACGACTGGCTAAACATGCTTATTCTGCACAGAGACATTGTCCATGGCACAGCAAGGGAAAACCCAGAGTCACAGGGATGCACAGTTCAGCTGTGGTGCCTGAATTGTATGAATCACCTGGTCAACTTGACATATGCATAAGGTGGGAAGGGCAAAATCCAAAGAGCTGATGCTAAAAGCAGTTGATTCAGGCCTGCAACCAACATCCCAGACATCCTGAATTTTCTGGGATATGTGTCAGAAAGAAAAAAAATCTAACCAAAACCCGGCTCTAACACTTAATTCAAGAAATTTTTAAGCTTTTTCTCATCCATGTTGCTATGGCTTGTGAGAGCATGAAAACACTCCAGGGATTCAGGCAAAGATTTAAGATGTAATTCCTTCAATTTTAGACACTTCAAAAATATGAATGCACCACAAGGGTAACTGCCTCTCTCAGGTCTTAAAGATGTTGGCAGTATGTGAAAGGGAAGGTCAGAAAGGACAAAAGAAGCCTCAATCCTGCTCTCCAGCAAATTCAAAGGCAAAATGCTTATTGACTCAGCTGAAATTGGGACCATGAAGAAAGTTTCTCCTGCTGAAACACTCTGAAGATATTTTAAAACCAGATTAATAAATAATCGCACCATCTGCATCAGAGTCCGTAAGAGGAGCGACACATGGAGAGTGTCTGTAAATGGAATAGCTTCAAATATCCAGAGTAAAACACACAATGGAATAGAATTATTTATTTTTATTTCCATAATACACATAATTATTGCCAATTTTGGTCTCTATTGCAAGCACAGTGAGAGGCACTGTCTGAAAGATGGGCTGATTTCTCTTAAGAACTGAACAGGCAAATAGTAAAAGATTCCTCTTGCCCTCCAGGGGTGGCCATCATGTTAGTGAGTCAGAGGAGGGTCAGGAGCAATACCAAGGAAATGGTTTGCCTGAGGCCATGCAGCAGATCAGCTTCCCATTTCCTAAAGTCCAGGTGGGCTCCTTTGCTTTTTTGACAGAAGATGATATTGCCTCTAAAGCCACCAATATGTGCTGGATTTCCTCCCGTTGTCAATGGGCACTGTCTGTCCTGGACTGGACAACTGTGTTTTAATTAGTATTCCTCTTGGGTTTGCAACAGTGGTTGGGGTTAATGTTTCACACCAGCAGTCTTCATCACAGTATCAGCCATGATTTCACTGGAAGAGGTCACTTCCAGACCACTCTATTTAATAACTCTTAATGACCTTTCCAGGTATTTTATTCTTTTTCTTCTTGTAACTCCCCAAGGAAATAAGCTGCCCAACTGATGCTTTGTATGGGAACACCTTCCTTTTGCTGCCTTTCAACCCAATATGGGATAACTGGGCACCCTTTGGTTCCTGGATTGGAAGAAGCGGTCAATAATTAATTGTTCCCTTTTCTTGTATTCCACTTCATTCTGGACAGTATAGCTTTCTACCCTATAATCTCCATCATCATTCCTTTGCCAAGCCAAGGTGAGATAGTTATTTATCTTCTTCATATTTAGAAATGTGGCAAAGGTGGTGTATTTTGGGGTGGGGGGGTGTGATTTGATTTGCATAACCTATAGATAGCAGCAACATCAGCCTTTTTTGAAACCTGGAGAGGAACACTGAGAAGGGCACTGACAGCACAAGAAACACTTTGCCTGAGAGACACTGAAGGTGTGGGATTGATCACAGTGCTCCCATGCAGACATCTCCATCTGAAGTTTTCTCACTGGGCTTTTGGTTTAGGGACCAGTGAGAGAGGGCAGGGCTTGTTTGGCTTATTTTGGATCAGATGACACCTGTCTTACAACCTCTTGTCTCTAATGGAGGCTGAAGCAGATGTGGACACCTGCTTTTTGATGTGGTAGAAACAACTCGTTAAGTAAGACTCTCAGGATGGGAGCCAAAGGATTATCTGTTAGCCAGCCACAACCAGTGAGATGGTCTTGAGACTTACTTGTAGTAGTACCCATTATTGATCCATGGGGACACTGCCTGGTTTCTAGATGTTTCTGGAGGTATATGGGGTGCAGTATGCTTGTTTGTTTGGGTGTGTGGGTTTGTTTGGGTGGTGTTGGATTGGTTGATGGGTTGGACGCGATGATCTTGAAGGTCTCTTCCAACCTGGTTTATTCTATGTATTCTATTCTATACTTACTCCTGCACACCTGGAAGTTTCCCTCTGATTTCAATGGCAGAAATTCTGTCTCAAGGAATCTGAAATGTGATATTTTTAGGCTTTTTTTCCTGCACAATCAGGCTGACTAGAATTTAGGTTTTTTTATAAATGCAAAACTATTTTTGATCAGTTGACATCTCATTTACACTAATTGTCTTTGAAAATAACTAACTTTTGTAAGGATAACTTTCCTCATTTTTGAACTCTAGTTGAAATTACATTATATGTGTATAGAGAGGGAGCCAGGATTTTGTGAGTTGAAAGATGTCTTTAGTGTGAATAATGCCTTCTATATTTTGAGGAGAACAAAGAAAATCATCTAAGTCTCTCTTTGGTTCTTCTTTTGGTGTTCTCATGAGCAAAAGAAACAGCAGCCTTAACATGAAGCTTGCTCGGAAAAAGGTCCTTACTCATGGCAGCAATGGGATCTGTCTCCAGTGAAAAACACACAACAGAGTAATTTCCCCTTGAAAAAAGCCAAGGTGCCATCTAGATGGTAGAAAAGATACCACTGCCATGAACAGCCAGCCCCTAACTTTATAAACCTGCCAAGGTAAGACAAAATCCTGCAGCACCTGTCTCCAGGCATTGCTCTGTGATCAAGGCAAGATTGTGACTGAGGACTTCACACAAGCAGACAGTTATAGATGATAGGAATCAAAAAACATGGGAGATGGACATGGTGTTGCCATGTGGATCACATAATCTCGCTTTCCTCTGCTTTCCCTAACATGGTTGTGAGTGTCCAAGGCAGTCTAGAGGCAGTCTAGGGCCGGTCCTCACTCAGTGGTGCTGAACCACTTAGCCCTACCAGCCCTCATCATGTACAAGCACAAGTGGACTCTCCTGTTGTAACCTGTACCCAGACCATTCTGATGGGATGGCAAAGTAACATTTGTGAAACTCATGTTTGGTTTTTGTGCTCCATGGTCTTGCACTCTTAACCCTGAGGGTTAAGATGTTGGCTTTCATGAGCAACTCCCTCCCCCAAAGTGCCTGACCATCTGCTGCTCAAGGTTCTGACCAGGTTGGGGCAAGGTGACCGTCACAACCTCTGCAGGAGATTTGGGACCAGAAGCATGAATAACAGCTTGCCACTGCTTACAGGTTTGACAATGGCTTAATCATTGTGCAAGGCCTCCTCTCTGCATCCAGACATTCAATGAATGTAAAGCAGAAATAGAAGAATTGCCTCGTTAAAATCTGGTCACAGAGCTGAAGATAATACCCCTGTCTTTGTCACTTACGAAGTCTTGTGAGCCCAGAAAAGGAAAGGAAATTACAGATGGAGTAAAAAGTACCTCCTGTCCCTCAGATAACCCTCATCCCCTCTTTGTCTCTGTGGTCAGCACATAACATTTCTGTCAGTAATGACCAACTGACCATGCTGTACAAATCCCTGCTGGAGAGCTGTCACTTAGGGGTTCTCAGTGGAAAACGCAAGAGGAACCTCATTGAGAAAATAACCCCCAATTCAGATCTCTGGTGACTTCCCTCACCACCCTTACCAGCAGATCCAGACACGTCCCTGAGGGCTGATGTGTGAATGATGCAAAAAAGGACACAGCTCCTTATCTCCCTGCTCAGCGGACACCTCCACCCTTTTTGGTTTAGCACTCCTAACTCCTGGCTGAAGGCTTGTTTTATTGCTCCTGGCCTCTCCCTGGTGATGGCCCTTGCTAGAGCGCAACCTACCATTTGCTTCCTTTTCACCAAAGTCCTTGATTCCCTGAAAAGCTCACTGACTCTATCCTAGCCCCACTAACACCTATCTGTGAGCATGTCTTGGCATCTTGCTCTTTTGACACTGTTAGAATAGAATAGGATAGGATAGGATAGGATAGGATGGGATAGAATAGAATAGAATAGAATAGAATAGAATAGAATAGAATAGAATAGAATAGAATAGAATAGAATTAACCAGGTTGGAAAAGACCTTCAAGATCATTGAGTCCAACCTATCATCCAACACCATCTAATCAACTAAACCATGGCACCAAGCACCCCATCCAGTCTCTTCTTAAACACCTCCAGTGATGGTGACTCCACCACCTCCATGGGCAGCCCTTTCCAATGGCCAATCATTCTCTCTGTGAAGAACTTCTTCCTAACATCCAGCCTAAACCTCCCCTGGTGCAGCTTGAGACTGTGTCCTCTTGTTCTGGTGCTGGTTGCCTGGGAGAAGAGACCAACCCCCACCTGGCTACAACCTCCCTTCAGGTAGTTGTAGACAGCAATAAGGTCTCCTCTGAGCCTCCTCTTCTCCAGGACTTAGGGACAAGAAACAAGGTTCACCTCTTCTCTTGATAGGACCACTCCAGGTGGACATTCACTGACCAGGATTTAGGCCAGTGAGGTAGGAAGGAAAACCATTTCTTTTCCCCAGTTCCAGGCAGCTGAACTCACAGATGCTGTGAATGCTCTGGGTTTTCAGGGAAGAAACAACATCTGATTGCTCTGGGGCTAAACTCCTGAAGAAGTCAGGCAGCACTTAATTTTCAGATCTGAAGAAAGGGAAGGGACAAAACATAGATCTAGATCTTAGAAAAACCTGTTCAAAGAGCCTAGGAAAAGGCCTTCTCCTGCATGATTTAGCACCAAAAAACCTCAAAACTTTTAATATGCTGGAATCTAGAGGCATGTCCTGTGCAGTGTCATTAGAAAAGTGGAAGCTTTGTCAACTGGAACCAAAGTGGCCCAAAAGCTGCTGAGTTCAGGTCTGACTCCCTCCCATGAGGGCTGCCCGCATGAAATCTAACTGCTGGGCTTCAGCCTCTTTTAGGGACAGGAGCAAAGGTCTGATCCACAGAAAACTCTTTCCCAAGAGTTTCTGTGGGAGGGTTGATTTAATGGGGATGTTGCAGGCAGATGCAGACATCCCTGTTAAATCCACCCTCCCACAACAACTGTTGTGAAAGAGTTTTCCCTGCTGTCTGTCAGCTGAGTCACTGCTGCCTACGGAGGCTGGCCCTGCACTGCCCTTGCAATGTCTCCTCCTGCATTGCTGTGCAGGTGAGAGGACACTTCATGGCTGGAGACAGGGAGAGAGGGGATGCCCCCACTGCTGGATGGGACTGCCTTTGGAAGTACTGGTCGCTTTCAAGCTGCTCTGGAGAGACGATCTCATGTTTCCACAATGAGTCATTGCTTTCAAGCCACCCCCATAACAGTGCTGATTCAACACTGAGGTGCCCTGAGCACCCAATTTCTGGGTACTGAAGGTGCACACCTCTTGGCACTGCCCCCAGGGCTAAAGCAGAAGGATTCAGAAGAGCAGGCAACCTAAGCTGTTCCTTTTTTCCCCCAGATTTCCACACTGTAGTGATGGTTTCAGATTGGCTCTGAGTAATTCATCAAGATCCCACAGGAGGTCTGTGACAAAACTTGTTCTCTACTCCCATTTCCTCTTTAAATGAGAGCCCTGAACAACTTCTTACTTCTCCTGAGAAACACAGATTTTGCTACAGGCAAAGCAATAGATTTTCAGACCATTTCAAAGAATAAATGTTAGCATAGGACAATCACCTCCAAAACTGACCATTGCAGAGCTTGGAGCAAGGAAAATAAATTGAAATCAATTTCTTCGTGTGCTACAAACTAGATTCAGCCTGTGATAACCGAACTAGGATGCAGAGCACGCAAATGAGATCATGAGTCCTCACGTGTAGCAGGGGCTGTACAACGTTCTGGACACTGCGGCTGAGATACTGCAGACTTCTTGTCAGGGGATGACTTTCTGTCTTGGCAGGTTTTCACTGGCCCCAGTGCCAGGTGGGTAACTTGACAAGATTCCCAGCAGCATCTTTCAGTCACAAAATGGCTCACAAAAGAGTCCAGGCACAAGTGCCTTAGAATGCAGCATCTCCTCAGTCAACTGGTGGAAAGAGAACATCCACTTGATGGAAAATATGGTGCACCGTGACTATAAATACTATGTGAATTATTAATTTGCTGTTCACTAATTTCAATATTTTTCTATTCAATTATTCTCCACAGATAGAGCAAAGGACTGCTCTGATTTTTAAGTAATACACACATTAATTTTTGCATATATTTACAGGAAGGTGGTTTGTTTTTTTTTTTGCAGTTTTTTTTTTCTCCTTAAATAGATTGTGAATTATTTGCCACATATTTTATTAAAGCATCTGTTCAATAATTAAAGGAGGTTCATAATTACATGTAAGACTACCAAATTGTTTGTATTGTAGTATTTGTTAATGCTGTATTGAAAACATAACCACTCTCATATGAGTCCTAGCACTTTATAGGGAGTGGAAGCCACTGTCTACTGGGGAAACTGAGATAGGGGAATGGCAGACACCTCAGAGGACTAAATATGTAATAAAGAGTCAAATGCAGGGGTCAAAACCAAGTACAGAGCTCCAACCATCAAACACTGCAGTCTTCTGGCATATTTAAAGAACTTCTTCCTGGATATCATCTTGAGTGCAGTCACACAGCACTTGGAGGATGGCCAAGGGATCAGGCCCAGCCAGCATGGGTTTAGGAAGGGCAGGTCCTGCCTGACCAACCTGATCTCCTTCTATCATCAGGTGACTGCCTGGTGGATGTGGGGCAGGCTGTGGATGTAGTCTACCTGGACCTCAGCAAGGCCTTTGACACCGTCCCCCACAGCAAACTCCTGGCCAAGCTGTCAGCCCATGGCTTGGATGGGAGCACACTGCGATGGGTTAGGAACTGGCTGGAGGGCCGAGCCCAGAGTGTGGTGGTGAAAGGTGCCACATCCAGCTGGCAGCCAGTCACCAGTGGTGTGCCCCAAGGATCAGTGCTGGGCCCCATGCTCTTTAACATCTTTATTGATGATCTGGATGAGGACATTGAGTCCATCATCAGTAAATTTGCTGACGACACCAAGCTGGGGGCAGGAGTTGATCTGCTGGAGGGTAGAGAGGCTCTGCAGAGGGACCTCGACAGGCTGGGCAGATGGGCAGAGGCCAACGGCATGAGATTTAACACATCCAAGTGTCGGGTTCTGCACATTGGCCACAACAACCCCATGCAGAGCTACAGGCTGGGGTCAGAGTGGCTGGAGAGCAGTCAGGTGGAAAGGGACCTGGGGGTGCTGGTTGATGGTAGGCTGAACATGAGCCTGCAGGGTGCCCAGGCAGCCAGGAGGGCCAATGGCATCCTGGCCTGCATCAGGAACAGTGTGGCCAGCAGGAGCAGGGAGGTCATTCTGCCCCTGTACACTGCACTGGTTAGGCCGCACCTCGAGTACTGTGTCCAGTTCTGGGCCCCTCAGTTTAGGAAGGATGTTGACTTGCTGGAGCGTGTCCAGAAAAGGGCAACAAGGTTGGTGAGGGGCTTGGAGCACAAGCCCTATGAGGAGAGATTGAGGGAGCTGGGGTTGCTTAGCCTGGAGAGGAGGAGACTCAGGGGTGACCTTATTGCTCTCTACAACTACCTGAAGGGAGGTTGTAGTGAGGCGGAGGTTGGTCTCTTCTTCCAGGCAACCAGTACCAGAATAAGAGGGCACAGTCTCAGGCTGTGTCAGGGGAGGTTTAGGCTGGAGGTTAGGAGGAAGTTTTACACAGAGAGAGTGATTGCCCACTGGAATGGGCTGCCTGAGGAGGTGGTGGGGTCGCTGTCGCTGGGGGTGTTCAGGGCGAGGCTTGACAGGATGCTTGGTTGTATGGTTTAGTTGATTGGGTAGTGTTGGATGATAGGTTGGACACGATGATCTCGAAGGTCTCTTCCAACCTGGTTTATTCTATTCTATTCTATTCTATATTAGGAATAAGTTACACAAATATTTACTATGAGGGTGATAAGACACTGGAGCAGGTTGCCCGAGGAAGCTGTGGACACCACAACTCTGAAAGCGTTTAAGATCAGGCTTGATGAGGCTTTGATCACCTGGGCTACTGGGATACGTCCCTGCCCATGGCAGGGGGCTTGGAACTAGATGATCTTTAAGGTCCCTTACAACTCGAGCTGTTCTATGATTTTATGATGTTTCTGTGACTTTGCAATCCCCTGTAATACTCCCAACCACACACAACTTCTGTGAACAAAGCAATAATCTTCCTGACAAAAGGAGTGTGGATAACTAAAATACATACTGCTCTTGATGGCATTCACTAGGCTGTTACTGACCTCAGCATGCAAAAAGACAGGTTGTAGGTCCTCTGCACAGGTGCCATTTAAACACCAATGGCCTTAAAACTGATCTGGGAAGTCACTGACTCAGGAAAAGGTGTTTCATGTTTAGGCTGAACGCACTTGCACATGCTGTGATGTAATTTATTGTTCATAATACACAAGTCATTTAAGGCTCTGCAAGCTGTGAAATATTTTAATCAGCTAGAGGGTGACTTTGAATGCTGTTACTGAAACATGGAGCAAAAGCCTTCAGCAAAAGGGACGGGAAGTTGGGAGTTGTTCTGTCCCTTGCCAGCCATCAGAAAACTAGCCCAAAAGGGACTTTGTTTGTGCTCAAATGCAGAAATCACAGCCCTTCTCACTTATTTATTCATTATTTGCATCAGTAACCCCCAGGCATGGAGTAGGGCCAGACAGGAGTATAAATCTATCTGAAAAAAACCACACAACACCTCCCCATCTGATCTCATCCAAGGCCCCATTTGCTCATAACTCTTGCTCTTCATTAAGTGCAGCTCCTCAGCCAAGACCTGGGAGGTTGTAGCCAGGTGGGGGTTGGTCTTTTCTCCCAGGCAACCAGCACCAGAACAGGAGGACACAGTCTCAAGCTGTGCCAGGGGAGGTTTAGACTGGATGTTAGGAAGAAATTCTTCATAGAGAGAGTGCCCATTGGAATGTGCTGCCCGGGGAGGTGGTGGAGTCGCCATCCCTGGAGGTGTTTAGGAGGAGACTGGATGGGGTACTTGGTTTCATCGTTTAGTTGATTAGATGGTGTTGGGTGATAGGTCGGACTTGATGAGCTTGAAGGTCTTTCCCAACCTGGTTAATTCTATTCTATTTGATTCAATTAGATTTCCATTAGCACTTTGTAAACATGACATAAGTGGTCTAGGTTGAAATGGTGCAAGAGCAACAACTGCACAAGGCTAGGAGGAATTTTGGCTGTGGACAGAGATTTTACAGATGGGCATGGCAGGAAGATGGGCACATCACAAGCTGGAGGAGGTCTGCTTTCCAGCTTTCCTTGACAATAGGGAATTAACCCCTCCCCCCTTGAGCTGTGATCAATTACTTTTTTCTTTTTTTTTGTACTGTGAGGCCTCTGTGTTGCATGAACTTTGTTCTGTCCTTGCTGTGAATTTCAAAGTCAACACACATAAAAATGCCTTCTAAATTGGATTTGAGTAAATCTAGCCCACCTCCTGCCCTTGGCCTCCCCCAATACTGCAATAACTTTGTGCAGATCTTTACATAAAGATCCTGGTGACTGCTGATTAGTGTCAGGTGAAGGACAAATCTTTTGCTCCAGTGGGTGTCTCCCACAGAAATCAAATGGATATTGTGCCATTTCCCCTGCCAATGGGACCTGTTTCCCTTCAGTGACAATCTCATCTGTCTTTGTGGTGGCAATCTCTAGCCCTGTAGCATCCAGACTTTCTCACAGATTATCCATTTCCTAGAGCTCTGCTGGGTTCATTCCATAGCCCTATTTCTAGGAATGTATTTTCAAGGTGTTTGTAACCCCATTAGCTAAGAAGAGCCCTAATTTGGGATTTACTGATCCAGAGGTCAGGGCTCTGGTGTACTGGACAGTGCAGAGACTGACTTAACTCTGTTTTCAACTGGAGACCTGGTGAGGTCAAGGCCAACCTAATCCTGGCATCTTTCCCAGAAAAGTGAGACCTTATTGGACTATACATACGTGGTAGTGAGGGAACCACTTATGGGAAGCTTCACTGTTTTCTGGCAAAGAAAAATGGCAATGTGCTTGGTCTCACAAAGCTGACATTGGAGCTAGTCCAAATCACTGTGACACTGCAGAGCACAGGGGCTTGGTTCAGTCAGCCCAGCTGAATCTGAACCTGTCACCACATGACAGCAACACATAACCAACCCCAGGACTGCAAATTAACAGGTAGAATTCAGCTTCTGTTGTTAATGGTGTGAGATAAAGTTTGTAGACAGAGTGGTCAGACCACCTCTCACAAGGTTCTTAGTTTATCTACTGGCTCTTCCCACATCAGCCAGGCTAAAGACAATGCACTGTTGCCTGGATGTGCCATTGACCCAGGTAATGATGCAGAGATGGGAAACAGCTGAGTCTATGGCCATGGGAGTTCAGAAGAACCAATTATGGGTGCCAGATTAATGCAGATGTCCAAGTAAAGTTCATGTTGAAGCCAACTTCAGGGAGGGCCCCAACATGGAAACCATTAAAAAGCCCAGTGTTGCTTGGAACCAACCTCTCTGTGCTGGGAACCCCCAAAATTATGTGCTGCAGATGAAACAAAGTAGCAAAGTCCAATTATTGACACCTCTTGGCTCATGATTATGATGTAACTAATCACTCACCCTCAGCACACCCCAAAGACCTTTCCTCTGCGACATGGACCATGAAGCCACCATGCCTTGCAGGCAGGACAGTGACAGAGGCAGGGAGGTATCTGGAGCAGTGGCCTGAGCCCTGCACAAGGAACCCTTTCAATTCACCACACAGCCTCTGTGTAGAGATCCCTGTACATCACTCAGTCATATTCCACCAGATGCTCAATCCTAAGGTCATCACTCAGCAGAGTACATCTCTGCTGAGTCACAGTGATCAAAATGTGGTTTCTCACCTCCTCTCTGATCTCCTCCTCCCTTCTTCTCAGCAAGAAGCTCAGGAAAGCCATGGTTATCACTGTCTGGGGGCAATACTGCTGTGGTTGCCAGGATGTAACTTGGAGCTCTGCAGCCTTGCTAGTGATGATGATGTTTGGTTTGGATGTGGTTTCCATTCCCCTCCTGGGACTACTCAAGTTTCCTCTAGAGCCTATATTTCAACTCGTCCCCCAAAATGATGCCATTCCCAAGCACTGCTGCTCCGTTCTTCCCCATCCCAAAGAGCTGCTGTGTTCTGCTGGATAAGGCACTCTGACTTGCCAAGCTGTGCCTTCCCTGTCAGTTGGGAGAACTTATAATTACAACTCCCATTATTGTAAATTGTGTACACAGTCCTGTAAAACATGACACACTAATCCTATTAATTGCTGTGTTTCGAATTCTTGCCAGTGATTTACCCTCCCTTCCCCCACCTCCAAACACCCAATACCCAAAACCAAAATTATTCAGTCAAATCTGTAGTGTGACACCACAGCCACAAGAGAGCCCAGGATGCTGCAGCAAGGTGTGGCTCTCAAAGCTGCCCCAAGGCACAGTTCACATGGGGTTGTAGGGTCCTTCTCCCAGCTTCCAGCAAGATCTGCTCTTCACGAGGGATTAAGACCACCAAGGCTCTGACTAAACCCAGACTCTCAGATGTCAGCTGCTTCTCCCCCTCCCCAGTCCTGCTCACCCTGAGTTTAAACCCCTTTCAGGTCCCCAGTGCTCAGCTCTGTATTGTGGCTGACTCTTGCTCTGGCCCCCATAGGCTGCCAAGATGGAATGTGCTAGCTTGCCAGAAAAATGGGGGTTCAACATCCCTGGAATGATGCCCCAAATGACCTAAAGCCTCTGTGTGTGCACTCTGCAGACATACGTGGATTAGACCCTATCTCCTGGCCGAATTTCAGCATTCTTCCTTGGAAGAAGCCTCTATCCTCCAGCTCACCCATTTCCCAAGCACTTCCAGTGTTGGGCCCTATATGAGTTGAGTTTTTCTCTCACTGATGAGAGTCACCTCCTTCTTCTCCTATCATAAGTTCTGTCAGCAGCAGGAACTCAAGTCTTGCCCTTGAAAACCACTTTGGAGCCCTTTAAGTTGAAAATAATGCAGCAGATGCAAAAGATGTATACATGTAGTAAAGACTGAGTGGAATTTAAATACTAATCATTCTTCTGTCTAGGGCATATATGAGGACCCCAAAGGGTTCTGCAAATGATGCTGAGGCTCTGATCATGTCATAGAATAGAATTAACCAGGTTGGAAAAGACCTTCAAGATCATCGAGTCCAACCTATCATCCAACACTATCTAATCAACTAAACCATGGCACCAAGCACCCCATCAAGTCTCTTCCTAAACACCTCCAGTGATGGTGACTCTACCACCTCCCTGGGCAGCCCTTTCCAATGGCAAATCACTCTTTCTGGGAAGAACTTCTTCCTAACATCCAGCCTAAACCTCCCCTGGTGCAGCTTGAGACTGTGTCCTCTTGTTCTGGTGCTGGTTGCCTGGGAGAAGAGAGGAACCCCCACCTGGCTACAACCTCCCTTCAGGTAGTTGTAGAGAGCAAAAAGGTCTCCCCTGAGCCTCCTTTTCTCCAGGCTAAGCAATCCCAGCTCCCTCAGCCTCTCCTCATAGGGCTTGTGCTCCAAACCCATGCCCAGCTTTGTTGCCCTTCTCTGGACACGTTCCAGCAAGTCAACATCTTTCCTGAACTGAGGGGCCCAGAACTGGACACAGTACTCAAGGTGTAGCCTAAGCAGCGCTGACAGGCAGAATGACCTCCTTGCTGCTGCTGGCCACACTGCTGGTCATGATGTGGGAAGCCAAAGAAAAGCATGCCCAGCCAGAAAAGAATGCAAAGGGAGAACGTGAGTAGCCAGGAAGGTGATGGAGGTCCTCCTCAGCTTTGGTTTCTCCTACATGATACATCTCACTGGGTTCGCAGGGGAGGAAAAAGAATACCAGGACCTCAGACGCACTTTTAAGTGAGTTGTTCTCCACCCAAACAAGAAAGGGCAGAATGGAGCACACAAAAGCACAATGTGGAGCTCTTCCCCAGAGCCAGGCGCTAGCACAAGAGCCCCAAGAGCTGCATCTGACTCTTTTTTTTATCCCTCACCACGTGGACTTTCATCATACTCATAATTAGGGATAATAATTTAAAGAGATAGTTGAATATCCAAATCTGCTAATCCTTTAGTGAAGTCTCTTCCCTTTAATCTCTCTCTGGTTCACTAATACATAAAAATGTAGCCAGGCACTGACTGCTTTCATTAGAGGGAAACTTCACCCTTCTCTGAGCTTCAGAGGCATGCTGGGGATGAAGAGAGGGCACAAAGGCAGCCTCTGACCATTTGAGACATGCGAGTACTTTGAAAATCATCATCCTGGGCTTGTTTCAAGACCAATGTCAAAACAGAGGCTGGTTGTCATGGTAATGGATTAACAGCTATCAAAAAACATCCACAATAAAAGATAACTACCCGAAGGGAGGTTGTAGACAGGCGGATGTTGGTCTCTTCTCCCAGGCAGCCAGTACCAGAACAAGAGGACACAGTCTCAGGCTGCACCAGGGGAGGTTTAGGTTGGATGTTAGGAAGAAGTTCTATACAGAGAGAGTGATTGCCCATTGGAATGGGCTGCCTGGGGAGGTGGTAGAGTTGCCATCATTGGAGGTGTTCAGGAGGAGACTTGATGGGCTGCTTGGTGCCATGGTTTAGTTGTTTAGGTGGGTTGGATTGGTCGATGGGTTGGACGCGATGATCTTGAAGGTCTCTTCCAACCTGGTTAATTCTATTCTATTCTATCCTATTCTATCCTATTCTATTCTATTCTATTCTATTCTATTCTATTCTATTCTATTCTATATATCACAAGGAGAGATGGCACCTGGGGCAGGAGGAGGCTGGACAAACAACAGTAAAGGGGATGCCAAAGGATGGCTTTGACCCTGGGTGAGGGGGAAGGCAGAGGGAGACCTGTCCTCCAGGTAGAAGAGGCTGCAAAAATCTACCACTCTCATTCAGTTCTCATGCAGGTTCTTTTTGTGCACAGAAGAGAGGAGAGGCAGATGTGCAGGCTCCCAGTTTCCTTTGTCATGGAGGTCAGGCAAGGTTAGAAAACTTCATGGTTAAGAAAAAACAACAGATGACAAAGAAGGAGGTGATGTAAGGCAATGAAAAGTCTTAAGTCCTCCTGTCCAAATAGTGCTGAGACCTCTGTTTGGAGGCAGATCAAAGTCTACAGCCTGGTGGTTTGGATCTGGCACTATGGGGACGATGAAGACACTGGGGCTGGGAGGAAGATGAAGGCCCTGCATAGCAGTAAATCTGACTTCACCAAGGCTCCTGCTCCACCTGAGCAGATGAACATATCCCACTTTGGTATAATTTCTGCTGGCACAAGGAGCCACCCTGCTCTTCATGACAAAGCTTGGTTTGCAAACAATGTGATACTTTTGCATGTATCTGCCAGTTCTGTTCTTAGTGCCCTGGCCACCACGCTCCCACAGTGGGCAGTGGAGTTCCACTGTCAGCAATACCAATGCCAGCATCTGCCAGGCAAGAGCTGATGCACTTGCTGGGCTGCAAGCAGTCACAAGTGGGGAGCCATTCTTAATTAATTGGATACGCCATGTAATAGCATTAATCACAATCAATATATTAGATAGGGATGATGAAGATGCTGAGCAGTCTCTGTCAGATAGCAAATACACCCACACATCCCAGCACAGCCACACAGAGTCCTCAGGACGCCCATGCTCTTTGCCTGATCCTCCCAGGGTGATGACAGCATTGAGCTCTTTTTTTGCCTCTGCTTCTGGGATCCTGCTGTTCCCTTTCCCCCTGCCTGCTTTTGGGTCCACTCTTCTAGTTTGCTTCTCTCCCTCTTCCCTGTACCCTGCTTGTATTCTTTGTTCTTCTTCAGTGATGTAATCTGGATAGCTGCTCTGAGAAGCACCCATCTCATCCACACACGCCTCCACCTTCAGGGCTGGTGAAGGCTTCAGGAAAGGCTGGGATTGAGACCTCGATGTGCTGTTGTGTAGGTGGCCAATGAGGGCTGTGCTGCTCCTCTTGGAGGCCCTCTGCTCCACCAGAAAAGCATAATAGCCTTCACCAGAGCCAAGCAACAGCAGGGACTGCCTAAAAATGCAACACACTCACACCATTCAACCGCTCTTCCCATGTTTTCCTGTGGAGCAAACTCCATCTTCTCCTCTCCTGGTGTCCCTCATCCCAGGAGCAAGAGTTTTGTGCTGGAAAGGCATTTGCACCCCTTCCTTCCTACACATGCAGCTACAACCTCCCTGCATAAGCTGGAAGGCTAACACATTTTCTCTGGCAGCTGCCACCACAGAAGTAAGAGGCATCTTTGAGATAACAAGACTTCATCTCAAACAGGAATGGCTTTTATGGCAGGCACAATGAAAAAACACAGGACATCTACTCTTGCTTCAAGTCCTGCTCTCCCTTTACACACACATGGAAAAGAATCCCTAGACATACCAAAAACTTTGACAGAGATAATGACCTGCCTAGGTTTAAAAACAGAAAACCATGCCTTAATCTTGGGTTTTAAAGAAAAAAAAAAAGAAAAAGGCAAATGCATTCCATTAAAAGCAGATCAGAGGACATGAAAAATGTGTTTGGAGGCTAAATAACTTTTTTTTTTCCAAATCACATTAAATTGGCAGAAAAGCCTGGTGAGTCATTTAATGCTCTCCATGCAGTTGGCAGGAGTTGGTAATTTATGCCTCTCCACAGCACGGTCTCAGGGCAGGCTGTTCAGGGAGAGTTTGTTCAAACCCACCACATTTTTAGCTGTAAAGAACAAAAGGCTCTTTCCCAGGCCCAGTTGGGCTGGAGGGGGCTATCTCTACCTGCCTGGGGCCATTGCAAAGCAAATTGGGAACTAGTTTTCTATAGCGAAATAAACAGCCTGTGCTGCATGTCTGCCACGCACCATGATGCCAGGGCCAGCAGTGCCAGTGCAGAAGCAAGGCTGGAGACCCCAAAAGGAGCTAGGAGACTTATAATCAGGGTGTAAATAGGACCAGGAGAAAGGATATTACAGAATAACACTGAATGAGGGGCATTTGAAGAGTCTGTGTGATCTCCTACCATGTGTGAAGGCTGAAGGAATAAATACATGCAGAGTTTGCTTTGGGGCTGATGAAAGCCAGCAACCTCCTCTGAGTGAAGGAGAAATGCGAAGTGGTCATTCTGGGATGGACCAGCAAGCATGCTCAGACTTATTCTTGTTCAGATGTCCTCCTGCCACCTTTTCTGGACTCTGATTTGTAAGGCTGTGAAATGCCCAGAGGTACTTCTACTCAGAAGTGTCTCCCACACTGCATGGGGCAGCAGAAGACTGCTTCCCACAGAGACCAGCCACACCAACCAACGACTGTCTCAGCTTGTACTTTCCATGTTTTCATGAGATCTCAGGAAAGGTGAAGCTACATATTTGAAGTGGAACTTGCAATTTTTCAGTAGAAAAATACCGTTTCTAGAAGTCCTTTGAACACCAATTGGAGAGTGTGCTGTCCCTTGGTCAGGCTCAGGAATGGAGCTCAATTCTTAGCTGCATTTCCTGGTAGTGTTTGAGATTGTCCTCAGATAATGTCTTGACAGACCATCAGTTGAACAACTGATCAGTTGAACAACAGTGGGAGTTTAAATACTGACCTGAATGATTTGCATCTTATCTCTTGTCTCTCTACAAATCCATGACAGCCAAGACAAAGACAAGACAAGGTCTTGGTGTTGCTGCTTGTTGTGCCCTTGTCTATGAGAGTAGGAGCTGGACCAAGGCAAAGATCCTTTTTGTGCCTCCTGACAGCAAAGCTGGCTGCTTAGGTGGGATGAGGAGTGTGTGTGGACATCTAGACCTTTCCCAAATTTAATATTCTGTGTTCAAAGGAGGGTTTACTCTCATTTAGATCTAGGATAACATTTCTTTAACTAGATGTAGATTGCCTGATTTATAGCTCTAGTTTCTGTTCAGGAAGAATAAACAGAGATGATGAAATAGTCATAAGTCTGAAGATGTTTTTATTTTTGCAAGGGGATGAGTCTCAAATGACTAAAACAAACAAATCCAGCTGGGACTAACCAGCTGTACAGATAGAATTGTATGATTCAAATCTTCATCTGCCAGCTAAAACTTCATACCACCTTCTTCTTATCTGTAGCCACCTTATTAATTTTGGCAAATGTGTGCTGAGTATGTGAAGAACAGCAGAGTTACACATTCTGGGACATACAACGGAGGGCGATTATGTGAGACTGTTCTGAACTTATGGTTGTTATAGGGGAGACTTGAAACCTGGCTAGATCAGGTTCCATGACTCCAAGGCAAGCCTCAATCCCAAACAAAGGACTCAAGTTCCTCTTACAAGTAATTTTCTTCTTGTTGTTATTTCTATTTATATCCTGCTTCTGAATTTCTCTCCTTTGAGAACCGGTGCTGACTGCTACTGTACATTGCTCTTTAATGCTGTGGTCTCTCACCTACAGCAGAGCTAGAACAGGTCAGCACTTCTCCTTCAGACTTTGCTTTCCTAGGCTAAACACATGGCTGGCATCTTCCTTTCATCCAATGGCATCTCCAAGTTTGTGGCCATCCCAGAAATTCTCTTCTGCCCAGGCTTCCCTAGGAGGCCTTGCCAATGCCACGGTCATGATTTTCCTGCCTCTGCAGGAAACACTTTGCCTGCAAGGTGCATTGCCCTTTCCAGCTGCAACACCAGACATCCAGGCTGTTATTCTCTGTAGCCCTACCCCATTTCATGCCATTTCTGTATTACCCAGAGTAATACAGAAGTGAGACTCTCATTGACCTCTCCATGGCCAGTGTCTTGAACTTTATGTCATCAGCAAATTTCATTAGCACATTCCTGTAATAGCCCACTCTGTCCTTCAATCAGGTTTTCCTTGCCCCTCACAAAACATGATAAGCAAAACCTAACCATGCCAGCAGCCATGGCTAGTGTTCAGCTAGCAGTGCAGGGACTGCAGTTCTGATGATAAATCTGGAAGTGTCCAGAGATGCAAAAAAAAACTGGAGATTACATCTCTCTCTCTCTCTGTAACATATAATTTTGTTTTCTTTTCCTCTTTTTCTTACCTTGAATTTTTACAACTTGTGTTTTTCCAACCTTCTCATGTTCTTTAAGGTGCAAAAAGGAATGTGAATCCATACATGTATATACTGTCAACACCTATGATTGCTGCAGGGAAAAAGATCTTTGTGTAAGCTGCCAAACAGAGAGCAACCTGGGGGTGCTGGTTGACAGCCGCGTAAACATGAGCCAGCAGTGTGCCCAGGTGACCAAGAAGGCCAATGGCATCCTGGCCTGCATTAGGAATAGTGTGGCCAGCAGGAGCAGGGAAGTAATTGTGCCCCTGTACTCTGCATTGGTTAGGCCACACCTCGAGTCCTGTGTCCAGTTCTGGGCCCCTCAGTTTAGGAAGGACATCGAGACACTTGAACGTGTCCAGAGAAGGGCAACAAGGCTGGGGAGAGGCCTTGAGTGCAAGCCCTATGAGGACAGGCTGAGGGAGCTGGGATTGTTTAGCCTGGAGAAGAGGAGGCTCAGGGGCGACCTCATTGCTCTCTACAACTACCTGAAAGGTGGTTGTAGCCAGGAAGGGGTGCGTCTCTTCTCCCAGGCAACCAGCACCAGAACAAGGGGACACAGTTTCAAGCTGCACCAGGGGAAGTTTAGGCTCAAGGTGAGGAGAAAGTTCTTCACTGAGAGAGTCATTTGTCATTAGAATGGGCTGCCCAGGGAGGTGGTGGAGTCACCATCCCTGGAGGTGTTCAAGAGGGGATTGGACGTGGCACTTGGTGCCATGGTCTAGTCATGAGGTCTGTGGTGACAGGTTGGACTTGATGATCTTTGAGGTCTCTTCCAACCTTGGTGATACTGTGATACTGTGATTTCCTCAGTGCTGAGCAATGCCCTCTGTAGTCATAGTGGGCTTAGTGCTCACAGGTTCCTGCAGGCTTGAAGTTACCACCCTCTACCTTAAATGCATGTGGTCAAACATCCTATCCTGTATGTTTTGTGGAAGCTCAGCAGGGCACAGAGTGGATATTTTAATCACCACAGGGGCACTGACTTCTAAGGATTGGCACTCTGATCCATTCTTCCTGCAGAGACACCTAATAATCTCCTTACTATGAAATTTTGTCAAGTGTTATGTTACAAGTTTGACTGCCTATGGTAAATACATTTAGTTAGGATTTACAACCTAACAGGCAGGCAGCTCCTTGAACTCTTTCTTAGCATTTCTAAGAATTAATTCTTAGTCTGAACCTGGTAACCGAGTGCATCTGCTACCTGAGACCTTTCACTTCTGCTGTATTAACAGGACGGAAAGGGAACTGAGTCCCTGCTGTGCACATAGTATTTGCACAACTCTGTAATTAATTGGCACTTGACAGGGTGCTTGGTTGCATGGTTTAGTTGGTTGGGTGGTGTTGGATGATAGGTTGGACACGATGATCTTGAAGGTCTCTTCCAACCTGGTCTATTCTATTCTATTCTATTCTATTCTATTCTATTCTATTCTATTCTATTCTATTCTATTCCATTCCATTCCATTCCATTCCATTCCATTCTATTCCAATGTGCACTTGTAGCTGCTATGCTTCATGCGCTAGGCATCAAATCCCACAACCACTTCTCCATCACACCGTGTGTCACACCGGAGGCATTGCCTGGGCTGTCACCCAACCATCACCTTCTGGGAAAGCTGATTCTTCCCATGGAAAAAAATAGTTGCTCTGGACAGTCCATGGTCACCTAAAGGCATTGCATTTACTGTTCAATGTCCAGCTTGTCTACTTGACACATGGAGAGGAGGTATACATATGTCATAGGGCAACAGGAAATAGAATAGAATAGAATAGGATAGAATAGAATAGAATAGAATAGAATAGAATAGAATAGAATAGAATAGAATAGAATAGAATAGAATAGAATAGACCAGGTTGGAAGAGACATTCAAGATCATTGCGTCCAACCCATCATCCAACACCATCTAATCAACTAAACCATGGCACCAAGCACCCCATCAAGTGTCCTTTGAGGGAGGCAGTAGACTGCCACCAAAAGTACTGCAGCAAAATTTTTACCACACAAAATCTACTCTCATCTACCTGGGCTGGAAGACCTACCACAATTTAATAACTGTAGGGAGGGATCTAGGCAGACTTCAGGAGTAGTGTTTTCCCCAGCCTGCAGAGTGCCCCACGTTAGAGCTGTTTTCTGCAAGTCTTCTTTCTCACCAAATCTTTCTGTGTGCACTCATGCAAATTGTATCCTAGGCTGCATCAATGAGTGTGTCCAGCAGGTCAGGAGAGGTGATTCTTCCCCTTTACTCCACTCTTTTGAGACCTCAGCTCAAATGCTGTGTCCAGCTCTGGTGTCTCCATCATAAGAAGGACACAGAGGTGTTGGAGCAAGTCCAGAGGAGGGCCACAAAGATGATCTAAGGGTTGGAACACCTCTGCTATGAGGACAGGCTGAGGGAGCTGGGGTTGTTCAGCCTAGAAAAGAGAAGACTCCAGGGGGACCTTAGAGCTGCCTTCCAATACCTGAAGAAATGCTATAGGAAGTTGGAGAGGGACTTTTCACAAGAGTGTCTCGTGACAGGACAAGAGGGAATGGTTTTAAGTTGAGAGAGAAAGTAGATTTAGACTGGATTTTAGGAAGAAGTTCTTCAGTACCAGGGTGGTGAGACTCTGGGATAGGCTGCCTGAGGAGGTTGTGGATGCCTCCTCCCTGAGGCTGTTCAAGGCCAGGCTTGGTGAGTAGCCAGCTATAGCTGAGAGTCATCCCTGCCCACAGCAGGGAGGTTGGAGTAGATGACCTCTGAGGTCCCTTCCAAGCTAGGCCACATTCTATGATTCTGTGACTCTATGATTCTATGACTTCTGTGTCTTGAGGACTCTTCAGTCCTCAGCATGGTTCAGTCAACTAGACATCCCTTTCCTGACTCTGGACAAACCAGACAGAAGAGGATGGGAAAGGCTTTGGGGATCTATCACAAAATGACCTGAGAGCATTAAACCAAATCAGGTAGTAAGAGATTAAAATTTCAGACAACATCACAAACACGTTTCAGTCCCCAAATCAGAGGCCTATCCCACCTTCTCCTCCCAAGTGGCAGCAATGACAGCATGTTCTCAATATGTTTAGATTGGATACTAGGAAAAATTTTCTTCACTGAAAGAGATAGTCAGGCCTAGGGGTAGGTTGCCCAGGAAGGTGGTGGAGTCATTGTCCCTGGGGGTATCCAGGAAACATGTGGACATGGCATTTTGGGACATAGTCTAATGACTATAGTGGTGTTAGGGTGACAGCTGGACTTGATGATCTTCAAAGAATTTTCCAACCAAAAAAATTCTATGATTCTATAGAAACTGTGCATTTACACTGAGGGAGGACCATGTGATTGAGAAGTGTGGCTTGGACAGAATTTCAGAGGCAGAGATCCTCTTAAAGACTTGGCATATCTAATCAGTCTGGAAACATCCTGATTTGAGAGCAGTTTCCTGGCCCCAGTGTTAGCAAGGTAGGAGATCAAGAAAGTAGCAGTGGGAACAGTTGTATGAAGCTTCTCAAACTCACAAACTTAAAATAAGTTTTAGGCTGAGCTTTGGATCAATTCTTATTCCTCCCAGATTGCTTCACTCATCCCTCATGGGTACTTTTGATCAAATCATAAAAATGCTGAGCAGATTCTCACAACATACTTTCTAATCAGCCTGTTAGGAAAGAAGAGTTGACAGCATCTTACAGTTCTTCCTTCTTCTTTAAAACTAGCTCCATGGTCTCTGCCAAATGCATGGATGCCAAGTATGTTCAGGCCATAGATGGCACCGTTCACTTGTGCCAATCCTCTTCAGGATAGATAAGCAGACAGTACATATGAGCCCATCATTAGCAAAGTGTATATGAGAAACAAACAGGAGATTTCTGCAAATCAGTAAACTTTCAAATGCAAGATTAACCCAAAGACTTCCAGATGGAGAGAGAAGCCACTATAAAGCAGGAAAGTCAAGAAACATTCTTACACCTCCAATTCCTCTAAATAGATCTTGGAAGAGGATAGAGTGGAAAGGAAAGGTCACCAAGACCATACTTCATCATACTTCATCACCATGAACCACAGTCTGACAGATCAGCATCTCAGACAGAGTGTGTTTAGCCTCTCAAACACAGCCTGCACCTTATCCTCGTATCCTGAGGTTAGTCTGGTCATTCAGACCATCTGGAGTGTACCCTGACTCCCCATAACTCTCATATAATTTCAGAGGTGAAAAGCAGAACTGTGAATCCACATTTGGGAAAACCTGCTCTCTGATGAGCAGAAAGAGAAGCTTAATCTGCTTAGCTTAATGAAGAGAAGTTACAGACATGACATGACTGTAGTCTGTTAAGTACTACCATTGGGAGAAGGCTTATAACGGTGAAGGGCTTTTTAATCTGGTAGACAGACAGAATGAGATCCAGTGGATGGAAGACGAAGGCAGGCAGATACAGCCTTGAAATAAATTGCATTTTTGGGGGGAAACAATTAGCTATTAAAGAACCTAGATGAACTAGGTCCCCCAACTCCTGAAGTCTTGAACAAAGCCTGTTTACATATGAAATGATAGGTGTCACTCGGTCTGAACTGAATTTTACATCACAGAGAAACCAGGACAGTTGGTTTCCGAAAGACTCACTTAAAACAATCCACAGATTTACCTTTTCTTCCTAAAGGCTTCTGAATGTCTGTTTAATAGCTGTTGCCTTCCAGTCATGAGTTGTGCATCATACAGTTACACTTACTCTCCACGAGAGAACGTTATTAGGCTATTAAGCAACTGCATATAACTCTCCTCTCCTGCCTCAGTTTTCAAGGGCCCTGTGGTAATCATGACCTCTGCTCCACACCTACACATGATCAGAATAACCTGCCTTCTCTTTCAGCCCAGCCCCATGCTTTCTTCTCACACTGTCTTCTCTGAGCATCTCTCAGGCACAGACGCTCCCTTCCTTTCCCCTGGATCTATCCAGAGGCTGCAAATGAATCTCAGACCAGCCAGAACATCTGCATCCCAGTTTGGAACACGCTTCTCCCTGCTTTCATGCTTGCTGAGGCATGAGGAGTATCTCTATGCTGTTCAGACTCATACTGAGTCTCAGATGACTCTCCGGCTCTTACCTGGAAGCAGTTGTTTAGGCCAAGCTGTTGCACAGAGTAACTGAAAAAGTTCCCACAAACAAAATGGTCTTTCTGGCATCCAACCCTTGACCAAAGGTCCATATGGGTGTTCAAGAGAATCAAGGACTTTCTCTCCTAGTTACTACAGTCATCACAAAGACAGTGGCTCATTCTCATGGGCACACTGAGCACCTGTCAGAGACATTCTTATTCAAACCTTTTGAGATACTTTGGCACTCCAGCCCTCAAGCTGTTCCACAGGGCACAATGCACTAATATGGGCAGAAATGTGTGCACCAGTTCCTGCCCTGCCCCAATTTTCCCAGTAACCACCAGTCTGACCAGTTACCTAGCTCAAATTCTGGGAAATTCATAAGATCTTAGCATTCAGACCAATCCTTAATCACACCTGAAGTATCAACCTTCAGCCAGAACTGCAGTCTTTTCATAGAATCATAGAATGGTTTGGGTTGGAAGTCACCACCAAAGGTCATCTAGTATAGCCCCCCTGCAGTCAACAGCAACATCCTCCACTAGATCAGGTCACCCAGACCCTTGTCAAGCCTGACCCTGAGTATTACCAGGGATGGGGCGTCAACTACCTCTCTGGGTAACCTGTTGCACTACTCTCATGGTGAAAGAACTTGTTCCTAACAAGTTCAATCTAAATCTACTCTTCTCTAGTTTAAAACCATTGCCTCTCATTCTATCACTACAGGCTTTTGTAAACAGTCTCCCTCCATCCTTATTGTAGGCGCCCTTGAGCACTGCTGAATTTAACTCTTCCCTCTCTCCTACAGTCAGGGCTACCCCACTCTACTCTGTCATCACTGCCATCTCTGTAGTGTTGCATCTTCCTCCGTTGTGACATTGCTCATCTCATCAGATATTCCAGCACCCCACCAGATTTTGTTCTTCTCCTTTTTAGCTTGGTTTATAATGAAAATGGGACTTACAAGGCATGCTGGTAATGTGGGTCTGTGTATACCACCCAATAACTAATTTTTAAGTCATTTGGCACTTCCAATCAAATTTTGCAAAGATTGCAGGGCTCCAAGATAGTTTGCTCATGTTTGTTGAAAATATGGGAATGCATAGAAGCAAGAAGCCTTATTAAAAAATGACAATGCAGACAAATTCATGGACATAGTTATACTCCTCATTGGACTCTGGAGTGAAGTCTCTAAACAAGAGGGAGAGAACACAGAAAGAAGTGTCAGATATGCCCTGGTATTCTGAAAATTGATTAATTTTGCATGATTAAGCACAAGAAAATATGACTGCAAGGCACAGAGGAAAGCTGTCTTGATCAGCCTTTTCTTCAAGACCTCCACTGAAGACTCATGGTCTTTTCATCCTGGAAACCATGGAGCTAGAACCAGTGTGCCAGCACTGGGACTGTTGGTGGAGGATCCTCTCATCTTGAAGACATCTAACAAGCAAGAACACATTTTCCAGGCTCCTCTGGAGTTCCGTCTGTCTGCAAAGCATCTAGGTCACCCCAGGTGACTTGATGTGGAGCTGAGGAGCAGAGAAAGCAGAGACCACCAAAAAAGCAGCTGGGAGTTTTCACTCCACAGGGATTCACTACACGAGGAAAGCCCGTCTGCCAAGAGCAGAAGGAAATCCAAGGATTTCCTGCCTTGAGCAAAGTCACACCAGTGGGACAATGTTTGAAGGGCAAAGCTGGAGAGCTGATCAATGTGTCCAGCAAGACCTAATAAAACCACTGGGATTAACAAGTCATCACAGTGGGGGGGCATTGCTCTGACAAGAGATCCGGTGTGACTCTACCACACCTGAGGCTGAGCAGGATGCAGTGAGCAGAGTGACATGCAGCTCCCACTGCATGCAAACATGCTTTGCTCAGTTTGGACAGCCACCGGGGTCCTGTTCCTGCATAATGACCTGGCATTACATGTGGCTGTGGCATGGCTTCTGGCCATGCACTAGCTCCCATTGAAGCCTACCCTTGGACTCCTCCTTGGGTTTATCTGGATCCCCAGTAATTCCCTTTTCTTGGCTGCTCCTGGGATGATGCTCCCTGTGCTGTCATATTTTCCCAGTACTGCCTCAGGGGTTTTCAGCCACACTGAGTTAAATCTGCACAAAGCCAGGGTATAGCACACAAAAAAGCAAAGCTGAAGACTCAGCGGGTGACATCTTCATGGGAGAGGAAACTAAGCAGGTGAGAGGCTGAGAAAATGCAAACAGTGACTGCTACTGTACAAACCTCATTTCTCCTGTTTCCTGCCCTCTGCAGAGTGGCCTGGCCCTGGATTCCAGCACCAATACTGTGCTTGAGTAACCCGTTCATGGATACTGCAATGCTCTCTTGTCCCTATCCTTCAGGTGAGCTCTCCCTGGGGACCACCAAATCTGCTTGTGCTGATGCTGACACCTACAAAGAGTGTGGCTCGAGCCCTGCTGGGACAGAAATACAGCAGGGAGTGCATCAGAAGCTGAGCAGCTGTGCTGGAGAGGCTGGTGCATGGCCTGCATCAATGTGCATTCTGCTGGCACATGCAAACTCACTCTGCTCATGTAGAGAGAAGCTGAGCTTTGAATCTGCTGTGTGGGCCAGAAAACACCCAGCTGCCTTTAGCTCTGCTGAAAACCTATATTCCCTGCTATTGAAGATGGCCACTGTCTCTGGATACAGCCAGAGCCTTTGTCTCAGCTTGCAGAGGCTGCAGCTACATGTGGGAGAAGTAATGGTGCACAACTCTGTACATGGAGTTACCAGAAATACACTCAGAGCCACTGCAAGAAAGCAGCACTGATCCCCAGGACCTCTGAACTCTGATGACAATCTCCACTCTGCACCCTCCTGCTTGAAGAAAGAGCATCAAAATGTGGCAATTGCTACGTTGGCAAAGGAGGAGGAACATCAGGCAAGCAGAGAGCACTGAGTTTGCAGCAGCAAAGGGAGGAATGGGAGAGAGGTGTGCCTGAGAGATAAACAGGAATGACTTTCAAAGGGAAACTAGCAGGGTACTGTGCATGATTATCCAGTTCTCCCTACATGCCCAGGCTCTCTGTTCACTCAGTGACACAGCAGCCTCCTGAAAATACATTTCTGCACCAAGAGCTGATACCTTTCATGTTTTCTGGGGCCACCACTACTGCAGTGGAGATAGTGGGAAGGAAAGTCACAACCGTGATTAGTGCCCCAGGCAGGAGGTGTAGGGATAGGGGAGATGGAGCTCTCACTTAGCTTTCCTAGTGAAACTCCAGATGGCTTTGCTTCCCATTACACCATTGCTCTGAAATGCCAAACTCCACACACAAATTTGCTACTGTGGGTTTACTCCTCCAGAAGAGGCTGCTACATAAATGCATGTATTCAATGAGAAAACAAGCAATATGGAAGGATTAGTTCTGAAACCCAGGGAGATATAGAAGCTTGTCAAAGAGAGAGAAGGCATGAGGATGAATGACTTGAATGAGTGTTAGCCATCACCAGTTGCCACTAGGCTTAGGACCCAAGTGCTGGGCTATGTTTGCTTTTTCAGACCAGGAGCAGGGTCTCTAGAGTAGGATGGTCTACCTGGGCCCTAGCTATTGTTCTTTAGAACATCATAGAGTAACCAGAAGCAAAAGAAACAAGTGCCACCGAAAACCAGGCATGAATGAACTTGTGGGCATCTATGCTTATTTGAGTAACACTCCAGAACACAATGAAAAGTCACTAAATGCCAAAGAGATTATGATCTATTGGACAATGAGGCTCATTAAAGGGAAGGGCTGGCAAGCTAGAGAGAGTGAAAAACTGCATTTCCTGAAGCTGAACTTCCAGAAGACAGCACATTCTTCTTTGACAGCCCTTACAGGCTGAGATGTAAATTAGAGGCTGGGAGTGAGTCATTGTAATCTTTTTTCCCCCCTTAGCAGATAAGGAAACTGAGGCATAGGCAGACAGTTAAATGGCGATAATCAGTGCATTTCTGAGAGTTAATGTAGAGACACCCAAACTTCTCTTCCAGGACATAAACATCTGTAGTTAATGACAAAATGTTAATTATTGGCAATCAGCTAATGAGGGTAAAAGCTGAACTAATTTTCTGCTGCCTGAAATGCTACTCTAGATCATGTTTTGCCCATCAGCTGAACTGCTATTTAAAAAGAGGATGAAAAGGGAAAAAAAAAAAAGAGCATTTTGGCACTTCACTCTGCCTCCCCTGCCAGACCAGATTAGTGCAAGAGGGGGAGGGAGGGATGGTGTGTGTGAAATTCTCTGGTGCAGACAAACCCTGGTTCATTTTCCTGTGTCAGGCAGTAAATCAGCCATGAGCCAAATTAAGGGGCCCTGCTGTCCAGTGCTGCCTCCTGCCACTGAGATCACCTCAAATGGCTTTATGCAAAGGTGGAAATCCTGGTTCTTACTTATGCTCAGTAGAGACCATGAGCAACTCAGCTCTCCAAAGAGGGACAGGGACAATTTGCCTGGGAGCTCAGACACACTCAGCTACAGCATGGGGCAGGTCTAAACCACCCCCTTCTTGGATTTTGCAGTGGCAACTGGAGACGACACTCCTGGAGCAGCACATATTGCTGATGTGCATGAGTAACCAGCAGCCATTCTGGAGGAGGCTGTGTGTTACCGCTGGGCAGAATGATTCATCGGTATGTCACGGACATGGTGGCAATAGCCCTGTAACAAAAGGCAGAGCCAAGGGGTAATTTGTCATTATGGTGACTATCAGCCTTGGACCGATCAGCCTGGGTGGTCACATCTCCGAAGCATGCAATAAAACCTCTCTGTGGCACCAAGGAGGGAAAGACACCAAGATGGAATCACTAAGCATCTGGAGCTAGTGGGGCCCTTGAATCGGTATACTGTACAAAGTGGTTTGGGGGTTGTGAAGATGATTAATAAAGTTTTCCACAGTGAACTAGGGGGTTGGAAAGCAGCTGTCAGTGTTATTCATGGCACTGCGCTTTTACCCTGTCCTGGCAGAGTGGGCTCACAGTAGCTCCGTGCTCTGGGACAAGAAATGGCAGGCTGAAAATCATGCAGGACAAGCAGCTAAATGTCCCTTTTCCCCTGGCTCCATTGTCAGGGACAGCTATTCTTTCTGCAAATTGCTGCCCAAAATTCACTCTTAAATCTGGTACAAATCTGGCTTGATCTCAGGCTCTTACACACAGCCTGTATCCCAGAGATTTGTCTGTGCCTCCTTTCCTATGGTCACATCAAACCAGGTTTTTGACATAGCACATCCCAGATGCTCTCTCTCCTCACCACACACACACACATATCCCTGAGCCCTTCTCTGCATCCTTGGGGAGCTCAGGCTGGCATCCAAGCAGCTGCTGTGCCTCCCCCCACCCAAGTCCAAGCCAGTGGGTGCCTCCAGGCACTAATGTCCACAAAGATGTTTTCTGCCCATCTACCAGATGAAGAAAAGCCCTCTTGATTAAGCTGATTCCCAGCTTTTTGATAAAGCTCACCCCTTTGCAGGCTCACCACACAAGCGCCATGATGCTGACTGTCAATCAGCTTCTGCTGCTGGTGCTATTAATTCCAACTCCCTTTGCAGCCCAAGTTCACCACGTGCAGGGAGAGCTATCACATTTCATGCTCTAAAGAGCTTAACGCCCATCTACACACACACACATCCGTGCACTAGCAGGGTGGCCAAAGAGTTGTTTTGAATCAGGCTGGAGGAATGGGAAATAAGCAGGTTTCCTCACAGATCAGACCACCCTAAATCAGATTTAGGGGGTGAGAGGACAAGACAAACATGAGCTGCTCCTGTGCAGAGCAACACATACTTGCCATAACACACATAAGCCTCTTACCCAGGTCAGAGCTACAACCACCCCACAGCTCCTGAGTTCTGTGTTTGCTCACTCAGGCCATTTGTAGCCTGTTTTCCAAGCCAGCAGCCACTGCAGCATTCTGGTTGTTCCTTCCCAATTGAAATCTACCTGCCTTGCAAAGAGGGCCAGATGGAGAAGTGGATGGGGGGCCATGAAGCAGAGTACAGCAAGTATGTTTAATGTTTAACTCTGTGAAAAGCATCCTTTGCCCTGAGGACCCTTGAAGGTCTGTCTGTCCCTGCTGAGCCAGAGTGGGGGGGGAGATGTCCCACCATGCAGCATTTCCAGGGATGGCTGTACCCAGGGAGGTGGTGGAGTCACCATCACTGGAAATGTTTAAAATAAGACTGGATGAGGCACTTAGTGCCATGGTTTAGCTGATTAGATGGTGTCGGGTGATAATCTCGAAGATCTTTTCCAACCTGGTTAATTCTGTATTCTGTATGTCTAAAGCATAGAACAAAGATAATGTAATGACTTGGCCAAAGACCTGAGCCTGAGCACCTACAATGCATTCAGGGATAGTTCTGCCACCAGCAGGTCCATGTAGCTGGCTCAGCTGCTTAGTGTCAGATTTCTGCCTCATCTGTAGGAGAAATGGTGGCTTTGGGGAGGCAGCACAGAATGACTGAATGGTAAAAAAATGCATGTAATGAAAATATGGAACCATTTACCATGTGCTTTCATCCAAGGCTCTCCAGGTGCCATGAAATCTTTAATATGTTAAGCCTCTTAGTACCAAACAGAACTGGCTACTCTTACTTGAATTTCATACATGGGGGAAATCAGACACAAGGAGGGCAAAGGGAGCAGCTGGAAACTGCAGAAATGGTAATGTGCCAGGGATACTGGCTCTTTGGCAGGCAAACCTGCCCTATTAATCATCTCCAGAAGCTGAGAAATACCCCTTTGCAAGGGGATCTTCATGTAGCTACCGGCATTGGGGAGGCAGAGCAGAAAGTCTAGCATGTGCTGGGACCATGCAGGGGATGGAGAGCAGAGAAAGCAAGGACAGATCTGTCTGTCAGGATATCCCACTCCTGGATGCTTTGAGTCTCCGCTCAAAGCCAAGCTGTGTGCTGAAGAGGGAGAGCCCTCAAGAAGCAGGCAGCTAGGAAGGAATGGGGAAAATAATATTTGCTAGGAAGAAAGTAATCACTTTGTGTCATAGCAGAGATGGCTACACTAGTGGAAATCACAAATGTTTTCTTTCATCCCATGAATATGTGCAGAGCTCACCAAGATGGGGGGCAATGGGTTTTTCTGTACCCAGTAGTCCCTTAAGGGGGGCTTAAAGGGGCAGGCTAGCTTTCTACTGAGCCTGGGAGCTAGCACTGCCCTGACACTAAATCCCTATTCTTCTCCATCTTCTGCAGGAGTCTTCCAGCCATCTCCAAAGCTCCCCAAGTTCGGCACATTTCCCAGCAAGGCCATCACCCTTTTGGCTGATGCCACAGAAAAATATTTCTGGACTATTGCTGCCAACAACTCCCCAGGTAACTGTAGTAGGCAAATCCTACATGTCATTTTAGCTTATGATATTCAAGCTACATTTTACAAACACGCTCTCTCCAGTTAGCTCAGTGAGAGCAAATGAGCTGCGTGACTGGCATGCAGGGGTTGCTGCACCTCTCGCTTCTCCTGCATTAGCACAACATGGCTGGTGTGCCTGATGCTGCAAGTCGATAACTGCTATTGCTATTACCATTATTAATCAATAATAATATCCTTATTTCCTCTTGTGGGGCTTCCCAGCACATCCTTTTATATTTATCCTCTGTCTTATTTACGTCCTGAGCTTGCAATTAGATCTGGGTGAGTGTCTGCCAGCACTGCCCTAGCTGCCGAAACCTAGGCGCACTCTTGCAGACAAGTCCCTTTCAGGGCAGGAATGATTCGACCGATTTCAATCAGCCTGCCCACAAGGAGTGAGCCTTGCAGAGCTGGGGCCAAAGCTGTCAGCTCCTCCAGGCAGCTCTGTCTGAGCTGGAAGGGCTGTAAGTACCTAACGTCCCTCAAGGGAGACAAGGAGACATGTGCAGCAGCTGTAAAAACATACAAAAGGAGGCATGGTTAATAGCGGCTATCTTGGGCATGTGCACGTGGGTCTCCTTTCTTCATACTGAGGGCTATGCCTTTATCTTGATGGTCTCCCCAGGGAGAAGGGACAGCATGGTGTCCCCAGTGCCCAAACGGGAGCTGGTGTGCGGGCAACAGAGTCACTGGAGAACATGTGGGAGATCCCTGGCAGAGCAGGGATTTACACCACGGGCTTCCAAGTGCCACACCTTAGTTTCACCTTAGCACCACCTTTCCTTACTTTAACCAGCCTGCATGTCCCTCCCTGGCTTTGCATTCATCCTCTTTCTAATGAAACCTGTTGGTCCTACCTTGCATGGCAACACCCCTTCAAAAACCATGGCAAATTCCTGAGCTATGCCATGTTCCAGCAGTGAGAAGCAACCTTTCTGCAAGACAGCTCTTGCTCTTGGAGTGAACAAAACTTGTTCTGCCTAATTGCTGCTGGCAGCACACTCTGCTGTAGCAAAGGTGGGAGCATGGTGGCAGGGGAAGGCAGCACTACTCCTTTGCAGTAAGCTCGAAATCCATCCTTTTGTGCTAAAAGCACAATGCGAGGCTGGGCTTGCTCGTCAAGTCACTTGTGCTGTGGAGAGCACTGCCTGCTTTGAGCCAAAATCCGCTTTGCACACATGCCCAGCTCTAAGTGCTTGTCTCACTTTATCTTCAATTCTATGAATAGACTAAAATACATCATGAGTGAGAATTTACATTGTGGAAAGGCTTTTACACAGACCCTTTGGACTCTTCATTTCATGTGCCCAGCGGGCTTTGTGAAAGTTAATTTTGCTTCCCATTTCCCAGGGGAGATGGAGGGATGGAGGGAGGTGTTACTATTTGTGGTTTGCCAAATAGAGCTGCGAGGTGCATGGCTGAGAAACTAAGTCTGCAGCCTGACTGTGCTTCTCAAAAGCATTAACACACTTTCTTCCTTCTCACCCGCCAGCAGAAAGGCATTTCACACTTCTGCTTGGGTCTGCCTCTCTGGAGACCACATGGCCATTCCCTAATGCCTCTCCTTTCCCAGCAGCTTGAGCAAGAGTCAAAGCCCATGCCACAATCAGGAAAATAGTTCCTCTGCAAACCAGCCTGCTGATAATAAACCCCACCTGGAGGATGGGAAAGCTGCCCCTGTCCAGGGTCACAGCCTGGCTGTGACACCTAATAGTGTAGAATGATCTGAGGTAAGTTTTAAAAGAGGAAATTAATAGCAATTTAAAGGAATATAGATCAACTATTTCGCACTTTTGGAGGCTGAGGGCCAGACTTTGGTTAAATAAAGGACTTTGTGGGCACAAACCCAACTGAGTCTCAAGTATCCTGGACTGGCAGGAAGGCTAGAAATCAGTCAAGATTTCCTGATCATCCCCAATGCAGGGATGCTCAGGGTCTGTCTCCACCAAAAGCCGTGAGAAAGAAACTCCCCATCTGCTGGTGTTGGATATGCTCAGGAGATACAGGACAGCCTGTGATGGCTAGACCCTTCCATGTGAGCCACGCTGCCTTTCCATCTCTTCCATCAGGGCACACTGCATTTGGCATCGCTTTCTCCCTTTGCAGAACACAATCAGATTAAAAACCTTTCACCTGCTCCCTTGAGAGAGAAAAACAAGCAGCATTTCAATGCATGCTTCAGATGGCCACACTCAAGCCTTTGGGTAGCTGAACTTCACTGGCAGAAACCAGCATCCACAAGTAAACACGGAAGGTGTTTTAAGGTGCTGCAGCGAGGCAGGGATATAGCTTTTTTCCTCTCTTTGAACGTCACAAATGAACTCCATTAAGCAGTGACTGAGCAGATGGCACTGAAAACAAACACCGAATTAAGCACGCCCACTCGGCAGGGAGAGGTTTTTCCTGCCTTCTCCTCCCACGCTCCTGCTAGGGAGGAAGGTGAAGATGAAGGGAGGGCACACAGAAGGACCATTTCTGGAGGCTGGGCCGTGAGAGCTGCTAGGAGAGGCACAGGGATGTGCACCATGGGGATGTGCCAGAGAGGAAAAAGGGCTGCACTGAGGACAGTCACAAATGTGCTAAGCTGGCAATACTGAGCTTGGAAGGGCTCTGGCAAATGGGGGTGTAAGAGGGATGCTGCTAAGTGTGGCTCTGAGGTGACAGTCACTGGGGATGGAATACTGGGATGCTCCAGCAAGATGGGCTGGGGAATAATACTGAAAGAGCTTGATTACCTGGGGAGCAAGGGTCTGACATTACATTGCAGGGACCTGGGTAGTAAACTGCAGTAAACCAGGTTGGTCAAAGAAATCTTTCTCACTCCTGACTACTTTCCCCTCCTTGCTCCCTGAAGGAAAAAGAGCAGCAGCAGTGCTGGCACAAGCATGGGCACACAGTTTGTTCATGTACTCCAGGGTCTCATAAGTGAGACAGGCTTGGAAACTATTATAATCTCTGCTGGGAGGGAGGAGATCAGGAGACAGAGGCACCAAACCCAGCCTCATGCTAACCAGAAGGTGATCTCACCATGGGAGCTAAGCAGACTTTGGAGTGTGGTTCCATCATCAGTTCCACTCTGCTGCTGTCCCCAAGGAGGACAGAAGGGACCTTCTATTAAAATGCCAGCTCAAAGGGAGAGAGGAGGGAGAAGGCAGGAGAGTCATGATTGGAAACAAGAGAAAAGTGAGTAGTGTGGAATCATCTGGGATCTATGGTATGTAGAAAAGCAGGATGATACGGGAAATTGAGGGTTATGCAGGAGATAGAGCAGGGGTCACATTAGAGGTACAGGCAAGGCAGGTGGTGGGCATACTGCAGGCCTAGCCAGCCCTTTCCAGCTCCAGTTTTCACTGGTTCTATATTAAATTGATCTTGAAAGTGCAGCAGGCAAAAGATGGCCATAGCAACCCTCCCAACATGAGTGGGAAGTTAGGCACAGACACCTCTCGTGCAACAGTGATGCACTGACTGCTGTCACCAGTTCAAGAGGCCATGGCTTTAGTGCGCTCATTAGGGCAAGCTTGCATGCTGGGCCAGCTCAGCTGTTTTAAAGGTCAGTAAGACAGAAGTTGGGACCCCACTGAGATGGCTGCAGGCATATTTGTGTCTGAAGGCAGGCAGTGGGTGGGTGCACATCTCTGCATGTGTAAAACCTTTTCCCCCTCCAGCCAACACCCTTCCCCAGAACAAGAAGTCTAAATCCTATGAATAGTGACATTGTAACCACTTCTCAGTGCCCTCACCCTGGGGGTTTCACAGGGTTAGAGAATTAAGATTAGGAAAGGTGTCCGGATTTCTGTAGCCCAACCTCCTCCTCAAACCAGGACTAGCTTCAGTGTTGCTCAGAGCATTGTTTGCTGAACCACAGAGATAGTATAACTAACTAACTAAGGTTGGAAGAGACCCCAAGGATCATCAAGTCCAACCTGTCTCGACAGACCTCACAACTAGACCATGGCATGAGGACTAAGGACCTACAATATCCCCAGGGCTGCACCAATCTCAGGCCTGCACCAATCTCACTGTGGAATTTTGTTTCTGTATATCCAACAAGCATTTCCCTTACTGCAGTTTGTGCCTCTTGTTCTTTTTGTGCCACTCTGGCTCTGTGGTCTCTATAATTTGACTTTAAGTAGCAGAAGGTATCAGGTTTCCTCTCTTCTTGCTGTTGCCAGACAGAATGAGTCCAACTCCCTTTCCTCTTCCTCACACATAATGTTCTTCTGCCCCTTCACCATTTCAGCAGCTCCCACTGGACTAGCCTGCACTGTCAATCACACTTTTACACTGGGAAATACTCGGGTACTAAGAAATCCCATACAGCCTTATTATAGCCCTTCTTCCCAGGTTGGCCAGAAGACATTGCCTCCCTGATCTGCAAACAACTTCATTATCATTTGGGACAGAAATGCAAAGTATATGAGAATGAAAATGGCATGGCTCCATGCCTAGTTTCCCTTTATCCTTTCAGAGAGGTAAAAATAACTTCCTCCTGGGACAGATATTCAGAGGTCAGGTCAGGGAAGGAGCTTGTTTTCTTAAAAGAGATGAGCCCAAAGTATGCTTCATTTCACTGATCTGTATTTAGAATAATCCCCTGGAAAATGAGACAGTATATCTTCAAATGCCTTATACTTCATTGTTGCTATAAAAGAGTTTCTGAACTGTTGGATTCAGGATTCAGTTCCACACACAGTTTATGCCTAAGTCTGTGTTGCCATCTTCCCCTTCCCCTTGCCCTCCCAGGTGTGCTGCCTTGCCCCTTCACTGGTGCTGTGTTGGTGACCAGGTGGCCAGATGCAATTCCAAGCAACAAACTTGGCAGCTGTAGAAGTTAACATTCATATATAATGCTAATTCTTGTGGGAACAAGTCCCTGGCTGCATGGTCACTGGTGCTAGAGCTCAGAAAGCGTGGAAATGCAGAGCTGAGGCTGCTGCTCACTACAGCTGCATGGGCTTAGATTGGCTCAGCTTGCTTATGAATACACACGACCAAGAAACAGGAAAGTGATCCTTATGCTAAGGAAAGGTCTGCAGACCTTCCTTAGGTCTCCAGGTCTCACTGCTTCAATACTCCAGGTCTCACCTGGAGTACTGTGCCCAGCTCTGGAGCCCCCAACACAAGAAGGGCATGGATCTGTTGGAGAGGGTCAAGAGGAAGGCCACAAAGATGATCAGAGGGCTGGAGCACCTCTCCTGTGAGGAAGTTGGGTCTGTTCAGCCTGCAGAAGAGAAGGCTCTGTGGAGACCATAGAGCAGCCTTCCAGTACCCGAAGCTGAGAGGAGCCTACAGGAAAGCTGGACAGGGACTTTTTCTAAGGGCATGTGGTGATAAGACAAGGGGCAATGGTTTTAAACTAGAGCAGAGTAGATTTAGATTAGATATTAAGAAGAAGTTCTTTACTATGAGGGTGGTGAGACACAGAAATGGGTTGGCCAGAGATGTTGTGGACACCTTGTGCCTGGGAGTGTTCAGACCAGGCTGGATGAGGCTTTGAGCAGCCTGCTCTAGTGTCCCTGCCCTCATCAGGGGAGCTGGAACTAGATGATCTTTACAGTCCTTTCCAACTCAAGCCATTCTACGATTTTTCCAATGACAGCCATGTCCTTGCCTTCAACTTCAGTGACACCTTTTTTTTTTCCCCCTTGGGAATGTCCCTGCTGCTCCTGGCTCAGCTGCTGAGCAGAGAGACACCCTGATGGGAGGACACAGCTTCTGAACTCATTTTAGCCTGACTTTACTCACCATGGATGTCTTGCCTTCCAGCACAGCATGTCTTGTTCCACATAGCCTTTCTTTCCCCAGAGCAACTCACTTGTGTCAGCCCAGCCATGCCCACTCCTCATCCAACCCAGCCCTGCCACCTCCCCAAAGCCCCTATCAAGGTGTCAGTCTTCATTAGCAGAAGAGTGTGGGTTTTTGCTAATATCATTTCCTAAGTAGTCTGCTGAATACACAGTGCTAGTGGAACAAAGGCACTCCAGGACTTCCCTCAGCATTGTGAGCTGGGGGTCTCATGCTGGCATTCTTGACTTCAGATGGTATAAGGGCTCACTGAGGCCTGTTGTCCCAAGGGCTTTCTCAAGGCCAAAGCACAGAAATGTCTCTCTCCCTAACACAGCCTGGCCCAGCTCTCTCTCTAAAGGGGCTCTCTGAGCCAGAAGTTTCAAGGAGGTCTAACTCTTCTTTATTATAAATATCCAGACATGTCAGCGTCAGAGGGAGATGCGTCCCTCTTAAGCCTTCCCAACAGCATTAACTAGACAAATCAGGAAGAAATTAATTAAGCAAAAGAAAAACCAGGCTGAGTATCTGGGAATATATCTTGACAGTGAATTGCTTTATGATAACCTCTTAGGGACTTAGAGGAGGCTGTGTTACTCCTGGCATATGAAAACATGAGTGCAAAAGCCACAGAGAAACCAAGGGGAGTCATGTCTTGGTGCTGGAAGGTAAGAACTAGAAAGGAAACAAGAAGCCTTCAATATCTGTGACACTGCTGGAAGAAGGATAAATTCAACCAGCTCAGATTTTGAAAAATCCCAATAATGTAAATTCCTTAAGTACAAGCCAAGCCTGTGAATAAGATAAATCTCTTAGTCACTTTGCCAGTGATATCCTTCTAATCTCATCCTTCTTCAACGATGCTGCTCAGAGAGCAAAACATTTTGCATAAATGGGTTTGCTGCTCAGAGCCATCACTCATGCCTCCCACTCTGAGCCTAGGATTAAAGAGGTCCCCTGGATTAAGGCTGTTACTATTTTGAGGCCAGGGTGAACCAGCTAAGCAAGGGCTCAAGGGAACTTTCAAGCAATTGAAAGAGGCAAGAGAAAAAGGGAAGGGGAGGTGAACAGGAGGCCACCACCATCTTAGGGAAGAGCATGTCCCACACCAGTGCTGAGCTATACTGAAAGTGCTTTACAAAGAGAAATGACCAAACAATGTGGCACTTTCAACACATGTGGGAAGTTAGCAGAAACATAAAGCCAACTAAGCCGACTTTTTCTTAAAAAATAAGTGTCATTTCCAGAGATGCTGAGTACCTTCTTCCTCAGCAGAAATCTCCATCTGCTGAGTAGGTCCAGCAGCTGAAAATTCAGAGCCGAGGTCTGCTGAGATGGCCCTCTCAAAAGAGAGACTGGAAACGACCTGATGAAGGTTCATGAGTGAGCTGCGATCCAGAGATCCCCTGAGCTTTGATGCCCAAGAAGCATGGTGGAACTGTTTACATCCAAATGATGAGAGCATCAACACCAGCTCAGATTTCCAACAGACTTCAGGTCACTGAAGTCACTGACAAAAAGAGGAAAGTTATCCAAATTCCAGCTGGATACTGGAAAAGGGAAAATAGTGACTGTGCAGAAATCAGAGGGGTTTTGCTGTTAGCAGCATCAAACTGGACATTCAGTGTTTTGCCAAGAGAACCACGTTCTCATGCAGTTTCTGTCTAGGTTTTCAGAGCAGCTTTTCTGGCCTTCAGTTAATTAAAATACAGTTTGGCTTTTGAAATAACTTTTGAACTCAGTTTCTGTAAAAGACATGCAAGACTCCAGGCTGTCCATCACATTCTGCATGTCCCCCGTGCCAAGACTGTAGTCTTCTATCTGGCTGTAAATCATCCATTTTAATTAGACATATGACAATTATTATTGGGTTTCAGTTAATCATTTTTCTCTCAGTAATTAGCAGTTGTCAGTTCAACTCAGCCCAGTGCTGGTGTAACCCAGTGACTTCAAGGCTCTGTTTAAAACCTCTCTTCTCCCACACATCAGCTCATTATAAACAGTATCTCTTTTCCTGCCTTGTCTGCGGGAGCTGTGCTGCACCATGATTATCTTGAAACCTTCCAGCCAGGCCAGCAATGAGGAGCACTTGCTGTCTGAGGACAGAAGGGACTGCCCAACAGAGGCCTTTGCCAAGAAAAGGCACCTCACCACCTTGACCCCGTTTCATTGCTATATGCTTCCAATCCTGCTTGCGTCTGTCTTGCTATAAAAATGTCAGACTGCCTCTAACACTTATTTTTGCTCACCGCTTCCGCGTGGCCTTGCTTGGCAACTTCTCCCATCTGTTTACTACGCCTCAGTGTTGTGCACGCATTGCTGAATGGCTGCTTACTGATAATAATGCAAACACTCAGCATTTACAGAGCTACACCTAGCTTTGAAGAGGTTTAGGCGCTTTGTAGTCGAGCAAGGATCCCTTACAGCTTTCCTAGGAGGAAGAGAAGATTTCTAGTCCTGCTTTACAGTGGCGTGAAAAGGCCCTTCATATTACTGCAGGTGAATCTAGGTCGAGTCAGCCTATATCTAGATGTAGTGGCTACATGAGCACCGGGTATCTGTGTTCCAGCATAATCAATGGAGGTCTAGTCAATGTTGACAGCAGAGCTCTGAGAGTGAGTCAGCTGAGTAAATGTAGGTGTCTAGCTCTCCAGCTTCACTGACTGTATTGACTAGGGGCACGATTACCTACCTTGAGATGTTTTCCACTAAGAAATCATTGTGTGGGCATGAGTCAAGCTCTTGATTTTTCACTACCTAGACACCCAGTCCACATGCAGACACCTACGTCGCAACACTCACATTGAGGTGTCTGCAATCCAGAGCTGTGTGCCACCTCAGTGATGTGCCCAGGATCACAGCTTGTTTACAAAGCTCTGGAGAGAAGCTGAGATCCCAGGTTTGCTGCTCATCCTCCTTTATCCACTTGAACTGGAAGAGGAAATTCCTCTAGTCAAGCTGTCACCAAATACTCCAAATACTCCAAATACTCTCTGAGCCAGCGAGTAGCCCTCTCAACCAGGGTTGAGACTTGTTTGTTACCCAGTGACTGAGCTGCCACCTTAACTCTAAAGTGTGGAGTTTTCTCATACTGACCTATAGGGTAACTCTTATCTGAGAGGCCTGTTTGCTGCTCAGTTCCCTACACCCTTCAGTCTATTTCCTTTCCTCTAGCAGGAAGGCAAACCCTGGCTCTGCAGAAAGCAGAGGTGTCCCTCCCCAGGCACTCACAGAGGCAGGCCATGTAGTTTTCCTCCATACCACAGGGTGCTGTTTGCTCTATTTGCCTAGAGGAGTACTAACACGGCTTACATACTTCCCTAACAGGGAAGTTTTCTTTACCACCTGTATTGGCTATCAAGGATTCACTGCTGCTCCACAGCCAGAGCCCTGATATCCCAGTTAGAAAGTCTAAGGCAAGCCCAAAAGGCAAATCATGTTCTAGGCCACATCATGAGGAGTGTGGACAGCAGGTTGAGAAGTGATTCTTCCAATTTACTCTGCTCTTTTGAGACCCCCACCTTGAATACTGTGTCCAGTTCTGGTGTCTCCATCATAAGAAGGACACAGTGCTGTTGGAGCGAGTCCAGAGGAGGGCCACAAAGATGATCCAAGGGTTGGAACACCTCTGCTCTGAGGACAGGCTGTGTGAGCTGGGGTTGTTCAGCCTAGAAAAGAGAAAACTCCAGGGAGGACCTCAGACCTGCCTTCCAATGCGTGAAGGGATGCTACAGGAAGTCTAGAGAGGGACTTTTCATAAGGGTGTCTAGCAATAGGAAGAGGAGGGATGGCTTTAACCTGAGGGAGAGTAGATTTAGACTGGATCTTAGGAAGAGGATGGCAAGGCTGCCCAGGGAGGTTGTGGATGCCTTCTCCCCGGGGGGTGTTCAAGGCCAGGGTGAATGAGGCCTTGAGCAGTTGTGTCTAGTTGAGAGGTGTCCCTGCCCATGGCAGGGAGGTTGGAATAGCTGATCTTTAAGGTCCCTTCTAACCTAAGCCATCCAATGATTCTATGATCTTTCCAGGCCAGGCTGCTGTCATGAGCTGGTGAGCCTCATAGCTGACCAGCCGGATGGAAAGATCTTTTTCAGTGGTCAGACATGGAGCACTGCTCTAGGGACTAAAAACACCAACAAAAGACACACAGGTCTAACCCATGAGCCACTGTGATTCAGCCCAGTTGTGAAACACTGCAAACCACCAGGCTGCACTGGATGTGCCATGCACAGGCTAATGGAGAAACAGCCAAAGTGCTGGTCTATGAGTACAAACATACCAGTAACAGCAGAGCAGTCACACTCCAAAGGACCTCTTCCCACACAGGAACATCCCAGGCTGGGGAAGCTCTTGGTCACTGTATTGTGCTTCCAGCCCTGCAATGGAGCTCAGCAGAGATCTCCAGGAAAGTGCCTTGCAGCAGCCTGAAACTCTGCTGCATCTGCTTAACAGCCCAGATGTGCACCATGGCACCAAGCTGCCCTCTGCAGGAAATGCTGACCCACAAGTGACCATTTAATCTCCTTCTTTATCCAATTTGATTCAGCCACGTGGCATCTGCCTTCCATCGTGCTGCCACAAACAGGCACACAGCCAGCTCTTGCCTAACAGTGAGCACTGGGACCAGCGCACACTGCGGCAGCGCAGGCTGGCTGGGTGCTGCTTGGAAATCATGCTGAGCCTCCAAAGGCAGAGCAGCCAGGCAAGGTGCTAGTGACAGCCCAGGGCTCTGACCTCCGTGGTACTCCAACACTTCATGAAAGTCCCAAAGGGTGTGCATTCCAGAGTGGAGCAATGCACAGAAAATACCTAGCTCCAGTGATGCTGTGCACATTTCAGGAGGGAAGAAAAAACGCTCAGGGCAATGCAGTCACAGTGATTTAGTAGGAAACAGATTAAAGACAGACACATGAGTGCATCTGTGTCCCAGCAGTTATGCCATACACATTTATAGGTAGATAAATATCTGGCAAAAATCCCTCTCTCCCCTCTGAAAGGTTATAAATCATGGGAAAGGCTATTACTCATCCTGCAGTCCACTCATTACATCCAAAGCTGTGTCAGAAGGTTACCAAACAGTGTACATCAGGAAGACTCGTGGGCTTTATCTCACCCCTGGGATGCATATACCACAGGGCAGTCTGTGAAAGAGGACTCAGGGAATGCATATTTGTCCCAGACATGGTTAAGGCAAGCCAAATGGCAGGAATCTGGATGGTTTTCCCAAAGCCCATGTGTTTGTGCAGCCTTATTTTGACTCATCAGTATCTCCAGCATGCAAATAGCTTAAGAGCCTTAGGGGCATTTACCTAAGGCTAGAGACCTTGGCCAGTACTGATGGATGGTCAATCCACAAAAAAGTAAACCAGCTGTCAGTAGAAGTGAGTTTTGAACTCCAGGTTGTTTCATTTCCAGCTGAGCAAATTTTCTCTTATTTTATAGGATACAGAGAGAACATACTCTCTGGTGCCTAAGCACCACTTCTTGTCCCTGCAATACAACAGAACAAATAACCTAATCAGGCCAAAATGCAAAGAATGCTGAAAAACTGGGAACACTCAGGATGTAGTTAGAGAACATTAAAATCTCCCCTGTAGCCTAGGGAGGCTGGTATTGCTGCTCCAATCAAAGTGCTTAGGGGCAGATGATTATGCCCAGTTGGAGAGACATCACCTGGAGAGGGAAGAAGTTATAAAACCTATGGAAGGAGATACACAAGTGGGGAAAGGCAGAACTGGAAGTGACACAAAGAAGCAAGGAGAAGGTGAATGTTATTGGGCTCTTTTTATGGCAGTGGGAATGAAGAAGCAAGGCAACATAAGCTAGTGCTGGTTAGAGAAGCAGAGCATGTGTTTTACAGTCTTTTCTTTCCTGAGATCATCCCCCTGCACTTTCTACTTCATCAGAGAAACCCAATCTCAGGGGCCTCCTCACAACCATTACACAGGAAAATAGCTGGATCCAACCCAAACAGAAAATGGAGCCATGCTATGGTAGCAAACCTCCTGCCAGCTTCAGAGGAGATTGCAGTATTTGCCCTGTAGGTTTCTGATCCTCCTAAACACACACAGAGCAGCTCAGTTACATGCACACACGCATTTGTACACTTTGTGTTTGCAAATGATTTCTGATGTAGAGCCTCTCAGACTGCTCTGGGGAAATCCACAAGCTTGTAGCCTTCCCTGCATCCCTCTTGGATTACCACAACAATAACAACTCCTGAAGAGTCCCAGCAGCTTAGTTTGCTTTCCCACTGACAGACGCACGGCAGACACAGGCTTCTAGTCGAAGCTCCTCTTCTTACTAAGTTGCACAGAATTATTTCTGGTATTCTTCCTGCCATTCATGCTCACTTAACAGGTCTACAACCACAGGCTCTCCACTCCAGTTGGTTTGCTATAGCAATTGATGCATGGGATAGTGACTGGTTCAGGCTTTCAGGCCATTCTGCATGAACCTCCTCCATGCCTGTGCTGCTTAAAGAACAAACACCATGGGTGTGACTGCCCTGTTGTGAAGTGACCTTGAAAGAGACCAATTGAAATAACAGATTCTGGACTGGAATCAGTGGAGAAGACTCTAAAACGTTTACAATACTCTAATGCTGCATTCAGTCTTGCCAGGCTCAGCTTCTGTTGGCAGATGGATCTTTTTCTTGCCTCCTCCCCATCTCCTTCTCCCTCCCCCCCCTTTTTTTTTTTACAGAAGGGAGAAGAAACACAACAGCAAAACCTTAAGTTCTCAAAGCCAAACAAAGCGTAGGTTCCTCCTGAAATATACCTGGGAGTAAGGTGGCTTTTTTGATGCCTGGTGGGGGTGGACCTCTTATGTCAGTTTCCCTCCAGGGCATCACATACCCTATGTGGTATGCCCCACTTGGACATGTATTTTCACGCATAAAAGCTCAAGAGTTATGCAGTCTTCATTTATCAAACACAGTTGAATTTGGGAATGAAGTTTAAATGTCACAGAGTGCATCTCATGGACTTATAAACAGAGCTTACACAGGTAATTACTGATGCTTAGGGAAGCAAGCTAGAAAGAAGGATATCTTTCAGTTTTATTAAAATACAGCTTGGGACAGGTTTTGAACAGCTTTCCAGACAAATTAATTGAAGGTGGAAAGCAAAAATAGCCTGCAGAAGGAAGAGTAACTGAGTTTCCAGAAAGCTTTTGTTTATTATAAAGAGACTAATTACTGTTTTGGTAGTCATTACACAGCTCGTAATAAATTTCTGCTATATTGCTTATTTTTAAAGATTCCTAATTTTTTCAAAATATGCTTTTGCATAGTTGAGCACCTTAGTTACAGATCTCTTTTTGCTTCTCCTCCTGTTCAATTTAGCCAGAAACAGTTCTTGCTCAATCAAGCTTTTCTACAACTCAGACCCAATATAGTATCACCTCTTGGAGGTTTTGTGATTATTGGATCAAGAAATGTCTTGGGGATTACAAACAGAAATGTCTGAGCCTTTCCTATTATCAGAGATGTTTATTCTCATTCTTCAGTCTATGTCTGGACAGCTCTTTTCCCTTGGTATTTAACAGACTACCATCACAAAAATCTCAGCCCCTGTCCAGATGCACCCTGGGGAGCCAGAGTAGACATTCTATCCTATCGTTTGCACAGCTCCACCTAAAATCACTGTCAAGGCTAAGGGGAGCACTTATTGCTGTCTTCAGCCACCTCATGGAAATGTACAGCAAAGAGATAGACTCTTCTCAAAGGTGCATGGTCCTAAGGTTCTAAGACAAGGAGCAAATTGGAACACAAGAAATTCTGATTAGAAATCAGAAAAAAAACCCCACATTTTTACCATGAGGAGGTTAAATATTGGACCAAGGGTCCAGAGAGGTGAGTAGAATAACTGTCCTTGGAGATACCCAGCTCTCAGCTGGACAAGGTCCAGAGCAACCTGATCGAGTTGGATCTGCTTGAGGAAGAGGTTGGACAAAATAGCCTCCAGAGGTCCCTGCATCCTAAATTATTCTGTGATTGTGTGATTTGTTTGATCTGAACTAAAACACTCAGTATTGTCAGCTTCACCTGACATTTGCACCACATGCCTCAGCACACCTCCAAGAAAAAGGTGTGAGAAGAATCTCTTGAATAGCTGCAGGATAGTAAGGTGAGGGTCTCTCCTGCAGATTTTTGCATGTCAGCAAGAAGGGCAATAAATAAATCCATAAGGACTAGGGAAGAGAACAATGGTGGTAGCTAGGCCAGGTCATGGCAGTTTAGCAAACTGGATTTTACATGGAAGTCCTCACTGCAGGCTATGGGAGCTGTAGAAATGGTTTGGGGTTTTTTTCTTAGAAATTATGTAGCTATCCTGTCTATAAAGAAAAATTTCCAAATGTGGGTTAAATGTAGGTGACAGCACTTCTACTCTCATATGTCAGAGGAGGCTATGAACTGGTTTTTCCCATCTAGCTGAATCCTATGCATGTTTTCCCAGGCAGAGTTTCTTTCTTTTAATCTGATGTGGAATAAAATTGCCTTCAAACACAGAACTTTTTACATGAGGGTTATCTTCTCTGCCAGCCAGCCCAAGGGTTTCTGAAGCTGGTTTCTAAGGATATGGACAGCACATAGTCCTTTCTGTGACAGAAAAGACAAAAGTTTGTATGCAAAGACAGTTTCAGTTTTCTGTTTCCCCAGATTTTCTCCTTGGGCACTGCAATAATTTCCCATTGTTGGAGATTTAAAAATCAAGATGGGCTATTTCTTCTCCAGTTCTTGCACAGCTATTAACTTTCAAGTGAGAATTTCATTGAGGGAACTCATTTCTGTTATTACAGAGAAGTTCAGAGTAGACTAGCCCAATAACCCCCTCTGGCCTTAAATTTTGTAAGACTTCACCTTTCTTCAATGTTAAGGAAATGTTGCTCTTTTTTATATGCTAAAATGTGAACTCTTTGGGGCAAGAAATGCATTTGCTTCACTTCTTAGTGAATGCTTGACATACTGACATCCTCTAAAGGTTACCACAGTATTAAAATTAATGGTCTAGAGGCCAAAAGCACCCATAACTTTATTTCTGCCTCTTGTGCAAACCCTCTCTTTAATTACTTAACTGCTATTTCTCTCTGATATAGTATTTTATTATTACCTACTTTTCTTGAATGCTCATCTGATTCATCTTAATGTTCTATTAATATCACTTGGAATGGGATAACAATCTGCTTGTGCTTCTCCAGCACCTTTCATCCTGAAAGGTCCAAGTGTGCTTAACAAGAGGAACTGGAAAGTAACTCATTCATCAGGCAGAGCAAAGTCACACAAGATATCAGGCTGAGAAGATTACCTGACACAGCTAAAAGTGCTGAGGTGTTTGGAGAGACAGGTTTAGCCCATCGTCCTGTACTTAGAGAAAGTGCAAACCACCCTTTGAGCCTGCATGAAATTGCCATAGTAGGTGCCGATGTGATATGGGTGAAGTGTCAGAAGGATTCCTGAATGGTGTATGTTTTACCTTTATCAGATTCATCCACAGGGCATTCTTTGCTCTCCAAAAGACTGAGAATTGGAGTAAAATTCTATACAAGGTATATCTAAGGACAGGAAACAGTGATGGGAGGCAAGATGATGTAGAAGTTCTCAGGGAAACCACTTCCATCAAAAGTCAAAGAAGTGATCTTCACATCTTGGTTTTGACTCAGCTGAAGCAGGGCAATGCCTGTGCTGGGAAGGTGGAGAAGAAGAGATCACCAAAATGAAAGCAAGAAATGATGATCTGAGCAAGTGTCTGCGCAGCCTGAAAGAAAGTAAATGAAGATCTGGGCACAGCTGGAAAGTAAGAGGAAAGAAGCTCAAGCTGAAGGTAGAGTTAATGCCCCAAGTGTCAGTGCTAGCACGAGAGGAAGGCAGATAAAAGGCAGATATGGAGAAAAATGCTGGATACCTGAAATCTAAGCTGATGCCAAAGCATTCAATAACAGATGTCCAGGAGACAGAGGAGATCTGGGGTTGGACTGAAGCAAATCAATCCTGCAGAGCTAGACTTAAGGGCCGACTGATATAATGAAGGAAGTGGATGGGCTGGAAAAAGATAGGAAGGACAAGGACAAAGGAGCTTTGTGGGACCCCATCAGGGGATTGTGGAGGAAATATGAGCCACCCTATCAATGATAAAGGGGCTGTAGAAGAAGGAGAGAAATGGGTGATGGAGCCAACATTTCAGACAGGACCAGCAAGAGGCATGCAACTGTCAGGAAAGGTCAGCCTTACTGAGAGTAGCTTCAATTTGGAGTAGAGAGCAGACACCTGAATTGAAGTAACCAGGATCAGTTCTCTTCTCCTCCACATGGCTACAAGTGAGCAGTGACAGGAACAGCCCCAGCCATAAGTCTCACCTCTAGCAGCCAAGGGATCCTCAAAGAGAAGCACAGCTGCTCCTCCAGCCTTTTTCTCCCAACCCTCCTCAGGAGTCGAGGCAGAAGTGCTCAAGTCATTAATTACAAGGTTCAATAAAGTTAATGCTTACTGCATCTACAGGCCCACCTGAAAGGAGCTCCTACTGCAGAGCAGAGGACTGTGGAAAAAAGAAGATGCAATTCTGTAGGGCCAAATACAGCTCCTCCACCAAGGCCAACTGCATAATAATGCCAACTGCACAGAGCCAGAATGGAGGAGAACTGGCCAGGAAGCCATTCTGAAGGACATGGAGATTATATGGCATCATGAGTTGAGTAACAATCAATAATGTTCTACTGTTTCACAAATAAATGAATGAATAAATAAATAAAGAGGTCAAACATCACCCTGGAATGTATTGCATATGTTATCTGTTAAAGAGGATTCAAAACGTTTCTGCACTGCTCAGCATTGACAGCAACTCTGCTGGAGAGCTGTTTCCAACTTTAGACTGTACATTTAAAGCAAACTATGGACCATTTGGTGAGAGTCCAGAGGATAACATCAAGGATGATTAGAGGTCTAGAAAACATGCCATGAGAGCAAAGGTAGAATTGGGATTGCTTGGCCTAAAGATGAATAGGGCTTTAGTTGTCACTTGAACTCATAAAGACCTCAGAGGAGGAACATCTACTCTATTTGCATGCAACTACTGGATAATACCTTAAATTATTTACTGCTTGGAAAAAGGGACACAGCAAAAATAATCTGCTGTCCTCCTAATGAGCAGGGCAAGAAGAAATAGGCTGCAGTAAGAAAGATGATCACCCTTAATAACTGTTTAGATCAGTCTTTGCCACCATTTTTGATGGGTAGCCTAACCGATCTCTTGTGTACTGATGCCCAGGTGAATGAATTAAGCAGACGAAGCTAAGCCCACACAGTACCAGAAGTTACAATGGTAGTCACCACAAATGACTTCACAGGCTTCAGCTACAGGAACATCTGCATCCAGTGAGGGTAAATACCTCCAAGTGCTCAGTGCACTACAAACTTTCAAGGTGCTTCTTACAGCGATCTCTTACCTAATGATACATACTTTTTGCATGGAAAAGATGATCTCATGGCCTTATCTTACATGTAAACACACTGACAATCAAGCAATCCTTGGTACACTTCTGCTGAGAGTGACATGGCACAACGGGACATTGCAAAGACAGTTGCAGTCTTTGGCCTCTAAACTGGTAGAATATCAAGGTTTTTTTCCTCTCTCCTGGTCTGCAAAGTTGTTTTGTATGTGAACCTGCTGGTCTAAAACCTCTGTGACTCCATGGTAAAAAATATGGCTGACAGTCCTGTTCTCCGACCGTAATGGAACTTCCTTACAAAGCTGTTCTGCAGAGGAGACAAAACTTTCTCAGGAATCCATTCAAGGCTAAACTACTTCATCCTCCGTGGAGCTTACCCAGTTTTTCCCCAGCACAGCCTGATTTTCCCCAACAGACTCATGGCATTAGATGCAGGAAACAACACATAAAGGCTATTTTTGCTTATCAGTCTCCCATTCTGTACCATTCCTTCCCTCACTCCCGTCCAGGGAAGCAGGTTAAACTTGCATGACTGTTGTGAATGATGACACCACTGTTCAAGCTGCAAGCAGAGGGTGCTTGGATAAGATAGTACATAGAACACAGGAGAACATGCACAGAGTAGTGACAGATAGGATGGGTGGCACCAAGGTCTGATGTGTCAATTGTTTTTTGGCCAAGAAGAGGAGGTGAAAGAAAACCACCAAAGAGAGTAAAGAAGAAGCGACACAACAGAAGAAAAGATGCATGAGGGTTTCAGGATCCAAGCCCTATAACTTGAACCAGTCTGCCCACCAACATTTTACCTTAGCTCATCACTTTTTACAGAGGGGTATGAGGATAGCCCATTTATTATCCACACAAAATTCCAGGTCTTGTTGGATTTTTCCTCACCAGAAGAAAGTCATCACTCATCACTCTCCACTGCCAACAATGTAATCTGTTCCACTGTAACCAGGGATACATCTGAAAAGGATAAAAGGTCAGTCGTGAAAAGATGGGGGAAGCTAAGAAAGTCTTCAGCATCAAGCAATTAATTTTAGGTAAGTAACCCTGACTAACAAAGGAAAAGAAGAAAGACAAAGTTAGGAAGCTATTCTGTGAGTATTACTTGAGTCTGGTTACCTTTCTTTTTTGTTTGGTTTGGTTTGGTTTGGTTTGGTTTGCTCTGTCCTGCATGGATTCCACCTACAGTGTACAGCACAGCCAATGCTATTGTCCCTTCCACAACATTTCTAGGTTTACAGGATGTTTTTACGTTTCCTCTTCTTCATCCAACTAGCTTTCATGAAACTTCTAGGAATATAATGCCTTCCAGGTCTCTACTCTGCCAAACCTGGCTGAAATCAGCCACTAGACTTAGAGAAGGGCTGATGAACACTGCATGGCTTTAGTCCTTTAGCAATCAGCTAATAAAAGGGATGGAGTGTCCACAGATATGGACCAACAGGGCTTACAGTCTACCTTATTATTTTACTCCAGTCCTGCGAGCAATGATAACATGCAGCAGAAACATAGGACACACAGCATTGCAGATTTTTGGCACAAACATATTTCTGACTTCTGGACTGGGCTAATGTTGAATGGAAAATTACCAACATGAGTAAAAGACTGCCACAGAGGAGGCCCTTGCTGTGAAAGGATTTTTGCTTGAAAGACAACCTGAATGCAACTCAATTTTGTATGAACAGAGCCCTTCCAGGAGCAAGTATTGCCTTTGGAAAGAACAGTGACTCTACAGATGCTAACAATGGAGCAACATGTTTTTTGCATTGCTTGTTCTGTCACTAACTGACACCAGCCACTGTTAATCATGGCCTGAAATGTATATTTAAGAAACAGTGACACAAACACAGATAAGTTTCTTCATGAATCCTTTCATACAGGAAAAAGGGAGAGGAAAGAAAAGAAAGACTGCTCCTCAGGCTAGCTAGTGGCACTGAAATAAATGGGTCAGGCATCAGAATTTCAGCAGGCACAAAAGGTGAAAACTCTGTCTCCTGGAGCAATTAAAAGTCAATGGGATTAGTGGCCTTCACTATTATTTATAGAAACCCTGCTGTGTGCACAACATTATTGAAATACAGGGGTCAAGTGCCTGCTACTGGATGCCTACCCTTTTGCTGTTGAAGTTAATGGGAACTTTGCCAATCAACTCTGTGGCAACAGAGTCTAAATCTAAAATAGATGACATCCTGGACTCCATTCAGTTGATGCCTCAAGCAGAGCTTTTGGCAAAGCCAAAAATGCTCTGCCTGCACAGTACAGATTTGATCCTGGGACAGAGAGGTGGACTGAATGTCACGGGAAGCATCTTCCCTTCCTTTCTGTCATAAATTACAATATACAGATTGAAGTCTTAAAGGCTGCATCCTGGCATCTCTTAGTCTTCAGTTTTAACAGGACTGGCTGTTTTCCAGTGAATGAATCTCCTTCTAATACTAAGTAAATGAATCCTGTGGGAACACATCTGTGAAAAGGACATGGATGGGAAGCCTGCACCATGATTACATGATTCAACATGTTTGAAAACAGTGTCCTGATGGTGTATCTGGTTTGGACAGACCCCACCAAACACCAGCATTTCCCTTTCTGAGTTTCCTTGGCTTTGGATGTGCTTGTGATGATAGCTGCACAGCTGTTTCTTCTTCTGCTCATGAATTATCACACTCAAGCTCTGAATTCTCTTACAGGTTACCTCTTCTCTTCTTTGTCCCACTCCAGAAAAGAAATACCCAATTCTCCTCATTCTTACAACATTGTAAATCAGAAATCAGGCATCCCAGAGATTTCTTCCACTCATCTGTGCTGCTGAGTCTGTAGGGTGGCAGTATTTCCTGGCTTAGTGCATGCCTTCTCTGCCGACACTACCCAGGCAGGAGGCTAATGATGGCTTTTGCCCGTGCCTATATTTGTTAACAGGAATGAGGCTGAGATTCTCACAAGTTATTTCAAGCAAGGCACGCTAATAACCAGACATTTGATGGTACTAATCATTCACTGATCCTACACAGGGATCTCAAGGATGGCATGCTAATCCAGACTGAAAAAAAGTCACCTTAGCTCTAGAGAGGTCCTGAGTACGGCAAGTGCCTACAGGGTGAAGATACTACATTGCATGTGCTTGAAATCCAGACACGCACCTGAAGAGCGATGGACCTCACTGGCCCTTTACAAAGAGCTACTGAGGGCTAGTACCCAGTGCATAGAATCACAGAATCACAGAATCATCAAGGTTGGAAGAGACCTCAAAGATCATCAAGTCCAACCTGTCACCACAGAGCTCATGACTAAACCATGGCACCAAGTGCCACATCCAATCCCCTCTTGAACACCTCCAGGGATGGTGACTCCACCACCTCCCTGGGCAGCCCATTCCAATGGCTAACATGCATGTCCTAATATCCATTATAAGCTGTCTTCCCTTCCAATTTCCTTAAAGGTCTTCATGGTCTCATATTCATGAGCTGATGTCCCTGAAGGCTGGAGGGACTTGGCAGGAATGATAGCATATTTTCAAACATGTCTACTGAATACCATGCTAAGTCCAAGCTAGCAACCTGAAGGAAGAAGAGTGCACAGTCTGTTCTCTCTGATCCTCCTTAGCCAACCAATCCTATCTGCACTGGCTTTTCAAATATCCATTTTTGCAGCACTTTTCCCCCAGAACAGAGACACAGAGAAATGCAGACAGGAACTGACAGGTAAGAGAAGATGTACAGGCACGCTGACAACCCAACAAGCACTCCTTGAGACACACGGATTTCCAAATTATCTCAGTTTCATTTAGGAACACTTTTCTATTTATTTTCAGCACAGTTAGCACCGCCTCTGAGATCCTAAACTCTACAGTACTGCTAACTCCTTGTGACATGGGCAAATAGCTTATCTGCTGACGTGAAAGGACTTCTCCCCCACGTCTTTTCCTGCTACTCTCTCTGACTTGCCTTCAACTTGGAACCATCCCAAATGCTGTGAAACATTTGTGAGAGCAGAGCTCATCTTAGCTTCTTTCTCTTTCAGAACATTGTCAGAAATCCAGGAAAACAGACAAAAATCTGTAAACACTGAGCAGTATCTAGAACAGAAAAAAATACTCCAGCATCTTTCTTTCTCACTTCCTTCACAGAGCCTTGCTGTTCATTCCAGGGTCTCAGAATTAGCTGACACAGGGGTGCAGGACCTTCAGTCAGTGAAATCTTTGAAAATGCCGAGCAAGTCCTTGAAAGGCAATGCTATTACCAAGCACAGAGTTCAGACCACCAGCTTTCATTCTGTTAAGCTCTCTTTTTCAATAAAGACAATTGCCTCTTTCAACTACCAGTCCTGAGAAGAGCTTGCTCTCTGTGGCCTCCAAATGGGAGTCCAGATGCTGTGATCACCTGGTCATCAAGTCCATTCTTTGTCTGAATCTCTGGTTTCTCCCAGGTAACATGCAACAAACAGAACAGTTTGACAATAGTGAGCTTTGGTCCTTCCTATGGACCTCAGCACATTTTTAAATTAAAGAATCAGCTTACCCATAATAACCACAGACAAACATGAGGAGCTTAAGATATAAGCAATTCAGTAGCCTGACATACCGTGTGTGTTGGGCAATCATAAATTAAAACTGAAAATCCCTACTGATTTTGTTTTGCAGTAGATATTAAATGAAACCTACTTGTGAAGCCAGATTAGTAAGAAACCTTTTTGACTGTTGTGGTAGTTTGTTTTGTTTTGTTGTTTGGGTGGGTTTTTTTTAATCAAAAAGGATTAAAACATCTTTTGGAGACTCACTGTCATTTTATCTGAGTAAATAAGCTTGGAGCACCTAACAGTCAATTCATAATGAGGGCTTTTGTTCTTGGTACTGTGATGCAGCCCTGCAAATTTGCCCACAGCTGCAGCAGTTTCAGATGTTTTTGACAGGTAAATAAAACACTGATTATATCTGCCATTGTTATTAATCTGTAAAGAACTAGCAATTCTATGTTGTTTCCAAGTGGATAAATTTTCCTGATCTTGGCAGGGGTAGTACGGAATAATGTGTGTCTATGACATTTACAGTTGTGAGGGCCCAAAACTCAAAAGTATCTTTGCTCAGCCATTGAGTTGGAAAATGAATGGGAATTAAAGGCTAAACTGGTAATAATCACTATAGTTAAAAAAGAACAAGGAATTTGGGATTTAGCCCTACCAAAGTTTTATTTCAGTAAGGGCCAAATAAACCAAATAGCAGGACTTGACATCAGCTGCACTGATTCAGTTCCCAGTTATTCAGAACTGTACTTCTAGGAGGCTGTGTCAGTATCTGGCTGTGCTTTAAAACCTCATGATTTGGGCCTACCATAATGACTTGTGCTTCCCAGCTGCTGCAGGGCAAAGAGTTTCAGATACTCCTCAAACCATGCTGGTGAAGAAAAAACTACTTGCAGAATTAGATACTGCTCAAGGACAAGTGGCAGAATCCAGCTGTAAGTGTCTTATTATACTGGTCAGAAACTGTGAGAAGCAAACAAGAGAAATCCTGGTGAAACTCTATTAGATGCCAGTCACGTCTGCTCTGCTTCTCACTCAGGTAGGCTGACAGATGGTCAGCAAATAGTCTCACTTTTACAATGCAACCTACACAGGTTTTCAGTGTGAAAATTAGCATCCAATTATTTTCAAGCACTAATGTTCTCCAAGGAAGTGAGTTGCCTCTATTTTAATCCTGCTCAGGTTCTATTTGCTCAGACATGTAAACCAATCTTGCAGGTACTACGTCTCCTGTACACAGGCAGAATAGCAAGCCAGGGAAGAGTACTGGAAATGTGGAATAATGTAAATTCCCAGGGAGTGAGTTGCATGGCTTCCAACTTTTAGAAGAGAAGGGGAGGAGACAGTCAAGTGAGGATGGCATAGAGCATCTCCAGAAAATAATGATTTCCACCACCCTTATCTAAAAGCCTATGGTGAAAATTAAATCTCACAGCTATCAGTCAACTGCCTAAACTGTTAGAGAAGGCTACAGTTCATTGAGCTCTGATCTACAGGGCCCTTGGTATGACACATCCAGCAGGGTTGAGGATATGTGGATATTCAGATGAGTTGGTGGCAGACCCTGCAATTCCCATAGAAGAATAGGAACCCATTCCCCACCTCCCCACGCCCTATCACCATCATCCTTGGACTGACACAAGGGAAGGCATAATTACTGCATTACAGACATGGGCAGCCTTGGGACAGGCAGAATGTATGACAGAGCGTGGCCACTCAGATAAACACTGGCTTTCCTTAGGAGAGTACACAGGTCCATGAAGGGGAAAGAAGAAATTAAACAAACCCTGTTTTTCTCAAGATTTCACCATATCACCTTATGTGCCAGGATCTGTGCCTAAAACAGAAATTAGCATCAGCCAAATCCAACCTCACAACTCATTCTTGTGCACTGATCTCTTACTGTAACAGGACTATCCTGAGCAAAAATGGTTATCTGCACAAGCAGAGGTCTGTAGCCTTCCTTGCTGCCTGCAGCCGTGTCATGTTAAGTACAAATGTTGCTACGTACTGGTGTTCCATCACTGAATGGAAGTTGCCAGCCTGAAAATACGTTAACTTTTAATTGTCATTAAATAGGGAAAATAATGCACCTTATGTTCTAGTGAGGTTGCATTTGTTTAATTCTCCTGTGTGGTAAAGGGAAACTTCACTGGCCTAATCTCAGTCTGTATCAAGTACCATCTCAAGCCTGCAGCTTCAGCATGCACAACTGCAGCCAGCAGTTTTTCTCCTCCAACTAGTGCAACCGGGAGCATGGGAACAGTGGCAAAACTGCAGAGCTCCTGCTAGCTATCCCCTGGGAAGCACTGATGAGGTGAGGCTGCCTCCTGCCACAGGTTTATCATACCACAAAGGCACGGCTCTGAGGCTGAGCATGGGCACCTAGGGTAAGGCTGGCAGGGAGCAGAGAGGGGCAGAGCAGGCCTCCACCTCGCATTTCCCTGGGAAACACCTCCGAGGTGCAGAATCCTGAACCTCCAAGGCCCGGGCAAAGGGCGAGCCCCTCTGGGTTTGAGGTCCTGCTCCGGGCAATGGGGAGACCTCCGAGCGCAGCAGCATCGGTTCCTGCAGGGCGAAGCATCACTGCTAGCGGGCGAGCCGGGCTCCTGCCGCGGCCTGTCGCCGTGCCCCCGCCCCGGTGCCCGGCACCCTCCGCAGGCTCACCTGCTCGGGCCCCTGGAAGCAGATCCTGCAGAGCGGGGTGCGGATGCCGCTGTCGACGCTGCTGCCCAGCGAGTAACGGTCCTCCGCCTTGCCCTTGCCGAAGTCATCCGAGGAGGTGCTGCTGGGCAGAGAGGCGGGCGGCTCCCCAGCAGGGCTGCCCCACTCCTCGGCGCCCGGGCTGCCCACTCCGCCGCCGCCCGCTGCCGCCCGCCAGCCGGGCCCGCGCCCCCCGGGCGGTGCGGCCCCCCCCGGGCCGCCTGCCGCCGCCTCAGCTCCGCCGGGCATGGGGAGCGGCGGCGGCGGGGAGGGCGGCGGCGGGGCGGGGGGTCTCCGCAGCAGGAAGACCTTCAGGTCATTGAAGAGCATGCGGCAGCGGCACTTGAGGAGGCCTTGGTTTCGCAACATCTGTCTCGGACGGAGGAGCCCGCAGCAGCAGTAGCAGAAAATGCCCGCGCCGGGTGGTATTAACATGTGCCTTTCCTTGGCAGGCGGGGACGGGCTGGGAAAGAAAAGAGCAGGAGCCGGGCGGCCCGCGGCCGGGGGGGCTCTGCTGCGGCCTCAGTGCCTGGGATGGGGGGCTGCTGCGCTGGCTGGCGGGGAAAGGACAAAAGCAAAGCCGGGGGGCGAGGGGCTTAAATCCCCGACAGCCCGCTGGAATCCGGCGAGGATGACAACTGGGAAAAAAATAAAAAAAAAATCCAAACCCAAAACCTAAAACGCCAAACCCCCCCCGCCTCTGCGCTCCTGGGGGATTCTCAACCCCCCTCCACAAGTTTGTTTAGAAATCAGCGGGAGGAGGAAATAAATCTCCCACGCCCGAGGGTCCGGGGGCGCGGGCGGCGGGCTCGGCAGAAAGCCCTGGTCGGCTCTCCCAACTCCTAAGCCTGTAAAAAAGAAGGGTCCACGTCTCCGGTGGGTGTGGGGAGAAGGGAGAATATGGTTCTCTCGACAGTATTTGGCATCTCAAGTAATTTTCCTTTTTCTTCGATTTTTTTAAAATATTTTTTTCTTTCAATTAAAAAATAAAACCCGATCACACGAGACCCGGTGTGCACCCAGACAAAATAGCAGCCGGTCTGGTTATCAAAATGCAAAATTGGTAGCTGTTGTTATTATCAAAATTGCCTCTTTGACAAAAAAAGACCTTCACATTGTTTGTGGGAAAACACCCTACGTTTCCAACACTGTATTCCCAGGTGGCTTCAGATTTTCCCGTTGCCTTTAAAAGATTTCACTGTAAATATTAAAAGTCCTGAATGAAATAACTAGCATTCAATGAGCTTAATCCCAGATGCACTGAGATAAATATATTTTTATATATATAATATATATCATATATATCATATATATTTTAATATATATTTATATATTCTGACCTTCTCTATTCCAACAGCTGTCTGGACCACACCAAAAACAAAAAAAAAATCAAAGCGAAATTGGTGAGGGGAGGCGGCTGTATTATTCCCTAAGCTGTTACCATCCTGGACCAAAAAAACCCCATCGAAATAGGATCTATTCTTCGCATGTAATTGACCGGGGAAACGTGGATCTTACATGGTCACGTTTCTTTTCCTCCTTTCACAAAACAGGAACGTCATCAAACGCATTGGCAGCTTGTACAGACCATTGTGGATGGCGAGGCGGCCAGGGCTCTATCAGCAATTGCAGGGACCTCCTTTTGATGCATTGGACGAGGCAGCTTCTTTCTCTCCACCACCGTCCCCACCTTCATTTTCCTCCCCTTCTGTCCTCCTCCTCTGACTGTTGTTCTCTCTCACAGGCATTGACATTCAACCATCGCAAGTCTGTCGCACTCTCGCTAGCAGAAATGAAAAAAGAAATCGGAACAGATAATTCTCTTCTTCCTCCTAAAAGGCTCTGATGGAGCACAATGCGCCAGACACACGGGGCAGCATGGCTTATTTTTCGTGCGGCTCCTGCCGCTTTGGCAACATCGAGCTGGTGTGTGCGTGTGTGCCTTTCTCTCTCAGCAGCAGGCTCCTCTCTGCTCTCCCATCCGGCTTGCCGTGATGATGTTGCTGTTGCTATCTCCCTTGGATGCAATGGGGAAGGCAAATCGTTTGCAGTGCAAGCGAGGATTTGCAGGAAGGGAGGGTGTAACGTGGCCGCACTCTCCTCCCTCCCCCGCTTTCAAAAAAAAGGCAAAAAGCAAAAAGGCAGGGTGGAGAGGTGGGGGGGGAGGGAAGGGGGGGAAATCGAAGGGAGAAATGGGGCCCTCCCCAAGCTTTGATGCCCCGGGCTGCCGGTTGCCTGCAAGAGCCCACGCCGGGGAGGACGGGAGGAGGGGCGGGGGAAGGGGCTGGGCGGCCGCTGCGGCTTCAGCACCAGGAGCGGCGGACAGCTCCAGCGGGCGGGGCGCGGCGGCTCCGCGCTGATCCGCTCTGCGCTGCGCGCCCCCGCCAGCCGTCCCCCGCCACCCCCGGGAGCCCCACCGCCGGCCCTGTTGAGCGGGCCTCGCCGCTTCGCAGGAGCCGGAAGGCAGCAGCGAGGCTCCGCAAGCTGCCGAACGCGAGACTTCTGCGCTCCAACGTGTTCTGAGGCCGGCTTTCACCTGCCACCGCCCGTCGCGGGGACCGATGGAATACGGGAACTTCCCGGGGCAGGTGGCAGCGATCGAGTGTTCAATCGTCTCTCGGGCAATGATGCCTGCTTCACAGGTTCCCAGCAGGAAGCCGAAATCCCACTAACAAACTTTTCCCCTAGCAGATTAATTAGTTGCAGAGAATTTCATGGTTTAATAGCTATGATAATCAATATTTTTTCATCTCCAGCAGCGTTTGCTTGCTGATAGATTTGTTTTGTTTCATTAGCATATATTTCAGTAGAAATATCGTTCCATGTAGCCCAGTGAAGGGTAAATATGACTGAACACTAATGCTTGATTAAAGACTTGCTGAAAATAACCAAGGGCAGCCAAAACTGATAGTTTTTACTCTCTTCAGCCTGACAGTTTTAAGTAGCAGTTGTTGGAGTCCATTAGCTTTTCTCTGCAAGCATCAGCAGAAGTGTCTTTCTCCACACTGCCCTGCTATGTGTGTCTATGCCGCCCTGTTCAGCTTCCAAATACAAGGGGAAAATTGTCTCGCCATTGGGATCTTGTCTTTGCCACTGCAGCTGGAACAGCTGAAAAAGGTGCTGGGTTTGTTATGGGCCAGAAGTATTAACAATACAGTTCTGAAGGCTTCTAGTCCATGCAATCTGCCTAATGTCAGTGTAATGTCTCAGATCAGGGACCAGATGGCACCTGCCAGATAGGATGCACCTTGTGGTGGCACAGAGCTGGGCCTGGATATGACTTCATGTCAGCGCCATTGAAATTTCAGGGTCATTAATTTGGTTTGTCCATAGGGTTTCATCAGACTTCTGCTTCAGTAGGATATAGCACACACCAATGCCCAGGCAGGGCTGTCCAGCTGATCTTGTGTCTGGTGTCTTCACTGGCAATGACTCCAGAATTACAGCTGATACACAATCTAATGTCACTCCAAACTGTGTTTGGCCTTAGAGGATGATTTGAAATTGTCTCCCTTAGAAGAAGACATAGCATGTGGTAACCGCTGTGCCAGGATCAGCAGAGGAATCTGTGTTGTTGCCTAATTAAAACGGGAGTAAAACTGAGTATTCGCTACAGAAAATTGAAATCTGCACATAAAATTAATTTCCAGCAAATAAATGACACATTGGGATGCTCTAAACCTAAAACACTCATCTCTTCAGCCTGCCATTTCTCAGAAAAGCTGGGCAGATTTGCCACGTGACTCTACAACATATGTAAGGCTTCTGAGAATTTCACATGTCTAATGGAGTCATTAGAGAAATAATAATGGAAAGAGCATTTGAGGGACTTCCTGAGCATGAGACAGGCTGGCTAGAGGCTGAGTCTCTGTGCCCATGTTCTAGGACAGCTTTCCACCTCCCCTGCTTTTTATTGCCCTCATCTTCTTGTCTTGATGACAACATTTTTAGAACGATTCCATCAATAACAGAATTGGGAGAAAAATACATTGTCGTCATCCTTTGCTTGTGTAAAGCATCTTTCATTCTTCAGTCCTGCCCATGCCTGGTTTTACAGAAAGGGTATGCTCAAGGTAGAGGAGATCTTTGTGTTATACTCTGGGTTTTAACGTATGGGCTGTGTGCCCAGAGAGTTGAATGGCTGATAAACATGACAAAATAAATAAACCAAATCATAAATCGGAGGTGTTCCATACACTTCCCAGAGGTAAGTGGGTACTATTATTCCTCTTTTGTCAAATGGGACAGCAGCCAATGTTTTCACACTTGGATGCTGTTTCTAGGTCTCTTGGTATGGACCAAGGTGCCTTGCTTAAAATTCTTGCACTGAAAAGAGCTGGCCCAAGACACTGGTGAGATCCCAGTAAGAGCAAGGAGCCATCAGGAAGCCAATGCAGCCATCCTACCTTTGCTCCTGTTACATTTTGGAACTAAAATTTAGTTGTAGATAAAGTTTTCCTGAGGCTTCAGACAGTTTGACAAGGGTGGACTCCTCAGAGTTCACATTATAATAATGATAAGTCCATCTAATTCAATTGGTCTGAAGAATAGCTTATATCTTGCAGCAGAGTTTGTTCTCTTTGCCCACTCACTCTTTGCTGCTCCACTTCCGGGATTAGGGCTGTGCTATCCTCCCTCTGACCTTGGGCTTCTCTATTTTACTTCTCTAAAGGTATGGGGTGGGGGCGAGGGGGACTGTCTGGTTTGTACAGCTGTCTTAGGGCCCTTTTTCCCCAAGAGGGGACAAAGAGCTGAACCAAAGGTACAGGGGGGTCTTGTGCTGTTGTTATGATTTATATATGCATATATGTATATATATATATGTATGTATATATATATATATATATATATGTATATATAATATGTAAATGCACTCTCTGTATGTTTATTTCTTATTCTACTGTTATATTTAGTTTCTTTTGTAAATACAATTCCATTTTTACTTCCAAGGTCCGAGTGTGGTGAGATTTGCACTCTGGAGCAGATTTCCGAAAAATAAGTTATTAGGAGGATCTAATTCAACCCATAACAGCTTCACAGGAAGTAATGTGCAGGAAATGATGGGCAACACCTTATCCTTCTGCAGAAGGGTGCTCTCTGAGAGTTTTGATGGTGTTTGTCTTGAGCCCACTAATGGTCATGAAGTTAACATAGGGAGGAAACATACAGCAGGCATCAGCACTGGTACACACTACCCCTGCCCTCCACAGGTACAGAAAGAGCAAAAAAAACCCCATGGATCCATCAGCTGAGAGTGGAGAACTGATTCCTCTTGATTGGCTACATATGAGCTACTGACTGAGAAACTGGAAAAGATGCCAGGGATCTGACTGCTGTCCTGCATGCCTGTTTGTTACAGATCTTGCATCAGGATGGATTCAGGTGTTAGGCTGCAGATCTGTCTCATGACAGTTATTCTAATTCTGGTTTTCTAGAGCAGAATGTGGGCCTGTTGGCCCTTAGCTACCACCTCAACAAGGGATAAACAAGTATTGCTGTTCATGTGCCTCCTCTTCACCTCTCTTTACAAGTTCAGTACAGAGGGGGTGGAGGAAGGAAGTAGGTGGCTAGAGCTGCAGCAATACCTGATCCTTGGCAGTCTGATATAAAATCATATCAGAAATCTGGGGTTTGGGACAGTGGATTGTTTTGTTTTGTTTTGTTTGTTGTGGGGTTTTTTGTTTGTTGCAGTTTTGGTGGGATTTTGTAATGTTATTAGGTCAGAGATCTAAAAAAATGGCCGAGACAGTGAGAGGGCAAATGCAGCAAGAAAGCTCTGCATGGACTGCAGCTGAACAGCTTGAACACAGCATTGGTCATTGTGCACGATTATATGAGAGACAGACAATATAAATGCTGATGTGGACAGGCAAGATCAGAGAGCCAGAAAGCTGCCAGAGAGAAATCCCTTTGTGTTTTCCATCTCTCAGGAAGTAAACAGTTACCTAAACCCATTTTCATGCCCACCTACTCTGTCAATAGCTGCACTGCGCCTCCTGCTCCACTTACAGCTTTTTAATGGTGCAGAAGAGCTTTGATTGCCATGACGTGGGCCCCATCCCTCTGGCAAACCATTACTTAAGTCCAATCCATTGAAGGTTCCTACTGATCTCTCAGTGATGGGGAGCTGTTCATCAGCTGAGTACCCTCTGATTGCTTGTCACAGCCAGACCTCCTGATTCTTTTTCCTGGATGGAGATATTAAATAAATCTCAGGTGATATAATTACCATAACTGAGTTGACAAAGCTTGTAGGCAGACACACTCAGAGGCTGGAGGGAGCTCTGTCACCTTTACTTTGGTCTTCTTTTCTGGGCAGTTGCAAATGTGCTGAAGCAAAGCATGCTGCTGTTTGGAAGCCAGGCTCAGCAGGTGGGGCTTATCCATCCTTCAAGCATGCAAAAATAATCCATGTATTTATTGGAATGATCTTCTGAAAGGAGATCAGAAATAACTTCTGGAGTGCCGTGGCATATCTGCTGCCTTAGGCCGCAGCAAAACCTCCACAATATTCTGCACGCAGGGAGTCTTTGTCTTATTGCTTTCTTCCCAAGCAGGGACTGAACTTCCACTCACTGTCTTGCTGCAAGCATCATGGTCTCCCTCTGAGCTGATACAGTGCAAATTTTTCTACTTCCATGGCAGTTTGCTGTCTGCTAAGGGAAAAGAAGGAATTATTCTTTTTTGAACAATCAGGCATGTCCCACAACAGGAGCCCAAGCAAAGTCATACAACTGCACATCCTTTTCCTTGGGTTTAGGGAGAAATCCCCAACCCATTACATCCAGCTCTTTGTTTTATTAAGCTTTTCCTGCTAGCAATCTTGAGGCCAGTAAATGTGCAGGAGTATGTGAGAGAGATGACACAATTGCTGATGAGGACAGCCCCCACCTTTCCTCCTTTAGGATATGGATTTCAAATTCAAACTTGCAAAGCTGCAGCACTTCTCTTTAAGGCTAGACAACCCCAAACAGAGAGCTTTCCTGCTAACAAGTCCTACACTAACTCCTACAAAAGGAATTCCTTTTCCCCTTGGGTGACTAGTCAGAACTGTGACTTGAACAGAGCAGCTGCAATAAATGGTGCATTTCAGGATATCTTTGGAAGGCATTTAGCCAAATGCTGAGTGCATTTAACTATCCAGGAATGTAGCATTGTCATGAAATCCCAAACTGAAATGGACTTGGAATTTAGACATTAAGAATAAAAGATGAAGTATATAACCACAAGTCCCTTGGATATCTCCACTGCTCTCCTGAGTCAAGTCAAATTTGTTTCAAATCTCTAATCACATTCTCGGGTGTATGTTATTTTAGTGACATGCAACAGTCCTAGAAGTAGCTCACACTTCTCTGACATGGCATTTAGGGGAAAAAACAACAGTATTAAGCAAGCCCATTAGGGACTGATTCTGAGAGATATGCTGTGCTCTCAAAACAAAGGTGAACTGAGAGGATCTAGCGTGTCATCAGGCATTTCCTTAGCTACCAGGATTCATGATCAGACAGAGTAACACTGTGCAACATCTTATGGGAAGTGATGTGTGGTGACACTATGCCAGGATGTCCAGAAGATGAATCCTGTGTATCCTCTGCTGAGCTGAGATCCTTCTTCACCTACAACTCCTTTTCAGTATAATAAGCATCTCGAATATTTGAGACTGTTTCCCCAAATTATTACAAATTCATATCTTAGGATTTAACATCTTAGGCTACCCAGATAACTACTTTGGTTACAGCAGCTTGTTTCTGGATCAGCAGGCAATTACACACATCCTGCATAAACACAATGCAGACAGTGAAGTCACTTATGAGCCAGATAATCTTCTTAGTTTCATCAGTAGTAGATGGGTTTTCATGTTGGCAGAGACCAGGGTCCTGATATAATGAGAAGACCATTTTAGTTTTCTCCAAAGCATTGCTTAACAGTGCTGTTTTGTCTCTAAATCCTATGTCAGACAAGTGAGAGCTAGTTCTAGGGCTGTTGCATGTCACTAAAATAACATTTAATCCTAAATTTTCTCTTGTCCTGCTGGGGGATTTCAACCACCCCAACACCTGCTGGAAAAGTAACATGGCAAGCTGCAGGCAATCCTGGAGCTTCCTGGAGTGCCTCGATGATAACTTCTTAAGACAAGAAATAGACAGCCCTACCCAAGGAGATGCAATACTGGATTTGATGGTCACCAACACAGGTGAGCTCAACAGGGATGTCAAGACTGGAGGCATCCTGGACTGCAGTGATCACACACTGTTGGAGTTCACAGTCCTGAGGGATACACGACAGGCAAGGAGCATTGTCAGGGCCCTGAATTTTAGAAAAGCAAACTTCTGGCTCTTCAGAAAATTAGTCAAAAGGACCCCCCCGAGAAATGATCCTCAGGGACAAGGGAGCAGAACAGAGCTGTCAGGTCTTTAAGGACACTTTCCACAGAGCAGAAGAGCTCTCAATCCACAGGTGTAAGGAATCAGACAGATAAGGGAAGAGACCAGCATGGCTGAGTTGAGACCTGCTGGTCAGACTAAAAGGCAAGAAGGAACTGCACAGACAGTTCAAGCAAAGACAGGTATCTTGGAAAGAGAATAAGAATGAGGCCTGGTTATGTAGGGATAAGGTCAGGAAGGCCAGGGCACAACGCAGCTGAACTTGAAAAGGGATGCAAAGAATAACAAGGCTTCTAAAGGTATGTTAAGAAAAGGCAAGTTACACAAAATGTACTGCTCTGATGAGCAAGAATGGTGAGGTAGTAGCAACAGGCAAGGAGAAGCATGAGGCTGTCAACAGTGTTTTTGCCTCCATCTTCACTGGCATCTTCTCTCCTCATGCCTCTTAAGTTGAAGGACCACAAGACAGGTAACAGGGGGACAAAGTACCTCCCACTGAAAGTAAGGAACATGAATATACGTAAGTCCATGTGATCTGATGAGATGCATCCCAGAGTCCTGAGGGAATTGGCTGATGCAGTTGCCAAGCCACTCTGCATCCTCAAAGTCATGGAAGTTGGGTGAAGGCCCTGGTGACTGGAAGAAGGGAAACATTACAGCCATTTTTTAAAAGGGTAGAAAGGAGGACCCCAGGTACTACTGACCTGTCAGCCTCACCTCTGTGCATGTGAAGATCAGGGAACAGATCCTAGAAGTTCTGATAAGGCACGTGGAGGACAGGGACATGACTCAAGACAACCATCATGACTTTACTAGGGGCAAGTCCTGCCTCACCAATCTAGTGGCTTTCTACAATGGAGTGACTATATCAATGGACAAGGGAAGGTGTGTCTTCTAACTAGACTTCTGCAAGGCCTTTGACACAGTCCCCCCACAACAACCTTCTCTCAAAGATGGAGAAACATAAATTAGATGGGTGGACTGTTCAGTGGATAAGAAATTGTCTGGATAGTTGCATGCAGAGGGTAGTGGTCAGTGGCTCAATGTCCAGATGGAGGTGGATGACAAGTGGTGTCCCTCAGGGGTCTACACTGGGACCAGTGCTGTTTAGTACCTTCATCAAGGACATAGACAGTGGGATTGAGTGCACCCTCAGCAAGTTTGTAGATGAACCAAAGCTGAGTGGTGCAGTTGACAGGACAGAGGGATAGGATGCCATCCAGACAAACTGGACAAACTGGAGAAGTGGTAGATTTATATTGGACATTAGGAAGAAGTTCTTTACTATGAGGGTTGTGGAACACTGGAACAGGTTGTTCAGGTAGGTTGTGAAGGCTCCATCCCTGTAGACATTCAAGGTCAGGCTTGATGGGGCTCTCAGCAACCTGATCTAGTTGGTGACATCCCTGCTTACTGCAAGGGGTTTGGACCAGATGACCTCTTGGTGTCCCTTCCAAACCAGTGCATTCTGTGATTCTGTAAGTGACCCTCATTGCATGTAGTGGGTCCTGAGAAGAGAGGAGATACTGGAAATCAGAGAAAGACACAGTAAAGAACATTGTAGGATGACATCCTAGTTTCTGCCTGTGATGAAGAAGCACCCATCGCACACATCAGCTCCACATCATTTTCACAGCAGGAGCAGTCAGCAGTTTTCCAGATCTTCCTGGAAACATCAGATACAAAACACCTGTCTAACCTTCAGCTTGTTAAGATCCCGTGTTTCCTCTCTCTGGACCTGAATCTTCTCCAACGCACATCAGAAATACAGGAAAGCTCACAACTGTCACTAATGAGTGCGCAAAGACTTCACTGGCAGATATCACAGTTCTTGTTGACTTCTTCCTGCACCTTTGCACAAAGGACAAGCACAGTGTCTGCTGATGAAAGAATTGAGGGCTCCACCAGGAAGGGATAAGACAGATAAGAGGATAAGTGGAGATTTAAAGGCAGGGTTGTTGGAGATAGAGTGCTGCCAGTGATGAAAGCAGAGAGAAATAGAAGAGCAGTAAGTGGGAAAAATTAATGGATCTACACTAGTGGAAACAGGAGTTGATTTTTGACCACTGCACTTCTAAGGAGGGTCTTCCAATAGTACATCAGAATGGAAGTCTTGTTCTGAAAGGGAGGTCTTGGCCTTGCATGTGGCCCAGAGCATGTGAAGTGAGGGAGTGTTACGTCCAAGTGATAGCCTAGATCTATCACTTCCTAACAGACTTTATGTTAATTAAAGGGAGATTTCAAAACCATAAACATTTCTTACCAAGAGAATTAATTGATTTTAAAGTTTATGCTGTTAAAGGGTTTTGTAACTACACTTTAGGAGGGGAGGATTTTAGGGATGCCAGACACTGAACACCTCCATGGAGATGCTGAGCACCTGTGTTTCCCAGGGGACTGTACCCTTGCTGCTCTTGAGCTGGAAACCACCTCTGGTTCTTGGGGGTCATGCAGCTTTTAATGACTTGGTCCCACTACACTAAAGTATTCAGTCTCACAGCCCTTAGAAAGGAAACCCTCAAAAGCACTTGCTTCTGGGACAGTCCATGCGTGCACACAGCAATTCTCTGCTGTTGAAGGGGCATTCCCTTCCTAATGGACTTTAGCTCTCTCTGGTGGTTTCTTTCAACCCTCAGGTCAAATGCAAGTGACTGTGGTGACAGGCTGAGTCTAATACCTGGCTTTTCCAACTTAAGACTAATGTGGTTTCTCTGGACCTTCCTCCCAGACAAACACTTGATCTCATTGATGAAGAAGGGGAAATGCTGTTAATCCCAGGAAACACTTCCCTCTCCTGTATTACCCCCAAAATCACATCCCTGCCTTCCTGATCTGCCCTGAAAGGTTATGAATAAACTCCTGGCCCTGAAAGCACTTAAGATAGGTAAGAAGAGCTACAAGCCCCTTTACTTTTCATAGGGAAACCGAGGCACAGACAGGAGAATTCCCTAATTTGAGTCAGCAGTGAAGCACTACATAGGGACCTGTTTTACCTCACAGTGAGACTCCCTTCTGAGAACAATTTGCACATCATTGTGTGATGTGCAAATAAGCACACACACAGTATATATGTGTTTTTCTTCCCTCTCTTTATGACTGAATAATCACACAATCTTTGTTCCATGGAAGTTTGACTGCTGCTGTTTATTGCCCCCTGGAAACAGGATGACAACAGCCCACGGCTCCTCCACAGCAACTCGCAAAGGTCTCCCAAGCAGAGAATTATGCCTGTTGGAAGCAATAAACAGCAGGAATGGTAGAGTGACTAAGCACCAAAGATCCTGCATTTGTGTAGAAACTAGCAATGAGAAGGAGGAAAGGATGCCCTAGAGTATAGATAGTGCCTAAGGAAAAAGGTTCCAAACATTCTAAAAACCAAAGGTTTCTATACATAAGACAGAAGCAAAGTTTGAACCTCACCTAACACTTGAATCTGCCTGTCATCCTACATAAGGGTTTCATGCCAAGCATGGAGGCCAGAAGAGCTGGCAGCATGGTCCTGCAGCTCCTCTCCATCTACCCCTGGAGGAGCAGGGATGGGCATTCAAATTTGCCATGGCCTCGCTTGAGGAGTTGGTGGCTTTTGTTTCCCCTGGTCTCAACCACCACTCTACCCCAGCAGAGTGGCCACGTTGCAGGTTTCTGCCTCTGCACAGAAGGTGCATGGGGTGAGGCTGGCTTAGACCAGTGCAGTACCAGCTATTGCCACCTGCAGGGCATGTTGTTGTGGTACCCATGGTAACTCTGGCAACAGGCCTGGGTCATCTGATGAGACCCAGAGGAAGATCACAAGCTGGCAGGGCTGCAGGAATGACTGTGCTTATGTACATTATGACAATGAGGACCTACTGCTGACATATCTTGAATAAAGCCTATGGCTGGAGTACTGATCATCCAGGCAAAAGGCAGAGTGGGCAAAACATGAGAGATCTCAGCACAGGAACCTGCACACCCAGTCTCTTCCCTGTGAGGCAGAGCTGCTCTTGTGGCGGCACTGTCACTACGTGCTTCCAGAAAAGTGCTGTCCCATCTAAATCCTGATGTACACAGGAAAATAATTAATCTTCTTTCATTCTCTTTCCTGACCACCCTCTTTCTACATTTTCCTTTTCGATTCATATTTATGTTCAGTGGTATAAATTTTCCAGGTCAGTGCTAAGTCTGTTGGTTGTGTGATCTTAATGGTCAACTGCCTTTGTGTGTGTGAAGGAAGTATGGGGAAAGGTGATGGAATGCTGGTAGAGCCACTGAAGATCTCTTTGCTTGCAAGCGCAGCTCTTCCCTTTCCTTCCTACTACTCAGCTATCTGTCCCTCCTCTGGTCATCCCACATTGCCTCCAACGTGCACACACACACACACACACAGATACACACACACTCTTAATATTTCATGGTGCTGACATCCAGCAACCACACTGAGAGGAGAGATAGGAGTTTATTCTTCCAGATATAACCATGCCCTTCCTGGTGAATGTGCAAGCCAAGGTTAATTTACAGCACACAGTGAAGTTCTTTGCTCACTAGGCCCAGGTCAAGACCCTGATTTTAAATTTAGTTTGTATCTACTCTGACCCAAGATACATCAACCAGGCAAAACAAGGTCCAGTGGCTGCTAAGTCTCTCACCTACTAAATCATTTAGATAATCTCCATCTAAAGTACTTAATTTTTCCAGCAATCCTGTTTTCTCTTCTAAAAACTAAGCCTCAAGACCTCATGACCCACCAAGTATTTGCAAAACAGCACGTATTCAAAAGGCATTTCTTCTTTCGTAGAAGTGATATTATCACATAGAATAGACTAGACTAGACTAGACTAGAATAGAATAGAATAAACCAGGTTGGAAAAGACCTTCAAGATCATTGCGTCCAACCCATCGACCAATCCAACCCACCTAAACAACTAACCCATGGCACCAAGCACCCCATCAAGTCTCCTCCTGAACACCTCCAATGACGGCGACTCCACCACCTCCCTAGGCAGCCCATTCCAATGGGCAATCACTCTCTCTGTGTAGAACCTCTTCCTAACATCCAACCTAAACCTCCCCTGGTGCAGCCTGAGACTGTGTCCTCTTGTTCTGGTACTGGCTGCCTGGGAGAAGAGACCAACATCTGCCTGTCTACAACCTCCCTTCAGGTAGTTGTAGGGAGTGATAAGGTCACCCCTGAGTCTCCTCTTCTCCAGGCTAAGCAATCCCAGCTCCCTCAGTCTTTCCTCATAGGGCTTGTGTTCCAAACCCCTCACCAACTTCGTTGCCCTTCTCTGGACACGCTCCAGCAAGTCAACATCCTTCCTAAACTGAGGGGCCCAGAACTGGACATAGGACTCGAGGTGCGGCCTAACCTGTGCAGTGTACAGGGGCAGAATGACCTCCCTGCTCCTGCTGGCCACACTGTTCTTGATGCAGGCCAGGATGCCATTGGCCCTCTTGGCTGCCTGGGCACACTGCAGGCTTATGTTCAGCTTTGCTTAGGAGTTGTCACTGCTTTAATCTGTTTCATACAAGCCATGCTCTCTCTCTCTTTCCTTGAATAGAGACTAATAAATACTCAACCTGGACAAATCCCAGGTAGTGGGATCAGCACCTGGCCATATATCAGCTCTTTTGCTGAAACTGGGCATGAAGCAGGGACGGTTGAAACTTTCTCCCATTTAATTCTGCTTGCAAATGGTTTGGTGTCTGTCTGAAGTATGACTGCCCTGTACGAATACATTTTGTTTCATATATTGCTGTGCACCAATTAAGTAATTAATGAAATCCTGGGAAATCTATTTAAATAAATAAATAAATAAATAAATGGTTGCATCCACAGGGAACATTAATACTGCAAGTTGTCATGACCATGAATAAAACTTGACAGCATGTGCAAATTCAGAGACCTACCTGTTCTGCTGTTAGGAGATCAAGTTCAGGCACTGCATCAAATGATTTTTGAGACCTGGTCTTTTAGCTTGTCTGTGGACTGGAAAATATTTGCAGGGCACACAGGGGTTAGTCTTTGCCCTCAGGACTCAGTTGTCACTTTACAAACATATGATGTATTAGACATCACTGGACATGAATGTCACTGCTTTTAGCCTCAAATTCTGTCAGCATGATAGTTTGCCATGATGCAGTCACAGTCAGCATCTTGATCCAATTTGTACATTGCTTCACAATTCACTCCAGAAGGGCTCAGGGTACAATTCTGCAAACAGCTCTGCAAACGAGAAAAGTCATCCCCACCACCTCTTACAGACCTGAGCCCTTCACGTCCAGCATACAGTATTCTTGAAGCATGGGGCAGCACCACTCATCCTGGAAAAATTGTAAGGAAATGGTGTTCATTTTACCTGATCTTAGAGGTGATGTTTGGTTTCATTGGTTTACAGTGAATCCAGGTGGACAACAGAGAAAGAAACAAGGGACTTCCTGAAAAGCCAGCAGCTGGTTCTGAGCTTGTATTTTCCAGGTCAATACATTTCAGGGTTTTTTCCACCAACAGAAGGAATGGGGAAACCTCACTCTTCCACATAGAGTTTTAAACCTGTCTCCTGAAAGGTAATTTTAGAAGGAATTGTTGCCTGTTAAAAGAGGAGACCCACTCCCAACCCGCACTTCTGCACTGTCTTTTGATCCAAGGTTATCTCATAGCAATGAGCATCACCACTGCTCTAGATGGTATTAGTGAGGGTCCAAATAGCAAAGGACAGTTTTGTAGCATAGACATCTGTTTTATAGGACCTGGATCAAGAACCATAACCTCATTTCATATACACCAGTGAACAGCTGTCAAAGAGCAACAGCCTTTAGCCCTCATCAACCTAAACTAAAGGCAGGCCAAGAAGTTACTGACAGAAGACTCTCAATTCATCAAAGACTTCTGAAGCGTTTCTGTCCTCAGCAATAGAAGCACAACCTCAGATTAATACATTAAATCACAAATCCAGAAAATGTCAAACAGAGCACCAATAATAACTGTTGCTACAATATATGATCAGCAAATGAAATATATTGCCTCGAGGTATCACCCCAGATGAAACTGTGCTTTTTATAGTGGACAGCTGTGTGATAATTCCATGATCTATGACCTAAAACATCAATCGATCTGCTCCCTGGAACAGACAGAAGAAAGGATTCAGTGGATAACCATGCTGATTGGGATGAGTAGTTTCTTTATTCTTGTATGCTAAATCCCTGGAGGTGTTCAAGTGCTGTGTGGACCTGGCACTTAGGGACATGGTTTAGTGTTGGCTCTTCAGTGGTGGGTTGAGGGTTGGACTGGATGATCTTTGAGGTCTCTTCCAAGTGGATGTATTCAGTGATTCTGTGAAATCTCATAATCTTTTATTGCTCTGATTCTTGTGTTTTGTAGATCTTTTTACTGGACAGAAACATTCCAAATTATGCTAGTTTCTGGAGCCTTTGCAGCCCTCAAACCATGACATGAGCAAACTTTCTGTGGATCCTTCATGAACCTCTCTCAGGGTGAGGCATGACCTATCTTCATGATGTTACACAAATATAATTTCTCAGATCAACTGCGACTTCGTAATCAAATCTGAACATACTTGGCTGCATGATGAACACTAAATCCACTGTTTGTGGTACAATGTGTAATGTCTATGCTCAGCTGGGGAGAGGACAATTCTTTTTCTTTACCTGTAAAGAACCCTGCATACCTGTCTTCACCATAGGAATAAAAAAACTATTAATTACACTACCAGTCCACTGAGCTCTGCATGCCACTTAGAATAGAATAGAATAGAATAGAATAGAATAGAATAGAATAGAATAGAATAGAATAGAATAGACCAGGTTGGAAGAGACCTTCAAGATCATCGTGTCCAACCCATCATCATCCACCACCACCTAAACCATGCAACCAAGCACGCTATCAAGTCTCCTCCTGAACACCTCCAGTGATGGTGACTCCACCACCTCCCTGGGCAGCACATTTCAACAGGCAATCACTCTCTCTGTGAAGAATTTCTTCCTAACATCCAGTCTGAACCTCCCCTAGTGCAGTTTGAGACTGTGTCCTTTTGTTCTGGTGCTTGTTGCCTGGGAGAAGAGACCAGCCCCTGCCTGTCTACAACCTCCCTTTTGTTAGTTGCAGAGGGCAATAATGTCTCCCCTGAGCCTCCTCCTCTCCAGGCTAATCAACCCCAGCTCCTTCAGCCTCTCTTCATAGGGCTTGTGTTCCAAACCCCTCACCAACTTTGTTGCCCTTCTCTGGACATGTTCCAGCAAGTCAACATCCTTCCTAAACTGAGGGGCCCAGAACTGGACACAGTACTCAAGGTGTGGCCTAACCAGTAATGAGTACAGGGGCAGAATGCTCCTGCTGGCCACACTGTTCCTGATACAGGCCAGGATGCCACTGGCCTTCTTGGCCATCGGGGCACACTGCTGGCTTATGTTTAGTCTACTATCAACCAGTACCCCCAGGTCCTTCTCTGCCTGGCCGCTCTCCAGCTACTCTGACCCCAGTCTGTGGCACTGCATGGGGTTGCTTCCCCTCTCCTCCCCTCTCCTCCTTCCTTCCCCTCTCCTCCCCCACCCCCCATATTAAACCTTTCAAAGCCGAAATTGCCTGTAAATCTTGCTAAATGCCACAGGACCGTTTTGCTAAAACATTATCCATCTTAGCGTCATGTCAGATTTCTGAATGACAATGACTTCTTTGGTGGGAAGAGGCCTATAACTTATACTGCTTCTCATTTCCTGAAGCGCTGGAATTACGCGGCTCCCTAATGTTATTTTATTAAGATGCGATTTATCATCATATTGCTGAAAACAAGATAAAATGCAGGCTAATTAAATTCCTTATTTAACTTGACGAGCATCTGTCTTCTGCAGACACATTCTTTTACACGGAACCTTTGTAGCTATTTCTTAGGATCTGGCTATCATAACTTTTACTGTGATCAAAATGGGGACATCCCTGCCCTAAACAAAGGCACCTCTGTTCCCACTGCTTCTGACCTTTGTTATTTCTGAGAGACATATAGCACTGCTCAGGCAGACTGCAGCAGTGCCTTGCAAGCTCACTGTCCTGACACTTCAAGAGCACACTCCCTGTTGTGGAATAACTGCTATCCCAAGGAGCCCAGTAGAAGTCACTGAGACAAGCTGGTAGCAAAATACTGCAGCTGACAGCAAGTGTTTTCTAGATCAGGCTGCTGTACAAAATAAACAAATCGTCTTGGTACTCCCTGCTTCTGTAGCAGAGGAAACTCCCAACATAAAGGAAAATCATCACTGCTGAAGGAGGAGGCTTAACAAGCTTAAGCACACACTTCAAGTTAAGCACATGCTTAAGCGTGCTGTTTGCCAAGGCCAGATTCTGCATCACTTTCCATGTGCTGCAGTCACCGAGGTTTCTAAGAATGAGAGCAACTTTCCTCATCATTGGTTAAGTAAAGACTGTGGCAGAAGAGAGTCCCAAGTTGAGACTACATTCCTAATTAAAGCAGTGGTCTTACACCACTCTTATCTAAGCATGGTAATCAGTTGTATCAGAACTCACTGTAAGCTCAAGGCTCTTAGGAAGGTCTTGGACATGCCACAGCTCTGGGTCTGTCTCTCAGACACCCCCTTGGCATCACAATTTGCATTCCACAGGAGTCCATAGCTGCTCCACCAATCCTCTTGGTCTGGAGTATGCTTTCAGATCCTTCGAGGAGAGATGCTGCTCATGTGCAAGGACCATTATGTTGGTGGTTAATTACTTAACATCAGTAATCTCTGATGCTTAAAGTATTTCTCTGTATCTCAGGGCCTGTTATGCAGCTGGAAGACATAGGGCAGAGAACTGTGGGCAGCTTAAGCAAACAGGATCTCAAAAGTTGGCTTTGCATCAATACCAAACCCATAGGATTAGCTGCTTGTTCTGAGCTTGAGAACCAAGCCTGTAATTTAAGTTCCAGAATAGAACTGAGAATGTGTCATGGTTTAACCCCAGCTAGCAACTAAGCAGCACACAGGCACTTTGGTTAGTTTAACCTGGTTGTCTAAGGAATGCAGTTAAATTCTCTCCTAACTTTTGCCCTTCTGCCAGTTCAACTATGTTTCACCAAGATAAAGTTCTGTTCAGCATCTGGACAAAAAATCCAGCTGTGTAGAGCAGAGTGATGTGTTCTGCCCTGACTGGAAGCATATTATAAGACACTGGACAGTCCACATTGCCAGTGCCCTCATCCCAGCTGGACCACAGTTGTGGTAAATGTTGTCAAATAGGAAGTTTTGGAAACACTGTTTGCATCTCAGTGTAGGATGTGTGGGGCTTTCTTCACTTTTGAATCTTTGTTCTGGGTGCCAACGACTGTACCCTCACACGTGAGCTGCTGGACTGTTCCCCCCACCCTAAAAGATCAAGAGTCAGATCAGCTTTGCAGCAGCCCTGTGACTGCAGCAGCAGCCTGGCAGCAAAGTGGAGGCCATGTGCTGTGCTCTGGACTGAAGCTGTGGAGAGAAATCCAGCCAAGAAGGACAGAAGGCATAAAAGAGACCCTGCAATATGTTGGAGGGGTTGTACTATAAACAAGAGCAGGAAGACTTCAGTGTGCCAGGAAAGGACAAGCTGTGTAGATAAAAGAGGCTGCTTCAAGAGTGCAGGGTGACTGATTTTCCTTGAACCAGGGAGCCAATGAGCAGAGAGAAAGAAGTGGTCTTCACTGAGCTGGCAGTCAGAGGAGGAGAGCAATCTTCTCAAACTAGAAAAGCTCACAAAAAAGCCTCTGCAGGTCCTCTTTCATCAGTTTCAAGGGCAGCTGGATTCAGCAAATTCCTATTTTTTTATTTGGTACTACAAAGAAGCTTGAGGAAAGGGTCAGGTTGATTCAGAGTCAATTTGTGGTAGTAGCTGGGCTATCAAATGAGACGAGATGGCCATGGTCCTAGACATGCCTTGTTAGAGGGAAAGTAGAGAGAATTTACAGCTGTCTAAGAAAAGAAATCCAGGGAGAACTGGTATGAGGAGAGATGCAGGGTCAGCATTCCCCTAAACCCAAGCAGCCCCTGGCCCTCAGGGCTTTGGCTTCCACTTAGGAATTTCAGACTTCACTGAGGACCCTAAACTGCAGCAAAGGAAGCACAACCCTGCAGCTTACAGAGGACAGGTGCTGTAAAAATTATTCACTTCGACCCTAGCAGACCACAGATCAGACCCTAGCCCACAAGTAAGGGTTTCTGCAACCAAAAGAAATTCTGCCAGTCCAGAAGCCTTTTTTCACTCTTCTGCCCTGAGCCCTTTTCTGAAGAGTTAACCTGCATGTCCTCAATCCAGCCTCTTGACTGGTTTTATCTGGAAAGGAACTGATGAGGTGATGAGCATGGGATGAAATGATTTTAGAAGGCCAAACTACAAGTTTTCCACAGCTGGTCAAAGATTGACATATTTGGGTACTCATAACGGTGTCTCTGAACTCAGTGCTGGCTATCAAAACCCTCTAACAAGCAGGGGCACCTGAGGGCTGTTAGCCTGGGCTGATTTTCAGTTGTCTGCTGGATGGCTTTGCTACACAGAGCAGCTCTGCATGCAGTTTAGCCCTAGCAGAGAGTTCAGGCTGGACATGCACTCAGGAAAAAGGTGGCCATCTTTGTCCATGTGGAGAAACACTAAAGGTGTGTTGGCAAGGTGGGATGAATACACCTAATATGACAGCAGTATGACCTCTTAAAAGTCACTTGACAAGCTCAGAGGACAATCCACAAAATTCCAAAATAGCTCTGGGGTCTTGGGTCACTCATATTTCAGATGTTAGCTGCTGCTCATACAACACAGACAGTTCAGTCCTCATTTGGGAACCAGCAGTCAGGACTAGCCAGCTCAGCCCATGAGGGGATGTTTATAGCATGATCCAAGTGATGGGAAGATTGTAAAGTAAGAACAGCACAGAGAACTCCATTTCCTTACATGGAAATGGGTAAACCATTTCCTCTGCATCAGAGCTGGGGTGTGCTAACCCTTCCAGTCCTCCCAGGTTTTCATACTGCATCTCTGCTCCCTGACCCAGTATGCAGAGCGTGAGTGTCCAAGTCACTGCTGGAAGCATGTTCTGACTGAAAGGACACCTGGAGTGCTACCAGCAAACTGCTCACAAACGGCCTCTCATTTTGTAGGTCTGTTCTCTGCATGGCTGGGCTGTTCCTTGTGCCTTGCTGAAGTTGTGCCATATGGAGCAAATGCTTCAACGTCTGTCTGTGTGTCTGCCTGACCGTGCAACCCAAAAGCTTTCTGCAAACAATGCTCTGCAATCATCATTTTCATGAGCTGGGGACTCTCTCCAATATGGGCTTTTCTCCACTCTTCCCAGGTTGTGTTTCTCCCCCTTATCTCTCAAAGCATAAGGAGCCATCACCAGGAACCTGGAACTGGATAGCTGCTGCTGGGGAGAAGGTGGCTGGAAACAATTGCAGGGTTATACTCTGCATGTTCTGTCTCTCCCATATGTGACACTGGGATCTGACTTAGCTTTGGGCAGTTCAAAGTGTGACAAGAACAAGGGAAAAAGGGTCTCTCATCTGTTCTTTCTCTCCCTGCTGTGTAGCCAGCAAGAGTTTGCTGGCTTGCAGGGAAAGAAAGGGCAATAGCACAAGATCTGAATGGAGACAATAGAGCTGAGCATGTTCTCCTAGCAAACCTCCTCTGCAATGAGGGGACCTGGAATCTGTAAAAACAGTTCAACCTTTACTCTTCTTCTTAAGGCAAGCTGGGACAAAATCCTGAACCTGGATCTCAACTCAGTCCTGTGGGTTTCTTTAAAAATGGCATGTTTGTGAGAGCCTGTATGGAGGTGGTGTGCTCACATATGTGTGTGTGCAGTTCCCAGGTGAGTAGCAGTGCTCCCAGGGTTGTGCGAGTCGCACCTTGTTCTTGCTGCTTGCCTTGCTGTTTTCTAGGGCTGACAAGCTCCTGACTAATGGCAGTCACTGCTGCTTAATCAGGAAGCAATTTAAGGATAACCTTTGCTAATTAACCAGCAGAGAGAATAAGAAATAAACTGTGAAATAGCTAACTGGCTAACAGCCAAAGGGGCTGTCAGTTGCAAGAAAATGACACCTGGAAGAGCAATGGTGGCTCCAGACTTGCCCCTGGACAGAGTAGTGGAAAGTCAGAGATGAGAGGAAGTTGTGGTGCTCCTCATGACCTTTTCCCTGCTTTGTGCCCAGATACCACTCTGGTCATGCACATGGGATCACAACTCTCCAGGAAGGGTAGCTTGATTTCTATAATCAAGCCCCATTTATAATTAAAACCTTGGGAGACACTTCTATTCAGAACTTTGATGGAAATACGAGTAACTACTTTATTATTAAAGTGTTTTACAGAATCATAGAACAGCCCAGGTTGGAAGGGACCTCAAAAGATCACCTGGTACAATATTTTGTAGGAAAGGGAGCCTACATGAGATTATCCAGCACCATATCCAGAAATGGAAACCCCACCATGTCCCTGGAGAGATTGTTCAGTGATTGATCATTCTCAATGTGAAAGATCTCTTTCTTATATTAAGATTAAACCTATTCCAGCGTAACTTGTTGAACAGTGTGAGGCCCAGTATCAATTCCTGAGTGACTCCAACTGTTACAGGCTGCCAGCCTGAATAAAATCCATTGATCATTGCCTTCTGCATGTGAATTGTGAAACAATTTCCTACTTAACTCATGGACTACCACTCCAGTCTGTATCTGGATAGGAAGAGGTGGTGGAAAACAGCTTTGCTGGAGTGCAGGTAAGTATCTACTGCTCTCCCCACATAGAGAGAAAAAAAGTTATTTTTGTTGTAGAAGGTAATCAGGTTAGTCTGGGATAATTTGCCTTTGGTAAACCCATGCTGGCTTTTCCCAGTCACCTGCTTAATTTGGTTTGTGAGGGTTTCTGGGAAGACTCGTTCTAGTATTTTCTCAGGGTCTGGGCTAAAATTGTTGGGCCTGCAGTTTCCTGCATCCTCTTTCGTGCCCTTCTTGTAAAGAGCTCAAATATTTACCATCTTCCATTCATCAGGGACATCCCTTCACCTCCACCACTTTTCGAAGGTAACAGTCTCACACCACTGCCAGCCACTGCTCTTAACACACTCGGGTGAATTCCTTCTTCACTGCTGACAACAGCGTTTTCATCCCTTCTCATGCCTTATCTCAGGAATAAGGAATAAAAAGTACAATAAAGGAATAAAAAGGGAAGGGGCCTTTAAAGGTAATCTAGTGAGCTCCCCCGCAGCAGAGCAGGGAGATCTTTAATCAGATGAACTTGATCAGGAGCCCTGTCTCAGCCGAGCAGCACTGGGTGCTCTCTGGGGCACGCCCGCTGCCGGCAGCACGGTGCGCCTTAGGCGAACTGCGGCGAGGGGGATGCGAGGACAGCCTTCAGCCCCACGATTCCTATGGCGAGGTCGCGCAGCTCTGAGCACCCCTAAGATGGCACCGTAAGGTGCAGACTACATTTCCCAGCGTGCCGAGTGACAGCGTGCCGCTATTCCCGGCACCGCTTGGCGCCGCCGGACTGCGCGGCGCGGCCTGCTGGGATTTGTAGTCTGCGCGGCTCCGCACCCAGTGGCGGCGTTCCTGGTTTCCGCCAGCCGGTGCGTGTGCGGGCCTGGAGGGGGGAAAGAGGTGGCTGGGCTGCGGCTGAGCTCCGGGAGGACTGTAGTGAAGCCTCCGGGAGGTGGGGAGGGACCGCGGCTTGCGGCGTAGGCCCTGGGGCCCAATGCGGCGTGGTGGTGGGCCTTTGTGGGCGGCGGGTGGCCCTGGAGGACGGTGGGGAAGCTACAGCCTGCAAGGTAGGGGCCAGGACCTCAGTGGATTTGAGGAGCCTGGTGCATGAGAGAGGAGCAGGACGAAAGACGAGCCTCATTTCTTACAGGGTGGTGAGGAAACTAGGTCTGAGTGCTGGATGAGGCCGGTAGCCCCCGAGGCGTGGGGCAGGGAGTAGGTGAAGTGAGGCCAGCTTCTGGGAGATATGCTGGGCGTCAGGTCCTCCCATTTTCACAAGGGCCTTGACCTGCGAGTGCACCTTCCTCCAGGCAGGAGCTGGCGCTGCCTGTTGGGGTTCAGTACGTATCTGCTGTATGCCGTGAGATGCCCGAGAACTGGAAGGTGATCAGGAAAGGTGAGATGGCGATTTCATAAGTTCTGCTGGGATTTGCAGAGAACAGTACTTGGAACTGTAGCAGAAGAGGAGTTTTCTCCTTTCTCCGTATGTTTTAGCTATGTGGGAGTGGCTTGTGAGGCCCCAGCAGTAGTTATCAGCATATGCTTGCTGATAATGGCTCAGTAGCGGTCTGACAGCTTTGCTGTACCACCAGGTTTTTGTGTAGGATCAGTTATCATAATATGTAGTCACTAATAATAGTGAGTTGTTAATATGACTTTAAGAGGGAACAGAGCTTAAACTGCTGTTTGTTTTGTTGGTTTGTGTTTTTTTTTGTAGATTAGCCTCTATTCCTGCAAAGAAGCAAGGGCCTCTGTGATTAATTCCCAATGCAGTTTTGATTCAGATTTATGATTTGAATTGCTGAAGATGTCTTCGGGCCTTACAGAGGAACAAAAGAAAAGAATCGAAGAGAACCGCCAGAAGGCCTTGGCTAGGAGAGCAGAAAGGGTAGCAGCCCAGAGAGGTGGGCAGGTGGGGGTGAAGGAACAGAGTTCAGGCCATCAGAGAAACTTGAAGGAAGAAAATGATCATGTCCGGTTCGTTAGGCAGCATCAAAAGAATCCACACAGTCTTGTGGAGCAGAAGAGCTGTCTTCAGAAGGATTATAGTCATTACACTGCAAACCAACAGATGGCTGGCTCACATAGAGAGCAGCAAAAGAATTGTTCAGAGGTCTCGGAACAAGCAAGTGGCATTAAGCAGTTCCCTACAAACATCTCAAATTCTCTAAGCTATTCCCATAAACACTTGGATGCTGGTGGTCAGGAACACAGACAAGCTTTAATTAATCTTGGAACATTCCAGCAGCCCAAATGCTACTCTGCTTTCAAAAACCCTACAGAGCCAACTTATCCTAGATTAATTGATAACAGGCACCCTGATGGTAGTAAAGATTTACAAAGTCAGAACGAATCTGCTGTAAAATGTGTTTTGCCACCAAGCAGTGCTACGCCAAGCAGTTTGGAAATGCTGATAAACTCGAGCGGGGCAACTGACAGAGAAGGGGGAGCTGGTGCCTCTCAGGCCACTGGTAGGATTCAGAAGCTGATCAGCTCTCCTGGTTCGGGCTCCACCATTGAAGCTGCCTCTTGCAAGAAAGCAAATAGCATTACAAAAGGAAAATGTGTGAAGTACGGGGAAGACCGATTCCAGGTTGAAATAGGGTATAATGCTGAACTCATAGCTGTGTTTAAGACAATACCAAGCAAAAACTATGGTAAGAATTAATTGTTTGCTCAGATCTGTGTTTTATGTTGGATCGAAGTTTCAGCATCTACTGGAAATGTTGTTGCTCTCTGCTTTTAGAAGTGCAGCTATTGCTGTGGTGGAGTATGTGATACTAATGGGGGATTGGAAAAGTAAAGACAGCTGAAAAATTCTGGGCACAAAGAGTGCGAACTTGGATTTAGCCAAGGAATCAGAAGCCCTGCTTTATGAGCAGTGATTTGCAAAGTTTAGTGATGGCAGCTGTTGGCGTCTTTCGGGAGTGAAGGAAGAGAAGTTATTCATAAACAGGTGTGGGAAAATGGGTCACTTCAGCTATAATTTGGAGTTGATGAGCTGATTCTGTGAACTGAGAGCAGTGGAATCTCTGTCTTGCACCTTGTTTCTGATCTTTTCTCTCTGCCTTTATTTGTTATGTTCTTTTCTTTCCCCTCCATGAGTTGCTGCGCTCTATGAATGGCTGCTGAATTACTCTTCTTGTAGCAGTGATGTGCCCTATGGCTTTTTTGGTGTCACGTAGCTGTGAACTTGGGCATTCTATTTTTCAGATGTGTATCAAACAGTTTGCATGAGTAGATTACATTTTCTTCTACCTTGTATCAACGTTTCACGCCAGTGCTTGTTTCTACCCCAAATGATTCATATTCTGCCCTGCTTTAGATCCTGCTCTGAAAAAATGGAATTTCGGACTGGAAGACTACAGCTGTTTCAGTAAGTAAATGGATTACTGAATGATAAAATAGATTCCAAATTTTTACCCCCCTCCCCCTGCTTTCCATCATTATTACTGAGCTTTGTTATTGACTGGAGTAAGAAAAGTAGTGCTACTCAGACATTATACCCATCTTTTCTATATCTAGCTCATACTTTTTTTAACTAATTAATTATAAATAATCTTTCACACGGTCTAAATGCTAAGCACAGGTTTAACTTTTTCTGCTGTTGCTGATTTTTTTCAGCAATGAACAAGCCTGATCATAGGAAAAATATCTGCTCTGCAGGTAATTCACGTAAATCTGGACTGAGAACAGAGTGTGTTCCACTGCCTAATGCTTAATTTCTATGTCTGATCATGCGTTTTCTTTTGTGAACAACTTCTCTTTTTTAATTTGATCAGGAAGGGGAAAAAAGTGATTCTCTAAGGCTTTGAATAAGACTGAAAGACTGAAAATGGATCTACCTTTTTTGTTTTTTTTTGTGAAATAAGAAGGATGGTTTTTATCTTGTTTGTGTTTTTTTTTTCCCTGTCATTTTATTCTGGAAAGATTGAGAGATGATAGAAGCAAATGCTTCAGGTAAGCTTTTCAAAAGCATGTTGTGTTGAGGCAAGTGATAAATCACTATTGATTTCAGTGGGAACAGAATTAGGCCTGTGTTGAGCACTTTGAAAAACCTACAGTTGAGTGCTGGTATTTTAGCTTCCCATGTGGGTTGCCACACATCTATAATTTAAATGCTGCTGGTTTTCTTGAAGTGTATCAAGTACAGAGAAGAGCAGAGTCTCTGCACCAAGGAGCTTGCAAATGAAGAGGACAGTTTTTAGAAATCAGATATTTTTTTTCCCCTTAAAACTATCAAATACATGAGTTCTCTGTGTAAAATACCTGTTGACAAGTGAAGACAATATGTGATCAACACTGGACAATAGTATCACAGGAAGAAATATCCTGAGAAACGGGAACTGACTTTAAAGTGCCTTAGTTTGAAGTTTTCTAAGTGTAAAATAATGGCTTTAAAACTTCACACAGTTAATTTTGAAGTTCCAAGGAATCTTGTCCTGTATTACATTTTTTCCCCTGTACTATAAATTCAACACCCAGCAAAGCCTAGAAACAGATATTGAAATAAAATAGTAAAGTATTTGTGGGTTTTTTTTCCCCCACTTTCAGTATTATTTGTGGAAGTGAGATGTAACTGGGCAGGGCTAAACCAGTAGCATCTAAAGAACCCCTTGGGTGGTGCCTAAATCGGTTGTTCTGCTTTAGTCTTCTACTTTATAAATTGCTTTCACTGGATGCTTTTGAACTTTGGCATAGAAACCTCAGATGCTTGGGTTTATTCTGGAAGTCACTTACTTTAAAATAAAGTTGGATGCAGACCACATGGCTTATTTATTAACTGGTTAGGAAGAAAGTGCCTGATTATTTGCTTTTTTTCCCCCTCCCTTTTCTTGCCTTTTCAAGTCATAACTACCGACCTTACGTTGTGTATGTAATTTTTTTGCATAACAGTAAATTAGACTACTTAAAAAGAATCGTAGTGGGTCATGATGTTCAACTTGATGCTCAAAGGACTGGATTCCCTTGAATTTAGTCTAAACAGCCACTGGATAGGGGAGCTTGCCTCTCTCTCCAATTACATGGAGGCAGAATATGCTTAGTGTTTCCCTGCTCTTGAGTCTATTGGACTCTGAAGATGTTTATGAATCTTAGTGTTACTGTACCTATGAGTTAGAGTCTTGGGGAAGATCATCACTATTTTGGTGATGAATAAATACAAGAAAAAATGGTTCTTGTTCCTTAACCATCACTCTTCAGCTATAATAATAAAGAAAATACATGGATGTAGATTGGCAGAGGGGCACAAGGAAAAGTCAGACATTATTAGGGTGGATAGCTGTGGTCTCAGGCTAACAGCTGTAAAATACTATGTCCCTTCTCTCCCCATGCTGTGGCATCATGACAGAGGTGCTTGCTAGTGATTAGTAAGATAGTAATACCGATGGCTCGGGGGAGGTACAAATCTTAACAGTAAGACACAGCAGAATTAAGGATAATGGATTTAAATAGTAAAAAAGGGGATTTAGAGTTTTGGACTAAATTCTTTCCTGATATCATTCTTACAGTCCTGTGACTATACAGCACTCCCCCTAGGTTAGATTGCATATCAGACATTGATGTGAGGCACAAGGCATGAATTTTTAGATCTTTCTCCCTTGCTGTTTGCAGAAGCACCTTCCTATCTCTACAGGCACATGCTGTTGATCACTGTGCCCCTGTCCCTCTGAGTTTGGAAATGATAATGCTGTATGACTGGGTGCAATTTACTGCTGAATGTGGGTTCTGCAGATTGCTTCCCCTTGTCTAATGAGCCATATTTTGGGATTGCTGACAGGGAGCCTAATGCAGTGACAATGCTGGACAGGCCCTTGTTCACCTATTGTGACATGTTCCCTCTGCCCCTGCTATATTTTTTCTGGAAAATCCCACCAACCTGCTCCTCCAGGCCATCAGTTTCTCTATTATTTGTCCCTGGGAGTGAAAGAAGGGAATCATCTTTCCTGTTAAACTTCAAGGTACATGGCTTGCTTGTCATCCTCTTGTCCTTTCTCTTCTCAAAGCATTACATGCATCTTCATTAGCTATATTCTTTGGTTTTAATTCTTTCCTCTGTATCTTATGCTTTTCTCCTTAGTGGAAGCAGCAAATCGACTTCCGTCAGTAATTCTGGCACCGCTGGAAGGGGAAAATGCAGTTGGCTTGGCATCAGCCTCTCTTTGTGTTGGCAGAAGGGCTGATGTGAATTCCCTCTTGAAGATGTGTAAGGACTGGAAGAAACCCTCGGCCCTTGTCAAAGGGAAGTGTGTACTGATCTCTCGCTTGCGGTTTGAGGTTGATATTGGGTACTCTGCAGAAGTGATTGGAATGTTCAAACAGATGAATTCCAGAAATTATGGTGAGTCTCTGGTTGTTTCTGCTTTATTCTAATGAGGTTGTTGGGGCTGCTCTTGGAGTGCTGTGAATGCTTCAGAGGAGAGAGATTGTGAAGCTACATCCTGCTGAAAAAGTATGAGAGGATGTGCTTTGGAGAAGGTATCGAGAGCTTCTGTAGTTTGGTACAGCGTTGTATCTGTGTTCTGTGCTTTATTCTGTGCTGGAGCATGTCTTCTGGGCTGTTAGCCAAGGTGATATTTCAGGTCTCAGCATGATTACATTTACTGTTGAGATGGGATGTGCTGATAATTTTCCAGCAGTATGGAGAACACGCATAAGTCTTTATCAAATACAGCTGGGCATTCTCATATTTCTTCTGCTTTATTGTGGTGTATAATGGCTGCAACTGCCTGAGTAGATTGAGTTTACTAGCAGCTCTACTGATGTTTTTGAGGCAAGTGGGACTATAGAGCACTTCCTAAATTGGCATTAAGATTTCAATGGGGAATATCACATTTTCTCACATGTAATGTGAGAAAATGAGGCACAGAGTGATGAGGTGACCTGTGCATTGTCACAGCAGGCCAGTTGCCACATGGGGAACAAATCCTGGAGCTCTTGTTCTTTGGGCAGGATTCCACCTGGCTCATTGTGTCTTCAGCTGACTCTGAATTCACTCTGCTTTCCATGGACATTGTAGATAGATGCTTCCCATTGAACCTGACAGACAGGTCCTGGTATTCATGCTACATTTTGGGTACTGATGAATTTCTTCTGTACCTTCCTGAGCGTATCTGTAGGGTGTAGAGGGACAACTTAAAGCTGTTGTGTTACTGACTGAAGTCAGAGCTTGTTGGTTAACAAATAGGAACCTTCATGCACATTCTTCAACTGTTCTTGCAGTGAAGAGAAGGTGGTTGCCAAAATCCTGGGACAAGTGGGTTCCTTATAATGGGTCACTAGGGGAGCTGACCTTGTCTTGCTCTGGTGCTTTCACAACTTCTGTATGTGTGCTCATAGTTTTAAGTCTTCTTTAAACTGTTTCCTTAACATGAAAACAAATAGAGGAAAACTGAACAAAGTAAGAATTCTTATAAAGCACTTCTGAAATGCAGAGGATGTGGCTGGATAGCCATATTCTTATAGACAGATTTCAGTCTTCCAATGAACACTGTCATAAGTTTCTTTCTCAACTGTTGCAGATAAGAACACCAGAAAGTGGAATTTCCTTCTGGAGGACTATCCCAAACTAAGTGAGTAGCTCTGTTTTCCTGTTTTCTGGGAGGCAAATGAATTCAATTTTCATTTCTCAGGCTAAGCCTTCTCATTCTGGGCAGATAAGTTGCTAATGAACCATGAAGCAGGTGTCTTCCTCTTTTGTCAGACATTTACACTGTTTGCCCAGACTGAACTTTATATACATGTACTTTTCATGTCCGTTCTTTGTGGGCTTAACAGGAGAGTGATTCTATTTTGTCAGGTTCTGCACTGAGTTTCTGTGCCATTGCTTAGAGCACATGACTGTATTTACTGTCACAAAGTTATTTTATTGCTTATAACTTCCAGCAGTGCTACTTGAAGGAAGGAGTTGTGGGAGAATGGATTCCTCTGTTCCCACTTGGTGAATTTGAAGATGTTGGCACAGTGGCTGCCACAGCTTCCTGTCTTTACAAAAATTCTGTCTTACTGACTCTCTTGCGTTGTGCTCTCTTACCCTCAGTGCCAGTCCACCTTGCTCCCTTCCCCTCAGGTAGTTGTAGACAGCAATAATGTCTCCTCTGAGCCTCCTCTTCTCCAGGCTAAGCAATCCCAGCTCCCTCAGCCTCTCCTCACAGGGCTTGTGCTCCAAACCCCTCCCCAGGTTTTTTGCCCTTCTCTGGACACGTTCCAGGAACTCAAAATCCTTCCTAAACTGAGGGGCCCAGAACTGGACACAGTACTCAAGGTGTGGCCTAACCAGTGCTGAGTACAGGGTCAGAATGACCTCCCTGCTCCTGCTGGCCACACTGTTCCTGATACAGGCAGGGATGCCACTGGCCTTCTTGGTCACCTGGGCACACTGCTGGCTCATGTTCAGCCTACTATCAGCCAGCACCCCTAGGTTGCTCTCTGCCTGGCTGCTCTCCAGCCACTCTGACCCCAGCCTGTAGCACTGCATGGGGTTGTTGTGGCCAATGTGCAGAACCCGGCACTTGGATGTGTTAAATCTCATGCTGTTGGACTCTGCCCATCTGTCCAGCCTGTCAAGGTCCCTCTGCAGATCTCTCCTGCCCTCTAACAGATCCACACCTGCCTCCAGCTTGGTGTCATCTGCAAACTTACTGATGATGGACTCAATACCCTAATCCAGAAAGCACATTTAATGGAGTGCCTCTGATGTTGCATGTCTTAATAACATTGGTAATGGTTGTAGGGCTGAAAGCCATGTGGCCATGTGGAAATGCCAGATCTTGAAAACAAGCTTGCGTGTCTCGGTGGAGACTATTGTGAAACCATGGGCTTGGGATGTTGACAGGGCCAAATTTTGGTGATGGTCTTTCACAACTTGCTGAAAGGCCATTTCATATGTTGCAAAGGGCCTGACCCTGTAGCAAGTGCTAGGCAGTCTGCACAGAAACGATTTATGTCAGTCTCTCGGCTGTGCTGGTGGGCAGTTGTGTACATCACATGAAGTATTAGAGTATGGTAGATTTAAGGGGGGGGGTGGAATTCCATAAATTTTCTTTCAGAGTGTAATTTATGAGGGCATTTAAGGCTTCTAGCACGTGCCTTTTTGAAGAGGACCGTTTGTTTTGTGCCTGTTCATCTACCTACGTCAAAACAGAAAAAATGGAAAGCATTTCAAAAGGCTGCTTGCCATTTCCAGCAGAGATACCCGTTAGCTGGGAACTGTTTGTGGAGGTTAATATCTCTTTGCCTAGATGCTCAGTCATCTTTGTATAAAGGTCACTTCAGTAAAAGATGTCTTTTGGATGAATCATGCCGGTGGCAGATATATCTTAATCAACTCTCCCAGCTCATGTAAAGAACAATAGCAACAGAATTATCAGTGAGCAAATTGTAGCAATTATACTAACACATAACTCGGTCTGTGAGTGTAATAGCAAGCTTGTGCTGTACTTTGGGTGGAGAGAGTTCCTGTGATTGAAGAAGTATAAATTAAAACTGAAGAGTTTGAAAAAAGTTTGGTCATTACCCAACCACAAATGGAAATCTGTTCATATGTATATTTCTTGGAATGGCTTTTCCCCTTCATGTGGCAGGGGTCCATCCTGCTGCTTTCCTCTTGGAGATAACTGAAATATAAATGCCTCACTGAATTCTGGAGATGGGTTTACTGCTGGTAGAGTGAATTCTTACTTCAGCTCTTTTGCAAACAGAGTTAGAACAGAATATAGAATAGAATAGAACAGAATAGAATGAACCAGACTGGAAGAGACCTTTGAGATCATCGTGTCCAACCTGCCATTCAACACTATCCAATCGACTAACCCATGGCAACAAGCGCCCCATCAAGTCTCTTCCTAAACACCTCCAGTGATGGTGGAGTTGGTCTGTATCTTCCTGACTTCATAAACAAACCAGCTACTAAATAATTTAAAAAATAAGAATAAAAAGCTGCTTTCTGCAATAAGAATCTGTGCACAAGCATTTGTGTTCATAGTACAGTGGTATCTTCTGGTTTTGGTGATTAAGCATGTTTTTCTGATCCCAGCTCACTGTATGTTTTGAACTGGTACCTGTTTTCATAGAAATTCACTGTTGGATTAAAAAGAAACACTTTTATCTTTTTGGGGGGTTGGGATAGAGATGCTGCTGGAGGGAACTGAAATGAGGTTGTCTAGCAGGACAGTTGCTCTGATGCTTTGCTGCTTGTGATGCATTAGTAGCAATCATCTCTGAGTGAAGGCACTGGGCATTCAGGTTTTTGTAACTGAGTCTGAGTATGAGGGGAGGGGTTGCGGTTCATCGTATGATTCTGAAATAGACTTGAGGAAAAAGGCCAGGCCAACACCTGTGCATGAGGGAGTGATTTCTTGAGCTGTTTCACGACAGGAAATAATCTTGTTGATGAGGCCAAGGGTTAGGGCTTGATGCCCATAGTGTAAGTTGTGTGTATGTTGCCCCTTCTGATAATAAACTACTCTGTTCTTTGCAGTGGAAATGTTACAGAGCCTTGTGTCAGTAGAAGTAGAGCCGCTGCCTGAGGCAGTAATTCAAACCTTTGCTGCTCAAATACAGAGATCTGCGTCACAGACAGACACTCCTGATGCTGACCTTTCAGTTGTGGACTCCAAAATTGTGTCAAGCCTTATGCCTTTTCAGCGGGAAGGTGTGAAGTATGTCCCTTATGCATGCCGTTAAGAGCTGGTCCTTGACTGGAATTGTGTACTTTATATTGATGCCCAGGCTGCATTCTTTTGGGGGTGGGAGGGTGTTTTTCTTTGAGTGACACATCTGTTTCTAGCTAGAATTCCTCATCATGAGTCAGAAGGAAAGTAGCATTTTGCTGGTCTCATAAAACTGTTCAAATGATACATCTCTGATCTCCCTCTTGTGATTCAGTAAGTGCCACATTGTCATATGATTATTTTTATTTTGTAAGGTCATATTCTTTTCCTCCCTAAGTAGATCTCTTTTGTTGTTGTTGTTTTTAAAATATTAGCTACACATGGGAAAGCTCCAGGAAGTGGGATCTGTGCCCTGAAAGATTTGGAAATTAATAATTATACATCAACTTATAAATGGCACTGTCCCCATGGTTGTTAGTTGTTGACCTCATGGTACAATCCAGGGATGTCTGTAGTTAGTGGTGTTAAAGTGACGTTGTTATTAAGTGATACTTTCTTAGCCCAGCCAAGATGAATGCCTGGGACAGCATGTGATCATGGAAAGAATGTGCTTTAAGTAATCATAAGATAGAATAGAATAGAATAGACCAGGTTGGAAGAGACCTTCAAGATCATTGCATCCAACCTATCATCCAACCCACCTAATCAACTAAACCGTGGCACCAAGCCAGTCTCTTCCTAAACACCTCCAATGATGGTGACTCCACCACCTCCCCGGGCAGCTCATTCCAATGGGCAATCACTCTCTCTGTGTAGAGGTTCTTCCTAGCCTCCAGCCTAAACCTCCCCTGGTGCAGCTTGAGACTGTGTCCTCTTGTTCTGGTGCTGGTTGCCTGGGAGAAGAGACCAACCTCTGCCTGTCTACAATCTACAATATTGGGACTACTCCTCATATGAAATCAGTCCCTAGGGACTGGGCTGAACCACTCTGTTCAGGAGGTTCCAGGCATTGAGAGATTTGTGAGTAGTGCTCACTTGTGTTAAGATTAAGGGAGAAGTTCAAGGTTTACTGAAGAATCCAGATCACTTCCAAGTGATCCACGTTATCGGTTTGGTGATGAGTTGTGCTCATCTTGGCTGTCAGAACAGACAGTAACCACTCTTACTTATTTGCATTCTCTGTTTCCCCCAGTTTTGCAATTTTAAGAAATGGACGTTTACTTCTGGCGGATGACATGGGCTTGGGCAAGACCATCCAGGCAATCTGCATTGCTGCCTACTACCGAAAGGAATGGCCCTTGCTGGTGGTGACTCCTTCTTCTGTGAGGTTCACGTGGGCAGAGGTACCGTGAGCTTGAGTGTGTGCAGGTTGCCACTGGAGCGCACGTGTGACGGCTGTGCTGTGTTGCGCTCTGGACAAGTTACAGTGTAAAAAGGATGTATGTTAAGGGGAAGAAACTACACGTTGTACTCATTCGGAAACTTGATGGGGGGAAGTTGCTTGGCATTGGCTGCCTGCTGTATGCCTGTTTTCTTTTATTGACAAATTTTCCTTTTGTGTGGTCCAGGTGATGTGTTGGAAACAGGGAGATTAGTATGTTAGTATCACCAAGGTTGGAAGAGACCTCAAAGATCAAGTCCAACCTGTCACCACAGACCTCATGACTAGACCATGGCACCAAGTGCCACGTCCAATCCCCTCTTGAACACCTCCAGGGACAGTGACCTCACCACCTCCCTGGGCAGCCCATTCCAATGACGGAACAACTCTCTCAGTGAAGAACTTTCTCCTCACCTCGAGCCTAAACTTCCCCTGGTGCAGCTTGAGACTGTGTCCTCTTGTTCTGGTGCTGGTTGCCTGGGAGAAATGTCTCCTCTGACCCTCTGTTAAGGTTGTTCCTGCATGTGAACTGGCTCCAGGGGGTGTGTTTTACTTACCTATGTCAAAGACAGTAGTTAATTGCGTTCAAGCAATTATCTTTTGTATTCAAGCCCTTCATGGCAATATTTGTCAATCTCTTGGCTGGAATAGAAGCCCAGATGCTGGGATTCTCCACTCTGTTCAAGCAGCCCCATAATCGTCATCATTAAATGTCAATATACATCTTCTGGCCTATCCACTGTGTGCTGCTGACTCTTCCAAGTCCTTTATTGATGTTGCTTAGAACACCAGGAGAGTTGGTATGGATGGGAAATGTATCTTGAAATGAGTCACTGCTGTGGCTTGAACAGAGGCTGTTTGCTACAGGCTAATGAAATATTCACTGTGGAAAAAAAAGGTGTGCCAGAGACTTTAGGTCAATAATTTCATACCTGAACAGGAAGGGGTGGGAGTTCAGCTTTCCCTGGAACATTGCATTGATGAGAAGTGTATTGATTGAGATTTGCTGACTTTGTGCAGTAACCAGTTTGCTAGAGCATCTTGTGTTTTGTCATACCCATAGTGCAATAAAATGTTAGATGATTAGAAAGGTATTTACTGAACAAGAGAGTGAGATTCGTTGTGTTTGGTATTTTAAAGGCCTGTAGACCTCTGGGTCAACAGCTAATCTGAATCTGCAGCTTCTGTGGGATACCTGTTGGGAACAATTTGGGGCCTGATTTCCTGAATTGCTGGGCACCTACAGCTAAACTCCTACATCTTGCTTCAAGAGATTTAAACAATATGAAGAGGGTTTTTTGGGGTTTGTGGTTTTGTTGTTGTTGGTTGATTTTTGGGGGTATTTTTTGTGGTTTTGGTTTTGTTCTTGTTTAGTTTTTTCTTACCTTTGAGTGCTTAATTTCATTTTCCTTCTTTTACTCCCCACTCTTCAGGAGGCTTGTTGTGGGAGATGTTTTGTTAGGACATTTGCTTTAGAAAGATCTCTGTTGCTTTGTGGGTATGTGAAGGATGCAGGTCAAAGAAAAATGTGCTTCAGAAAGTGATACAAGGTGGAATTTATTATGGCCTGTAATCTGCTCAGTTCGTTCTTGCACAGATGTGTTTTACTGTAATGGTAGAAGCTTTTATAGTGTCTCTGGAGCCGAACTGACAGATACTGTCTTCGTCTTAGAGCTGTCAGTGTTTTATTTTGGCTTTCTGGGCTCAGGCCAGTGAGTGCCTTCATATTCAAGGTGCCATAGGAATCTAGCAGGAAGATGTGAAGTACTCTTGGGTGAGAAGTACTGCAGTTGTATGCATTTGGAGTTTGGCATTGTAACTTAATTAACGGTCAGAGCCGTTTCAAAGCGCTTCTTGTAGACACAGTTCAGCATCAAGTGAGAAATACAGAACCACTCTTACAGTCTGAATTAGTCACATGCCCCTCATAAAAGGAGAGGGCAGTACAGCTAGGAGTTTTCACATACTTTCCCATTGCTGCTGCCTTTGACTTGGTTGGGATCTAACCTTGATCATGTGTTCGCCCATTTTGGTTGTAATACTTACTGTAAGTGGTGAAGGATAATTAATTGTTAGTTTCTCACATTTAAGTCCTGGCTGCTGCATGTGGTTGCTGAAGAGAGGACAGGAGTGACAATTGGGGGATTTCCACAAGTGAAGTGCCTAGGAGCAGAGATTCTATATCTCATCCCCACTTGGGTGCACTTGGGATCAGATCCTGACTGCTAAAGCCCCAGTTAGTTCTCTGCAGAGCAACATCAGCAGAACTCAAATGTTGCAGGGAGTTTGATGTCATTGGGGATACAATTACAAGGGAAATAAATGGTGGGTGCTCAGTAGCTAACAGATGGGTTTGGGGGAGGATATCTTGCTCTGGTGTGTGGAGCATTTCAAGAGGTTGATTTGAATGACTATCACCACATGTATTTCAGCTGCTGTCATAGAGCAGCTGGTGTGTTGTCAACTTGATCTTTTCATTTTGTTTGTTTGAAGTTGTTTTTTTTTAAATAGTTTAAGAAGGGGGATGCTGAAAGGGTTTTTGTTGATCTGGATGGGTTGTACTTCATCCTCACTATGGAGTAAGCATTACTGTAATGAGAGGTCTTTCTGCTTAGAAATTGGAGTTTCATAACCTCAAGTCTTCTGTTGAATAGGAAAGCTAAATTTCCCTGTCAGTGGTAGTCACTGCATTCTCTGGCTCTGAGCATAGCAGGTAACATTGTCATGAGGTTATGCACATTTCTACTACACATGAGAGGGCTTTTTCAGTAAGAAGCAAGAATAGAGCATGTTTGAGCCTTCCTAGCTGTAGAAGGTAAATTTGGCCTTTTAGCCTAATTTCTGATCTTCATGTTCCTGTTACTTGGGTTGCTGCTTTAGGAAGGTTAGTCAGTCTTACTGTGCTCCTAGCTGATTTCTATTGGCAGGTGGGATGGCTTCTCGTTCTTGCTTTATTTCATGAGGATGCTCATGAAGTTCTTTGGGATCCCAACAGAGGACATAAACACCAGAATGCAATTAATTGCTTTCCTCTTCCTCCAGGCATTTCACAGATGGCTTCCATCCTTGAGTCCAGGTAGCACCAATGTCATAGTGACTGGCAAGGACAACCTAACAGCAAGCTTGATCAACATTGTCAGCTTTGATCTCCTCAGCAAGATGGACAAGCAGCTTAAGAACACTTTCCAAGTAGTTATTATTGTAAGTGGTACACTAGAATGTCAGAATTATTTATATGCTGCAAATGGGGTAACCTTAGTGTTTTACAGCAGAGAAGTGTGAAGTGGGCCTTATTTAGGACTGAAACTACCTTGCAGTTGTGGCTGTGGTTACAGCTGTCGTCTTGAGTAGAAGCAGGACATTTCTCTGAAACCTAGTAGAGTTTAATTCCCTTTTCATTCCTGAGGCTGTGTTTTCTCTTTTACTGATTAAGGTACCTCTGATTTCATTGTGGTTTGGCATGTCTGCTGGAGAGAAAGGTGTTTAATGTGGTGTGTCAATACAATAGTCTTCAAATTGTGTATTTTTAAGGAGGCATTGGACTTCAGGATGATGTTACTGTTTATCCAGTAAACCAGATAACCTCTAACATCGAGTATGTGGATAAAGCACAAAGAAATCTGCCTTTGCTTGTGTTCCACTGATAATCTGCATTAAGCCTTCTTTGATGACTTGTATTTTTATTTTTTTTTAATAAATTACTTCAAAATCCATTTTTAACCTTTTACACAGGCATGGTAAAAGGCATTTGCCTGGGCTTTGGTTACTCAAAATTCAAAATGTCTAGTGTTTCATAATCAGCTTGGATCAAGAGAGGCCAAAAGTACATATATAACTTACTAAGACTGTTTGATGTTCTCAGTCTAGTGTTCAGAGCACATATGCACTTGTCCCTAAGATCATGACAATTACAACATAATAATACTTTTGTTTCTCAGCATCAGATGGGAATGTGGGAATAGATGGAGTTCTTTAGAGACCAAACTATTTTTCTCCTCTTCCCACTCTCTGACAAGACATTCTGTCATGGTGGAAATGCAGATTGCTACTTTTGTGTGCTTGGAGTTGAAGGGACTTAGGCATTGACTTGACTTAGACTTGAGCAAGGAGCTCCTGGACATGCTGGCACACAAAAAGAAACTCTACAAGGAGTGGAAGAAAGGACAGCTGGAATGGGGGACATATCAGGAAGCTGCCCGAGCAGCAAGAGACCCGGTTAGAAAAGCTAAAGCTCAGTTAGAATCAAATCTAGCCAGGGACATCAAGGGGAACAGTAAAAATTTCTATGGGTATATTAATGGTAAAAAGAAGACTAAGGAAGGTGTGGGCCCCCTTAGAAAGGAAACAGGTGATCTGGTGACAAGTGGCATGGAAAAGGCTGAGGTTCTCAATGACTTCTTCTCAATGACCTCAGTCTTCACTGGCAAGGGCTCCAGCCACACTCCCAGGATAATGGAAGGTAAGGGCAGGGACTGGAAGAAGGAGTGAGTGAAAATCAGGTTCATGACCATCTGAAGAACCTGAAAGTGTTCAAGTCCATGGGACTCAATGGGATATACCCACGGGTGCTGAGGGAACTGGCGGATGAGTTTGCTAGGTTGCTCTCCATCACATTCCAAAAGCCGTGGCAGTCTGGGGAGGTCCCCACTGACTGGAAAAGGGGAAACATAACTCCCATTTTCAAGACAGGCTGGTGTGGTGGGCCTGTGACAACCTCATGAGTTTCAACAAGACCAAGTGCAAGGTCCTGCATCTGAGTTGGGGCAATCCCAGGCACTGATAGAGGCTGGGCAGTGACTAGCTCAAGAGCAGCCCTGAAAAAAAGGACCTGGGGGTGCTGGTGGATGAGGAGCTCGACATGAGCCAACAGTGTGCACTTGCAGCCCAGAAAACCAATCACATCCTGGGCTGCATCAGGAGAAGCATAGCCAGCAGGTCCAGGGAGGTGGTTCTCCTCCTCTATTCCACTCTTGTGAGACTGCACCTGGACTACTGCATCTGGTTCTGGAGCCTCTATTACAGAAAGGATCTGGATGTGCTGGAGCATGTCCAGAGGAGGGCCACAAGGATGATTAAAGTGCTGGAGCACCTCTTCTATGAGGACAGACTGAGGGAGTTGGGGCTATTCAGTCTGGAGAAGAGAAGGCTCTGAAGAGACCTAATTGTGGCCTTCCAGTATCTGAAGGGGGCCTACAAGAAAGCTGGTGAGGGACTTTTTAGGATGTCAGGTAGTGATAGGACTAGGGGGAAAAAATAAGAAATGGGTGGATTCAGATTGGATGTTAGGAAGAAGTTCTTCACCATAAGGGTGGTGAGACCTTGGAACAGGTTGCCCAGGGAGGTGGTGGAGGCCCCATCCCTGGAGGTTTTTGAGCCCAGGCTGGATGTGGCTCTGGGCAACCTGATCTAGTGTGAGGTGTCCCTGCCCATGGCAGGGGGGTTGGAACTGGATGATCCTTGAGGTCCCTTCCAACCCTAACAATTCTATAATTCTATTGATTAGGGCTACGGCCCTGGAACCTGTTACCAGCCCTGAACTGGCAAATGGTCTTTCTGTGTGCTTTTATGTTCAAATCTGGACCCTGTATTTTTTAAGAGATGAGAGTAGTCCTACTGCACGTTGAGCTTCCCTGCCTTTTCTTCCAATCTTTTGATGGCTGGGAACGCTAATGTGGCTTATTTGTTAATCAGGGGGAAGAAGGCTGTGCCTGAGAGGCTAAGCATTGATACTGTCTTTATATGCATGGTTGCTTGCTCATCCACACATGGAAAGATGAGAATGTATCCTTGGAAGGTGTCAATTACTACTTATGTTGAAGTTCTGCCTTGCTTCAGCAGTAGCGGTGACGCTTGTTTGGGGGTGATGTCTCAAGCAGGAGGTTGTTATCCACCTGGTGAGCCCTATCAGCAGAACAGTTGGATCCTAATTAGATTTCTTTTTTTCCCCTATAGTTTTTATTAACCTCTTACTTAGGGAACTGGCACTGTATAGGCCTTCTGTATTTGCTCTATTTAAAGGACATGTAGGGGCAAATGAGTACTGGTGATGGAAATAATGCTCCTCTTTCTTCTTCACTCTCCAGCCCCTTCTGCTCACTTATTTGTCAGCATTTGAGATTCATGGCCTTAAGGTTTGCTTTCTGTTCCATTTGCTTGCAGCTGCAGGTTTGAATGTAGGAAGCCTGCCTGCTACTCTCCATGTTGTCTTTTTGTTCAGAATTTGATGTGACTATCCTAGTGCTTGAATTATCCTCTGGGATGTCAGGCTTGTAATATTAGATAGCTGAGAATGCTAAGAATTTATGCTGTAGCCTACAGTTGGGACTGTGGGATCAGAACTGTCTTCACTTTCATGCTTGTTTTGTTTCAGGATGAATCTCATTTCCTGAAGAACATAAAAACTGCACGATGCCGAGTTGCCATGCCTCTGCTTAAGGTGCGTATCCTGGGTGCCAAACTGCCAGCAGCTAGGGTCAGGCTCCCAAAGCAGAGTTGCTCCATTTACCAGGTTTAGGAGCCAGCAGCTGAATGCAAGAGGAAATCCAGGTAACGTTGTAGATCCAAGAGCAAAAGTTGTATCTGGCTTAGCTACTTGTTTCCATACCCATGTTAGATGGTAATACCAAAGCTCCCTTGATCCAATTGTGACACTGCTGAGTTTTGTAGTGAGAATGTCAGAACTTAATGTAGGCACTCAGAGAATACAAAGAATATAGCAGTGTTAATGTAGCTTGCTTAATAGAAATAGTCATTATCAGTTACTGCTTGGCACACAAATAGCTGCTGTATATCAAAATGGCATTACCTAGATCCTGTCCTTTAGCTTTGATTTTCTATTACTGTAAGCTTCCAAAGTGTTTGTGTCGCTGGGGTTCGGGAATGTTCCTGCTGGTTAAATGTACAGAACTAGCAGGGAATGGCAGAATGTGAGGTTAGCAAGACAGGTGGCCCGCAGAAGGGAGGCAATGTTCAATTATGCAATAACAGAAGAAATGTAAATTTTAATGTCTGCCTGTTGTACTGGAATCAAAGAATCAAACTCTCCCTGGTAGCCTCTAGCACATTAAAGTTAGGAGCAGTTTCTAGACACTGCAGAGTGTGTACATTAGAACAAGGTAAATGCAGTTCCTCTTCAGCAATTACCAGCAAGTGTGTATAAAGAGAAGATGCGATCTGTGATGGCTTTAACAGCCAACTTTTATATGCAAGATTCTTAATGGCAAGCTGAAGGTGGTTGCCCTTGAATAACTTAATTGTTCTCTTTAAAGGCCTGCCTCTTGGCTTCTCTTGGCTTTCAAATCACTTCAGTTTTTAATGTTTGGAAACAAAGTAGGAGGTCCAATTTTATGAGCAGTTTGAAGTACAATTATTAGAGTGTTTGTCTGAAAATGATGGGAAAGAACACACTTAGCTCACTGCAAAATGCACCCAAAGCATTCTTATCCTTTTCTTATTTGTAACTTTGTAAGGATCAGCTTGTCAAAATTACTTGTAGGCTACAAGATATGAAAGATGGTAGCTGTTAAGCAGAGGTTAATTGCCTGTATGGGCTTTACTGAGAATTTACAGTTTCATGTTGTCACATCACTGGCCTTAGAGAATTGAGAACTAGTACTTCTGAAACTGAATTTTAGTCTTCTGAAAGCATTGAGAGGTTTGTGTTCCTCTAATGCATTATCTCACCTGCAGTGAGATATTTTGTGCCAGATATTTTGTTAGATATTAATGCAAATTTTATTCTCCTGCTTGCTGACTGTAACTTCCAAAGTGTATTTACTGCAATGGCCACCCTTCTGCCCTCCTTGTTTTCCAACACAGGCATTTTGCTCTAAAAGCAGTCCCTCTGGTAGCTTTGTCTTCGAGTACCAAGGAGTGATGCTGTGTTCCCTACTGGTGTAGCACATCACAGCAATGCTTTTGTATTTGAAAGAACTGCCAGAGTAAGGGGTTTTGTCACTTGAATACTGGATTTAACAACTGTACCATGTTATCATTTGTAGTAAATGGGGTAAAACTGGAAGTTTTTCCAGTATTTTACTTAATACTTTCAGGTTATTCAATAAGAGGCATTGATAGACACTCTGCTGAGGATAATATTGTTGCTCTTGCCTTCTTTATGTATGTCAAAAGGATTAGAGCAGTACTGGGGCTCTTACAAGAGACCAAAAACTGGTATATTTATTGACAAGCCCTTGACAGGCATACTACTTCTGGCACCTCAGTCCCAGACTCAAAGTCATAGTGGGAAGCCGTGCCAGTGCTGTAAGAGGAGCGAAGGGAAGCAACTCATGCCTTACCTGCCTGCTAGGCATTGCCACTTCTAACTGTTGCTGGCATTGTACTACTTTTTAAACTCTGAAATTGACATAATCACTTATATTTTCTGGGAGGTTCTTAACATCCTAAAGCATGAAAGCTTAGTCTTGAACTACCTTTTGGGGACAGGAAATAGTGGGGGGAAAAGAGCAAAAAGGAACCAGAAAACCCCAAAAACCCAACCACAACCAAACCTCAGAAATCTGATCCTTTTCATACTACAAAAACCTGAGTCCATAATGGCACTGGGAAAATCTAAGTTGATAGTTTCTAAACCTGAAATGTTTCTGTCACTTTCATCCATACTTAATGGATTGTTTTAATCTTGATAGAAAAGTCACAGGAACAGATTCTGTTTGAATAATAAGTATTTAATCTGTGGTTAACAGTACTTAAAGCCTCATTTAAGTTTTAGTATCTTTTCCTGCTCTCTTGTATATATTGTGGAACAAGTGTGGTATGGAATTGTCAGGCAGAACCATGGATTAAACATGGCTTAAGTTTGTCAGTTGGGAACTTCAAGACATTTTGTTAACATTTAAAACACACCCACACAAGCCCTGTGTGTATTATTCATTATCTTTGTGATATACATAGCCACTACCCTGACGCCACTACCCTGACAGAGATGTAGGAATTTTTTGCTTGGGACAATAGGAAGTGTGGCCAGAAAGACTTTTTAGTGCATTTTTATGATGGCTGGATATATGCAGTGACCATGCTCACTACCTGGCATCTTGCCTCAGGTTGTTGCTAGTTTAGAGTAAGTGTATAGACACATTGTGCCCAACTTCCTGTTCCTGGTCAAAACTTTGAGGAGAACTTGTAATTACACAAACAGTAAGAGTGAGCTGAAATAGTAGCAGCAAAGTGTTTAGGCCCAGATTTCTTACTCCCTTCACATTCCCAGTGCAAAATTGTGGGTGTGCAGACTTGTACATGGGGGAGAATGCTTCATCTGCCTACATGAAACCAGGTGGCAGAGTTTGTACACAGTCTGTGTGCATCTCTGCAAAATTATGGAGGCGTATGGATTGCAAGCTATAGTAGAAAAGAGCCCTTTGGTGTTTTGGCATGTGGTAAAAATCTGCTTTCAAGCTCAGCCAGCTTTCACACTGTCCAGTCTGTGCCAGCAGCTGCATGAGATCTGTCCCTAGCTTTAGCATCTTTCATGGTACTCAAGAGGGCTAGAAGTTCTTGTGTTGAAGGTAGTCCTTTTGTCTTGTTTCCACACACATCAAAATGAAAATGGCCTCATACTGTTGGGCTTTGATTGAGTATCCAAAAGTCCCAGTCAGGCTTGGCTTGTCCCTGCCCCAATCCAAGGCTGTGGCAGTCAGTAATACGACCTACTTGTTAGCTTGTTGTTTTCTTTAGTCTCATGACTACAACTAAGCTCTTCTGGGAGTACTGATAATACTGTTTTTTCCCTTTGCCTCTATCCTGCGTCTGCCTCCCTCAGAGGCAGAATGTGTCATGATCTTACACATTTTGTAAGCATTTGTTTTTTTCCTTTCAAGATTAGATTGGCCCAGAGACGTTGACATAGGAGAGGGAGTATTCATGTTATCAATATCCATAAAACAGCAAAGTCCCAGGGGTGTAGAGAAGAATTAAAACCAAAATGGAAGTTTTTCAGTGATCTGTGGTGGGATCTCTTGGGACCAGAGTGAGAAGGATTCTACATCCTTCTACCAGCCAAAGTACTGTATGGTCTTTGTTCTTCTGTAATTTCATGGAATACTGCAAGGCAATGGAAACTGGCAGAGGTCCCAATGGAACATGGATGAATTTTTGGAAGCACAACAGTGAGTTTTTAGTGAAGAACTGGGTTAGAAACTGAGAAATAAAGTAGTACAGAATCAAAGATTCCAGGGGCATAAAATGGTCTTATTCCCATGGTGTTCCCTGTGGGCTTTGTTCCAAAACATTTGGGTAATATTGCTAATGTGATTGTTCCTATTGAGCTGCTGTTCAGGTTAATAACATGATGCACATCCTGATGTTTGCAGAGTTAAAGGTCTTTGTCGCTATTATGGAAGTCCTAATACCTTGTGTGTCTGGAACATAATACTCTTTGTGCTTGTTTTAATAAAGAGATGCTTAAAAATAATGGAAATAGGCCAATGCTGAAGGTAGAAGGTGACGATGGAATACAGAAATTTCCCTTTCCATTGGGAAATAAAACAGCTGCTGTCTTTAGGCATAAAAAATACACATAGATTGAATAAATAAGCTTTTACTTGTTGCCACCTGCAGAGAGAAGTGACTTCATCTTGAAATTGAAGAAGCTGGTAGTCCTCAAGCTCACATCTTCAGATCTGCTCTTACCTTATAATTTCCCTTTCCTTCTCAAAATAGGTAGTGTAATTTGCTTTAGCTGACTGTCGCAAATTGACACACATTTTCTGTCTAGATGTCACTTAAGAATGGGGAGAGACACTGGTTATTAAAAAAACCCAACAGGAACAAATGTAGGAGTACTGCATCCAGTTCTGGAGCCCCTAGTACAGGAGGGGTATGGACATGCTGGGGCATGTCCAGAGAAGGGCCACGAGGACGATCAGAGGGCTGGAGCACCTCTCCTATGAAGACAGACTGAAAGAGTTGGGGCTGTTCAGTCTGGAGAGGAGAGGGCTCCAAGGTGACCTAATTGTGGCCTTCTAGTATCTGAAGGGGGCCCACAAGAAGGCTGGGGAGGGACTTCTCAGGATCTCAGGTAGTGATAGGACTAGGGGGAATGGAATGAAGCTGGAGGTGGGGAGATTCAGGCTGGAGGTGAGGAGGAAGTTCTTCCCCATGAGAGTGGTGAAGCCCTGGAATGGGTTGTCCAGGGAGGTGGCTGGGGTGCCATCCCTGGAGGTGTTTAAGCCCAGGCTGGATGAGGCTCTGGCCAGCCTGATCTAGTGTGGGATGTCCCTGCCCATGGCAGTGGGGTTGGAACTAGATGATCCTCGTGGTCCCTTCCAACCCTGACTGATACTATGATCTTATGAAATGCAAAGCCCTGTTTTACCCAACCACAGAAAGAGACTTCTCAAAACCAGCTACAACTCTTTCCCTTTATCTGATCTTCTGTTTTATCAGGTGATTATTGTATTCTGAAACTCTCAGATTTGTCATTTCACCGGCTAAGCTAATCTTACGATAAGCGGTTCAAAATGACAGAGCAAGCTAAAACTGGGGACACAAAAAATTGTACAGCTAGAGCCAGCCACACTTACTTTAAAAAGTATATCAGTCTGTTAGCATATGGCAGAGCTCATGCTGTGAGATTCATTTAACACAGAGACAGTCATTGTATGTCAATGAGGCTCTTTGCATGTTCAATTATTTCTTTGTGGCATAAACCTCCCCCTTCCCCCCTCTCCCCCTCTTCCCTTCAAATCATTTGGATGCTGGGTTTTAACCTCTCAAGTGAGTGCTCTTGAGGGTTACCCTTTTGTAAATTATTCTTTGACTTTCAAAAATTACTTTTTTTAATGTTGTCACAGCTGTGGGATTAATTCTTGCTGGTATATTGTGTGCGAGTGTAGTACTACAAAGCCACAATTGTCTTATGTTACTTAGTAAATGAGGGCTACAGATCAGGGCTCCACTAGTCAATCACTGTCTTGAGTTCCCTTAAGCAGTCTTGCAAGAAAGTAGCTGTAAGAATAATCCCAAAGAGACATGAGAGAGAAGAGTGCTTTCTGGGGAAGATTAAGCTTCATGCCTAAATGCTAATGGGTAGCTAATGTTAGTTCTCCTATGTGGAATGGTGTACCAATTGATTACAGATGTGGCCTTGGTAGAAAGTCTTTGCTGGTCCCTGCAATCTTATTTACTGTATTGTTGTTCCAATATTATAGACCTCAGAAGAAAGAGAGTAAGTTTTCTCTCTTGACAGCACAGAAGGTTCAGCAGGAAACAAGAATTAAACAGTAATCAACAGAGGCTTCTTTGCAGGAGCAAATCTTTATTGGCATCTATTCCAAATGAGTTGCCACTAGAAAAAGAAATGTGAATCAAAGCCATTTATTTCATCCAGAATATAAGTTAGCCTTCAGCACTCAGAAACTTCTTGTCTTAGTATTTTATTCTTGGGCTCCTTCTGTCATTGATTTTAAAACTGAAAAGGACCCTTGGGATAATGAGTTAAGACCACCTATATTCCACACGTTTTTTTGACTTGATTTCTTCAAGTGCTTACCAGCACTTGCAGAGCTTTTGGGGTTTTGTTGGGATGTTTTTGTTGTCATACTTGCCATTGTTGGGTTTTAGTTCTTGGTTTGTTTTAAATGGTTAATTGTAGAAGGTGTGTCAGTGGTTTCAGTGGTTAGATGCCCTATCTGTTCAGAAGTAAGTTGTGCACAGCAAAACAGCAGCTGGACAAGTTTAGAATTCAAATAACCTGTAACTTCATATTTCTCTCTTTTGATACTTGTTTGGGGAAGGAGCCTGACTAATTGATTTGACTACTGGGGAATTAGTGATCCAACCTCATCTCATCTAGCTCCTGGGGCACACCCTTCAAAGAGGAGGAGCCTTGAGAATGTCTTAAAACCTTTTAACACACTTGGATTTATGTTGCCTTTAATATGTCCCTGGTCTGTTTTGAATGACCTTTTCTCTCTTTAGCTTGATCCAGAGTTATTTGAAATGAGCTGTCTGTAATTGCATGACTTCCATGTTGTCTATTTTGCTAGCAGTGGCCTTCTGTTAGTCCAGGAGGAAAAAGTTTAATTTGGAGGCTTCTTGCACATGTAGGACTGGCAGATTTCTCAGGATGGTGTCAGTTTATTCTGCAAAAGATTTGCAAGGCATCAAATGTTGTCTGGATGCTGCTCAGTTGATCTCCACTGTTACCTTATTTTTGAAAACTGACCTAATTTGTGCTTTATTGCTTCATTTCCTCATGGGATCTCCTATCTTTGGTCTCTGAATCCTCTCTTTTTTTGAGTAGCAGAAAGTCTTGTGCAAACTCTCACCTTCTGACGTGTCCAAAGGTTTGACTTCTACTCTTCCTTAGTTCAATAAATATCCTGCTTTTTAAAATGTTTGTGGGAATTGTCTGATCCTGGTGGTGATATTTCCTTCTGATCTACTTAATAGGGATGGAGGGAGAAGGCAAGTCCCACCTTGATTGCAACCTATATATAAGTAGCTGATAAAAAGTCCTGAAATTAATTTCCGGTAACTGATCTGTGAGCTCCTTTTCCAGCAGATTTGATTGGTGAATGGATGCATCAGCTGCATAGATTTGGGTGACTGATAGGTCTCAGTGAAACAATAAAAGGATTTAATTTTCTTTTTAATTTAAATATGAATGAGCTGTTGGTACAGATGTCACTCAAAGAAGCTCTTTGTTATTTTAATGAGCTTGCATTAAACCATGCAGGAAATTACAAGGCATGTGTAATTTAACTGCTATAGGTGAATTTACAGCAGTAAAAATTCATAGCTCTTGTCAAATAATAGAATTATATAATACTGGAGGTATGAGGATAGAAATTCATCTTGGAGGAGTTTATGTCTACAGAATGTGTTGGGGGGGTTTTTGCCTCAATTTTGGGAGCACCTATTTTAGATACAGAATTCCTATCCCCTTCCTGTCTTACCTACAACGTGTTTAACATTTTTTTTTTTTGCATGATTTAGAATCATAGAATCAATAAGGTTGCAAAAGACCTCAAAGATCATCAAGTCCAACCTGTCACCCAAGACCTCATGACTACTAAACCATGGCACCAAGATACAGACCTATTGTTTCCTTGGCCTTCAATAATTTCTAATAAAATTCCTTAATTTAGTATCTCCCAATACTGAGCAGAGCAGTTTTACTAACTAAATTTGTGTTTATTAGCTCATGTTCTAGCATCCAGCTCATGTTCTGATCCTGCTTCAAGCAGCTTCATCTTTCTCTCCTTCCTAGTAGAATTAAGAAAGGAAAAAAAAAAAAAAGGAGGCCTGGTTTTCTGGATCTCTTCTGCTTTTGTAAGGAAGCCAAGCTGTTTCTGGCTTGCTGTGTCAGGTTTATTACAAGGGAATTTTTTGAGAGTGAAGGTGTACCTGAGAGGGTGCGTCATTTTGCTGTAACATCTGAAGGCAAATGAAATGTTGAACCAGGCATAAGATACTAATGTGTCTTGTGACTAAATGCCAATTCAGAAAGTACTGTTACAAAAGTTGATATCTCCTTCCCTTACAGCATCTGGGTGATGAATAAGAAGCAATATTTTTGTCATGCTTCCTGGAAGTTCTCAGCACTGCCTTTTAGTGTCTTCAGGCAGTGAAGGCTGAAAGTCTGTGAAGGGTGAAGTACACTTCCATTTAAGGTGCTCTGACAATGGCTCTGGGATTTTCTTTCAGGACTAGGGATGACTTCTTAGCAGATACTGCTTATCTTGTAAGCTGTATGGTAACAGTGCTCTATTCTGCTTTCCCAGGCTGCCAAGAGAGTGATCTTGCTCTCGGGAACCCCTGCCATGTCACGGCCCATGGAGCTCTACACGCAGATCGCGGCTGTGCAGCCAACCTTCTTCCCACAGTTCCACTCTTTTGGGCTGCGCTACTGTGATGCCAAGAAGGTACTTCAGTGGAGGAAGTGACAGATGTCACTCTGCAAATTGCATTTTATTTTATGTATTTTCAAAATGTAGAGGCTTTTTCTTACCTTCCTTCTGTCTGATGTTCAGGGAGTGTTGCTGCAGGTTAACATTTTGAAACCTCTCAAACTGAGAAGTGAGGGAAGCAAAAAGCTATTAAAAAAACCCCAAACAAAATAAAGTGGCCATAGCTGGGGAGTGTTTTAAATGGGCAGAGTTAACTACTGGGCATTTGTGACTAAATGCCAATTCAGAAAGTACTGTTATTTAGCTGCAGGTTTGAGCTAACTGAGATAGAAAAACCCCAACCCTAAGCTAGTTTCTAGTCCATTTTAGTGACTGATCCTTAGCATATCTTGAAAGTAAGTTAACTTCTCCTACCCCTGCCAGCTGCTCAGCAGTGGTTTCAGCAGATTCATTAGGGGCAACCCTTGCAAGATCTTGGCTTTGCAGGAAGCCAGCATTTGCAGCCATGATGATGGTGTTGCTGTCAATATATGGGCAACTCAGCTGTACTTGGATTTGCCATTTCTAGGGCTGCTGTGTGTGCTGGAACACAAAATGGTAAGAGAATAGCTTTCACTGCTGCCTGTTGTACGAGGAGGCTCTAGGATCTTCTGTGCTGGTTGCATAGACAGGAAAAAGGCAATTCAAGTTCCCCTGGGATAAGCTTTAGCACAAGAGCCCTCTAATCAGGCGTGCCCTCCAGTTCCTCCAAGACAAGCATGTGGCTTGGCAGTGTGAGCATGGACATGTAGTGCATGAACTTGCATGCTCTGCTTTGCTCTCAAGTGATCACTTTTTGTGCCTCATCTTCTGTAAGACTGGGCAATATTTTTCACCAAATGACCATTTTGATGCTCCAAAATATTTATTGAACGTCATCAGTGTGTGCCCTAAAAACACAGTTATTTGTAGCGTGCTCTTGTGTCTTTTTCTGATCTCTGCTTGAGGTAGCTAACATGCCAAACTTCTGTCAAGATGGACCATACTTCACTCTGAGAGTCCTCAAGTCCCTTTTTTCATGGATCTGAATGCCCACTTCTACTTAAATAGGTAGTGTAGTGCTGTTCTATGTATGTCCAAATGTGCAAGTTGGATGAGCAGTTGTTTGGCTTTGGTACTCATACACTGTTGTCACTGATGTAAAATAAGGCCACTAGCACTCAGAATCACAGATACAGACCTTGAGTTCTGAAAGATGACAGCATTCCTGTGAACAAAGCACTGCTTTCCTGGCAGAGGGTAAACTTTCTCCATCCATAGCAGGTATTACATAGGAGAGAGCCATGCCTTCGGCTGAGCTTCATTATCTTTGTTGAAAGATTCCTGTGTGAGTAGTGTCCAGGTGCAGTTCAATCTCATTGATTCTCTTCAGTAAAAAGCAAAGCTGAATTGCAGTGTGTGAGTCTAAATAGGTTTGAAGTTTCATAAACCCTTTGAGGGTAAAGTGTATAGTTCTGCATGACTAGCTGTTGCTTCACTTAGGAGGTATATGGACCTCAGGTATGATCTTGAATGGAATGAAAGAGAATGGTTTTACAAGGTCCAGTTTGTAATACTATATTCAGTGTAAAATGAGTTTTCAACCCACAATGAAACTCAGCATGGAGAGCACAATCAATATCAGCTTCCCTTCAAAAACTCTGCAGGGTTTCTAGTGCAGTTATGCTTCTCTGACCTGTGTCTACTAGATAGTTGAACATTACTAGTCTTCTTACTGCTCACCTGGGACAGTTTGCTACAATTAATGGCAGTAAATTATAACGTGAACCTAGAATGAATTTGGCTGTCTAGAGAAGGAAGAAATGGGGCTGCTGGAAATGAAGGGATATGGGAAAAATGAGACTGCTGGATATTGGTTTGCTATAGATCCTGATCAGCAATGAGTAAATTAAAGTGTGTTTTGATGATTGTAGTTGTTCCCTCAAGACTGTATATGTCCTTCCTGTTCCTTTTTGCAGCTCAAACCTTAGATGGTGAAGAAATTCTGTGGTATTTTTGCTCTCATTCCTTAAACAGATTCTTCTTTCTGTCCTGAAAGTGGCAGCATTGTGACTGGAGATAGAATTGCACAGAACCAGAGAGGTTTTGCAAGGCTTTTGGGGATCAGTCAGGATGTAAGGTGCTATGTAAAAACATTTTGGTATTATTAATTAATCTGATTACATTATAAGACTTAAAAAAAGAAGTCTGAACTGTTACATTTGAAACTAGAACCTGACTGGTTTCAAATTGAATATAAATTGAAGATAATAGATTTTTTTTTAGCAGAAATTTGAAAATACCTGCAGATGTGACTAGAAATGATACAAAAGTTTATCATTCTGTAATTTCAGCCTCCAGCATCTGTACTTCTAAAAATGCTGAAAGTGAAATGTCACCTGCTTATTTACAAAATACCTCAAGTCTGTTTCCCAAAATACATGCTGTGAATTCATTTTTCAAACTGGCTGATGTTGGCAAGTATTAAATAATTTCTATCTGAGCACATGCTCTGAATTTGTAAGAGTTTGGCAGCTTTTCTAGCACTGTAATGAGTTTACTGACTCATGTAAGATGCTGTAACACTTTGGGAAGAAAATCACAGTTGCAAGCATTTGTTCTGGAATGTTATGGATCAAAGCCAGATGTGTATTTTTTGCAAAATGAATGTCCCTCTTGTTTCTTTCTTTCTCTTCTTTCCACAATATAATATATCAAACTGTATTTTAATTAAAAAAAAAAACAACCAACCATCTTTTTTTAATCACTTGCTAGGTGCAGCACAGAATTAGCATGTACCCTTGTCTGCAAATTGTTCCAGCTGCAGTCACCACAAAGGAAATGTAGTAGGGATTCTGCCTGGATGTGCTTTTTAATATGACAGTAGATACTGTACTGGTTCTTTCAGAGCGATGATGATGTTTCTCCTCTGAAATGAATTGTGCTATGTGGACACAAAGCATATTCATTACTTGTTTATTATGGAAATGGAAAGTGGAAAGTCATGGGTTGCATGGGTAGACTGTGAGGAGAGCGTTCAGGCCCTGTAGCAGGTTTTGCTCAGCAGCCTAGCCAGTGTTGATTCCTGCTACTTAGCTACCTGCGCACCAAGGGCTGTGTAAAGCAGAGAGCTTACAAGGCTGAGTACAGCACCAGGTGAGTGCTTTCTGGATCTGTACATCTGCTCTTTTGGGCCCACAAAGCATGAGGGAATCTGGAAAGGGGGCACAAAGACAACGACTGGGGCACAGCACTGTCAGCTTTCATGCAGTGTTCCTAAAGCTAATAACCCAGCTAGACTTGGGCCAGCTTTATGCAGACCTGAGGGATGTATCTGCATTGTGCTCCTGGTTTTAGTGATGCAGAGCAGTAATACCCATGTTGGCTTTTGAAGGGCTTGGCTTACATCCAGGTGGGCTTATTACCTCTAGCTGTATAGCACTGAGCTCTTGTCAGAGCCAAAGTTTTAACTTAAATTTGATGAAGTCAAATAAGCTTTGATGGTGACCATAAGTGCTAGAATCTGAAGTCAGTTAATAGTTCACATCAGTGCAACATGACAATAGAATTGCAGATTGTCCTGTTATGTCTCAGTCTGAAGTAGGAATGTTCAGTTCCAGGTATCAGAGATGTCTTAATTGCCTATAAGCTGTTGGATTTGTTCTCTTTCTGTCTCCTAACATGCCCTGCTTTATTTTTCAGTATTACTGTAGCTGTATTTCATACACTTATTTATGAAACTTCAGCAGAAAGTTCTCACTCTAACTTCAGCACAAAAGCCTTATTGGTCTCCTGTGCAAAAGAAAGTTGTTCAAAGCTATTTCTTAGGGGAGTGTACCAATTTTGATGCCACTGTTTGTCAGCTTGTTCTTTTCTGGAGAACAAACAATAGGCTGTGGAGTAATGAGCTGAGATTAATTGAACAGAGATAGGTTGTCTTTACATAGGATCTTGGAGGATAGGGTGGGTTCAGGGGCAAGTGCTTCAAGGAGTAAATGAGGGGTTTGTTCAGAGGAGCTTTGAAGCGATGATGCTTTGAAGAAACAACGCTTGGACAAATGTATTTTGGGACACCATTTAATTGTGGTTTACTCGAGTCTGAGCCAAACATCATGATGGCAGAAACAGTGTTAGGAAGCAGATCAAAAGACAGGTCACAGTGGATAACAGGAGTATAACATTTCTGTGAAGGCATTTGGGTTAGGGATGTTTGTCCTCATACTGTTAGAGAAGATTTTTGTCTCTCTCTGCTTAAATCTGATGAAAATATGTGTGCACAGAATTGCAGTGAGTTCTGTCAGCCTGCTCAGAGCTGCAAGTGGAGAGCAGAAACACCTTACTGTGTGAGGACAAGGCACTGTGCTGTGGTAGGGATCCATACCTTTCTCTTCCCTGTGTGTCCCTGAGTACTTTTAGGTAGAAAAAAAGGCAAGTTTATAAATAACCTTCCTGTTGGGTGGATTAGTTTGTGAATTTGTATCTTGCTGCAGTTTTTGTTAAGTATCTCCTTCTACTGACCATTAGGTCCTTGTCCAGTTTCCCTGCAAGATTTTTCTGCTCTTGGACTGCTGGCAGACCAGTTGCTTCTGACACTGATAACTGCTTTGATCTTTCCTAGTTGCCATGGGGTTGGGACTACTCTGGATCATCCAACTTAACTGAACTGAAAATTTTGCTGGAAGAGTCCATCATGATCCGACGTCTGAAGTCAGATGTCCTGTCCCAGCTCCCAGCCAAGCAACGCAAAATGGTTGTGGTGGCTCCTGAAGGCATTAGTGCAAAGACCAAAGCTGTCTTGGCAGCTGAAGCAAAGAAGATGGCCCAGGGATATAAAAGTGTAAGTCCAAAACTACTTCCATGATGAGGCATTGATATTTCAGGTACCTTTTATTTCAAAACATCGGTGGAAAAACAGTACTTTGGATTCCAAGGGAGGTCAGAGCCACACCTTGTGTGGAGATGGAGTGGATGCTGAAGGCACAGCCTTAAATGAATGTACAATACAATCAAACCAGCTTAGCTTTTTTTTTCCTTTTTACTTAAGTGACCTACTTTGTCCCCTTGTGCAAAATACCATTTTGTCTCTTTTCCTCTCTTGTAAGTCCTTTCTAAGGGTCTTCTGTATCTCCTGCCTCTACTTACTCTTCTGTCTTGCTGTGTGATCCCATTCACTCTGCAAACACAGCCTCGCTGAAGCTGCATTGTGAGAATAGCAGAAGACAAAAATGTGAAGTGTGTATTTTAGATTTGTTTGTTTGTTTTTCTTGTATGGGTGGCAAATGCAGGTTCTAGGCTCCTAGGTTGCTAGTAAGTTCTGTAAGAGCTTGGAGCTTTTCATTGCCATTTTAGTTGGGAAATGCTTTCTCAACTAAAACTGTTTGTCATCTGCTTGTCATCCAACTTGCAGAATTTGAGTAGGTGTTAGGAAGAGAGGTTTTAGAAATAGGAGTGTGTGAGTATTTACCATACCCAGTGGTGAGTAGATTTACCCCTCCAGTCCCCTTCTGCTGTGCATTTTTAGGCAGATTTTTTTCCAAGTAGAGTGTTTATTGGCAGCAGCAGACATCCCAGATCTGTAAGCAAGAAGGAGAAAAGGCACTTCTGAGGCTCACATTTATTTACTTTTCTTTTTGCAGAAACAGCAGGAGAAGGAGGCTCTTCTTGTCTTCTACAGCAAAACAGCAGAAGCTAAAATCCACTCAGTCGTGTAAGCTGCATGTCATTGCTTCATTCTTGCCTAGTAAATTGTGTTTTTTCCACTGAGAAAAGGAAAACAGTGCCTTAGAGATAACAGTGCAGGGACATGAAGCATAGCTTTGAGCCAGCTTAGGAAAAAAAAAAAATTTTAATTACAATGCACTAAATGTTTTCTTCTCTCATAGTGCCTAGGCTGAATAAGTCTTCTGATTTCATTCCAGATATGGATCTAAACTGTGGTTTGAACCATCTAAAATTACGTGGTGTTTGAGACTTGGATCAAGTCCCTGGTGCTGGCCCTATTTCAGTTTAGGCAGGAGGTGGGTGGCAGGGAGTAATGAAACTAAAAGTATCAACAGAATTTGAGAAAAGCAAAGCAGCAATCCTATTGCAGCAGAAGCCCTGTGAGCCAAAAAACTTATGAGATGGACTGAGCTTTATTAGTAGTGTAATTTAAGGATGTCATAGCTCCTGCTGAAGTTCTTGGCTTTTCTATAGCACTCACATGGGACCTAGGTAGTAAAAACTTTCTATCATAAATGTGCTTTTTATTCTGTCTTCCCCAGGAAAAATTTCCTTCTGTGACTTTCCATGCCCTGTCATCCTTACACTTTCTGCTGGGACTGCAAAGGAGTTGCTTTAGGTCATATAGCATGACTTTTTAATAAGTATTATGCTAGTAACATGGAAGCAGTTAGCTGTTCTGCAGCTTTCTGCATGTAAGGACCAGCTGATGTGCACTGTATGATTTCACAGTCACAGACCTTGCTGTCACAGAACTTGCCTGTTTGGCACAGAACTGCACTTCAGAGTCCCAGTGCTCATTTCTGTAGAAGAGTTTCTTCCTTTTAAGTTAGTGAACAGTTAGAAGACTTTCTTCCTTTTAATTCACTTACAAGTGTGAACTGAATATTAAACAATAAAGTGTCACTTAGTTGACTCTCTGGTAGGAGCTAATTTATTTTTTCCCCTGGAGTTTAGTAGCATTTAAGATACTACTTATTACATGCTGGTAAAGTACAGGACCATCTAGCTAATGGTATGATCATCAACACCTCCCATATCTTAGCCTTGATGAGTGTCTTCCACTGCCTCCTTTGAAATGACTAACCATTTGTTACATGGAATATGGGAATGAGATATAAAGTAATTGTAACATCACAGTATAACCAAGGTTGGAAGAGACCCCAAGGATCATCAAGTCCAACCTGTCCCAACAGACCCCACAACTAGACCATGGCACCAAGTGCCACGTCCATTCTCCCCTTGAACACCTCCAGGGACGGCGACTCCACCACCTCCCTGGGCAGCCCATTCCAATGACGAATGACTCGCTCAGTGAAGAACTTTTTCCTCACCTCGAGTCTAAACCCCCCCTGGCACAGCTTGAGACTGTGTCCCCTTGTTCTGGTGCTGGTTGCCTGGGAGAAGAGACCAACCGCCTTCCTGTCTACAACCACCTTTCAGGTAGCTGTAGAGGGCAATGAGGTCACCCCTGATCCTTCTCTTCTCCAGGCTAAAACATGTTGGCATCTGCTTGCACACTGAATGTTTGCACTGATATCCAGCGATCCCTCTTCTCTCCCAGATTTCTCAGTGAAATTATTTTGTTAGGTAGCTGGCATCTGAATGTCACAAACCCTGGGAGCTGCCTGCAAAGCCCTGATACATCTTAATACAGTGCCTGAAATCCTTCTTAGTGTTTCTGACAGTTGCTGCTGACCTAAGCTGTGTTGTATTTAGCAAAGAACTTAGTATTCCTGATCTTCACAACAACTTTGCTATTCTAAAAAAAAAGATGACATTTGTATCATCCTTTCTGATAGCTGTTGCTATACTTAGTTACAAATTTCAGGCTTATAGGTGTTTTTCAGGCTCCAGTTGGCCTAGTTGTAATAGAAGTTACTACACAGAAATGGGTTCTGTAGCTCTGCTATTAGCAAAAGCCAGCTATTTTCATTTAACTAACACTTGGGCTTACAAGGAGTCTTGTTACCTTTCACTGGTCATTAGCCTATGTGTGTATGGATAATTCCTGGAAACAGCTAATGTATTTAAATTGTGAGACTGTAGTAAATTGTCAATGGGAACTCTTTCAAGCAAAACTATTAGGATACTCTGATCCATGCTTCTAAAATAAAACCAAACTTCAGTAAACAGAGGAAGATTAATTGTGTACAGATTATCTTTTGTGTACTGTGATTGTGCAAAAGTCAGAAATACATAAAAGTGAATGAGATCAACTAATAAGTGCAAATGGCTTCCAGTTGATTGGTCTGGGATGTCATATTTCAATCAGGATATAATAGATTCTCAGTGATACCCATGTATAAAGGTAGGCAACTGTACAGCTGTAGTGAATTAAAATGAATGGATTTTCCTGCCTTGTCTTTTTTTTAATCTATAGGAGACTTTACTTGCTACTTGCATTTTACTACAACTTTTTTATGCTAGCCTATTCCCTAGCTTCTGTGTATAGATAAGCAGTATCTTAAAAAGCTGTTAGAAGTAAAGCCTGCATGCTCTCAGTACATGATTTTATGTAAACTTGTGGGTTGTTTTGTGGGTTTTTTTTAAACTTCTTTGTCCAGAGAATACATCCTGGAGTTACTGGAAAGTGGGAATCATAAATTCCTGGTGTTTGCTCATCACAAGATTGTGCTGGATGCAATAGTTGCAGTGCTGGATAACAAGGTAAGTACTTCACTGAATTGTCTTAACTTTGTCAGTATTCCAGCTTCAAATCTGATTAAGAGCTCCCCAGAGTTATGGCTAGTTAGAGTGCTTATGAAAGTTAGTGGCAGAGGTAGTTTCTACTTGCTGTGATTCTGAATGTGCCCATCACTGAGGTTGCTGAGCTGTCAGGGTGAATGCCTCACAGGATGCAGTTTGTACTAGCTGAATGGCTTTTGTGGAATTTGATGTTCTTTATTCTCCATCATCTGCCCTGGAGCCTGTGAATTCCTGGAAGAGTGTTACCCTGTGTGGCCATCTCTGCTTTGTGCTCCAGGCTTTTCTCAGATAGAGAAGGTCACAATCCAAGGTCAGCTATGGCTGCCTTCATTTATCTGTGTGGTGCTCTTACATTTTTGAACTGGGATGCTGTAGGGAGACTTGATTGACCTGCCAGTCATCTCTCTGACTTGTGTTTGGCTAATTATTGATATGAGACTTCCATGGATGCCCCTAAAGCATTCTGAGTCATGCTGTGTCAATGTGAAGGATGGTTTGAGTTAATATTCCAAATTATAAACCGCAGTGGCTGTGGTGACTTTGCCTCTTTGGTAGCATCTTCTGGTACAGAAAAGAGGTTGGACACTGAATAGTTACTGCCTTGCATCACCCAGGTTTGTCATGCCTTTCCTGAGCCTACCACAGAGTAGGATCCCATCTCCTTCCATCACAAACCAGGGAAGACTTAGGGACATTGTGTGGGTTGCAGCAGCTGTAGCATCAACAGTATTCAGCTTTGTATTAAGCCAGCTGCCTTTCCACTGCGCTTGAGTCACCAGCTTGTGGCTGTCCTTCCTGTTGCTCAGGACTGGTGGGAGGGCAAGGGACATAATTATGGAGAAGTCATGCCTTGTGAACAGAGGGGAGGTGCATCATATGCTGAGCTACAGTGCCTCTGCCTTAACGGTGAGGAAAGGTCTTAAAAATACCAATGTTGGCTTTTCATTTTCCTGGTTCTGTTGTGGGGAACAGAATCCACAAAATGTGAAAGGAGGATAAGGAAAGGGAACACAGGGCTCTCCATCTTCTGCCTTTTCACAGCATGTTGAATACATTCGCATTGATGGGTCCACAACATCAGCCGAGCGGCAGTCCCTGTGCCGCAAGTTCCAGAACTCAGAGAAGCAGACTGTGGCGGTGCTGTCCCTCACTGCTGCAAACATGGGCCTGACATTGTCTGCTGCGGACCTGGTGGTGTTTGCAGAGCTCTTCTGGAACCCAGGGGTATGCATCCTGGAGGGGACAGAGGTTGGATACTCCCTGGGGAGCAGAAACGTTGGCGCTTAGGAGATGATGTAATGGACAAGGGACTTTCTCTAGCATGTTTCTTTCTCTTACGGCTTCTTGTCTGTGCACCCCAGGAGCTTCGGCTTGAACCAGTGAGGCTGGTCATAGCCTGTTGCCTGGAGAAGGTGGGAGGAAAGGGAAACATGTTCTGGTTCATAATTTGACAGCTTGCAACCACTTGCCCAGCCAAGACCTGAAAGGGTGCATCATCAGTGCTGACCTCTACTCCAGAGAAATGTTCAGCGCTTTTTGGGAACCTAGTGCTCCAGATTACTTCTTGGCTTAGTCTGTGTTTATGGATGCAGATGTTAACAGGATCCAGATGAGAAATTATTGCAAAGTACAAGAAACAAGCTCTGCCCATTCTCTGGTGTTGTAGTTCTCACTGTATTTTCTATGTTGTGTTTTCACATAAAGATTTTGATCCAAGCAGAAGATCGGGCACATCGAATTGGACAGACCAGCTCTGTTAATATTCACTACCTGGTGGCTAAAGGCACAGCAGATGACTACTTATGGTAGGAATTGGAAGACACTTTGGTTCTCCTGCCACTTGTTTTCACTCTGTCACATGCAATGTAAGGTGCTTAATGTGGGAGCTGATTTCCGCAGCCTGTGAGCTGAGGAGCATGAACTGCTAATGAGGGCTGCTGTGAGCTGGTAACAGGGCCTGGCCACAGTGGACAGAACTCTCTGGAGGATGAGTAGGAGGAATAGAAGTAGTTATGTGACAAAGAAATGGCTGTTGAGAGAAATTCTGGGAGAGCCGATGCATCTAAAACCTTCACAGCCTCTGTATAAGGAGAAGGAGTTGTCTGAGATACAGCCCAGAACATTTGTGTGCTGTGATAAAGTGCTGAGTACTTTCAAGCAAAGTCAACAGACACTGGAGATGGCTGCTTATTGTGGGTTGGGTCTGAGGAGCAGTCTGCTGAAGGCTTTGACAGGGAGCTGTGGAGGAGGACTGCACTGTTGCTTTCCTCTTGCTCTTCAGTGAGCCCTTCCAGACGGATTAGAAAAGTGCTACTGACCCATCTCTGGAGAGTTGAGGTGGGAGCTATCAGTGGGCACTGCTCCTCAGTGCTGGGGAATCTGACATCCTGGAGAAGGGGAGCATTTGGAAAATCCTTAGTGCTGCAAGGGAACTGACCTGCAAATGATGGAAAGAAATTACCAACTAGCTGGTTATTTAAAGTCCAAGATTATATCTTTATTACCTTGTTTGAAGGAACGAATGAACTCGGTGAACTTGTGCAGTTCCCAGAATATCATGATAGCAAATAATTATAACCTTACAATGCAGGAATCTGGAAACTGATGCATCGCCCACATTTCATGGGAAGTTAATGACAGTAATTCTGCTTTTATTTGTGAAATGCTGTCTGTGCAGCCATTAATGCTTAATGGGAAGCAAATGTGGCTCTCCAGAGGAAGACAGTATCATCCTTTTTTAAAGGCGAGAAAAAGAACAAGACAACAAGGCTATTGGGTAAAGGAATCAACTGTGCTGTTAGCCTTTGCTTCTTTCAGTGTCCAATCTGCCGGTGTTTGGGACTTCTCATTTTCTTGGGCTTGTGGTGGATTCTTTCTCCTGCAATACATCAGGAGATACCTGCTGATGTGTCTGTTAATGATTAAGTAAGAGTAATGAGATTACTCTTGCTTACCTGGAAGACTGAACACACAGGCTGTTAGGACTCCCTTTATCTGCATCTTCTTGTTCTGCTTTCATTGGTGGTGCCTCAGTCAAATAGTTTCATTACTGGATATGTGTTCTTCAAACATCCTGAAATCTTCTTCTTGTTACTTATTTAAATTGGATTGATACTACCTTAAATTGGATTGACTGATATCCCAAGACAGCACACAATCACCATAAACAGGTTAAGGAACTAACAAGCTTTGGTAGAAATGCCATCTTGATATATCCCTGTTAGATGTCTTTCCATCCACACAGAGTAAATGACATACTGTCCTTACATGCTATTTTCTTCCTTTCAGTAATACCTGTTTATCTCTCCTAGGCCAATGATTCAAGAGAAAATGAAAGTGCTGGGGGAAGCTGGTCTTTCAGAAACTAATTTCTCTGAAACAGCTGAGTCCACTAATTACTGCCCTAAGGTAATTGACCTGAAAGAATATTGAGGGTCCATGGGAGAGGCTGAATGGGCTTTGGCTTTTGTACATCTAGACTGGCAGGTGATGGGCTGGCTGACCTTACACCTGTCCTGCCTTTGGTGCTACAGATCAGATTCTTCTATTCTTTCTCAGCATCCATACCTTGACTTGGACTCTCTACAGAGTTCTCAAGCCTGCTGCATGCAAGGAGACATGATAGCCTTCATAGCATATATATATGTCTCTGGGATGTGTGTATAGGTTGTGTATATATATATATAATATATATACATGTAGATACTGTCTCAGGATGAGTGCCCTCTGATGGCTGCTCACTTTGTTTTTATGTGACAATGTGTATGCTGATTCTGTCCTAATTTCTCAGCCAGATCCAAAGCAGAAGACCATCTACGACCTTTTCCAGAGGGCCTTCTCTGAGAGTGGAGATGACATTGACGAAGCTTTGCTTCTGGAGGCAGCTGATGCTTGCTGCAAATTTGACTCTGGCAGTGCCTTGCAAGATACAGGAGGAGAGACAAGTTCAGTGAGTCCCCCCAGAAAGCGACGTATGGAGGACTTTTTTCAAATGTAATGATGAGACCAAAAGCCACAATGGCTAACATTATTTTTTTACCATTATTAAAAAAGAGATAGCCAATCAAGTATTATTTTATTGAGTTTCCAGAATAAAAGACTATATGTTTTCTGTATCTCCAGTGCATTTTATCCCAAAGGAAGAGAAGGTAGGCTGACAGTGTGACAGGTGAGCAGCACACATCTGGCAGCCTGCACATTTTGCAGGCCTGGTTTCTAGAATAAGAGGAGCTGTACCATAACAATTCTTCCCTCTTTCTCTTCCCAACTGATCTCTGGCTGGTTTTGCTTCACTTGGGAGAGGTAATGTGCTTTTGGCTGGCCTTGGCTAAGTCTAACTTCGCTGTTCCTTTCTCTTGTTGCTTTTGTACAGTGGGGTGAGGGGAAGGCAGGGAGGGAGAAGCTAGTAGCTTCCCCTGGTCCTTGGCCGGGGGGGGACAGAGGAACTTCAAACCCACCACAGCAAATGACCAAATGGCAATGGGCAAGTAGCATGGTGCTTTGTTTCAGCATGTCAGCTTTCCTGGTTGCTTTGTTTAACCAGCAGATAATGGCTTCTGTCCACAAGGCAGAACTGTTGTGAAAACTAACTTCTTAGCAACGGAAGAGGGCTTTTAACAACCGGGTCCATCTCCAAGAATTTTAGTCTGTATTTATGAGTTAGTTCATTGGCAAATTTTGGCTTTTACTTGGGTCACTCACAAACTGTGTCTCTGGCACTCAGCTTGACAGTGAGGAGAAAAGATCCAGACAGACCTTGATGTTTTGTGAAGGAGAGCCCCGGTTTTTTTGTCTCTGCAGAGCAGTCAGTACCTTGAAACGAAGCACTATAACTGCCTGCCAGGAGGTGTGCACATGGTCTGCCTGAGCACACTGATCTCCGGCCTCAGCTGCTAAAAGCGTAGGACCTGCGCCATGGCACGTGCTGCCTGGGTCAGTGGAGAGCGAAGCTTGTGCTGACTGCAAAGGATGAAGGGTAGTTGCTCAGGAAGGAGGGGTGAGTGTGCTTTCTTCAAAAGTTGAAACTGATTTCCACAGATGAGTGAAGAAAGGGGGAGCACGTGCTGACTCCTGCCCTTGTTTTGTAAGAAACCGCTTCTGGACTGAGCCATTTAAAAGTTGTTTTAAGTCATAGCTCTCAAGGGGAGTTTGGGGCATTTTATTTCAATTTTAGAATTGCATCTCCCCTTTGGATCTTAAGCTTGAGAAATAAGTGATGCAGTGGAAATATTAGCATTAAAAAACAAACCCAAAACCTCACAACATTTACTGGCTGAAAAACAGGGTTTTTTGGGGACGCTTCCTTTTGTACTTTCTAAAAGCCTCAGCTTTCAAAAGGGAAACTCCCACAATACTTTGCTTTTAGATGAATCAACAGCTACTTCCATAACACATTTAGGCTAGCGCCTTAGGACATGTTATCTGTTCCCATTACAGCTCTGTGCAGGTTACAGTGAGAATGCCAAAAGTAGCACTGTTACTTGATGCAGTAATTAAAATGCCTGGTTTTGATTTGTGAAGCCTCTTATCATGCTTTCAGCCCTGTGAACCGGGAGACCTCAACTCCCAGCCTTGGTGCTGCCTGAGGAAGCCTGCTTTTTGGTTCCTTTCAGGAGATCGTGACACAGTTGCTGTCCCTTGGACATGGCTTGATTCCATTTCACAGTCGTGATGTCTCTGCAGTAACTCTGGAGGCTACTTTTGCTGTGGTTTTGATGTGAAGGCAAATGGCTGTTTGTCACAACTGGTCCTCTCATGCATCTCTGCATGGCTGTCTTTTAATTTGTTTGTGTGTTATTGCCAGTGTGATACAGTGTGGTCATAGGTTAATGTCTTTCGTGCTTCTGGTCTTAGTACTAAAAGATACTTGGAGGTGAGCTAGTGTTAAGCAAATGTGACCAGGCAGTTCAGGAAAACATACAATTTCACAAAGGCACCAGTTATTTACGTTTTACAACCATAATCTGTAGAGAAGAGTGAGGGAAAAGCAGGCCAAAGGCTTGCATTTAGTTTCTGGAGGCCAGGAGCTAACGTGCTATGCTTGGTGGTGTGTAGATACCACAGATGCTGAAAAAGACCCCTCTTTGACAGTGAAGAAGGAAAAGGTTTGTCTCCAAAGATCAACCTGATAGTAACTGGGATATTTTTTCCTTCATCAGAGGGTTTGATTATCCTACTTCCAGCAAGTGCCATCATGGAGATGTCCTGCAGGCCGTGTGTGCAATTGTGCTTTTCATTCCTGACTGCAGAAGGTGTGTTGCTGTGTGTGCACAAGTGAAGGGCAGTAAGACTGAGGGTCGTGTGCTTGGCCAGCTGGGGGAAATGCTTTTATCTCTGGATTTGAGTCAGAGAGCTACTTGCTCCAACAACTGTACAGGAGATAAATACAGCCTTTTCAACATTTTTTGATGTCTGTCTTCTTGGGCATGGAGCATTTAATCTGTTCCTAGGAGACGTCATCTTTCTACTTGCAGAGAGGACTGTTCTGAGTAAGGGGTGAGAAATGTTGCTGTCTGCCTAACTGAAATAGACATTATTTGTGTGCTCATTGTCTTCTCCTGTAGGAGTAATTATCTTCCTCCTTATAAAACTGCAGCTACCTGAAAAGAATATTTTTATAAAATCTGCTGAAATTACCCTTGGGGAATTCTGCTTCTCAAACTCAGTTTATTTTATACATAAATTGATAAACCCCAGCCCTGCAGAGGAATGCAAGGTGCGCTCTCTTTCCTTGTTAGGACCCATAAATTCTCAGCTGGTTTGCTGCAGTTATACAGAGGCTCTTCAAGTACACTTGAGGTTCACTTTATCCTTGCTAGAGGTAAAAGGGGAGAATAATCTTGCAGGGGAAGTGCTTTTAGTTGTAACATCAAGGGACTGGAAAGACTGTTCAGGCCTTAGCTGAATTACACCATTAGTCTATCATTAATATGGTGAGGAGGTGGCTGGGAAGCTGCCATCAGACTCAGATCTCCAAGGCTTGCTGATAAGAATTTGTACAAGGTAGTGTGCCGGTTGGCAGTGAGACCCACAGGCAAGCTGAGGAGCGTGCAGTGTTCTTGCAGTAACATGGGGCAATTTGAAATGCATCTTCAAAGCATGAGGCGGACCAGCCTGAGGCATGCAGGAAAGAGTTCAAGGTGATGGACTGTTGAAGCCAGGCTTTTGGAGCTGTGCTGGTCTGGCTGCAGCCATCCATCTTCTAGTCACTTGTAAACATATATTTATTTTGGCAGTGCTGGCAATGGCTGTTGTCTGCGGAGGCTGGATTTAGTTGCTGGCAGAGTTCTCTGCTCATAATGGTATGTGAAGGGTATGACCATGTGCTGTACTGTCACAATGAACTTTGTAGATACAGAGTGGAAAACAGCAGTAGCTGTTCTGCCTTGATGTATTGTCTAGCACATTTTATTGTATTTTAATTTACCAAATAGTCACAAAGCAGTCAAAGAAACGATTTCCTTCCTTTTTCTGTGTTGTCATTTGGTTGGTTGGTTTGTGGGGTTGGTTTGGTTTGGTTTTGTGGCCTTTTTTTTCTTATTATTTTTGTTTAATTTCAATACATTGGTATCAAAGATGTATCCTGTGAGTCACCATTGCAATGAGGATATGAAAAGGGCAATATGTTCCTAGGATATAGCAAATGACACTTTGACTCAACAGCGTGAGGTAAAAATACCTTTGCCTAAAGCCCTGCTAAGCCCTCATCTGGAACAAGGCTCTGGCCCACCACCTCCTGGGAGGACTTGCTGTAGGGGAGAGCTTGAAGAGATGCTTGAGGAATAGGGTGCCTAGCACAAAAGAGGGCATTAAAAATCTGAGTATTCAAAGCAGTGTGTGTTCCTGAGCATCTCCAAAAATATGGACCTTAGCCAGGGAACAGCTAACATAGTGGCAGAGTACACTCTAGTTGTAATTCCCTATTAATTAAGTAGACTGCAAATAAAGGGGAGAGCCCCTATGGATAAAGGTAGCTGGGGTGGGTATGGGGCTGTTAGAGGAGAAAAAGCACTGGCACAAAGTAGGCAGGGATGGTTTCTCCAGGTGGGCTGGGCAGCCCTGGCTCCTGCCTGGCGGGAAGGAGCGAATGAGCTGCAACCTGCTTTGCACATTAAACCTTCTCATGCTAACTGGATTACATTTCATAATGGAGGTTAATGGGTTGTTAATCCCATTATGAGCACTGCAGCTCAACACTGTTGGGACGTGTTTCACTTGCCCACACCAGGTCTGAGCAGAGTGGGAGCCCTCCTGGCTGCCATCCCCACGCTCTGGTGCTGGTGACAGTCAGCTCAGGTGTCTGGGCATCCGGGAACACCATCTGGGTACTACTCCCCTTCTCTGGTAGCACATGAAGGCTTTTATGACTGGTTGTCTCAATCGGGGGATGGCCCCAAGAAAATCATGTAACTGCCATAGTTGGACCTCTCTTTGAACCTTTTAAGGCTCGTATGTTTAATGATGATTAATTCATCCTCCTTTATTTCTACTTTTATATACACATACACTTTCAATGGTTTGCTGACCGGTTTTAAATGGTGGCATCTGCTTACTATTATTCTCTTTAAAAAAACGAGGTAAATGGGTGTAACTGCTCCATTTCCTTTCCTTGGGTGGAAAGGCAGGACTCTTGAGCTCCCGTAAGCACTGCCGGGGTTGAGGTACCGCTCGGGTTCCATGTCAATAGGTGCTGTTTGGTAAGCGATACATCTTGTGCCATCACGCTGCCCCTGCCTTCCGGGGTGCCTGCTCCGGCCTGCGGATGACGCTCCTCCCGCCACGGGACAGACGCGCAGCGCCGCGCGGGCCCGCGCGCTGCCATCACATCCGCTCTGCGCTCCGTCCCTCTGTCGTCGCTTCCGGCGGCGCCGTCTCACCCTGCGCCTGCGCACTCAGCACTTCCTTTCTCAGCGCCGGCGCCGGGCAGGAAGATGGTGAGTGGGACTGGGGCGCCGTGGCGTATCCGCCGGCATCCGCCTTGAGGCCGCCGCACCGGCGCTGTGGGGCGACGCAGCAAGGGGAGGACAGTGCGGAGACGGCTGCGGGCGCGGCACGGAACGGGAGAGCCTGTGGGCCCTGTCCCCGGGGCGAGGGTGCCGGAGGAGCTGGTTTCCGCCTGGGCGGCCTGTGGGCAATCGTCCGAGAGCGAGGAGTGGCAGGTCGAGGTGGGGTGGGGCTGAGACGCTGAAAGAGCAGACAGTAAGCGGGTGACAGTGCTTAGTGAGTAGCTGTGCCGGCAGCAGGAGGGTCCCGTGTGGGATCGGGCTGTCCTTGAGGAGGAACCTGCCTTTGCTGGGGTTTGACTGCCGGGCTGCGGCCCTCTCTACCTGAGCCTTGCCGTTTCGTAACTAACGCTCTGTGTACAATGTCAGGGAGAGGCGTTGGTCAGCTGCAGCAGCGCTGCTGAGCGCTCTGCTGTGGTGTCAGGAGAGGGGAGCAGCCGAGGGGACAGCGATGCCAGCAAATTTGAAGCTTCTTCTGACTTGTTTCCCAACAGGCTAAGCGTACCAAGAAGGTTGGGATTGTGGGTAAATATGGTACCCGTTATGGTGCATCCCTTAGGAAGATGGTGAAGAAGATTGAAATTAGCCAGCATGCCAAGTATACCTGCTCCTTCTGTGGCAAGGTGAGATAGACCTGCTTCACTGGCCCTTAAAAAAGACTTTGTTATTGACGATAGAAACGCAATTTGATGCGTCAGAAATTTTTCTGTTGAAGAGAACTCGACTCATTTTGAGACAGTGATTAGTTTATTGTGAGCTTTAGGCTACTGCCAAAGTCCTTTACAAAACAAAAAGACTTAGTGGGCATTTCATGTGGATGTTTAATGGTAGTGTAGTGAAAATGAACATCAATTACATTTCATTACCCAAAACAGCAAGAATGTTCCTGCACTGTACATTTCAGGTATCAAATAAAAAGACTTGACAAAAAGAGTGATTTGCCATTGGAATGCACTGCCCAGGGAGGTGGTGGAGTCACCATCACTGGAGGTGTTTAGGAAGAGACTGGATGGGGTGCTTGGTGCCATGGTTTAGTGGAATGGAATGGACAACCCATCATCCAACACCATCTAATCAACTAAACCATGGCACTAAGCACCCCATCAAGTTGGACTTAATCTCAAAGGTCTCTTCCAACCTGGTTTATTCTAGTCTGTTCTAATTAAAACACACTTGTTGCCCTGATAATTAAGGTATGAGTTGGGATTTTAGGGTTTTTCCCTTGCAGTAGCTTTACAACATACCTGGAGGAGGGGGAAGCTTGCTTTTCCCACTTCTTAATTGCAGTTAGCTATATTTGTAGGCTGTATAACTTTGGGTAGGGAAGAAATTCTGATAAGTAATCTTGCCTGCTTGTGTACATGATCAGAATTCACATGTAGATCATAAAATCAGTAAGGTTGGAAAAGACTTCAAGGATCATCAAGTCCAACCTGTCACCCAAGACCTCATGACCACTAAACCATGGCACCAAGTGCCATGTCCAGTCCCCTCTTGAACACTTCCAGGGATGGTGGTGACTCCACCACCTAAAGATCTATTTTGTGAGAGAGAGGCCCAGGAGCTTGTGCTGTATCCAGTTGATGGTTGCTGGTACCTGTCAAGTAGGTATCTTTCAGTGGCTGGGAATTAAGAGGGAAAAAAAAAGCCAACCATGGAAAATTGTTAGTACGTAGTATCTTGTGCCCTGAGAATGTTCATCACCACATTTGCAGATCTGCTTAAATCCAGCTTGGGTCTGGGCAAACGTGTTGTCCCCTTTGCGAGGTGGTAGGGTCAGTGCTCACTACTTGCTCTTAGGATGCCCTTCAAAGAACAGGCAGTTCAAAGCAATTTGGGGATGTCCAGGGAGCACCAGTAAGATCAGTGCTACACTGGTCATCCAACCATGGGGGAATATCACATACTGTGATGGATGTAACTCCTTACAGTTTTTCTTGTTCCAAGTGAGCTGAATTCTTGATGATGTGCTTAGAAATGACCCACTTTCTATCTGAATGAAAAACTAGCTGTGAAGAATCTGAATAAAATCATTCCCCAGTCTTTGCCTGAATTAACTATGGCTGTAGGTAATGCTGAATCTTTAGCCTGAAGTTTATTGTTTGACTTTTTCAGTTGATGGACAATGCTTTTTTCCTCTTCTTTTTCCCCTTTTTTCCCCTTCTGTTACAGACCAAAATGAAGAGGAAGGCTGTGGGTATCTGGCACTGTGGATCCTGCATGAAGACAGTTGCTGGTGGTGCCTGGACTTACAAGTAAGGGAGTGAAGAGGCATCTGTCACTGTTTATTCTCACATAGTTGAGGCTTTTTATTTTAATTCTCTAATTTATTTTAATCTACTAGGTGAATTTGTTTTATAATATCATAGTATCAGTCAGGGTTGGAAGGGACCACAAGGATCATCCAGTTCCAACCCCCCTGCCATGGGCAGGGACACCCCACACTAGATCAGGCTGGCCAGAGCCTCATCCAGCCTGGTCTTAAACACCTCCAGGGATGGCACCCCAACCACCTCCCTGGACAACCCATTCCAGGGCTTCACCACTCTCATGGGGAAGAACTTCCTCCTCACATCCAGTCTGAATCTCCCCACCTCCAGCTTCATTCCATTCCCCCTAGTCCTATCACTACCTGATATCCTGAGAAGTCCCTCCCCAGCCTTCTTGTAGGCCCCCTTCAGATACTGGAAGGCCACAATTAGGTCACCTCGGAGCCTTCTCTTCTCCAGACTGAACAGCCCCAACTCTTTCAGTCTGTCCTCATAGGAGAGGTGCTCCAGCCCTCTGATCATCTTTGTGGCCCTTCTCTGGACACCTTCTAGCACGTCCATATCCCTCTTGTACTAGGGGCTCCAGAACTGGATGCAGTACTCCAGGTGGGGTCTCACCAGGGCTGAGTAGAGGGAGAGAATCGCCTCCCTTGACCTGCTGGCCACACTTCTATTGATGCAGCCCAGGATCTGATTGGCTTTCCGGGCTGCAGGTGCACATTGAGAGCTCATGTTGAGCTTCTCGTCCACCAGCACCCCCAAGTCTCTTTCCCTCCGGGCTGCTTTCCAGCCAGTCACTGCCCAGCCTGTATTCTATTCTAATTTATTTTAATCTACTAACCTTTAAGTTGATCTTTCTCAGGTCAGTGATACATGGTGGGGGGGAAGTTTTGCCTGCATTGTTAAAATTCAGTTGAAATGGATCAAACTGGATTTGATTGCTATTCTTTCCAGTAGCTGTTGTGCAGCTCTGTGGATTTTGTTCCATCTGCATTTTATACATCATACTAATTAGAGTTGTTGTTTACATAAGGTGTTATGTTTGGGCCAGTTTTTCGGTCATGTTGGAATAAAATGAACAGAGAAAATGGCCGTTTCATCCAGCCATCTCAGGATGGAATCAACTCTGTGGATGACACCTGACACTTGTCCCTCTGACCTAGTCTGAAAAGAGCTTTAACAGCTTTTAATAAGTATGCCTTTGACCTGGGGAGTGTTTTTTTCCTGCTTTGATTGTTTTGACTGTACAAAAATCTTCATGATGTGAGGGAACTCTTAGCCCTTTCTAAGCCTAAGCAGCGGGGTTTTTTTTGTGGTTGCTATCCTAGCCTTTTCCAGCTCATAGATGCAGATTCAATAGGTGAGAGCAGGTTTACTCCCAAGAAAACCCATGTCCGTGTGTTGCTTTTGTTCTGAAAGCGCTGACTCCCTGCAGTCATCGCTGTGACGGTGCCCTCGCTTGCTCCCTTCCTTTACTCTCCTTCCCCCGCAATTCTGGTAGGAGACGCTGCTGCCCCACGCGTCACAGTCGCTAGGAGCCTGAGCCCACGCGCTCGTGCATCTGGCGGGTGCGTGACTGGGTGCTCGGGGTTGAGGTGCAGCTTGTGGAGTTGGGTGTGCTGCTGCAGACAGGCCCACGCTTTGTCAGGAAAAACCAAAGGCATCGGCCCCCTGCTGACGGAGCAGTCAGACGACAGCTATTGGAAATGTGTGCTTGCTCAAAAAAATAACTGGCATGGGCTGCTCTCTTGCCTCATGGAAATGTCTCTGCTTCTTCTTCTAGCACCACCTCTGCAGTGACAGTCAAATCTGCCATCAGAAGACTGAAGGAATTGAAAGATCAGTAGAAGCCACATTGCTGCAAAACTTTTTTTCCCCCCCACTGTCAAGATCTGTCCTTTTACCAATAAAAAGGTGATAATGGAGTGGAGTCGTGTTTCTCTTTCTGCAAAAAGCTCTGTCTTGCTGTGCTGTATTTATAGTTATGACTGTGGAGATACTAATAAAGAATTAACCAGGTTGGAAAAGACCTTCGAGGTCTTTTTTTCAAGTACAAGTTCTCACCCAAAACCATTTAATCAACTAAACCATGGCACTAAGTGCCTCATCTACTCTCTTTTTAAACACTTCCAGTGATGGTGACTCCACCACCTCCCTGGGCAGCACATTCCAATGACCAATCACTCTGTGAAGAATTTCTTCCTAACATCCAGCCTAAACCTCCCCTGGTACAGCTTGAGACTGTGTCCTCTTGTTCAGGTGCTGGTTACCTGGGAGAAGAGACCAACCCCGACCTGGCTACAACCTCCCTTCAGGTAGTTGTAGACAGCAATAAGGTCTCTCCTGAGCTGCCTCCAGGCTAAACATCCCCAGCTCCCTCAGCTGCTCCTCATAGGGCTTGTGCTCCAGACCCCTCACCAGCCTTGTTGCCTTTGTCTGGACACAGTCAAGCAATTCTGCATCTTTCCTAAACTGAGGGGCCCAGAACTGGACACGGTATTCCCGGTGTGGCCTAACCAGTGCTGAGTACAGGGGCAGAATGACTTCCCTGCTCCTGCTGGCCACACTATTGCTGATACAGGCCAGGATGCCATTGGTGTTCTTGGCCACCTGGGCATACTGCTGGCTCATGTTCAGCCTATTAGTAGTGCTGTCCAGTAGTTAAGTGGCTGTTGTTTTTTCTCCTTTGTAGTTAATTGTGTATTTTGTGGTTCGAGTGTGCTGAGGTGAGCCTGAGGAATGCTTACATTTAGCTCATGGGCTCATCTTCATACATCCTTCGTGTCTGTGCCTTGAATAATGCGTCCTGTTGTCAGCAGACCTTGAGGTTAGTCCACCTGAATGTGCTGTATGGCTTGCTCCTAGGTCTGGTAGCAGGCTCCCATGTCTGTATGTTGCTTAATCTGTACTGAGTTGCAAGAACAAATTGTGCTGAGCCAACTTGTGGGACATTCAGTCTTGCAGGGGAAAAGCCTTCAGACTGTCAGGATGCTGAAACTTGGGTTTGGGTTTGGTTTTTAAAAAGGTGAGTTACAATTTGTTTTCACATTGGTTTTTGTCTGGGTAACTAGCACCTCTTCTTAACCATAGAAGTCAGAAAACATGAGTCTTGGAAACAACTGGCAGCTGCTGGGGGAAAAATAATAAGCAGGTAGCTCCAGCTTCAGCTTTAAATGGATTTGGGTGGTGATGGGCTGTGGCAATACCATTAGTGAGCTTGACATCTTTGAAAGGCTCAGAACTGGACTTGAGTAGGAGCCTTTTCCCAGGGTGCCAAAGGTCTGTGTCTCACAAGTCTTCAGTGTCCCTGAACTCGTCTCCTAAACTTTATTGTTTCTCTGTGGTGGTGTTGGGTTTGAGGTTTTGTTTGTTTGGGGTTTTTTGTTCAGTGCTTTACATTTCCTTTACTAAAATAATGTGTTCAGCTGTCCAGTGTCATTCATACTAACGTGCATGTCCTTCAGGCCCTACCCCAGCAGAGATGATGCTCATTCCTTGGGACAATCTGCTTTCTGGGAGAGACATCACTGTGTATTTCTCTGTTGGCACACCTTGTTCTGCCTCTAGTGCAGGGTGAGAGATGGGCAGCAGGCTTGAAGTGGAGGTGGCAGTGGATGACTCCTTACAGCTAAAGGCTCTTTTGTCTGTGTAGGTAAACATCATAATCTTCTGCACGTGTCTTCTCTTATGGTGGGGTTATGAAAGAAATCTTTGATTTCAAGAAACTTAGCTCATTTTTCAAGAAAAGGTTTGCTGCTGCTCTCCTTACGTGACATGCCTACAGCAGCTTTCTCTAGGCACTTGTCAGACCTCCCAGCTTAGTCCTGGGTACTGCCCTTGCTACTCCTGGTTGGTGCTAACCAGCCTTCCTGAAATGCTTTCTCCAAGCTGCCTTGAACTTCCAGTTAAGATATTTCTTCTCCTTTGGTGATGCATTGCATACTGGTGTGTAGATAGCTGGAACAGCTCAAGGAGCCAGATTTTCTCCTGCTGGCTGCTGCTACCACTGAAGATAGGGTGAAGGGTGCAAGAGGATGGCTTTTGCTACTGTGAGATCTCTGCTGCCTGAAAAACATCTGCTGACCTGCCTCAGTCAGTTTAAGAGGCAATGACCCTGACTTTGGCTTACCTTCATATGTAGGTTTATGAAGTACTGTGTTCCAGGAGCTGCTTTGCAGGTAACTCAGCAGTCCTTTAGGGAAACTGAGAAGGAAGAGCTGGGGAGCTGGTATAGACTGGATGGCCAGAAACAGCTGTGTCCTAATTAGACCTCCAGGAAAAATGGGTGAAGCAGATGAAGGGAGCCACTCCAGTTGCCAGCTTTACATGGAGGTGAGTGAGTTCAGGAGATGGCACACATTAGTGCATTGCCGTGGGAGAGTGCTTTTGAGGTGGTTTCTGAGCAATGACAACTTCCATCACACTAAAGGTGTCTTCATACGAGTCCTTTTGTTGGGAAATTGTGATGAATCCAAGTGAGCACTGATGGCTTTGCTTGCTGCTTCATTGTGTGAAAGCTTTTGTTGCTAAAACATTTGGTATGTTGGTTTTGGTGGTTTTTTGGGGGGTGGGGGGAGGTTCCTCTGGTGATATGACCATATAGCTTTGCTTCCAGAAGGGGCTCTGAGAGGCTGTATTGCTCTGTGGAGGTCATCATTTCTACAATGAGACACCATACAGCCACTTAAAGCAGGAGAGGCCTGACAGCTTGGAAACAGCAGCCCATCTTCCTGTGTACTGGTGGGCTTTGAGGATGGGAGGAGGAAATCCTGTTTTCATTTAAACTGCAGAAGAGGTCCAAAACTCCAGCACCACTTGCATGAGGTGTTCCTACTCAAGCAAACCTTCACAGAGAACTGCAGTGATACAGGGGCTGGAGATGTGCCTCATTTGCCACAGGAATGTCACTGCTATGGCTCACCGATCCATCAGAGAAAAAAGTACTGCTCAGTCCTTGGAACAGCTGCAGGTGTCCCTTGGTTCAACATGTCCTGTCTCCTGAAGTTTTTGCGCCGCTAAAACCAGATGAAAGTGGCAAGCTGGGGAGTGTGCTCCTGGCAAATTAGGATTTAGCTGCTGTCCCAAAGGCTGGCAGCTGGCTGTGACAGCTGCTGCATGGAGGTGAGTGTTGCCAGCTCTCACTGCCCCTGAAAGCAGGGTAGTGGTGTTCCATATGTTGCCTTTTCTTCTGGACTCCGTGTGCTTGGGTCACGTTTCTGTGTCACTTTCCCCTCGCGCTTCTGGGTGCTGAGACATGACTGTACACTTCTGTGCTTCCTTCATTAGAATAGAATAGAATTAACCAGGTTGGAAGAGACCTTTGAGATCATCTAGTCCAACCTATCATCCAACACTATCTAATCAACTAAACCATGGCACCAAGCACCCCATCCAGTCTCTTCCTAAACACCTCCAGTGATGGTGACTCCACCACCTCCCTGGGCAGTGCATTCCAATGGCCAATTACTCTTTCCATGAAGAACTTCTTCCTAACCTCCAGCCTAAACCTCCCCTGGTGCAGCTTGAGACTGTGTCCTCTTGTTCAGGTGCTGGTTGCCTGGAATAAGAGACCAACCCCCACCTGGCATTAAGGCAGAGGTTGTAATTAAAGTGCAGGTTTCTGATTAAAGCCCACTTAGCTGCTGTGGAGTAGCCATTCATTAACAGGTGATTGTACAGGTGTCTTATCTAAGGTGACTTTTATTCCTGACTTCTATTCCTGATGAACAAATTATTAATTACCTTTGGGATTAATAGTGGCAGAGGGTGGAAAGTTGGTTGGGGTGGAATTAGGAAGAGAAGGTAAGGATGTGAGATGATCTTTTGCTCTGGGCTGTGTGGTCCTACTTGCATTCCTGCAGAGCTCCTGGGCTTGTGCTCTCCAGAGAGCACCGTGGCATCCTGTCCTGCTCCTGAGCAGAGGCGTTTTGCTCTGGTGAACCTTCAAGGTTGCCAGTCCCGCACGTTTCCCCAAGGGGAGGGCAAGGTGGAAGGCGGGAGGAGGCAGGATGCCGCGGTCAGAGCACTGTCAGCTGTCAATGCGGCGAATGGCCAGCGGGCGGCGCTGCCGCTCTGCTGCTCTGCGAGGCTGCTGTTAGGCTCCGTCCCCTGCGCTTCCCTTCCCATCCCGGAGAAAGGCTCTGCTCGCCTCTGCGCCCATTATCGCTTCCTAGCTCCGCGTTTCCTGCTTCCTCCCAAAACAGACCGTGACGATGATGTTTAGACTGAAGCAGGAGTCAGTGCAAAAAGAGATCAGGAGGTAAAAATAGGAACAGGGAAGTTGGAGTTGGGGGGCTTGTGGTCACTTGTCACCTCTAACAGAGTTAAGTATGTGTCATTGCTCTGTCCAACCCCTGACTACAGGGTATCCTAGGAAAATTTCTTGTGTCAACCACTTGTGATTTATCCCAGGTAACCCTCAAAATTTATTGTTTCCCCTAGGTTGAAACTTAGGGTGAAAACAGGATTTCTTAACAATTTTACTTACTGGTTTCAGTATTTTTGCTGTTATCTTAGTCAAGAACTTGTACTGAGATGTCTAAAATGCTGTAGAAGCAAAGTGCTGGCACCTGTCTTGGAGGATGTGAGCTTACAGCAGTGTCTAGCCCATCTGGAATGCTATAGCTACAGAAAGTGGAGGAGGGTTTGATAGAAATGGAGACTTCAAATCTGAGTGAATATTCTGTAGGTGTTGCTGAGCAGGTTGGTTGATCTTGGCTGCTTTTAAAGAGCAAGTGAGGAGGGGACCTCTTTCTCAGAGCAATCTGTCAGTTTCACAGCATTTTTTATTCCCCCCCCCCCGCCCCAGGATCCTAAAGCAAAGGTAGCTGTAACCAAAGTGATGCTTCAAGTGCCCAAAGGTGTTTTAGCAGTGCAAAGGAACTCGGAAACCGAAAAGTGAAAGAGCTCAGGGCTCTGTCCTCATTCTGATTTCTCTGTTAAGCATTTGTCTGTTTACAAAAGAAAAGGATTGCCCTAGCTTCACCTTATTTGTGCTTCCTGCTCCCTCCTGCTCACTGGCAGCCCATTTGGCCTTCAGGGGATCATGATACTAAGCCTTGGGGCCACCATTTGTTTGTGTTATGCCACATATTGAAGACTGATGTGGCTTAGGGCTCATGGTGATAAGAATCCTCTGCCACAGGCATTTGTTGTGCCTTCTGTGTGTCCTGAATTAAAAGCAGTGTGAACTCAGCCTGTGTGCAGGTGCTCCCTTCTGGCTTTGTGTCTGTCTTAGGGATTTGACTGTAATATCACCTGACAGTTGTTAAGTGATGGGCACCATGTTTTAAGGAGCATATCCCAGGGTGATTTCTAACTTGCATGAACAGCAAATGTCTTGGCCTTACTGTATGGTCAGCCTGCCTTCATTTTAGTGCGCAATCAAAGGCTGCATATTGCTTTTCTGAGCTCCTTCATGCTGCATCCCAAGGAGATTTCAAATGGCAATTCAGAAACAAGAGAGAGTGGCACAGCTGAATCCCATTCCTGGGACACCTGTACCCTGTCCTGGGATCATTTTGAAAGTCTCTCCCTGGGAAGAAAGGATGCTGGCTTTTGCAGCTCAGAGTGTTGGACAATGAGAAAATCAGCCAGAGTTGGAGTATGATGTGAGCACCACCAACAGACTGGAAGTCACCATCTAATTTTATACACTGTCCTAGGTTCCACCTGCTGCTCATCTCACCTGGATGTTCAGTAGCTCCACTTAGGAAAATGTAACTGCAGAGCTGGCAGTCCAGCTCCCACCAAAGAAGTGGGAAGGCAACACATCTCTGCTTTTCTTGGAGAAGTAATTCCTTAAAGGATGCTACGAAGTGATGTCACTGTCCCTGGAGGCGTTCAAGGGGAGATTGGACATGGCACTTGGTGCCATGGTCTAGTTGTGAGGTCTGTTGGGACAGGTTGGGCTTGATGATCCTTGGGGTCTCTTCCAGCCTTAGTTATACTGTGATACTGTGATACACAGTGACATGAGGGTGTGTGATCCTGCTTGAAACTGGCCCCAGTGCTCTGGAAGTGGGAAGCTGCCATCGGGAACCTATTGCTACTCCAAGTATTCGATCCTTAGCGGCTGTCTTTGGAGGGCAGGCAGTGTGGCAGAGCAGTGGATATGCCTCAGGTGCCCTTATTAGATGCCTGGATGCATTTTGAAAATGGCTGCTTAGAAAATGTCTAATTGCTATTCTACATACTCAAAATGTGTTGTGTTTTTTTTCTTTCTTTCTTCCCCCCCCCCCTTCTTCTCTTGACAAGGCTTTGGCATGCCTCAGATTGCTAAATATACTTTCCTGTTGCAAATTCTTGGCAAGGTTCTGTGCAAGGAATCACGCCAAGCAGTCTCTTCAAATGTTAACAAGCTCATTGGTGTGGCTTTCCCAGTGCAGGGTTTGTGCTCTTTTTTTTTCCTTCTTTTTTTTTTTTTTCCACCTCTCTTCCCCAAAAGTCCCAACCCTTCTCCTTTCCCTACACTGCTGCTCTGAGCACATGAACTATGGCAGCACTGCAAGAAAGGATCTTTCTAACCAGAGCTGGGAAATGTGCTTGTTTTGTGTTCAACGGTTTGGTGTCGCTGCTCTGCTCAGCCTCCTGGGTCTCCTGTTGAGTCGCAAGTGTGGATCTTGGGGTGCTTCTGGAAAACCTAATCCAATCCATTTCCTCTCCTCTTGCACTACTTTGCTTTTTCCTGTGTTTTCAGCAAGTCAGACTGTATCCTTGCATGGCAGTCATAGATTTGATGTCTTTCTTTGGGTAGTCTATTAGCAAATGAATGAGGCTGTAGTACTCCCCTTTTGTTTCCTTCCACCAGTGCTTGTAACTGGCATCAAGCAGCCCTGAAGCTGGTGCCTACAATCAGGCAGGGACCTGCAGGCCCTTTCTCCTTAGGAGAGAAACCTTGCCCCAGGTCAAGAGCAGTGATGCTCTGGCATCTGAAAGGGTCAAAAGAAAGAAAGGTGGAAGAAGCTAAAGCAGCATCACAAAACCCCCAATGACTCCTAAAAGAAACCTTCTGCTAGGCTTCTGGCATTGGTATTTCAGACTACAAACCTCCACAGGCTTCACTGGAGACAACCTTACCTAAAGAGAACCAAAGGGCTGGCTTCCCTTGGCCTTTGTCCACCTCTATTGCTTCTCTTGTTCTCTCTCACTCACCTCCTGACTCAGAATGTGAGCAGTGTCACTGTGGGAAAGTATTCAAGCTCCCTAGTGCCCCACCAGCAGAAGAGCATGGTCAGCCCCACAGGGCTGCATATCTCAGGCACCTCCACCCAATTTCTCAGAAGACAAAATGGGCTGGAGCTCTGCTGGGGTGTGCATGGTCGTGGCTAGCCCCTGCCCCTGTGGCAGCAGAGGTATAGTTGACCTGAGTTTCTGATTTTTGTGCAATTACAGGCACAGCTGCCCAGTTACACCAAATGAGGCTATGGGCTGTGCTTTTAAAATGTCAGTTGTGTAAATGATTTCTTGGGTTTTGCCACTGATGTGTTCTCCTGGCCTTCAGTCATTGAGACACGCCTTGGGAACAAGTGTTCGTGTTGGGATGTTAGATTCCCTGTGCTCAGAGTCCTACCTGCTCTTCACAGAAAGAGCTCAGTAAGGGATGCAGGGAAGCTACTGCACAGGAAATCTGGTTCTGGGGCCACAGAGCCTGCCTCCAGAACATTACAACCTGGGATGTGCAGAGGCCTGGAAAGTAACGGGCAGACCTTGGCACAGAAGAGGCCATACCTAAGACAACTGGAAGGGTAACCCAGGCCAAGTGATGACTCCACACCTTGCCATTAAAGTGCTTCTTGTTCACACTTTCTCTGCACAGTGTTATGACTTTGGCCTGCTCCTGTGAAGTGGGCCCATGAACATGGGCAGCACAGAACTGCTTCTCCTGAACATGGTAGTTCTCCTGTCAATGGTGACTTCTTTTGTGTATTTTATTCACCAAAATGGGATCTTTGCAACCTTGATCCAGTGGGCTTTTCCAAAGGCACTTCTGCCCACACCAGAGAGTGTTTATTCATAGCTCATGAGTTTGGTTTCGGGAATTTGCTCTGTGACCTCTCTTCACCTTTTAAATTAAATCTCATATCATAAGAGGAACATTCTTCTTGCTCTGCAGCTCTTGCCTATCCTGAGAAATATCTTCTACAAGTTGCTGCTTTTCTTGCCCCATCAGGCAGTTCTGGATCAGCTGCAGGTCTGATCCAGAAGGTGGAGAGATGACCCAATTCCCCCAAATAAATATTATTTAATGGTAAATGCTGAGTGCTAGGCACTACTTGCCTTTTTACCCTGAATATAGTTCTTTGAAGTACTCACCTTTGGAGGGAGAAGTTTTGATGCAAAGCAAGGTTGTCTCCAATACCCCAGCTGTGAGGCCAAATTGATTGCTTGAAGATAAGATCTTAAGTCTCTGTCAATCATATCTGGTCCATTCAAGCTGTTGATTTGAGATTAGAGGGCAAATCTGTAAAGGAAAGAAGGAGAATAAAATAAATCATCTAGGCATTAAACAACTGATTTTTAACCCTAGTCAACTGAAGATATGTTCTCTGTTGTGCTTGAAGAACAAGAAATAAATGCACCTTCCTGTAGCAAGCAGAGATTTATTCCAAAGTAGGTCTACCTCTGACAAAAATGTTGGTTATGCTGATAGTCCTTATGAGCTTCAGTACCTCTCAAAGTGAAGAAGCAAGCACTCAAAGGTGATAACCAATCAGACAGGTATGCAACTGGTTTGTGATCTACATCAGCAGCTTGGTCACTGCCAAAAGCTTTGCTTGGGATTGTTGTTATTGAATCGGTGCTTAGCATCTTAAGACAGAAATGTTTGTAACAACATGGACCATGAGCACTGGTAAGTCATTGCACATTGCTCGCTTGGAGAATCCAAGGCATTAGATATTGCAACAGAGCTGACAGTTCACAGGATGTTAGGGGTTAGAAGGGACCTCTGGAGGTCACCAAGTCAGCAGGAGCAGGGAAGTCATTCTTCCCCTATACTCAACACTGGTTAGACCACACCTTGAATACTGTGTCCAGTTCTGGGCTCTTCAATTTAAGAAGGACATTGAGATACTTGAATGTGTCCAGAGCAGGGCAACGAGGCTGGTGAGAGGTGTTGGGCACAAGCCCTACGAGGAGAGGCTGCGGGAGCTGGGGTTGCTTAGGCTGGAGAAGAGGAGGCTCAGGGGAGACCTTATTGCTGTCTACAACTACCTGAAGGGAGGCTGTAGCCGGGTGGGGGGGGTGGTCTCTTCTCCCAGGCAACCAGCACCAGAACAAGAGGACACAGTCTCAAGCTGCACCAAGGGAAGTTTAGGCTCAAGGTGGGGAGAAAGATCATCACAGAAAGAGTAATTTGCCATTGGAATGTGCTGCCCAGGGAGGTGGTGGAGTCACTATCCCTGGAGGTGCTCAAAAAAGGATTGGATGTGGCACTTGAAGCCATGGTTTATTTGTCTTGAGGTGTTAGGTATTAGGTAATAGGTTGGACTTGATGATCTCTGAGGTCTTTTCCAACCTGGCTGATTCTGTGAGTCCACACCCCCTGCCAAAGCAGGAGCATAATATCTAGTGCAGGATGCACAGGAATGCATCCAGATGGGTCTTGAAAGTCTCCAGAGAAAGAGACTCCACAATCTCTCTGGAGACCCTGTTCCAGTGCTCCGTGACCCTTACAGTAAAGTTCTTCCTCATGTTGAGATGGAACTTCCTGTGCTGTAGTTTACATCCATTGCCCCTTATCTTATCACAGGGCATAAGTGAGAAGAGGCTGTCCCTTCCATCTTGACACCCAGCCCTCAGATATTTAATATACATTTATCAGATCCCCTCTTAGTCTTCTCCTTTCTACACTAAACAGCTCCAGGGCTCTCAGCTTTTTCTCATAAGGCTTATTCATCCTTGTAGCCCTCTGTTGTACTCTCAAGTAGCTCCCTGTCCCTCTTGAACTGGGGATCCCAGAATTGGATGCAGTTGTCTTACTTCTTTTATTTCCAAAGGGTGGAGGTAAGTCATCAGAGTGGTTATATGTGATGGTCGGGCTACTTCATATGGCCAATATGCTGTCCTTCCCTTTCCCACTGTTTCCCTTTTTTTTTGATATGTTCTCTCTTTACATGCATCCTCCTGGATGATGTGAGTTCCCTGAGATGGAATATCTTCTTGTTTTGTCCACCTGTGGAGAGCTGAGCACAGAGGATCCTGTATGTGCTGCCTTTTACCTCAGCTGTTCATCTGTAGGATGGACATCATCCAAGCCTTTGAAAATACATTTCAGGAGCACTCCCTGCAGAAAGATGGTGCCTTTGTCAAAGGGAGAACTTGCTGTCACTTGCAGAAAAAGGGATTGCATGGGAATGAGAGAAGCTCTGGCCTGTGGTCATGCTCTAAAGCAGCTGTATTTTTAACATTCAGAAGCCAGCAAAGATGAAAGATTTCTGGTTAACCTCTTTACTCCCTTGGAAAAAAAAAATCTACAAAGACTTGATAAATATTTTGCATTAATAAATTCCATTTGTCTTATAAAACTTAGTTTGCCAACTACCAAAGCAGGGAAAATATTTTACATAACTCTTGAGTGAAATGTCTAAAAGGTTGCTACAAGCCTGGTTTGAACAACTCTTTCCACAACCCAGAATGTGAAGGAATGCTAATCTTTACCCAGGCTAGGACCAAGAGGTGGGTTGACTCTGGTTGGAGGCCAGGTGCTCATCAAAGCCACTCTTTCACTCCGCTCCTCAGCTGGACAGGAGAGAAAAAGGTATAACAAAAGGCTCATGGGTTGAGATAAGGACAGGAAGAGATCTCTTAACAGCTGCTGTCACATGCAAAACAGACTTGATTTGGGGAAATTGGTTTAGTTTTATTACCAATCATGCCTTCCCCACACCTCTCCCTTGACCCAGGCTCAGCTCCACTCCTGATTTCTGCCTTCTCCACTCCATTGGTGCAGAGGGACAGGGAATGGGGCTTGTGGTCAGTTCATCACATGTCTTTGCTGCTCCTTCCTCCTCAGTGGGGAGGACTCCCCACACCTTTCCTCTGGTCCAGTGTAGGGTCCCTCCCACCAGAGGCAGTTCTCCATGAACTTCTCCAGTATGAGTCCTTCCCATGTCCTTGAATGGATCCACTTGATGCTTTGCATCATCCTGTGCTGGTTTAGCATCAAGCTGTGAGAGCAGCAGGGATCAAGCACAGCATCTAGGGAAGCTGTAGAAGGTTCATCTTGCCACTTGCAAGCCCACATCCTTGACACTGGTTAGTACTTCCCAGTACAAAGAAATATGATTTTTTTTCAGGGTTGGTAGAGGAAAGGAACACCCTGAGATGAGCAGGGTGCAGAGGAGGTCAGGTGACGTTCCCAAGACTACTCAGGCTTTGGCACTTGGAGCACTCCAAGCCAAGCATGGTTTTTTAGTTTTGCAGGATGCATGTCATCACTGCTCATCAGCCTCCCTTCACCTTTTCTGTCAGGCCTCTTCTAGTCTTTTCCTGGGTTATCAACTTGGCCTGCAGGAGCTGGGGTAATTTGTCTGTTTAGTTTAAGTCTATCTCTTGGCCACCCATGCCTTCCTCATTGTTGATGATCAGTCTGCAGATTTTCATATGCTTATGCTTCTTGAGCCTTGCTTTGCCCTAGGCCATCTGCCACCAGGTAACCTCTTGGAAATGAGGATGCAGCGACCAAAGGCTTCCAAGTCTCTGTCAGTGCCAGGGCCAGGCAATGCTGGGAGTTAAACCATGCAGAAAATGAGGGATGCAGCAACTCCAGGTGCACAAGCATGGTCTGGAGCTCAACCCCTGCAAGTATGAAAGCCCCTCAGGTCCCTGCCTGAGATATGCATGCCAGGAAGATACACCATGGTTAGAGACACATGGGAAATGGCAGTTCCCTCTTGGGAAAGCATCTGAAACAATTGACTGAAGAATTTATCCTGAATTGGGGTGGAAATTTATTTGTGAAGCCCAAACAATGTCTCTTGTGGAGCTGTGGAAATGTTGCTATAAAAGGCATGAAAGGCCCAGCTGTCTACAATTATTGTTTTGTTGTTAACTTTTAACAATGAGGGTAATTACCCATTGGAACAGTTTCCCCCCTGGGATGTTTGTTGGTCTCAAGTATTTAAACTATGAGGTCCTCTGTGCAGAGATATGTCTAGGGCAAAGTGTATGTAGAGCACTGAAAACCTTAGAGCCTTCAGCCACAGCCTGTGCAAACCTACCTTCAGTTGTGCTGCAGCAGGCTGGGAGGACAGCACGTGTGGCCAGACATACTGACTCATCACAGAAGCCTCAGCTCCTGCCTGGAGAGGTGGGTAGCTCTGAGCACCTGAAGTTTTTCTCAGTTTCATCAGACTGGTATTTTAGAGCAAGATCTCTTCAGTCAGACTACTTACAACCAGCACCTAGGTAAGAACAACTCAGTATTTTGCTTTAGCAGTGGTTGACGCTCTTAAGGAAGAGTTTCAACAGCTAAAGTATCTGCCCTTGGACATCCAGAGTGGGTTGTGATTTTGTTATTTTCCCTCTCCTTCTCTCCCTCCATACACTGTGCAAGTACCTTCTCTTTTAAGAATTGGTTCTGGAGCAAATGGAGATGCACCACTAAATCATATGCCTGGGCAGAAGAGCAATGCCAAGCCAGCGCATTCGTTTTGTAATGCAGGACACAGCCCCTTTGCCCTGCGTGCCGTCATGCACAGACTCCTTGGCATCTAATTAATAATTTGCAGTTGAGCAGCAGCTACTTTCTTGCATCATTTTGAAGCGGTTGCCAAGTGGAAAATTGAAAAGCAAGAGAGAGCCAAGGAAACAACGACGACAGCAACAACAACAATAACAAAGGTTTAAAGTTCTAGGAAGTTTCACTATGTGAGGTCAAAATTCCTTGTGTGTTCAGGGGCTGGGCTGTCGGCTGGCAGGCGCCCCCACTTAACATGGCAAGGCTCTGTCTTTTCAGGGCCCTGTTCTCCTAAAGCACCTCCTGTTTGACTGCAGTTTCTCAGCCCTAAAATGCATGTGTGTTTGGAGAGGAAGGGTGGACGTGGGGAGGATGCAGGACTAGGGCAGGTTGAAGAAAAGTAGATGAGGGTTTTTCCTCATGGCTAGAAGGTGACAAACGCTCTGGGGAATGGGGACAGGCAAGGGTGGCAAAGCAGAGCTGCCAGGATGGGACCATGAAGAGGCTGGGGTGACACAGCTAAGGGATTTGCAAAGTAGAGGATGCCTACAGCCAAGAAAGACCTTGTCCTAATGTTTCTTGAGGAACATCTATGCATCTTGAGGAACACATCTTTACTGTATTCCTCTCCTCCTAGTCTCCTGGTCAGCAGTAGGACTGTTTGGCCTGTTCATGGAACAAAAGAGCTTTCCTCTGGGTGGAGGGGTTTGTAACACTGTTCTACTAGAAAATACTAACTGAAACGTCTCCTGAGTTAGGTTTTCCACACTTCTATGCTGTGAGCCTGGGGGAAAAACTGCAGCATGCAACTTTGTTGGCACAGCAAGAAGTACCACAGCTATCAACAGCTGAACTAAGCACTTGGGGGGGTTATGTGTCTTCATACTCTGATGTTGTTGATGTGAGGAGAAGGGGCCCGAGGGAAGGCTGGTGTATAGAGCATCTGATGAGCTGTTTCTGATTTGCCTGCCTTTCTTCTGTCTTCTCCTCTCCATGGAGGAAGCCTGAGGCACATGCTTCTAACTCTTCCCATTTATGGCCACAGTAATCTTCATGAGGTTGGCAACTCCAGGATCAGTGTGACTGAAGACTAGATATTATCTGTGGCTATCTCATCTGATTCCTGTTCCTATTGCAGACCTGAGAAGAAGTGATGGTTGAAACTGCAGCAAGAAAGACACAGGTTAGGTGTGGTTGGGCAGCATCTGGCCAAGTTGATCTTGTTGGCCTTACTTTGAGTTTGGGTTGGAGCAGAGACCTCCAGAGGTCCATTCCAGTTACAAAATTCAACAATTCTGTGATAGAAACAATTTCCCTGCAATAAGGAATGTGACATAGAGATGAAGTGAGGTGCTAGCAATGTCACCTCTGTAAGTTACAAGTTGGAGATTAGGCAAACATTTGTCTAAAGTGGCTCAGGGTGAGCTGGCACTGTTTGGAGGACTGAGAGTGTTCTCCTGATATCCTCTGTCTTTGATTTGAAAAGCAGCAGTTCCTACCTTTCAAGTGCTGTCTGAGGGCATCAGGCTATGCATTCTTCTCTTCTGCTTGAAGGAGCTTGAGGCTTACAGATACCCAGCATGAGAAAAGATAGGGGAACCTGGGAGGCTGAATAGTTTTATCAAGAAAGATGCTGTTCCCCCATGTTCACCCTCCTGAGCTGGGGGCTTTCTAGAGAGGGAAAGAACCAAGGGTAGGGATGACTCATGGCCTGCTTCTAAAAGACCCCATAACACTGGGTTGAATCACAGAGCAAACATGGTCAGAGTTGCAAACAATACACAAGAAGTCTTGGCCTCCTTCCTCTGCTCTCATTTCATGGCTTTATTACTACATCTAAACCCGAGGCTCAGAGTCCTTCCCTGGGAGGTGTGTTTAACAGCATGCACGTATCATCAGCCAGATCTCTCCATCTTTGCCCTGAGCCTCTGCACATGAAGTGATGATAGCGGGGCTTGCAGCTTCTTGCAGCTTCTTGCTTCTGTGGGATTCTCGTGGGCTGAGTGTGACTGAATGGCCGCAGTCCTGTGGAGGAGAAATGCCTCACACCCTGCTGGCATCGCAAAAGGATTACTGCTCCCCTGCTTAATGCCTTTGTTTAATGCCCGTTCCATGAGGCTGTTTCTCAGGCTGTTTTCTGTGCAGGATATGTCTCTCTGTGTGCAATTAGCTAAGAGCCATTAGCTTAATGACCTGTGTGTGTCTGAGCTAGGCTTGGCCCCGTCTTGGATTGCTGCCTTTTCCCTCACCTTTCTTCTGTCTGGAGACTTTTAATTCTCTGCAGCACAAACTGCTCTGTCATGCTCATCCAGGGGGTTGGATGAAGACACTGTTTCTTGCTGGTCCTCAGCCAAAGAAACCCTGCTATCACATGTAAATACCTCCTTGACTCATCATGACTTTTATTGCCTTTCCATTTTTTTGGTTTGTTTCATAAGTCTGATTAGCTCTTTCAAAGCTATTGTTTCCAGCCCTGTATTCCAGTGGCTCTGGAGCACTTCAGTGTATTCATGCAGGAATTACTGGAGCAGTCTGTGGTCTGTTTTGTGCAAGACCTCAGACTGAGTGATTGTTTTGGGCTCTTTTGGATGATTTCTGAACTGATATGTTAGGTAAAGGGAGAGAAATATTTGGCCAGCAAACTGCATTGTTCACGAGACTGGCATTGAAGCAGAGTCCCTCATGTTACACTTCCAGATTTGAAGTTACATCTCTGAACCTGTCCTTCCCCTCCATCATTCCTTCTCAGTAATTTTTCTTTCCTGTACAGGCCCAGCTCCAAAACAGACCAAAAAATGCCAGTGAGGTAGATGACAGGCTCCTCTTCCTCTATTCCTGGCTGGACTGAAACTTGTGTGCTGGCTCAGCTAGCCAGCTTCTCCTCTAGGCACAAATGGATGAAGTTTCAAAGTCCTCTAGTGTGGAACTGTTTGCAGTGATCTGGCCTGCACAGCAGCATTTGCGGGAAGAAAGACAAGCAGATCTGGGTATCTTATGGGCTTCCTGATGTTAAAAGTAGAGTCACATAGTTCTTTTGAACCAGACATTGTCTGTCTAATGCAGCCTCTAGTCCTTTTCTTAAATGTGGGGACAGGGCGGATTCTGTGTATTTTGGACACCAATAAATCACATTATCCGCGTTGCTGGCTCTGTGAAAAGGCTTCATCTGGCCTGCAGAAGTGTCAATATCCTTCCCAGTTCCCCCTTCCTTGCTCTCCTACCCATAGGTAAGGTTCTTAAAGTCATCACCTTCAGCTCACACTCAGAAGAGACCTATATTGACACTCTTGAAGGGAGCTGAAGATAAAAGGGGTGTTTGGGTGAAGACTTTCTTCAAGGATTTCTCTCTGGGTAGCAAGCACGTGCCACAGAGCCAGCTGCTCTGGAGAAGGTAGTTTGAGATCCTGTCTGGAGCAACAGAGAAGTACACCACAAGAACCTATCTTTCACTGCATTTCCTCGCCAATTTGCACTTCTGTAGTAGATTTGGCAAAGCAGCAGCGTCAGACTTGGCAACAGAAGGAGCAATCCAGATTAATTTACTTTATCCCTGCTTTATAAACTCCCAGATCTACCAGTTTATTGTTATCCTAGAAAGCACTGCAGCATTTCTCCTGTTGCTGAATACATTGCTCCTATTACAACATGTTGCTGACCATTTTTCACGTAGATGGATGTAAATCAAGTGCATTCCTTTCATTGATGCAATTAATGAGGAGAAGGCATGGGGGAATTGTTAAGGTGTTGAATACTGCAAATTAAGGCTTTCAAGAGCAACAAGAAATCCCTGTCTGTAACAAAAAGAGCAAAGACGTGTCAATCTTGTTGAGTTACCTGGTTATAGGATGTAGGCTCCTTTACTGACAGCTTCAGGAGGAGTGTGACAGAATACCAGATCCAGTAGCTCCCAGTGAATCAAACCATGTCTCATTGGTCACACTAATTTTCTTACAGAAACTGTTTTTTTTCTTCTACAATGAAAATCAGTCCTTTTTGTATAACTGAGCATTTCAACAGAGCACATCTCTCTCTGAGGATTTTCTTTCCCTAGACTTTTCATGGGAAACTGACCAAATAATAACCCCAAATCTGGGGTTATTTTCTTTTAAAACAAATTTATGGGCCTTTGCTGAAAGCCTTGGAGATTTTGTTTCTTCATTCTAAACCTGAGAAACGTGTTAAGAAGAGGTCAAGGACAATTGCATTTTTTAGCAGGGAACAGTAACGACATTTTAACAACCTTTCTCCCTGACCAGCTTGGCTAATTGTTCATTAAACTACGATTAGAAATCTTTAGAGGAACAAAACCTCCCTGCTTAGGTGTCACCAATGTGTGGTCACTCTCAGAGAGCCTGATGAGAGTGCCACAACTTTCCCAGTCCAAATTTGCCATCATAATTCATTTAGTTGCCAGCTCCCTTGACACAAGCCTTGGGGTTTTGGCCCCAGTGGGATTGATTTGCACTGGGGTGAGAAACCTCAGGTTGCACATGAGCTCCAATTTTTGTGCACCTGGGAAAGGGTGTGAGTACAGCTAACCTGGGAGATGTGAAGGGAAGCCACCAGCAACGGGAACTAGACCGATCCTCATCTGCTTTGTGCATCTTCCTCCCGTGGAAGGCATTGAAGGCCATCACCATGCCCACTTCTCAAGGCTTGTTTTTTTTTTGTTGAGCACATGGACTTGGATTTTCTATGTCTGGCTCTGGTTGCAGGCTCTCCCTGACCCCTGGACCAAACAATTTCCACAATGAAAAATCCAGAAAAATCCCATGACTCAGGCCTTGAGGACAAAGCTTCATTTGAGCCTGTGGCCATCTTTAAACAATTAGAGTTGTGTCAAAAGCTGGGTTTATCTCTTCATTTATTGGGCAAAACAGTCTGATCTCTCTGTTTTTCAGGTCTTGTAGTAAAGCTTCCCAAGTGTTGGACATGGCTAGCTGAGCTGACATTGTGCCTGGCCTCACTGCTGCTGTGATGTTTTGAGTTATCAGTGAAGAACTGAGAACATTAGATGCACACAGATGAACTCGTGCACAGGTGTTTCTGGTCTAGCAAACACCACAGGCCAGGTCACCCTGCTGCCTCTGGGTTTTCTCTGTCAGGCTCAGAGGGATGGAAAGGCGAAAAGGGCTGTAGTGAGCCAGGAATAGAGTCCAGCTGACCCAGGCACAGGCCTCCAGGGCTTTAACCTTCAGACCATAGTGCTGAGCTCCTTCTGAAAAAGGACAAAGCTGCTCAGCAGAATTGTGGAACTGGGAGGCTTGCAGGCTGAAATGAGTCCAAAAGACATATTAACAGGCATGAGAGGCCTGTGATGAAATAGCTAAGGTATTAATGCAGCCAGAGGCTGGTAATGGATACAAGAAATACCCTCATTTACCCAAGAGGTTTACCCAAAGGTCTTTTGGCCAGAACATTGTGATCCTTGAAGGAATATTAAGAAAGATAAACCACAGGGTTAGGGTTCCAGGAACAAAATCTGGGCTAGTATGGTCTCCTAGCTGCTCTGACCTCTTGGCTGATGAGACTCTGTTTAGGAGTTTTATGCATTTTAAAGAGCATGGGTATTATCCTCTGGGGCTTGTCACCCAGACATGTGAGTGAGTCTCCCACTGTGCCCTGTGGCTATAATGGGGGTGACCAAGTTTGGTTCTTGTTTTTCAGATGAGGCTCTGTCACCTAGTGGCAAGTGAAATCCTGAATGCTCAGGTATTACCTGGTGATGCACAAAATGCTCTTCTTGTGCTTTACTGCTTTTCTCCATCTCTCAACTGCTGGATGAAACCTATGAAGTGCAAGGGCATAGGCCAGTGCAGGCTAAACTGCTATCATCACAACATGACCTTTGCTTCTCTTTGTTGACTTGTCCCATTACTTCTCTAATACATGGAGGGTCTGGAAATGGTCCATCAGTACTGTGAAGAACTGGGCTGGAAGGAGAAGATGGGAGCTGGAGATTGATGAGAGCAGACATTTGTTGGGTGGTTGAGCATCCCTAGGGCTGGATATGATGCAAAGAGCATGGTAGTGAGGAAACCTAAGCAGGTTTTGTGGATCTTCCTCTAAAGCTAATTCCAAACCAGCATGCATTTGGCTGGGGTTTTGGAGGGGCTGAATCCACCTTTCAGGAGTCATTCACTGCAGTCAGGCACCTTTTTGACCCATAAAAGGGGGACAGCCTCACTGCTGCTGTGGGCGAGTTCTGCCTATCCTCAGGGCTATACCCACGCTGCTCAACCCATGTCTGGGTGTTCTTTAGCCTCTCTGTCCCTGATAATTTTTTCCTCTTTTCTGTGGAGTTTTTCCCATTCAGAATACTTCAATAAGGAAGGGCTGGTGAGTGGAGGTCTTGTTGTGTGGTACTGAGCCTCTTGGCATGAAAACACCACCACGTGTCGTTGTTTTCTGCACCTGATGTGCACAGCCATTCTTCACTTCAACCAGGCCTGATTTTAGTCCAAAACAAGCTTCCTTGAAATAAAATAGTCATTCTCCAGTCTTCCTGTAGAAGCCAAAAGTATTTTAAGTTGGACTAGACTGGCTTAAAGACAGGGTGGGGAGGGAGTCAGTAGGTTGGGGACATTTTAATAATGAAAAGAAGAATGTGAAAGGAAGGATTAAACACGGTGTTTTATGTGTATTTATGGAGCCAATTTATAAGGTGCCTTTTGCAAAAATATCTTGACCACTGCATGAAAAACCACAAAGCAAAATATTTGAAAAATTTGGACATAAAGCCAGTGTGTCCCAGCATACAGTCAGGCAGCGGAGGAGAACCTGGCCCTGGGAGCAGCTCTCTAATCACCAGGCACCAACAAAAGGAGATCTGTGTCTGAAGGGCAAGGTGAGCTGCCAAGAGAAGAATCTGTAGGCCAGCTAGACACTGGTGGGTTTCTCTGGGCAGCCTTGAAGATGGAGTAGCTCAGCTGATCAGATCTCCTCCGAGCAGAGAGTCCTGGGGTGAAGAAACTTGTTGGGGATGGGATGACCTTGGTTGATTTGGAAGGCCTGAAGTCTGGTTAATCCACAGACCCCAGGGACCCCAGGAATCAGGCTGTCTGGATGGGGACCATGTAAGGGAGCGCAACCACTGCTCCTCCTGTACTTCACAATCCCCACTACTGCTGCCCCTGGAGCAGTTTCAGGGAGATGACAATTAGCATCCCATTACAGCAATTTCACCTGGCCCTGATGAAAGCACAGATGTTTGTGGTATGGTCTCTGTTATGGGATTTTCTTGCTTGCAATTGAAGGTCAGCACAAGTGTTGACTCTGGCACACTGCCACGTTGATGATGTGATCCCATGAGAGGTGTAGACCTTTGCTCTCCAGCTGTGGGGCTCTGCTCAGCCGTGCTGAGGGGTTACCAAGTGCTGCCATAGGATGACTGCCTCCCTGAAACCCTTGGGAAGCACTCTGAACACCACAAAGAAAGCAGTTAGGAGTGCTTTGAAGTCACAAGTAGCTGGGTGTGAGCTCTTGAATGGTGGACTGCTTTTGAACAGGCATGTGAAAAATACTCTGTCAGGATTTAGCCGAGTGAAAGAGGGGCTGAAGAGCTCAGGACAGAATAGCGGCACCTCTATTATGTACATTTTTAAGGGTGGCAAGAAGCTGAAAATGAGCAGAACAGAAAAATGACCATGCTGATGGCTTCCAGCCATGCAAGATACATTTTTAGCATCTGTAGTGCAGTTCATTTCCTGATGCAGTATTTTTTCTGAAAATATTTTGCTATCATAAAAATGGAGGAACACCATGCCTAGGGAACAGGGATTAATTTGCTGTACATAAGGACATTTCTTCAGGGGAGGAAACATAACCTGCAGGAGAAGGCTCACTGCAGAAAATACTCACCAAAATGAGCAGTAAATAGAAGAATGCTAAATACAAAAAGAGGTGGTTTCACCTTACAAATCTTACTTGTGCAGTACCTGATGTGGCTCAGGCTGGGGGAAGTGAGTGAGATCAACAAAATATCATGAGCGAGGTGAGCTTCATCAAGTCCCTACAGCCAACCACTTGCCTCTCTTCCAAGGAGGAGAAGATTAAAATACTTTAAACCCCAAGAAAACTGGCTCATAAAACTATGTCTGTTGGCAGATAGGATTTTCATCTGGTCTTAGGTCTTGCTTTTGTCACCAAATCACAGAACCACAGAACCAGGTTGGAAAAGAGCCTCAGGATCACCAAGTCCAACTGAGAACCCTACTCTACAAGGTTCACCCCTAAACCATATCCCCAGGCACCACATCCAAATGACCTTTAAATACACCCAGGGTTGGTGACTCAACCACCTCCCTGGGCAGCACATTCCAATGCCTGACCACTCTTTCTGTGAAATTTTTTTCCTAATGTCCATTCGAAACCTATCCAGTTCTAGCTTGAGGCCATTCCCTCTTGTTCTGTCACTTATTACCTGTGAGAAGAGACCAGCACCAGCCTCTCTACGACATCCTTTCAGGTAGTTTTAGGGAGCAATGAGGTCTCCCCTCAGCCTCCCCTTTTCCAAACAGCCCCAGCTCCTTCAGTCACCACTCATAAGATTTATTCTCCAATGTCAACTGACTGGAGCCCAATCCACAAAGTAGCCCTTTGATTGCTTGGGACAGTTACTACAAATAAAAAGGCTTTGGCCAGTCTCTGTTGCAAAAGTGGGTTTGGATAGGTGTCCCTTCAGAGTGGTCCAGGGTCTTTTGGGGTGGCTTCCCAGTGGGCAAAGCCATGGTGAAGAGTCAGAGGTCATGTAAATGTGATCCATTTTACTGATGTATGATTCACTTGTCTTACTTATTCATCTGTCTGCTCCAGGCTTGGAAGAGAGTCTTCACAAGAATCATGAAGCTCAAAACTTCCACTGAGATCCTGAATAAGAGGCATGAGCTGATGTACCCACATCTCCGTGTGTGAAAGACAGCATCACCCTGATTTCTGTCACATGGTTTTCAGGTATTATTTGGACACTTTCCTTACCTTGAGGACTTCACCAGGTTAGAGAGGAACTGATTTACAGACTTGTATTTTCCAGAAATATGTCTGTGCCCAAAGCAGAGAGATACTTATGTGGGAGATGTTAGAATAGGGGCTGATACTTGGCACTGCTGCAAAGCATTGCCGGAGGAGCTGGTTTGCATGCAGGAGGATTTGACCTTGAACTTTCTTCTGCAGTTCAAGCCAACATCTTCTACCCCCTAGGCCTGAAAAATGTTCCTCCCCCTTGTTTTAAAAATACATTTGTTATGTCTAATGTTCCTGGCCAGGGCAATGCTACAGACTTTTGCCTGCAGAGCTATGCGGGTCAGGGGTGGGAAGTGATTTGTGAGTGGCTTTAGCAGGGCTCACTGAAGTCCCCAGTGTAGTTACACCAGCAGAGCTGTTCTTTTCTGAGGACAGTTTATTACTGCCTCAGAGGATGGTGGCTTTATTGCCCCAGTGTGAAGTACTAGACTTTCTGGGCTGACACTAGGCTTTGGCAGCCACAAGGTAGCTGTCATACTCATGCTGCTGGTTCAGGAGTAGGACTGAAAGCAGATACTTAGAGCTCTGACCCACCCAAGCTCAAAGGACCTGCCAAAGAGCTCTGGCTCTGAGTGTCTGTCCAGGACCAGAACAGTGTCTCTCATCATTCAGAGCATATGAACCAAGTTTTGGATCTTGGCTACAGGGTTTCAGGTCTCACATGGGGCATATGCTTATGTGTGAGTAGTGTGACTAGCAGATGAGTCCCATTCTGGGGACAAGCTCAGGTAGAGTAGTCATGTTCCCATGATCCCACAAGTTAGATACCGAACAGGACATTGACAGAAGCAGTGATGGTGTGGGTTTGTCTGCCTGAACTCTCAATGCTGGGTGCAGAGGTTGCAGCTGGTTTACCTGGTCCCCAGCTGCAGCATCTTAGCACCCTGACCTAGCTGCCGACGGGACCGGTTCTCCTCAGAATAATGCATACGACCCTCCTCCACCCCAGCTGCTGGGTTTTGCAGGGGAGAGCAGAGGCCACTGCCATGCTACCAGGTACCTAGAGCGAGTCACGGACTGCAACAACCTTCCTTCCCCAAGTCAGTCTAGACACAGGGGAAGTCCAGCTGCCTGCAAATACCCCATCCCATCAGCTTCCTGGCCTAGCTGTGCTGTCCTGGCTGGCTTGGGTAATCTGGAAGGACTCCAGTGGAGGATTTGGCAGGCTGATCTCTCACAGCCCTTCCCAGTTCAGACCAATGTGGTGAAATGGTTTACCAAGTACCTCATACTGTTCACTGTGCTTTTGCCCTTTTTTGAGTAATGACTCTGTTTACTGGGAAAATGGCAAAGCACTTGCTGTGACACCTTTTGACTTCACATCAGAGGTTGCTTCTGTGCTGAAGCGGGAGAAAAGTGGGTATAGAGGCCAAGCATGTTGGTTTTTTTGCATGTTTTTTGTTGGGTATAGGAAGTCACATGGTTGGATCTCATCTCTGCCATACCAGGGTAGGTTTTCCAGTGGATTTTCAGCAGTGGGGGGATCTCAATATTGTCTGGAAGGATGCAGGTGAAGGAGTGGCTATCATAGTGCCATGTGGATCATGCTGAACTTGCTATCAAACCTCTCCAGGTGCTTTTCACTATTGTGGTCTTTTTGTTTGTTTGTTTGTTTTGTTTTGTTTTGTTTAAATGTGAACAGTTTGTCTAGAGAAGCTGACTTTTCCCCATGATTGTGATCTGCAGGTGGAGTGCATATACAGGAACCCTGCCTGAGTCCCATGGGGTTCTCCCTGTCCTGACCCGTCCCATGAAATTAAGAGATGCAGAAGCTGTTTCCTAGGAGATCTTTTGTATTTGTGCTCTGCTGGGTTGGGCTGGCCCACAAAATTTATTGGGATGGGGATTGTTTCTGCAGTGGCTAAGTGGCTGGAGGCATTTGAAAGCTGGATGACTTTTCATAGTGCCAGCCATGCCCCTATCTCCTCTCTGTGGGGCAGGGCAGTTCTGCTTGGACAGAAGGATAGCAGTACCCTCCTGACATCCACCTCTTGCCTTCACAGGCGCATTAATGCAGCACTAGAAAGCAGTGCTAATCTCTGTCAGGCAGACAGACACCCAAATCTTGAGAACCTGAACTAGAAAAAAACTGGATTCATTGAGATGTTGGGCAGTGCAGACAGGAATAAGAAGCACAAGGAATATGTTTAGTTATTTTAAAACTCACTCTTTCTGTATCCATTGCAGTTTCTAGCTCTGCCATACCTTGTGTTCAGCTTTTTCCCTAACCCCTCCCCTTGCAGTTCCCAGAGGATGCAGCCCTGTAGAAATGCAGCACTAGGCTGTAAAAGAGCCAGCTTTAACTTCTGGGGATGAATCTGGGCTCACCAAACTCCTGCATCCGGCAGAGGGCAAGAGAGCTGAGAGCCATCCTGTCCCAGCGCTTCTCTCTGCGCTGATCGTATCAGGCCCAGAGCAGCAGACCCAGAAAATTGCTGAGTAAAAATCTTTGGGATTATTTTGGACTCTCAGCAGACAAGATCACATTATCCAACCCCTTTTCCCCCTCTACACCTGGCTACATCTTGCCATTATCTTTTGGCCAGGAACATATCAAGCTGCACCAGGGGAGGTTTAGGCTGGAGGTTAGGAGGAAGTTTTACACAGAGAGAGTGATTGCCCACTGGAATGGGCTGCCTGAGGAGGTGGTGGGGTTGCCATCACTGGGGGTGTTCAGGAGGAGACTTGACAGGATGCTTGGTTGCATGGTTTAGTTGATTAGGTGGTGTTGGATGATAGGTTGGACACGATGATCTTGGAGGTCTCTTCCAACCTGGTCTATTCTATTCTATTCTATTCTATTCTATTCTATTCTATTCTATTCTATTCTATTCTATTCTATTCTATTCTATTCTATATTGTGTCCTGGTTGGTACTGGGATGATCTTCTATTAACAATGTTTAGCTATTTTCACCCTTAGTAATGTGGCTAGATGCAAGAATTATTTTTTGTATGGGTTGGTTTTATTTCCTATGTCTCTTTCCTGCTGCTTTTGGAAGACATCTTCCTCTGTTTTTATTTTTTAGGCCTCTTTGGAGCGTGAGTCCTGGGATCTCAAAAGCTGATTCCTTGGAAGAGCTGCTGTACCTCAGCCTGCCTGCCATAAGCAAGGTACAGTTCTGCCCAAGGTGTGCACAAGCATTGCTCAGCTTGTGTACGCTGCTCCTTTACAGCCATCCATGCTGTTCCAGGTGGCAGATAGAACAACCCCACATGCTGCAGGACAGAATTTTCTTAATCATGTCCCCTTTATTTCCTAGGGATGTGCACTGTTTACCCTTAGACCTGGCTGAGATTTAAGATTTAACCAGCAATTTAATTTTTTTTTCAAGTTTGAAGTAAAGCAGGTAATGATTTATATTTTTTTTCCCCCCAGTGGGGGTGGGGGTATGCTCCCTCTTTGTTCTCAGGACAAATCAGTGTGTGCTCATCATTCAAGAGATTTGAAGGATAGTTCAGCTCTCAAAAGACACCGTGGAATACCAGCACTAGTTGTACATTTGCTTCCTCAAAAGGGTCAGAACTGGGTTGTGCTTGCTGCTGTAAGAAATCATGTATTCATCTGCTTTTGAATGCCTGTAGTGCACAAGCTCCTGATTCTCTTAGGCTCTTCTGAAAATCCCTAGCAATGAAGGTAAGCAGGCTTTACTCCAGCTGTTCTGGTAGGTAAACAAGTGAGTAACTGCTTTATTGCCTAAGAGCTGTGCTTGCTCTTGACTGCTCTCCATACCCCTTTGCAGCCACACCAGCAGTGCCCACTGGGACAGTGGATGCTGGAAGAGAAGGTTCCAGCACAGAGCAAGAAAGCAAATTAGCAGGTTCTGGTTGTTGTGGCTATTGCAAAAGCCAGACTGTTACATATGATTTGGAGAGCTAGATTTGGAACCTTGTTTTAGAGCTGATGGGTGAGTGAGAAGAACCTGAGTTTGCAGAAGGCAGATCAGAAAACAGCTCTCTTTGTTTGGTGGGATGGATTTCATCTGGAGTCTGTGAAAGACAATAAACAGGAAGTCCCACAATGACATTTTTATAGAGCTGCTTTGCAGAGTGGGGCTGCACTTAAAATCCAAATTTAGTTTACTTGAGTAGGAGCGTCCTCAGCCCTAATGTCCACTTGCTTTCAAAACAACATGATAGAGCTTGGCTCATGCTGCTCTGATGTCCAGGCAAACCCGTGATCTGAATTCCTCCTGTTATCTTCCTAACAGCCCTCTGCCCTGTCTTTGGGCTGCACTGGTGCTCATGCTTTGAGACCTCAGCTGCAGTGTTTTTGTGAAGGGTTAATTAGCAAGCTGTATTCTGCAGCAGAGATGACTTCATTTTAAGGTTTTAGTAACTTTGTACATCAGGCCAGTAAAGTATTCTTGGAAATAGACACAGGGCTATAAACTGAAAATCATGCTCTACTGCTGAGTGAGACACCAGAATCTCTAATAGGGGTCTGATTAATAGCTAGCATGTGATAGCAAGCTATGAGGAGAGGTTGTGTGCTGGGTTTGTTCAACCCGGAGAAGAGAGGGAAAGAGTTAATTGCTGTATTTGACTATGCAAAGGGAGACTTCAGAAAGGATGGGGCAGATCTCTTCTCAGCGGGGCACCACAAAAGAGACAAGAAGGAACAGGAACCAGTTGCTGTGAGGGAAGATCTGACTCATTACAAAAAATAAGCTTCTTGGGGAGAATGGTTTCACCTAGAGAAGCTGTGAGATCTCCATCCTTGGAGATATTTAAAACTGGACTGGAACAGACCCTGAGCAACCTTTTCCAGCTCTGAAGAAAACTTCTGGAGGTCTCTAGTCGAACCATCTGCTTTGCATAGCATGTTTGCTTGGCAGAGGTTGGGGGATAACTCCAGGAGTTACTGGTTTATGGGGTCACATGGGGACCTTTTCTTGGCATGGAAGGAATATACAGCCTTGGGCAGTTGTGGACCATCCCTGTTACTTTTGTCATGCATTTTCAGTAGCAGGGTGTCCCTGTGAGCAAGGAAGGGGAGAGCTTGTTAGTCCAGCTCCAGCTCCTTTTGTATAACAGGAATCACTGAGGGTCCAGAGGGGTAAGCCAGAAACAAGCAGTGATGTTTGGGCAGAAGGTCAGGGAAGAGGTCTTGCTTGTGGGCTGTATGTCAGTGCTTATGTTCAGAGGCTGGTACATGTAAACATACTGAAGAAATGAAAAAACTTGCTGCCATGGATGTGTCCTGCAAGGGAAAACCCTCCTGCCAGGTTGCCTGGCTGGCTCTGCAGGACTGGCCCTGTGCAGGAGGGCTTATTGTGTTATCATGGAGTAGGATCACCCAGACCACCCCATTCCTTGGCAGGTAGTGTGCTTTAAAGCAGATGCTAAATATTCTGAGTTGAGGCCCTGTGTTTTCCTGCTGGCTTCTTGGTTAAGTACTGATAGTGGTCAAGCAGATGTGATGCTCACAAGATCTGCTCATCTGGTGCTGTTGGCAGAAAAAAAGACACTTTTATACATGGTCTTCTCCTGTGCTGAGGAGAGCAAGAGGGTTTGTCTGAAGGCAGAAAAGCAGTTAGTGTTGCTCCATGATGTCCTATGAGTGGTTTCTGCCTTTACCGATAGGCAGGGACAGAGGTGGGACAGAACTTGTCTGAGACCAGGAATGCTGTGGGGTAAGGACCTGTTTCTGCAAGATGCTCTGTCCCCTCACCTCTTGGCTCTGTCTCCCCATCTCAGCCACATGCAGAAATGAGTCAGACTCAAGAGAGGCGTAGACACAGAACCGGGGACTAGGGAAACTCTTGGCTTAGGAGTTGATAGGGGGTCAAAGGCAGCACAGTCTTGCATGCTCCCTAGTCCTGGAGTAGCTTCTGTTCCTCAACAGCCAGGAGATTGCAAAGGCCTGGGATTTCCTTTGTATTAGAGGTAAGTATCAGTATGCCTTCAAATACTTATCTTGCTGTAGGAGAGCTCTGTGCTCTGGGTTGAGATCTGAATGGTCAGTCTTGTCCCCAGCCAGCACAAGACTGTTCCTTGTTTTTTCCAGTATTTAATTATCCCAGGAGATGAATTAAGTTTCTTCCCCAGGAAGGCTTTGACATAGGCAGCTAGAGACCAGCAGCTGGAATCTTTTCTTGATATGTAGTTGCACCACACTTTCCTTTTCTTCATCCTGTTTCATCCAAGCATTTCCCATGGGCTCATGTAAGGAATCTCTGCTCCTCCTGGGGCTGTAGCCCCCTTACACTCTGTTCCTGCAAGCAATGTTGTTAGTCAAAGCAGCATCCCAGCATGATGCCTAGAAAAGGGCTATTTTTCTCCTGAGTAGGTTCTCCAAAGCTGTTATTACTTTTCCAACAGTAAATACAAAGCAAATGGAAGTGTTGGCTGGTGCTGCTAATAAAATTCTTAAGCATCTATGTGTGCTTTGAAATGCTTTCATCCTGCTGCCCTGCCCAAGGGGTACCAGACACCAAGGGAAAGCCTGTCAATGCAAATGTCAAAGGGATCTTTGGATTCTCATATTTGTCTGGGGTCCTATTCTCACTGTGTCACAGGGCTGGGAGGCTGTTCCAGCCCTCTCCAAGTATCTGGACTTACTGAAACAAAGGGATTTTGAATCTGATTTTTATCTGGAGATATAAATCCCCATGGAAACCAAGGCACACACTGGAATACTCAGTAGGTATAAGCAATGTGGTGGCTCTTAATACCCAGGCTTGTGAGTTTGCAGGATCACCCCTACCACTGAAGGGAAATCAGAGTGGAGTGACCCAAAAGCCAATCACAACCTGGTCTGCATCAAAAGAAGCATAGCCAGCAGGTCAAGGGAGGTGATTCTCTCCCGTTACTCCACTTTGGTGAGACCCCACCTGGAGTACTGTGTCCAGTACTGGATCCCCTATTACAAGGATCTGGATGTGCTGGATTGTGTTCAGAGAAGGGCCACAAGGATGACCAGAAGGCTGAAGCACCTCTCCTGTGGAGACAGACTGAGAGAGTTGGGACTACTCAGTCTGGAGAAGAGAAGGCTCTGAGGAGACCTTATTGTGGGCTTCCAGGATCTGTAGGGGGCCTACAAGAAAGCTGATGAAGGACTTTTTAGGATGTCAGGTAGTGACAGGATCGGGGGAATGAAGCAAAAATGGAAATGGGTAGATTCAGATTGGATATTAGGAAGATGTTCTTCACCATAAGGGAACACCACTGGAATAGGTTGCCCAGGGAGGTGGTAGAAGCCTCATCCTTGGAGATTTTTAAGGCCAGGCTGGATGTGGCTCTGAGCAACCTGGCCTCGCGTGAGGTGTCCCTGCCCATGGCAGGGTGGGGGTGGAACTAGATGATCCTTGAGGTCCTTTCCAATCCTGACAATTCTGTGATTCTATGACCTGGAGAGCAAAGGTCTCTGAGGCCAGAGGAGCAGGTCCTCAAGTAAGAAACTAGGGCTGTTGGCCTCTAAATACAAAGAGTATTAATCCCCATTCCCTATAGAGATTTTGTAGCATCTCAAAAGGTGATGAAATTTTAGAGTCTTTGCAGAGAGGTCACCTTCTGCTGATACCCTCAGGACTGCAACTGGGAAACTGTAATAAAGAAACCGTGAGTAGTACCAGTCCTTTAGCCACTCTGCAAAGATGTGCTGCTAGCTTGGACTGAGATAAAGGCTCTTCCTTCCCCTCCCTCAGCCACATCTCCTTCATCCTGAATAGGTTATTTTCCAACAGCAATTAATCCTGGTACCGGCTGAAGTCAAGGACAATCTTCACATGAATTCTCTGTGGCCTTGTTTTATCATCCCTCTAAGCTGAACCACTGTGTCTGACCAACCTATGTCAATATTTAACTCTTTTTACACCTCCTCCTCCAGGTCAGCTACTTGGTTTCAGATTGCTTTGTACACCTGAGACTAATGTAGGCATCTTTAAGGGATACCTAGGGACAAGTTTGGCTACCTGGGTGTGCAAGTCCAGAAGTCTCTGCTATGCATGTCAACTGCAGACCAGGCAAACTTGCAGCATACTGCCTCCCTCCCCAGCATCTTTGCTGGATTGCTGCCATGCCTGGGAGATGGGCAGGTATTGAAGCACCTGGCCCCTGAGCCTGAAAACCACCACTGCTTTATGCCTTCCAGCTAATATGTAGTTTTAGAGATTAGCAGAGCTCTGCTAATCTCTAATCAGTCCTGAAGAAACCTAAACAAACTAGGCTGGACCACTCTGAAAGCATTTGTAATTAGTGGATCAGGCTCATAGATAATGCTTTTAGACCCTCACTAAAAACATCTCAGATTCAGTAAATGTAAAGAAAGTGGCCTACAATTGACCCTTCTGCTGAATCTGAACTCTGGCTGGCCTGAGGCACCTGGAGAAAACAATCTGAGGACGGGGGGGGGGGGGGGGGGGGGGGTCCTAGGGCATTAAGTAAGTTCAGACCTACCTCTGAGTGTGACCTGTGGAGCAGCAGAGCTAAGGGTATGGACTACAGCTGCAGGAGCTCACAGGGTATCTGTGCTCCTCACACTGGAGCCGACCAAGCTCCAGAGAACAAGTGCTGAGGGAAGTATAAAACGTGCTGGATGAGTTTTGGTGGGGGAGGACACGAGGCTGAGTTGTAACTGCAGGGCAAACAAAAGTGAGTCACCACCAGGAGCGAAGGCTGGAGGGCAGGGACAGGCAGAGGGTGTGCTGGGAAGACATGCAACAACCCAGGTGGTGCTGCTCTGACCTTGCCCTGTGCAGGGGAAGTGCTCAGAGTGTGCTCATTTCTCCAAGTGAGAAATCATGAGCTTCATTTCAGATAAGAGCCCTTCCTGTTTCCATATTCAACCACCTCTGCTAACCAAGCCTAGCAGGTGGGCAAAATCTGGTTTTGTACTACTCAAAACTTTGCTCCCTTCTGCATGCTCTGGCAACACAGGTAAGGTTTGCAGCAAACCTCTAGGCACCTAACCCAGAGGAGGAAGAAGAGGTGACACTGGCAACTTATTTTTGGACCATTCTTCTATTACCTTGAAAGTCTCATCATGATTGTCTTGGGAAGCAGCTAGTGCTGTGGTCAGACTAGACCAAGTGGGCTTACAGTACCTCACTCCTCCTGCAGTGCCCTGCTAAAGTCACTCTCCCTCCCCAATTCAGTGGGTGAATGTGGGTGCCTGAAGGTAGGTTAAGTTTTGCCATCTGTGCTCCTGTAGTGGGGAAGCAAGGCAGCATAGGGCTGGAGCATCAGGGACCTGCAGTCTTACAGAGCATGTACTGGGGTCCAGGGAGTCATTTACCCACTGGCAGCATAAGAAAAGGGAGTTGGGCTTTTAGGTGAAGTGGCATTTCTCTCCAAGAGTGGGGATCTGACCCCCAAAGCTTCAGCAACATGCTTGACCTGCTGTTGAAGGGATAAATGTGCTGGCCAGCAAAGGCAGGGCATCACCTGAGACTGTGAACAGACACATGCCTCATGAAAAGACTTGGCATCTCTGTCATTGGATTTTAAGGGTATTTTGTTCCTTTTGATGGTGAGGTGGGTTCCTCCCTGCAGAGGACAGAGATCAGAGCAGAGCTCCTCCTGCCCCCACTGTTGACTCACCCTAACCTCCCTTACACCTCTGGGAGGGACCAGGGCAAGGGAGGGCAGACCCTTCACTGCCCCGTCCTGATGCACTTTGCTGTGAGGCAATTCCTAGGTACCAGTCTTTCAGCAAAACCTTTACTCATGGCTGAAGTTGGCCATATCTCCAGGGAGAAAGCAAGATCCTAGCCACCAAATACTGACATCAGGTCCAGCTTGCACCCTCACAGCCTTCCTCCTTGAAGCCTTCTCTTCCTCACCACCTGCCCCTCACTCTGCCAGCTCTGGGACATGGGAGGCTTTCTCTAGCATTCACCATAAAGCACTTTGTGTCAGTCTATTGAAAAGGAGCCCTTTAAAAGTAGTAAGCCTGGTTTATTCTTCTTTCTTCTTCTTCTTCTTTTTTGCCCTCCCCCCCATTACCCATCAAGCTAAAAACAAGGGAAAGAAAAACACAGGAGGACACATTGTTTCTCACCCCCCACAACCAGAGCTGTAAAATACTTCTTAATCATTGGAAGCAAGAAGATCTCTGTGCTGGGCCTCCACTTTTTGTTTGTGAGTTTATTTTTCCTAATTCATCCTTGACAAAGGACAGAGCCATAAAAGAATCGACCAGCACGTCTGTGGGAAAAAACTGCCCTGAAAAGGGTCGGAGGAATACTGTAGCATTTCCAAACAATTCCAAGGGCTAAAGCCTCTGTGAGATGCAGCTTCAGCTATAACTTGCCTTTCTAGGAACAAGCCTACATCTGTTTGGCAATGCCATATTTTGTAGGGTAAAATAAACCCTTGAGAACAAACAGGCCAGCTTATCCAGAGGGGTAAATGCCTGGGAACAGAGCTCACTTGTTAATCCTAAAACTGTCAGCAAAGACCCACTGGAAAAATTACAGCTGGCCACGGGCACTCAAGCTGTTTTCCCTCTGCCTCCCCACCTCCCCCCATCCCCACAACAGCTGTAAAATCTTCTTTATTGTTCTGCTGGAGTTGGAGAGCAGCACAGAGAGGTCTCCCGGCTGAGGGCTGCAGCAGCAGGGGCAGGGAGAACATCTGATCCATTGTATCTGCACCAGCGTTATTGCTCTGGTGGCAGACAAAGAAAATGACAGCGATAAAAGAAGGAGAACAGCTCGAGCACCTACTAAAGAGGCATATGAACAGGAAATCCTGGCTCGTTCCCACATCTGAACTGCGTACGGTTCCTTTCCCTCCAGGATCATTATGTTTTATGTCCTCCTGCAATTCAGGCAGCTGAGCTGAAGGAGCCCCCTTCCTCCCCCTCCTCTCTCCCTTCCCTTCTCTCATCAGATTTTGAGCCCTCCCTGTGGAAAAATGATTTGTGCACAGGCAGCCTACACGATGGTGCTGGTACAGAATTTGCCCTGCCAGGAGTTATTAATGGCACCCCAATAAATGCCCCCAGCAAAACGGGCCACTGCAAGCATCAAGTGCGTGCTGAAAAATTGGGTTTAAATTGTCCTTTGGGGAATGACCTATTGGCCACCTGAAAAAAAGAAAAAAAAAGAGCAGGATTGGTTAGCTGCATAATTAAGTTCAGGCCATCTCTTGTGCTTACACATGCAGAAACCCAGATGTCAGCTTGGTACGAGTCAATGCATTGGGCTGCTTTTAAAGCACCAGGAGAAGACAGACGGTAGGGGCATAACATTTGCCACAGGAAGGAAACCTGCTTTGAAAATTTGGAGTATTTAACTAAACGCAACAGATAATTAGACAGACCCTCTTATGCCTCCAAATATAGATTCATTAGTCACACGAAAATATCTCATTGGAACCAAATGTGAATCATTAGTGAAGTCAACGTCAGATCATAAAAAAGGTACCGAGAGCCTCCCCCCGCCATCCCCAAGAAGTTGTGAGTGTGTGGTGAAACTAACGTGCTCCATTTTCTATTGAACATCTGCTGGCAAATCTGTTTTAAAGGGAGGCTTTCGAGGGGCTGCTTGTGTGTGGGGCTGTGCATCCCGTCTTCTCACTTTGCAGTTGGTGGGAATAACGAATGCAGAGTCTGTACTGGGAGTTTTGCTTTATAGGTTGGCTTTCTTTCTTTCTTTCTTTTTTTTTTTTCTGTCTTCCTTGAGTCAGTCAGGCTAAAATTTGGGTTCTGCAATGAAAAGAGGAATTTTGTAATGTGAAGTGGAATAAAAAGACCTTTGTTATTTGATTCTACTTTCAGGGGAACATTTTGTTTGGCTTGGAGTTTTTGGAGTCCCCCTACACTCAGAGCAATGTGTGCTGCGACCATCAACGAATACTGCTGCCGGAGGGACCCCAAAAGGAACTGTATTCCTTCAGAAGTGAAACAGGGACTGTGAAATCAACACCCAGCTTAAGCAAGAAGCAATGTTACTCCTCAAAAAAACCCCCAAAACACCCCAGCCAAAACCCACCACTAAATGGGCAGCTCTTACATGAAGTATCATCTCCAGCTTGATGGACAGCCATCAAAAGGGACCCCAGTTGATTAAAGTCTTGTAAACCCCTAGTTAATGCTTGGGAAAACCCAGGGACCAGGACAAGACTGTGTGCTTCGTCCCATGATGTATCACAGGGATTTCATGGAGTGTGCTGAACGCTGCATCCCCTTATCCCACCCTGCATTTGTTGATCCCACAAAGAAACAAAGACGTTGTATAACTCCAGGGTCATGAGTAATCCTGTGCCAAAAATGATGCCACATGAGTCCAGCAGCATTTTGCCTTAAAAAAAACCCAAACCCCCAAAAACCTACCCACCCACCAACAAAAAAAAAAAAAACCCAAACCAAAAAACCCCCACAAAAAAACCCACAAAACACAACCCCCCCCCAACAACAACAAAAAACCCCACAACCAAAAAACCACACCAAAAAACAACAGCCAACCCAACCCAACAAAAAGCTACAGCACTGAATGTTAACTTTGTGTCCCAAAGCTGGCATTCCCACAACTGTGGGAACTCAAGCCTGCCTCAGTACCTAACTTTAACCATAACCCCCCACAATGATATTAACCACGTTTCCCAGCTTCATTAGTTTGTTTACATCCCCTTGGCTTTGTTATTTTTTTATTGGTAAAAAATTTTTCTTCCATGTAATATCCTTTGTACTTAAAATCCTGTGCGTAGTCTGTGACACTTGGACAGGGTTTGAAATGAGTGTTTTGCACCAAAACCCCTAAGCCTGAAGAGCTTTACCTCTGCACCCCTGATTGTGCTGTGTCCTCACAGGGCAGTGCCACAGGGATGGCATTGACCCTGCTTCAGATGGCTTCAGTCTGGCAGTGTAAGTGCCATATGGGTAGCCAGGCTGGAGACGTGGGCAGCCCTATGGGTGTGGAGCCCTGAGTGTCCAAGTGGGCGCACCTGAGTTTGGACTCCTGCTCTTATGGAGGCATGGTGGCTCCCAAGCCCGGCGTTTGGTGTGGAGGCTGGATGGTGAGCCTGTCCCTGCACCCAGGTTTTGCCCCTCCATCCCCATGATGGGACCTGATTTCAAATGTAGATGCTTGAGCCTGGCCTAGCCCTTCTGGAGCAGTGTGGGAAGAGTAGGCTCAGCCCTGATGTCTCTGCGGATGTGGGGATCACGCAGTCCCCTTTCCCAGCACAGTGTCCCTGTGACACAGGACCCAAGCCCTCTTGTGAGGTTGGAGATCCACCCCTTTCTGTACTATGGAAGGGGCAGGCCCCAATTCCTTGCTCCCATGGGGCAGGCCTCCATTCCCTGTGACTATGGCCTTGCTGTATGCATTGGGGCAGGCCTCAGCCTACTTTTGAGGCAGATCACCATCCCCTGGGGGGCAGACCCTGACTTTTCCTGCAGCAGGCCCTTGCCCCGTGTTGGTCAGACCACCATTTCGTCTTTGAGTCAATCCCGTACCTCATGTGTGGCAGCCCCAGTCTCCCTCTGTGTCTCATTCCCTCTCTCCTTCGGGGTATCCCCTCTCTTCTCCGGGGCACCCCCGAACCCCTCTGGGTCTGACCCCTTTCCCCTTTGTGATACACCCCTCTCCCTTCCAGGGCAGCCTCCAACACCCTCTGGCGCTCTTACACTCTCCCCTCCGGGGCATCCCCGACCCCTTCTGGGTGGGGCAGGCGCGGGGGCGGCTCTAGGACCCGGCGGCGCCGCGGCGCGCCCGGCCCCGCTCCGCGCCGTGCCGTGCCGCGCCGTGCCGTGCCGCTCGGCTCCGCTCCTCTCCGCGCCGCGCCGCCGGGGGGCCGAGCAGCGTGTCCACCTGCCGACCTCGCCGCCCGTCAGTCCCGCCATGGCGCTCGGCGGGGTCGGTCGCGGCGGCGCGGCGCGAGCCGCCTGGCCGCGGCTGCTGGTGGTGGCGGCGGCGGCGGCGCTGGCGCTGGCGGGGCCGGCGCTGCCCGAGGTGCTGTTCCGTTGCCCGCCTTGCACGGCGGAGCGCCTGGCCGCCTGCCCCCCGGCCGCCCGCCCGCCCTGCCCCGAACTGGTCCGGGAGCCGGGCTGCGGCTGCTGCCCGGTGTGCGCCCGCCTGGAGGCCGAGGCGTGCGGCGTCTACACGCCGCGCTGCGCCGCCGGCTTGCGCTGCTACCCTGACCCCGGCGCCGAGCTGCCCCTTCAAGCCCTGGTGCAGGGGCAGGGCACCTGCGCCCGCCGCCGCGACACGGCCGAGTACGGCGCCAGCGCCGAGCGCCCCGCAGGTGAGCAGCGCCCGGCACCGCGCAGCCGACACCGGGGACCGCGGGTCGGGCTGGGAGCACCGAGAGCCGCGCACCGAGGACGGGGCACTGGCGCCGGCGACCTGATGCTGGGCACCGGGCAACGCAAACCGGGCGCCGGTAACTTGGTGCTGGGCGCTGGCGTTATGCACCGCGCACCGGGCACCACACACCGGGAGCCGGCGACCTGATGCTGGGCACCAGGCATTGTGCAGCGGCACTGGGTACCACGCACCCCAGACGGAGCGCCAGGGTAGCAGAGGGGCAGCGGGGCACTGGCACGTCCAGGAGACAAAGTGATCCTAAAGAGTGGCCTAAAGAGGATCCTCCTGGGGCAGAGGGATCCCTCGGGGGAGGGCAGGGAATGGAGGATCCTTGCGAGATAGTCCAGGAAGCGACAAAGGGCAGGAATGAGAGGGGCGATGGAGGGGGAGAAGGAGCGCGAATGCACCCCTTGGGGGATGGGGAAAATGGGTATTTGAGGGGTGCAGCTGTCCCAGGGGTGAGAGGGGTTTCCATGGCACGGGGCAGGAACAGTAGGGGTGAGGTGTAACGGGGAAGGGTCTGGCCTCAGGGGCAAGACGGAGATTAAGTTCTTCTAGAGAAGAAAACTCATGGAGGCAGATAAGGGTGAAGTTCGGGAAGATGCAGCTGTGGGAGGCGGAGGTTCAGACTTGGATTTGGTAGGGGAGTAAAGTAACCCTGGAGTGTGATGGATGCCCCAAAGATACGGGGAGAGGCAGTGTGGGAGGATCATGGGGCTGAGGGGCTACAGGGTCTCTGTTATGTAGGGACCGTGTTCCCTATGGCCTCCTTCCCAGCAGAGCTCGCTGTTACCGTCTCCTGTGGGTGTCCCGGCTTCGGTATGTATTCCTGATCCAGGCACTGGGTGCCGGGGGAACAGGAGTGTACCTCGGGGGCACAGCCCCAAGGATGGGGACATCAACAGGCTCCTGACCTGTTGCTGCAATTGCTGTGGGAGGGAGCGCTTCTGGGCATGCCGATACAGCAGAGCTTGGTATTATTAATGCCTTCTCTCCCCTGCTATCGGCCGCAAGCTTTTTCCCTTGGCGTGGAATGTTGAAAATTGCCGAATCAGGTCTGGGAGTAGAAACCGGCACTTTTCTCCTTTGAAATCACCCCTTCTTGACTTCTCTCTCCTTGCTTGTTTTTTTGTTTCTCCGGCTACGACTGGGGCTCTGACCCTGTTTGCATAACTAGTTCAGCAATACGACTTTAGATTCCCTCTCTTATCTCTCGTTGAGGCTTTATTTAAAAGCTCTCTGAAGCGGGCTGTACCTCCCGGCTTTGTTCGCCGGGAGGATGGGAGCACAGCTGAGTACCCACGAACGCTGCACCGCTTGATGGGGAGAGGAGGAGAGAGAGGAGGGAAGGAAAACCAGCAGCAGGGAAGACTGCACATTGCAAACTGCTGTTTCCAAGCACCTAGGCTACGATTGCTGCGGTCCCACTCCTTGGCCCCATTCCTGTTCTCCCTTCTTTGCCCAGCTGCGACGGACTGGGGAGAGCTAGGAGTCTGGAGAACACGCTGATGTGAAATTTCGCATGACTATACAACGTGAGTGTCAAGGGAGTGAATTTTACACCCCCCAGAAGAAGCAAGGGCATTTAGATTTAAGGATGCTGGCGCTGACTTCCAGGCTTATGCTCTTACAAGAAGTTGGAGGGATGGCAGAGAGCATTGCAGTGATGGGTTGAGCGGTGATTGTCTGAGTTAACGCTGCTCATTTTGCTTTTATGGGCTTTATGTCAGGATCATGTTGCTTCATTGGGTATTTTGCTTGATTTTTTTATCTTCATTGCAGTACAACAGATATGATCTATCTGTGTGCAGGTAAACAGCAGTTTAAGAACACTTTAATGTGTATGCTCTATAGTGTCCATAGGTGGTGACTAATAAAAATACTGGTGCATCTTTATCAGCATGACATGAAACATACAGCTGGAATATTCAGTCTAGCATAGCTTGGCAGGGGAGCTTGGACATGCAGAAAAGGGTTTGCTCTTTTCAGATTACTAAACTTTTAACAGGTTGTTGTAACGATTGGAAAAAAAAAAACACCAGCAAACTGCAAACCAAGTCCAACAAAACCAACCCCCAAATCTGCCAGCTTCACTTGATACTCTTCTGTTCAGAATCACATCCTCTCTTCCATCTGCAGTGTGCCTGCAAATTATATAGGAGGGAGAAATTGCTTTTGGTTTAAAGTGGTGTCAGGGAAGGCAGTCTGGCACCCACCAAGAGCAGGGATTGGAATTCCCTTTCAAATCCTGATGTCAAGCTAGTTTCAAGAGTGCCCCAAGAGCAAGTTTTTGCCTGCAAAAGGCAGGTGTGTGGTGTTTTTTTGTTTTTTTTCCCTTTTTACTGTGCTTTAAGGTATTTGCCCTTTCCCCCTTTCCAGCTTGAAAAGACTCCTTTGGCTGATTCAGGATTGGAATGCAGAGCTCGTGCTATTCCTAAATTAAGAGGTTGGCAAGTTGGGTTTTTTTGTCCCTGATGAGAGGCAGAAGGATTGCCCAAATGAAACATGGAATAAAACTGCAGATTCTCTTGCTGTGGGTCCAGCATTGTTTAGTCTTCCACTTAGGTCTGTAAAGCCAACCCTGAAATCGTTGTAGGCGGAAAGTAACACAAACTGCCATGTAGCTAGGAAGCAGAGGATGTTGCTCGTTGCACAAGAGGCTTTGGGTATTTTGAAGATGTTGGGAATGTTGGAACAAAACAGCAGCAGTCTGTGGAAATCAGGCTGAGAACTTCAACCCGCCCTGGGGAGGCAAGTGCATGAACTCCCACCAATGGTGGGAGTGATATGGAGGTTCAGCACCTCCAGGGATCAGGGCCTCTGGAATAGTTTAGATGTTAGTGTACCACACTCTTTTACAGTTTATTTCAGGTCATCGTGTAACAAACCTTACGTGCTGCTGACTAGAACTGCCTGAACTGGGGACAGAGGGTTGTTACTGTGTGTGTGTAGCTGGCAGAGGTCATGCCAGTCTCAAGTGTGTTTATTCTTTCAGCACCTCAGTGAGATTGGCATGCTGTTTTGCAGATGGACTAAATGATGTGCCTGAGGACACAGAGAGCAGAGTGAGTGCTGTCTGTACTTTATGTTAACAGTCTGTGTGCTGGCAGATAATGTCCCAGTCCTTGATATCCATCTTCTGTCCAAGCCGTTCTAGGGTGGTCCAGGACCAAATGGGTCTTTGAAACACAATGTGCTTTGAGAGGTGATTCGGGCACCATTAGCAGGTCTCAAGCTCTCAAGTCTCAGCTGGAGGGTGGAGATGCTGCTTTGGCCATCATGAACAAATCAGGCTTGTGTGGTCTTGTCCAGCTCTCAGCTGCAATGTTCTGCCTTCCTTCTGCTGAGTTTAGATCTCACCTTGTGCCAGAGCGGGCTGGTTCACTGGAGTTAATCCTGCAGAAAGGCAGCTCCAGGAAACAAACCAATGTTTTTTATTTTGTCAGATCAATGACATGAGCTGGCTCCAGGCATCAGGGTGCCAGTGCTGCTGTACAGGGTGGGAACTTGTGCTAGAAGTGGAGCAGGGCTGATCTTAGCCATGTCAGTAAATATCCTAAATTGTCTTGCCCGGGTTATCAGAAAAGCTGAAGAACATCTATTTTCTCCTGATGGAGACAAGGTCCTAGGGATAAAACTTGTTCCCCTTAGGAAAAAAATGGTCCTGAGCCACTGTTCAAAGCTGACTAGTTAGGGGTATTTTTATGTCCCTTTGCCAGTGAGGATCAATGGGGTTTGTAGAATTGTTTTATTTTGTTGTTGGGATGTGTGTACTAATTCAGTGGGATCTGCCTCAGAATCTGCTGCTGGCTATTGAGTCCTGCTTTGGAATCTCACTTCTTTATTAAAACAGATGTGGGTTTTTTTTTTTCCAGCCCATGCCAGTGCAGAGTATCCTTTCCAAATGGGAACAGAGCTGTGCAAAGAATGCAGCCCCAGGCAGCCTTGAACTTGCACAGCTGAGGTTGCCTCATTCACCTGGTCAAGGATTCCACTTTGAACTCCCCTGATGCCAAACCAGGGCCAAAATGGTTAACTGTTAAAAATGCAGCTTGTGTTAGCATCCAGCTAAAATCCTTATTTGAGTAGCCCCAAATGCCACACATCCTTCCTTACAGGTCAAATGTCAAAACCTCCCATTTCCCCTTGGCAGTCAGCTGCTAATAGACAGCTTAATGTATTGCTCCAAAACACAGATGACTCTGAGGTTGGAGATAGCATAATATAAGTGGAATTTTAACAGCAACTTGAAAACCATGCCAGTAATGCTATGAGTGCATTTTTCATGTCCACTGAGTTGCCAAGGAAGACTTCGGCTTTTCTTCTGCTTTTATAAGGAAATGAAGCATCTGTCATGATTTGCATGTGCATGTGTGTAATCAGTCCTTCTGTCGGTCCAGTTGGCCAGATCTAACACAGCAGTGCTCACCGGAAGGCACTGTCTTGCTAAAAAGTGAGTGAGGGGTAGAGTAGAGCCAGGCTATGAGTATCCTCCTTGTGCTGTGCAAGTGCATTTTGAGCAGCAGAGTAAGAGGGAGGATAGTAACAAGTTCAAGGCCAGGTTGGATGTGGCCTTGAATAAGCTGGTCTAGTTGAGAGGCGTCCCTGCCCATGGGAGGTCAGCTTGGCTTGTGCAAGCTTGGACATTACTAGACACCAGGGAAGCCAACTGCGAGCATCAAATCCACAAAGTGTGTTAATGTGTCCACTGCAATGGCTCTGCCCAGGATAAACCAAACATCTACAGAGCTCCTTGCCTTGGAGGTAAAATGCAGTTAATAGCTCTAAACATGGGTTATAGGGGTGAAAAAGCGCACAGCTGCCTCTGGGGCTTTACCAGTTGGTGGACTGTGTCTCTAAGAGCCTTTGTGGCACCTGTGTCTTGTCAAGAGCTAACCTGGTGTGCTCCTGAGCTAGATGTCATCTTAAGTAATCAGACAATAAATAACACCTTGTAGAGCAGCTTCTTGAAAATAATGCTCTTCCCTGCCCCAGTCCTCCTAGAGTTTGCTATGTTTGTAGGGATGGTGGTATGAAAATGGTGGCTGAGAGGGAGTGGAAAGCCTGGGAAGATATTAAGGCTCAGGCCCAAAGGAGAAATGTGTTTTCATGCTGTCCCTTGGCAAACGATCTGTTTCCTTCTTGCCCTTTGCAGTTGTTTCCTTTCCTCTGGGTTTCAGGCTCACACTTGCTGAGCATGGTATTTGTCAAGAGAACAGCAAGAAGCCCTGTCTGTGAGAAAGTCCATGTCGTTTGTTTTATCCACATCCAGGAATTGAGCCGAGATAAACAATTTGGGAGGCAAAACAGTGAAAACTGGAATGCAAGAGGTGTGTTTGTGTATGGCTCTGTACTAGACCTGGCTGCAGTAATATCTGGAGCTAATTTATCTGCCTGCCGGACAGCTGTTGTGCTGTAACCCACAAGCACAACCAGGTTTGTGAGACAGGGTTTCATCCTGGTGGCCAGCAGCATTCCTGTACCTGCTTTTCCTGGTCCTGCATTCAGCACTAAGGAGCTAGGAGGAACAGATGTTTCCCCGGTGGATTCTTTGTGTTTCTGCTTGGACTGGGCAATTCTAGCTTTCTAAGCATGGTCACTGTCTGCCGCCTTTGTTGAGGCTGTGATTACTTCAGGGAGGATCTTTTGTTCTAGGCAGACAGAGTAAGAAAGTGGTCAAGCTAAAGCTTAAGAGATGCTTGTAAAGCATTCCTGTTGCAGGAGGAGGGCTGGGCTTGGTGGTGTACTGAGTTTCCAGATGCAAGAAATCCTGCTTTTTTTTCTTGAACCAGGGTGAAACACATGACTTTGATCCAGTGGCTGCTTAGCAGACCCCTTACATATCAGAGGGATGCAAAGCCATTGTCTTTGCCTCTGCTTCCACCCATCTTCACCCCTGGCCTTTCCTTGGGGAGGTGCTTCCTGAATCGATGCATGTGACTGCTTTCAAAGGTGTCCTTAGCAACACATACCGAACACATTGGGCTTGGCTTTCCATCTTGGCTTTGCTGACTGTTTGCATCTGCCAGAAGAAGCAGGTTTGTCCTCAGTGGAAGAGAAAGGCTTCACCTGATGGCGTTAGCCTTGTAGGGAAAGCTGCATTAGTGCCTCATGTCTGCCTGCAGGGAGGGAGTTAGGTTACTTGCCCCTTTGCTGTGCGCCATGCAACAGCATGCTGCCTCATGGGTGCTTAGTGTGCCATGGTATTTGGAGGCTAATGGTCTTGGTATGGACTAGGGAGAGAAGGAAAAATCCTTGTGTGGAGCCCAAACACACCGTGCAGGTTATTCTGCACTGCTTTTCATCTCTGCTGAGCTTATCTCATGGTAGTTGTGCCCCACTCCCTCACTGTCCTGTTGCACATCCTTTTGTTCTGTAATACAGGTCTTGGTCTTTGTCTGGGCTATGGATGAGCCATGATAGGGAGTTAACCCAACCCAATCTTCACTTTCTTTGAAGGATGAGTTTTCTGCCAGTTTCGCAGATTGAAATCTAGGCTCATTATTATTTCTGCAAAGATAAACTACCTTTATCAGACTCAGTGTGACTGAAACATCTTTGCCTGCTTTCAGCAGTTGCTGCCAGCAAGCTGAGAGATGTTTCTCACTCACAAACTGGCCAAGCATGACCTCATTAAACGTGTGAGTTGCCATCTAATTACAAGTGGACGTGATGTGGTGGCTATCCTAAGAACAGGCTTAATAGAAAGGGTTTAGTGCCAAGTTATCAGAGCTGTGCTGCAGCCCAGCATTTGACAGCTTGTTGTAACTGTATTATTGTCTTCTGTTCAGTGTTTTGCCTCACACATAATTTAGCTAGATACCAGTAAGAAGATAGCATCTCTTGCTATGTCAGTTTATGGTGGAAATAAATTGCTCTAGAAAGGAAAGGGTCAGTCATCATGTGGACCGGAATACTGGGAAACATCAGGTCACTTTTATAAGCCTTAAACTATCCTTTGACGTAGCAGCTTTTATTTTGAAGAAAGCTGCACTGTGCCTCTTGGCTGGTAAGGGAACAAGTTTGCTGCTTGGTGCTCTCTGTAGTCAAAGATCCCATTAATTCTGCCGGCTGTGAGGAACGATTTCTTAGTATTTCATTCTGGGCTGTAATTGAGAGTGACACAAATCACTGGTGGGAATTGGACAGTGTTGAAATCCCTGCTTTTCCTTAAATTTTTTTTTGCAGATAAACTAGCTCAGGTGGGATGAGGGCATTTCTGATGCTTTGCCCTTGAAGTGAATAATGTCTCAAATATCTTACTGGCTGGAGGCAATTTTAGCGATCAGGTTTTGTGCCTCCTTGCAGCTTTTCCTCATAGCCAGGTGATGCAAGATGCCTACAGTAAGTGATGTCCTGTTGCAGTCACTCATGTCATGTGGTGTTGTCTGTCCTATAATGTGAGGAAAATTCATGAAGCTTTGCTCAGTGTCCCTGCTCAAGATTACAGCAAAAGATTTTGCTTTTCAGCCAGAGCGGTCTGTTCTCATCTCTTCTGGCTGGTTGTGGAAGACCCAGTTCATGCTAACGAGCTTCTCTTGGCTTGGTGAGGAGGTTGTCTGATAACCGTCCAATGTCTTTCTCTTGCTGTTTTAAACGAGAAAAGCGTGGGCATCTGTTGTCCACATCTCAGGGCTGCTTGCTGTTCAGACTAGAGATACTGCAGTCATTTGTTGAAGGTGTTTGTGTGGGTTTGAGTGTCCTCCAAGACCTTTTTCATAGTTCCAAAGATCAGGTGTGTGTCCTCCAGTGTGACCTGGCTCCTTCCTGTAGGGTACAGAGTGCCAAAATTTGCTTTTGAGGGGAGCAGGACAAATCCTGAGTGGCTCCAGTGAAGGCAGACGAGCAAAAGCAGTGAAGCTGGCCAGAATCTGACTATTTTTTGCATCTGGAAAGTTGCTTGGGGGTCATTTTATGTTTGAGTCCAGGAGGTTTAGTCCGTGGTACTCGGCACACCATTCAGCTGTGCTCTGAGCTGGGGGCAGGTGCGAGATTGGCACCCGGCACAGTGGTCACTGTCCCGCACAGCCCATGTGGAAACACTCCTGCTGCTTGCAGTGGGTGAGTGGCTCGCCGCCATCTGCTGCTCTTTCATCTGGCACTTCAAAGTCAAGCAGAAATAGGGAGAGGAACTCAGGTTTAGGGAAGAGGAGTGGCGTGAGGAGGAGGAACAGGAGGTAATGGCTGGCATGCAGCTCCATCTTCCCATGCCTCTGGAGCCCAGAGCAGGTGCTGGGGCTCCGCTCCATAGTCTGCACAGGGATGTGTAGCTATTGAGGCTGTGGATAATCCAAGGTTGCTGGCTGGTTTGTGTCCTTTATGTCCTGGCTGCCAGGACAGTTTGGCATGGAGATTGTAGGGTCAGAGTGGTTTGCCACCATAATGTTTCTGTTCTCAGTGAGGCTAACACAACAGCCTTGGGGCTTTCTGTGGCTGTTTTTTGTTCCTCCTGGTCCTCCTTGTTCACCCTGCAGTGCCTGTGCTAAAACCAAATTCCAGTTATATTGGTGAATTGTGTCTTGTTTCTTGGGAACACTTGTCAGGGGTGCTGCAATCCATCCTGCACATGGTAGCTGCTTCACTCTTCTAGGTTTGCAGCTGAACCAGTGTGAGGAAAATGCTGAGTAATAACAATATTACAAGTCTTACCACTGCTTTCTGAAGGTTGGAAGAATTGCTCTAGGCTCCATCCCAGGTTCATGACCCAGCTGGTCAAGGACAATGATCCTGTGGTGAAATGTTTGCTCTCTGCACTACTAGACTCCAGCAGTCATTCTTTTTCTAGCTTAGTACCCACCACTAACCAAGGGTTAGAAGTCCAATGTGATCCCTGATATGCAGAATTTTTTCTTCTGAGCATCATATTAAGTGGCTTGATATTATGGTGGAAAAAGAACTGCTGTGCTCTCTTGATCTGACTTTGGTGTGATTGGACAGTTTAGTCATCTGCCATGATGGAAACTGAGATGAAGAGGCCTAAAGAAATGGCTGGCCATGGTAGAGGACCTCTTCCTTTGGCCATGGTGAACAGTGCTGCCTCCATAGCTTCTGCAGAGGTGATTTTGGGAGGATTTTGTTTAGATTGTTAGAAGTCCACATTGTTACTGATAGTCCATTACAGGACACTTTTGGGCAGAAGGTCTAGTGGAATATTGCCATTGCTGGGACTGGATGGTGGGACAGTACTAGAGGTACCATTTAGAGGTTAACATTCTAATCCATCACTGAATTTAAAGAGCAGTCCAAACCTGGGAGAGGAAAACAAGAGTATGGCAAAATGGTGGCATCTTACACAACAGGTCAGCTCCCTGTCAGTATTCTGAGTCATTTCTTGTTGCTGGTTTTCAGTGACTAAAAATAATTTTATTCCATGCTTTTTTCTTCCTGCTAGGCCCCACAGACCCTGTCACCCTCAGCTTGCTGGGAGTGAGACAGATTCCATTAATTCTTCTGCATTGTTGAGGGATTTCAGCTGATGAGATTCTTGCCTGGAATTTCTCTGTGGGGGAGCCCAGTTTCCCACTGCTTGCGGATGGGACCCAATAATCTCAGCCTGCTTGCATGCCCAGATTGGTGGTGGGAATACAACTTCTGATATCTCCAGGATGAATTTGGTACCCTGCTCCCTTCAGGGCACCTGTCAATTGAAAGCATGGCCAAGCCTGGGAAGGTGGAAGTGGTCAGTCTGCAGAGTTTGAATAATGCCAAAATACCTGACTCAGGCTAATTTTGGAGGGTTAGGAAGGTCTAGACCTCTGTGCACATGACTGGGGCGTGCTTGGTCTGGGGGCACTAGAAGGAATTTGGCATCAAGCCTTCTGAGGCAACTCTCTTGTTTAGTAAAACTTGGGCTGTGGGAGTTGGTATGAGGAAACGACATCCACTTTGGTTTCTGCAGTCTCTGCCCCAGGGGCCATTTGGGTGTTGCAGGAGGCCACAGGAATCCTGCTTGTGACCACAGCCAGATTAAGCCATTTTGGCAGCTTTTCAGGACTGAAGAATTTGGCCACTTTCACAATAATGGCTAGATATTCCACTTGAATTAATTAGTTTTATTACAGGACATGTCCTTCTTGCTCCTCTAGGGCTGCCTGAAACACTGAATTCATTACACAAAGAAATGAAAATAATACTGAAAATAAGAGCTGGTATCCCAAGCCTTTGTATGGAAACACACACAGTGTACTGACATCCTCCATTAGACATAGTTCCTGAGCTGTGGCTTTTGGCCAGATGAGATCTAAACCCAAGTTTTAGATCAATTGCAGCTACTAAAATGCAGCACCAGAATACGAGGACACAGTCTCAAGCTGCGCCAGGGGAGGTTTAGGCTGGATGTTAGGAAGAAGTTCTTCATAGTAAGAGTGATTGGCCATTGGAATGGGCTGCCCAGGGAGGTGGTGGAGTCACCATCATGGCAGGTGTTTAGGAAGAGACTTGGTGGGGTGCTTGGTGCCATGGTTTAGTTGATTAGATAGTGTTGGATGATAGGTTGGACTTGATGATCTCAAAGGTCTCTTCCAACCTGGTTAATTCTATGCTATGCTATGCTATGCTATGCTATGCTATGCTATGCTATGCTATGCTATGCTATGCTATGCTATTTGGGTGTCTTCTTTCAGCCTCTTGTCCCCTGCTTGGCCTAAGTGATTCTAGCCTTCTTAATTAATCCCACAGTTTAGTTTGATGCACTGTTCAGATCTGACCCTTGGATGTTGCACAGTGGAGGCTACACACCTTCAGCCTTTTCTCCCCATTGGAAAAGTTTCCATATTGCTGTTCATACTCTGCAAGGACACTGTTTGCTTCTATGGTAGTAAAGCGGAGAAAGAGTGTTCCGCATTTGAGCTTTGATCAAGCGTATGCCATAAAAGTGATGGTATGGGTCTTTGGAAAGGTCTGCTCCAGAGTAGTCAGAATAATGTGAGATTGAGTAAATATTTTGGGAGGCCAGAGCTGATAACTTTCCCTTGCTTATGTTTGTGGAGAGTCAGCCTGTCAAAACTTACTGCCTCTGGTGCAGATTTTAAACAAAGGCTGTCCATAGACTCAGTGTGTTTTTATTTTAATCCCTTTTTAGAAGCACTGAAGCATTGATGTTGTTTTGAGATTTGCTATCTGGTAAGGGGCATAATGCACCCTGCTTGCTAGTTGTTCCAGCATTTGCTTTATGAATATTGCTTCAGGTACCTGGATTTGGGCAGAGAGTTCTCCTTTTGAGTCTAACTCCTCCTTTCTGCTCAACCCTACCTTTGTGAACCAGGGCTCAATTTGTTTGCCTTTTATTGCTTTTTGGGGGGATGAAGTCCAAAACATGGCAAAGGGCTGATACACAAAGTTTTCAGTATTAACAAAATGTACCTAGTAAAAAAGAGGGGGAAAAAATGAAAATGAAGACATTGAAGACATAGATTCTTCTAACATCAGACAGGTAAAGAGCTTCTGTCTTTCTAGTAATGTTTATTTTGATGACAGTCATTGCTTTCCTCAGTTTTTCTGTTTATTCTTTTTATCAGCTTGGAATCAAGGATTTGTTACATTAACCCTTGACCATTAGGCTGGTCCTGCAGATGTTGACACTGACCTTTCCAAATTCAAACCATGCTGAAAGTGCTTGGATAGTGCAGGTATGTCCAGGCAGCAGACCAGCCTGGCCGAAGGTCCATCAAGCCCGTAATCCTGCCGTTATGAAGAGTATGGAGTCAGCCTTGTGAGGTGGGAACAGTGCTATGGAAACCCATCACACTGCCAACACCACTCAGCCTGTGGTTTTGGGGATTTCCAAAGCACAGCCTGGCTTGCTGGCTGCTCACAGAGGTACCTTCTTGGTTGGGTGAGCTGCCCTCCTGACTTCTAGCAGTGGAGCTTCAAGTACTGGGGGAGGAAAGCAAAGCTTCAGCTCTGTGCATCACTGGAGTGTCTTGAGGCTTTGGGATAGGAAGATTTCCATGCTCAAGACTAGTTTAGGATTTCTCTTACAAATCCACTTGCTACCTGTTCCCTTCTCCTGATGCCTTGTGTCCAGGAGCAATGTCCAAGGCAAGAAGGGAGGTCCCATCAGTATCACAGTATCACAGTATCACAAAGGTTGGAAGAGACCTCAAAGATCATCGAGTCCAACCTGTCACCACAGACCTCATGACTAGACCATGGCACCAAGTGCCACATCCAGTCCCCTCTTGAACACCTTCAGGGATGGTGACTCCACCACCTCGCTGGGCAGCCCATTCCAATGACGAATGACTCTCAGTGAAGAACTTTCTCCTCACCTCGAGCCTAAACTTCCCCTGGTGCAGCTTGAGACTGAGTCCCCTTGTTCTGGTGCTGGTTGCCTGGGAGAAGAGACGCACCCCTTCCTGGCTACAAGCACCTTTCAGGTAGTTGTAGAGAGCAATGAGGTCACCCCTGAGCCTCCTCTTCTCCAGGCACTTGGGCTGTGCCCAGTAGAAACATAGCCTTGCCCAGGTCTGTTTTTCTCTGGAGATACATGCTAGGAGAGTTCACCCTCTGGGTTGTAGTTCTCAGCAGAGTCCTGTTGCTTGAAACCCATCTACCCTAGCAGAGCTGAAATGTCCCAGATGACTGAAAAAACTGCTTGTAATTGAAATGTTCCCCTATAAATATTTAACTGAGCCCATGTTTGTTTGTTAGAGGGTTTTCCCCCCAGTTCTTCTATCTTCCCTCCCTGTGCAGGGATAATCAATTGAATGTCTATCTCCTCCATGGCATCCTGTAATGAAGCTGATCTTTAGCAGTTAAATTATGCATTTGTCTCCTGTCATCATTACGTGTGGTCCAGACTGATATTGAACTCGGTGTCAAGTGTATGAACACCCTTCTGGGAGTGTTTACTACCCACAGACATATAAACTGCATCCTGAGAAACTCTGCAAAGTCTGCAGTATCACACTATCACAGTACATTAGAGATTGGAAGGGACCCCAAGAGATCATTGGGTCTTCTCTTGAAGCAGTGGACTCACACCAGATTTGCAGTAATGGGGGAATTTCCCAAAATGTTGCCCAAGAAGGAGCTGTGAATGGGCTGTGTGTCAGAATGTGTCTGCAGTGCAAAGCTGCAATTACTGTGGTAACACAACAAAAAAGGTACCTCCAAGAGCAGCTCAGGCTGGGCTTTGGAAATGCCTGAAATCACAGGTTGAGTGGTGTCAGCAGCATGACCTGATCTGGGCTGACTGCCTGATGCTGCTACCTGGGGCTTGTTGTGCAAAGTGTGCAGTCTGCCTTGTACTGCAGTCACCCTGGGCTGAATTGCTGTTGTCTCTCTCTGTGCCACCGTGGAAGAGTGCACCGTGCCTGGAGGGCATGTAGCCACAGCTTGGCAGGGACAGGATGTGTCCTGGTTCAATACCATTACCGTGATGGAGCTGGGGAGTTCGTCTGGGGGTGCTGGCTTTGTTGTAGGAGCAGTGCCGTGATGTAGGGTCACTCACTGTTACAGCTCTGCGTGGAGCAGATACAGTCTCCCTATTGTGACAGTGTGAGTGGCTGTTTTCAGAGCTAGGGACACTCCAAACCTGACCTTGCACAGGGCAGGGGCTGGTGCAGTGCAGTGCTGCTGTCGTGTCCTGGCTTGCATGCCATGGGGAGACTGGGGATTTGCTGTTATCAGCTGGTGAGTCAGACCCTGAGCCAAGGCTTGCAGGTTTGCTCTTTTTCCAGCTAGACACATGCATCTGTTTTAAGGTTGCCAAGGTGCAGAGCAAGTGAGACTGAACCTCCCAGAAAAACTCACAGCTCCCTAAGGAGCCAGCACCGGGACCTTGGAACAGGTTTAGACACTAAAGTTTGAGCAAACACATGTTGCACTGCTGCTGGGAGAGACTTCTATCCAGGGGCTTTCCTGTAGAGACATAAACCCAGGAAGCAGAAATTGCAAGTGACTAAACATTCCTGCCATCTGAAAAGAACTCCCTATTTTCTTTTGGCTGTGAAAATTAACTTCCCTTTTCTCCTCCCCAAGCAAGTGAGCTGGCTCCCGGCAGCCGTGCCCTTGTGGCGGATGCACAGGACAGCCCAGGTCAGGCTGAAAGAAAACTCTTCTACTGGAGGCTTTCCACTGTTGTGCTCCTTTCTAAAGAAAATGTGCAGGGCTTTTCCTGGCCCCTGTGGAGGCCAAGATGCAGATCCATAGCTGGAATAGCCTCATTTGGGAGCTCATCTGGGTTTTGAGCTGCTGCTTCCCTCCCACAACTCCTGTGCTGTGTGTGGGGGAGGCGGTTGGTATCCGGCTGTTTGTTATTCATGTAATTCATCTCATCCTTCCCCAACCATGGTTCTGGGCCCCCAGGCACAGACTGGCTGTGAGCACCCCTGTTTGGCCTCTGCTGCATTGTGAAAGCTCCACCTGGAAGTATAGGAAGCTGATGCAGGTACTGCTGTGTGTGTTATTCTTAGGAATACTTAGTCTTTGGTCCTGGGAGACTTGGTGATAGCATTGTGCCTCATGAGAGCAACTTTCTTAGACTGAACAGCTTGCTAGTTGCTCCATTGCAGAATCCATGATGATGCCACATGTCACCTAGATGAAAATACCAGGGTAACACTGAAGGGTTTGAATGCAAAATCCCCTGGGATTTGAGTTTGTTTTACTATTCTTTCCAAAAGCAGAAGACTGGACTTTTGTGGGATGAGAGTCTGATGGGTAAGGAATGATCCAGCAGCTTCTGCACTGAGGATAAGTGAGTGTAATGGGTTGGGGCAGGTCCCCTCCCCACCACAGGCAGAAATAACGACTCAGGCAACCGGATTGCAAAAGTGATGAAAGTTTAAATAGAAAGCAGTGAATGTTACAGAAAACCCAAAGCGCAGTGACACAGAAAGATCCCATCCCCACCTGAGGGTGCATCCAAAACCCCCAGGGCTCCTTCTTCCCCCTCCCTCTGCTGGGCTAGTCTCAGCTGGCCAGGCCTGAGACTGCCCATCCCCCTGTGGCCTTGGGCCCAATCAGGCCCATGGCCGGGAGATCTCTCCCCCAGTTACCAAGTCTCGGAGAGGGAAGGAAAGAGGAAGTGCCAGACTCCGCACTGGATCTTATAGTGGTGCAAAGAATTATGGTAGGAAATACACAATTTCCTGTGTCCATCCCCCTGGGCTGGACTTCTGGACACAGGAAGTGAATGCACCAGGGGGGCACCCAGCTCAAACTACAACAGTGAGGAACTTGGTCTTGAATTGTAAAAGGCTTTTGGGGGTCTTCTAGGATTAGCTTGGTGCTGAGAAGAATATCTGCATCATTATACCCATGCTGACCATGTGCATTCAGATCAGCATGTTCATCCCAGCACCCTCTTGCCTTCTTCCTTTGCTGATATTTTTTTCCCTAGAGCCCTGTTCCTTTTTCCCATTGTGGTTTTTTTGGTCAGCAGGTTATTTTTTCCCCCTGTTATAAAGTGCTGTGCTCTCTTTCTTTCTCTTGTCTTTTGCTGCATTTCTGACAAGCCTCACCTCCTGTCCTCATGGCTGCTCTCAGATTTACTTGGCACATTTTCAGGAGGGTGCAAGCAGGCTCATTTTAACCTGTCTGGCTCAGTGAAGACCTGCAGAAACTTGCTATTGCTCCAGAGAAAGAAGATGTTAGGAGCTATCCTGCCAGGGTGGGACTGTCAGGTGCAGAGCTCTGAGTGAACATGGCTGGGAGTGGTGGAGATGACACGCTCTGGGTTTGGTGTATGATGGAGTCTACATATTGGTTTGTGCTTGGGGCTGATAATTTAATGCCAAACAAAACAAACAAACAAACCCCAACAAAATCTAAGGTTTTATTTGGGTAATATTGAAATACAGTGTTTTTCCTTGGGAGCATGAAGAAACATCAAAACAAGATTTAAAGATGTTGAGGGAGACCAGCAACAAAAAAAAAGTTGACCATTTAAGCAAATTTACTATTTATTGTAAGGGAATGAGCAGCTCGACTCTCAGGAGTTGCCCCTAAGAGCATGCCACCAGTTTAGCTGGTGGCCCAGGATGAACAGAAAGTGTCTCTAAACTCTTCCTTTGCCTGAGACATCAACAGAGGCTGTCTGGGCTCCTGCACTGTAACACCTGGGTCTTGTAAAAGGATGAAATTTCAGTTGGTGTAATAGGCTCACAGGATCATAGAATGGTTTGGGTTGGAAAGGATCTTAAAGATCATCTAGTTCCAACCCTGCTGCCATGCCTGGCGACACTTTCCATTAGACCAGGTTTTTCAAGGCCCCATCTGACCTGGCTTTGAACGTTTCCAGGGATGGCACATCCACAACTTCCCTGGGCAACCTGTTCCAGTGTTTCACCACCCTCACTGAAAAATATTTCTTCCTAATATCCAGTCTAAATAAGCATGTGCTGTTTGGGGGAGAGCCTGGATGAGTGCAGTGATCCTGCTTGACTTGTTGAGCCTCCTAAGTAGCAGCAGTAGGATCTCCAGCTCAGTGGATATGGAGAGTTTAGTCCCAAATGGCCAATGGTTCTTGCTGAAATTGTGCCATAAATGTACCTCCTCAACAGAGCTGCTGGCATGCAGGCTGCCCTCCACCCAGCCAGATACAGTACTGACCACAATCCTCTATTTCTTCTCCTTCTAAAATGACCAACACAAAGCCTTGGGTTTGACCATGGGCAGACCTTTTGGACTCAGTTGCTGTTATGGCTCTGCTTGAACACAAACCAACCCAAGACATGAAACATTTTCTAAATGTCCAGTTTTATATCCTTGTTTTTTTTGGTTTTTTTTTGACCCCAGGTGTTTGCATTGTCCTGTTTTTCACAATTGTTTTATAAAGATGTGTGCAAGAATTTGAACTGCTTTTGGGGTTTTGCTACTTGCTCTCTTTCTCATGGGTATTTGGAGAAAGCTTCTCCTTTCTGTTGCAGCTATACTAAGATGTTTTAGTCCTGGTGTTCTCCCTCTGAGATGGAGTAAAGGAGAGGCTATCAAGAAGCTGTGAAGAAAGCAGTGTGATTGTGAACCCGCGTGGGCTTTGGAGCAAAGCTCTACACTGATGTTTTCCTGCAGATGTCATTGATAGCCAGATGGGTTAAATGTCTGCCTCTGCAGCCACCCCTTTTCCCTTCGACAAACTGAACAGGGCTTTCCTGGAAGCCCATTACAAAGGTGGGGATGATTGCTTGCTGTCACACAGAACAGTGCAAATCCAGCACCTGGACTGCACTTGGATCAGTGCCTTGTCCAGTTTCTAGAGAGGGAGTGGGGTAACTGCAGGGAAAGCGTTCCCAGGTTTCAGTGACTCGAGTGACCATCAGGGCACATGGGCTGAGACATTTGCAGACCTTCATCTCTTAGCTCTGTTTTTTTCTGGTTACCTGAGGTGCTGTCTGTCTCTGCAGCATGCAAATTCCTCTCTGCTTTGCCTCTTGTAATTTAAAACGGTGCAAATTGCTTTCCTCCACTGCCGATATCCGTTTTCTGACTTAGCATTTCTGCTGTCATTGAGTTTTGGCCTTCACCCTTTGGGGGCTGGCACCCACTGAACCCATCTGAGAATGTGGCCCTTTGTGCTGGAGCTCTTTGCTGGAGCTGGGGAGCTTTGCCTTCCCTGCTGCGAGCCTTTTTGGCTGGCGGACGCATGCCCTTTTCTGGTGGGGAGGGATTTAGGGGTGAGGGGGAGGTGAGAGCGCTCCTTGTGCTGGAAGAAAAATGATGAATGACTCTCTTGTGCTTCTGAACAAAACCAGGAAATCAGGGGGGGGAAAAAAAAGCAAAAAAGGAGGAAATGAGAAACAGTAAAGAGGCCTCCTCTGCCTTCATATAAGCAATCACTCCACAGCATCTGGAGCCCAGTAAAAGAGCTGTTCCCAGGAGACCTCGCACTTGCCAGACACACAGATCTCCTTTATTGCAACTCCTGGGGTTTGCACCCCCACCTCCTTTATGCTGGCTCAGAGGGCGGACCTGCACCCAAAACTGGCTTAATGAGGGCAACCCAAAACTCGGTTGCTGTGGCTGTTGGCACTGGCAATATGCATGTCCAGCTCAGCTGGCAGGCTGTGGTCTAGATCCAGCCTGAGGATATGGCTGTGTTGGTGTTAAACCATCTGGAGAAGCCAGCATGATGCTTGTGCTGGCACGCTCCCTTGCAGCGGCAGGGCAGGCAGTACCTTGTTGGCATCACGTTACAGCAGCACAGACTATGCCAGACTCTATCTGCTGTGAAATCTGCTGGAGAAAAGTTGCCTCTTCAGTCCTCTCACCCCAAATATTTTGGATGTAGTGGAGTCTGATTTTAAGCACCCTCAGGATGGAGTTAGCATCTCAAGAAACCCTGACAAGCTATTTAGTAAAAATGATGTGGGAATACATTACTCTCATGGGGCTGGAGGTGATGGCACTTGAGCACGAGCAATAGCTGATGAGATCTCCATGGTCCAGCAAAGCTCTGCTGTGGCTTGTTCTGCCCTAGCCATATCCACAGCCACCCCTGTAAGGTGTTTGACGCACACTGTGTTTTGGTGGCTCAGTTTGAAGAGGTTCCTTCACTGTGTGTTAAAAAAACCATGTATAGGCCAAACTCTTCCTCAGTATACCCTTAGTGGTTACTGGTTTACCCAGTGTGGGCTTGTCAGCTGTGGGGAGACTGTTCCTGAGCTCAGCTTTGAAATCACAACACAGGTTTTAGAGAGACCCTGCAAAGGAAGTGTCTCTCACCTATTTCCATCTGGAGATAATCTCAGTTGAAGCAGCCGAACATCTTCATCATCCCAGACAAAACACCAGCTACTAATTTGTGTGTAGCTTTTTATGATTATGTTGTCTCCATCAAGTCCCACCTGAATATACACGTAAGACAGGAGTGAGGCTGGCTGTTTCTCCTTCCCAGGCTGAGAGGAGCTCTTCTTCCCTTGGATGTAAATCTGTTAGTGTGGTTTATCCGACTGTTGTCCTCCAGTCTGAGGGGGGTGACTGTTTCTAATATGGGCTTTGTGTCTTGTTTGGGAATTTTCAGTGTCCATGGCTCTGTAGGAGAATTATGAGTAAGAGTAGCAATGCAGATACAGTGGACCCTCTGTACAGATGTGTGTTTTTATTTCTTATGCCCAGAGATTGTATTTTCAGCCAGGCTTTATCCCAGTGCTCTTTCACCTGTTTGTCTGACCCAAATCTGTAGGATCAAGTGCTTGTCTGAAAAATGCATTTGCTGTCCTGTGTGGACATGGGAAGAGAAAGCTTTCTCTTGTGAAAAGATCAGGCTAAATCACTACCTTGGATATTTGAAGCTGCTTTTGAAGTCTTCTCACATCACCTTGTGAGTGATTGCACGAATACAGTGTTCTCAATGTCTGTCTCTCCGTGGCATGTTCCCAAAGGAGTTTGCTCTTGGGGTGCTGCAGATATGGATGGCTAGACTTGAGGAAGGGGTTGTCAGTGCTCACACAGAGAAAAATCAAAACCACCCTAATTATTGAGGTGTCATAGATACCCCACTGTTGTGCAGAGAGACGGTGAATGAAATTAGGCTACATCCTTGCAAAGTGCTATCTTTATGTCTTCCCTACCTTGTTCATGGTGGGATTAGCTGTGATGCTGGGGATTTGGGCTGTTCAGCTGGGGCAGCCTCCACTTAAGTCAGCTGGGCTGAAGAGAAAAAGTAACACTGCTTTTGAGTTTAGAGTAGCTTCCAGGGTTGCTTAGTTGCCAGAGGGGTTTGTTAAGTGGGGCAGTATTATAAAACCACCTTAATTGCACAAGTTCAGGGGCAGTGATCAGAAAAGGCACTCTTCAGTCCTGCCTGCAAGGTCTGACCTGTGCTGCTGTGGGCTTCATAGCTGGAGAGTAATGGTGTGTGTGGCAGGTGGCAAGGCTAAGTTTTATGTTTTGTTTGGTCAGGGACTGGGCTGGAAGCTGGGCTTTTTTTAAAGAGAAGTTATGCTAAAACATATAGGGAAAATGTAGCTCTTTCCCCTTGTGCTGGCAGTACCCATGAGTCTGGTGAGGAGTGTCCCTAAAGGAGGACAGTTTGTGATTCATTCCATGCCTCCTTTTCGTTTTAGACTAGTGCTACTTTAAGGTAGGGTTGATGGGAGGGTGGGGGCATGCTGATTCAGCACCTGTTGCTGCTGTATCAGACCTTGGGCAGGAGTGTGAAGTTTTGAGGAAGCCCCAGGGCATCACAGCCTCCTCTGCTGCCTGCCTCTGTGTGAGGGGGACTTTTGTGCCCTCATTACCACATATATGTGGCATTTGAGCCTGGTGAGTTTACTTTGGAAGTTGCTTTGTTGGAAACCCTGTGCTGATTGGCTGCATGACTGTTGTGTTTAGGTCCCGAGACCTTCCAATTAGCTGGGTCCACTCGAAGGGAGAGCAATCTGTGGGCTTGTCTTCCTTGGGATGAGCTCTTGAGTGAAGCCTTGACTCCTCTGTGGTTTTCATAACATCACACTGAGGTGTCTGCACATCCTGATTTGCCAGTGATGATTTTTTGGAGTTATTTTTAACAGGCGTGTTGTGCAACTAATGGGCTTTTAATTGGTGGTAAACAAGCCCAGCTAGGCAGGACTGCTGCCGAGGCTGGACTGGCAGGCTTATCTCTCAGTGCTGTAGAAATAACTTGTTCACTTTTAAAAAAAACTTTTTATTAAAAAAAGAAAAAAAAAAAAGAAAGAAAGGGGGAAAAAAAAGAGAGAGAGAGAAATCCTGTGGCTCTCCTGCAGGCTAGTGTTACTGCTTGCACCAGCCTCCCTCATGAAGTGTATTCCCTGCCATCTCATAGCCTGATTTCTGGATCTAAAACTGCACTCTGCTTTGGTTTAAGGGGTTGTAACCTCTGATGGGGAAGTGATGGCTTTGGCCATCTTAGGTGGATTGTGCAGGGCTGAATCCTCCCCTGGCACAAAGAGCCGACCTCTGCTAGAGTGTTGCTGGAATGCTTGGGTCTGAATGCATTGAACTCCTGGGTGTTGGTCAGGGCTGTAGGAACTCCTCTCTATCTTACACTTCTTGCTTGATAAGCAGGCTGTGGACATCTTGCTTTTCAGAACGGGGGTGAGTTTGTATTGGAAACACATACAGTCGGGGGAAATGCAGGTATCATTGCAAAGTTCACAGGCATTGCCTTGAGTGTGACTGGTGGTGCTTGGTGTATGAGTCCCAGTCCATCACCACAGAGCCATGCTTGGGCCACTGGGGCTTGCACCAAGCTGGGAGTTGCCCATGGACTCAGCCTCCATCACTGTAGTGTGTGCCACCACTGTCTGAGCTAACCTCAATTGAAAAGTATCAAACTTCAGTGGCCAAGAAAAGAGAGCTGACCTATTTTGGACACTTATTTATATTCAAGCTGCTTCTCTCTGTCTCTGTTAAAAAACTGTTGTGACTCCAATACTTTCACGAAGCTTTTTTCCCCTTCTATGGCTTTTGTTTTTAACAGGATATAATCTAGGGCTAACATCTGTATTTTTTCAGTAATTGGAATAAAAGTCTTCTTTTTCTTTCAGTTCTCTTGCTGAAACAACACTTCTGCGCAGCAAAGCCAGCTCTACAATACAGCTAAGCCTTTGGTTGTGTTGTCTCCATTTTTACAGGTTCTCTTTTTATTTAAAGGCTTTGCTACAATTCGATGTTTTCAGACCGAAATGGAAAAAACCATTGAGAATATGTCACTGATCAAAAGCCACAATGAAAAGTTTAATACACTGTCACAAAAAGTATGGAAAGATGGATTTAGTGTTTGATTTTGTTGTTTGGTGGTGGTGGTCTACTTTTTTTTTTTTCAGTACAGTTTCCTTCTATCACTTAGTGGCTGTATCACTTTGCTGTAGTCTTGATCTTCTGAAAGGCCTTATTGGTGAAGATGTTTTTGTTTGTTTGTTTTCCTTGCTTTTACAGCTAGCTATTCTCTAGCTTTATATGCTGCAGTTCACAGTTTATTTCTGATGGCTTTTAAATTGAAACCATAGTGTCAATTACAAAATTCTGTCATTGGAATAATCATAAAACTTGAACAGCTCAGTCTGTGCAGCTGTGTGCACCAAACCAAGGCAGACACGTGTCATCCTGTGTATTTTAGGACTTGAATTTCTAACTGTTGACAGTAGAAATGTAAGTTAGATATTTAACTACCAAGAAAAAAAGAAGTAATGAGTAATGGTTGTTTTAGGCCATTGTATTCCATGATTTTTTCCTACTTTAATGAAGGAGATTTTTTGTATGTATCTGTTTTCCTTTTTGTCCTTAAGACCTGAAAGAGCAAGGCTGAAAAAAACCCAGGAGTAGCTTGATACATGGAAATTGTAATCCTTTTGTATTCACTAGCGAAGCTTGCAGGTTCACTGGACATACCAGCCTTACACTTAACTATAGCTGTGCCCTATGCAAGTGCATCTACATGAAGATGATACCCAACTCCTGGAGGGTCAGTGGGAGCCTTTCCATTAACCTTGCCTGCAGCTGGATTTGACTGAAAAGGTATCTGAGAAGGACTAGGGAAATTTTTGTTACACAGATCTGGGACTTTTTCCATGTCAGATCTCTGTTCCTGTTCTCAAAGCATCTGACATGAAATTACCAGTGTCACATGTCCAGACAGCCACCTCTACCCCCATGTGCGCTGAGATGTCTCTCTGCATCACTGTGACTGGATTTGGGACGGTCCCATTGCACTAGGCAGAAGGGCTGTGCTGGCCCTGAGGGCTCCCAAAGCTGATGACTTTGTGGTTGCCATCAAACACAGCTGCAAATTTAGTGTGGCCAGGTTGGGTTTGTCCCTGGCTTGTGATGCTGGTCCTGTGCAAGATTCTGGAGAGGAGGATGGGAGTCTATCTTGGCCCTGTATGTCTGTCATAAGAGGTTTTTTCCCCAGTCTTCCTCACTGGACAGCCACATGCTGTGATGCAGCCTGGGGATGCTGAGTCTGTGGATGGTTTTCATCCAGAGTCATCAAGGAGTGGAGATCTAGAGGCAGAGCACTGGAAGGAAGAGTTGAGATCTGGTGGTTGAGATCTGTAGCCTCTGATTCAGGACTGTGTACTGATACAAAACTGTCCTGAGAATCTGAGCATCACCCTTAGTGGGAGCGGAAATGGCCAAATGAAGGCCTCCAGGCTTGGGTTTGAAATGCCAAATGCTCTTTGAACTACCAGGGATTCACACTGTTTAAAATTGTGACCCCTGTGTGTTAAAAACAGATGTGAAGCTGATCTGGACAGAAGTAGTTCTGAAGGTGAAACTAGTTCTATTGCTGCTGGGATGAGAGATATGTAACATCTCTGTCTTGAGTGGTGTGTTGCATTGTGGGATGTGGTGGAGTCACCATCCCTGGAGGTGTTCAGGAGGGGATTGGATGTGGCACTTGAAGCCATGGTTTAGTTAGTCATGAGGTGTTGGGTGATAGGTTGGATTTGATGATCTCTGAGGTCTTTTCCAACCTTGTTGATTCTATGATTGAAGATTGCATGGGTTTGGTTGGCTGGGCTTGGCCATAGAGAGACCAGATTACAACCCCTGCAATGTGAAAGAAATAATCTAAAAATATTTCACACGTGTATTAATGATTTCAATGGACAACATTCTTTGTTTTCAGTAGAGCAATTTTTTTTAGGTGACTAATCATCCTAAAAAAAGAACGTATCTTAAGGAAATGATGGGCTCCAGAACAGATGCTTGTTTTGTCTCCTGAGTACCCTCCATAGGCTGCTGCAGAAGAACACAGCCTCAAGCTGCGCCAGGGGAGGTTCAGGTTGGATGTTAGGAAAAAGTTCTATACAGAAAGAGTGATTGCCCATTGGAATGGGCTGCCTGGGGAGGTGGTGGAATCGCCATCATTGGAGGTTTTCAGGATAAGACTTGATGGGGTGCTTGCTGCCATGGGTTAGTTGTTTAGGTGGTGTTGGATTGGTTGATGGGTTGGACGCGATGATCTTGAAGGTCTCTTCCAACCTGGTTTATTCTATGTATTCTATGTATTCTATACTTCCTAGTCAAACCTTTGGGGGTGTTTTCATATCAGCAAGGAAATCCATCTGGGATCTACTGGATTAGGCATGATGGGAGGCTGCTGAGTCTGGATACCCAGGGACTCTCAGGAATTAATGACGTTCATATAGTCTGGATTAGTTTTATCTGTAGAAGGTTTAATGTAATAACACTAACTGAGAGTTGATGTGCTCCTTATTCAAAGGAGGCAGAACTCTCAAGAGGTGGGATTCAGAATTCAAAGGAAGCAAACAAGGTGGGATGCTCCATATTGAACGGGCATTTTAACACAGTTTACCTACTCTAATGTGAAAGTGAATTCAGATTAAGCTTGTTCTGTGTAAGCAAACCAGCTGAGCGATTTTGTGTGATAAATTGATGTGGTGAGGTGAAAGCTATAAAGGACATCTGTCCCTGAGCACAGGGAATGTCCCTGGAGATGGCATTAATTGCCACTGACTGGCAACATTGGCAGAGCTGGGAATGGAGAACACTTTGGGAATGTGTTAGACCCTACACGTAAGCACTTAGCCCTATATACCCTTCCTATACATGATCTATCAGGTCTGAAGCCACAATCTTCCTATACTGGAAGCTCATGGATAGGGTTTTTTTCATCTTCCTTGAGTTCCTCAAAATTCAATCCCCTGTCCTTCGGCTTAGTTTTCTTCACAGTGCTGGTGGTCCTGTACAGGTGCGTTGGCTGCGTACCTTACCCACCAGAATGTCAACAGGGTAAATCTTTGATAAAGTTACGGGGGAAAATTTCTGGGATTCTGTATTGTCAGTTTCTTGGAGAGATTTGGCTCCACATCTGAGGCTTGGGTGGTGTTCTTTCCCTGTCTTGCTGCCACTATATTTGTCTCTTAAGCAGAAAGACTGATTGAATTACAGTGCACCTCTGTTAATGTGCAAGTATGACAGTTCCCTTAAGTTTCATATTAGCTTTTATTTTTCATGTGGTGAGTAATTGTGCTCACACATCCAAAGGGTTGAGGAAAGAGCAGTGCACAGCAGTTGTTGCATATGCATTTCAAAATTCCCCATGGAAGACTGTCTAATTAGATTTAATGAGTTGGCTGATGAGCGTGCACGTGTGTGTGTGTGTGTGTGTGTGCTTTCATCACCTCTCTCTAGCTAACAGGATGAGAAGTGCTCATGTGTGTCTAAGGCAAACTGGATGAGTGTGTGAGAGAGATGTTTTTGCACTTGCAGAGTGCAGGTTTGAAGCAGACTTTTACCTGTGTCTGTGCTGTAGAGACTTCCGTTGTGCGTTTGATTATGCAGGTGGTAAATTGAAAGTGAGGTCTGCTGTGGTTTGAGCTGCTTATGTGAGGAGGAGTGGGAGGAGAGCATCTTTGATAGTTAATATCTTATCCTCTGTAATATAGTCCCAGGAGCCATTGGTGCAGGGGTGTCGTAGAGCTACGGTAGATCACAGTCTGTGTGCCACCGAGCTACCAGGGGAAGGTTTTAATTTAACTGGAGTCAAATGGTCAGTGAGGCTGGGATTTCAGTGGGTGAAGTGGATAACAACCATCAAGTGTGCACCTTTTTGTGTCTCGGGTCCACTCTGCTGGCTGGTTTCCCATCTCTGCATCACTGGAGATGGCCCTGAGTTGGCTGTGTGTAATTTGGCTTTTTTGCAGGGGTCATGGCCACAGGTCAGTGCTCTGTTTCCAGGAACGACCAGTCGTGAGTAGAGAGCTGTGCTGAGAGGGTGGCCATTTTAATGAGGAGTTTCTCTGTGTTTTTTCTTTTTCTTTTATTAATTAACCTTTGTTTTCTGTCAAGAAAGCTGTCCCGAGGCACGACTTAGCAAGGCAAACATGCCTGGACAAAGGGAGCATTAAGCCTGCACAGAGGGAGGGGAGAGGGTTACACCTCTAATTACTTTGTGTGCATGTAATTTATTTTTTTTCCCTCTGGTGACTGATGGGTCTTGAAAGGACTTGCCAGGGTGGTTGTGTGATTCACCGGGGCAGAGCATGTTCTGGGCTGAAGCTGCAGGCTGTCTGGGCCCTGGATGCTGAGGGCAGGCGATGCCCTCATGCTGGTGCTGCTCATGCCTGAGGTGGTGCTTGTGCAGCACAGCTGCTGCTGAGCTGTGGGTGAGGCTCTGGGGTTTGCTGCTCACACACTAACTGAGCTGGACAGGAGGATGGGGAGGCTTGGTTGTTCTACTTGAGCACTCTCTTGAGTGCGTTAAGGTGAGAGCACATAGAGCAGCATCTCCTGATAGCAGTGTGAGTGCTCAGAGCATTCCTGAGGAGAAGCAAAGCATGGAGCTGCAAAACTGCTTCTGCCAACCAAGGAGCTAGAGAAAGAGGCAGCCCTGAGCCCCTTTCATGCGTCCCTACACCCTAATATGGACACAAGCAGGGAAACAGGGATTTCCCAACCTCCTAATGAAGAGCAGCCTCCAAACCAACCAACCTGCTATCCTGTTCCTTTCTCTAGGCTTCATGCATAGTCCCGGAGCTGGTGATAAACACAATCTTTCCTCAACAAAATGGTAACCAAAATTGGCTTGGAGGAGACTTATGGCTAATTATGTTCATGTAGGAAGCAAAAATAGGAAGTAAGGGGAACTGGGGTGGAGGTGGAAAATGGTGAATAAGCAGTTGTGGGGCTGGTATTCAGGGAAGAGGAGGAAAAGCTGAGTCTGCCCGGGAGAGGGGAGGAGGAACTTGTGGAGTGAGCTGCGGTCCTGGCCTCAAAGCCAATGGATTAGGAGGTCTTGGCAGGGTGTTGGAGATCTGGTTTTAAGCAAACAGTGTAAAATATGATGTGGAATTCATATTGGAGTCAGCTCCAAAAGCAGTGGGATTGGGTCCTGAAGATTCTACTGGAGGGAATGCTTTTTATCCTGATTCCTATGTTCTTCCCTTTCCCACTATTTTTTGGATCCATTGACCAACTCCCTGCAGGTGGGGTTGTGCAGAGGTCTGACCAAGGATTTCCTGCCTGAAGATTCAGTGAAAATCACTGGTCAGGTAGAGAAGGAAAGGCCCTGTAAGTGTCTGCTTGGAGAGGAAGGCTGCAGTGTGGGCCCAACTACCATGCAGACAAGGGGGCATCTCCGTGGATGGTAGTGCCCAAGATGCACTGCTTCTGAGACGGCTTGTTCTCCCTTTGGGAAACAATGAACTTTCTGTGTCAAAATAATGAAATCATTTGGGTTGGAAAAGACCCTTAAGATCATTGAGTTCACTGTAAACCTAACCCTGCCAAGTCCACCACTAAATCATGTCCTTAAGTGCCACATGTAGATGTCTTTTAAATACCTCCAGGGATGGTGACTCAGCCACTTCCCTGGACAGCCTGTTCCAATGCTTGACAACCCTTTGGTGAAGAAAAATGAAAACATTTTTCTTTATTCAATCTAAACTGCCCCTGGCACAATTTGAAGTTGTTTCCTCTCCTCCTATCACTTCTTGCTTGGGAGAGAAGACCAATGCCAACCCTGCAAAAACTTCTTATCCCAGTTTCCTATTCTCACCAGATGAAATGCTTTGAATACCCCTCCTCCCTTCTTGGGGACTGCTGCCTTTGAGAAAAAGCCATTTTGGCTGTTGCTGAGAGGATACTATCAGCCCCAGGGATTTGGCATCACTGTTGGTCCTGCAGGGTATGAACACCCTCCTCTGCATTTCAGCTGGCCCTGGTAAGAGACAGGGTGCATGGCAAAAATGAGCTGCTTGTAGGGCTGTGTGGGAATACAGTGAGACCAGTATTTCTTGAGGGTGATATGACCAGAAACAGTTCTTGCAGGATTAGATTTTGCCTATGGAAAAAGCCTCACTCTGCTGTGGCACCCAGGAAATGGGGGGAGGGGGTCTGTCCTCATGCTGGATGGTTCTGGGTTTGCATCCTAGAATTTAAGAGATGGAGTTTCTTTGCTTCTGAGCATGCCACTCAGTAACTTGACTAGATGTTACAGTTGGGACTTTTTTTTCCTCCTTGCTTCTCTAGGCTTCCCTTCCTTGTTTCACCAATTCTTCTTTCCTCCTGGGAGGTGATCCTATGCTTTAATAAATCTCAGTGTTTTGGAGGAAATATTTGCCACCAGAACTCTCCTTCCCCCTCCCCCTCTCACTCCCCCTATCCCTCCACTTCTCCCTCTCCCTCTCCCCTTATATTGTTTTCCATAATGAAAAACTGTCTTCAGCAAGAGGGAATGATTGACTTTGTCATTTTGAGTAAATTTCTCATGCAGGTGGGGGTGAGGAAAACTGTCTCTGGTGTGGCTTGTGTGGTTGGTTCCCCAGTTCTTCTCTGCTGATGGTAGATCAGTTGTATCTTACAGCTTTCAAAAGCGTTACACACACTTAAAAAAAAACCCACAAAACCACAAAACCAAAACCCCCCAAACCAACAAACCAACCTAGCTAGCAAAAAAACCCCAACTGAACCACAAAGCCACCTGTCTAGGGGTTCTTTCATTAAGCGGAGCCGGGGGACTGAAGCAAACTCACTCTTTTGCAGGAATCCCTTTTGGCTTGAATGGAATTATTCATGCAGTTACACAATCCATGCTGAATTTTCAATTTGTCACAGTTTTCCCCTGCCCCCTCCCTTTTGTCCACCAGCCTAACTAGGCTCCTGCTGAGTCTCTTCATTGACTGAGATATTTTATAAAAAGTCCTAATGTGTAGGAACAGTCCTGATCCCATAACCCTCCATGCTCTGAGAGCCCTATTTGGAGCAAGTGGCTACAGTGCAGAATGTGGGTCTAGAGACTCTCCCAATTTGAGGTTACCCCTGCCAGGATGGAGAGCCATCATTTTTCATCACAAATTCTTCTCTGAGAGGCTGCGGTTGCCTGGTGTCTCAGCTTCCCTCCCTGCATCTGTGTGGGAAAGCCGTTAGCATTTCCAAGCAGTTCACATTCCTTGCAGGAAGAAATCTCAGAAGCAGAGGACTTCATGATCCTCAGCAGCTGTAGCCTGAATACGGTCCCAGTGCAAAGGTATTGGGAAAGGCTTCAGTAGCATGGGTGCAGATGGGTGGTGGCTGATCTCAATGTTTTGTTTTGATCAAACAATTTCAGATGCAGAACAGAGGTGTTCACTGATTATTCTGATGTAGGAGAGCTCTGCCTTTTGCATTAGGAACCTGAGCTGCTGCTCACACCTGTTAAGTGTCAAAGAGGAACCTACCTGTGCTATGTATCAGTTCAAAAACATAGTTTGGCATAGATTATTGCTTCTTTGGCTCTATGTCAAAATAATCCTCCACTTCTAGAGGACCTGCATGAGGGTTGAACGTGTGTAGGCATGAGCATCAGCATCTTTCAGGGCAGAGGTTTCTCCCGTTGGCAGAAACAGAGCCACTGAGCACAAGCCTGCTCTTCCTCCTCTCCAGCTGGGAAATGAAGTGGCTTAGCCTAAATCACCCCAAATGCTTGATTTTTTGTGTGAACCAGCTAAAGTGGAAATGAGTGGCTGAATATATTGTGACTCCTGGAAACAGTGCATGCAGGTGGCTGCCATGGCTCAGCTGGTGGCCTAGAAGGGTGTGAGTGTCCTATGCTACCCCAAATGCACCCAAAGTGTCGATCTCAGATCAGGAGGATCTCAGGCACATGCACCCTGACAGGATTGTGGGGCAGCCTCCTCCTGCACCCTTGCTTCTGCTGTGGGGCCCAGTGTTGCAGAGTATCTACAAAAGGGCTATGGGGATGCTGAGGTTGTTTTGAGAAAAAGGTGAGTGCGACTCCTGGGCACCTTCATGCTCAAGTCTGAGCTGTGGGGTAGCCTTGTGGTGAAAGAGCCATGCAGATGGGGATTCCTGAACACACATTGGCTCTGATTCACTCACAGCAGCAATGCAGAAGTTGATTGGATGTAGTCTGGAGCTGAACTGCTGCAAGACAGGGTGATGTGGATTTTTAATTATTTTTTTCCCCCTCTCTTCATTTTCTGATCCCATTCAATACTTACAAGGATCAGTGGAAAGGACTGCAGATAGCACAGCTGTTGCTGTTCACAGAAATATTTGGTTTAGGCTCCCTAAAAGCTCCAGCAGAGAAAATAATAAAAAATTCACTTGCTGTTCTTGTTTCCAGGGTGTTCATGCCTTGAAGATGCACTGAGATGGTGGAATAGGACAGTCGCCAAGGGGAGGGTGTGCGTCTCCTGGAGTTCTGGTCAGGAGTCTGAAGAACCATTTAAAAATAGAGAAACTGAAAACAGCAAAGCAAATCAAACCTTCCCTAAAGACCACTTTTGCTGCTCTCCTTTAGAGCGGCACAGGCCTCGAACCTGACACCCTCATCTTTCCCTGTACTGATTTCTGTCACTGATTTCTCTTGTTGCAATGAGTGTTAAAATCTCAGCTGCTAAGCAGCAGTCCTGGGCTGCGTTTCAACCCCCACCTCCTTTCTCACTTCCCCTTTCTCAGGGGCTGCTGATGCACCTGTACTTACATCTTTTGTGCCGTGTCCTCCATCCTGACAGAACCTTTTCCTTTCTCTTTCTCTTACTTTCTCATTGTTGAAGGGCTCAGCCTGGGGGTGTGTTGTGTGGTGGGCTTTTTCAAGGGAATGTCAGCCTTGACAGTATTCCTTGAAAACTCTTCCAACTTGGGGAGAGCAGAAAACTTGAGAATATTTGACCAGTTTTATGGCCTCTTGGGCGATGTAGCACAGGGGCAAATACTGCTCCTTCCAGATGCAGAAGCTGTGAGGTCTTTCACTTGCAGAAGGTGCCCCTGAATTTCTCAGTTGCAGTGTGGCCAGCCCAGACAGCTGGCAGAGCCCTCCAAGCTGCTGCTGTGTTTCGGTTGGGCCCTAAAGTTGCTTTCAGTGAATTCAAACTTAATTCCTACTGCCTGATTCAGCTCTTTCCCTGGGTTTCCTCCAGATGGGATCTGCTGGAGTCATGGGCACATGGGAACACCTCCAGGGCTGGATGGTGTTGGCAGTAAAACATCCCATTCCTCTGCGTGGGGCTGCCTGTTTCTGCCCCTTCCCTGAGGTGCTGCCCTGCAAGCGTTGTGCATGCAGGAACCACGTCTCCTTGCAGCAGCTGGTGGGGGCAGGTGGTGAGCAAGCCTCACCTGCAGGCTTTCTGAGGTGAGTGACTGGCTTTCTGCTTCCCTGTGCTGCTCCTCAACATGTCTGTCCCCGCTTGTTCATGCTGCTGCCTGAGCCCCAGGCATGGGGAGGGCAGGCAGGATCCCCTGTGTTTCTCCAGGACCTGACACCGAAGCTCTCTACATCTTTGTTTAGTGCAGACAAGTGCATGCATGTGTTTTACGAGGTTGGATTCACTGTGCCCATTCTTTGTCTATTCTCCACCCATAAAAATGCCCAAATCTTAACACTTCTGATCCATGTCACAAGCATGCAAGGAAGCATCATGCATCCAGAGCATCCAGTTATAGTCAAAGTGCAGATCTTTCCCCCTTAACATCTCTGTCCTATGCCATGCAATATTAACGCTGTTGTGATAAAATGCAGTCATGGTCCTTGTTTAGCCCATGCACTCAGTAGACTTTCTTGTTTTAAAGCAATGCATTGGCTGTCCCATTTTGGACCTGGCTTTCTTCCAAACGAGCCTTGTGTGTGGGCACGTGTGGATTATCTTTGTCTCTATGGCTACCCGGAAAACTTTTCAAGCGGAAAATTCACTGGAGGGATTGTGCTCTAAGATACAATTTCCCTACAGCTTTTATGAAAGTAGTTGGTGGGTGGTGGGACTGTACCTTGTTCATGTCTTCTGTAGCAGAAACTTGGTATTGAACATCAGAAAACCAACAACCAAGGCTCGAATAGAGCCTCGGGAAAGAGCTACATTTGAAAAAAAAAACCCAACTTAACAATCCAGCTTTGTTTTATCACTCCAGTGTATTAATATTAATTAGGTCATTTTCCTAATTACCCGTTGGGCTGTATGTAAAGGGCAGTTGATAGCTTGCTGATGGGTCCCAGCTGGAGGCTGTAGAGCATGGTAAAACAGACCTTGAGAGTCAAGGGTGGGCAAGAGGGAGTTGATTATTGCCTTCAAGAGCTCTTATTTGTTATGGTTTTAAATCATTTTGGCAATCGCTGAGGTTACATGCAAGATGGAGAAGTGCTCTCTCTGAGGAGGGTTAAACACGTGCTTTAAGAGAGAATTACTGCATGTGAGCTGTTCACTGCTGTATGCTAGCGAAGAGCTGCTGTTAACATTTTCAGAAGATAACAAATAACAGCAGTTACAAATATCATCATCATCATAGTTATTGTGTTTTGGCTTTTTCAGACACATCCTCAGTTGGGGGTTTAAAGATGTTCTAATTAGTCACTGTTTCTGGTTCTGAGAGATGACTTGCTGAGACTCCGGTTGCAGGAGTATCTGTCTCCTGAGCCCCTGTGGATCTTATCCTGGGGTGGGCATCACCTCATGAAGATCACCTCATGAAGGTTACATACTCTGCAGTGAGCATGAGGAGACTGGAAGGGGAACCTTGCAGACTGCCTTGTGTTACTATATTTCTTGTGGGCATTAAGACTCATAGAAGGGAGACTTTCATAGGCTTGTTTGCACCATCAATTGGATGTGCCAGATCCTTCTTTCTCTGTCTTGTCCAGCTGCAGTGGCACACAGCTACTGTCTGGCACCAGCAGTTTTTCCAAACCCACCTGGATTCTGGGTGGCTGGACTTTGGGGATGTGTAGTGCTTTGAAAGGAAAGATTTGGTGGTAAGCAAAAGCATAAGTTTCCTGTCAGCCTTTCTAAGCTGGCTATGGGAGTCACTGCAGGGTGATTTGTTTCAGCATGTTTTTAAACGTAAGCATTGACGTTCCCTGTGTTTCAGTTCATAGAATCATAGAATCAGCAAGGTTGGAAAAGACCTCAAAGATCATCAGGTCCAACCTATCACCCAACACCTGATGACTAACCAGACCATGGCTTCAAGTGCCACATCCAATCCTTTTTTGAACACCTCCAGGGACGGTGACTCCATCACCTCCCTGGGCAGCCCGTTCCAATGGCCAATTACTCTTTCTGTGAAGAACTTCTTCTCACCTCAATTCAAAGCTTCCCGTGGTGCAGGTTGAGACTGTGTCCTCTTGTTCTGGTGCTGGTTGCCTGGGAGAAGAGACCAGCCCTCACCTGGCTACAACCTCCCTTCAGGTAGTTGTAGAAAGCAATAAGGTCTCTCCTGAGCCTCCTCTTCTCCAGGCTAAACAACCCCAGCTCCTGCAGCCTCTCCTTGTAGGGCTTGTGCTTGAGACCTCTCACCAGCTTTGTTGCCCTTCTCTGAACATGTTCCAGTATCTCAATATCCTTCCTAGGGGATAGGACTGGGGGATAGGAGGGGCCCAGAACTGGACACAGTACTCAAGGTGTGGCCTAACCAGTGCTGAATACAGGGGCAGAATGACTTCCCTGCTCCTGCTGGCCACACTACTTCTGATGCAGGCCAGTATGCCCTTGGCCTTCTTGGCCACCTGGGCACACTGCTGGCTCATGTTCTTCCAGCTGTCAACCATTATCCCTAGGTCGCTTTCTGCCTGGCTGCTCTCCAGCCACTCTGACCCAGGTCTGCAGCACTGCATGGGGGGGTTGTGACTGCATCTGGCACTTGGACTTATTAAATGCCATCCTGTTGGATTCAGTCCATCTGTCCAGACTGTCAAGGTCCCTCTGGAGAGCCCTTCTACCCTCTAACAGATATACACCTGCCCCCAACTTGGTGTCATCTGCAAACTTACTAATGGTAGACCAAATCCCTTCATCTAGATCATCAATTAAGATATTGAATAGGACAGGGCCCAGAACTGATCCCTGGGGGACACCACTGGTGACTGGCTGCCAGCTGGATGTGGCACCATTCACCACCACTCTCTGGGCTTGGCCCTCCAGCCAGTTCCTAACCCAGCACAGAGTGCACCTGTCCAAGCTGTGGGCTGACAGCTTGGCCAGGAGTTTGCTGTGGGGGACAGAGTCAAAGGCCTTGCTGAAGTCCAGATAGACTACATCCACAGCCTTTCCCACATCCACCAGGCAGTCACCTGATGATAGAAGGAGATCAGGTTGGTCAGGCAGGACCTCCCCTTCCTAAATTCATGCTGGCTGGGCCTGATCCCTTGGCTGTCCTGCAGGTGCACAGTGATTGCCCCCAAGATGATCTCTTCCATAATCTTTCTTGGCACTGAGGTCAGGCTGACAGGCCTGTACTTTGCAGGTTCATACATCTGGCCCTTCTTGTGGATGAGCATCACATTGGCTAGTTTCCAGTCATCTGGGACTTCTCCTGTGAGCCAGGACTGGTGGTAAATGATGGAGAGCGGCTTGGCCAGCTCATCTGCCAGCTCTCTCAGCACCCTAGGATGGATCCCATCTGGTCCCATGGACTTGTGAGTATCCAAGTGGCTCAGCAAGTCCCTAATTACTTCCTCATGGATTTCAGAGAGATTAGACTGCTCCCTGACCCCATCTGCCAGTTCAGGAGGCCAGTTATCATGAAGTCCTCCTGCCTTGCTGTTGAAAATGGAGGCAAAGAAGGTATTTAGTACCTCAGCCTTTTCCTCATCTTTAGTTACAATGGCTGGATCTCATCAGGCAGGTGAAATTAAGGGGGTGTGTAGGGGGGTGGGTGGGTTAAATTGTTTGGTTTTAAATATATATATTCCACCTGACTCCCATATTCTACCCAAGCTACCACAGAGGCTTCTGCACTTTGTCAGCTGAGCCAGCATGCTCAATCCAGCCGGGAGGCTCTCTTGCTGCATGGCACCGCACGGCTTGGCTCTGCCACGGTTAAACATCCCGCGGCTGGCGTCACCCTCCCGAGCAGGCACGCAAGCAGGCGACCCTGCCGAGGTCCTCCCACCCCAAAAAGCCTCAAAAAGAAACCAAAACAGAGCACCTCTGAGCTCGAGCACACCGGTCCCGGTGCCGGTCCTGAGCAGCTCTCTTGCATGCCCAGGGGAACAGCCTTTGAAGCCATTCAAACTATTTGTTATTAATTTTGTAAAAACTGGCAGAGACAGAACCCTTCTAATCCTCCAAATTTAATCTCAGACAACGGCATGAAAAACACTGATCTGCGCCAGTCCCTTGGACAGCCAGCCTCCTTGGTTCTGTTCCTGCAGGACCCACCAGTTCACTGTAATTCTGGGCGGAAAGATACCAAAACTGGCCTCAACTCCCTTACTCCCAAGAGTATTCTGATAGAAATCTGGATCTTTTTCTGACTTGTCAAACCTTTTCTTTCCTATTCTCTGCATTCTTCTGAGAGCTGCTGCTGCTTCTTCCACCCCTGCTGATGGCAGGTTGGTGTCTCAGACTTTCTTGGTTCCTTCCTCAGCTCCTTGCTACCAATTCCCTTTTTCTAAGTGTCTCTTGATCGTGCAGCATAGCACAGCCCTCATGTTCAGAATGTGCTGCTAAAGAATCTGCAGTAGTTCCCAGAGGTTCATCCAGGTGGGAATCCTCATTATGGAATGGGTTTCAACTAGTGCTTGTTTGGCATCAGAGCAGAAGGAAGGAAAGGGTCACAGCCCATGTTGCTCTCAGAAGAGATACAGGGAAGGCTTTGTCCGAGATGTGGAAGCGTGGAAGGGAAACAGAAGAGGGGAGAGTGTCCTTCCCTGAAGTGAGCTGTAGCTGCTTAAAGCAGGAAGCAAAATAACGTTAGATATAACTGATGTTGTGGCATAAGTGGTAGAGACAAGGCAACAGAAACACGGAGGTAGCTGCCTCTGGACATGTTAGTGAATTCATGTCAGGAAGAAATTCATTTGCCCTGTGAAGAAATTACTTTGGATGGGAACTGGTTAGGGCAGGTTTACTTCAGCACAAGGTTGCATCATGCTGCCTTTTTTACCCTCCCCTTAGGCCATCTGGGGATTTCTCAGCTGATCCTGTTGGTGCTGCTTTCCCTGGGTGCCTGAGATGCCTCCAATATGTGCTTGTGAACAGCTGTGGTGGAAGAAGGTATAGCTGGTCTAGCTCATTAAGTGAAAATGGCTTCAGAGCAACTAAGATTTGACAGATACTGATCAGTGGAATGTAAAGGTTGGGTGTTTTCTTTTTGTTGCAGCAACCTACTTGAAGGCATGATGGGATCTGCTGAGAACAGTTAAATGGCTACTGTATTCATGGAAGCAATGAAAAAAGATTCTGCACTGCCCTTAGCAAGGGTCCTTTACCCTTCTGTGTTGGCAAGGCCCTTGTGTTCAAGTCATTACCCATCTTGTTATTTCATTTTGTGGAAGAGATTATAAGCAGCTGAAGAGATAGGGCAACATGAGAGACCAGGTTGTCGTCTTATACCACTGCATTGTTCCTTTGTCTTTTCTTTGTCCTCCTTCCAAACCCACGGCCCTAGAATGGGCAGCAGGCAAGAGCATTCTTAATGGTGGGAAGAGCAACCAGTCCAGACTTGTGTAAATCAAGTTGCCTCACCCTGGAGTAACACTATCACTGTGGAAAAAACAAGGGCTGGAGTCTGGAGATTTGAACTCTGTTCTCAGCTCTGCCACTGGTGATTTTAAGCATCATCCTCAGTTTCTCCAGCTTGCCTGTTCGCTGTATGTAAGCATTTGGATTAATGTGGTATTGATTTCAGAAAACTTACAAACTTTGAATTCAGGGAGAGCGAAGGCTCTGATCTGGAGGGCTCCTTCGTTAATGTGGCTGCTTATTGCAGCATTTGAATCAGCCAGGCCCTAGAAAGTTCATCAGGAGCAGGTGGATTTGAGGGAGCTCAGCTTCAGGACCAGAACGTGAAGATCCATAATTAGCTAATCCAATAATGAAGCAAAGTGAGCCCTTCCCTTAAAGCCTGACTGTTTTCCTTTGGTGAAGAAGACTTTAGGAGACAAGATTATCTCTAAATGAGTTTGTTCAGCAAATTGTGTGCTGGGACTTTGTTGTCCTGAAGGAACCCCGGGTCAACACATTAATCTTAAGTGATAACAATAGCATGTGATGAAGTGGCCCAGGTGTAGAATTAGATTTATTTCTTCTAGGAGGCAAAGTCTAGCCTTTGCTCCTGAGGTCTTACAGTTCTTTCAGGACCAAATCTTGCTACCTCTGAAGCTGTTTGTTGTCTGGAAGCAACTTTCTCCCCGTGAATAAATAGCTCATTACAGCCTGACTTTTCTCAAGGGCAAGTTGGAGACTACTGTTACCTCTTACGTGCCGAGGCTCATGTGTGTTTTGGCACGTACACCTTTTTGATATGAAAAAAGACTGGGTTGAGAAAATGCAAATTAATTCTGGAAAACTGCTGATTCTTGTTATATGGGCAGGGGGAAGACACACCCAAATCTTTCCTGAAAGTCCTGAGTTTGAGGAGTGTCCAACCTCTGAAACACTTGGTAATTAGCAATAGCTCGTGCCGAACAAAAGGGAGTTTTTCATCAGGTAACAAGGTGTTATGGTTTGGTGCTATGGGCAAACAGCTGCATTTCTCCTCCCCTGCTAGGTGGTTTGGGGTGGGAGCCATATCAGGGTAAGCATCTAGGAACTGCTGTCTCTTCCGGGTTTCTGCATGGGGTCATCCTTGCCCAATCTGCATAGTCTGAGATAAAAAGCAAGTCACATGTACAGCTCAGCGTTAATGTCTGGGGTTGTCTCAGTTTGAGCAGCTACAGTGCATGAGTTTTGGTTGATTTGGGTTGGTTTCTGTTGGGGTTTTTTTTGTTTCTTTGTTTTTGTTGCGAAGAGGTAATCTTTGGAGTGAGGCAGATGAGGTTATTGCCACAACTCTTCTCCTTGCAGATTTCACTGAATAGCCCTGGCCCTTGCAGGGCTGCAGAAAGAAACCGGACTCTCTTGCTCCTGTTTCACTTTAACCCGTATATGCAGAGAGAACAGCATGCCAAAACAAAGTGCAATTATTTATGTGGCACTAAAAGCATAGCCACTGTCACAGCAAGGGACTTACACCTAAATATCTATTCAGTGTGCCTATGTGGCTGTCCTTGTCATAGTTACAAGGACTTCCTTCTATCTGCTGGCTTGATGTGAACAGCCATTCTGTCAAGGATGAGATTTTTATGATCCCCTTTTATAGATACGCTCGGCTGGGCAAAGTGATAAAATTACTTCTTCAAGGTCTCTTGAGGAGAGGGAAGCAGGGCAGGAGGGCTTGAATCCAACTCTTCTGAGTCCCAGTTCATGACCTTGGCCCTGAGACTGTTTATGGGACCTTCTTGGTGTCAGGATTGACTTCCCTGAAGTCAGCTATATTACACCAGCATAAACTGCCTTAAGCAGATTATGGACAGGGCCACATTAGCTGCTTTCAAGGACTTTACTGTAAAACACAGTGCACAAAAACTGGAATGGGAGCAGGAACAAAGCACATCTACCAGAATTCATTTTTATTTTAGTTAAATTCATCCTCTTTCATTTGTGTTTCCCCTTTTTTGGATGACATCAGTTTCAATGAAGAAGCATGCCAGAGCTTGTGAGTTCTACCAGCAAGTCCGCTCATGGTCCTTCACATTGAGACAGCACTCCTGACCTCATCTCAGACAGACCACAGATAAAGGCACCAGTAGCAAAGACTTCAGTGATCTTCAGTGAAGGGGTCTTATGTAGTGATTTGTTTTAATAATGTCCTCAGAAAGGAGGAGGGGTCTGGGTTGCTGTCATCAGAAGCCAAAGGCTCCAGAGTTGGTAATACCACAAGCACTAGCATGTGGACTCTGTAGACTGGTAGTGCTACTGTCCCAACTGTAGTAGTCTAAAGACACAGACAAGGCAAGCTTTATGGGGAAGTATAGTTTTTATTATTAGGCTAGTGGTCAAGCTTTCAGGTACACAAATCAAAGTCTGGAACAGAGACAACAATGTTCAAAAGTACATTCAGTCTAAGAGGAGATACTCAAAGCTTAGTGAGGTAGGTTGATAGGTAAGTTGGAGAAAAAGGTAGTTCATATCTACATATGATATGGGTAATAGCAAAAGCCCCACAAATTAAGGAAATTTCCTTCTGTGGGGCAAAAAGAGAGAATTTACCATCTGTTGAACCTGGAATTAGCCAAGAGGGAGCAGGACAGAAGTGCAACTGATAATAACACCAATCTTGTGATGGAAACTAGGATTTCTAGTATCTAAGCAGAGTTATAAATGCTTGATTCCAGGCTTGCCTTTTGAAGGTGTTTCATGGGTCTCTTCTGAGGACCACAGCTGAGAGGTCAGAGACTTCCCAAATGAAAGGATGTACACTTTCACAACATTGGTAGTGGAGTTGTGAAGCTACTTTCTAGAGGACGATGAACTCTCAGGGGGAGACTGGGGAAACCAAAATCCTCACAAACAGTCCCACTTTTGTCTACTGTAGGAGATGAGACCATGGACGCCATGGTCTGAGCTGGTACGGTTGTTTCTTTAATGGGCTAATTGTTGTTTTGAGAGACAACCTGGTGATGGGACTACTTGAAGGTATTCAGAAAACACCTCAGAAGAATGCAGTTCATCTTGGTACCTTGGGAAGGAACCATGGGAGGATAGACAGAGCTGCAGATTGTGGAATGAGCGATGGCAGGGCTTGCGTGGATGGATCTCTCTGTAACGTTATTAGAAAGATAAATGTTACCAAAATAACATTGCTGTGGGAATTTAAGAACGTATCCTAGTATCTAGGAACACACATTGGCAAAGACATTGTATTAATAAGGTAAAACTGATATTCCTGGATATGATAGCCCAGATTTTACTTTTTTTTGTTCATTAAATAGTAACAGCATGAGCAAACGGAGGTGCTATTTTAGGTTTTGTTTTGGTAACTAGTGTTGATGTTACAGGAGGGCCTGTTTGTACAGAGGAATCTTGGACTTAGAGCTCATAAAATGGATTCCTTTTAAATTAAATGGAAGCCTAAACAAAAGTAGGTCTGGAGCGAGGATACTTGTCTTTGAAAGGGCAGGCTCTGAAAACTGAAAAAACCTAGTGGGTGAAGTCATCTGGGCAGAGAAGCATGAAAACTTGAATGCAGAAAATGTAGAGCCTCTTTCTAATCCAGAGGTGGAGCAACTATCTGGACCAGGGATCACAAGCGAAGGAGGAAAGCAGGACAGGAAAGGGCTCTTTGCTGAATCTGGTGAATAGCCACCTTAAAAAGGATAGTTCTCCTGTAGTTAATCCTTAAAAAGGATAGTCGTCTGTGAGGAATGGAAAAAAAAGACTAATCGGCAAAAAAGCAGTGTTTCAGAGGTCAGGAGGGGTAGGGATAAAATGAGAAGTGCCAAAAGTCAAGCTGTGTTAGGCCTGGCAAAGGAAATTAAAACAAATAGCAACAGGTTTCTCAGCTATATAAATAAAAAGAGACTTGAAGCTGCTGTGCAGTGAGGAGCAACTGGAGATTAAAGATAAGGGGGGTGTGTCTCTAGTGTTAACTTTTCTTCAGTGGTTGGTACAGTTGGAGGGGATGAGAACATGGAAGCCTTGAAAACCGAAGGGAAAATCCCAACGTCACAGAACTAAATTGACTGAAAAGGGTTGGAGAGCCGAGGCCAGGAACACCATCCCCAGTTTCTGAAGGGATGAGGACAAAAGAAATAAATCACTGAGTCATGTATAAAGACTTTTCTGTCATAGTGGTGAATAGGAGACGGATCCAGTATTTCAGATCATCAAAGGTTGGGGAGTGATTCAGATCCTGTAATCCAATCTCAGCTGTGGATGACACTTGAGGACAGAGTAATAAATGACTTGAAGGTAAATACCAATCAGATGAAGCAAAGGTGATTCATGCCAGGCTGAGCTGACACTTTTGTCTGATATGCTGCCCTTTTCTGAAAAATCAGTTGTTTGGTTTGTGTGATCTCCCATGGAGCAGTGGACAAATGCACGCAAGGAAGCTATTCCTTAAAATAGGGACAAGGGAAGTCATTTTGAGAAGTTGTGAAGGAGTGACAGAGGCTTGTGTGAGGATGGTGAGATTTGGTTGCAGAGGCCTCCAGGGATAAGAAGTGAGATGTATCTGACAGTGGGCTTGTGTTGAGGGCTGTGGTAGAAACCGCAGATGTGAAGGTGCTGAATACTTGTAATTGTGCTGAGTTGGGTTCATTGTTCTGGAGAGAGGAAGCTCAGGAAAACCCTTTAAGGGTAAATGATGTGGAGGGGTGACAGGGTCAGGACTGAGATAAAACTGAATAGCATGGACTGTTGGGATAGGCAGTGAAAGACCAGGCTGGAGATTTTGAGGAACAGGACCTGTGCTAGCAAAATCTGCCAGTGGACAACTAAGACCTGTGTATTTTAATTCATTCCAGGGTAAGGGTGGACTACTGCCCAGGTCCTGCTTTGCAAAATCCACCCAGGCTTACCCTATATCCAGAGAGAATCATCCCAAGGGTGAGGGAAGTGTTAACCCCTCTGAAAGCAGCTGGCAAGCCCTTGGCTGCAGTCATGAGCTTGAAAAAATGGATGTGGGCAGGTGCAAGGGATGAGCTCCAGGGGAGCAGGAGCATGTGTCACAAGGAGGGCTTGGCAGGGGAAAACTTGGCTGCTCCCTCGAGATACAGGAAAGAAACAAAGCTGGGGAGGGGAAAGAGCACCATGAGCTAGAGAAGAGTGCTGGCAGGAGGACAACATACCATAACTATTGTATCCTGTCTAGAAAACACAGCATCTTCTGCTGGCTGGAGTATTGTCCTTCTAGGACATCTTCTCCACGTGAAACCTCAGGGATAGGGCAGATGATTTTCTGCTCCCAAGGAAACACATGGCAAGTCTCGTGTCCAGGGAGGACTTAATTTTTTCCTTAAACAAGAATGTTTAGAATTTATTTTTTTTTTTCCTGTTCATGGGCCAAGCAGAAATTTGTCAGTGCACAGGGAAATGTTGTGCTGACCTTGCCATGTTAATGTTCTTTCAGCTTGGCAAAGAAGTAGTTTGGTCATGGGAGAGTGGTTGTTAAACATCAATATTTACCCACCAAATTAAAAAAATAAAATTCAAAATAGAATTTGGGGTCTGGTTCAAAGTGCAGTTGGATCTACACTACAGCAGTGCTCCTGTTTCACAGTAAGTTACTGTACTGAATTTTCAAAGGGAATGCAGATAGGGATTTTTTCCCCCTGTTGATACTGTTTTCTAGGTGCAGGACTCCAGTCTGCCTATCTGATTTTTACTTTTTTTGTAATAGATTTTATTTTCAGTTGTAGCAAACCAGGCAGCATGACATATTCTGACCTAAAGTGAGTTTCCATGTGTTTATTTACTGAGATTTTATTGCTCAGCATTTTAGGGTAACAGAAGTGTCCTATGTGTTTGTTTTCTTTAGGCTCTAGAGTTTGCCCTGCAGCCAAGCCAAAGCACTCCAGCTTTGAGGGGAGCTGAAATGAGGAAACCTGGACTTTGGGACCTTAAACGTTCATTGAAAGGGGATTTGGGACTGGAGGAATGGCAAGTGCTCATAAAATGAGTATTTGCAATGAGGGAATGGGGGAAGACTTTAAAACAAAGCCCTTGTACAATGCCAATACCTAGATAACATGGTAAAATTTGGAACCTCTTGATACATAATGTCTTGCTCAAGGGAAGGGTTCAGGTACATTGTCTGAGGCCAACAGACTCAGCAAAACCTGAAAAGGATAGCTGGCCTCTCTGATACTTTAATTGCCGATGGAATAAAAGCTGGCAGGAGAGAAACTGAGAAGCCTCACTTGCCTTTAAGTTCTCCAAAAGTCTCTTCCCCAGCTTGTAGTGGTCCTTTGTAGGTTGCTGTACAGCGATTCATTCCTGTGACTCTGTGAAAGCTGGATTTTAGACAGTTTCTTCTCTCTACCTCCAAGCTCCCCCAGCATGGCTGTGCTGCCTTTGGGGCAAAGAAGCAAGATACACTTCAGATTATTTTGTAGCTCTTTCTACAGTTTCATTCTGGGAACATCCCAGGGAGGCTGATGGTTGTTTCAACGTCAAATATTCATCAGGATTCTGCCATTTTCCAGTTAATTTGTCTACATGACTTCTATGACGTCTCACATTTTCTACCACCTGATGCTCTACTAAGAATTTGTTCCTTTGTCTGGCTCTTGGGCTGTTTTATATCAATGCTGCCTAGTTTTGTGTCTGATTTATGGATTTGTGTTAACCTCATCAGTCATGGAACTTGATCAGGGCTGTTTTGTTAAGAGATCATCACCTGGAGGCTTCTGTCCAGTGCTCACCAATTCCGCAGCGGTAGGTTGGATCTGAGTACTGCCTTTTGATGGAGGGTACTTAGTTTAGTGGTCAGCCCATGCAATGTCACTTCTTCCCCTAGGTGCATCCGTCTTTGGTGCTCCCAGGTTTGTTTTTCACAGCTTTAAGGCCAGGACAGTGTTCCATCCTGAAGCCTGACACCTTAGTCTAGTTCAGACAACAAATTGTTGAACTGCTGTTTTGGCTAGAGTGCTGCAAAACCACATTGTTTTGTATTTAAAATCACTCCCAACAGGAGATGCTATAACAATGCTTTTGTAAACTCTGCCACTGGCCAATTATTTGGATTGTCCATTTTTGTCTCATCCAGTAAATAGTCACCTCAGTAGCAGCTGAGTATTTGCAAGTGTCAGTAATTCCTTTTTGGTCGTCCTCATATACTTAACTATAGGTGACATACAGGTTTCCCTGATGATGCTTTTTCCCTTCTGATATTTCATCTGACTATTTGTCTTGCTTTCTTCTGTATCACTCCACTACAGTTGTGTTTTTAGGAATGACTGAGAAGCTTGTGGGCAATTTTCTTTACAGGTTTTCTCCACTTGTGCTTTTCATTATTGATTAGCAGTTTCCAGTCTCCTCTTAAACGTTCCTCATAATAAATATTTATGCTGACCCATCAATATTTATATAGTATTCCACAGACCTCAAAATAGGTGCAGTCCTCCCGCCCTGATCTCCAGTCTTTCCATGCATCTCCCATGCTGCCATGGGGGTATTTGGAGCAGGGACGATACAGCTGTGCTGGAAAGGTCTGGATGTGCTGGGTACATTTGGAATGGAAGAGGTTCCTACTTCGTCAAGGAAAAGGGAGGGCATATGCTCTGGTGATATTTCGTGCAGAGACAGTGGAAGTACTTTGATAATTCTTTTGGCATGTCTAGAAGAAATGGCCCATGCAGTGCATTGTGCAGCCTGGCCTGTGTATGGAAACAGGAATTACAGTTAAAACCTCACTGATCTCTTTTGTTCTCTGCATGCTGGGCAGTTGCATGATTACACCCACTGATAAACTTCACAGGGCTCACTCAGCCAGCTGCATGGGGTCCTCCTCTGCTGGGATGAGGACCCCAGCCTGCTGCTGGTGAAACTGGGCCTGCTGGTTTTGCTGTCTTGGCTGTTGTAACAAATCCTATCTTTGAATGCTCTCTCCTTGCAGAATTTGCGTTACTGTTCTTGTGAGGTGTTAAACGTCCCCAGTAACTCTGCACTGCTTCCTACAAATCCTTTCTTCCAGGGCTACCCATTTGCTGCTCCTCCAGACACACTTTCTAAGGGATGTAGGAGGAAGTTGTAGTGAAAAGAGTTTGTAACTCCTATGTCGCAGCTTTAGGGATGTCTCTGGTGTGGGAGAACTTGATGATGAACAGATCTGTGGCTGTGTAGGGACCAACACAGTGAAGTCAATAGAAGTGAGAGCAGGCCAATGATTTTCTTACTCTGGTATTCAACAGGAAGAGTCAAATGCAAGCATGATGATCGCAAGTGCATGTGGCTGTCTGCGAGGCCTGTTCAGCGAAAATTTGGTTTGTGTTTGCCAAGAGACACACACTTTTAACCTGCAGCAGGCCTTCCAGCTTCAGCCCGACCGACACCATCATGGTTTATTTAGCAAGGCAAAGCATGGTGAGGCTGAGGGAGCGGAGTGAGAGAGGCCACAGCTGGGCTTTGTGAGAAGCAGGAATGGGGTGAGGGAGAAAACAATTACAAAAAAGCAAGTCTTTTGCTGCAGAGTTTTAGAGTGCGACTTGTAATGTTCAGAGGTAAATAGGCAGTTAATCAATGCCAGATTGTCTCTTGGATGTCTTTCTAATTACATCAGCCTGTGCTAGACACTGATATCCTTGAAACCTGAAAAATCCCATTAGAAGGTGCTTTCATTGGGGCTCAGCCAACATGCTTCACAGGCTTTTGAAGAAGAGCAGCATGTGACAACAGTGAGTGCCGATGGGCTGGGGCTGTTGAGGCAGCAACAGGGGTGGCACTTGGCGGGGTCTCTCCCTCTGCTGGGGCACCTCGTGGAGCTTGTCAGGAGCTTGCAGTGAGTCCCTTGCTCTGGGGTGGCATCCTGGCTCTCAAATTAGACAGGCAGCAGTTAAGAACTGCTGCTGCTGTTTTCCATGTGCTTTGGCTTTGTTCCTGTGCCCTCAGCTTGTGCCAAGGCCTTCTGTATTTGTGAAAAGGCCGGACATTTTTCTTTCTCTTTAAAGAAGAGGTGTCCTGGCTTCCAGCCTGTCATGAGGGCTGCAGTTGATTTCAGAAGCGTGATAGAGGCGTGCATGGTACACAGCAGGTGCAGGTTGATTTCTGAAGGTCACCCCTTTGATTAAGAGGTCTTCAGAATCCATTTCAATGGAGTATGGAGACCTGCACTTCGGTATTTAGGTCTTTGTTTGGACTTCTCCCTGTGGGCTGGGATGGAGAGGTGTAAAATAGTGAATAGGGGGAGGAATGAGAGAATCACTGTTTTTCAGTTTTGTTTGGCATCTTACAAAAAGATCAAGCAGCACATCTGGGGGAGTAGGGCAGAGAATTGAACAATGAAAGTAGTTGGTGTAGGAAGTTGGAAATGTCCTCAATATAAGTCTTCTAAAAGTATAGAAATTCAGAGACGAGGATGGCTAGCTATGAAGTATGAAGCCATGGTTTAGTAGTCATGAGGTCTTGGGTGACAGGTTGGACTTGATGACCTTTGAGGTCTTTTCCTACCTTATTGATTCTATGATTCTAAGATCTATTTGTAGCTGCTGGCTTTGAAAATTCCTACACCACTGGGTTCCAGAAGCAGAGGAAAAGCACAGTCCTTATTTACCTCCTAGCATCTGCTGCTGACCACAGCCATAGCTGCTGGTGGATCATGGAGATTGCAGCTGATGCTGCAAGAGCACACTGGTGCTTTGGCAGGGAGACATGAAGAAAAGTTATGCGGTGGGACCCCAAACAAGCCTCTGCATGGATGAACCTCTGCATCATGGTCACCTTATGTTTTGGACTTGTGATTGATTTAGTTTCCGCACAAGGAACTGCCACAGCCCATTCTTTCTTTCACTGGCAAACATGCCTGCAGAATCCCTCCACTGCCCGCTCTCCACAGCTCTCAGTTGAAGGGGGTTTAATGTGGGTTGTATGTGAGCCATACTCAGTTCCTGAGGTGCACAGACCCTGAGCAAAGGACACACAGTCAGAGACTCCAGTTACAAGTTTTGCTTTTACGTACTACACTATCTAAATTCTCTGTCCTTCCTAACAGTGGAGTATGGGGTGTCCTTGTGAGGATGACTTGGGTTGGTCATTCCTTGGGTAGAGCCCATCTGTGTTCAGTTAAAGGGTTTTTTTTAATAGAGAAGGTGTCTCTGCTTTGTGCATGTATAAGCCTTGCTGGAGGAAGGAATGGGGATGGGGAGAGGTTTAGAAATTGTAATTTGCTTACTGCCTTCCTCTCGAGGAATCCAGAGGAGCTTATCTTACTACAAGCAGGACTGTTTCCCTGAAACAAGAGTGCCTGAGTAACTCTCAAACCCACAGCAACACCCACTAACAGTTTGGGATAGGAAGTGCAGAGCTTAATTACATTTTGACCCTCTTTCACTTCACTATTGAGATGTTTTTTCTCCCGGGCTTGAAGTCTTGTTGGACTGTGGCAGAAAGGACCAGAGTAGCTCATTCAGCTGCTGCTAGTACGCCTTGCTTTTTGCTCGCTTCAAGGGTGGCTTTCGTGTTTGGACATCTAAGAAAAGATACCAGGCAGCAGGGATAAAAGACGGTTGGACTCAGCACTGCAGCATGAAATCAAACTGGAACACAGTATTGGGAAAACTGACAGTGCTTTGAATATCTTACTCTCGTAGGAAGAGGGACAGGCAGGACATCGACGCCTGCTTCCATCGGAAGAGTTGGAAGCCGGAGCTTACAAGAAGATGCTGGCTGAATAGGACACCCTTGTGGGTGGGGGCAGGAGAAGAAGTAGCTGGTGGTCAGGGCAGCACGTTGGAGGGAGTGCTCATCTAGCCACTTAGCCTGAAGCTGCAGTAGTCATGGTTTCAACAGGTTGTCCTGCTTTAGCGTATGTAAAGCTCATGGTCTGCACGCATGGGTTGCATACTGTGTCAGCATCAGTTAGTGTAATGCATCTGCTCTGCATTTGATACTCAGTGAAAGCCAGGTTGCCTCATGAGTTGTCCCAGCCTTAGTTTGCAGTGAGAGAAATACTATTTGGAGCAGTATCTTAAAGGTAGGCTTTGGAGACTCTCCTGGTACCTGCCTATGCCAGATTATGGCCTGAAAGCTGTGAAAAGATGCTGGGCACAGGGCCCTGGGAGGATGCTGCAGCCTAGCAATGGTTTCTCAACTCCTTCCTGCAAGAGGGACCAATTCTGTTGTTCTCCCAGGGGCTACAAAGCGCTTGGGATGGCTTAGTGGGAAAACTGCCAACTTTGCAGCCTGTACTTCTCTCTGTTCCCAGCTACTGTGTGCCTGGCTTCTTTCACAGGGAAACACAAGCATCTTCCAATACAGGAGCTGGCAAACTGACTTGCAGGTAACCTTTCCTCTGTGTGGGAGTGTGAAGAACCTTTGCACTTCCTGAAAGGGATTTCAACCACCCCATGCATCTGCTGCATGCTTCCTGAGCTGAGCTTTTCTGTTGTTCAGGCCACCTGGAAGGATGTGCCAGAGGAGGCTAGCAGCATAATTGTTTGTGAGCAGTAGCTGGCACTAGTGCAGCCTTTGCTGGGTGGATGGAGGGGGACGTGGGGACTGTGTTTGGATTCTACTTTTCCTGTTTGTTGTAACTTGGCAGAGGCAGTTTCGGAGACTGCAGGGGCAGCAAGATCCTTTTTCTTTTCTTTCTCTTCTTCCTGGCATGTACTGCAACACCTTCCGCCAGTAACTGATTTTTTCCAAGAGGACAGAGGGAGAGTGGGAGGGAAGGATTGGTGTGTTGAAGTGCTTCAGCTTTGGAGCACATAAACCAGAATATTAGGATGAGGTTCATTGTCTAGAGGGGAGACTTTACTAAAAGCAGCCCCCAGCATGTGAGCAGCTGTCACAGGGGCTAGTATTCCTGCATCAAGTGAGGTTTCAGTGGGAAAGTTCAAAAAGGAAGAAGGAAAAAAAAACCAAACCAAACCCCAAATGCACAAAATTCTCTCCCTCAGGCTTGTTCAGAAAATGGAGATAAAGCAGCAATAAAGTGCTCAATTAAGCCAGATGTACTTGCTTTAAAGCACTAATAGGTGTGGCAGCATCTAATGAAGTGGGGTTTTATGGACCAAGTGTGATGGAGATGAGCACATGTGCCTGTTGCTTCCCAAGAGGGAATGATGCAGCAGCATTTTCATTCCAAGGGCTAATGAAAGCCCTCAGAGAGTATGTGGGTGTTTGGGGATGATGTTTCCCTGCTGCCTCCTCCGCTCTTTCCCCCTTGCCCCTGGGATGACTACAGTTACAGTGTTTTTCAGCTGTGGTGGTTTTTCTGTGAAGAGTAAGAGTGGATTAACTATAGCAGTCCAGGACAGTTCTTCTAATGACAGCCTCCCATCTTAGTGCTCCTGGGAGATTTCAGTGGCCCCCTTGATGTGCTTCTTCCCCAGACATTATGCCTGGAGAATTACATGCCCTTAAATGACTGCCACATTTTGTTCTGCAACTTTGTGGAGGTTCAAAAATGCTACAGAAACCAGTGGGATGCTTTTTGTTGTAACAAGTCACATAAAGGCCAGATAAAACCTGTCATTCACATACCATACACCACCTGCAGCATACAGCATGAGTGATACTTGCTGCAGGGCAGCCAGCTGGTTTTGGCTGGGATGAATCACCTGGGCAGTATGCTACAAGCCAGCTAAAGTTGTCCAGTGTTTTGGGGTGAGCTCCATGCAAACACCAGCCCTTGAAGCCAGAGGATTCCTTGGTGTTTTCTTGCAGAAGCTGTTTTGTAGTCTCTTGGCTTGTTAACAGGCATGGGTGGTTGCTCTAACTTGAGGACCATCCCACTATCCCATACCAGCAGCTCCCTCTTAAAGAACTCTGCCACAAGCCTGGGTATCTTCAAGCCTTTAGGTGGTAGCCAGATCCTTCCACCAGAGTGCTGTGTAGATCAGGTGCACAGCAAACACATCAGAGATCTGGGTGCTGCGTATGTTGGCTGGATGCACATTTAGTGCTCTCTGGAGCTGTTTAAGCAGAAAGCTGACTGCTGCACATATCAGCTTTGCTTGCAGCAGTTCAGCTGGCTTATCACGTCTGTCTCCAACACTATTGTGTTTTGTGGTGGTCTGGTTTTTAAGCTTTGCAGTGCCTCCTTGGGAATGCAGCAGACTGATATTCCCCTTTCTTTTCTCCCTTCCTCTACCACAGTTTTATGACTCTCTTCCTGCCTTTTGCTCAGTGGGAGTCTGCATACTTCTGAGGTGGGAGCTTGGGCAGCAACATGGGTGGCCCAAAATACAGAGTGGTTTGCAAACAAAGTGAGATCCAGCCCCTTTCTTCTATGAAGGCAGAGACCAAAGCAGTGACAGCAGAATGAAGCAGCAGGCTGCCTTGCAGTGCTTCCCTCCCACCTGTGTGGGAGGAAACCTCCGCTTCTGAAGGCCAAGTGGCATTTATCTGGCCGTGCTGTAGGCTGTAGAGCTTGAAGGCCATTGAAGGACTATAAAAGTAACTTGCATTACTTGCATGTGCATGGCTGTTTTATGCCACAAGCAGTTGTTAGAGATCAACCAGTCTGCAGTAAATTGCTACCTTCTGGTAGCCTGTCTGTGAGTCTGAACCCTTCATGGCATTACTGCATGTTACATGCATGTTGTCCAGCAGTGGGAAAAATCTGCAACTCTAAACTCCTGTTTATTTCAGTAGCAGTCTGGTATCTGTAAAGGCTTCATGCCTAGGAAGTGGCAGTTGCCTTATTCCAGTGAATACACACAGTAAGATAAACGGTAAATATGCATAATAAATACACATGCAAGACCAGGTTCAGCCCCATCTCATGGGGGTTCAAATTCAGCTCTGCCCTTACCAGGGAGAAGGATAGAACATGGGTTAAAGAAATCCAGCAAAGAGGCTGCAAAATAAAGTGACACATTGCCCCAAGAACAGGTGAACAAAGTATTCACAAGCCCTATGAGGAGAGGCTGAGGGAGCTGGGGTTGCTTAGCCTGGAGAAGAGGAGGCTCAGGGCAGACTTTATTGCTGTCTACAACTACCTGAAGGGAGGTTGTAGCCAGGTGGGGGTTGGTCTCTTCTCCCAGGCAACCAGCACCAGAACTAGAGGACACAGTCTCAAGCTGTGCCAGGGGAGGTTTAGGCTGGATGTCAGGAAGAAGTTCTTCCCAGAAAGAGTGATTGGCCATTGGAATGGGCTGCCCAGGGAGGTGGTGGAGTCGCCATCACTGGAGGTGTTTAAGAGGGGACTGGATGGGGTGCTTGGTGCCAGGGTTTAGTTGATTAGATAGTGTTGGATGATAGGTTGGACTCGATGATCTCAAAGGTCTCTTCCAACCTGGTTAATTCTATTCTATTCTATTCTATGCTATGCTATGCTATGCTATGCTATGCTATGCTATGCTATGCTATGCTATTCTATTCTATTCTATTTTGACGTAGTCTGAAACAATTTATGATGTTGTTTAGCTTGAACATCGAAGGAGGATAACCACAATCTATGAACAGATAGAGGCTTGAATGTAGGCAACTTGGTACTCCCATGAGGAGGGAGTGTAGTGCTGCAGGCATCTGAAAGACACTCGAGGCCAGAAGAGTCTCACAACTACATTGCAGCAGATACTGCTTCTTTCCAACTACACTTCAGTGCTCTGGTTTTATTTGGATGCACTTGTGCTTTGTCTCTGCAAGTTGTTGGGGGAAAAACAGATCTGAGGTTGGCTTTGAGGACTTGTGCTTGGCTAAGGGGCTGCATGGGGACAGTAGGTCCAGCAGACCTTGAGGTGCACTGGTGGTAACTGCTGTTGGTCTCTGGTAGGGTTTTTGAGGAGAGCATAGGAAGGAGTTACTGTAATAATAAGTCTGCCTTTGGGAAAAGGCAGACTTGGAGAAAACCTGCAATGAAATTTGGGTGAGTGGTGAGGGGAGCCCTGGACTGAGCTGCTGTCTGGAAAATTGACTCTGGAAAAGGGAGATGTTATTTAAAAACTTGCAAGACAAATGGCTGAATTTCATTCCATTTGCATGCAATAGCAGTAACCAGAGAAGCCAATGTGGCTGAGAAAGGAGTGGAGCAGTACTGGAGATAAGCAAGAGTCATCTCCTGCAAACAGGGTGGGGTGCTGCTCTGACCTTTGGTGGTTTTTAAGTCTTTTTAGCTTTACTTGTGTATTTTTTTTTAAATTCTTCCTGATTTTGAAGCTTTCCCACCTTTCTGCAGGGTAGAAGGTCATACTTTTGGCCACTCTGATTGAGCTTTCTCAGAAGTCAAGCTGAAATACTCTGTTACAGGTTTCTTTGGTCATGCCCTGTCCAGACCTGCTTCCTCACCAGCTCTGGGGGAGGGGATTGTGAACAGGTACCCAAGGGCGCAGCTGGGCCTCTGGAGCCAGAGGACATCTTTCTGATGAGCTAAGCTGTCCTTGAGGAGCCAAACCAGGCAGATAACATTGCCAGAAACAAACCCTAGACTATCTACACTAGCTTCTCATGTGATAAAGAGCATAAAATTTCCCTCAGCCACCTCTTCATGGAGCAAAATAATCTTGTATTTGACTAAAGCACCCTGTCCAGGAGACACACCGCATGAATTTGAGGATCTTGATGGAGAGATGTGAACACTTCCTCCAGTAGCGTGTCTTTCCTTGGTGCAGAGTCAAATTGATTTTTGACAGTCCATCTCCAGCTAACTTGGTGCTTACTTGTCACTGCCTGCACCTAGAATGGTAATCACCTTAAAACAGGAGAAAAGTCTGAACAGGTCCTGTATGTTACACTTTTTCCAGAAATGTGTGAGCGAGCTAGAAAAGTTTATTGTGAACTTGGAGAAGAGTTTCTTTTTGTGATGGTGTCCATCAGACCATCAGTCCTTTATCAGCCCTTTCTGATGGGCTGCCTGTAACTCTGCTAGCCCCTGCAGCTCTCCTGCAGGAATGAGAGGTGCAGCATCTCAGTGCCAAGCAGAGCTCGTCATAGTGATTAACATGCAGGCACCCTCCTAGAGGCTGTGGTAAGGAAAGCTCTTCTGTGCTTGTATAGTCTGGACTGTGGGATGCAGAAGCCCCAATAGGCTTGGACTTGGAGTCAGAGATGAGCCTGTGTTTCCTAAAACAAACTGGGCAAATAAAGGTAATTCAAAGACTGCAGTAAAACCTGCAGGAAATGAATGAGGTGGTTTTGTGGTGTCGTTTCAGGCTGGAAATTCATAGGAACGGAGAATTTAGGAGCCAAGTTTATACTGGAAGTCTGGTGCACGGGTGCATCGAGTGACCAGGGAAGGAGAGCAGAGATTTAGTCTTAGTAAGGTTATCAGCTCATTTCATTCAAGCAGAAGGCTCTAATGACTAAGTAGCAGCTACTCTGGGGATTTTACAGATGGGGTCAAGGTCAAATCAGGAAGCTGCAGTGCAGTTAATTTAAGCTTGGAAGTTAATTCGTTTGGTTCTGCTGGGAAGGTTGCAGCTTTGCAGAGCACTAATCAGAGAAGTGTGTTGAAAGGGCTGAGATACGCTTCACTAACAAGGGGGAATGCTTTTATGGCAGCAGTGAGCTTGGAGAGCTTCACTCAGCAAAACCTTCCTAACATGTTAAGGTCTTTCTCCTGAGTAAACTGCCTTCGCACGTGTTGAAGTTAAGCACGTGTACAAAACCACTGTCATCAGCCGTGAGACGAGACCCTCTGGCTCCTCAGCTTTTAGGTGGAGAGGCACTGCTGCAGCTGCATGCTGCAGAGGAAGAAATAGCTGAAAGTAAAGCAGGACTGCAAGTGGAAGTTGTGTAAATGGAGGGACTTGAAGTGTTCCCCTGCGTTTTTGAGGGACCTGAACAGTGTTTTCCCTTATCGTTCTTGGCACGCGGCGAACGGCTGGTGCAGGAGGGAACAGGATGTTGCAAGCATCACTTGCAGGCTTGCTGTTGGCAGGAGGAGGTCTGGAGCAGGCCTTCCACAGGGGGATTTTGTGCTCTGCAGGGCCCACACAGAGTGGACTGGTGATTTGCTACACAGCCCATCAGCTGAAAGGTATGAAACGCTGAAAAAACAAATGCTGCTATTTTATCTGGTTCAGCCTGGCCACACATTTCCATGGAACGTTGGAAACTTACTATTTTTGAGAATTGTGTTCGTGTTTGAGATGTAGTTGGCATTTGCTGACGTGTTTGTAGATATATGTGGAGGTGGAGGGGGAGGAGGGCTAATAGGGAGACAGGCAGTCATGCAAACATATACATGTGCAGAAACACATGGAAGCAGGCTGTTTTGTTGAACAAGTCCCGTGTCCTTGGGAAACCGGTCTACAAACATGGTTTTTGTAGTGTTTTTTTGGGGGGGAGGTGGGGGGGTTGGGTTTCAATTTTTTTTTTTTTCCCCCTGGCTCTGGGCATATGTGGATGGAGGAGGGAAAGTTGCTTTGCCAGCTACCAGAGAATGGGCAGAGAAAAGAGAGCGAAGCAGGCTGCTGAAAGCCACACTGCTCAGAGTCAATGTCCCCAGCACTGTGGAGGAGCATAAAGCATTTCCTGCAGGATGCCTGAGCCAAAGGAAGGCACTGGGTGCCCCTTGGATCACCCCTTGGTGCCAGCTGCTCAGGGCAGGGAGAGGACCTTGCTAAGCAACCTGCAGCCAGAACATGCTGTTCCCTCACCAGTCCTCCTCTCCCTGTTAGTAGATGTAGGCTGAAAAGATCTCAATGAAGGGTGTTTGCAGAGCTCTAGGGCTGTCAGCCCCTGGGGTTCTCAGAGTGCTTTATGAACAATTTATCACAGCGGTAAAACAATCTCATGGAGCCTGATGCAGGAATTTTTTGGCTGTGGAGTGCAGTTGCCTCACTGTTACTGAGCAAGCTGACATGACCCTGGGGAGGGCAGGCAGGCAGAGGGTCCTGGAAACTCACCCTGAGAAGCTACTTGCCAGATGAATAGATGCTCCAAGCTGATCTCCATCTGTGTCTCATAAGAGCACATGGATCTGAGAGGTTTGAGAGGCAAACGTTCCTGCCAGCCCTCTCAAAAGGTGGGTAGCATAGGCAACCCTGGGCTGTCCTCTGCAATCAAATTAAGAGCTTAACCATCCACATGCCACCTGTGCAGAATCAGATGAGGCTAAGCAGATCGTGCTGCTGGCTGGAGAGAGAGGACCAAGAGGAGGTGTCCAGTGATAACCAGGAGTTGAATCCAGAAAGGGATCTCTTAGGCCTGTCAGCAGCTATTAAACCCAGTCTAGATGCACCCTTTGGCTCCTGAACTACTGATTCCCACCAAGGAGAGCTAGGGAGGAATTGTTCAACTGTGTTCTTTCTTTTGCTCCTCCCATATCATCTGCACTTGGCCACTGTGAGAGATGTACCGGGACAGGGGCTTCTCTACTCTAGATGCCTTCTGCATCCCTTCTCCTCTCATTGTCCCCTTTCCTACACAACCCATTGCTCATGTTCTCTCTGTGGCATTTCCCAGACACACCTTTTTTCTTTTTGTGTGAAGCTGCTTTGGAGAGCTGCATCCAGCCTGGCTCCAGTATGCCCGGGGACAGACCAGGTACTGGTGCCCCTGCATTTTCCCTCTTCCGCCAGCTGAGCACTGCTGGACGCTGTGCCATGGCTCAGTGCTTTGCAGTTTGTCAGTGGTAATCAGCAAACCTTGGGTCCTTTTTGGTGCAGGATGGGTCAGAGGGGCAGGGCAGGGGTGGGGGTTGGGGTGTGTGTGCGCTCTGTTCTTGGCAGCTTCTGCTGCGAGGAGCTTGCTATGCTGGTATAATCCCTGCTGGCAAGAGTTTTCTGAGGTATCTGAGCTCCAGGTCAACAACACTCACATTAGAGCTACTGCCCAGGAACCTTTGCCCAGGACTTCCCTAGAAATGTGTTGCAGATTCATGAGGCAGAGGTCACCGGGGCTGCAGTTTGGGTTGGTTTGCTCCTTCCCCACCTTTCTGCAAGTAATTCTCTGGCCATGGCTGTTGTCTGTGTTAAAGGTCAGGTTTAAAGGCTCTGTCTGCTCTCAGGCTGCAGTGGCCAAGTTTCTGGCAGGCCAGGACAGGCAGCTCTGCTTCTTAAGATAAAAAGTGCCAACCAGAACCTGGAACAAGCACTTAAATTATCCTGAAATAGGAGAATTTACAGCCACAGGAGGCTAGAAGTGTTGGAGGGGAAAATAAAAAGAAGCTGCATGAGACAGACAGCACTGCTCAGGGTGAAAAGTCTGTCTGGATACTGCATTCCTGCAGCCCTGAGAGCATTTGCTGCTGTGCAGTGTGGTGCCAGGGCAGGAGTGCAGGCTCCTGGGTTTGCTCATTGATTGCCTGAATGGTTTTGGGCAACGCTCTCAAATTTTTTCATGCCTTTGTTTTTTACCGTGTGCAACTCGGGATGAATACCTCTCTCTCCAGGGTAATTAATGAACTGCAAAGTGCCTTGATGACTTCAGAGAGAAAGTGCTGGCCATTGGAGACTGCAGTTGCTGTGAGAGGGACACAACCAGGACCTGCTTAGCAGGGCTCTAGGCAGGGTGTTGAAGGCCACTTGGGTGAAACTTTATGTGGGTCTGAGACTTTAATCAGTACTATGCTATGCAAACACCCCAGGCAGATAAGCAAATGCTTGTGAAACCCTCTGGGAAAGCTGTCGTCAAAGGAAAGCAAATGCAGAGAGAGAGCAGCGCTGGAGAGGGTGGCTGCGGTCCTTGGCATGGTGCATGCTCCCTGTGATACAGGCTGGCTCTCTCTCACAAAGTGAGTGCCACTGGCTTGATCCTGTCCCTCAGCCCATATATACCTCAGGGCTCTTCAAAGGGATACAGATGTATTTTTAACTTCAGGCGACTGCCTTTTTGTGTGTGTTGCTTTTTATTTCTTGTGACTCTGGAAGCAGCAGGTTGTTTTTAAGCCCTGTATTTCTCAGCTGTCTCAGTGGAGGTGCCTAGACATCTCAAATCAGATTCCCAAAAATTCCAGCACTGGAAATTGGTAGCTGCTTTTCAAAATGTTGGTGAGACTATGCAGCTCCCTACAGACTTTAGCTGATGGCCAGTTGAATGCGCTTTCACCTCAGCCAAGTCCTCGGCCCATTGAAGCCAGTGAGAATTTTCCTTGAAAAGGGCCATAAAGAAATCATTTTCTTGGCATGGAGAGAGGTGTCTCATGGACTCCACAACAGTGTTCAGGGGAACTTCAGCTATCTGCTTTGATTCCTGCCACACTTGTCCCACCCTAGACAAAGCTCTCTACCTTTTGATCCAAAATAGCACAGGAGATGTTTTCCACATGCCATAAGAAAATGGAAGAACTATAAAACATAATTGTTTTGGAGTCTGGCACCATGCTGTTCACTGAGGTATGTAGTATGAATTGAAATTGGTCAGCAAAAACAGCATTTTCCAGGATGACCAAGAGGATTGGGGTTGTATATCTGAGGCAATTGCATACCTGTCCATCCCAGGCCGGTAGGCTTGGTGGGTAACTTAACTCATTCATGGGTAGTCATGAGCAAGCATCCACAGCTCGCTACTTTCGAGCAGTGTTAAAAGGCAGCATCTGGCTGCAAGAGTTATTGTTTGGCTTGTGGCCTGCTCTCTATTCTCCTTACCTTGAGTCTTGATGTCTCTGCTTTCATCATTGCTACCTGGACCATTTGCTTTTTGAAAAGTCCATCGCACCTGACCCTCAGCTTTCTCCTGGGCCTGAAGGTTGTCCATGAAGGAAATACCAATGTTTTGTACATGGGGCCAACCTCTTCTGTCCTAGCTCCCTTCCCCTGTGACCGAGCCCTGCAAGAGCTTCTCCTAAGAGCAGCACTAGATTTGGGAGAGAGAAAAACTGTGAAGGGGCACTAAGGTGGATCAGTCTAGCTTAGCAGTAGGCTGAAGGTATGGCTCACTGTAGCTGGGTTAACCTTGGATAGCAGAACTTTCAGTTAATAGCAGCTAGATCTTCCTGTGCTCCAGGGTTGCTCCTGTGATGGTGCCTGGTGAGCCAAGACCAATCTCTTCTGTCACTGGGTGTGTTCAGGCACATGGGCTTGCACACTCTGCTTCCATCAGTGGTTTTCTTTGGGCTGGTACTGGTTAGCCTTGGAAAGTGAGAGAAATGAGCAAAAATATTATCAGAAGCAGGTTTTGTGAATGAATCAGCCGACAAGAGGCTTACCAGCTTGCCTTCATTTACTCATGCAGTGCTTATTTGGGCAGATGTCTATATATTTTAGTTGGAGGCAGGAGGGAGCAAGAATTTTCTGTCAGTTTGTACCATCAATTTTCTGAAGGAAGCAGAGGAGTGCAAGCTGAGAAGCTGCCCTGCTGCTGCCCTTGTTCTTCTGTTCTTGTTGATGGCTTAGTGTGACACCAAGGAGAGGAGCACCAAAGGTGTCAGAAGGCTAAAGCCCTCCTAAGCAGTTTGTTGAAGATCAGAGTTTGGCCAGCCTTGCCCATCTCTTGCACTGTGCTTTTCCATCTGATCCTGTCTGAAGGACGGTCTTGTGGCCTTCTGTCTTCTCACTATGTGTTTCTAATTAATGGGGAGACTGGTGTATAAACAGAAGATTCCTGCTCATAATACTCCTTGTCCGGCTCCTAGAATGACGGCCAGATGACGATTGCCAGGCAGCAGCCCAGACTTTGAGCTCGCCCATCTGGCTATCAAACTTGGTCCCAGTTCTCATCTGGAACCGGTATCGAGGAAAGTCGTGGACTTTGCCAGATTGGTTTTGCCCTGTATTTGCTTTTCAGTTGCTACCTAGGCAGCTAAAAACCTGCAGACCAAATGCATTTAGTATTTCTGGGGAATTGGGAGATAGGAGCCAAAATGGTGAGGAAGTTCAGAAGGATCTAAATAAATCCATTGAGGGATGGGTCTGATGGTGGCTTTTAAATCCTGTGGGTCAGATGCAGTCTCCAGGCATGAAAGTGCTTTTACTGCTGCTCTGCAGTCCAGATTGAGAACGAACCTTCTGATGTGTCCCCAGGCAGCTGCTGATGGTCTCTTTTGGATGCATGGCCTGGAATAGCTCTTTGATCCAGTCCACTTGGGTTGTTCTCTTGCCATCAGTCTGCAGGCAGCTGCACATCTGCTGAGGAAGGTCAGGCAAAACTCTTCTTGTAGTTTCTGCTCTGTGAATCTGGAGTTGTAACACCTGAAAAGAGCTTGGAAAGCCATGGCAGAAATAAAGCACTTGCTATTACTGTTTTTCACTCTCTGTCATGGCAGTAGAGCTATGCCCTGACAAAACATCATGATGCTGCTTCTGAAAAATAGAAAATGTTAAAATGTTTAAATGCTCTCTGTGTTTGGTCTTCCAAGAAGCAGGAAAGATCCATGAATTAAATGTTGTTAAATGAGAATGCATTGCTTGCCCTCTTGTCACGCACTTTAATGTGTTTTCTTTACTTCTGTATAAAGGCCTGTGTTCCAAAGTGCTCGCAAGCTGAAATCAGAGGTGCTGGAGCATATGCTAAAAATGCTTCATGTTTGTCACCACTGTAGGGCCAGAATGACCTGGTCTGTCACTGGTGTGGAAGCTGTGGAACTGCTGAAAAGCTCCTGGATAGAGAAATGTGCCTATGGGTTGAACCATAGTTTGGGCTGGGAAAGACCCCTGAAGGTCTCAGCCCAAGCCCCTGTTTAAAGCAGGTGCAGCTTCAATGTTAGATTCAGCTACAGACTTAGATGTTAGACTGGGCACCAAGGAAGGGTCAGCTGTTACTTTCTGGGCTTCTGGGGCAAGCAGAAGGAATTAAGATCTGCTCTTACTGCTACTGCAAAGTCCAAGGGACTGATGCCTGCAGCATCGTGACTATTGTGGCCTACTTGGGCAAGGACTGCTCTCAGAAATGGCACCTGGTGAACTGGCAAAATGCACAAAGCAGAGACCAGAAGTAGTGGAAAAAGTCCAGTGTTTATCATAGATTTCTACTAACTGATCCTGAAATGTCTGAACTAGTCGTGGCAGAGTTGGGCCCAGGACACAGGGGGCTGTTTCACGGTGAGCAGAAGTGGCCCAGTGAAAAAGCAGGCTTAAGCTAAACGAGTAACGCACTGTGTGACAAATGATGCAAAAGACAGTACGGGAAGGGCAGTCAGCGAAGTGGCAGGATCTCTGAGGGAAATTAGGGTGGCTGGAAAGCAGAGGGAAGGTATTCTTGAAAGCAGGCCTGAGAATTTATTTTAGCACATTAGTATTGTGTAAGTTTTCCTGGAGATACTCTGGGGGATGATAGATGGACTCAAGGTATTGTTACTAATCACTGTGGTTTTGAGTTTTGGAATCAAAGTGCTTTTGGCATCCCTAACCCAACTGGACTTCTGATGGGAAAATTACATTCTTTGGGAAGTAATTTGGAAGGTCAAAGAAAAACCAGAAGAAACTTCTCCAGTAGCGATTTCCCCTGTTCTCTAAACCGTCTTTTAGTGTGGTAGTAACTCCAGGATGAAAGGTTCTACTCTCACCTTTCAGATGAAAGGGCTAATGCAATTTGAAATTTTTGCATGCAAAGAGTTTATGGCTTGGCAGCCAGCCATGCTTGAAGGCGACCGAGGATGGGGTGAACATGTGAGAGCACCTGGCTGAGCCTGACCCTTGCCTTGTCTTCTCTGTCTCCTGCAGACAACGGCGACGACCGGTCCGAGAGTATCCTTGCTGAGAATCACGTGGATGGCACCCCAGGGATCCTGAGTGGAGCCAGTGGGAGGAAGCCCATGAAGACAGGCATGAAGGAACTGGCAGTTATGAGGGAGAAGGTGAACGAGCAGCAGCGACAGATGGGCAAAGTCGGCAAGCCCCATCACAACCATGAGGACTCCAAGAAGTCACGGCTGTCTACAGGCAGGGTGAGAGGGCAGGGGGCATGGGGAGCTAATGGAGGCAGCTGTGGGCTCACCAAGAAGATGTTGAATGCAAAAGCCTTGGTGACAGCTGCAGCAAATTGTCTTAGGGGAAAAAAAAAGGCAGGGAGAGGAGGAGAGAAAAAAAGGAAAAGCAGACGTTTGTTTTGGCCTAAGCTAGGGCTGAACGCACCATCAGATGAACTTTGATGTGCTGGAGAGGAGGTGTTATTTTCATTGCACCTTCACTCCCTGACAGCAGAGCTGAAGAAGAGGGGTTCTGCTGGCTCTACACCTACCTCCACAGGGATGCAAGCATACCCTTTGCCCACAGACCATCTTTCTCAAACCCTGTGTTCCTAAGCAAGTGCCATGGATGTCCCAGGGGGATTTGGAAGGCAGGAGGGGTTAGGGATGTCTGCATGCTTGCATGCTGCAGGGCAGCCCCACTCCGGGTTCAAGGGAGGGGTGGGGTGTGAGTTCAGAGGTCCGAGGATGGGCTGTGGGACTATCACTTAGGAGGGAGGGTACCCGGAGTCCTCCCTGTCCTCCTTCCCGTCCCTGTGTCTCTGCTTTGCAGTCCTTGGTCGTGGTTTCCCTCTAGTGGACATCTTGGACAAGGCAACAAAATGCGATGGGAATGGAAAGGCAATCCCAAAGGGACGTAATAGTCTACAAACATATACTGTATCTATATCTGGGAGTGCAGGTACAGAAAGTGGCTTCAAAAGAGAGCCCTCATCCTCTCCAAACAACAGGTAAAGCAGAGGTTCAAAATAAGATGCAGGTGTTGTCAAACAGAGAACTGCCACACTCCTGCTGCTCCTTTGGAATAAACCCCAGCAACTGCAAAAGCAGAGAGGTGTGGACTCACTGACCACATGAGATGTAATTCAGCCAGACTGCCTTGGCTGGGCTGGGAGCCCTGGCTTGGGGCTATTATGGTGCAAGAGGGATGCCTCCAGAGGCTGACTTTGCTGGGTGCTCTCGTTCCCAGGGCTTCCTCTCCTCTTCTGTGGGGTCTCACATGCTTTGAGTTTCACTTGAGGGCCAAAAGTGCATCACAGGTGTGGGATTTGATCTATGTTCAGGAAGGCATACCTGATCTGTCTTGGATTAGTCCTGCTTCCCATCACTTATCGCCACCAACAGGACTCATGGGAGCATCTCTGAGGCTCCTCCTCCTATGTGTCTCTCCAGGGCCTACCATCATGTTGGCTTTTGACCATATGAGGCATATGGAAGACATGTGCATGGTTCCCTGTGTGAATCTCCACACACTGCAGAGCTGTGATTTTGGTTGCCTGCAGATGAAGTCTGCAGTGGGATCCAGTGGCACATCTGTATCATGAGGAGTTGCACACAGGTGTTCATCACTGCTGGTGTTTCCATTGCCCAAAGTGTTGAAATTGGATGGTCTTGCTGCCCTGACTTTTTTATTGATTTTGTTTGCTGCTTTCTGGTTTGTTTTCAGACTCCTTGTCAGCAGGAGCTCGATCAGGTCCTGGAACGCATCTCCACTATGCGGCTGCCAGATGAGCGAGGTCCCCTGGAGCACCTCTACTCCCTCCACATCCCCAACTGTGACAAGCATGGCTTGTACAATCTCAAACAGGTAAGTGGGGAGAGCCAGAGCCCCCTGCCTGGCTGCATTTGCAGCAGCAGCCCTCAGCTCCACATGCATCCCCACCATGCACAGCCATGGAAGATGTGCAGAGCTCAAGGCTGGCCTGATGTCACACACACATACACACATGGTGTGAGGTGTAGGGTGAGCAGCAAATATCTCACATGACAGGTTTAGTAACACCCAGATACATCTGCAGCCATGAGCTGGCATGTGGAAATGTGAGACCTGCATCTACTCATGTCTGCAGGCAGCCCAAAGATGGAGAAACTGTTTAGCTCAGCCTCATCTTCCCCACGAGAGATGCTTGTTCTTATCTCTCCAGGTTTCTTTTTATGGGTCCTGCTACAGGGGAAAGTCAGAGAGGGGCTGAGTACTGTCCAGTCTTGCAAAAAAAGCAGAAAGCACTTCTCCTGGGGTCAGGATGGTTTATCTGAAATTCAGTTTACTGGTTTTTGTCCACAAATTGAGACAAGGTTCAAGGAGGGAACCCAAAAGAACTCAAACAATTTAATGTGTGTCTGAATTCTAACTTCTTGGCCTCATTCATGCAAAATCAGCAGGTGTCAGTGGCTGAGGCATGGCGGGGGGAAATGCCAGGATAAAATTCTTGGGCAGCAAACATCAGTGTGTCCAGGGCTAATGGGCAACCATGTGTGAATTAGTACCTGAATATGAGCACTCTTCTAGCTATGTGCAACTGAACCTTTGGAGGGGACCCCACAAAACCTACTGATTTCATGGGTAAGCCTTTTTCTCAGGGCTACTTCTACCCCTTGATCAGGAGCATTAAGAAAAGTGGGATGCTCTGATATAAGCTCCTTCTCTCCCTTCTTCTTAACCTTTCCCACTTGGACCCTCACCCTCAGCCTTCCCCTGAAGAGCCCCATGGGCTGGCCCAGCATGAGCACACGTGGAAGGAATGGACTGAGCAGAGTGGGCAGATTCCTGTAAGGAGATGAGGCGTGTCTGGGGAGCGAGCCTGGGCAGTGCAGCGATGCATAGGGTACCACGAAAGAAAAGACAGTTTCTGCTGCTCCTTGTGCCTGGGAACCATGGCAGCCTACATTGAAGGGTGCAGATGGGTTACACACTGGTCACTGCTGCAGAAAAAGCGGGGGGACAAAATTACTTCCGCTTCTCCCTGCTACCCTGCACTGGTTAAGGGCAAACAAAACAAATGCAAAGCAACACCTGTTTTCCTCCATTGGGCTTTCCAGAGCTGAGCATCAGCTTCTTTTCATTTGCTGGTAGGTGGATGCCAACAAAAGCATTCCCAGTTGCTCCCACCTCCTGTGGGCCAGTGCTTGGGTGGAGGGTGCTGGGATGCACTCTCCTGCTGGGGAGGCTTTTTCTTCCTCTTTCTTTTGTGCTGCCTCTTGCATGAACAAATCTGCATTTTGACATTAGGCCAGCTGTGGAAAACTACTTGGATTCAGCTTTACAGAGTGCACACAGAAGTCTGGCCTGCTGGAGTAACCTGTTTGTCTCCCACTACACCTATTTCAGAGATGTATCTGCTGGGGATGGAGGGATGAGCATCAGGTTCAAAGTACCTATGTTACACTAGGATACCCAGGCAAGAAGCGGATGGTAATCATCAGGGCAAGAAACTTCTGTCTAATCAGACCAGGAACAGTGCAGGTCCAGATGCACCATGGTCTCTATTCTGAGATAGAGTGAAACCCTTTTTGGAACCATGTTTACCTCTGGCTGTGGGGGTCTTGCTCTCATTGCTGTTTGTTTAGCCTAGTTTGCAGGTAAGAAACTTACACAGCTCCTCTGTCAAGTCTGTCTTATCCTCTTCCCTCAGGGATGTTTTCATCCACAGTTGACAGAGAGCCATGCATCTCAGGGACACTTGTCCTTGTGGTTCATTAAAATTGACTTCTTTGTCCCTGGCCCAGTCCCTGGAGGAAGAGGTCTATTCCTCAGTGTGGACTGCTTGAGGCGTTGACGGTGCTGCAGCACAGACCCTGGCAGGGTCTGAGTAGCATTCCTGAATCTTGCCTAAATCCAAACTGCTGCAGAAATTCCTGTCCTGAGACTTCAGACTGGTGGGGTTTTGTCCTCCTGTTTCCTCAGCTGACGCCTCCCCTGTCCCTCTCTGTGCAGTGCAAGATGTCGGTGAACGGGCAGCGTGGCGAGTGCTGGTGTGTGGACCCCATCCATGGGAAGGTGATCCAGGGTGCACCCACCATCCGCGGGGACCCCGAGTGCCACCTCTTCTACACAGCCCACGAGCAGGAGGACCGGGGAGCACACGCCCTGCGGAGCCAGTAGATGGACGTGATCCTGCTTGCTGGAGGCAGCTAACGGCGGCCCCACTGCCGGATTTTACATGGGTTTCAGCATGTCTTTGTAGGCTCTGGAAGAGGCTGGGGTTGGGTCCTGCGTGCTGCCCTCCTTCCCCTGCTGCCCAACTCCTGGGGAGGGGAGGGGTGGTGGAGTTCTGCAAGGAGAAGGGACTGCTTTCCTATAGTCTTTCACCCAACCTAAGTCAGAGAACCGGTCTTTTTTTGCTCCTCACCCTGTGGCCCTGCCTTCCCTGCTGCTTTGCGGCATCTTCCCGCACCCTCCAGCACAAAGTGCCGTGTGCTCCCCAACACCTCCCAGGGGACATAACCCCCATGCTGTGGGCAGGAGTGGGACAAAAAGCAAAGGAAAAACCTCACCCTTTCCCCCTCTTTCTCTCCCATCCCCAAGACCAAAGACTGTAAATACTGTGTCGCCTGCCTCTTGCATCCCACCAGTCCCCTGTGCCCCAGCCTAGCCATCAAGTCTTGGCATGGGATGCAGTGTGGGAGGGAGGGAAAGAGGAAAGTCCCCATCTTCCCAGCTAGAACATGCTGATGCAGTTGGGATGCATCCTCCAAGGAGGCAATAGTGAGGGAAAAGGCTAAGGATGAGAAAGCCCCTGCCAAACACTCCTGGGTGCTTTCCTTCCTGGTGTTGGGGCACGGTCAACCCCACAGGGACCTGGCTTCAGCCCCTTGTCTGGGGGGATGTGGCCTGTGGGTGACAACAAAGCTAAATGTTTGGTTTTCCAGGGAGTCTGAAGGGCTGTTGCCCAGTATTTCTTAGGATCAGCTTATGCTGAGGGAGCTCAAGTGAACTTGCTGGGGCTGGGTGGAAGGATGCCTGTGTAGATTTAGAATAACAAGCTAGGGAGTGTCTTTCCCTTTCTCTCTCTCTCTCATTTCTAGATAGGAAAAACCCATCTAAAATCTGCACTCCCAAGCAGCTGCCCTTGTCCCTCCATTTTTGCTGGGGACTGGAGTGAGCATCTGCTATTCTGCACACACTTTTTTGTAAGTAAATTACAGTATATATCTTGCTTTGGAAAGGCCCTCACACACATGCAGCCCTCTGCCACACACACATTTGTATAGATTAAATTCAAGTGATTCCAGGTGCTCTGACAGGTTTTGTGCTGGACATGCTGCTCCAAGGAGAGATGTCTCTGCTGTTATTTCACCTGTTGATTTCTTTCTGTACAGAACACATCGATGCTGAGAATAAATAACTTCCCCATCACCTAAGCAAGAAGATTTTACTATTTTCTTTCCTTTTATTTTTTTCTCCTCCTCCTTTTTAATATAGATACCATTTGCAAAGCAATTGCAAAAATTCCTATCCTGACAGCAGAAGTCTGAAGCTTCCCTTAAATGAAATCAAAGGAATAAATTATCTCAGTTTCTGGCAGATGCTTCTGAGCCTTGAGATCCCAGGTCCTCCACAGAGTTAGGTTGAATAAGGTGGTGGAGGGAGGTTCCTTGCTGAGTGTGCGTGCTGGCAGGGAGTACACTGTGTCTGCATGATGTGGGCCAGGCAGCAAAGCTACCTGACTCTGATAGCAACCTGCAGGGATGGGACCAGGCCCTGGTGACTCCTAGCATGCTCCAGAAACACCAGACAGTCCTGGAGAAATACCACATCGGGATCCCCACCACTGATAGCCCTTTCTTGGCTCCTCATTTCAGATCCTCAATGCAAAGGGCTTAAGCAGTCTCAGCAAATGAAGCCCCTTGAGACTTTGCAGGGGGTTTGGGTGTGGCAGTGGAGGAGATGGGGAAAAGAACCCTTTAGAAAGTTAGGAGTGGGGGTATGTGCATGAGGGGATGTGTGTCAGAAGGAGTTGAGAGCACATGAGAGAGAAAGAAAACACACCTGCATGCAAAGCCAAGTAACTGTACAAACAATGCTACCTGCTCCTGTTAACCTCGGAGGGCTTTCTGCTTTTTCGTGTAAGCCTTGCACACACTGGCTCTCAGCTGCAGTTTGTACTTTTGTTTTGTTTAGCAATAAGGGATTTTTCATTTGTGTTTTTCTCTTTTGGAAAAGCTGAGCTGCATAAGGTTGGAATAAATTAAATGGGATGCCAGAAAACTGTCATCTTCTCCCCTCCCCCCTCCCTCTCTTTTCACAGGACATGAGTCCTTGTTTGATGCATCACACCCAAATTTGGGCCTCTTCAGCTTTTGTCCAGGGGGTGTTGTAAACACTGCGCCCAACAAGTGGCAGTGGGAGTTGGGCCTTTCATTGTTACTGTCCCAGTTGTACAAGCAGGGTGGAACTGGTGTCATTCATCTGCTGGCCCTATGGTCCTATTCCACACATGGTACTTTATGAGTCTGCAAAATGCAGCCATGCCCTCAAGTCCTCTTGAGTCACCATCTGGCCAGCATATGTGTGGAGACCACCTCCCTGCCTGACAGGAGCTAAATTTGGTGGAAAAGGGTGGTTGTGTCCCACTTTCCTGGGCAGAGGATGGCAGGGTGAATGCTCTGTCCAGGGTGGTGCACACAAAGCTCCCTGAACTGCTGAGAGGCTGTATGAGAGCAATAGTTCCCTGCTCCTTGAGCAGGGAAGCAGCTTATCAAGTGAAGGTCCCTCTTACCCAGCACAAGGACTTCAGAGACTTTGGCAGATGCTTGGGCAAAGGCTCTTTCCAGCTGCCCAACCTTGCTATTTCAGGGGCACCTTGAGTTGGCAGTTGCATCCAAGTGTGCTGTTTATTAGCCAGCAGATGGACCTGTTCTCCGTGAATCATCCAGGCTTAAGCATCTTGCTGTGATTTGCATCTCCTCTGCACACCATGGCTTCCTTGGCTGTGTGGGACACTGCAGGGAGAAACTCTCCATGGGGGGACCCTCCAAGGGCTCTCTCCATTGCTTGCTCAAGGAAGTCAAAAATTGAGCCAGATAAAAAAATCCAGACAGTGCTTCCATATAAATTCTTTGCCTAGGACAAGCTGCATGGGCTGAATGTGAGATTGAGCCTTGGCTGAGCTGCTCCTGGGACTGTGGAGACAAGTAGGTCCCTTGAAGGTCCTGCACATTCTTCCAGGGTGAGAAGTGCTGCATAAAGGGGCATGATGGCACAACATGTGTTTGGGGCACCACAGGCAGGCAAAGCATAATAAAAGACCTGCCCCATGCTGCATTCAATTAAAATTGCAGTGCTGAAAGAGAGGTCTTGCATGGCCCTGACAGCCAGCATCCAGGTGGTTGTGGTTTCCCTTTGGCCTCTCAAAAGGAAGGCAAAACCACGGGGCTGCTTCCCCATCTGATTTATTCTGCTCCATGCCAGTATGCTGAGTGGAACCAACACATGCTGAGGGGCTGTGCAGTGACAAGGAGCACCAGGAAAATACATGGGGACAAGAGGCAGAACGAGCATGGGGCTGGGGAGGACAGGTAGGATGTGAGCTGAAGAACATGGGAAAAGGAGCAAAATCAAGATCTATTGCCATCCTGGTTTGTGTCCCTTGGTGGAGCTGAATGTGGCTCAGGAGATGCTGGGGGAGGGTGGGGAATGCCAAGCTGTACTGTAGGGAATGCCAAGTAATACCAGGGGGCATGAGGGTGCTCCAAGCAAGCTGCTGCCCAGGGAAGGCTGGGGGGACAAAGGTACCCAAGCCCAGTGCCCAGCTGTTCCTGGGGTCATACTCTGGTTCAAGGACTGAGGGGAAAGAGGAGACCTCAGCCCAGCAAAGGGAGCTTGCAGCTGGCAAGGGAGCTTGCAGAGGGGCAGATGGACGGCAGTAAGGCAATGGAAGCAAAAAGCTTCTGGCTGAGTTTCCCCAGCGTTACAACATGGCTGCATATGTACATGGGTTTGATGGGTGTCACTGCTTGGATTTTGGCTCTCGGGTTTTGTCTGGGCTGGCTTTGTGCCTCCTGGCCTCTGGGTAATTGGGTGTGTGGTTGGGCATTGGGACCTGGCCAGCAGCACATAGGGTACTAGCTGAAACTCCAGCAGCTCTGGTGTATGCAAACAAAACTATCTGCACTGTCAAACTTTAGTGCACTAGTATAAGCAGTAATATTTAATATAAAGAATATAATTAGTGTAACTGTATAACTGTATCTATGTACAGCTACCTATATATATGCACACAGTTACAGCCTGTGGGCAGGAGTATGATTTATCAACCCACTACCTGAGAGGAAAGGGGAGGAAAAAGAGCCCTGGTTTTTTGGGTGTAAAGCTCATTTTTCATGTCTGTGTGGCTGAAAGCAGCAATACCTCCCTGTCCCACTGTGCAAGCAGCACAGGCAATGAGGACAACACAACCAGCACAGGCAGTGCAGGTGGCACCACATGATGCTGGCTGTGTCTCCTTGTGGCTCCTGCACTGTGGGGTGCCTGGGGGGAGCGTGCCCAGTTTATGAGATGGCATGGGAGGCGGCAGGGTGCAGACCTTCCTACTTTGCTCGTTCAGGGTGGCAGGTTTGGCACCATCCATGCTATGGGGTGAAAAAGCCAACAGGGAAGAGCAGGTGGCTGAGTCAGTCCTGGGTGGTACAAATAGGATGGGACAGAAGTTCTAGGACATCCCTGGTGCCAGTGGGGGCCAAAGCGGATGTCTTTGCATCCCACCCTGCTCTGGGCACATGGGTGATGATGGCAGCCTGGGTGGCTAAAAGGGACGGGGACCACAGGGGCAGGAGATGAGGGTATGTGCAGGAAGATGAAAAGTGATGGCTCTGTGGGTGGAGGGGAAGGCTGAATCTGACACCAGGGAAGACATGGGGCAGTGGGAAGGGCCACCAAGGGCTATTACCATGAGGTGTCTGAGGACCACAGTCTGGCTGAGCTGCCCAGGAATGGCTCAAGGATGCTCCTGCACGCTGGGAAATCTCCCTGCTGCCCAGAAAGGTCCAAGGCTCAAACATCACATCTGGTCCCAAACTGTTTGGGCTCAGTTTGGGCTAGCAGCTGGAGTCTCAGCATCATCAGCAGCCAGACCCTCTCTTCTCATAACCTGACTGAGTGCAACTGCTGTGCCTCACTGCCACACTCACGCAGATAAATTGCTAAAAACCCCAGGGCATCTCTGCTTTAAAGATGCTCTAAACTCAAGCTTGCAATTTTACTACTGCTTTACCATATTGCTCTGGCATCGAATGCTCCCCTAAACCACTGCCCCACGCCCTGTACGTTCCCCAGCACTCCTATGGACCTGGCTGAGCTTCCCAGGGCACAGTGTGGCCAGCCAGGGGGGATCCTTGGGGCAGGAGCAGTTTGCTGGCAGGCCCCAGCATGCGGACGCTCCACGAGGGTCAGGCACAAAGCTAACTGAATGCATAACTTTATTAAATAAATGCTTTGTCATGAGAAAAGACAAAGATCAAAGAGTAACATAAATTATAAGTTGAATAAATAGTATACAGCAATCTTCACTTTTTAATAAAATGTGAGATTTTTTTTTTCTTAAGTACAAAATGCTAAACAGAGCATTAAGCTCTTCTTCCATTGTCAGTTTTTCACAAACTGCTTTTTTTTTTTAACCTTTTCTTTTTTTTTTTTTTTTAATTTTTTTCCTCCCCACCAGTAAGAGTCTTGAGTATTTCTTATTTACTGGAAAAAAAAAAAACCAAAACCAAACAAAACCCAAAACAACAACAAAACACCCCCCCCCAAAAAAAAACCCAACAAAAAAACCCCCAACCAACCCCAAAACACAACCCCCCCCCCCAAACCCCAACGAAACACGACAACAAGAACAACAAAAAAAACCAACCCAACCCCAAACCAAACCAAACAAAAAAAACCAAAAAACAAACAAAAAACCAAAACAAACCCAAAATAAACCCAAACAAACCCAAAATAAACCCAAACAAACAAAAAGAGAAAAAACCAACAACAAAACCGAAACAACAGAGCTACCGTTTATGTATGTAAAGCTATAAAAAGCTACCGTAAAATGTGTAGTGAGTATTGCTTAAAGAGAAAAAAAACAAAACCAAAACAACAACAAAAAAAAAAACCAAAACAACCAGGCAGGAAACTCGGAATCTGGTGTGTCTGAAACAACTGTGTTACAACGGTGGGTAGGTAACGTGCGTGGTGATGTCTGTCCCGCTGGCAGCGGCAGGGCGGGGGGGGGGGGAGGCTGGGAGGGGACTGGGGCTGGGGGGTGGGGAGGGGCACGGTAGGTAGGGCTCTTAGCCAGTGCCAGGACAGCGGTCTGGAAGCAAGGTGAACTGTCCGTCGTTAAATATACAAATGCTCCGTTTGGGAAAAAAAAAAATTAATTAAAAAAAATTAAAAATAAAACATAAAACTCAACAGCAACAACGACAACAAATAATCCCAACCCAACGACATAAACATTTTTTTTTTTTAACGGGAAAGGGGAAGCAAAAAGAGAGAGCAGAGAAATAGTGCAAAATGCTCTTGTACTAGTTAGTGGTTTTTCAAAGTCCACTGCAGTACAGACAAGGGGGGGGGTGGGGTGGGGGGTGGGTAGCCCAGCCACCGAGCGCCATTCCCAGGGGAGATGTGGTGGAAGGGCTGTCCTGACCCCTGCGTCATCCTTCTCCTCTCTTTCCCAGCCAGCATCCTGGGTACCAGTGCAGGCTCGGTGCAAACACCATGGCTGGAGACCCCCCCCAAGCCTCATGCCTTCCCTTGATGCACAAATTGACAGCACGTCCCCGTGTGACTCAACCCCTGCTCCCACTGCCCACCCAGCCCTCCTCAGCTCCCAGATCTACTCTTGGTTTTCACACCCCAAATTTAAGGGGTGCTGCTGGGTGCTGAGCATGGGAACACCTCATCGCTACTGCCCCTGGGAGGGCCAACCTCTTCTGAATCTTCTCTCACCCCCAGCCTGGCCCAGCCTCCAACCCCTGTCCTAAATACTATAGTGCAGCCTGCAAACAGCTTCATTCTGCCAGGAATGCTCAAGGGAGCAGGTGCCCTGTCTTGGGAGCAGAAGTGTCTTAGTGGGGGTCAAGGGTGGTGCAGCCCCCTCCTTGCATCCCTCTTCCCCCAGGCTGGTGGGGACAGGGCAGGCAGTGCCATCTCAGCACTGGATGTGCAGCAGCAGGGAGGGAAGCTGTGCAGGATGGATTTTGGGTGTGCTGGGCTCATGGGGCCATGGCCAAGAGTCAGTTTGTAGGGAGAAGTTGGGGAGGCACCCTGTGTTCCCCCTCCCAGTGTCACTGTGCTAGTCATGTCAGGAGATCACCAGTGGGCCTTGTGAGCTGATCGTCATGCTGCAAAAGCATCAGCCCCAAAAGACAAGGTCCATGAGGAGCTGCTGTCTCTCTGCCTGTGCCCATCCTGCCCCAACAGCACGTCTCCTTTCTCTGCAGCCAAAGGCTTTCAAGTTTTGGGAAATCAAACAACAAAACAAACAAACAAAAAAGCAAGAAAGAGGAAGAGAAAAGGAGGGAAGTATCCTGGGAAAGGTGGTACTGGCCTGTAACAGACAGGAGGTTTTGCACAGGGATCAGTGAGCGGAGGAGATGGGAGACAGTGGTGACAGTGGTGATCTGTAGCCCTTGGGGTTGGCACAGGCTCCTCCTCCTCCACCTGCTTTCTTTACCCCCCCTCTTCATCCCACCTTCACCACACCATTAACCCACCACCCTGGTCAATGGGACCCTGCTCCTCCAAAGCCTGGAAGGTTCTCTTGCCTGGCCCCAGGACCCACCGAGGGTCACACTGCTCCAGAAGGGGTGCTTTGTTTTTGTTTTTTTTCTTTTCTTTTTTTTTTCTTTTTCTGGCAGATCTGCATTTGATGGCACTCTCCCTTCTTTTCAGCAAGGGAAGATGCCTCAGATCCAAGCATGCCCCACCGAGTCTCCATGGAAGTCCACTGACAAAACTCACTCCCAACATAACTCCAAGAGAAATAACCAACGTCCAGGGGCAAGCACCCTGGTGGGGGGACTGCAGGGTGCTCAAGGGAGTGGTGCCATGCAAGACTATTAGGGTGCCCAACTGGTGATGCAGCCTCCAGCAGACCATTTTGGCATGGACTCCTCCTTGTTCTGTCCCTGCTGGTGGGGACCTAGTGGCAATGCAGATGCCCTTTCCTCACTGTGCAGCTCCAGAATGCTCAAAGGGGCTTCAGGGGTGCAGAAACCTTCCCTCTGAGATCGGTCATGTCCTTTGACCAACACCAGTTGCTGTCTCCAACTGTGGCAGTGGGATTTTGTCCCCAGTGGGTGAATGTTTCAACTAGACCCTACAGCTCATGTTCTTTTCCTTCCTTTCCTTCACTGCAGGATCTCCTCCCAGCACCAACATCCTGGAGACCCTTGTCATGACAAAACAAGACGTGACAGTCCCAAAATCAAATGTAAAAATTAAAACCAACAAAACAGTCAGGAAGGCAGCAGAGGGCTGTCCCAGAATGTCTGAGGCAATTGTGGTGGCTCTCCATGGTGTGGTGGCTGCTGTCACTCAACAAGGAGCTGTGTCCCAGGTTAAAGGCAAGGGTCCATTGCAGGATCTTACTGTAGGGTGGCAGGAATCAGTTGTGGCAACATGAGCAGTATCCTCAGTGCGAAAGGATGGAGGCCAGCACTTTCCCACCCATGGAAAAGGCTATAAACCAGCCTTAACAAAAATCCAAGACAAAACAAGGTGTAGGTTTGTTGTATTTTTTCCCCTGGAGCAAACCACTTTTTTTGGCTGTGAGAAAAACAAAACAAAAAAAAGCCAAACCAAACCAAACAAACCTCCATAGTTGGTCTTTCTCATGGTGGCAAAAGGGTGGTGAAGAGTTTTGGCCCAAATCCCCCTGTCCTCACATAAGGATGCTTCAATCTGGACAGCAATTGAGTGTCTGTGGGTTTGGATCGGATGCAGCCCTTAGTCTGGCAGGTTACTATGATTGTTTTGTGGGGGGCAGCATCTCTCCCCTTGCTTACAGTTAAGCCCTCCAGATTGCAGATTTCAAGGCAAAGCTTTGCAAGGAGGAAAAGTCATGTCCGTGCACACACACACACTCACACACATACAGGTGAGAAACATTTCCACATCTGGATGGATAACAGTCAGAGTCCCACTTGTCCAAAACGATTTCTGACCTCCTGGTCAAGAGGAACTGGATGGAGAAGGCTATCTTTATTTTTTTTGATGGTTTCTTTTTGAAGTCCACAAATACTTTTGGGGGGGTATTCATGCTGTTGCAGTAGGTCTGTTTTCCTCCCTGGGTCATCTCCAGACACAAAGTCAGCAGTCCCTCTCTTCCTCCCAACATGTCAAAATCTGCCTGGATCTGGGAAGATCATTTGAGACTGAAGTCAAATCAAACCAAGTCAAGTAAGTCCAAGCAATGTGGGAAGGAGATATTGGAGGACCACAGCGAGGAGGGAGAATACTGGAGGCTGCAAAATTTTCTTTTGATATATATTCTTAGGAAACAACTACCTAACCTGGAAAAAAAATAATAACCTGCCTGAAGCCCATGCTGGAAATTCACCAACTTGGAAAGCCTCCTACATCAGGGTAGCCTTTGCTCATGGCAAGGGGGCACGGGCATGGAGAGGTGCGAGGAGGCATGGGATGGCGGAGCGGCCGTGGCTGATTTGTCTCTGGCTCTGTCCTTTCCTTGCTAAGTCCTTGTTGTCAACAGGCTGCTGTAGATTCCGAGTCCTCAGTTTCTTCAGGGTTTGTTTCTCTTTTCTTTTCTTTTCTTTTCTTTTCTTTTCTTTTCTTTTCTTTTCTTTTCTTTTCTTTTCTTTTCTTTTCTTTTCTTTTCTTTTCTTTTCTTTTCTTTTCTTTTCTTTTCTTTTCTTTTCTTTTCTTTTTTCTTTTCTTTTCTTTTTTATTTTTTTCTTCTCTTTTATTTTCTTTTCTTTTCTCTTTTCTCTTTTCGTTTTCTTTTCTTTTTCTTTTTCTTCTTTCTTTTCCCTTTTCCTTTCTTTTATCTTTTTTCTTTTCCTTTTCTTTTTCCTCTTTTCTCTTATTTTTTTAAATTTTCCTTTCCTTCTTTTCTTTTTTCTTCTTTCTTTTCCCTTTTAATTTTTTGCTTTCTTTTTCCTTCTGTTACTTTTTGCTTTTCCTTTCTTTATTTATCTTCTTTCTTTTCCATTTCTGTTTTTTCCCGTTTCCTTCCTTTCTCTTTTTTCTTTTCCTTTCTTTTTTTCTTCTTACATGAGATGAAAGGAATCGGAGTCCCGGGGCACAGGGAGGTGTGGAGGGGAGGGTGGAAGGGAGCCTGGGTAGGTAGTGATGGGGCAGAGGGAGGGGATGCAACTTCACTCCACATTGCTGCTGTCAAATGCGTGGCACTGCAGGTCTCCACTCAGGTAGTCAGTCCCTGGCAGCTTCATGCCATATTTGTCCACACACCAACACAACCCACGCTTCCGGCCTCGGGAGGGCTTGCACTGGGGAGACACCCAAGGGCAGAGATCAGGAGATGACCACCAGCTGCCACATGACTGCCTTGAGCTGGCAATCAGGATCAGCCCTCTGCTTTACCCCTTTAACCCCAGTGATGCAATTCTCTGAGTAGGACCTAGCTCCTGCTCTTTGCTTTCAGCACATCTGCATCCCTCTGCTACCCCAGCTCAAGTTCCCTGAACCTTTTTCCCACAGCAGCTTGTTCAGGATGCTCACCTCAAGCCAGATGGCACTCAGAGCCACCAGCAAGGCCACCCACCACCAACTCTGCCCAGAAATGCTCAGACCAACCCCCCCACCAGCCCAGCAGAGGAAAAACCTCCATCATTTCCATCCAGGGCAGTGGACCTCCCCTGGCTTGGAAAGCATCTTTCTTACCTGCTTCCTCTTGTAGAAGCCCTTTCGGTCACAGTTGGGGAGGTGGACAGCACGGGGGACCATCCGCTGGCTGCTCTTGAGCTCCTGCAGGGATGCCTCCATGTGCCTGCGGCAGGGGCCCTGCAAGCAGGGAGAAGAAGGAGCATGAGAATAGGAGCACCCTGCAGCAAGCTTCCAGCCACAGACACCCACAGGTGCCCTGCTCTCCCCTCACTAGCACACACTCCCCAGGGCAGCAAAGCCCTCCTGCAGCCCCCTGCCCATAGGAGCCCTGCGGAGGGAAAGCGAAGGCACCCACCAGCTCAAACTCTTGCCGGAGCTCAGGGATGACGACGCGGGGGTGCGCTGTGTTCTCCGCTATGCCCACGAATTTGGCCAGGGTCAGCTTCTTCCGGCGGTCCTTCTTCAGGGCCTCAGCCTTCAGCTCGGAGAGGCGCCCGTGCTTGGGCCGGTAGGCCTTAGGTGGATAGGTCTCCTCTGTCATCTCTGATGTGGTTGGCTCCTCATGTTCTCGGGACTCCCGTTCTGGAAAGGAAGAGACACCAAACCATGAGGTCTTCATGATCTGGCTGGGGCTTGCTTTTGCATGGTGAGCCTCCTGCCCAACCCCAGAGAACGTTTTTGCACCAGGCACGATGGAAACAAATAATCAAAACCTATTCCTAACTGCTGCATACAGCCCTGACTTTATTGCCATGGTGTGGGACTTGACTTGGCTTTCGTGTGACCCCTAAGCTCAGGGCAGGAAAGTGTCTGAGGGCACAGAGGGTTTTTGGAGTCAGGATGGGCTCCTGTATACAAGGCCACAATTGCTTGCAGGGTGTCAGTGGAAAAGGACTGGTTGTAGGGTTATCACAAGCCCAGAAAGGACAACACACAAAATGTGAGAGAAGCCCCTCATTAGTATTAAGTGACAAATTCACACCCCATGCCACCTTGCAGATGAAAGAGCAAAATCCAGGGATGCTCAAAGATGAGATAATTCCAAAGTCAGGGTCAATCACACAGTCAAGCCACCACGTGGCTGAGCAGACGTTTTGGCAGTGATATTGGAGATGTGGCTGACAAGTGCCAGGATCTCCAGGGTCCTTACCCCACAGTTCCATACACATGAGACTGAACCAGACTCTGCCCACTGGCACTTACCAAGCAGTCAGAAAATCCTGCTGTCAAGCTGCCAAGTGGTGCTGCCTGACTGTAGTTGTCACTGATGGTGCCAATGGCAAGGGAGGAGTGGATTTAGTCTCTCCCCATGGCAGCCACCTTCCTATACACCCCCCAGATTGCCCCAGTGTGACCTGTGCCAGCAGGATGCAGTCAGGAGCCCTGCACAGTTATATATAGGAGAGCTGGTGACAGTCTAAACTTAGATGACTTGTGACATTTAGTACAGCCACCACAGTGAAAAAAAGCGTTATTTCTGGACCAAATTTGACAAGAGTTTAAGGTTCCTGAGGCTCCTGGTCTCCCAGTTCCTGGTTCCCAGCAGCACTGTGCTCATACAAGGTTTGTTCTGGGGTCAGCTGGCAGTCATGGGGAAACCCACACAATGGGAGAAAAAACATCAAAGTGGCTGAAATCCCTCACTGCACAGTGTCTCCAGCAACTGCAATGCCACTGAAATTGGCTCATCCCCTCCTGCAACCCTGTGGTGAAGATAGCAGGGCCCTCATTTTGCCCCTCCTCACGACATCACTGTTAGGGCAAAGGAAAAAGGCTCAAGATGAAAATAGTAAATGCAACACACCCCCTTAACAAGGCGCACAGGAGTCTCCCTGAAGACTGCCTACTCCCTGGAGCCCAGATTTATGCGCGGGGGAAGGAAGATGGCTCTGCCCCACCACTCTGCCTAGGGTGCCTTGGGCACACCCGGCGAGGAGGGACAGATGAATGTGCTGCTCAGCAGCAGATGGCAGCACCAGCCTGTCACACGCTTTCCCCGTTGGGTGGCCGTGAAGGTGGTTGGGGGCACAGGGTGGTTGCTGGGCTCCCAAGCCTGCCATGGCTACCAGTCTCCTCTTCCCCTTTGCCAAGATGGACCTATTCCCTCCCTGCAAATCTGGAAAGTTTTCCACAACCACGCATTTATTAAAGCAGCCTTTTCCTCCCCTCTTTCCGCAAGAACAGAGCTGGGTCAGCACCCTCCTCACTGCCCACAGCAATGTACATAACCCCATGCACCATCCCTGAGACTTGCATGTATCCCAAGGATGGGATTCTCTTGTCATTTTGTCCGATGAGACTCCTATGTTTGGCATTTTTAACTTGCTGCAGGTCTCAAAGGCCCCTGAAGGCTGGGGCTCCCCTTTTATAAGCAAATGACAGGCAAGGCATAGAGAAGAAATTGATTAAATTGGGAGTGATCTTGTCCCTGAGGAAATGATACTGTACAAGGTGCAACAGAGGAGCATCTTTTGCCACAAAGATGTTGTGGCAGTTGGAGGTCCAAAAGGAGACCAGAGAAATCCACGGTGACTAAACCCCTCCATGGCAATGAAGCACACTGTGATCTGTCCCAGGAATTCCCTCTGGCACTACTGCCAGGGCCAGACAAGGCAGAGCCAGGGCACCTCCCTGGGCTGCCCTGCAGTAATTAAGGGGAGAGGAACGATCACACCAGCACAGTCGACCCTACAATAACATGAGAGGCACAGCTCATTACCTCTGCAATAACAAATATGAGTGGCACAGCCACATGGGCAAACCTAAAATAACAAACAAATGGGACAAGGCAGCAAGGATTAAGACAGAAAAACAGCACAAGATGTCCAGACCCCAGGACTCACAGTGCAATGGATGTTTGCAGCAGCTAAGCCTGCTCATAGTCAGTAGCTTCAGCCTCTGCAAATACCTTGCTCCTCTGCTTCCTGCAAGCTGCCAGGCATCCAGAGTGGACTGGGAGATGGGGACTAACACAGAGCCTTTTCAGCAAGGGAAGATGGGAGCCACAGGAGCCCAGTACTCTACAGAGGAACTCAAGGGATGGCATGCACTGAAAGCTGCCCAGCTTCCAGCCTAAGTCCAGTGTCTCCTACAGGGCTGAAAAAAACACCTGGAACTTGACTCCCTTCATCATCTTGGCACATGCAGGTCTCTGCTCAAGTGGTAGTACAACAAGGGATGGCTGCAGTGGGACTTCTCCATCTGCTGCTCAGCAATGGTGTCTACTTTGGGTCTGTATTTCCCAGTGAGAACCCATGGATACCTTGGAGGGATCCCTTTCCTCTACCCTCTAATGTTTTTAATAGCCTAATTTCCTTCAGCAAGCAAGGGTGATGAAGTCCCCGTTCATACACTCATCTATTTCCTAGTTTGATACTAATAAGCCAATTTTGACAAACTGAAGGGCAGAGGTCTCTGACACACAAACTCTTGACAAGCTCTGGGCAACTGGTGAGTTACCTTCCTGGTGCCAACGGGAGAGAGAAAGGCAGAGTCAGGGCACACATCACCTACACAGTCCCTAACTTCACCTCCTGGCTGGCTCATCCACACTAACCTGCAGCCACCCACTCCCTGCATCCAGAACCAGACACCCATGGCAGTATCTCCAGAGCTCCTGCCCCTGGATTCACCAGTCCATCTTCACCCACCAGCTCATTTTTTAACCTCTATTTGCCGCTCCAGATTGGTTCATGGCAGACAGCACTGGCACCAGTGCACCTCTGCTCCTGAGGAGACATAGCAGGACCAACGCCTTATTTCCCCGAATGAGTCCTAATAGCGCCTGTCTGGAACTCAGGAAGGAGGCTGGAATTCTTCCTCCCTTGCTGTTAGGATCTGGCCCGCTGCACAACCCCTTCCTGCCTACTCCCATCTGCCGTGCCAACCTAGTGATTGGGTTTCAGGCAGGTAGCTCTTTTCAGAGGCAGAACATGCTTCACCTCTGTATTTCAGCTATGGGCACAAGGCACAGGCAGGAAGGCCCTGTTCACTGTCTACCCAGCCAAGGCACAGTGGAAAGCAGGAGGTGGGTGGCTTTCACATCTCCATCCGTTCTCCTCCCTCCTCAGGAGAAGGTAACCTCTCAGCAAAGGTCCCAGGCTCAGAGGAACACAGGAGAATGAGTTTGCTGGTTAAGACAAAGTTGTGTGATTATCCTGGAGTGGAGACCTGGGCTGTAGACACCTCAAGGGGGATGTTGACCCCACAGCCAACGCAGCAGACTGAACTCAACTCAAAACTAATCCATAGCTTCATGTCTGGAGACCCAGGGAGAGAGGGAGATAGTCCTCTCACAAGTCAACCAGGACTTAATTGTTAATGTCCTAATTCTTGGAGGCTCTTATGAGCCCTGAGATATCCACAGCAGAGCATGCACTGTCCTCTGCCCTGGGACTAATGGCTTAGTGCTCTTTCCCTGCTCCCTAGCAGGAGCCTTTTCCAACCCTTTCACCCTGCCCCTTCAGAAGAGACACAGAGAAGCAAAATACCAGGCACCCTTTCTGCAGAGCTGCAAATTGCTCCTGCCCAGCTGCCTGCTGACCTGGACAGACGTCACCCAGGGCAGCCTGTGCACCTTCCTGCACCTGGCCCAGAATTCAGTCTGGGTGCTTCTGTGCTCCAGATGTTTTGGACACGTGTGAGGTCCCCACAGGGCGTGTGAGTGTGTTCGTATGTGGGCGCAGGGCGTGTGGGAACACCACCTCCCTGCTTGATGATGTTACAGAGAGGAGCAGGAAACTTGTTCCAAATGGCTAGAAGGCTTGAATTTTCAGAACACATTTTCAATGGTTTTTGGCAGGAAGGTAGGAAAAGTATCCACTGACCGCTGCTGCTAATGATCCATGTGTGTTAACATCCACAGCCCACTGCTAAGGGACTTGCTGTCCTGTGCGTACGCCCCAAAACAAGCCACATGCACCTAAGGACAAGCACAACCATAGCACAACCTTGCTAAACAGCCCTTTTGATTATTATCATTACCATTATTATTTACAGCACGAGCACTAGCATAATACACCACCTATGCAGCGAGGTGCACAAATAATTTTTTCATCAATACCCTTAGAGGTGTTGGAGAAAGAATTAATGAGGATCGCAATTAAACACCTAGCGTTGGAACGATAGCAACTGTCACTGAGACCTTGACAAGTTGCCAGTCCTTCCTTTGCCCCCAAACTCAGCTACTTCTGTTCAGAGGTGCAAGATGTTGTAAGATGGAAATGAAGGCTTACATTGCCCAGGGCTGAACCATCGCTGCTTACAGAACAGCAAACTTCAACTGAACAGTGCAGAGCAACACTGTGCAATGCCTCTGCTCTCCACCAGGGAAGGATTTAGCTCCAGGATGAATGGCCACTTCCCAGTATTCCAGTGAAGGGAATATCCTCAGCTGCAGGACTTCACTGAGTGACACCCCCCCAACCCTGGCCCTGCTTTTCCAAAAGGCTCCTTGTGATTTTGGGCCCTGGTGGCAGCAGTTTTTGGAGAACTCCGGCTTCTATCCCACTGCCACTTGCAACAATGTGGCATTTTCCAAACCCAGCTGGGTGATTTCTGACACCCTGACTTTCTTTTTGGAGGAGGAACAACACTGTGGGATCAGACACCTAGGCAGCCAATGCTGGCCATGCAGAAGGGAAAAAATTAAGGGTGAAGCTAGAGAAGAGAGGAAGGCATTTTTCTGCAGTTCCCATCGACTGGGACCCTGGAGCACTAATCAGAGCCAGATCCACTCACTCCCTCTGAGCTTCACCCATAACAAAAGCTCCCCAGCACAAGCAGCTGCAGACTCCTATCTATGGCAGCTCCATTATCTGTCCAGCCCTGAGCTGGCTTCTTAGGACTTCCTGCTGGACTTCACAGACACAGACAGAGGCAATGACTGCTGAGATCATTGTTTGTCTTCTTCCCTGTACCTGCTGAACGGACAAGATCCTCCCATTTGTCCTTCCTCCCCCATCCTTTATGGCACAAGCTCTTGCTGGACAACCCAAAGCAGCTTCCCTAAGCTCTTTGTGGCTAGGAGAGGAGGAATGTTGGTGGTGTTCCTGAAAATAGTTTTTGTACTTGCAAACCATGTTAGAAATATACCTAATTTTCTTCAGATTGGGTCTTATACAGGGATTCTGTGCTCAGGTCCCTGGCTGGTAAAAACTCCATTGCTCATTTCCCCAAGTTGCCCTCCTCACTTGTGCCCACACTCCAGAGAAGAGGGATGTGCCTGACCTATGCTCCTGGGATATGCAGTTCCTCCTCAGCCTGGACTTGCACGTGTGACCATGATGGGAAAATCAAAATCCCTCCCTCCTTTACAGCAGACAGGGACAGCCGCTGTGTTTGCATTCCCCAACTGCAGGCAGGGAAGGGATGCAGAGTGAGGAGGGTCATCTCATCTCTCACCCTTTGGGAGATGGATAGCACAGCTAAAGAAAAAAGCATTCCTGAGCTCCCTGGAGGCCACTGGGATCAGTCCAGACAGAACGGAGCTTTCACTGCCCTAACGAAGAACAGCTCATTTATGTTCCCATTGCAGACATAACCCCCAGTGTGGTGCTAAATGACCCTCAGCCCCTCATCACAGACCTACGGGGCCGGGCAGTGGAGCCGGCTCCGGCGCAATGCCCAGGGCTGGGGTCACTGCGCTGAACCACCACCCCGGTGAAGTCAGGCAGTGATCTCAGGCAGCCGCCCAGCCCAAGGCTGTCTGGCACCCACCAGCAGAGAAGCAGCCAGGGCCAGGGATGTAGGTTCTGGCCAGTCCCCTTGCTAGCCCAGGGCGTTGGCTGATGGAGAGCCAGCTGCAATGTGCCTTGGACTTTCGACGAACTTTTGTGCTTTTGCGGCAGGCCAGCGTGGCTGGTCTGATGGGGCCTGGCAAGAGAGAATGCCTGTGATGCCTGCACTGAAAGGAGACACCACACACTGAGAAAGATGGAAAAACATCAACCTTGCTTGGACTGCCACCCCACCTACCCTGTGTCCCAGCAATGCACAACAGGCATTTACAACAGATCTGTGTCAAATAACGCCCATCTGCTAACACAGAGGTGTTGAGGATTCGTTGGATGGCTCAACTCCATATCTAAGTCATTACAGAGATGCTGCACCCTCCAAACTGTGGCCAGCCTCATCATTTGGCTTGGGTGCTGATTTTAGGGTGGAACAACATATCTCTGGAGGCTCCAGTTTCTCCTCCCGTGACTCCAGTGGTCTCACTTAGAACTCCAAAGGTCTGAAATTAAGAAAGATAAATCTCATCACCTCTTCAGTATTGTCCCCTTGCAATTTGTGACACAGGTCTCGGGGGTGGCAGTGCCAAACTGTTTTACAGGCACAGGAGCAATGCTAAGAAAAACCAGACCCTCTTTCCATCACTGGCAATTAGGTACCTTAACAGCTGCTGAAGGCAGCAAATCACTTTTGTGATTTGCAGACTGTAGATGGAAGTCTTTAGCAGCCAAAGCATTGTGGAGCACCCACAAAAGCACCCACCGTGCCCCATCATGCCCAATCCTCTATCAAAGACCAAGATCAGAGTCCGTGGCCAAAAGCCACACAAACATTAGGACAAGAGCTCTAAGGTATCCCAGCACCTCAAATCCCTGTGACAGCATGGCAAAAATTGCTGGGACCTCATTCTCTTGTCCCACAGAGGCATCTTTGAAGAGAAGAGTAGGGATCAGTGAGACCAATCTCAGAGAGATGGAAAAGCAGCCAGACGACTGGAAGTATTCAACTCTAGTTTAAGACTTTATCTCCATTTTATTAAGCCAAGGTGCAGTAGGGATGCTTGAGAACAGCACAGGAATACCTGAAGACCCTTGGAAAGCAGGGAGGGATGGCAGAGGGATGTGCTATATTGTGGCCTTTTATTTTTAGTTATTGTTTGGGCTTTGCTGAACTAGCCTGGAAGACCTGCTCTTTCTCAGGAGATTTTTGTCTCCTCAGCAGAAACCTGCAGATGCAGATTCTGCTGCATCAGCCTGGGCTCACCGGCAGAGCGTGAATATCAGGTGCTTGGGGGGCCCCCAGGTTCACATAGGATTCATGGGAAAGGGAGATCATTGTCCTGATGACCTCAGTGTCCTCATAAAGAGCTGGATAGGGGAGAAATGCAGCTCACCATGTGGGAAGGGAGCTCTCAAGGGAACCAGCTCATGTTTTGGTCTGCTCTGGAAGCACAAAGCCTATCTGTAGGAACTGATCTCTGGGTCAACACCACTTCTCCGCAGTGCCAGCAAGTGCTGCGGAGGTGGGAGAGGTACAGCTGTGGGAACTTGAACTGTATGGAAGGATCTGTGTTGCTGCACGCCAAATGATACTTTCCTGAGCTGCCCTTCTTTGCTGCAGCCACAAAATAAAACTCCCTGGGAGCCACTCTCTAGAGCAATGAGAAAAGCAGGTTTAGAGATGGGAAGCTCCATAATGTAAGCTCCCTCCTTACATACTGCTAGCTGTTAGTTCAGCAGGCTCCAAGCATCTATGCTATGCTGGAAGAGACAAGCTTGGGTGTCAGATGGAGGGCTGGGCTTGTTCTGACCTGGTATGTACAAGCAAGGACTGCACCTCACTGTTGTCTTTGAGCTGTCTCCTTCCAGAGAGCTCCTAAATCTGGCTATGAACAGTTCTCCACAGAAGCTTAGAAGCTAGGAATGCATATGCAGGTGAAGGTCTGAGACTTTGGTGGACAGGCAGTGTGGCCAAAGACGTGAGGTGCCTAGCAACAACCATTTTGGTGCAAAAGGAACCCAGTATGTCTACCCAGTAAAAGAGTTGGGAAACTTTCCAGAGCTTCTCCCTCTGGTAAAATGATGAGCAAACATCCATCCAATACAATTACATGATGCTGACATGAGCCATCTTGAAAAACTGCAGGCACTCTGTTTCTAGATAGCTGCTTGTATCAGCCTGACATTTCCTGAACAAGGTTATCTTCCAAGGAACTGAACAGACAAGTGGAGAAGAAAGAAGTATTTCAGGGTTAGATTTACATCAAGAAGTTCCTGTTGCTGATGCACTGATGATAGAAAGATAAAATGTATTTCCTTCATATTATGTGAACACTACACACATTCCCCATTCCATATGCTAAAGCTGCAGAAGAAGCTGGGAGCTGAATTGATGACCCAGACACATCTAAATGAATCATCTTTCAATATTACAGTGATGAAAACATAATTTTCTTTCCTGTAAAGTAGTCAGTCTTTCTTGCATCTTTTCTGTCAAAGCCGCCCTAGTGGCGGATTCCATCAGTTGTAATAAAGACAGCAAAAACCCGCTGGGAAGTCAAGGAACTGAGAGCAAAGAAGAGCACAGGAGGACTCAAGGAAGAAGGCTGCATGGCAGTCTCTGCCTAACTGACAATAAAAGGGAGGAAAATCTAAAGCAGCTCCCAACAAGCATAATTTAATTTTTGTCAGAATTTCTCCCTGGGGTTTATCCGTGACAAAATGAGAAGAAAACCCTTCCTAGAAAACAAACATACTTTCCGGTCTTATGAATGAAAATAAAGGGGTGTGATGGGTTGGAAAAGAAGCCTAGTAGAAACCATTAACTCTCAGTATTGTGTGAGAAATAAGAGTGACAAGGAGGACCTTTTCAGATGGAGGTAGCTCAGTAGCAGACAGGAAACATCTCTGCGAGGAAGAGCAGGTAAATTTGCCCCCTTGGACTTTGTGGGGTGGGTTTCCAAAACTCAGTTGAATGTAGGCGGCAATGTACATGAGATGTCAAGAAACCTGGACTTGAAAGCAAGATGTTTGCCAGGATGCTGATACTCTTTTGGTCACTGAAATACATATGTGATCACAGTAGAGCCACAGTAGAGCCAGATGCTAAAAAGACCTTAGAAAGAGAGACGTAAGAAGGAAAGGTGTTGCTGGCAGCCATCAAAAACTTAGATGTCACCGTGGATATTGTAGCATTTTACCCTGAGAATAATGTGCAATTAAGAGGAAACATCCGCATTAAAGGAGATTACCTAGACAAGAGGATGTTCTACCAGAGATGCAACCACTGTAACTGGCAGTAAACTCCCTGGCTTGCTTATGGATCAAAGTGGCTTTCAACTTTTGGACAGAATTTTAAATCTGATGTAGTTTTATGCTGAGCAGAAGCTTTTATAACTGGCCTACTAGAACTGAATCTGGAAGAGGCTGCTTTCACTGGAGGCTGGTTGTCTCCATCACAAGATCCATCCTGACTTAAGCTATTGAGAGTCTCTGTCTGCCAGTAACTGGAAGAGTCAAGAAAACCAAACTCTTTGGAAGCCCAAAGAGAGGTGAAGGCACATCAGGTGGAGTCTGGAGATGCACCTGTGTCAGGTGCTGAATGAGAACTAGTCCAACACCACAAGTAATTCAGGCATGCAGCTGTGATTGCAACCTCCAGCCTGGCCTGGATTAATTTCTAGGCCTTCAGACTCACTTTCACAGTCCTGTCTTAAACCAGATAAAAAAGATATGTGAGATCATCTACTGCTCAACTCTGTGTCAGCACCTGATGACACACTGTCACATGTACTGTCAGATCTGACTTTTATGAGCTCTGAGTGATGAGATTCCCACCTCTGCCCTCAGGACTCTCTTCTCATTTCTTAATGGTTAATGGTTCCTTCTTTCAGGAAGCCTTCATATGGCCTAGTCATTATTTAATCTCCCAGCCTACCCAAGCAGTACCACAAAAAAGTATCAAAATTTTGGGGTTCACACTGACAATACTGCAAGCAGAAACTTGTCCAAGCTTGATCCTAACGGGAGACTCTTGCTTTTCCTACCCATTTACCTCCCTGCACTGTACCACTGACAAATTCCTTTTGGTCCAACATGAAGCAAAGATGTTTTCCAATGTTAAAAAATTATCACAGGTCCCTTGATGGAGCAAAGGGTACAGACCTCCTTTCTGGGGCATGAAATTCCAAGAAAGCTAGATGATCATCCTTTGCCATAGGTCTAGAGCCTTTCTGGATTGACAAAGTCCCGGTTGCACTTTGTTGCTTTCCTGTAGCCTCAAGCTGCTTTTGCTGTTACAAAACTGAGTAACTACACACTGAAATGGTTATGAAATGATGTGGCCAAATCTCATTTCTGCCATTTCTTCGGGAAAGCACTTTCTTCACAAGTGAAAGCAAAGTGAGTGTTATGTCATTTTGTGTTTAGATGTTATTAAGATGTATTAAGACACACATGTGGCTGTGGCAGCACTGTAATTGACTGCTGAACATGCAGTCCCTCCCTAACAAAACTCTTTTTTTGTCTTTTCCAGTACCTCCTTTAAATTAAAAAGTAAAAGCCAGGTTCCATAAGTCGTTCACTGGCTTATTCATTATTAGCCCAAAGCATAACACCTGATTTCTTAAGCATGAATAATAGGTGTATCTGTTGATTTGCCTTCCAAGGGTGAATCCTATCTGAATTCAGAAAAATAAAATTAGTTCTTCCATTTTTCTAAAAAATGTATTGTGACTAGTGGCCAACTTTGCCCCCAGAGTTACCTTTAAGATACATTCCCTCTCTGTTTAGCTAGGGAATCATTTCCTTAAGTATCTGCCAAGATTACCTTCTTGCCCTTAAACAGCAACCAGATCAGTTATCTCCATCAACATACCTCCATCAGTGAGCCAGCTGTGTCCAACCAACAAGCAAACAAACCAAACTGCAATAACAGCCCTCGAGGCAGGCAGCTGCTAAGGGTTTCCCAATCCTGCTGAAGCCAACCACGTCTTCAGCTTTGGCCTCAGTCCTGTGAGGACTGAGGTAGCTGGCTCCCATGAAGGGGATTAGGTGCCTGAAAGCCCGTGATGCTCTGGGCCTAGAGAAAAGGTGCTCAGAATCTTGCAGGATCAGGTCCTGCCACACCAATAGGGAAAGATGTGCCAATTTACTCAGAGGGTGGTACTGACACTCCATTTCTATATTTTGTGTGCAAGAGGCAATACCAAGAAGGTGGAGGCATGGGGAAAATTTATGGGAACAAAAGGAGTCTGGAGAATGAGGGCAATAGCGAGAGCAAAGGTTTGTGCAAACACAGGCAAGAAATGCCCACTGACTGCACAGGCATAAATTAAGAGTGCCTCCTCAAGGTTCAGCCTGTTGTCCAGAGTCTCTCTGCAGCCAGGGAAGCTTGGACCTTCCTGCAAGCACAGCTGATGGTTACAAGACATGGACTGATGGGCAGGCAGTTAGCGCACACATCCTGGAGACATCACAAACAGACAGAATATCCACCAAAGCATGCTGGGAGGTGGCTTAAGTGCAAATTTTCCCATATCAAACCACCAAGAATCCCAAAGTTCTGCAAATACATTATGCTGGCTTCTGCTAGAGTTAACTGAGAGCCGTGAATTGACATAAACACCAAGGGGCTCCCTCAGATCCCTAGCATCAAAGAGCCACCTCAAAAGCAACATCTTGCTGAGAGTTGCCTTGGCTACATATCTGAAGGAGTAGAGTGTCTTGTGGGTGCTGAACGGTGAGAGGATGGGAACTTTCACTCCATCACCGGATACAACATGATCCAAAGGTATCAAGCATGACTCCTGCCTAGTGATCCCAAATGGGCAGTCCCAGGGACCAGAAGCACTGGCACAGCTGCTACCCCGCTGTGTGACCCGCAGGCAGCCCTGCACATTGGCCTGCGAAGATGCAGTATGGAAGATCTCTAAATAATCTTGTGGGGTCCAGGTCTTAGAGGATCACAGCACATGGGCCAGGGTTCTCTCTCTTCCCCGTGCTTTTGGCTACACCTGTCCTGAGGATTTATCTTTTCTCCTGTAAAACAAAATGACCTTACAAATGACAAGGTGGTTACACTGGTTGGCAGTGAGTTCATCCAGACCAAACTCTTTGGATCATCTTTGACCTCTGCATGCACCATTTTTTCAAGTCTTGCTTCTTCTTTCTCATGCTCAGTTCTGGAGGTTGTTTCTTCAGCCCTCAGCCTAACACTTTTCAGCAAATTTGCCACCTTTTCCCAGTTCAATTCTTCTTCCCCACTTTTCCAAAGGCCAGTTGTTGCTGCCTAGACAAAGAGAAGTTTGTAGGGTCCCAGGACACTAAGTGCCCCAGGTGCCATCTCCAGTACCAATGCTACCAGACACCACTGCCCTCCATGTGTGTGGAAGAAGGATCAGCTGCCCTCTCCACACCTTTACTGGGCTACGTCTTAGGAGTATTTAACTAATGCAGACTTAATCCACCCAGAAAATACAACCCACTTCTAAACACAGAAGGTGAGTTTGGATCCACACAGCTGGCTGGGAGGAGTATCTTGTGTCTTTCTCCTTCCTTGCCTCCCCTTGTTCAGTATGCTCACCTGCTGTGCCTCATTTCTCAGCCCTCAGTGGGAGGATGGGGTAGGCTGGTCTGTGTGCCAATATCTGATCTTGGCAGCAGAATACTGATGTGCCAGTTGTAAGCACCACTGCACCTAAGCAAGGTTTGTGTGTGAGATGCCTGGAAAACATTCTTCCCCCAGAGACAAAAATGCTCCATGTGTGTGTTTGCACACATGGAATCTTTGTGCCGGCGTGCGTGGGCATGTGAACATGGGTACCCGTGTACGCATGCTCACATGCATTATCTTTCTTGTGCATGTTAATCCTGCTGCACTGCAGCCCACATTGAGGGACAGGTGTGTTCCAGCCAAATTCTGCTTTTATTTATGTCCGATCTTGAATTTGCATTACTAAGTGCTTGGTAAAATCATGGGCAGGACTTGCTGCACTGTGGGCCCTTTTATCTCCTGTGTGACTTAGTGCAGGTGAAATAAGCTGCAACTGTTCTTAGCGACTTGCCCCACTGAGTAGAGGAGGATGAGCCCTGGAGGGGCTGAGGTTCCCATCCCCCTTCTCAGACTGCTCCCAGGCTTTTTCAGTTTGAGTGAAGAGAGATGGGAACTGCCACTGCTGTAACAGCTCCTGCAGCTGCTCTTACATCTGTGACGCCATTTGATTCAGCGTGGGTAAAACTTCCAGCAGACGTTAGGAGGAAGCAGAGCACCATGCTCCTTGCGAGCCAGCGCCTGCTCGCTGCATCTCCTCCTCTCCTTCCTCCACAGATGCCCTGAGACATGAGTGCCAAACTACATGGCCAAAGGAAACTAGGGGCTATCCCAAAGCTGGCACAACATACCCACGCTCTTATACCCTTCTGTTCCCAGCCTGATGGGACACTTCACCTAGCAATTATGCCAACACTTTCCGCCACACACAACCGTGCCCACGCTACTGACACACCAAAGCCATGACAGTCATCTGTGCACAGGATGCTGGCACTTAAAGATTGATGTGAGAAGGCACACAGCATCTCTTTGGTTTGTGGAAGCTCCCATTTAAGGCCAGCCCCTGTTCCCTGCTGTGGTGGCGCAGGCTCTGGAGGGGCTCCCTTTGTTCACCTGGAGTGGGTCCAGGGCTGACAGCGTGGCATGGCAGCTCAGGGCTAGCTCTATCGCTCATGCATGCACGCACGCATGCACAGAGCCTCGTCTTTTCTCCGGTGAACTCTGCTGGCACCCGGCAGGAATTTCATTTGTATCAACTACTTAATATTCTTGCTCCTTCCTTTTAGAAACCAGGGTGCCGAAAAATATTTCCAGCCAAGGCCCCTCCTTTCCTGTTTGAACCACCCCATCCCTCCCTCCCCCATATGCACACACCGCAGAAACCTGGCTCTCTTACTGGCACCTGATGGATTTCACTTTTTTTTTCTTTTGTTTTCTTTTCTTTTTTTTTTTTCCTTTTTCTTTTTAATATATTATTAGTGTTGTTAAAACTTTAGATCAAAAGAAAAATGGAGATTTTCCCAGTTTGGATCTGAAGCTTTGCAGGCCTGTTGCTACTAGCTCACACCTTGACAGCTCAGAAGCTGCTTCACACAAAGGACCTGCTGCTCAGCACCAGCCAGATCCCTCCCAGAGCAACACATGTTTGCATACTGGCATGTCCCAAGTGCCCTGCTCCCATGATCCCTGCCCTAACCCTCACCCTTGCCCTGGACCTTGGCATGGGGCTGCCCACTTGCCCCACCACATCCCCATTGCTTATCCCCACAGCCCTGAACAGGGAGCAGAAGAGACAGGAAAGAGAAACAGGGTGGGGAGGAATGTCGGGGAAGGATAAAGGACTGCACCAAACATGAGCTGCAGGAAACTTGGGCTCGGCAGCGCTCCTCCTCCGCCCAGTTCCAGCTGACGCAGCAAAGACAATTTTCTTAGGGCTAATTCTGCATACCCCCACCCTCCCCCCTTTCCCCTCCTGGTTATCGTTGGCTCAAGGTTTCGTAAGGAAACTTGCCAAGTCTTGCTCGCTTTCTAGAAAGAGAGCAGGAATGCGAGAGGAGAAGGAAATATTTGACAACCTTTGTTTTTCCATGAGCCTTTTTAGGGCAGCAGGCTCCAATCTGTGCCCTCCGATCCCCAGAGCTCGGCCTGATCTTGCTGTCTCAGCAGGAGGAAGTCTGGCAGGAGCATGGGGGTGAAAAATGGAAAGACATGGTGTATATCAAAGGAAACCTAAACAAAACAGAGAAAACCCAGAATCCTGCAGCCTGTGCCATAAATGAAGCTCATTCAAGTTTTTTTTACCAGGAACAGTCAATTACAGCTGTAATGCTTGGCTTTTGGTAAAAGACGATGTCTGACTGTTGCTCCAGAAAGGACTTCAGGGACCATCCTGTCAGTACCTGCACATCCATCTACTTAAAATGAGCCTCACCAAAGCCCTATAATCCCACACTTGCTTTTATTTCTGATCTCTCAGCAGATCAGGAGGACACTCTGCCCAGCACCTCCAGCATTTTTCAGTACTGCTGTGCTCAGCCTACAGATGAGGAAACTGAGGCATGGTACCTGGGAGCACCTTGTTCCTAAGCAAGATATCTGGTCTACAGACAGCCAAGCTCAGCCTCCCAGCCTCAGGATCTTGCAATACTCCTTGTTGCATCTCCACCTCAACTATAAGGAGGAAAGCATCTGTGATTTTACACTTGGCCAGCACACAAGCAGAATAGACAGAAATGCAGTTTGATCTAGTCCCCAACACTGTCACATAGTTTATTTTGCACACTGCTGATCCTTCCTCAGCTCAGGGCCAATTTTGGTCATTGATAGATGGAAGGGCCAGGCCAGCTTTCCCGGCACACGGTACTTGCACTGCCGTCCAAACTGGCAGAGGCCAGAGAGTTCAAGTCAAACTTCATGTCTTTCCTTGTCCTGTTGCTTAGAAACATGCCTATGAAAATATACTTTGTTCTCACATGCTACCAGTCAAATGCCAAGAGAGTTTTTTCCCCTTTCCCATCCTCAGGAATTTCTGATTTATTTTTTATTTCTTTTTTGCAGTCACACAAATCTCAAGAGGAGCCCACCAGTCTCCGGCAGCTTCTTGAAGCAGCCTACAGATCTGATCCAGGCTTGTCTCCTGCCTGTGAACAAACCCAACAAAAAGAGCCCCCTGCGGCACTCGAGGAGTCCAAACTGGAACTGCAAGTAGAGCCAAAGGGATGGCTTTGCAAAAAACCTGTAACCTCTTTCCTATCTCTCTCCTTCACTCAATGGGTGCTCTCCATCTGAAGAAAACCAAAAGCAGGAAGACTGGCCAGTTTTAATCTAAAGCACCTGCTAAAGGACCAGTTTCATTGGAATGAGGGAGGCAGGTGGAGCAAAACAAGATTTGTGCTAAGAGCCAACCACCAAAGCTTTTTTGGTCTTCACAGGGCACCCTTGCCATGGGCGTGAGGACTGGTCCCGCTCTCCCAGCTGCTGCTGGGTTTCAGCTGCAATGCTTTGCCTTTATGACCACACTGCCTGCCCCTGGCCATGTACACACACTCAGGGTAAATAAACACCAGAGGTGACACTCTCTGGGATATTTCTCAAAGCTCCAGTAACCAGTGGGTTACTGCCTGGCTTCCAGGACTCCATGTCAGGAAGGCTGGCTCCCAGATCCACCTTCCGCTCCCTGTGCAGGTACCCTCACAACCCTCACTCCTTCCAGCTCCCCTGCAGAAATTCAAGCCCAGTTTTGTTGTTCCTGGCTGATTTTAAGGGAGTTTGGCCATTTGTTGTCATTTGAGGGAGCGGGGAAGTTACACACACGGAATGTAATTTTGTTCTGAAGGATGGAGTATAGCAACACAACCACTGTCTACACACAGAAAGATCTGTCAGGTGGTAGAAGCCTGTGCAGAAGCCTGCTAACAAGTGAAAATTACTTTTTCAAGGACCAGAACAAAGTTGGGGTCTTGTTTCTGGCTCCTTTTTTTTTTGCCAAGGGGTTCCCCAGTCCCCTCAATGTGCAGACACCCCCTGCCTCCCCTCCATGCCATGACAGAAATACAAATGTAGTTGTAGGAATATATGGAAAGTGTCTGTGCACAAGCTGCAGGATCCAGAGATGGGTGTTAAATGAGTGCCAAACTGAAGGAGTGCTTTCTCTCATGCTTTTGTCATGTGCAAGGTGCAAACATTTCAGAAGCTTGGCTTTGCACTAGTGTTACCATGCCAGCCTTCATGCTTGCTTTTAACCTCTTCTTTCTGATTATTAGCAACACCATAATTTTTTTCCATCTGCAGACTCCCCATCCCTAATGCACCTGCTCTCTTCACCTCCCTGCACTAAAACTCAACAAAGATGTCTAGCAGCAGGCAGCCAGAAGGAAAAGGCTGCAATGACTGCAAGGAGAAAGCAGAAGGCTGAGAAACAAACCTGTGGGTGGCTGAGGACTTTGGGGATGGGGCAGACAGCTGCAAGACAGTGTCCTGCCCTGCCCTCTAACTCAAGCTTCAGAGACCAGCTCAGAACCTACAGCAAGGTGGAGGATGTGGTGAGAGAAAGGAGTCAGGGGGAGGGTGAAGACAGGCATGTGGAAAAGATGTAACGGATTCAACTGGGGAAGGACTGGGATGCAGCTGTGACTAAGAGGTTGCATCTGTGAAATGGGAAAAGCTTTCCTTTGGGGGTGAGACAACCCAGAGGTGACGATGGAGGATAAGGGAGGTTGTGAGATGATGCAATACGAGGTTCAACCAGGGCACGGAGGGAAAGAAGGCTGGGAAAAGCAGTGGGGGGCATGGAAGAACAGATAGGAGGATGGTAGAGAGTACATGCAAAGATGGAAAAGCAGCTGGGAGTGTGTGTGTGGAGAAGCAGCTGAAAAGACAAAAAAGCAACCGGGAGGTGGAAGAGCAGTTGGAATGATGGAAAAGTATCTGGGAGAGTGGAAAAGCAATAACGGGAAGTGGTGGTGGTGGAGAAACAGCCAGAAAAGATGGAAAAGCAACGGAGGGCTTGGAAAAGCTGCTGGGGGGAGGGGGAGGAGAAGAAATGGGGAAATAGCTGGAAAAACGGAAGAGCAGCTGGGGTGTGCTCATGTGTGAGGAAAATCGGGCAAAAAGATGTAGAATTAGCCAGAAAGAAAAGCAGCTGCTGGTGGTGGAGGGGAACAGAAGAATGGAAGCGCAGACGGGAAGGCAGAAAAGCACACGGCGGGGGAGGGGGCGATGTAAGAGCAGCTGGGGAGGGTGGGGATGGAAAAGCGGCCGGAAAGATGGAAAAGTAGCCGTGAAGGCAGAAAAGCAAAAGCGGGGGCATGGAAGAGCACCTGGGAAGGTGGAAAAGCCGCCGGAAGGATGGGTGAGCAGCCGGAGGTGGGGGGAGGCAGGGAAGAGTAGCGAGCGGGAGGGAGTAAAAAAACGAGCGGAAAGATGGAAAGGGAGCTGGAAAGGCGGAAGAGCAAGCGGAGTGGCATGGAAGAGCACCCGGAAAGAGAGAAAGTGCAGGCGGGAGATGGTGGTGGAGTGGAAAAAAGCAGGCGGAAAGAAGGAAAAAGAGCCGGCAAGGCGGAAAAGCATCTGTGAATATGAGGCTGGAAGCAGCAGGGGGTCACTCACCGGCCTTCGCTTGCTCGCGGTAGCTCTTCTCGCTGAGGCAGACGGCGGTGCCGTGGAGCAGGGCGTGCAGCGGCTTTTCCTCGCCCTGGCGCGGGAGGCAGCGCAGCCCGCGGGCGCAGCGCTCGGTATAGACGCCGCAGGGCTGCCCGGCGGGCAGGGCGCAGGTCAGGCAGCAGCCACAGCCCGGCTCCTTCACCAGCTCGCAGCCCAGCGGCGGCGGCGGGCAGAGCGACAGCGCTTTGCCGTCGCAGGGCTCGCACTGCACGAAGGAGCCGAGGCACCGCGACAGCCCCGGGCAGGCGCCCAGCAGCACCAGCAGCCGCAGCAGCATCGCAGCGGGGATGCTGCGGGACGAGGCGCGGGGGCCTGCCGGGAGCGGGGGGCACTTGCTTCCCGCTTGCCCCTTCGGGGGCCGAAAAAGAATTAAAATTTAAAAAATCAAAAAGGAAAAGAGGCGGAAAGCGCAGCCCCAACTTGCAGGCGCCCCACTCCGGGGTTTATTCTTGGGGTGCGAGACCCTCCTGCTTTGCTTTTGGCCTTAGGAGAGGGGGACGCGTCTAGGTTTGCTTTTTGTCTTTCGGGTTGGTTTAGTTTTTTTTCCCTTTTTCTCCTTCTTTCAGCTGTTTTTCTCCTCGAAACGGGGAATCCGCACCGCGATCGGCAGGAGCGAAAAAAAAAAAGGGGGGTGGGTGGGTGGTGGGGGTTGAGGGAGGGAAGAAGGGGGGAAAGGGAGAAAAGCCTGCAGGGACTGCACAGCCTACAGGTTGCAAGGGGAGGGTGGAAGAGCAGGGGGGGGGTCGGGGAGGTGGGACGGCGATTTCACACTCACGCACACACACGCTCTTCCCAAAGGACTAGGAGGCAGGTTAGGAAGGGAGCAAAGTTCCTTGAAAACCAGTCTCCTGCTATTAATGCATCAAAGCAATCAAAGAGGGGGTAAATAAAAATCATCAACAAAAAAACCCACAGGAGAAGGAAGAGGGGATGCAAAGCTCCTCTTCCCTTTTTCTTCTGCAGGAGGAGAGAAAAAGTCTCTCCCGACGCAGCGAGCTGCTGGGAAGCTTGGTATGAAGCAAAGTTGTGTTTCGATCGGCTCTGTTCAACCCTCCCGCTTTCCTCTTCCAAGATTTGCAAAGGCAAAGAAAAAAAAAAAAAGGAAAAAAAAAAGGGAAAAAAAGTTTTCTGCAAAGTTTGAGTGTTTTGTTGCAAAGTCTGTAGAGGAGCGGTAAAAAACGGGGAAAGGGGTAAAAAAAAAATAAAGAAAAGAGAGGGAAAAAAAATCCACTTTGTAGATCTCCCAACACTTTTCCCCTGGAGAAGTTTCTAAAGAGACTGAATACTGCAGAACAGGCTGTCTTTTAAATAGACTGCCTCTGGCTGCCTGCCAGCCCCTAGCTGCAATTTGAGATCCCAATGACACCTCAGCTTGACTAGGTGCCAGCAGCGAGGGCCCTATCAGTGCACACTCGAGCTGGTGGGGGTGGGGTGCACAGCTTCTGACTTCTGGGCTTCAAACCCCGGGCAGTGATCAAGGATAATATTATGAGGAGAGACAAGGGGAGGAGGAGGGAGGAGGGAAAGCCGAGGATGGGGGGAAGGGGGACAGTTCATATCTTTATGGTTTAAGGAGGGAAAAAAAAAAAAAAGTGGTTGCAGTGGGGTTGCACGTCAGCCTGGGCTGCAGGGAGTCTGGGAGGGAGAGGTCAGAGCTGGGGAGGAAAGGGGAGTGGGCTGAATTAGCGGGGCCTGATCCTGCACGCTGTACCCTGTGCGGGGGTGGGGCTGGGGGCGGAGGCGGCAAGGACCCCCATCCGCTGCCTGGGTAGCTGGTGGACTGGTGACCCTCGGAAGGGGAAGCTGGTGCACACCTCCCCATCAGCTCCAAAGGTGAGCGCAGGAGGGAGATGGTTGGATGGGAGCCAGGGAGCTACTCAGCCGCCCTAGTCCGGCAAGGAGCCTTTGTGTGTGCAGAGTGCTCAGCTCTCCCCTCCTGCCACTCTGCCCCTGGCCGAGGTGTAAAAACGTAGGGAGGCTTTGCCCAGTCGCAGGGTGTACCCCGACACCCCCAAACTGCAAGGGTTAACGCAGCCGGACAGGGAGCAGGAGGGAGGGCTGGGCTGCTTGTAAGAACTGTGTTAGATTCCTCTTTGGAAAAGTTTGCTGCTGCTTAGGGCATGCCAGAAAGCAAGGGGAATTTTGCCATGTGAAGTCCACTTTGCACGTTTTAGCGCATTCTTCTTCTGCCTCTTGCCCTGCACAGAGTGGGGAGGAAGATGAAAAAAATCTAAAAGCCTGAAAACCAAAAGTGCTTTGCAATGCTCATCCTCTGCCCTGGACAGCTTGGGCTTCGTTGTCTTTTGTTCCACCGCTGCATTCCTAAGGGTTACAGCTCCCTGGGCCGAGGTCCTTTGCACTTGCCTCCCTTAGTGCTCTTTCATTGCTAGGAGAGGGGAAGCTGGAAGCGTGGGGAAGGGAATCTCCAAAATTGCAGCGTGCAGCCCCATGGCCCGCCCAGGCAGCTGTGCCCCGGGATGTTACACCTGGAGCAGCAGGATGAGCTGAAACCGGCCGAGAGGAATGGCTGTGCGAAGGGGTGGGGGTTCTTTCAGAGACTCAAGCACATGGTTACCTACCAGGGAAGTGGGAAATTAAAAGGGATCAGCCAGTTCTGGGTAAGGTTTATGTGTGATTCAAGTCAATCCCCCTTCCACATATGTGCACACTCCTCCAAAGCCTCATATTATCCAGTTTTCTATTCAGATCAGTCATCTGTGCAGCTGCATTGCATGGATTTTGCCACTAGAATGCACTCTTATCTATGGTAAGAGGAGAGATTGCTTAAAAGCATTAACTCCTTCTTCTCCAAAATTTCCACTCATGAGGGCTTTTTTTGCACATCTCAGGTGTTCCTTGTTTTCCTGCTTTCCTACCCCATGTGGACTCCAGTGAAGATTAGCTCACTCCGCTTCTTCCTCCTTGCCCTTCAAAAAAAGAAGCCACATTTCTAAGCTTTTTCTCTTTTTCTTTTTCCTTTCCCTCTTTTTCTTTCTTTCTTTCCCCTTTTCCCTTCCTTTTTTCTTATTATTGTTATTTTCCTTTTCCCTTTTCTTTTCTTTTTTCTTTTTCTTTATTTTATTTTTCTATTTTAATTTCCGTTTTTTTTTGTCTTTTTCCTTTTTCTTTTTTTCTTTTTCCTTTATTTTCTTTCTACTAAGAGGTTTTCCAGAGGCTTTATTTAATATTGCCTGAATCTTTGCTTAGCTCACAGTTAACTACCAAAAAAACCCCAAACCCACAAGAAACCAAAAAGCCAAATCACCCTTAAGGTAAGAAAAGCAGCCCTCTAGGATTTTATCTAGAAGTGTTCTAAAATGGCTTCTCCAGTTGACACTAAGGACTCTTACAGTATATCAGTTGCATCCCACTGCTGGTTTTTATGAGAATCTGAATGGGTGCTTTGCAGAAAATACAAGCAGGCAGTGAGTGAGCACTGTTCACCTGGAGATCTGGAAGCACTTTGTGAGAGGGCTTAGGGCAAGAGAGAATTTGCTTTCTTCATTCTCTCCTTCACGTCTTAAAAACCCCTGTATGTTAATACCTGGTACAGAGACAGAGTATCTAGAGGGGTGGAGGAGAGGTTTCACTCCTACTCCAACCTGTGAGAAACAAAATGGTGAGGCATGTAGAGAACTGCCTCCATCAAGCCCAGCTGCAAGCCCTGGCATAGGAGGCTTGGGCACGTCTGGATTGCTGCAGGGCAGAGATCCTGTGAGGGATCCCTGGGGAAGCTGCACTAATTTAGGGCTATCCAGGAAATTTCTCCTGGACTTTCAGAGCAGGCCAAAATCCAGGTGGTGTGTAGCTGTCTTGCATTTCACTCTTGTGCTATGCTGTGAGGACATTCATCCCTGAAAGCATGCCTGAAAATTCAGTCATGTCCTCTACCAGAAGATAACAAGATTTTAGCTTTAAAGTGTGTCCTGATGACAGATTCTCCTCTACATTGTGAAAGTGGTCTGAGCCCTGATGATCACCTGAACCACTGAGCCTGGAAACTGGCATGGAATTGCCACTGTCCACCTGCTGTGTGCTGTCCACACTCCTCACAAGTGCTGCCTTTTTTGGCATCTTTTGCTGATACCAAGAAACCTTCCACTGCTCTGGGAAAGTAAGACTGCAGAAGGGCACTGTGCAGCATACAACTGCAGGAGAACCTTCAACTAACAAAGATCACATTTCTCTTGGCTTGCATTCTTCCAATGGAGACCACAATCATGCTTTATGTTTTCTTATTTTGGGGGAGTGAGCAGAGAGCACTTGGAGGAAACCAAGGTTTTCTAATATACTTCATTGCTATAGGCTCCATGTGCTACATATGGCTCTGCTGCAAGCAGAGGAATAATTATTTGGACAGCATTTACTGTTCTTTGCATCTCAGATACGTCACACATTAAGATAACTCTCTGCAATGTGCAAAAGCACTGACTTTCCTGGGTATGATAATGAGGATGGGACATATGCTTTAACCAGTTTGGGCTAATCTGTGCGTTTTGCCACTTAGAACATCAAACAAGTTCAGGCAATCTAGAAATATTAAGAGCTGAATCACAGATACAAGAGTGAGATTTTCTTCTTCTCCCTCCAAAACCACTGTCCAGTTTGTGTAGATATGTACCTCATTAGCACAATAATGCTTATGCAGGAGAATGTGTAATTTAAATATTTTTATTTTTTGGCCACATGCCAGTATTAAAAAACACCAACAGGTTGCAAATTCAGGTGCCTGAAGCATTGTTATGAACAAAGCACCAGTATTTCATCCTTGGAGGGAAGAATGTCAAGTGACAAACGTGGATGATGGGGCAAGTCTGATACAGAAGGAAAGATGAGCAACAGTAGATGCAGGTATCAAGACAATATTTCACTTTGTGTGGAGACTGGGTTGAATGTCAGAAGTAAACCAAAATGCACTCTCTTCCCAAGATATTTGTCCTCCCTTTGGACAATGCCTTCTTCCTTGTGGTCATAATGCCAGCAAGTGTTCACAGCTTCATGCTGGCAGCCCCTTTCCAGTAGGTGTGGGAAGCTTGTGGGTGTAGTAGAGCTAGTGAGGGCTAGGTGGCATACTGGATACATTGGAGAGTCACCTCCAAGGACTTCCTTCCACATCCAGAAAGGGCTAGCCTGAATGAAATTATCTCTTTGCAAGCAAATTTGTGTGTCATTAAAAAACCAAAGCAACTGATGCTTCCACTGAAGACAGCATCAATATTTTGTTTTCTAACATGCCTCATGGGGGTATCAATTTTAAACTGCACGTAGAAATGGAGTCTCCCCTCACCAGATCAGTGCCTGGGTGTTCTGCAGTCCTGTGTTGGCTCTGTTTCATATTATCAAGGCTTGCCTGCCTACATTTGCAGCAGTGACTGGAGACTGGGGTCCCTTCATCTCCCTATGGCCCACCCAAATCAGCTTGCAAGATGGGGGCATTCAATAAGTGAAGGACATCAAATCGTGAGCATTAGGAGGTCCTTGGAGTCTTTCACAAGGATTGAAGCATAATGGCTATACTGGATGTTTAAATGGTAAGAGGCAGAAATAGCCCAGGGGACAAATTCCTCTTGCCTGAGCACAGACAAAATTATTATATTTTTCTGCTAATGGGGAAAAGACAAATACTTCATCATGAGCAGGCAGCAGAGGCTCCTCTTTGCACCTTCCTGGATGAAGTGGAAAGCAGAGGTCACTGAATTGCTAGTGGCCCTCCAAGGACCTGAGACTGGTCCCCAAGTGTAGGGCAAGCAACTCAGTGTGTCTCCCAGATCATGTATGTGTGGTGATTGAGCAATAAGTGGATGATGCAATGCTTCTACTCCCCTGACCATGTGTGTCATGGGCCTGTGTGTGGCGACATGCTTCCCTAGGGTATCAGGAAAATGCAGTCTGGCTCTGGGGAGGAGGCTGGCCCTCTTCCAGAGATGCTGGATGATTGCTTTCAAAAGCAGCTTCGTTTTCCACTATCTGCACAACAGGGCTGATGAGTTTTCTGTATCTTGTAGGGAACTGGGTGAATTTAAGGGACTGTCTTTGAAAGCAGTTGGAGATCTTGTTGGAGTGCTCTGCAAGCTGGAAATATCCCTGTGATTCACTTGCTTTCCACCTCCACCTTCTGCTTTGTGCTGCCCACATTATTTTTTTGTTATTAATTGTTTTAGATTCAGACAATGCCTCTCCTCTGGCCTCAGGCAGGCTCACTAGCTAAATCACTAGAACACTTTAACACACATCTGCTGAGGCAGCAAAACCCAGTGTCATTCTCTTTTTCACTCTTTCTTTCTCTGCCTCTCCAGTATTGCAATCAAAAGGTGGCCAAGACACAAAGTAGATCTGGAATTGGCTGGAAAGAGAAAACGCTCCCAGCTGAAGTGCAGAAAACACCTGCATCTAATAAAAACAAATGAGAAACATCATCAATAACCAGAATAAAAAATGGTGTAAATAAAAGGAAGGGTATAAATTCAGATGGTCTCTGGGAAACATGAACAGATACCCCAGCCCTCTGTCTTCTGGAGGTATGGTCTATTTACCTTGTACTGCAATCAAACAGAGGGGGTTTCCATGCATCTCTGGCATAGACTAAGGAGCTGTAGAAACCTTGTGGCGCAGATGGGTGCCATGGTGATGGGTGACCCAGAAATACAACAGATTGTTGCTATGGTGGGAAAGATGCATCTTCTGGAAGAAGCAGTCACCCTCAGAAGGATGTTTCTTTCTGCCCTTATGAGGTTTTATAGGTTCTGCTGGGAGTATTAGAATAAGGATTTAATGTAGAAAACATGCTCAAAGTTGACCAAAAATCTAGAGGTCCCTTACAGGGTGTGCTAAGTGTGACATGAGATGCCCTTTGCCTCTGTGATCATGTACCTGCTGCCTGACCTCATGAGCTGGCAGCTAGCAGTGCTTTACCTGGAGGACATGACTCCTAACTATGACTATCACCTCCCTCCAAGCCTGTTGTGCACGTTCATTCCTGAACCTTTGCATAGTGCCCAAGGAGTTGGCATGAAAATAATCTCTTGGGCCCTGCTGATTTTGTTTTTTAATTTTTCTCATCTTTCAACCACTCTGGATTCTGTCCTGCTCTGTGCACGAGCCAAAATGGATTTGGGCTTTTCATTTCCTTTTGCATTGCCACGTGTCTGGAAACGTTCTTATCTGAATTGCTATTACCACCAGGAACACAGCAAATCCAAAAGGCAGGGAGATGTAATCTTCATGGAGAGCCCCATAGGTGGGTGTCTGGCTGCACCTTTGACAGAAGTGGGTATGGATGGCTTGGAGGCTTTCTGGAAATGACATAACGTCTTGCAGCCTGGCTCTGAAGAGCACTCAGAAACCAGGCTGTCTCTTCTGCTGAGGTGTCACAGAAGTTCCTAGGGCCATTCAAACTACTCTGGAAGTTTGGCATGGGAAGAGCTGGCTGTTCCCATTTATAGCCTTTTTGACTGTAGAATACTGTCCATTCTCCTCTGGCTATCACAGCTGGACTTCCTGCTGAGCTTTCTGCTAGTTGGATGCCTGTGTACAGTCTCCTCCATTGCATACTCACAATGAGCAGTGCAGTCATATCCTTCAAAGGACAATTAAGGTCCTCACTAGCCTGATTCAAGCTGCAGCTTAGACCTTCAGTTTCCTCATTGAGAGAGGAAAATATCCTGTTTCCCTCCCATCCCAGACACACACTTGGAGCCTCATCCCTGAAGGTCTGCAGAGCACCCTAAGGTCAGGAATGTGTCTATCATTTCAGGGTCCTGCTGAGACACCAGGGACAGGAGTTTCTGTGGTGGGGACACAGGCTCATGCAAGACTGAATGGAGATGGACCCAAACCAGAGGGGCCCTCAAACACTGTTTGGACACATCCTCTTCTCAGCCGCCAGTAACTGGCCTGGATGTGGGCTCATGATTATATCCCTCAAATAATTCCCTGGACTTCCCCTCACCCCTACTCTATAATTATTCATAGTCATTTTCTAATGGCTGCCATGCCACTTGTTTTCTTTCTGGCTTTCTTCTTCTTCCACGTAATAAAAACACATCAATGGCCTTTCTCCAAGAACCATTATTAAAGCAATCACCTCTGCCTATCCCCCCTCCCCTTGTTTAAAGCCTATCAAGCTCCATTGGATTTGTGGCCAGCGTTTGCATCAAATTACTATTTTTGGGTTGCCAAAGAAAGCACGATTAGAAAGTTTGGACAGGAGGGGGGAAAAAGAAGAGAGAAGGGAGAAAGTTATAATCTTCCCAGATCACTATTAATTGCATTTATGATAATTACACTTTTCCAGGCGGTTACCCTGCAGCAGGAGGATCAGCTCTTACAGGAGAACCTGTGTGCACATTTTCTTTCCTTTTAGAACGAGTCCTCTGTGACTTGGAGCTTCTGCTGGGACACCCCTTTCCCCAGTGGGATGGAGAGGACAAAGTGTGTGTGCAGAGAGGACAGATGGCTTCACTCCCTTCACTGCAGAGCTAACTCCTATCTTGGCTTGCCAATTTGCCTTCTCCTGTGAGGCTGAACTTCAGCACCGTGTTTCCTGAACCCAAACCCCTGACATTCTGGAGCATGGCAGAGGCAGGGTGCAGGATGCAGGACAGGGCATGACTGCCTAAATCTGTTACTCAAGGTGAAGAATAATTATAGGGCATTATCCTCTGGCTGTGGGCTGAGCTATGCCTCATTTAGATCTCCAGAGAACATGCCCTCATGTGGCTGGGTCTAATGGATGAACATAGTTATTTGAAGCAGCCTCTGAAAGACTATTCCTGATTTACCCAGAGGGGTGCAGCGGTTAGGGAAGAGACCAGAGATGTCAAAAGCACTTTGCTTTCCTCCAACCACCCCCTTCTTCTAGTGCCTTGGAGGCCACCATCCTCACCAGTCTCCTGCAGTGCTGAGATCCCTGACAAGCCCATGCACCATGATCCAAGTTATCTTCTCTCATAGTCTGTGCATGCCATTTCCTGCTTGAAACTGCCTCTCCTATCCTAAGCCAGAGGTGTGGGGACTCAAATACTTGTCATAAGCCAAACCTCAAAGCCATTAGAATTTTGTCATTTTGTCACTGACCCAATTATTTGTGTTTTCCGAGCTATCTCACTTAAACCATCAAAAGCTTTGCATCCCACATATTCTCACCTGTAATGTGATGTTTTATGCCTTGTACCGAATGTCCTCCCTACAACTGCATATCATGCAGACCACTTGGTGAAGAGCAGAAACACCCACCTACGACTGGGAAAACATTTTTATACAGCATCCACTTCATCTCCAGCATGTGAATCCTGATCCTCAAGGGTAACGTAAAATAATGCTGCCTCTTGAACTAAAATTCATAACTCTCCTGGCTGTGACAAATCATAGACTTAACAAGAGATACTCATTTTATAGCATGTTACAGCTTCCCTTACAATTTACCTGTCCCCCATGATCCTAAAGGCAATAATTATCTGTCTCTCCATCCAGGTCCAGCAGCCTTCCTGCTTCTCCTTTTGCATCATCCTCCTGCTGCTCTCCAGTTGCTGGCTGCTATAAGACAGACAGGCTTAGTCACCACAGCAGAGCCACAGGTGGTGTTTGTAAAGGATCTCTCTGGTACTGCTGACAAATGACTTGCTGCAGTGGTACCCTTTGTTGTCCTGTTTGTGCAACAGTAGCAAAAGTACACAGAGTGAGGGCTGTGGGGCCCCATGACCAATCTGCTATCCAAACTCCTCTACCTTGTTACTTGAGGGGAGGCATTTTCACTCTGTGAACAAGAAATCCTTTCTTTTTCACTTTATTTTCCCAAGGAAGTATCTTGACTCCCATTTGTGCCCCACTGGCCACCCTGGCAGAGCAGAGCAATGCTCACAGATGATCCAGCAAGAGTCCTTGACACCCTCTGATGAGCAGACCCGAAGCACACTAGTCCATTGGGCTGCGACTGGCACTCAAACCCTATCATTGTTTCACTCCATATTAAAAGAAATAATAATTTGAAAAAGTGATATTAAAGCATATGCCTAAGAAAAGTGGTTGAACTAAGATCAGATGCAATCCAGGAGTTGGTGATGGAAAATGAATTCTGTGCCCAGTACAGAAATAGTGGGGCATTAAGCATACAACTGTCTCTTGGGCTTCCAGACATCAAAGGTCTGAACTTGGTCCAAACCATAATTTCTCTTTTTTCTTCCTTCCTCCTCCCCAATACTTTTTTTTTTTTGGTTTGTTTTTTTTGAGTGGGGGCTCTCCACAGGCTCGTATGAACCAAGTTTCACAACCTGCAACAGCCATGCAGCTTTCTCTGGGCTCTTCCTATTTCCCTTTCACAGCCATACTGTAGTAGTCTCATGAGAGACGGACAGAGCAGATCTACTTGTGCCTTGCATTGGTACTAACTGCACAGAAAATTAATGGTGAGGTCAAGTGGAGCACAGGGGTCTTTTGGCATGAGCCAGCACCCTCATGGGTTTGTGCTGGGAAACAATTATGATTTTTGTGCTTTTGCAGCCTGGGGAAGTGGAGTGACTCAACACGCTCATGCTAGTGGGTGATATCTTCGTGTTGTGATGCGTGTCGCAGCATCAGGAATTAATTCAGCACTCTCCTTTCACATCAGGCTGGCAGGAACTTGTTCAGACTGGAGGCATGATCTGGCCACACGTGATGTCGCGTCTTTGAAGGCACTTCTTGCAATGGTCACAGGAAAATGCCAGCCAGCTATGTGCTGCTTGGCAAGAGGAGGGTAACAGGAACAGAGTGAGGAAGCTGAGTCCTCCTATGAAAGGAAATTCCAGAAAGCTTCTCTGTAGCTGTGGGTCTCACATTATGCTGGGATCCATGGGCTTGGTCACCGTCCCTCTGTCTGGAGCAAGTCTGGTGTAAATGATGCCTTAAGGTGTTGGGCTTCCTCTAGAACAGTTAATTATTTACATTTCAGGTGGGAGCCTGGGATTGAACCAGTTTGTGCAGAATGGGCAACAGAAGGTTACAGGCTCAAGAGAGATGTGGATCAGCTTGACAGGCTAGACTGAAAGGACAGTGCCATGAAGAGCAGGCAATTTAAGTGGAGCGAGGAAGAAGAGCAGGGATGTCCCTCTTCTGCAGTAGGAGAAAGCTGGAGAGTCCTTTCTTGGTATTGAAATGTCACATTAGGAAGTACAACAGTAAACAGGTACCCCAGCAATGGTGCCAACTCTACCAACATTCATTTAGCAGAATATGACAGATTCTCCCTCAAGACAAGAACTTCATCTGTGAGCAAAAGTCTCAGCATGCATTTAGGCCAAAGGAAAAAAAACACATGCCTCCCACTTGCCTTCATTTTTATGGCCCACTTCCACTCTTTTTTCTGGAGTTTTCAGGAGCCTCTTCAACGTTCCTGCAGAAATCTCTGAGGACAGCTTTATCCAATATAAACTTTACTGTAACAGCTTTCCCAGGTGACTGGCTCCTGTAGCTATTCTCTCCACTCAAGCTCTGCCTGAAGCCACTACTTGTTGCCAGATCCTTGACGCTTTTCTGAGGCCTCCAAATCTATGAATAGCATGTTGCCTGATCTCCCACCTCTTTGTTGAAGATCTTCATGCCTGCCTCTTAAAATCTTATCTTTTCAAAGAGCAGGCAAAGTTTTCAGACTTTGTACTGTATGTCTCCCTATCCATTGAAAGCTTCCTAAATCTGAGCATATTTCAGGTGCAGTGGTGCAAGATGTTGGAGGGACCACAGTTAAGAGTACTGTAAGACCTTCATCTTCATCCTTTCACCGTCTAATGACCAGCTTTACTTACATTCTTCCACATCACGGCAGTAAACCGTACACCCTAACTAGCTATGCTTGCAGACTCTATTCTACCTTTCTTTACATATTCAAAAGTTTGTTAGTTGGTTAAAGGTAGTTGTTGAGCTCTTTTGTGGTTAAAGCTAGGTGCAGGAGATCTGAGATGTCCCCAGACCTTAGAGTTTTAATGGATGTTGAGAAAATCCTGTCTTTTCCGGGGCCATTTGAATGACTGGTGATGGCTCCAGTGCTTGCAGATGCCTTCAGTCCTTCCTCCAAAAGAGCTTAGCTTTTGTGCCTTGGACTCTGCTGCTTTTCTAGAAGGCTTGGGAGCCCTTTGGCTGATGGCTGCTCAGCTTCCAGGACCAGGCAGGAATGGATGACTGCAGTAACCCTGGTACAGCCTCACTTGATATCTCAGGCTCAGTCATGCTGCATCCCTTCCAGCAGGTGGATGAGCCAGACAAACTGCTCTTTTAGCTGAAAGGATAGCTGGATATTGGCCTCAGACAAAGTTTGGACTTCTGTTCCTGGAGTAGCCTGGGTACATGCATGATATATGTGGCTACTGAGTACCACTCCTAATATTTTTCTCCTCTATCACAGCCAGTTTCCATAAGCACTGTGAGGCCAGCTCTGGGAAAAATAATCAAACAAAACCTCCCAGCCTATGTAGAAGGAAAAGTGTAGCTGAGTGACTAAACTACCTGTACAACAAACAGCTGAAGACATTACAGGTTTCTGATTTTCCAGGGCACTGTAAAGTGAAACACTATAGGAAGGGGGAATAAGATTAATGGGGAAAATGTCACAATCTGCTCTCAGCCAGAGCAGTTGCACCAGAAGCGATGGGACCATGGCAGTGGAGGTATGAGCAGGATTTGGCCTTGAATCTGTTCAATGAGGACATTACCAGAGTACCAGATTACACAGCCTAGTTCTCTGAAACAAATCCTGCTAAAGTAGAAAGGATTTGTTAGGAGGCTGCAAGGTCAGGAAAGCAAGATTATTGGTTTAGCAGCCTTCTGCTGTGACGGAGACCTCAGGCGATGGCGAGCTCTGCCCAGTGTTTCACATCTCTTGCTTTGTCATTTTTAAAGTGAAAAGGAAAATGAGACATTTTTCTTTCTTTCTCTTCAACATTTGCTCAGTTGGAGTAATTCTTACCCTGTGCTTTTTTTTCCCCCCCTCCCTCGAAATCAAGAGCTTCAATGCCCTTATTTTCTAAACAAACCGAACATGCCCACACAAGTGCACCCACAAATATTAGCAGCCCAGAACGCATGACCACAACAACGAACCATTTTGTACAGCAGTCTTCATGAATATCCTGTTCAGACCAGCCAAGCTCCCTGTTCATAAACAGCTCTTTAGTTTCTGTTAACCAGCAGCCCTCCAGTAATGATCCATTCTGTTCAGCCTTGTACCCTTTGGTGACCTCCCAATAAAAGACCCCACTATCGCTGCACAACTTGACCACAATTAATGAGTGTAGCTTAGGGCTTACAAATTACTTTCACCCTTGCCAGCCATAATTTTCAAGTGACCCTACAATAACAAATTGAGATCCACTGCTGTCAAATATGTCAAAACAGCTTTTTTCCTCCCAAATATCTCAGACCAGCTCTCTAAATATATTTTTTGTTTTCTTTAGCCATTTCAGAAAATAAAACTTATGGCCAAAACTTTGATTAAAATGAGCACAAGGAAATAGTAATTTGGGGGTGAAGAGACAGAGTTCACTTTTAATATGTTAATTGTCCATTGAGGAAAAAGACTGAACACCAAATGTCAGTCTGGATGATCTGAGTCCTCAGGCATGGCACAGGTCACATCTATGGGATTTATTTCTGTCGTTGTCTCCTCCCTGCCACAGAGAGAGGAATGCCACCCGTCTTATGCTTGGGTATGTCACTTGCCTGTGTGATACCCATCCCAAGGCTTAGAAGATGCTATGACAGCTGTGATGAGCAGTGTGCTAGCAGTTAAATTACACAGACAGCCACATGCTAGTGATTGATCTCCTGTCCTCTACAACTTGCTTGTGCAAATGCAACAACTGTCTCTGGTTTGTGCAAACCCCTCCCAATCTTGGGTAGATTTGCTGGTGGCTAATGCTGTGGCCGAATTGCCTTTTCCTATAGCAGGAACTTTGTTTGCAGCTGTTGTCTTTATCTGGTTGCTGGCTTTCATGAAAACTGTGGAAATGTTACCTATTGAAGGACCCGGCAGTGCTGTTGGATTGGGTTGAAATGGACCAGTGAGTTGCAAAGCCATTGTAAAGTCATGGGGACACAGCAATGCCCGTGTACCTAAGCATAAATATGACTGAGCACTGTTCAGTCCGTGGTGTCTGGTGTCACAGCATTGTGGTGGCATTGTCACTGTGTCCTTCATAAGCCTCTGCCAAAGTCACAGTCTGGACTTTGTCCTGTTTCACCTTGTTTTAGCACCTGGAGCTGAAACAGATTTTAAAACCAGAGGGCAGCACAAAGAACTAGTGCACAGTGGGGTCCTGGCTCTGATCTCTCCAGAGCCACTGACTTGCTCTGTGATCTTTGTCAAGGCTGTTGACCTGCCTGTGCTTTGTGCTACACAGCTGGAAAATGGAGTTAAAAAAAAAAAAAGGCAAAGGGAACTTCAATCAAAAGAGCAGATGCAAAGATATTCTAGATAAACAAATCACCCAAGCCCTACCGCTCCATCCCCCTGGTCCTCCTCTCATCTTTGCACCTTATAGTTCAAGTAAGAAGCAGTTTAAAGTGGAAAGTCTGGGGCTATGTTTTCTTACATGTTCTGGATCCTCCTTTAGCTGTGAAAATGTTCAAAGTGAAAACTTAACCTGGCAACAGTTTCTGAATGACCTCGCTTTGGCTGTGAAATCCACTTCAGCTTCGCAGGAGCAGATTTTTATAGTCTTCTCTGGTAGAGGAACAAAAAGATTTTTTATTATTGTTATTATTTTTCTTCAAGAGGGAACTTTATACAGACTGTGTGTTATGCTTTCTCCCAGCGCTCAAGGTCAGATCAGAAGTTCTCTTCTCACTGTTCCCCACTCACTTTATATCACCCCCAAAAATAAATCCCTTCCCTGCTCTGTCACTGCAGACACTCTACAGCAGCAGAGAGGCAGGACAGAAGTGCAAACAGACTGCCTGACATTTCACAGGATCACAGAGTCAACCAGGTTGGAAGAGACCTCCAAGATTATCAAGTCCAACTGATCACCTAACCCTAACTAATCAACTAGACCATGGCACTGAGTGCCTCATCCAGTCTTTTCTTAAATACCTCCAGGGACATTGACCTCACCACCTCTGTGGGCAGCCCATTCCAGTGGACAATCACTCTTTCTGTGAAGAACTTCATTCTAAGATCAAGCCTAAACTTTCCCCTACACAGCCTGAGACTGTGTCCTCTTGCTGGTTGCCTGAGAGAAGAGACCAATCCCCACTTGGCTACAACAACCCTTCAGGTAGCTGTAGACTACCATTTCTGTCATTTCAGCCACACATAGTAAAGCCTCATGTCCAGGCAATGTGATCTTGTAGCTTAAAGTTGCTAATTATAATTGCTTAACCAAGGTGTGAAAAATGGTTCCTCCTAATTCAATGGAGTAGAAGAATTCTGAGCTATCAGACATTCTCAGATCCAAACTCCTTTATACTACAAGCTGTGGCACTGAAGGTAAATACCTGCAGGTAAATATCTCCAGTGGGTTAACTTCAGGCTATTACTCAAAACTGGTCAAAGGTGTCACCGGTGAAGATTCAATAGCAACTACTCCCTAGCTCAGTAGCAAGTGCAGAATCAGCAGCTGTGGCTAAGCATCTGGGGCTCAGATGGAGTTAACTCGGTCCTGCTCAAGCACCCCATGCTAAGAGCCCTCTGCTGAACACTGCAAGAACTTACTGCAGGCCATTTCTGTCAAGGTACTGTATGCAGCACCGACCATGTACTGGTTGAGAAAGAGCTTTTATGCTTGCTGAAAAGGCTTCACTGTGCATGGCAGTGGCTGTTTGCATGTACAGCCAATATACATCACACCTCGGTAAGACCTACAAACGCATGCAGTGCAGGACATTAGGATTTACATGCCTGCAGACTGAGCCTTAGGTGACAACTAATTCTGAATAATTTGTTTAAAAAAGCAAAAGATACTTAATAAGGAATAATCCTAACCTGGAAAAAATGCTTCTCTTTGTCTTCTGGTATGGCCATTGGAAGGGAAAGCCTTGTCTGTGACATTCATTTTCCCCATGGCAGTAGGCATGTCTCAGCCTCAACTTTTTAGCTGTGTACACTGGGCATAATAAACATTTCCTTTTAGCTGGCCAGCTCATACCTGTGTTTTCTAGGCTAGGCCTATGGAACAGCATGCCCCAGGGCCATTCCGAGTAAGGACTGTGGAGGTGGTTACCACAGCATGGAAATGGGAAGGGAATTCAGTTAAGAGCCAAGCTGAGCTGACCTCTGTGAGGCAGACTCCAGAGTACAATCCCTGATCTCTTAGATGCAGGGATATATATCGCCTGCATTTCCAGAATTGTAAATGAGACATCACATCATCAGGGCTGAGAGAGTAACACACTGAGGGAAGGGAGGTGGGCCAAGGACATATTACAGCATTATCTTATTATTTCTTTACACTCTCTTTCAATCAAACTGTGTTTCCCATCCAGCTTTTTGCACATGATTATGGGCTCTTTGGGGGCAGAGACCATCTTTTAGCTGCATTTGTGCAGCCGCTGAAACAATGAGGTCATGTCCTTGATGACGATTTCTGCACGCTGGGGATGCTAATGATGCCTGGGTGCTCAAGGGAAGGGCAAAGGAATGCTCTCCTGCTGAGATGCTACTCCACAGCAGAGTCGAAGGTCTATTAGCTTGACTTGTTCCTTCCAAGCTTTCAAGCCGGTGAAGGGTTTGCTCATGGCCATCTAAGGAATACCTGCACGATGCTTTGCAACCAGACAGTTCATTCCTCTGCCAAAGGTGTTTCCACATGGGGAAGTGTTCACCAATGGCCTCACATGTATAAAAATTGCCTTTGCCACCTGAAGATTTTGTGCCTATGTGTAACTGAAATGTGATGTCTAGGGAATATTGTCAGAAGTCTCCTTAAGGCAATTTTTATTAGGTGTTGGATGTCCTAGTTGATGGTTATTTTCCCTCTTGAAGGCGAATGTAGGAAAGAATCACACCATCATCTCAGCCCTCCCACGAACCGCCAGCAGACTGTCCACAAGGGGAATGGAGGCGGTGGGATGAGCCATGCTAGATTATGGAGTGGGGCCAGATGTTCTGAGGAGTTTGTGAAGACTGGTCCTTGCTATGGGTTTGACACGCTTGAGGGGACTGCTGTAGCAAATCCTCCTGTGAATCTGGAGCTCACTGTTGCTTGGAAATCTCCTCCTCTCTGCTCCCTTGCTGTGGGAGGCTCCATTACTGTGACATTGATGGCTTTGCAGGCACTCTCTTTGTTCTCCTCATGCTTTCAAGAAAGCTTTTCTTCTGCAACAGCTCCAGTTTCCACACTTGTCTTACTGTCCATCTGGGTGATGGATAATAGCTTGTCCTTCTGCCTACCCCATCACTGTGCTCCAAGCTGTCTCCACCAGAGAGACTAAGGTGAATTGGGGAGGGAGGGAAGAAGAGCAGGGAGACAGAAGCTGTAGTGGCCTGAAAAGGCAATATTCAAAGTCACCTAGGAGTCCCTTCTCTATGTGCAGTGTCCTGGCCTATCCGTAAAGGCTGCAAAAGCTGTGAGCACACAGTGCTGAAGAAGTGCCTATAGGGAGCCATAAGCTGCTCTGAGCTGAAGCTTTCCCTTTCATCACCCTCAGTGGAGTGGAGCAAAGCAGAGTGGTGCATGGGTGTTGCATAGCTCATCACTCACTGGCCTGTGGTATAAATTGATCTTATTCACCCCTGGTAGTCAGGAACTTGACAGATGGGTTAAGCTGTTGGGGGAAACATAGCCATTTCTACTCTAAATCCACTTTCATCCTTGTCCTGGGGACTGGAGGGTTGTTGGGTCCTGTTTCTGTACATCTGGCATAACTGTGCTGCCTGGTTCAAGTAGGGTAAGATCCTTAAAAAGCCACCAATGTGTTTGACTGTACAACTACAAATCACCCAGCAGGTCATGCAGATTGAGGCATTCATGAAAGCCTCGTCTACCAGCCCTTCAGTCCTGCCTGTTAACTTCTTACAAAGCCCTCTGAAATCAAAGAGAAGCAAATCAGGCAGCCCCTGTCCAGGATAAGCCCCAGTGACTAGATAAAAAAGAACCATCCCCAATTAGCAGACGGTGCAGAGCCATCTGTGCTTATACATAATCCGCTGGATGTGGATCACGTGAGGAAAGGAGAGCCTGGTGTCAGCTTCTTGTGAAACCTACTGTGATGGCTGGACAGCATGAAAAAACCTTTTGGGATGCTTATGGCAGGATGAGGATGGCCAGTCCCACACAGCCAACATCATGTCAGGCAAAGCAGGAAGGGTGCTGGGGAACAAGGTGGTGGCAAAATTTGGGGGATGTATTGGTATGGTCATGCTTGTGGCTGGGGTATTTGCTCATCTGGGAACTCCAGAAACTGCCACATTTGTTACAGCACAGGGGACCAGAGTGAGAGAGTGGGGAATGGGAAGACCATTGAAACTACAGAAGACAGTAAGTCTCAGGGTTATATCCAGGAGGAAGCAGGTGGGGGTAATCTCCATTGGGAGCAGTCCTGCAGTTCAGTGCTTATCTTTTCTTTTCCCTAAGGAAAGGAAAACCTGGTAGAAAGGGGCTTTGGCTTCTGTTTTGGACAGAGCTGGATATTATACCTGCTTTATTTAAACCAGTCCACATTTTGCAGGGTCTCCTCCTGTAGCAACATTTCCACATCACTAATCACAGCTCATTTTGGTTTTTGTCATTGTTGCACAGCTCTGAACTGCTTTTGCTTTTCCCAGAGGGAGACATAAATGTGTACTATTATACTGATGAAGAGGTGAATTTTTTACACGGCATCCAGATGTGCCTGGTAGACAGTTGTATGGTGTATTGCTTCTGTCTTACATTATCTCTCAGGTTTTGACCCTAACGGTGCAAAGCAGAGCTCCACAGCAAACAGTACACATAAACAGAGGGACAGACAGAGAGCAGAAGCTCTGGAAAATGATGCTTTCCTCCATTAAGTGCTGGATAATTGCAGGAGACAACCCCAGATTTCGATACTTTTTGTTTCCAGTAGTACCTGGATTTTTGATCCATTGCAGCCACCTGCACTCGCACTGATTTTAGTGCTGCCTCTCAAGTCTTCCTTCCAGCAGTTAGACCTTCTCCTGCCTGAGGAGGAGAAAATACCATACTCAGATGATTTTCAGTGACTGGGTTGAACTGTAGAGGTTGGTGAACCTGCAAACGAATGTCCTGTTGCACACAGAAACACTGTTGTGCTGATTTCTGATACATCCACTTGGAGTAGCCGGCATAGGGGCAAGCAGTCGGTGTTCAGTTGCCTGCAGTGCATTGGAGTACTTTGTGGCACTACAGCAGAGCGTACAAAGCTGTGGGGACTTGGATTCTCTTTCTGAGAGCACAGTTTGTGATTAAAGCCCATAAAGGGACCAAAGATTGTCACATCTTTTCAGTATGAGATACTGGCCAGGGCAAGGTAGTAACTGTCAACTTTGTCATTTTACTGTGCTGTTTGCAGCCTTCCAGCTGGCCGTTAGCTCTCACAGTCATGTTGTTCTCCAAGCTGAGCTGTATTAATTGTCTCTGGAGATCCAGCATCAGCTGCCTTATTGTAACTCAAACTTGCAACAAGTAATTCATTTTCTCTAGATGGAATTGATAGTAATAAAAGAATATTTCCATCCATCAGAAGGGTTCAGTGCAAGAGGCAGGTGCTCTTGAGTGCAGTTGTGGCAGCCCATTGGAGTCTTGAGGACTTAGTGCTCGAGACCTAAGTGTATCTGGATTTTGGTGATTCCTAAATCAGAATAGATGAGATTTTATATCTCTCTAGCAAAAATGTGTACAGAAATGGGCCATGGCTCCTACCTGAAGGAATTTCAAATGGATTTCTAGCCTGCCCATGGCCAGCTCCTCCCATTCTGTCAGTCTACTTTTCATACTCCATCTGTTGTCCATTTTTCTGTTGGGCATCCATGCTGTCCTTAGGCTTGGTGGGTTTCCCCAGCCATGGGGAGGTAAGTGATTCAGCAGCACGTGCGTGGGGTTTGTAGTTTTTAAGTTGCCATCTATTTGTCATCTATTGTAAACAGGGAGACCTAGCCAAATCTGTTGCCTGACTGAGCTATCAACATCTCTACATGTGTAGGAGAGGCCATCCTTCCCTCATGTTTATTTGTAACACAGGGGAAAAGAAGGAAGCACAGTAAAGCTTAGTACCTTGTAATTTTCCAAAAAGTGACAGCTAATTTGCATTTTAGCTAAGGCATCCAGCAGCAAAATGCAATCGCTTTCACACACCCTCTAGGATTCCTACTACATGATCTTAGACACACGGATTTGATGGACAAGGACTTTTGCTGAAGCCCATTACAAAGAAGGAAGAAATGTAATGAGGCTCCAAGGACGTTTTGAGTGTTTGTGTGAGAAGATTTGTATTATAAAAGACTCCTGTGAAAGGTATCCCCATGTGAGCTCAGTATTTCTCTGGTGGAGTCACCACCCCTGGAGGTGTTCAAGAGGGGATTGGACGTGGCACTTGGTGCCATGGTTTAGTCATGGGGTCTGTGGTGACAGGTTGGACTTGATGATCTTTGAGGTGTCTTCCAGCCTTGGTGATTCTGTGATTCTGTGTGAGGACAGTTGAACAGGCCCATAGTGGATGCTGAAAGGTAAGGGATGGAGGGAGGGAGCTGGCTGAGAAGACTTCTGAAGGAAGGAACTGAATACGGAATGAAGGATCAGGCAATGAGGACCAGGCAAAGAGGACAAGGACTGTACTAATTTTTCTCTGATGTCACTACTTAGATGTCCTCTACTTGCTGGTCATTTTACATCTTGCTAATAAAAAGTAAAGTTTCTTTTTAATACTTGTCATTCCATATGATCTAGAGAAGCTGCCATAGTCCTGTCTGCCTTATTTTTTTTTTTCCTCTCTCCTTTTTTTTGTTTTGTTTTTTCCTGTGGACAGAAAATGTGTCCTGCCATGGAGACCTTTCTCTGTCACTATCAGCCAAGCATGACAGTGGAAATCTGTATATTTTATTATTGATGTTGATCCTCCATGATCCAAGTGATAGTGCCAGAGTGAGAGGTCTGGTGCCTCTTGTCACCAGTAGCCAGCACGACATCCAACCATTACTCATGACAGATCCTTGGGCTGAGGTTTAGACTCAAGAACTTTCTGCTGGAAAAAAACCCCTGCTGCTTACTCCAAAGAGCACCACTTATTTTCCTCACCACCAGCTATCTCAAATTCCTCCTAATTCTTCCCTCTGGGTTCTTGTGAGTGCTGGGGTGTGCAGCCATGTGTCACCCCCCTGAATTGGCTGCAGCAGGGACACAACCTGCCTTAGTTTCTTAGATCCAAAAGCCAAGACTCAATGGAAGAGGAAAGCAACATAGATACCAGGACCAGCATCTCAGGACTGCCAGCCACACAAGCAATGCAGGTGAGCTGAAAAATGTTGCCTACAGGCCCACACTCAGACTGAGAATTCAGATCCAGGCTGTTTTTTCATGTCTCACTCCCATTCCTTCTCTTTTACTAGATAATACAGTGCAAAATCGGGACTAACACATTTTGTGCGCGGTTGTTGTCTCTCCTTTCAGCTGCCATTCCCAGGGTGGGTTTGTGTTCAGGGTGTCTGTCCCAGCTGGAGGTGGAGGCACACCCTGCTGAAGACAGGATACAACCAACGGACTGCACCTGGGACTATAACTAGTCACAGTTGGATGGGTTTCTGCTTTCAGACCAGCCTGCTCCAGCCAGCTACACGCATCCTCCAGGCAATTTTAATGTTCCTGGAAAGTCCTCCCAAAAACAATCACATCATCCAGATCAGCCAAACATGTGGCCCACTGAAGAGCTGCCAAAATCAAATCCATGCGCCTTTGAGAGGTGCTAGGGGAATTGCAGACCAAAAGGCGTCACGTTAAACTCGGAGAGCGAGACACGCTGTGTTTGGACAAGCTTCTCGATGAGTCTGCCCTTGGCAGAAGCCACCAAGCCCATTTGGAGGGGAGCACAGCTCCATGGTGCAGGCAAGTGCCTTGGGCAGCTCCTCTGCCTGCTTGTTTTTCCTTTTGTCTTAGCTTTTAACACTCAGACTCTTGGAGAAGTGCTGGCCACTCAATCACAGTTTCCCCAGAAGAGCACAAGCCCTGCTGAGACCACCCAGTGGAGGGGCTGGGTGTAGGGGAGCCCCTCTCCTGCTGGGTTTGGTTACCAGAGCTTGTCTCATTCTTATTCTGTTAATACAGTACTGAGAACAATGGGACCTCAATCCCTGCTTTGGGTCTTAAAATAATGAATAACAGCATCATCAGCTGAGGCAATCGGGCCATATTTGGAGAGGATGCACTCTTTCCTTCCAGGAAAGAAGTCTGTGGAGCAGCTCAGCCCCCGCTGACAGCCTGAATGTGAGACCTGTGTGACAATAATGTGTTGAAGACCTTCACTCCCCCTCTGCCTTCCCTCAGCACTACACCCACTGCATTGCCCCTGACACTCATGAGAGGTTTTTTAATAACCTAGAATATCAGAGACCCTAAAGGATATTTTGGAGGATGTGTCATTCCTACCTTCTTACAAACAACTAAACTAAACCCAGATTTTTTCCCCTCGTTGCTTTACTGAACAGGCTTTTCCTTGCTGGCTCCTGGGAAGTGTGCTTATATGTAGCCACTGAAGTCCCAAAAGAAATGGATGAAAAACATGTGACCCCACGTCCTAGCAAAGATCTGATAACAAGCTTCTCCTGTTGCTGGTTTGTCAGACTTACAAGCCAAAGGAATGTTACCAAAGGGGAGAAGGGACGAGATGTCAAATCTTGTCTCCCCCACCAACCTCCTTTTCTACCTAACATCTGCCAACACAGGGCTGGATGCATTAAAAATAGAGGCTTCGCCTGCCAGATGGCTGGTGGATAATGGCACCATTGTAAGAATTGGCCAGCATAGCTCAGACAGCAGCCCTGCCACCCATCACAGCATGGGACAAGGGCTCAGATGGCTGTCATTCATCCTCAGCCATAAAGCAGGACATTCTCTCCAACACCCAAAAGACCTCACCCTGCCAGGTGCAAAGCTCTCTGCAACCTCCTGATTTAAGTAGGAGTGGAGGGTTGTGTAGCATCTCTTAGGAGCAGTCATGAATCCTTGTGGGTTTGTTATTGTGGGATGTCAGATTTTGCAGGCTATTGCAGAGACAAGGTGCTGAGATACCTCCTGCAGGATCTTCTCTGGGTCTATCAGGTTTCCACCCCCCTGCTTCCATCTCTTCTGCTGATTTGTTCTTTTTTTTTTTTTTTTTGGTTGTTGTAAAGGATGAAGGTTTTTATATTGGTTGAATTTGTACCCCAGTGACTCAGCACTGGGCTTAACCAGGAGCTTGGTTGCCTCAAGGAGATGTGGATGGAAGAAACAACTGTGCATGTGTGTGTTGGCAGGGGGCAGCTGCTTCCCCAGCCTCATCTATTTACACACTTTGATTTAGGAAAGTCTGAAGAAAAGTTTCCTGCTTCCTCCTCACCTCCTCACCAGCAGCAGGACCAGGTGTTGTGCTCTGACACGCTGAGCCATCTCCTTCCTTCACGCTCAGCGGCTTTTCTCCTGGTGCACGCAAGGTCTCAGAGAGCAGCACTCCCAGCTAGTTCATAACTCCAAAATGAGTCAGCTGATTGCTATCTTGTCTTAAATACCTGTCTAGTACAGACGATGTGTGGAGTATTAACTCTGAGAAAGAGAGGCTGGAACACTGGAGCAGAATGGCCAAAGAGCTGAGCTTTAACTCATTCACTGTGCAAAGGTCCCAGCTCGCTGGTGCCAGCTGTCATACACTAGCAGTACTGGTGCAGTGGGATGCAGAGCCACCCATAAGGATGCATGGGAACCAAAGTGGGCACCTGTGAGGTGGGCACCAAATGGAGAGCTGGGAGGGACAGTTCAGAATCAGCCAAAGGAACAGTTCCTCCTGTGGCATGTATTCAGTCTGTCAGATGCATGACAAGGGGATGTCATAGATGGAGAAAAGGTTCAGGGAGACTGGGAGTTAATGAAAAAGAAATTAAATGGAGATTAATAAAAATTCAGAGATTAAACAACCTGTATACTTGTCTTGTTCTTGCTTTCCTCAGGCTTCAGGGCAAGTGCCAGCTCAGCTGCCCTCATATCCTTTTACTGTATTCTAGCAACCTGGGCAGCTGCCTCAAGCTGGACATTGATTATGATGGGCTACAGTCTCTAAGTATGTCATTCCTGGAACTGCCATGGGTATTCATATAGAATACCAAACTCTTGCCTCTTGGTTGTCATTAACAGAATGAGAGGAGAATTTTTCCTTGATGTTAAACCAAGGTGTTTACACACAGCTGCTGGTCCACAGAATGTTTCTTAAGTATTGGAGGAAGTTTCCACACTAACCGTGAAAGCTAAATGCTCTCCCTTGGTCCCTCATGTGCAAAGTGTGTGTAGTAAAGTCTCTTTTCCTGCCATAGGCTGTGTGCTGCTGGGTGATGATAGAGCCTCACTACCTTCCTGGCCTTTTGCTCTCATGACACTAGGTGTTTCCAGTTACCTATATCTTATCCAGCGCCTCCTGCTCCATGATAGATGGAGTGGCAGCTACAAGATACTGCTGGCAGTACTCCATGGCTGTTAGCTGGGGAGTTAGTACTAAAATGACCTCTTAAAAGAACTTTTGGGCATTTCTGAGCATCTTCCTCCTATTCTGTAATCCCACTTAAGGTTGAACTCTGTAACCACTTGTAAATTAAGAGGCCAAAGCCCCTTTCTAGTGCACCCTGAGAAAGCAGGCTGGTGTTTCTGCTCCCACAGAGGATCCTTGTTGTCCCCTTGCTGTGAAGGAAACCCACAAGACTGAACCTTACACAATGTGTTTGGCAAAAGAGGCTGTAGTGGGTTTGTGGTTTTGTGACCAGATGAAGTGACACAGAGTGGGAAAGTCCCCAGAACTTACACCAAGAGCAAAATGGAGAGTTGTAGAAAGGAGAGAAGACTGCTTTTATAGAATCATAGAATCATTTCAATTGGAAAAGACGTTTTAAGATCATCAGGTCCTAATTGCCCTGCCCTAAGTGGTCCTGCTTTGTAGGGGAGGTGGACTTAATGATCTCTGGAGGTTCCTTCCAACCCCTAGTGTTCTATTATTCTATGATTGTCTGGTTCTAAGTCCAACCATTATCTAACTCTACCAAGCCTAGTGCAAAATCATGTACCTTAGCACATCTATGTGTCTTTTAAACACCTCCAGGGATGGTGATTCCCTGGGGATCCTATTCCAGTGTTTGATAATCTTTGATAATCTTTTCAATGAAGAAGTTTCTTCTACTATCCAGCCTAAACCCACCTGGTGCAACTTGAAACCATTTCCTCTCATCCTATCACTTGTTATTTGTGAGGAGAGACCAATGGCCACCTCTTTACAACTTCCTTTCAGGTAGTTAAAGGGAGTGAAAAGGTGTCCCTTCAAGCCTCCTTTTCTCCAGACTAAACAATGTTGGTTCCCTCACCTGCTCCTCATCAGATCTGTTCTCCAGAACAGACATGAAACAAGATCTATCATCTTCACGACAGGTTGTGGTGAGGAAAATGCCACAACAGGGAACAGCAAAATCACTTTACTGACCCATAGGGGTCTGGCACAGCTTTACTGGAGAGGGACTGACCCAGCAGGTTAGAGAAACAGGATAAAATGAAGGAAGTAATCCACTGAGTGATATGGTTAATGTTACATAGGAGTCAAACTCATCTAATCTTAGGCTGTCTCATATTTAGTTATTTGACACAGCAAGCTGTATAGATCTCAGTTTGGACAATGGAGAAAGATGTGCATCTCTAAGGAATATTTATTCAGCCTGTCCCAGAGGTGGAGGGTATTTCTAATTGGAAATTACTACTTTTCTTTACTAACTGAGTAATACAGTGTTAGTTAATTTAGGCACCTAATTTACAAATGGTTAAAGTCAGTGGGATGAACATGAGTGTAGATAAGAGTCCTTCCAGCCTCCTTTATCTGATTCATTATGTAAATATTCTCCTGCATCACATTGAAGGAGATACAAAAGTTGTTTTCACCTTGTGAGTAACAATAAGAAGTAAGCACTTGACAAGATAGGATCTCAGGTAGTGATAGGACTAGGGGGAATGGAATGAAGCTGGAGGTGGGGAGATTCAGACTGGATGTGAGGAAGGAGTTCTTCGCTGTGAGAGTGGTGAAGCCCTGGAATGGGTTGTCCAGGGAGGTGGTTGAGGCCCCGTCCCTGGAGGTGTTTAAGACCAGGCTGGATGAGGCTCTGGCCAGCCTGATCTAGTGTGAGGTGTCCCTGCCCATGGCAGGGGGGTTGGAACTAGATGATCCTTGTGGTCCCTTCCAACCCTGACTGATTCTATGATTCTGTGATTCTAAGACTGCAGATGATCTCAAGGCCTTTTTGCTGTATTGCAGACAAAACCCAATGTGGACTATTTTCTTCTTTCCTTTGCAGCTAATGGAAGAAGAAACAGATTTCCAAGAATTCTGGTTTCAATGTAAATGTGTCGGTATTTCATTTGGAGATGACACAGCCTTTTATGAAACAGAGATTTTAAAGGCAGCTCGCATATACAAAGAACTCACCACAAACAACTTTTATGTAACTTCTACAGCATGTGTCAGGCTCTTCTGAATACAAATTCCCATTTTCTCTGTGGAAATATTCCTCATGGTAGTGATGGGGATCACTGTGGGGTCTGGAGCAACTGAGACCTATTAGTTTGCTTGATGAAGCACAGCTAGATAGAATTTTATTCATTGGTCTAAAATGCTCTTCAAGGAAGGGCAAAGAGAGTCACCCGTAGGGTACACCATCTAGAGCCAATGCCATAGAGGCATTGAAGAACAGGCTCTGATATAAAGAAAGTAAGGCTTGAACAGTGAAGGTAGAATGAGTCAGTTGCTGGTCTGGGACTGGAAATCACAACTGTTGCTTTGCTGTCCATAGAGCCACAGTGTGGTGAATGGGGCAGTCCTACCCACTGGCTCTTCTTCAAACTGGGGCTTTGTCTCAGCAACGCGCCAAAATTTAATCCTTATGGGTAATCCAAGAGGTTCCCATGAAGATGTTACAATACCAGCTTGCAGATTTCAAATTAGGCATGTGCTTCAGAAAGAGGTGAAAGTCCCTCATTCCTGAGTATAATGAAGGCATTAGGGACTGCCACATTTCACTCACAGCTTTATATTCCTCTCTTGTATTAGATTTGTTCACAATCTGCATCAGAGGGCTCCTTTCTAAGCCTTTTCTCTGTAAAAATCTTACCATGTTTCTGCTCTAGATCTTTTCTGTTTATGTTACACATTTTCTGAGGGCTGGTGATTCAAACTATGGAAGCTATGCTGTGTACACAACAGTATTTTAGCACTTTCGGTCATATTTTCTAGCCTCTTCCTAACAGTGATGTAGTCTCTGTTGGCCACCAAGACCTTAAGGCTACAGAGGAATTTGGCCCAAGGCCCAGGGAACAACTCTCTGAATTTCCCTTTAGAGGTGTTCATTTCTCAGCACACCTCATTTCTGAGGTCTCACTGAGAAACCAGTTTGCTGTCACTGAGGCCTGCTGAACTTTTTACAGTTTCCTCAGGGATTTATATACATTATATATATATATATATATATATATATATATATGGAAAAATATAGCTAGGACAGAGGACAACACTGCCTGAGTATTTCTGATGCAGGAAGAAGGATGCTCTGTCCATTTCAAAGTGCAAAAGGGATTCAGAAAGAGGAATGCAATTTCTCTGCAGTAACTCAAGAGAGAAACCCAAGTCTAGTGAGGTTTTTCTTAATAAATGCAGGCTGGAGTAGTTCACCAAGGCAGACTGATGTGGTCTTCATCTAAATTTTCTCTCCTCAGGGTGCTATCAGACAGAGGCAGGATGTTCCCTTCCTAGCACTTCATGAAAAAATAGAGAAGATAAAGGAGCATTTTCTCATGTTCACTACTCCTTATAGAACCTGATTTTTGTTTGCCCGTCTCCATTTCAGGTTAATCAAAGTAATTCAAGAAGAATGATTCTTCCAGTAAGATAATTGAACATTTTTAGGTTTCACACATAGGAAACCTTCCTGGGACTTTCTTGTCTGGTGGATCTTGATGTCCTAAGCTCACACTTGGAATCTCAGTTGGAAATTGGACGCTCCTAATTATCTCCTACTCCAGAACAGCCTGACTTCAAAGAGTTCCATTACTCTGTGCAGGGTGAGCCAGAGCTCTGGAGGTGTGGAAGAGCTTCTTTTTCCCACTTAATTTTCACAGGGAAGTCACGTTAAGGGATGTATGCAACTCTGTCAGAAACACTACACTCTGACTCAAGCAGATCAAGAGGTGGTGTCTCTGAGGAGCTGTGATGAAATATAATCAGAGACAGAAGACACTGACACATGTTTTAAAGGCAATCAAATTGGATGACTTAAGACAAAAAGCATCTTCCCCACTTGGACACATCCAATTGGCAAAACCTGCCAGTACCTACAGAACAGTCCATATAGTTGGATCCTCTGTCAGCCACTGAAACATACCAAGAAGAATGCAACTTCTGTTACCCTGAAAACGTGAGTTTTAAGAGGGACTATTAGTATCCCAAACATATGGCAACTCCTTGCATTGTCTGGGGAAGCTCTTGGCTTTCCAGTAGAAAAGCTGCTAAACCAGTAATGGGGGACTGGGTGTATCAAGTGTTTATGAGTCTTCCATCTGTAGGCCAGACAGAAACATCTCATACTGAGTGTTTTGCAGTATTGTCAACCCATCTGCAGAAATATCTGGTTGACCCCAGGTATTTGACGGACTTGGCAAGAAGCAAGTAAGAAACAAGAATGATAGGTTGGATGGGGAGAGGTGAAGAAAGGGAGATGGGTGCAAAAGGAAAAGATATAAGGCGAGGAATGTAAATAATCCTGTTCAAATATCACAGAATTGACATCATCACATATCTTCCTCCAGATCCTTCACTCTCAAACTGATAAACTAATGAGAGAGATGCATTTTATGACTCCCTCAGCTAACTTCATTAAAATCCATTTTTCAGCCTGTCTGGCCAAATTCTGAGGAGGACTTCAACCATATGTTTGCAAGGGGAAGTGTTAGTGCATGGTATGGTCAACTATGTGACTTGAGAGACTCTTATTTTTATTGGTGAAGAACATGAATAGCAAAATAATTTTTGTTTTAAGTTTTAAAAAATTCTCTTCTTTTGGCTTTGGGCAGTGATGAACTTCCCACCTTTGTTTGCAATGCTGCCAGTCTGAACCATACAGACAGCTGGTGTGCAAACAAATTGCAGCCCAGAAAAATTCCGTCATGTAGTTATCAGTCTCTCCATCTTGCTTCCTTGCTTCCTGTTGCACTTTCTTCTTTGCTTGATCTCTGTCTTTCACTTTTTCTTTCTTACTTTCTTCTTTTCTGCTGTCTCCAGCACCTGTCTTTGCAGTAAATTAGTGGTCCGCCTGCCTTCAATTCATCCCGGAGGGGAAGAATTGGAAGGTTATAGTGTGATGACACCCCTATGCCTAACAGCTCAAGTCATAAAGCATGTTCTCATTAAAGTATTGCAGTTTTTATAATGGAAACCAATACATCACAGGCAGCCATGGGATCTTAAATACATTTTTATTTCTACCCAAAAGGCGCTGACCGTGACAGTATACAGTCAGTATATTCTCAACATGTTTCATGATCTTTAGTGGCAGGGATGTTTACAACAGCTCATGAATTCTCTGTCAGCAGTAAATAACACACAACAGTCCCCTCTCTTTTCTGAGTACTGCAACAATGATTCTGGATGGGAGAGATATGCACTATGTGGTTCCAATGGGTTTTAATTAGTCTGGCCAGAACTGACCTAGCCTGAAGCTGTATAGCAGGAGGAGAGTTCAGAGTCCACCATCAGAATTCACTTTGTGTGATACAGCTCTACTTAAAGAGAGGTGACATGGGCAATGAACAGCCTCCTATTATTGAGCTAGAGCGCCAGTGCCAACATTAGTGCCTTTTAAAGGCCATTTCCAGGAAAGAAAGAATCACTTGTAACTATTTCCCACCCTTCTCTTTTCCAACATATTCTTTAGATCAAGAATGTTTTCCTGACAGCTTTTACAGAGCAGATTTTCTGTCTTTGGAAGTGAGGAAGAGTATAACTGCATCATAGTTAAAATGCATATTGTGAATGGGGTTTATTTACACACATTATCATTCATGAAGTTAATTCATAAGCCACACTGGATTATTCATATTAACTACATAGGCAAAGGAAAGCTCCCAGTAACAGAGGGAACAGAAAATTTGATAAAGGAATACTGACCAATGAGAACAATGAAGCAGAATGATCAGGTGCCTCAGGATATCAGAGATCTAACAAGTGCTGAGACTGCCTTCCATGTTATAAAGAAGGGAAGTTTTAAACACAGATTTAAAAGGAGATAACACCATAACTTTGTAGCTATTCATTAAAGGATGTGGGAGCGAAATACAGGAGAAGTTATAGAATACATAGAATACATAGAATACATAGAATAAACCAGGTTGGAAGAGACCTTCAAGATCACTGCGTCCAACCCATCAACCAATCAAACACCACCCAAACAACTAACCCACGGCAGCAAGCACCCCATCAAGTCTCCTCCTGAAAACCTCCAGTGATGGCGACTCCACCACCTCCCCAGGCAGCCCATTCCAATGTGCAATCACTCTTTCTGTATAGAACTTTTTCCTAACATCTAGCCTGAACGTCCCCTGGTGCAAAATGCAAATAAATGAAAATGCAAATAAAAGTTTTATACAGAAGTTGATCCTCTTTGATCATTTATTTTTTGACTTTAAAAAAAATTTATTAATTTGAAGACATGATTGCTGTCGAGCTCACTGCTGGCCCTCCACGTGTCCTATGCATCATAGCAGTCTCGGCTTGGCTCTGCATTCTAGCCGAGCTGGTGAATGGCATGAGATGGGTGGTGTGTGCAGGGCAACCATGAGAAATATGGACTCTTATCAGCTTTCCAGCTCTTCAAAGTACTGCATGAACTGAGGATGATGCTGGTAATTGATCTGAGAGCAAGTCTGAATCATTGTTAGCAGGGTTCCTGAATGGAACCATGTAAAGTTGGTGAAATGTGGATGTTTGGAACCGGTTGTTAATGGAAGAGGAAGGACAGATGGTATCTAATCTGAAGAGGGTAAGCAGGACTTGCCTGGATCTGCCTTTTCTTCAAAACTGTCTCTTACTGACTGCAACAGCAGAAGAGCTAACATTTGGTCATGGAGAGTGAACTTTATTTGCTCTTCTTTTTTGCTGAGCTTCCAAACTAAGGTCTTATTGCCAGTGGGTGGAGTGGTGAAACTTGCGTTGCATTTACTGTGGCTAGGCAGAGGACCTCCATTTCCAGGGCTGTCAACAGAACCTTCTTCACACTACAGACAGGACTTTAAAAAAGAAAGAAGACAAAAAAAGTGAAATGTGATCTTGCTGGAATGGGGATGTATTCAAAAGAACTATGCTTTGGGTTGCACAGCCTTCACAAGCAGTCAGAACAAATATCCAGACTTCAACGTGAGACCAATCAGAGTTGCTCCATCCCTGTGGAGATGAGATGCAGAACTAGAGAATGTAAACAGATGTGGACACATTTTTGATGCATTTCTGAAAAGACTGCTTTCATGCTGCTGTAATTTAGAACTCACTCCATCTCCTTATCAAAAATATGATGCAAAAAGTAATAGTCACTTCATTTTCATTTCTCAGTCTGTCTGGAGAGCAAAAGGCACAGTCATCTAGTAGATGAGGTAACAACAGAGCCTAACAATTGTTGGGAAAGACTTTGAGAAATAAAGACACTGAAGGACAAGGAAGGAATCATCTAGAAAATAAGAATCTGAGGGAAATCATTATGATAGACTGAGATCTTGAAATAGCATGTATTTATTTATTATTGCAGGCAGGTCGATTAGTGCATAGGAAATTTCAGCAGAGCCTCATCCAGCTGGAATAGAGAATGCAACTGATGATGACTCCAGCTAACCGCATATGGATGAAAAGATTCCACAGAAATAAGACACTATAGGATACAGAATAGGCGGCACTTCAGCTTCCTAGTCTTGCCTCCCTTATTCTGCAGCGGGGAAGCACTCCGTGCAAAAGCTAGGGATGGGGCAATAAAAAGATGGAATAGTCTTGGCATCTGTGGAGCTGATTTCTGCCTATGAGCAGAGAATGTGCCAACAGCCAAGAATGTCTCTCTAGCCGAGGGTATTGAAATGGCAGGGCTTGTCGTTCACGGATATTTCAACCAATTTCAACTAACCAATGTGGCCTGCTTAGGCCAATATTATGGATAGCAATAAAAAGGAGGACACTGTGTCTCATCAGTCTCATGGATATAACTTTCTGCTTACAACTGTATTTGGCGAAGGCCCATAGGTGGTTAGGGACTTTGAGTCAGTGGCTGGGCTTGGATGGGAGCCTTCTGGCTTGCAGTCCTGTGCTCTAACCATCTAATCTCTCAGCCCGAAGGAAATTGCGGTGTCCCTGTGGGCCCTCGGTAAGACACCACAGCTTTGTTTGTTGAGTGCTTAGTTTTTGATGGGGATACTTGGAAGTTTCACAGATGGTGGTCAGTGACTGTCTTCCGTTTTTCTACCTGGAGGCTGCCAAAGGATGGCAGCAAAGAGGCAGATGTTAGAGGGACACCAGGATGGACATGAGGGGCTATGTGCAATAGGAGAAGTGCTGGAATTGCTTTTTCTGTGAAAGAAAAATAGACCATCCCGGAAAACAAACTGTCTGGAATACAATATTTTCTGCAGTTTGGTACTGCTAAAAATGCTGCACTGGCATCTCTGCAACTTGATACTCCAAAACAAGAGTATGGTTTGTTATTATATTTGTGGACAGCAGAACTTCGTGGTGGTAGAGGAGATGTCCTCAGCTATGGTTGAGTGTTTAGTTTCCACGTCCCTTCTGTCCTAGGATGGTAGTCAGCAATAATTACTTCAGTGGTTTCTACCCTGCAATTCAGAACCTCTAGGGACTATCCACAGCTCCACAAATTTGTTCCATGCAAGCCCTTTCTAGCAGGACGATGCTTCTAGTCTCTGTTGAGCTTGATGCAGATTCATGTGGGAATGCTAAAGAAGAAATGGCAGTTCACTGGAGTGGCCAGTGCCAGGCCTGCTTTCTGTAATGAGCCTTCTACATTTGGAAACAATCCTCAGTTGACAGAGAAGCAAATCTAATGAAAAACCTAAGACATACGATTCAATGAACTACCAGCCAGCCACCAGATCTAGACAGGAGAGATAAAAAGATTACTTATAACAACGGTTGTGCACAGGAGTGTTAAGAATATCCCCTGATGGCACAAGAAGATGGGCCTGCATCCTTAAAGTCTGTCACAATTTCCTGTTGTTAAGAATCCTTTTCTGCAGAACAAGAGAAGATACTTTCTTTTTGTTTTCTCCTTTCACAGAGCTCCTGTGCCTGACACAATCTTTACACTTGTCTCCCCAGTTACATCTCTTTTTTTCTTTGCCTTCCCTGGTGTTTGCATGAACTTGGTGAACCCTCATCACGTGTGGCAGTGTTTATGTTTGCACAGGCTGTTCTGCGTGTCTCTGTTTGTGTTGCCACCACATCTATATGGCTTGGCAGCAGCCCCACGGCTGTGTTTCAGCTGCATATAAATCAGCCTCCTTCCATCCCCCTGTGTTTCCATCTGTCTGTCTTCCCTGATTGCTCTGAAATGTTACAGAGCATGGTGGTTAGCTCATGGCTGAACCCTTCAAACAGGGATGGTACAAAATAAAAACTGAGCTTCTCCTCCAAAAACTCAGCCCATCAAGGTGTAGAGGTGTGGGGTGTTTATGTTTTTAAAGGGAGAAGAAGGGTCTCAAAACAGGGACTAACTTTTGCTAATGTAGTTTTCAAATCTGTTGTTTACACGCACACACAAAGTTGATGTAGAAGCTCTGAAGTCACCTCTGGACTGTGGAGCAAATCTTCCCTTAGACCTTCATTACAAAGAGATTTCCTGTTCCTCACACAAATTTAATTTCTTCTCTTTCACTGGTTGTCATCTCTAGTTTTGTTAGCTATTATATAATTACTTGGGAAGATGTGAAATGGATCTAAAGTTTGGTGGCAAAGAAAACTAGAGGCACCTAGTCATCCAGGGAAATGATGTCAGGCAGAAACTGCAGACCTTGATTATCTCCATATACAGAGACACCTGACTGAATTGTTGTGAAGCCTGGAAATGAAATTCCATTCTGGCCATGTCTCTTCTCTCAAGGAAGGGATAGCCCAGGGGAACAGAAAATGGAGTGTGTTGCCCTTTGGCCGTTGGCACTCACTGGACAAGGAGTAAATGAGAAGTCTAAATCTCTCTCAAATATCAGGATTGCCTTTTCCAAGAAAAATGAGAAGCATCAATAAGACAAAATAGATGTGAAAGGAAGAAGACACCTCTGTTGTCTTAGCATACTTCAGTCAGGTGTTGGATCTAAAGAGCACTGTTTCCTCACCATATTTGTGTTGGTTTGTTATTCTGTCATCCTTCTGAGCATAAAACTGAAAACACATTCTTCCCTTTTACATGTAAGTGCTAGGAGGGCTTTGAATGGAGGCTCTTACTCTACAAGGAGGAAAGTACCAACAACTGAATTTCAGAAGCATTATAGACTAAGTGAAAAAAATAGCAAATAAACATGAATACACCTCCCAAACCACCCATATTCTACTTCACAAAGAAGACAGTGTGTCCTTACTAGGATGAAGTCATTAAAAATCATCCGTGACTCTGGGTTCATACCTCTTTCCAGCCGTCTCTGAAACCGGGAGATGTTTGAGCTTGGTGCTCTAGTTTTGCTTAGCTCTCTGGACCCAAATTATAAATCTTCAGAAGTTATGTGAAGTTGGATCTAATGCTTAATGCATGCCTGTTTTGCTGCACAGATAAATTCTTACTACTTTGTTACTAAACCTCTGTTGAAGTGTGGGGGTGGCTGTGATTTCATTTTTGCTGTAATCACAGAATCAACAAGGTTGGAAGAGATCTCAAAGATCATCGAGTCCAACCTGTCACCACAGACCCCATGACTAAACCATGGCACCAAGTGCCACGTCCAATGCCCTCTTGAACACCTCCAGGGATGGTGACTCCACCACCTCCCTGTGCAGCCCATTCCAATGGTGAACGACTCTTTCAGTGAAGAACTCCTCACCTTGAGCCTAAATTTCCCCTGGTACAGCTTGAGACTGTGTCCTCTTGTTCTGGTGCTGGTTGCTTGAGAGAAGAGACCAACTCCTTCCTGGCTACAACCACCCTTTAGGTAGTTGTAGACAGCAATAAGGTCTCCCCTAAGCCTCCTCTTCTCCAGGCTAAACAATCCCAGCTCCCTCAGCCTCCCCTCAAAGGGCTTGTGCTCAGTTTAGAGACTCAGAAAAGGCAGATATCTGTGACATGAATATCCCCTCCTCTCACACTTCTAGCTGAAAGAATGTCTAGATTGTTTTCAGTATTGCTGCTGAGATTGGTTTCAATATTGCTGCTGTCCCAGCCTCATGTCTGAGTAGATGTCATTCAAAATCAGACTTGTAAAAAACCCTGGACAGTATCTATCCAGAAAAATTTCATAGAACCAGAGGGGTTTTAAATGTTCACCAGAATATTTCCATGAAATTTCCTAGGATGCCAGGGAAAGCATTGACTGACCACAGAAAACAGATAAGAGACAACTGCATGACAGCATTTTTTTCTCTTTCTTTCTTATGGGAAAAGTATTAAGGATACAACATAGACCTAAACTGACATTCTCCTTCTCTGGAGTATTTCAATACTTGCCCTGGATGCTTTCCTGTGTGGCCTGCCCTCAGTGTTCCTGTTTGGCAGGGTGGTTGGACTTGATGATCTCTAGATGTCCCTTCTAACCCCTAACATTCTGAGTGTTTTTTTGTGGGTTTTGGGTTTGTGGGGTTTTTTTGTTGTCTGCTTGTTTGTGTGGTGGTTTCTGGTTTTGTGTTTGTTTTTTTGTTTTCTCCCAAGCTGGATGACAAATTTTAAATCCATGTTGTCCAGTTTGTAAAACAGTTCAAGAACAGGACATGACTGGTGGTACAGGGTTAAGTCCTTTTGGATTCGTCATTTAGAGAGTGGAAAATAAATAATCAGATGTCAAAAGACAACAGTAGGTTAGATCACAACGAGGAGACATCCTTCCCACCCACCGGGGACTTCTTTGCTCCTTAGAATGAGATACAGCTGTTAAGGCCTTAGGACAGGGGTGGGGGTGGGGGAAGGCAAGAAAAGATTGATTTGGACACAAATCCCTGGCAGGAGTTGGTGAGGTATAGAAATCTGGAGAGTAGCAGAGCTGAACTATAGCCAAGTTGGGGGCTGGGGGAAACATCCCCTATGGAAGGGATCCAGAGATCGCTACTGAGGTGCTGAGATTGAAGATTGTGCCAGGGGTGGACATAAGAGCGGTTTGTGCCCCTCTAACTAACTCCAGGAGCTTCACTCATGCCTCAGAGTGTTAGTCTGTGTGCTGAACTTTTTCAGATGAAGATGTGTTTATAGCTTTGACTTTTTCATGTTTGTGCATTTTATAAAGCCACAATCATATTTTATTGGGCTTTTATAAAAAAGATCTCTTAGGTCTAGCAAAATTCCAGCGTAACAGAAGAGGCTCAGATGGAGAGATGTGCAAGAAGGGATAGATAAGGAGCTTGAGAGAGACAAATAAATACAGAAGGGCAGGCTGAGGGTAAAGCAGAAATAAGTGGAGAAACAAAAGGAGCTAGGCATTTCTCTAAAACACTTTCTCTAGGCTGCAGTGACTCTGAAAATATCCTTTAGACTACACTAAGCCTGCAGTTGGGGTGTGGGTGTGTCCCACATCAGCAGAAGGTGACCTCAAGCCCAGGGAAAGCAGATAGGTCACTGAAGCCAGACCCTACAGAACTAAATTTGCTCTCCTAACAGTCCATACAGCATTCACAATATTGCATACACCCACACTGACCTCTTCCCAAGCCCCTGGAACAAATGTGACTCTTTTGCAAAAGAATAAATGAACAAACAGAAAGCAAACACACCTAAAAACTGCAGCTTACAACATGTCAAAATCTGACATGTAATTTCATGTAATTTTTGTCTCATATTCTTCCTATAGCAGGAAATGTTAGATAAGATGTTCTGGTCCTCCAAAGAATTGGGCCATGCTCCATGCAGAACAGAAAAGCAGCCCCTCCAGCCCCCTCATGATCCTCAAGCCTTCAGTGCTGGGATCAGCACAAGGAAGGATGCCAGAGAAAAAGTATGAGATTACCTCTAAGCAAAACCCTTTGGCCTGAATCACTGACATCTTTGATTTAAACAGTAATTTAAAACATGCATGATGAGAAGTCAGGGAAAGGATCCAGCAAGGCCTGGGGTCCTGCCAACTTGGTGTGTCTGCCAATTTGCTATTCAGAAGGTAGGTTTGCTAGGAAGGGGCAGGATCACGGCTGAAACCTGTCATTGTCTTGGCTAAGCCACAAGACCTTTATTCAGAAATGACCAGTGATAGCCTAGCTGCACTGCTACTGCTTTGCTGGATGCCTACAGCTCTGGTCTTTCATTCAGCTGCTCTGAAGGGGTGCATGGAAGGATCAGGGGAGAAATCCTGCTATGCTCTATCCAGCTAATCAGAAAGCCCTGCTGATGCTCTCTGGGTTCCCCTCCAGGCCGTTAATCCAATGGCAGGTTCAGTGATGTAGCTTGAGGGTGAGGAAGGAATGCAGCTGCAGAAGGAAACTGGATGCAGTAAAGGATAAAACCAGCACACATACAAAGGATATGTGTCTCAGGCAGCTTCTTTCCCCTCCTCTGTCTCTCCCAAACTACTGGCTTTCTTGAGTGACATTGCTGGCATCTGCCTCTTGCCATGAGGATACAAAAGACAGCAGGGTAAATTAATTTTAACTGACATTAGATAAAGGTTTCCCAGACTGAATGCTACTGCAAAACTGACTCAGGCCCATTGCCATTGGGAGCCCAGGTTTAGAAATATCAGAAATTTCAGTGGTTTCACTTTGGTGAAGGGAGAGGTGAGTTCTGATCTATCTCTGAGTCCAGACTCTGGTTGTGGTTCACCATGAGCCTCCAAGGACTAACTGCCCATTGGGATTAGATGCCAATAGGTTATTCTCACACAAATTCTCTTCTTAAGTAGTTGGCGATTTCACATTCTGTCTTGATACTTTTCCTTTCTTTCTTGGGTCAGGTTCAGGTTGGAAACTCATTTATTGGAGAGGGCAGAGAGAAGAGGTCTCTCCAAATTTGAATCACACTCTGTACAATCATGACTCAACGATCATAAATCCTTCAGGGCCTGAAACCTATCAAGGGAATAAAGGAGGAAGCTCTGTCTCTCTTAGATCAAAGGGAGAAAAAAAAAGTTGAGATGTAAAGTAGACAAAGTGTGCTGCAGGGTATGTGAAAATCAGAGCTCCCATGCAGCTTGCTGAAGACTGCCAAAATAGAGTTCTCCGCAGCCATCCCATACCTACGCAATACAGTGATGGGAGTGTTTTTAGATAAGATCAAGCCCAGAGAGAGCATGCCTGGCTCTGTTTCTTCCAGCAGAGCAATATGGATACCCAGTGCTGGGAAACCGTTTTTCTGTGCCAGGAAGGAGGCAGGGAGTTGTGTGCAACCATACAAGAGTCTCCGCTCCCACGCATCCTCCCACTCACTGAAAGACTGCCAGAATGGCAAAGGAGGAATTGATTTACATGCAGTAAGCCAAACAAATAGATAAATTAATAAAGAAATCAGCTAAAGAAAGAGAGAGGGGCTAGAATCAAATTCAAGAGGAAGACATCTGCAGGTGCACAGAGCTGGGCACTGGGTGCTGACACTGATGGTACACATGCTATTCGTTCCCTAGGAGAAAATTTCACACTACTCCTCCTTGTGAGACCTGTCATGCACAGTCGTCTGTTCTTGCTAGTGAAATCCTTCTGCTGCATGAGCTGACCAGGGTCAGAAAGCATTGGGTAGGTATAACATGAATTTCCCCACTATTTCAGTTTTTATTTTGATGAGTTTGTTACTGAAGGGGTTCATATTCACTGCAGAAAGGTATCCCCTTAGCTAAATTCAACCCAGTGTCAGTCATTTTGTTTCCCTGTTTGCCCGTGCTGGTGGCACTCCAGGTCTCTAGTGTCTTGTCAAATGTCCTCTGCAAATGTTGGAGTGAACATCCACCCAGCTGAGCAGGCTCGTTTACCATGGTCAGTGGAGGTGGTTGAATCATCATCCCTGGATGTGTTTAAAAGTTGTTTAGATGTGGGGCTTCAGAATATGGTTTAGGGCTGAACTTTGTAGAGTAGGGTGAATGGTTGGGCTTCATGATCTTGGGGGTCTTTTCCAACCTGAATGATTCTGTGATTCAATGTGTGAAATTGCCCAGAGAAAGAGCATAAGAAAGGAAGTTACAATGCTATCCATTTTCTACCTGGGAATTAATCAGCTCCTTAGAGAACATGCTGAGAAGGCTGTCCTGTAGACTGTTGTCTTTAATAGGCACAATCCTCAGTGTATCTTCCTCTTTCCTTCTGCTGGTGTCCTCAGCATTCAGTGACAAAGGAACTTCTTGTGGAATGTGTACATCATGAGAAAAAATACCACTATGCTTTCAAGCAGCAAATTTGAGCTTCATGGGACTGACCTTCCTGTTTACGAGTTGGTCTCCCATAATCCTGCACCATTCCTTTCCCCTTGGTCTTGTCTTCGGCTGCCCACACACCTGTAAAAATGCAGAGCACAGGTCTGTAATACATGATGTGTTCTCATCAATTCTCTCTTAGTAAAATAAGCAGAAAATCTAGCAAATGCATTAACCCCCCTCCTCCCAGGAATTCAGGGGGAATCTTAAGGTCCAGAATTACCTGGGGACCCAAAGGCATGCCAGCAAAGAGTTTTAATTTGTCTGCTCTCTCCAGGCATTCAGATCCCTCTCTGTTCAAATACCCTTTTTCTCTGTGCACCACCAGCAGCAAAATTCAGCCATCCAAGTGAAAAGTTTTTCACTTTGTCACCTAAGTTGCTCAAGCAATGTTTTGATGAAGCTAAGTTCAGCCTTGTCCTGCTACCAGCCTTCCACAGAAAGTAAGACAATGGCTGATAATGAAGATAAGTCAGGAGATTTCCATGTACCAGCTAGGTTAGTTTAACAGAACAACCAATAGCAAACTGCAGCTGGAATAAAACTGAAAGTAGCTCCAGTTGCTTTAACACCTCTCATGGGGGCCACACAAGCTTTCTGAGCCTTCAGAGAATGCAGAAAAATTATTCTCTGCTCTCTGTTCTTATGCCAGCACTTTCCTGCCTTCTGCCAGAGCAGCAGACTTGTTGCCCTTTAATTCCAGGGAGCTAAAGCCCAGGATTCCTGCACCCAGGAATGTTCCAGAATTGTCCTTAAGAGCAAAAGAATACTGTAAAAAAAAAAAAAATCAAAAGAAATTTGATACTAAAACTGAATTCAGCAGACATATACAGCTTCAGTTACCTGTACTTCTCTTTGTCTCACACTATTACCTTGACCCCTCCACTCTTTGCTAGTATCTTTTCCTCTTGTCTCCCAGAGGCTGATTGATCTTTCCTCAAATAGTCTAGACAGCTGACATGGAGATCTTAAACAAGAACAAGTGTTTCCCACTTGTGTGCAGCTGAAAATGGTGTTTTTCAGTTTCAGACTTGAAGAAGGCCTGGTGAACCTGAAAGTGCATCTTTTCTTTAAACTTTACTGCTTAGTCTAAGGAGAGATGTTCCCTCTCTTTGAAAAACCCACTTCTAATAAAAATAATTCATTCCACCTCTGAGTGAAACCTCAAAATGTCCAAATTTGCTGGAAGTGGGTTTTTGACCTTTTGACGTGAAAGATGAGCTGGCACATTTCCCTGGGAACCCTTGCTTTCAGGCAAACAGTTTGACAAAGTCAACCTGTTCCTGCAGAACTTCTCTAGTCTGACCAGTGGTGTTTCCAGCCAAACCCCCCCTCCTGCTCCACTCCAGTCCTCTCCCTTACAGTTGAAGAAGAAAGGATTAGTGAAACAGAAGGATCCCTTCTGTTTTCAGAGTGGAAATGAAACCAACATTAGCCTATTTACAGAGGATCATCGCATGAAGGCTTAGGACAAGAGCAAATGCCAAACAGGCCTGAGGTTAGCTTTATCAAGCAACAGAAAAGCTATAAACATGGCCCTAAAAGGGAAGAAGAAGAAGAAAAAAGAAGTCGAAGAAAAAAAAAGTCAAAGGAAAAAAAGGAGAAAGAAAAGAGAAGAAGAAGAAGAAGAAAAAAAAAAAGCCAGGTGCTTTTTCAGCAGAGGTTTTCGCCTCAGCAACTTTCTTTCAAAGCTTTCCAGTACCACTGTTTGCTGAGTTGCTCTGGGCTTGGCTGTAAGGCAGGCCAGAAAGTACATGTATGGGCCATTATTGTTGGGCTGGCTCTGAAAGGCTTCTAACCATGTCTGGATGCTGTTGCATTGTCTGAGCCTGCTGGCACACTCCCAGGGGGGCTTCTTGTTTGCACTGCCACATCTGTTTGAAATTCTGGCACATCTTAGCCTGAGAAATATGGTTTGCGGTGTCATAGCAACTACTTTTTCTTGATCTGACAGGCAAGGCAAGGCCTGCAAATGCTCCTTGCAGATCTGGTTGCAATAGATAGAAAGCTCCTGAGGCTGCTGATCAAGTGTATAACCTGTGATTGTAACCTTTTTTTCTTTTTTTTCTTCTTCTTCATCTACCACCCTACTGTGGCTTAGGTCATTGTACCTGTGGTAGTGGGTTACTTTGAAAGTCTGGGTGAGACAATCAAACTGCTCTGGAAACTTCAAAGATGTCCAGCTTGGATCTCTGTGGCCAAGCTACAAAATGCAAAGACATTGCAGCTCCCCAGATCAAAACCATTTTGGGTACTAGGAGCATTGGACAGAAATTTGCCTTTCTGATCCCATGGTAAGACCATTAAGTTATCTAAGGGAGATGTGCTGAGTGTGTCTGCCCTTTCTCCTGAGCAGGGGTGTGAGGTAGAAGGTGCTGCATACTTCCCCAGCAATCCTTTCTTGGAGCAGCGTGAGCAGAGCTACTGAACCTGCCCCTTAGTGTCTTCAGTGCAATTTGTATTAGAGGAAATATCCCAAAACTCTGACCAGAAGATAGATGGGAAATTTAGTTAATCATCACCATTGTTAATGAGTCAAAGGATCCTTTACCTCTGGGTTAGGCAGCGTTGCTCATTAGCATGCATTGTCAGTGTAGAATGAACTTCCTGGGTCTCCTAGCAGAAGCCGTGCAAATTAGTGCTTTCTCAGTTTCTCCATGACCTGTGTCATGTAACTATGGCCAGGGAGCAGAGGCCAGGCTCTCCTGCCAGTGCTCCTGCTTGTGGCACTACAATCCTGCAATGTCAGCAGGAATGTAAATGTTTGGCAAAGACAAAGGGAATGAAGCCACCTGAATCTTTTTCCCTGGAAAGGAGCCGGGCAGGAACCGCAGGAATGTTCCTCGAAGCAAATGGTACCAAAGAGAAACTGAAAAGAATGAAATTCATGATAGCAGTGCCTGGCTTCAGGCTTGCCTTGCTGCAGAAAAGGTGTTGCAAGGAGGTATGAAAGGAGAGCTGAGCACTAACAAGAGGCATTTCTGAATGTCAATGCTGTTGGCATGCGTGGGCGTTTTCCCTCGGGGAAAGCACCTCGCCTTCCTGAAGAGACCAGCTGCCAAGCGTCACTTTCCTTCGCTCTCCTACAGGTGTACAGATGACGGCTGAGAAGTATGGATCTGAACAGTAGTAGGCTGACCTGAAAGCAGACCATTTGTTGTATAATGAACAAGTAGATTGGAGCCAGATTATCCCCAAGAAACAGACTTGGCTCGGCAAAGAGGAGTAAGTATTTACAGGGCTGTTAAAAACTTGTGCTTCCCCAAAGAAAAGTATTAGCAAGAGGAGAACGGCAGTGGGATCCAATTAAAAACACACAGCAAAGCAAAAAAGAGGGGGGAAAAAAAAGAAAACATTTTTTTTTTAAAAGTATCTTAAAAATATACAGTGGGAGAATCCAGACATTTTTGCCATAAATGACGAGGCAATCACAGCGCAATACAGGTGTCCAGGCCCAGAGGGAAGGCAGGGGAGAGGGCAGCCAGGCAGAAAAGACAATAATTACAGACTCCGTTGAGGGTATCAGCACTTATTTTGGGATACGAGTCCAGCTTTGCTGTGAGGACTCCATTTGGAGGCATGCCATGGAGGAAACTCTGAGGAAATATTGGCTATCACTACCCACAAGGGTAGGAGGAGCTGGAGTTTATTCCCAGCTCTGACACCAATATGTGGGGTAGAGCATACCCAGGTAAGCTGGTGCCTCAGTTTCCCCTCCAAGATTCTCCCCTAACATTAATGCTCCTGATCAACGTTGTCAGATGTTCTGAGAGCCCTGCGTGGAGAGAAAATGTAAAATTAGGAAAGTTACTATTTTTGAATAGGCTAAAATAGGTAAATAGGGTTCAGTTCTTCCCTTATGAAATTCTTTGCTTGAGAGGCCCCAACCTCTGATCCGTTAATCTCAAAGACTTTACAAAGGCACCAGATGGTTAGTCATGGGTACAAATATGCTCAGTGAGGAGAGATGGATGTATACATTTGTTTTAAAAAATGCAAGAGCTCCCCAAACCAAGTCCAAACCAAATCATTCTCCAATGACATGGCGTAACATAGACTCAACAAATTTTATGATGTTTTCCTCTATTTTATGTCATGCTTCCCTATTGAAATGTTGCTTTGAAAGCACATTGTGCTGGTTTGGGAGCAAGGACTCCAATGTCCTGGTGTCTCCTTCTGAATCATTACCATAACATACCCCTTGAGCCTGGCTGGGTCTTCCACAAATTCTCTTCCTCCTTCTACCAAGAGTTTAAAAGAAACTGTGAGTGAAGTCTTGGTTGCTTAAGTGTGATTTGTGGCTGGGACAACCCAATTTAGTGGCAAGTCTGCTGCTGAGAGAGGTGTTCCCACCTCAGCACTTGAGATGGCTTACATGGGTTCTAAAATAAGAGTCTTCTGAGTGAAGAAAATGAAGAGGAAATTATAGTTGTTCTGTGAACAAATATGGCAATGGCTGTGAGACAAGAGTTAGAAATAGGTAAGCTCTCACTGAGATCACACATGCACTACAAGATGGAGAAAATCTTAAGAGCCTTTATTGTTCAGATGCAATGGAGAGGTAAATGCAGAGAAAGTGGAGGAAAAAGAGGATTTTGCATGGAAAAAAATCTGCCCATGGCTTGTTCAGTTGGATGCAGTAAAGAACTCACCCAACTTTATTTTAGGTCTCTGTGATGCGGAGGCAGCCATCTGAACTAGTGTCTCCAGAAACATTTAGGGAGGAGAAATGGGCATTTTCAGATACAATTCATCTGTAAGAATGCAGACAGATGCTTTTGGATGTGGTGAGGCATGCCCAAGTCTCTACTGACTCCACTGACTACATCTTAATGGGCTGTAGAGAATTCTTAGTGTGATTAATTGACATGAGGCTGTCAGCACCATGTCAGATATATCCCATCCAAATTCTGCCAGTCCTTCAGCTGCAAGCCAGTGCCATCCCATCACCAGCTGGCATTCCGTCTTAGGCTAGAACATTTTAGGTGAAAACATCTAAGGTTAAAACATCTTAGGCTGGATCTGGAAGATGTCCTGCGCTGCAATCAGGGCAGAGCAGTGGCAAGGATTGAAGGAGAGTGGTGTTTTGAAAAAAGCAGGTAAATAAGACCCAGTCCTCTACCTGCCACTGCAGTCATCAGAGAAGAGTTGTGATTCTGAGTCAAAAGGAATTTAGGGGGCTGGATGTAGCTTGAGCGAGGACAGTGCTCCAGGGTAAGCTGTGAATGAAAGAGTAATCAAGCTGGCTCTGTGTTAGGTGTCTTGAAAATGAGCTGGTTAAGATACTTTGTTTCTTCTGAACTGGACTTTAGCCATTCTCAAGACAGTTGCACGGTACTTGGCTAGAAAAAGTCCAGGTATGTTCCAGCACATCTGTGCCTATCCTACTCAGAGACTTGGAAGGGTTATTACCTCTTCCAAGAAGAAACCATTTGTTCTGGGATAGAAGAAACTGATGGAAGTGAGGAGGGATTTGATCTAGAGGGCTTGCATGGTCTAAGCTGAGCTTGGAGCCAGCACATTGTTAAGTTTTCCAAGCTCCTGACTCAGCTTTTGACCTTTGGCAAATTGTTGACCTGAGCCAGAACAACTGGAAAGTTGAATAAAACTTAATGTGACAGCAAAAGTAAAGATTCTGCATTGAGCTGATCCTTCTGAATGTGGGCAAATTTTGGTTTAGAGATACACACCCCCCGAATTAACATGCCTTTGTGAGGGTATTATATGACTGGATCAGCTCCTCTGTTGATGCACTGGAATAACATCAGGAAGAAATGGGAGATGAAATTAACTGTGATTAGCTTTGTGATGGAGACATTTGTAATTGAATAAAGCAGAAAGCTTGATGGATTTTTTTTAATTATCCAGTTAGATTTCTCCTGGGGAGGTAGAAGAAATTTTAAAGAGAAGTTGCTAAATAAATAAGTAAATAAATAAATTTAATCCTCTTTCTTTCAATTTGGTTTTAGAAAGGAATGTTCTGTTAAGGAGGGATGGAGCTGGAGAAGCAGTATTGGGAATAAAGCAGAGGCAGGGATTCCATATCTGGTGTTATTGATGATTTCTTATGTGGATTGGGGCAGGATGCCATTCTCTTCCCACTCTCATATTCCAGCTGTAAAACGAGGCAATCACATTTGCATGGAAAAGTTTTGAGAGTGTCTGCTCACATATACATTTTAATATAATCCAGCTAATCCATGAAGTTCCATCATGTGGATGCTTTGAGGCTATTGTAAAGGGAATCAAAAGATCTAGAGAACTCTGAATGGAAGATAAGATTTTATTTACTTCTAATTTTTCTTCTCACAAGCACTGCACAAACAACAATGGAAACCTGGCCTTCCCACAGCCGTATTTCCCCCACTGTTTTCCAGTTTTAAGTGAAGCTTTGAATCAGCTTTTGGTTTGCTCTCTTGTCTTGGATTATAAAAGAATGTCAATACAGAAAGACATCTGTGTACATCACTAAGAGATGTGGTCTTGGTCACTGCTGTGCTTTCCTTTCTGCTGCTTCTCACATCAAGTTCAGTGGTGTTAAACAAGAGAAATTATGCCTGTCCCTAGGTGAAGATAACTCCCAGTTTGTGCTGATCATTCACTAGGTTATGAAATGGGACACCGGTATTCAGTGGGGACATGCTGAATAGTAGAAGTATAGTACAGGGGTGTGGTGTGGCTCAGTTGGTAGCACATAAGACCTTTAATGGGGAAGGTCGTGAGTTCAAGCCTGCAGTGGGCACTAGTGTCCTCCCTACTCTAGTCATGAGGTCTGTGGTGACAGGTTGGACTCGATGATCTTTGAGGTCTCTTCCAACCTTAGTTATACTGTGATACTGTGATACTTCCAGTTAAGAGGTCTGATAGTAAAAGATTCCTGGAGATGGAAAATTGACAGAAAAATGCTTGTCCAAGGATTTTGAGAACATTGACTTAGAGACAGAGACATCTCCCGGCTCCTTCAGTTTCACCCTGGCATTCATTAGTAAGCCCTGAAAGCAAACGTTTGACCCATAAATGTGGGACTGTCTTCCCTTCTTCATTGACCCTTGAAACAGTTAACAGTGCTCTACATCCTCTCTGCAACAGAAGCAATTCCCAGACGTTGAAGCATTTCCATTGCAAAACACAGCTTGTGATTCTGGACTGGGTTATTTGTTTGGAAGATGTAGACAAAATGAAAGTGCAGCAAACTCATACCAGATTGGATCCACTTCAGAAGCTGCCAAACAGCTGCCAGTGCTGTCGATTCAGAAGAGCTTGCCAGGCTGTTCCCTGGGGCAAGGGTAGGTTTTGATGGGGGGAACCTGGGATTTGTAGAACTGTACAGCTAGCCTGGAACAGAGTATACTATCTACTTCATCTGCCCACTTACAACTATGTAAACCTGCCCTCTATCCCCCTTTCCAGGCTGAAATGCAGCTGTTCTAGAGCACATCCACAGCAAAAATGCTGCTAGGCAATTAACAGTTGCTGCAGCATCAGTACAGACAAAAGGCTGTATACAATCTAGGGACTTAAGGAGGAAAAAAAGAGAAAAAAGAACAGAAAGAAAAGGTTGTGAGATACCATGTAGCTCACTAAAGTAATTATTAAGCTCTGGGTAATCCCTTTTCATCCCATTCTGCTTAGAAACCTTGGTGAGCAGAAACTGCTGACACTCATAATCTGGGAAGAAGGAAGGTCTTACTAGCCTGTGTGAACAGGCTTACTACTTGACTAAGATAGTAAGGTAGATGTTCACTATAAAAGTAAATGTTTTGAAAGCATGTGAGAGCTCTAGTCAAGTTGAGGGACTGAGGATCTTCTTTCCTCTTATCTGTGCCTTAGGAAAAAAAAATAAAGAGGAGTAAGATGTCTAGATCAAGCAGTTTGGCACCCTTCACCAGCCTACAGTCAGTTAGAAGGAAAGAAAAGACCAAATAATTTGAGTGAGATACTGAAGTTCAAAACCCTTCACGAAGAAACGAAACCCAGAAAGATCTTTAATTGCTGGATTTAGATCTGGAAGGATTTTTGTTTTGTCATTAATACATACAGAAGATAGGGAAACATCTTCCTCTCTTCAGGGCCTTGCAAGAACTCACCTTGTAAATCTGTCCATTTGGAAGGGTACTTCCATAAGTTGTCAGTAACATATATCAGCTTCCTCTGATCTCACGTTTGTGTGAAAGGGAGCTCTCCATCCGTTATTAGAGGGTAAGCAGGGACAGCAGAAAAGAAATCCCATAAAAATGAGAATAAGTTGGTAAGCTACAGTGCAAAGGGCTTGGAAAGAACTTCCTCTGAGGCTGCTTCAAATTTTCCATCAGAGTATTTTTCAGTGGAAAATGTGCCCTTCAATAAAAGCAAAATTGTTTTGTGTTATGACCAATGTCTCAGCAAGGCATCAGAGTGTGGCAGAAGGCCTGGAGATTCAGCTAGCAAATCTCTGGACAGTGTCTCCTAGAGGCTGTAACTGCAGATCTTTATGACCCTATCATGCTCTAGCAGCTGGGCTTGCCATGTGAAGTGCATTTCTCACAAAGCACCATGGTGATAGGACTTCCATGGTGCATGCCATTGTCTCAGCAAGAGAGGAGACCATGCTGCACCATGAGAGATGTGGGCAAGCCAGGAATGTCAGCACACAGGGAAGGACAGGGACACAAAGCATACCAGCTACAACTCCCACAAGGGAGCATTTCTGAACTGAAATGGAGGGCTCTTGGCCAAACATTTTCATTGTTTGGTGAAATCTCAGCATTTTCCATGGAAAAGAAAACAAAAACACAACAACAACAACAACAATTTTCAGCCCAGCTTTATCCAGCCAGGGTTTGAGAAACCCCAAGGACTGAGTTTCTATTAAGAGAATTCTTCCAGGAACCCACAGAAATTGAGGGTGAAAATCACATATTGCTGGAGACTAATCAGATAATTAGACTAGGACCACAGGAGAGGTCAGGGAAGCCCATCTGTATGTGGTTCAGGCTTGGACTGGCTTAGCAATTATCAAACAATGTCCAACCACATACGGCAGGGGCGGCCAAAAACTTACCATGGACAAGTCAATACATTTGTGTTTAAGGCAGAGATGTATGGTGGTTCTGGCAAAGCCCAGCATGACAAACGAGAGAGTGAGTGTCTTGATATTAGAATAACTTATAATGGGTTGGATCCTCTGAGATCTTGCTGTCTTTGTGAGACTTTCTGCCCCTGAAAGTCCTTGTTAAATGACCTATTTCAAGGACTGAGCAGGTCTTGAGCGTGAAGAGTTAACACTGCATGTCCTCAGCAAGGCAAGAGAGACCAAGAGAGAAAGCAAGGGAGAGGAATTTGTGTCTCTAAATTGTGACGAGATACAATACCCACCTTGCACATGTGCCCAGTTTCAAGTCTCTGTTGAAGGGCATCTGATACCTCCCATTTTCCATAGATGAATTAGCCAAACAACAGACAGATAATAGAAACAAATTGGCTAAGTCAACAAATATGTTCAACGGGAATGAGTTGGCCGTGACAGGGAGGGGAAATGCTAGTACGTGATCCTTCCTTGATTTACTTACCTGTGTTTCAGGTAAGCATGGGAACTGACAAATGCAGGCAATGACCTGGTAATTCTTCACAAGAGATTATATTTTCTGTGGTCATTTACAATTCCACCTGCGCTGTGATGTTTCAGTCTTCTTGGGCCAGGTCTGTATTGTGGTGTATTTTCCTCCAGCACCAGTAAATAACAACTTTCATTTAGGCTGTTACTTGCAGTGCTGAATGCAAATGCTTTCTTTCTCTCCTTTTCTGTCTCTCTCTTCTAAGAAGAGAAGTCAAAGCAGATTAATTTGTGTTGAGTGTCAGTGTCAAGACAAAAGTGTCCCAATCAAAACTCATAGTCTGAAACAAAGTTTTGCCAAAAGTTGTGTGTACTCAGTCCTGATTCTAAGGCTTAAAAGTTACACCAAGAGTGACAGAAGTTGTAAAGTTGCCTTTGACTCTTCCCCCCCAACAATCAAATGTGTTAAGTATGTCCTGGAAGGTTATTCTCAAGGGACTTAGTATCACAACTGACAATAAGAAGGTGGAGGAGGAATGTTAGGCATTCTGAAAAGCTTTCCACCCAGTGTGTCAGAAGAAGGAAAAGCATATCCTTGATAACATTAACTGGGGAAAAGGGTGGGAATGGTATAAAATCATAGGGAACAGTAAATATATGCTTATGGCTTTAGTATTCTGTAGGTTTTTGTATTATTTTTTTTTAGTTGCTGGATGGTGATGATTCAATTGATTAATGATGGACATGTTAGAGACATCTGAAAGGGAGGGATTCATGTAGTCAGCATGTGGTCAAATTTATCCTGTGTGAAATACAATAAGAGACCTTGAAATCTTGAGATTTTTTGATATGAGGTGATATTCATAAAACAGTTCATCATTGCAAAGGTCCCTACTGCACAAAGTCAGTATCTCACAATTAAAGGGCAACCAGAAGAAAAAGTACTGACAGACATTTAAGCAGAAAACCCTCATCCATGTCTCTGGATGTCTTGAAGCTGTGGACTGGAGGAAGAATAAAACAATCTCTATTCACCCTGTTCATAACCTTTCCCCTTGGCATCTGCTCTTAGCCACTTTCAGCAGTGATATTATGGAAGAGGAGAACCCAGTCTGATATGGGTTGTCTGTTCATAAATTTATGAGATACAAAAAACCTAGTGTGCTGTTTGAACTACCATATAGGACAATCACAGTTGGTTTAGAAACATGCTAACCATCCATGAGTGTTAAAGAATTGTGGAGCAGTGAAGACCAATTAGACCTCCCTCTTCAGTCTGTTCTTGGAGGAAAGCAGAAGATCATGCCATATGGTCTCCACTCCAGATCTCATTCAGTTGTGCTGCTAACACACTAAACAAACCTCCAACCACTAAATCAACAACCAAAACTCATAATGTTTTCATTGTGTCTTTGAGAAGGCCCCTGAGTGGAGCATTTGTCACCATAAGGCACATTTCCTTCATCGTTGGCTTCCTTTATCTCTCCGGTAGCTCTGTGTCCTCACAGAAGTTCAGTGTTGCTCTCTTCTTTCATTCAGCTTTTGAACTTAAAGGGGCACCTCATCCAGCACAACTGTCACTGAATGGCACTGACATCCTCCCTCTTTCTTGCAGCTAAAGGCAAGACTGCAGCTGAAGTTCATCAGACTTGAAACTGAATCAATCTCACCAGGATCCTGCTTTGCAGGATATCCATCCAACTTTCTAGTCCACTTTTAAAGCCTGACCTGCCATCTGAAACTCCTTACATCATACTGATACTCCCCTGAGGAGAAAGCTAGTTGGGGTGTGACTTCCAAAGACAGAGCCACCACCAGACTGCATAGGGGATGTCCTCTTCAAAATGCAACTCAGCATAAGGAAATGGAATTGGGGTGTCCATCCAACAAGCTGACCTAAAACTCTCTGACCTGCAAAGAGATGTAGGATAGATGCCTTCCAAGCCTCAATAGTTGTCAAGATGTATATCCATTGAAGAAAAAGAAGTTCAAGTGCCCTCTGGTATTGCTTGAGCTGACTAAGCTCAATATTGTCTGATTGCTCAGCTCAACTTCCCTGCTTGTCCATCTGAATCAGCTGGCTGTCTCTTAGCTTGGGCCACAAGAGCCCCAAAATCTTGCAACTTATTTGGCTGCAAGGTAACAGCATTTCTTTAGGAGGAATCCTTCTTGGGAAGGATCTTCTTTACCCAGTTTCCTAAGGAAGCTAAACTTGAACAATTATATTGTCTGTATCTGTATGTGGCAATCCATTCCCTTCCAAACAGCTGTCAAACCTGGTGGCCAAGTGATAGAGTTCTTAGAGATTTTCTGATGTACAAGCAAAAATAAGCACCCGGAGAGAGATACGTGGTAGCACAAGTTCATGTGTTTAAAATTAGAGTCCTGAGAACAGGAAAAGTTTCAAACAGAGGTCTTCATTAATCATCAGACACAAACCAGTGGGAAACTAGGCATCAGTAGTACTACATGAACAAACAGTTTGTTTGTCCAGTGCTTCTTCATTTCGTTTTTATTGTTCTCTTTGAATCTGTACAGCACCTAGCATGGTGGTGTACAGAAATACACTTGTAATAACACAGCAGGAGAGCTGGCATGTGCAAAGGACCATGGAGAGGAAAGAAACTGTCCTAGCAGTCAGCTTCTTCATTTCACATCACTTTCTAATATCAGGCCAATACAGGGTGGAGAGGTGGGGGAGCAGAAGGTGAAAAGATAAAAAAGGGAACTCCCCCAACCCCAACAAAAGAAACCTCAGACAAACCAAGAAAACAGCAGTGTGTCCAGAGACCGCTTGCTTCTGAGCTGAAGGGCCTGTTTTCATTCCCAGTTCTGTCTCGTGTCCCAGAGTCTCATTGCCTCCAAGGCTGAAATACTGGTTCCTTATTCAGAAGATCAAATCTCCTGAGCTTTGCTAATATTTTCTGGCCTAAGGTGTCAGCTTTAATGAATAAGAAAATAACAAAACAGACTGACTCCATGGGCTGGGAGATTGGTTACTACTTACTTCATAGTGACCATCCAGACAGAATAAGAAGAAATGAAGCAGGGATTAATTGACCCAGTTTGCTTTTCTAAACATAGGTGGGAGGCATCAGGTAACGATTTCCCAAGCATTGTCCAAGGAGGATGCATAAGCAGGCTGGCAGTGTGAAGATCCCACACTAAGACTTGAAACACTTTTTCAACCCCCCTTGCCCTTCTGCTTTTTCTCTGCTCTGTTTCAGCAGCTCCATCCTTCCTGTTGCTACCTTCCCTGAGATATTCTCAGTTTCAGCTTTGTGCACTGCCAAATACAAGGAGGCAAAACAGCCCCCAAATCCTGGACTCCAAATTGCTTCCACAAATCTTTACACAGACTCATTCAGCTCATTACTTACCCCCATCTTTTATTTTCTTTTATTTTAGTCCTGTTTCTCCCTTCTATCCTTTACCCCCCGCCTTCTCCCTCTCACATTTATCCCTTAATCAAATTGCTATACACTCTTCTCAGCAATTCTTCTCTAAATCCCTCAGGCGGGTTAGGAGCCCCCTGAGGAAAGATCTTTTTCTGGCAACTGAGCTGAGATAGGAAAGAGGTCCTTGACAGAGGCATATTCCATCCCAGAAAGTTTTTAATCCTTCCAGATGCTTTGTCACAAACTGTGCTTTTATGCCGGTGCACTTTTAAAGGCAGCCAGGATATGTGCAGAGGTCAGATCTCAGAGCTGGGCTGGAAAACTCTAAATTGCTCTTGTCTTTGATTCTTGTGCTTTAAAACCACTCTGAAGTTTAAATAAATGGATTAGAAATGAGTTAAAGAGCAGGGTGCTTAATGCTTCTGCTTAAATCTATAGCCTCAAGCCATAGCACTTTGGGTGGTGAGATCCTGTTAAATCTCACCAGCTCAGCAGGCACAGAACAAGTCAAGGCTTGGATGCAGATGTCTAGGGAGAAGCAAGGTGAGAGAGACCAGAGAGGTAGCACTGGTCCTTCTACATCACCACAGAAGCAAACCCCCAGGTGGTGAAATGGGCAGCAGAGCACAGAGCGGATGATTTTTAGGGAAGACATTGGCACCACAGCTCTTTGCCATTAATATTAAAGCTCTGACACCATATATTTATTTTATTTCAGTTTAGGACTCATGATTTCCAGACTTGTTTCCATTTGGGGAGAAGGGAGAGCAATGATAATGTGGTGGGCTAGATCTTCTCAGGAGACTCAGCTGCCTTGAAAGCCCGTTCTGCTTCCTGTTGTTTATTATTGTTGGATGGCGATAGCACAGCTGCTATGTTACATCCTAGAGGTAGCTGCACTTCCAGGGCTGGATGAAACGATTGCTGTAAATGCCAGCTTGGCAGCTGTTCCAGCCTTCCTTGGGGCAGGCCCTTACCCCCTGCCTCGTGCATGGCTTTGTTCTGCTAGATAAGAGCAAAGCATTTTGTAGCTGCTATTGAAAGAAGTTTCTCAACCTCTTAGGATAATCCCTGTTGTAAAGAGGAGGAGTTGAGTCAAGGAGGGAGTAAATCAGTTGTACAGAGCACAAGGCAAGCCCACTTTTTATTGCCGAGTTTCTTGTTATTTCTGAACACTGCCCCACCTGGGCACAGCAATGTTGCAATATGAGGCCAAAGACTTATTTCCAATTCATACTGAGACACTGGGAGGTGAAAGAAATCCCAGTCACAGTGACCCAGGTAAACCTGCAGAGGAGGGTTAAAATCCTGAATTTTGGATGCCCATCACACACCCCACCACGTGCATAAAAGCAGCCCAGCTATGGAGGGAGCGAAGAATGGGTTAGCTTGGCTTCCAGAGCTCTCACGCACTTCTCTTTGCAGCAAGCTATAAATTATGCAGCATTTAAAGATGACTTTCTAAAACCCTGGCTTTAAAGCTTTTATTTATAACACCCACACTGATATTTTTCAGACTCGTGACAGCTCCCACCTTCGCAAGCTGGTGACATGCCAAGCACCTGGCCTTTTCTATAATGGCCCATACCCCCACAGCAAGCTCCCCCCACCTCTTTTCTAAGCAATCCTTTGGATATCTCAGGGAGCTTTATATTTATAGGAGAGACATAAAAAGTGAGTGGAACAGAGCATGGATGGTCAAAGAGAAGAGTAGCAAGCATCGTAAATGGCTGACGAATGCTGTAGGACCGTCTCACATTGGAAAAAACAAGGCCCTGGGAGCAAGCAACATCTTTTAGTAATAATTAATATGAGAGATGTATGAACCCATGTAAAGCAGGTTGGACTTAACCTAGCTAAGATAGAAATTGATGAATAAAGGGAAAAAAACCTGAGGGATGTGGTACTTGTCCTGTCCAGGAGGAGCTAAGGTCAACATTTTGGAATTGGGTGTGCATGTGTAGGAGCAGATGTCAGCTCAGGTTGGCAGACACCTACCAATGGAAGGATCCTGGTACAGCTGGTACCAGGACTTTGCTCTTGATTATTTATTTAATATCCTAGTGTTACATAGTTCAGTCTTGAACAAAGGGTCATGTCCTGAGCTGTAACTTGGATAAAGGTCTCTAGGAGACGCCATGATGTTTCCTGAACAGAAATACTTGCAATCACAGCTCGGTCCTCACTTTGAGATCTGGCTTGCGTAGTTGTACCTGGCCCTAGGACTCCTGGTATGACACAGAAACTAGGGTACTGAATTGTAAGTAAGACAACTAAAACCTAACATATGTCAAAAGCCTCACATTGATCTCCTTTATGATAGGTGATGTTGTTCTAGACTCATGCTGTTTGGGGGCATATCTACATATTGCAGTGAAAGAGAGTCATAGTAGGGTGGAAGCAGCATCTGCTGGCAATCCAGTTATTCTAGATGTGCCTGTAGAGGAGACCCATTTTACCCCTGATGATTGCCATGGCTTCAACACCTCATAATGTCTCTGGCACTAGGGGCCATAGTGTGAGGCAGAACCCATGCTCTTGGTGGGGTTTCCTCTTTTTCCCTGCCCAAGGAGCCTTTCTGCACCCCAGGGCTGGCACGCTTGCGTTGCCAGAGGAAGAAAATGCAGCTTTGTGAAATCTTTCAAGGTTCTGAAATTTCTTTTTCTTTCTCTCTCTCTTTTTTTTTTTTTTTTTTTTTCCCTTCTCCTCTCCCTTTTGGTCTACCCTGGAGCAGGATCAGCTATTTTTAAAAAGAAAAAAAATCCCAACCAAACATGCTTGTAAAGCAAAATTGTGTCAGAAAATCTGGTTTTGCCTCTATGCTTTTATTCAGATGTCTCCTCCTCTCTTGTCTGAGGTGACCAGCAGGTCTCAGAGTTCAGGAATCTGGACAGTGAAAAAACTTGCTTGAAATCCCTTTGTCTTCACCCCCCCAAGTGCCCCAGGCTTTGAGGGAATGGTACTTTTCAGCAAAAGTAAACTTAGTTGAAATTCTCTGACCACCTCCAGACTATTCTCAGTGGCACCAGGCATTGCAGGCAAAACAGAGACATCTTGGCAAAATTACACCATTGAAATTGCCGGCAGAAGAGCTCAATTTAACACCCACTAATTGTTGCACAATAGTTACAGGAATAAATGGAATTTGTTAATTAGATGCATGCCAATGAGTAATTCAAGACTGGCTTAAATAATTATTCCTATCTTCCCAATAGGCTGTGGTGGTGATTAGCTTGCTGGCTGTTTCTCTGGACTGTTCTGCTTCAAATAGAAAGGAGGTGAGAGACACCCATGCAGTAAGCCATGGCACTCCTTAATGAAATCCTGCTCCTGGGATGCTGAGACCCACTTGCCTGTGACTGCTGTTTCTTGTTGCATTTGACCACAGAAACGTCAGAGACAGTGAGGTGGGCTGCCAGCAAGCTCTTGAACCAACTCTGTGCCAGTGAAATTAAATGAATACATTTTACTGTGTTTAATTCCTGAAAGAGGATGTAAGGATGACAAATGCCACAGATTCAAATCCTCCATTGTAACCACAGGAAAAAAACAAACAGATGGAGAACAAAACTCTCCTCCCTGTGACATGGAAAAGTTCCATATTCCCCAGTATGGAGAAATGCCCTCTACTGGTTTGGAAAGTGGTTTTTTTTTATCCTTCTGTCAGCTTCATCACAATTTTTTCCTATTTGCCACCTTTGGATGGGATCTCAATAAGTTCCTTTAGTTCTGTAGCTATGCCCTTGCTGCTTGGTTCATGCCTTTCCTTTTTTGGACTATAGGTAAGAGGTACCTGAGGAAGGCATGCACATAGAGTTGTGAAAGAGAATCAGTTTAACTGATCTTCTGAATGATAACCAGTAAAAGTTGCAGCTCAAACACACACAAAAGAAAGACTAAGCCAAATTGCATTCCATTGCAGGATCTGTTCATATAAAAGGACTAGCTTTGTGAAGGAAGCAAGAGAACTGCCCAATTATTGGAGAATAAGATGGCTTGTGCCAAGAACATCTTTCATTTTCAAGTCATCAGAAGGCACAGATTCTTAATATTTCTGACAACGGGTGTCCTCATGAACTCAAGGGAACTCTTGCTACTGAAACAGTCACCTCATGGCTGTTCAATGGAAAACTGCAGTAGTACAAACTGATTATTAGTGGGAAATACTAAATTCCAGAGGATTTTATAAGGGACTTAAAGCAACACACAAGCAGGATCCAGAAAACATGAAGTCTAATTCTATTAAGAAAAACTTAGGTGAATGGCTGCAAGTTTTAAGACTTTAGTTTTGTATCTTCCCTCATAAGGTAGTGCCTCTAAGCACTCCAGAAGCCCCTTGTCTACCTTGCACTAAAGCACTTGGTCATTTGATGGGATGTGGGGGCCAGAAAAGTAAAGGCCAGAGGTGCAAGAAGGTAACGTTAATGGTAGAAGAAGCTCGGTTGCTTGACATGCAATCCCTCTCTGGAGGGAGCAACTCTGTTGCACTGGCAGAGAGATTGAAAAGGTTTGTGAAAAATACTTGGACATGAGTCACTGCTTGCCCTTTATGTTCTCATTTTGGGATAAATTGGAGCCCACAGATTGCTCTGAAGCCGAGTGCCATCCCCTGCTACTTTCCCCTATTAGCTGTTCCCTCTCTTGTTCTCAGGTGGCTTCTCTCTCTGCCTCCCATCTTGCAGCAAGGGAAACAAATGTTCAAAACTGTTCAACCTCTTCTTGAGCCCTAAGCAGGGGCACAAATCCTTTTCAAGTTTTTCCTCGGAAAAACAGACAGAAGTACTTCCTCTCCCAGCTACTCCCTGCTCATTTACATCTCTTACCAGCTGTAATTTAGAGAAATCATGAAGTAACTGAGCTGCCTAAGTTAGGAGCACAGGCAAGATGAGCTCCTCAATTCAACCAGTGGAGAGGGATTAGGGCCTTCCGGCTGCAGCTCAGGTGACCTAACCCTGAGATGATTTCTCTTTCTGTTAACTGTAGAGGGAGCTGAAAGCTAGCAGGATGTTAATTTATATGCCTGAGGTGAGATAGAGCTGGACCATTGCATGGACAGGACCAGACACTTCAGGCGAAGCCATCCCACATAGCAGGATTTGAACAACTCACAGGAATTCAGCTGTTCCAAACAAGCAGCAGAGGACATCTGAAACACACTCAAAAAGGAGAAAATGCAGACAAATAATTGCCCATTGTTGAAATTTAAGCTTCTCTCCTTACAGTTACATGAGGAATCTGAAGGCAACAAAGTGCACAGAAGGTATGTTCCCCAGAGACAAGTTGACAGAGAGTCTCAATTCATGAAGCTTCAGGGAACTTTGCTAACCCTGAAATAGTAGAACTCAAACTTCTCCTTTTCTGTTCATCTGTACAGCAAGAAAAAAGAAAGTATCTTTCTAGCTGTTTTATGGCTCCTTGTTCTGCCATCTACTGCTCCCTCACTACTACTGTGGATGCACACTTGACCAAAGCTACCAAACAGAAAAGACACTTAAGTGTTGCCAAATGTCACTAAAGGTTCACAGATTTTCTCCACCACAGTCTTGGTCACAATCCAAGGAGAGTTTTATCCAGAACCTGAAGACACCTTCCCCACTCCTAGTCAAAGACAAAAGCACAAGAGCCTGGTGCTCCTCTTTTATGGGATGCTGCTCCAGCCTTGCCCCTGAAGAGTCCAGCCATTCTTGGATACAGCTGTTGGCCTGGCTGCCACTCAGCATTAACTCCTTGTCTCTCACTTGCCACCAGAGATCTCCTTTCCCCATAAGCATCTGGTTGTTCCCAATTCCTGCCTGCCATAATGCAGTAAGCTTAGAGAATGTGATGAGCATTGTCTAGTTCTGCCCTTCTCTGCCAGCTGAGAGAATAGATATAGGAATCTTATGAAGAGGAACTCAAGGAGTTTCTGTACTGACTCATTTTTTTTCATGACCTTAAAAAAATGAATGCATGAGTTGTCCTATAGCATACTGAGAAACTCTTCTGAGCATCCTGCTTCCTCCATCTTCACTCAAAGTTGAAACTAGATGGAACAGAAATTAAAATAAACTAAGCATCGATTCTGGTCACTGTCCAGATAAAGGACAAAGGTCTCTGGCATCCTGAGAGGGACAGAAACAATACAGGTGGAAGAGCATGATGATTGACAGAAACTGGCTCACACTGAATGGTCTGAAAATATTTTGTAGATCAACAGGGAACAGAACATTTTTCTCCCATGAATCAGCATGGGAACTTTTCCATAAATGTCAACACACCATGTACTTGGTCTAAATACCCCACAGGCTTCTATAATTTCTAATTTCTACCATCTAGATGCATAACTGGCTTTTCCTTCTTCTCTGTTTCATCAGAGATAGACAGGTCTTTACTGCAATGTGTAATTATCTTGACTCTCTGTCTCTGGTTTAAGTGGCTGCAATAATCCTGAGCACAGCTCTCTGCGTTTCAGCAGACACAGGTCATGCAGTAGTGACATCTTTGATAACTGTTTTTAAGCTGCTTACTCTGGGAATCAGGGGATGCCAAGGGATTTTCCACCTGAGATTTCTCCAGCTTCCCCAAAATTATTTTGGATGGAAAGGAGCATAAAGAAAAACAAAAAACCAAAGGACCAAAAAATCACCAGCATAAATATAAAGCATATTTTTGGCTAACATCTGAAATGCCTTCAGATATCATCTAAAGTTACACACACATGTCCCCAGTGAAGCCTGAAATAAAGCTCTTGGAGAAGAAAGGATTAATTTGAGGTCAAAAGGGCTTTGCTTTCTGTCATAACATTGCCATGATGTAGTACCAAGCTCATTACTTACCGTGACATGAAGCTAAGAGACTAAGGAATGGTTTGGAGTATGTTAGTTCATTCTCCCCTTCCACTGCAATATCTTCTCTTGAGGATGGCAAACAATCTAAACAAGGACTCATGTGTATGGAACTACTTAGTCCCCATACAAACAATATGGGGACATCAGGGATTTCTGTGAGACGTTATTTTTCTGTTGTATCCAAATTGTCCACAGATTTTTCTACACTGCAGTCTCAGCTTGGAGGAGATTGTGTTCTGTAACTAAGTCAAGTTGATTAGACAGTTTCAGAGAAGGGAAGCTATCTCACAATATGTCATCTGACATTTTCTCTCTTTTTCCTCAGCTCTGATCAGTTGTGAAGCAATTCTAATTTTTTTCAAAACAATTTGTTCTTCAATTTGGAATAATGTCAGTAAATAGTTCCTTAAATAGCCTCATTTGTCAGCTGTCCACTGGGATTAGTTAACATTAAAGAGCTGTTCTCCTTTAACTGGATACTTAAACTATCTACTACTGACCTTCCACATGATCCCAGGTGAATGTTGTTCTTGGTGGGCCTTGGATTCACCAATTATAAAATTGGAAGGGACATCTCTAATTGTTTAGTTCTGCAACACTAAGACTTGAGGATTTCCATGAATTCAACCCTGTTTCAGTGAACCAGCTAGGAAAAAAAACCACCTCATTCTCAGCAAAAGATTTCCTGTGCTGGAGGATACACCATTAACTAAAATGTGATTGCTTCAGGGATAAGTCACACTTTTGCCCAAACATTTGCCCCTTCTTTTTGGCCTGGCATGTTTGTTACCTCAGCTTCTACACAGGAGCTGCTGTTATCTATGAATTCTCTGTCTAGTCTTCCCTGTCTATTTAAATAAATCCTTAGAATCAAAGTTATACTTTAAGCCATGTATGAATGAGTACATCCTGCTGACAATGGGAGATTAAAAAGGCTATCAGGTTCAAATGTTTCTGAGTACAATTCTCATGCATAATAGCTCTCTAGAAACTTCAGGACTTCTGTAGGCACCTCTGTGACCATGTCATGCTCACAATGTCCACACAGAACTCAAGAGAGATCCAACAAAAGACTTCAAAATCCACTTACAGTGGAAGTCCAGATGAGAAGAGGGAGCACTGCCAGGAAAAAACCCTATTATTTACATATCTCTCTGTAGAGCAACTATCTTCTACTGATATCACTGGCCCTCAGCAAAGCTGGATGTCTTGAACAATGCCTCAGTATATTGGATACAAGCTCTGCTCTCTCCCTGCTTCAGCTATCCTTGATCACACACTTCCAGGTGCTGATTTCCAGATTAAGGGAGTCTTTATTTCAGACTTTTCACACGCTGTCAACGTGGTGTTTGATTACATCAATAGAGGCAAAATATCGGTGCTTAGTGCAAATAAAGAGATTTTTTAAACAGTGAGATCTATTTTTGTCACTTCCTCCTGTGGGGCAGGTTATCAAGATGACCTGCAAAGAGCATTGCAGCAAAGAACAGCTCACTGTTTTGAGAGGCAAAGGGAGACAGATGGTATTTATGATGTGTCATAAACATTGAAGGACTCTTTGGGCAATATCCTAATAAATACTCTGAAAAGAAACTACCAGATTCTCATAACTTAACATACAGACTCTCATCCTTTCCCTCCTGCTCTGTGATCTAGTTGAGCTTAGCCTTTTAGTTTTGCCACAGTGAACTCAGATCCTAAGGACAAACTTTTGAGGCACATATGAAAGGTGCTGCAAGACTTCTCATGGGCAAGACCTGTGCCGAAATCCAGGGAAGGGCTATGCTTGTCATCTTAAGTCAGAGATGCCTTAGCGGGCCAGCTCCTGCCTCTCATGGACATATTGCTAACCGTGGTATCAGTCATGGACTTAGCAGGTCCTGCTTTAGCATGGTGCAGTCTCTAAAACCAGAATTTGGACATAACCCTGGGTTCGATGACCTCCCACAGATAGGGATGGACTCTAGGCTGGCATGATTCTTCATTTATCTCTAAATAATGGGTGCAGAAATAAAAGCATCTGAAGGACAGTCCCTGTGATGAAGCACCCAGAGATCTGTGAGCCTGTGCCCCGAGATGTCAGTGCCTCTCAGCAGACCTGCAAGGAAGAGAGAAGATGCTGGAGAGCTCACCAGATAAAGATAACTAGTGCCAACAACTGGAAGACAATCCAAGCTTTGTCCTGAGAAAATGGTTCTTTCTCCCCAACACTAAGGGCTGCCATCATCCTGCTCCTTGTTTCTTGGGTTGACTGGTGCCAGTGAAGCCTCCAGGCTGACAAAAGCCACTCTGTGTTATGCCATAAGTCAGCAGAGGGAAAGAGCATCACCATCTACTTGAAACAGTGGTTGCCTTCTTCCTAGACCTGATCAGCTCCAGGAATGGAGCCTTGAGGCTGCCTTCTCACTTGGACTTTCTCCAGGGAGACCACTAGGCCAGACAGTGACTGTTGCCATGAGCAGAGTGTTTCTACTGGGAGTGCTGACAGCCTGTTTTCATCAGCTACGAATGGAAAAATTGTTTGGAAAAAGGCCTGAAATGTTTATCAAAGAACCATGGCATTTAGTGTAAATGATGAAATGATGGCAAATTAATCTAAACCCCACCATCACTGCTATCAGGAATCATGGCCTGTAAGCTGTGATACAGTCAGTGGGAGTTTCAGCCCCAGGGCTGTGTGTGGTGGTTACATAGGCAGCTTTTATATTTCATATGAAATGCAGTTACTTGTAGGGTGAATCACAGGCTGTGCAGTACACCAGCTCCACTGTGGAGTGGGGAGTTCCAAGGTGACCACTGTGTCATATTTCCTGTGGCTACTTTGTGCTGCATCTGCCCATAGACTTCAGAAGCCTTGTGCCTTATACCATTAAGTTTCTGATGACAAGGGCTAGCCTATTGTTTCATACTATGATGAGGATTAATAGTCCCCATCATGGTTGATGATGTAAACATAAGACTATCTCAGATGTAAGGATTAAAGGCCACAAGGAGAATGGCTGTATGAATGTTTTGTGGTAACCCCACAGAAAGTTTTCCTTCCCAGCAGTCAGGAGTTCAGGCTCTTTAGACTGTTCCTCTAACAGGTAAAATCCCTCTGTCCTTTTTGACTCATTTACAGAGCAATAATTAGGATTGAAGGGTTTCCTCTACTCAGCATAATTTGTGATGCCCTTCTCATAACACATGTAAATTCTATGCCTGGAGAAAAGCTTTTATTCATGCATGGGCTTCAGCAATCATATGTAAATACTTGCTTTTTTTAAGGTTACACTTCTAGATCATGGTCCAGGGCCTAACTTCTAAACTGGGAACTGAGTGTAATATGGTGGAATTTTTGTTGCAGGCAGCCTGCAACTATCAGTCCTAAGTGCTGCACCTCCCTTTCACCTTTGAATCTCAAGGTGGTGGCAGCTCCACACACCCTAGAGACATCACTGAACCTTTTCAAGGGCAGAGTGAGTGCAGATGAAAATCACACAGAGAAGAAAGGGAAATTTACCAAGCCTTTCTTGTACCTGTGATCAGTGGACCTCTGCAGATGCCTAGGAAGGGTGTGACATTCAAATTCATGGACTGGAGCTGAGCAAGGAATCTAGTATTTTTTTCTTTCTTTCTCTTTTTTTTTTTTTTTTTTTTCTCCACCTAGATGAGGGGGAGAATCGTGTTTGAGGCAGAGAGGGTTAAGCATTTTGCTTTATGTCCCCAGTGCCTAGACCTGACTAGTGCTGTCTCTTTAAGCCTAGAGAAGAGGTGCGTGCATACTGAGCATTGGTGGCACAGAGGCATCTCTCACCTCTTTTGCTCAGCCTGGTGCCCTCTTCTCAACCCTCTAGACCCATCCACCCCAGAATTTGCTACGTTTCATCTTTACTTTGCTCTTGCTGCAGAGCACTTGCCTAGAGAGGAAGATCCTGCGAGGTGCTTTGTCTGAGGTCAGAGGGAGGGCCGGAGGGAAAACTATTGTTGCCCTTATCACACTACAAGATTTGTTGCATTCCAAGGAAATCATCTGGTGCTTGGCTTTCCCTGCTGCCCTGGCCACGGTGAGGCTTTGGGACAATCCCTAATCTGTTCCCCTGTGAACAGTGAAGGCCTTTCTTGTGGGAAAGAAGTTCACAAATTCAGTTGTTTCTATCAAAGATGAGAGAACATCCAAGCAGCGCCAAACAGTACAAGCTTCCCCCACAGGCACCCTAGTTCTGGCATCCCACACTGATCTATCACCACTGAGACCCACAGCACAAGCCAGCACCCCTGTCCCAAGCAGCCACCTCCTCCGCCTCTGCTCATAGCCTGCGTTCCTGGCTGCCTACCTCTCCTCCCCCCCAGAAGAGCTGCCAGTGAGGAGAGGCACAGTGCAAAGCCTGGGAAAAGCTGGCATTACTTTCCTCTCCCCTTGCTGCTGGATGTGACCAAAAAAGCACGTGCAGGCACACAAACCTGTGGGCTTGAACCTGTGACTAAGACCCTCATCCCACCCAGCATGGCAGTAGCAAGCCCCAGGCTCTGCAGGGTTCTGGGCAGAAATGGGAGCAGAGCAGGAAGGTGTCTTGGTGGTAACAGAGAAGGAAGCTGGTACTTGGGAAACAGCATGATGCTGAGGTGGCAGAGGGGATCAGTGTCCCAATTTCTTCCCTCCAGTCCTTCTTGCCCTTCATTCCTGCCCTCCCCCCCTTAACTCTACCCTTCCTCTCATTATTACACAGTGCTTCACACTCCTTCTATGCCCTGGGGAAGCAGCCACCTAAGAAACAAGGCAGTAGGAAAGCAGAAGGAACATTTCACTTGCTCTTGGGGCTGCCAAAGTTGTTACCCATGTTGCTTTTGAAGCTTTGGGTGTTGGAGAGTACTGTTTTCTGGCCCTTCACCCCAGGGACTACTGCCACTAGCCAGGCCCTCATCAATTCTTGCAAATGTTGCTGACAGCAAAACCCAAATGCAAAGACCTGAGATCCTTCCTGTGCCCCCCCACCCCATGCATTTGTCACAGCTTTGCATCTTAGCCCCCCAAAAGAGAGCGGGGAGGGGTGGGGGGTGGGAGTTTGCTCCCACCAGTTTCCAGTATAAGTCTTGCCCTTTCACCCTCCCACCTTCCATTCACTGAGCAAACCTGAACCCTTCACTCCACTTGCCTCAGAGAAGAGGATCCAAGGGTATCCCTTAGTTGTCTCCTCAAGGTCCTGATGCAAAATGACAAGAACCCTGATTATGGTTTCCCATTGGAAGGCTCCAGATAGTTGCTGTATTATATCCCACCTTCCTTAGCCAGATACCCTTCTGTCTTTGCCTGCTTTGCTCCTTCCTGCACACTCCTTGCTAGAGTGTTACCAATGCTCCTCTCCTCTGCCAACTCCACGTGCCATGGTGGTAGCTGATGGCCAGGGAGGTGGTAGAGGAGGTGCTGTGACTGCATAACTGCAGGCAGAGGAGGGTTTGAAACATCATGGGGGCAGAAGGTAATGAGGACGATGTGAGTTTCCCTCTTACCTCTCACCTTGAGGATCTTGTTGATGGAACTAAGGGCTTGGAACACAGCTCCAAACTGCATCAGTCCTTGAAGATCCCCACCATACACCATACTAAAGGACAGAGGAGGAGGATGTTGCTCCTTTTTGCATTCCCTGCATCTCTTCACTCTGGATCTGTGCAGGCCTCACTACACAAACCTCAACAAGCCTTCATGAAGTTGCACAGGAGAGAAAATGCATGCAAAGTCCCTAATGCAGCACAAAAGCAGAGATTTACTGAGTGATGAGAGCAGACTCAAGGGGCCTCCAGGTATAAATAGTGTAGTTAACATAACATCATATGACTAAACAGCTCCTGCTCCACCAACACCATTTTTGCACCCATCCTAGAGCTGAGGACAAGACTTTCACCAGCCAAGATACAACACAGCAGAGCTCAGCCTCAGGAAGGAGGCCCAGCCAGCACCCATGTAGGATATTAGAGAAATCATCAACCCTATTCCTACCTAACTGGGGGGCCACCAGGCCCCCCGGCCTTTGTCACCACCACCATCACCCAGTGTGCGCCATGGGCACTCACCAGTGATGAGAGGAGGATCCCTCAGCCCAGATGGGCTCAACTTAGGGCTTCTGCCCTTCCTGGGGGGGATTAAATAGGGGAGTGGGTGGGGAGGGCCAAGTGGCCACACCTGGGGTTGGAGGAGACTCCAATAGAGCCCAGGTGCTCTGGGATTTGAGGAGAAAAAGGGGGAAAATAGGGCAGGTGAGGGGCTTTTAGGGTGTCAGGTAATGATAGGACATGGGGGAATGGAAAAAAAATAAAAAAAACCAAACAGAAATGTGTAGATTCAGATTGGATGTTAGGAAGAAATTCTTCACTATGAGGTTGGTGAGACACTGGAATGGTTTGCCCAGGGAGGTGGTGGAAGCTCCATCCCTTTGAGTTTTTAAGGCCAGGCTGGATGTGGCTCTGGGCAACCTGATCTAGTGTGAGGTGTCCCTGCCCATGGCACAGGGGTGGGAACTGGATGATTCTTGAGGTCCCCTCCAACCCCATCAATTCTATGATTCTAAAATAATTTTGCAGTTTAGGCTGGGTGTTAGGAAGAAATTCTTCCCAGAAAGGGTGATTGCCCATTGGAATGGGCTGCCCAGGGAAGTGGTGGAGTCACCATCGCTGAAGGTGTTTAGGAAGAGACTGGACGGGGCACTTAGTGCCATGGTTTAGTTGGTTAGATGGCATTGGGTGATAGGTTGGACTTGATGATCTTGAAGGTCTTTTCCAACCTGCTTAAATCTGTGATTCTGTAAACATTGTATTAATATTGTGGCAGTTAGCAGTGCTGGAAATGGCAAGGAAAGTAAACCATCAAAAGTATTTGTAGGAAGCACAAGGCTGAAGAGAGCAGTTAGGAGCTGATTGTTTGCTGGTAAATCAGACTGGGTTTCATGGTGAAGTACCTAGGGCAGTCTTAAAACCCAGCCATTAGTTCAGTGGGATTTAATGTCTTCCAGTCTTCCTCATCAAAGTATTGGCAAGAGTACAGCATTTTTTTCTTAATTCCAGCAAACTACAGTCTGCCTACAGCCTTCTACTGGAGTCTTCCTTGTCTCACTTCAATTGAACTTTGTTTTGGAGGAGGGAAAGGGGGTTACATATTTTATTGCTGGTAGATCAGTCAGATGGACTTGACAGTGCCAATTAAGGTTGTGTGTTTTCATGTGAGTTGAAGTGTCTTAGAAAGCATGAGAAAAGAAGAGGGAGAAAGCAAGCCAAGCTATTTACAGTGATAGATCTGGGGAGGGATAAGATGGGAAATATCTTGGTTGCTACCTGCAGCTGTGAGACTTGCCCTCCATCCTTCTTTCCCCTTCACAAAACACACAGACACAGACACACATGTACATTTCCTGAGATGTGCTTGGAGAAGACTGGAGGTTTATTTTGCTTTTCCCTAGTCACACTTTTCCTCAGTCACTCATGTGAGGCCCATGATTGCACGCAAGCTGTTGTGTGATCTTGTTCTGTATGTTTCCATAGGTGTGAAGCAAATGCCTCCTGAAGGGAGCTTCTCAGGTCATACTCTGTGGTGGATAAAATTTGCAAAGATAGTGTATGGGGAGAGAAAGGCAGAAAACCTGAAGCAGTTTCCTGGTAGTGTCTCATAATAAAGTAAGTAATTCATTCAGCAAAGGACAAAGAGGATGATGGGACCTTGGTTTGGGGGCATCTTCATTTTATTAGCAAAAGGACAAGGGAAAGAGAAGGGCAAAACACTGTTTTCCTAGACAGTCTTACTTTGGAGATTTAGTCCCCTGAGCCAGATGTCTGAAGGCAAAAGCAGCAGCAACCTCTTACAATTCAGAGGCAAAGCTTTACTTTCCAATCTGTGAGAATCCTGGGTGCTCACTGAGACTGCTGGCTGACTCGTCTTCTTTCCTTGCCACGTCTCCACTGTCAGCACATTTTTCTCTCCCCTCAAATGCCCTTCAGATCCCTTGCACAAGGGCTATCAGCCAGCTTCATGAGCTAGATCGCAAATCTAGCCAGCATGGCACAGAGGTGGGTGGGACAGAGAGTGGCAGTGTGCATTGAGAACAATGCTGCTGTCCTTCGGGGGAGGGATGGGTGCTTGGGATTTATGCTGCTGTACACGAAAAATAAACACTCGGCCTCCACGTGCTTTGTTACTCGGCATGTGCTACCCGGCTAATTCAAACATCCATCCATCAACCCTCCCTTGACTCATCACTGCACCGCTGAAGTGTGCGGGGGAATGAGCACTCCCACATGGGGATGAGAAAAGGTCACAGTTGCCATGAGATGTCGAAATACCCCTCTGAGCCAGCTGCTAACACAGGCGGTTAGGTACAGCATTGCCTTGCTGCTATGAACCATCACTTTGAACTGTGAGTTAAATGTCCATTTTTAATGTCTTGCCCTGCGACAGCCTATCTCCTCAGCTTGTTGTGAGCCAGAGTAGGAGTTTGCCTTTACCAGGCAGCTGGGACACTCTCCTTGGTAAGTCTTCACAGCTGCTAGTCATCACGGGTGGTGTTGGAGGAGGCCCTGTTGGCAAAGTAGGGGTGACACCAACTCACCTATCACCCATTGCCTGCATGCTTCTTTTCCATTGGAGTGCTCTATTAAAAGCCACATTTCCAAACAACACTGGCACTAATAATGATTTATTGAGACTTAAATGACATGCCTGACAATGACATTGACTGCTGGTGTTTGAGCACTGGACAGGAATTTTAATGAGGAAAGGAATAGAATGAATAATGTGTTAAAAGGAAGATGGACTTTACCAAGCTTATGTTTAAACAAGATGATGAAAAGTCTGATGAAAGCTTATCTGCATGGTAAGGCAGATGAATTAGATGATTTCCTTGAAGGCCAGGTGGCCTGGAGCATTCACTCTTGTTTCCTGGGACTGGGCAGTTCTGAACCCATGCCTTTGGGAAAGTAGTGAAATGAGAAGGTGGTCTCCATCAAACTACCCCTATTTTTGGGAGGGTTTTGTTCCTCTAACACAGTGGCTACATTTGTACACAGATGCCCATAAACATTAGCCCTACCTTGATCCTTGTCTCTTCAAGGTTGTTCTGTGAAGGGACCTAACTCAACACTGGACGCACACAGTGGCACACACCAGTATCTCTAGATACAGGTGATGAATTAGCAAGTGTTGTAACCCCAGAAAGGCCAGGGAATGACTGGAACATTGGACTGGGAGTACCCTTGTTTTCCATGAAGGTATCTCTCTTGTGGTGACAACACCCACAACATGTGTGGAACTAGGCTGCCTAAATAAAAAAAAAGCAGTGTCATTGGTGGAATGTCTTCCCTGGTCTCTGTTGGATATGCAGAATGATGGGAGTGGGTTGTATGTCCTTCTCCATATCTGGTAGGCCCCTGAGGATGATGAGGGTACCCTCAGAGGGTCTAAAATGGCTTAGGCAATTGGTTTCTGCTTTTGTTCAAAATCACCATCTCCCTGCTGACTCTCTTGTTTCAGATTCTGCTGGATAACAGAGAAAGGGTAAAAGCTAGAGAAGATATCTTTGGCCAGAAACTTAAAATACTCTTATGACAGGAATATTAAAGAGGTCAGACAAGAACATGCCAAGGTTCAGCTCAATCAGTATCTTGTCTCTGATGATAACAGATGATTCAGGGAAGTGTGACCCTTCCCTTGCTCCTAATCTTCTGTTGGGACTATTTCCAAACTCTTTTTTTTTCAAATCCCACAAGGACTGTTCTCTGTAAATATGTTGAAGCAGATTCCCTAAAAATAGGACTTAGTGCTTCCCTACTCTATCAATTCCCATACAAATAAACATACTCTCCAAAAAATATATGGTTGCCCAGATTTAGCAAACAAATCTAAGCACACGACTCTAGAACTGATCTTACAGCAACTTTGTGTTTTGCAGCACAGCTTCACAAATGCATTTCTTATCCCCTCTGAATAATGGCATGTGCACACAGATCCCCAAACAAACACAGAGCACCTCCTTCAAAACTGCCTCTGGTAAAATTTTGCTGGAAACATTCCAGGGGTAAAGTGCCTGCTGTGTGTTTCATGTCCCATGCAGCAAGCGAGATGGAGTTATTTGTTTGTTGCTGCTTTGCCTTTGTTTGTGCAAACTGATGCCACAGAGACTTCTTTGGAGGTCATTTTTCAGCCAAGAGGATTATCACATATAAATACAGTGAAATAAATAGATTAATCACTAGAATTCCTCCAGGCTGTTGTATCTGTCCATCTATCCATCCATCCATCCATCTATCTATCTATCTATCTATCTATCTATCTATCTGTCTATCTGTCTTCTGCCTACCTAATATCTGTGTGCCTTTAAAGATGATTATAACATAATTAAGTCCCTATCACTGACTAAACCAGATATGCTGGGTTTATCTGATTTTGGGTTTACACTGAAACTGTGAGCAAGAGCTGAGCTAATTAAATAGGTCAGATTTATCTGCCTCACTTTGGGGTTACTGTCCATAGCTGATCATCCTGTTTCTTTGGCAAAGGGTATTGCTGCTCTAGCTGAGGGTCAGAGAAGCAGCTGAGACCCATAACCCTTCCTAACTAAACTAACATTGTTTTGATGAGGAATGTGATCCAGAGCTGTGAGCTGCTAGCCCAAAGGGAATCTCCTATCAGCTCTGAGGCAGTGTGAGCCTTTGTCACCTTTCTCAATATGTTTGCAACACTGAAGGGGTTAGATTTGATAATCTTGAAGGTCTTTTCCAACTAAAATGAGAAGTGTTTGACCTGGTGCAAACCAGGGGAAAGGGGCTACCTTAAGCTTCAGAGGACAAGTTGGTAACTTGTTAAGCTGCCATAATTATGTGCCTGTATCTGTGGTCCCTCAGTGTACTTAACAGCTTTATTTTCATGGAAATCAGTGGGATTTTCCACTTGAATAAATACCAGGTACCTAAGAAAGATCTGGGCTTGCTGAGATCCTTAATCTGTCTCATTCCCAGCTAACAGGAGTTTTCCCAGAGATACTGAGAAAATAAATAGAGGGAGGGCTGTGAGACACTCAGACAATTTGGCAATAGGTTTATATGAGTATCTCAGACAAAAGACAGTCCTTAGTTCTGTCTGGAAACAGGGACTATAGGAAGTTTCATGAGCATTTTGGGACCAATCAATGTTGAGACTGTAATTTTCTATCTTGAGAGAGCTAGGAAGTAAAGGACAATCCAGATTTTTGGCTCTAAAACAATAAAATCATTTTCATGCCTATTTCTTTGCTACAACAACTACAAGTGTAGAAAGAAGATAACTGGGGACTTACATCAGAGGAACAAGCAGCTGGATTTCCAGAGGGAAAAGGTGCAAAGGAGAAAAAGAAGGGTGGCTGATACAGGTCTCCTGGCTGTCCCCAGTACAGCACCTGTGTTTTAAGTCAGTTGAATCACTGAAATTTTGAAAGTCTCAATTTTTGTTTGTACAAGTACATGAATAAAATTAAATATTAGATTATTACAGACATCAGTTACAGTTTAAAAAAGGTTTTAAATGGCTGAAAATGAGACAGACAAAATTAATAACTTAGAAGATACAGTGTTACAATAGTCTATTTTCCCATCACTGTCACTGCACTTACCAGAGAGAATCAAAACTGCTCATTTGCCTTTGTTAGACAAATGTCTAAGACAGGAACTCTTTCATGGTTTCTCTCTTGAATTGGTGAAAGTGATGTGAAATGAACAATTACTTTAGACTGGCAAACTAAAAAATAGCATCAATAAATCAGGGTTTTTTTAAATACTTTGTTTAAGTTTTAAACTTCAAATAAAATTGTTCTGCAATTCATAGTTTAAAATAGAAGTCTACTTTAAATAAAAGGGAAAAAAAAAAAGAGTAGAACATATACTTTTGGCAAGTAAAAGTGTCAAAGGAAAATTTCTTCACATTAAATTTTTCTTTTAAATAGTCTCTGTTGAGAGGAATTAACATTTTTCAAATTAAAACCAAAATAAATCCCTCTTGCTTTGCTGTATTCTACTTGTATCAAAATCTTCAGTCATCTGTATCCCAGCCCCTATGAAAATCATTATGTGAGGGGAAAGGAGAACCAGAAGACCCCTAATTTCTTGATCTACCAGATGGGTTGTCTAGGCCACACCCACAGAAGTCACCCTAATCCTGTTTTTCTTAGACAAGACTGTGGCCCTACCCCCTGCCATGGGTCTCAAGAGAAGGTATCTGGACGTGAAGAGACAATAGCTCTTGTTATAATATCCGCCCCCATGGATCCCCTGCAGGTAGAGCTTGGGTGGTGATCCCAAAGGAGATTAGCTGTTGCTGATGATGCTGAAGTACAGGAGATGCACATGGCTTATCTCGGTCATTTGGTTTATGTCTGAGATGAGGCACTAGATAGGATGCAGAATTTGTGCAGACAGAGCTGAGAAATTGCATCATTAATAACCAGAGAGGAGGAGCTGACATTTATTTGCTCAAATATCCATAAACAAAAGACACTCAGAAAATGGTTGTTTTCAAATGAGTCATTGAATGGGCATGGTGGCTGGGTCTGCAGCAAATCCTCTGCGAGACACTCAGGTTCTCAGTTAAGAACCTCTTTTTCTAGGGGAAAAGAGAAGCTTCAGATTCAACACAGTTCTCCTCCATGTTGGCAGGGATTTTATTGCTCCCCGCTGTGACCAGTGACGTATTATGGGCCAGGATAAGAACTGTCTCTCTTCTCCTTAGATTCACAGTCTGTATAATCTTTTTCAAATTTCAAGTGAAAATGTTTAAAAAGGGAAATGTTGGGCAGCGCTATCTCCTGACATTTTCTGTGGTGTTTATAGAGCTGAATCAGTGGACATTTGTCATTTAGACTACCTCGGGACTTGTCATAGACTTTGTCATTCCACCATAAAGATGGATATGATCTGCTCTTTAAACCAATATCTCTCCATTCATTCTTGATACAATTTCTTTCCAGTTGTAGCCATGTTAGAAGGGATTCTGTCTTGCTCTCTGCATGACCCTTCCTCACATTGCTGTTGCATTTGGAACCCAACTGTCAAAACCAATTGAAGTACCATGAATAGTGCAGATGAAATCATATGACTTTACATGGCTGTCCAGGAAGCACAGAAACAGTTACTCAAGAACCTGGATCAGATCCAAGAGCACTGGGAAGGTTGGGGGGGGGGGGGGGGGAATAGGAAAAAAACCCCAACCCAAACCCCAAAAATCCCCAAACCAAAACACCCCAAAAGCAAAAATACCCAAGCTTTGATTCCTCCTGCTCTCTGTGTTCCAAGTTTGCCTCTGAAAAAAGAAAAGAGAGGTATATATGGCTCTTGGCTTTGTGCAAAGTAGTAAAGCATATTAATTTCTGCAAAGGTTTTATTGTAGAGCTAAAGAAAGCATGCTTTGTGACTATTTGGTGCAGATTCTTAAAAAAAGCCAAAAACCTCAGAGTAAATTTGGCTTCCATGAAATATAGATAGGACCATCAGATCCTGATCTGTCCAGCAAAGGTGAGGGGAAGTGATCTGATTGGGAAAGGGTTTTTTATTTCTTTTGAGACATCAGTCTGGCTCTTCAGTTTCTTTGGCCGGCAAGCTTCAGCAGGATACGAAGTGTCTAGATTTTTGAGAAGAGCCCTCAGGGGCCAGGTATGATGCTTTGAGGACTGGTGCTGGCAACTCTGATGAAGACAGTCTGCTCTTTGTGGAGCAGAGCCACCCCCAAAATGTGTGGGTGTACAGGGTTGCTGGCTGGTAGAGGCAATATCACAGGAATGTTTGGCAGACAGTGACTGTATCATGCAGTGTTGGTCATCTTGCTGGATTAGCAGATAAATCCTTCTATATAAGGTCCTTTTTTGTTGCTGCAGCTCCTACTATCTCAGGAAATTGGGCTCAATTCAGGAGTGAATACCTTGGCAGTTAAATCCATACTACAGTCAGATGCATGACTACAGCTCATGTAGATACACCTGCCTGGGCTTTGTACAAACTTGGTGAATGTAGCTAGCATTATCTGGAGAAATATAAGCTCAGGAATTACTGTAGAGCAAAAAAAAAAAAGATTTAGGAGGAAACCTCAGATAGTAAAATATGTATCTTGCCTGGATGGTTATACCCACAGCAGCCAGGTGAGACAGTGTGGAACTTACTGGGTCTACTCAAGGAATCCACAGCCTCTCATTTGCCTGCCATGTAACCCAATATAAGCTCATGTTTGAAAAATACAGAAGGCATGAGTAAATGAAATCATGGTCATGGGGTGGGCTGGTTTTGTAGGCATGAAATGCACAATGGTTTGTCATTCTCCTTTACAAGTGTGGCTGAAACAAAGAGATGTGAAGAAAATAGTACAGCACTTACCTCTTTTTCAGGTGGAGAAAATTTTATTCAGAATGTTGAAGTGTTGGACAAGCTTCAGTGTGATGTTGTGTGCAGTTGCATGGGTGCATTAGTTTGTGTCAGGAAATTTATATGCCTCATGCTCACTTATCTGCTTTTGCACAAGAAAACTTTGGTTTCCATCATAGAGTATCCTCAGGTTAAGGTAAGCAGAAGTGAACTTAGTGCTCTCCATCTACACTGGAACATTTCTGTCTGTGGAGCCAAGCTAGAGGTAGTCAAAGGGAAAACAAGAAGAATGTGGATGATGTGTAGTGTGGCTATTGGCCTCTCTGCATAAGCTGTTACAAGCTACAGGCCTGCTCTTAGTGTGCTGCTCTACCCAGATGTAAACATAGCCTATGCCAACATTCTTGGTAAGAGCATTGTCTTCTGTCCTTAGAAACATGCCCATGATCTGAAATTTTGATTTTGATTCCAGATTCCAGTTCCTGGAAATACATCAATCCCAAACTTTGGGTTCAACTCATTTGAGTGACAGTGAAAAGACAGAAAAATTGATTTGGTCATAACCAGACCCGAGATGTTAGTATAAACCCACCACTGACTCTGCATAGCTTCACTACCATTTCTCTTAGCAGTATAAAGGACTTAAGTGATTGGAGAATTCAATTCTAAACAAGTATTTATTGCTCCTTGCCTCAGAATTTTATATGATGGGAAATTTCTTTTTTTTTTTTCTTTTTTTTTTTTTTTGTCTGATGCTGGTCCAAAGCAAGGAAGAAAATGTGTGGCTGTAAGACTTTTCCCAAAGAATCTTCCTCATCCCACCTCTACCTTTAAAATTGCAGAGATAAAAAAATGCCCTTTCTTAGCAGCCATGGAAACACCATTATTTAGTACTCAAATAGCAGCTGCTGATGCCCCGCTTACAGCAGAAGGATGATGTGTTCATTTGCCTAAAACCTTATGGGTAGTTAGAACATAAACTGGTTTATAAAATATTGACTCACATTATTTAGGAAAACCCCCAAATTTATGGAAAAATGTTAGTGATGTCACCCAAGGCTCCTATTTACAAATCAGTTAGTTGCAGAATCACAGAAGCAACCAGGTTGGAAGAGACCTTCAAGATCATCAAGTCCAACCTATCATCCAACCCTATCTAATCAACTAAACCCTGGCACTAAGGGCCTCATCCAGTCTTTTCTTAAATTCAAGGAAATATGGAGAGTGAGGAACTGGATGCAAACTCTTCAAGAGAGGAAAGAGTTACCTGATGACGCAGAATTGGGCTGGGTCCAAGAGCATTACCAGCAAGAAAAAGAGGCTCTGGCATAGTCTTGTTATCTTTGTTCCAACTTTTGCTCTGAAAACAAAAAAGAGAAAGTATACAGGCTCACGGTTATGTGCAGCATATAAAAGCATTTTCATGTCTGCAAAGCCCTCATTGCAGAACTAAATAATGAAGGCCTTGTGAGCAATCATTTGGTACGTGTTGATAAAAATAGCTGCATCACAGACAGAATAGTTTTTGTTTGGAAACTGGGCAGACCATATGACCAAGTAAGACAGGGCGAGTGATGACAAGGATAGGGGCTCATTATTGTGTTGTATAACTTCATGCAGGATTGCCATTCCCTGTTCTGGAACCTTAGCAAGTCTTCAGCTAAAGAGAACCAGGTTTGGTCAGGTGCATTGGATATTTTTTTCTTCTGGGAAGAGGATCAAGTCATTGCTGGATATAGTGCTCATCCTTACTCAATAAGGTACACTTCACTCCCTGTACTTGAGTGTTACACGTTCCCTTCCGTTCATATCACAATCCATTCTGACAGCCTTATTGCCTTGTTTATAAAAGACAGAAAAAATAAATAAATCTTAAATGCTGTGTTATGCCCAGATAGTTAAAATATGCCAGCAATGATCTTAAAGTCTACAGAACTACAGCTTAGCTCAGAGAAGAAGGGCAGTGTTAAATCATGCTCTTAGGAAGCAGAATTTCAAAGGCTCCTTCTGCCCATCTTAACACTACACCTGTGGGCTAGAGATTTAATGAACATCTGTCTTGTGACCACATGAATCTGTTCTCCATTTGATTTTCTGATGGGGGAGGTATGTTCTGGCATCTATTCTGATAGTTACTGAGACGAAGAGATAGTGCCTAGTGAAATATCTGCTTTCCAGAAATGCCTGGGAGGGTTGAATAAGAGTGAGCATAGACAACAAGTCTACATGGGGAGCCTCCCTTTGATTTTTTTCTAATGAGCTTTTAGCTTCTGCTCCTACCCAGTTATTTGTGTTCAGCTGCAGTGAAGTCCATGGCCATTAACCAGCCTGTTGCACAAACAAGGATTTATGATTTCCACTGATGTTTTTCATCCTTCGACACATGATTTGTGCTGAGGAACTAATTTGATTCTGACTGGAGATCTGTGCAGTAGTTCAAAGCTGAGATTTTTCTTCTCAGAGACTTCTTTTTCATGGTTATATCTTTGCTCCAGGTTCTAACAGTGCCAGGACTAGTAGCATGGAGGAATATATGTCTATTTTAGATATGTGCCTGTTAATGTTAGTGGTTGTGGATGCTATCAAGGCTACAAGCAGAAATTGGAGAATGGCCAGCCTAATATTTTTGCTGAGTTTTGCCTCTTTCTGTGAGGGGAAATTAGCAATTCTAAAATTTAATGTAGTATAATTAAATTAGTTAAAAATAGGAAATTAATCTTGTGACAATAGTCTGGTTGAACACAATCTGAAAGCCATGCCTGGATAGAGCTCAAACATAGAACATATGAAATGACGTTTCACTGCCCACTACATGCTGGCTAAGGTTCTTTGTTGTTTTGACTTGCGATGGGAACTACAAGACGGCTAGGCAGTTTCATCAGCCCTGGATCCTGGCTCCTTCTCTTGAGAAACTCCATAAGATACTGTTCCAACTTACAACTCTGCATACTAGGCTACATAGGGTGTCAGATCAGCTTGCCTGAAGAACCCCTCTCTCCAGAGGCAGCTGGGCCTTTGCTCTGGGTGCCCACTCGACTTGACAGGAAGATGAATGAGAACATTTGTAAATTTTTGTCTTGTACAATGTATTCCCGGCTTCTTTCCAGCCTTGATTTGGAAACTGGCATGTGACTGGTTCAGCTGAGTCTTCCCATGTCTTTCTAACATTCCTTTTCAATTTGGGCATATTGTTCTGCTTGGTGATAGTGGCTCTGATAATTGCATGAGTCAGCCATTTTGCGCAGTTTGGCAATATTCTGATCTATTGTTTTTTCAGATCCTTGGGCAATGTTCTTGATGCTTTGGGTCGGAAAGCACTTCTAGGATTTTACAGTCCTTCCTGCTCTGCTCTTCCCCCTACCAATCACTTATCTTGGAGAACTAAAGACACGCCTGCTAGCATTTCATTCTCTTCAGCATTCACTATCAGCTCTTTTCAGTTATATCTTGCGGACAAGAGGGCACCAAGCTACTGACCACAGCTCATTTCACATTTACCTGTCAGATGTGCCATTGTCCTTTTTCTCTTATTTCTCTCTCTCTTTTTCTTTCTCTTTTCTTTCTTTCCTTCCTTCCTTCCTTCCTTCTTTCTTTCTTTCTTTTTCTTTCTCTTTCTTTTCTTTCTTTCTTTCTTTCTTTCTTTCTTTCTTTCTTTCTTTCTTTCTTTCTTTCTTTCTTTCTTTCTTTCTTTCTTTCTTTCTTTCTTTCTTTCTTTCTTTCTTTCTTTCTTTCTTTCCTTCCTTCCTTCCTTCCTTCCTTCCTTCCTTCCTTCCTTCCTTCTTTCCTTCCTTCCTTCCTTCCTTCCTTCCTTCCTTCCTTCCCTCTTTCTTTCTCTCTTTCTCTCTTTCTCACTTTCTTTCTTCCTCTTTCTTCCTTTCTCTTCCTTTCCTTCCTTCCTGCCTTCCTTCCTTTCCCTTTCTTTCTTTCTTTCTTTCTTTCTTTCTTTCTTTCTTTCTTTCTTTCTTTCTTTCTTTCTTTCTTTCTTTCTTTCTTTCTTTCTTTCTTTCTTTCTTTCTTTCTCTCTTTCTTTCTTTCTTTCTCTCTTTCTTTCTTTCTTTCTCTCTTTCTTTCTTTCTTTCTCTCTTTCTCTCTCTCTCTCTCTCTCTCTCTCTCTTTCTCTCTCTCTCTCTCTCTTTCTCTCTCTCTCTCTTTCTCTCTTTCTTTCTTTCACATTGTTAGTTTTTGGGCTTGCAAGTCCTTTTTCACCTCTCTACTATCCCCCCCCCCCCCCAGTAGAGCACAGAAGCCAGATGCTCATATAGAGGTGTAAAAATTGCTCATGACTGTTTAAATGTGTCCTTAATTATTACAGAAGTTCTCCCTTGAACTAAGTTATTTGCGGTTATTAATTTGTGCTATTAAGCTAGCTGAGAAGAAAGGACGGCTTGCTGTTATTTCACATTTGTGTGATTGACACCTTATCTGAATGTAGGTTTTGTCAAGTTTTGTCGTGAGATGAGTGGCACAGCTAATTATACCTGTTTTCACAAGCTTCAAGCTCCAGGCTGAAGGATAGTGAGCATATAAAACATGTGTCTTAGTTCTTAGAGATAAATCTTTGGTTTCACAAAATGCTTGAGCACATGGGTTTGAAATGTGACTTCTGCTAGTGAAACTCACACAACAGGAAGACGCTCTGAGAAGTCAACAGTTTTTTGTGCCTATTACACTTAGTAATCCAGAGAGGAGTGGAAGGAGCTGGTCCTCTGGAACATATCCCAGCACAGAGGGAAGAGTTATCACAGCAGGAGATGCTGTGTTCTTTCTCTTCCCTCCATGGAGCCTGGAGGACACAGGAAACCGAGGTTGCATTCACCAATGGGAGATCTGAGGGGTCCAGGTCAAATGTGTCCACAGAAACTAAAACAATATTAGAGATGCAGCCTACAATGGTCACCAAAGAACCTGGGCTAGGGAACTGCTTTGTAGAAGATCACCCAGGCAAATATACCTTCTCCATCAGACCACACCTAGGACTAGACCAATATGTAAATATATATAGATGTTAGGATCAAACATGTTAGGATTTCTAACATCATAAAAGGCTGCATTTTCTCTGTCTCTACATGCTGGTTTGTCTAATGGCAGGTGTTAACTAATAAGAAGGGTCATTTTCAGTCAATGCTTGGATGAGTCATCAGCACAGCAGGTCGGAGAGCTAAAGGATGTAGACACACAGAAAAACTGAGATAATTTTATAGCCTGTGAAAGCATTTGCCTAGCTGTTCCTGTATAATCAGTAATAGAAGGATAATCAAAGCTTGTTCCTTGGGGCACCAGCTAATGGTACTAATTAGCACACTGAGATGGCTTTGCTGAAAGCATACACTCAGGCATGTGCTAATTAATTAGCTGATTGTCTGGAGAAAGGTGTTCCCTTTGCCTTCTCCTTCTCTTGCAAGATTATGCAATGAGCAGGAGGGAGGATTGAAAACTTGCTCATAAAATAGATGCCACTGTGGAGCAGTCCAGTGTGGTGAGTTTGGGCATCTTCTCCAGGAATGTACATCTGTTCTGAGGTTTAAAGAGATCCCTCAAACTACTGCCCTACATTGTATCTCAGTGCTCTGGGGACAAAGGTAGTATTTTTAGGTGTTTTGTCTGTTTCTCCTCTAGAAAATGACTGATGTCAAAACCAGCTACATCCATCCTCCTGTGTGTACTCAGGCTGTAAGCAATGATGCTCAAGTGCTGTTGCAGTCCTGAGCTTCTGGGAAGAGAAGTTGCATAGAAAACAATTTCTGCTAGTTTCTATGGTGCGAGAGCATTGCTCTTTGTAGCCAAAGGCAGGCAGTGGTACAGGCTCTTGGCACCACCACAGGCTCTCAGGAAACTTTGAACACAAAAAAATCACTCCTTCAGATGGGTTATGGGGCTGGCTGCTTTTCCCAAGCAGGACTCCTTGCAATGAACTCAGATTTGATGAAATCCAATGTCCTGACATTACAGTGACTGCTTTAGCTACAAGAAGCTCAACTCAGACAGAGGCACTGGAGGCTGGCAATGACCAAGTGTTTTCTCTTGTTGGCTTTCCATTTCTAGGAGACTGTTGGATAGGATCCCAAGTGATATATCTAACTCCATTTCTAGGCTGGTTTGTGTGTGTGTGTGAATGTGACTAGGTAGAAAATATCCCCTCCATTGTTATATGGCAGAGAAGCAAAGAAAGACCAAGTTTGAAAGACCAGTGTAAGGCAGAGTATGTTTTTCTTTGAACTCTGTACAAATCCCTTTCCTGGCCAGACCTCCATAGTGCTCAACATTCTACCCAATCAAGTCACAGCCAAGTTTTGCAGCTGCATTCAGGACTTCTCATTCCCTTTCCTCTCGCCTGTACTTGCAGAAAAAAGGAGAATCTCTGTTGTGTCCGAAAGCATATGATATACAGGGTGGCTGAACCTACAATGGGAAGATCTCTTAGAACTGTGGTGAGAACCTTCAGCAGCTTCCCTGGGTGACCCATTAAGGCAAAACCTAGCAGTCCAATGCCCTGTGCTTGTTCTACAAAGACAATCTGCTCCTCCTGTCACCTGAGCTTGTGCAGCCATACCCATCACAAGGAGTCATAAGTTCCACATGCATTGTGTCACTTGGTGAGTGCCTGTGGGGCTGACATTTACAGACCTCACACTACCACGTGAGGGGATAGTTGCTCTCAAGGCCTCAGTAATTTAATTAATGGGCCCTACTGTAAAATGAAGGATGTGAAGGTGGCAATGTTACTGGGAAGGAAGATAACTACTATCTCCACCATGACACTGAGGGTGTTAAACAGACCCTTCTACTTCAGGTGATACTCCATCTTCAGGCAGTGGAACAGTCCACACGGCTTCTGCCAGTTTAAAGATGGAACACACATATGAAGTGGAAGATTAAACACAAAACCTTCCACTTTTGGTTTTGCAGGACCTGGAAAAAAAATCCGCTTGTATGTCAAAAGCCGGAAGCTCACATCTCAAACGTCCTCACAAAGTGCTGACGAACATATTTCAGGGTCGTGCATCTGGGCATGTGTGAGTTATCGTCTGTGGCACAACTAGAGTGCCTTTCCTTTTCTTATTCGTGTTGCGTAGAGACACAACCGCGTCATTCACATAAATCAGACGCAATTAGCCAGAGAGCTCAAATTTACAGCCTTTCTGATAAACCAGACACCTAAGAAATTTTGTGATGGGAAAAGGCTGCACTCTGCAAGAGCACAGCAGGTAACAGTAGCCTTGTGAACGATAGCCCAAAGCCTCAGCTTTCGCCTGGGTACCTGAACATCTCACTGTCCTGAGGGAAACATCTGCGGAGCAATTATTATCTTGGAAAGAGCCATGGGAAAATAAAGCAGTCGGTAACACTTGAAAAGCGTCCCAGATTCCCACTGAAAGGCTTTGTCAGAGCTGTGAACCTTCACTTTATTTAGCTGTATGCATTTTTTTCTTTTTTTTTGGTTTGGTTTGTTTTTTTTTTTTGTTTGTTTTTTTTTTTTTTTTTTTTTTTTTTTTTTCTGAGTGGGTAGTAAACCAAAAAAGTATCCTGTATGTTGCTGTGGTGGGAAATCTCAGCCCTGATAACATTCAGCTCAAGGCTGTTATCTAGTGGGTTGTAACCTGGGGAATATGGGAATATTTCTCAAAGGAAAAGCAGAGGTTGTCACTTTGTGCTCTTTAGGAGCTTAACTGTTTGTGTCTTGGTAGGTCCCACATGGATGAGGCACGTAATGCACAGAGGGACGACCACTACTTTTTGCTTACCTGCAGAGGTAAGCAAATTTTATGTCACAGACACTCTTCTTTCTTTCTCAAGCTCTATATATGCAAGAGGAAAAGGGGATTGGGACCTTCAGTGTGCACAAAGCTCTGTGCTTCTGCCTCTGCTGACATACACGAACTGGCATGGCAGTCTTTTAAATACTTGCCTAGCACAGCAGGGGAAATGACAAGGCAGCCACTGTGCGTGGTGTTTCCTAACAGGACCAGCTGGATGACACAGGCTCCAGATGGTGCTCCATGCTCTGACACCTCTCCTGCTCCTGGGTCTCATGCAGCAGGAAGAGGGTCACAGCTCTGTCTGTGTTAGGCATGGTGAATTGCAGCGGTGGCAGAAAGATGTGGAGGAGGTTTGGGGAACCTGCAGAGATGCACCAAACTGTGGAGAAATCTATGTGCATGGGAGGAAAGACGTGAGGCACACCACCTGCCTGCATGCAATCCCAAGTGGAAATGGCATGTGAGGCTGGGCAACAGTGCTTATCACTTTCTTTCAAAGACCATTACAAGACTTTGGGCAGGAGAAAGTATCACTATCCCCATTTTCACAGATGGGAAAATCAAAGTACAGGGCAGTGAACCAACTTAGCTAAGGTCACCCAAGGAGGCAGTGGAAGAGCTGGGAATAAAGCGCAGGTTTCATGAATCACTAAACCACACTGCTTCCCCTTAGGGCTATGGATGTGTTATAATGGAGCAAGATCCAGATGTGGTTTTTAACTGTCAGTCAGTACTCTGTGTGGTATTACTCTGCCTAAGAAAATATACAAATTTGGGGTCCCTGGAGATTTGACTAGTTCAGAGGATCTTGATTTAGCCTGTTTGGCATAACATTGTTAGGCAGAACAGCACACAAGGGGATGGGGGACAGTTCTAAAACATACTGGCTGAACCTCTTCTGCAGTCAGGAGGATGCATAACGATTTGAGAAACATAATCTCTGAAAATGAAGGAGGGAGTAGAGTCAAAGCAAAGAAACCGGACCACATAAGGAGGTAGGAGGAAAACAGATGCTTGGCAACAAATCTGTGATCAGATGTGCTGTTCCAGTGGCAACCAATTCCCTTAGAAAGTTATTACTCTCCAGCTGTTCATCTCTGTTTCCTCCATTCCCTTCCCAACCCACCAGCTCAATTGCTTAACTGCTCCAAAAAGTAATCCAGGCTGTTCTGAGGGAGCTGGGTTTGGAGGTGATTGCAGAGCTGCCTACGCTTGGGCATTCAGCAGAGGTAGTCAATAGTGATGATGAGGAGAAGACAGGGCAAGGATCCAGGGATGTCCAGCTTTACACCCAGCTCTGTCACATCTCAGCAGCTCATCTAACTGCAGTCAGAGAAAGGGATGTTAACTGGGGGGAAAAAAAAATGCTTTGCATGTAAAACTCTTCATGCTTTGATATTAATAGTAAGCAGTGAGTGGGCCAAAACCCCATAGCTTGAAGCTGTGATTTAAATTGATCTATGTTCACATTTCTGCCTCCAGGTTTGGGCTGGGGTGGTGGGGAGAATGGAAAAATTGCATCCTTTAATCAAATTTCTTCATTAAAATTGCCCTCCCCCTGACAAACTGCAGGTGTCTTTCCTTAGCTAAGGATCCTTAGCTAAGAATAATAATGAGCTCCTTAACTTTTGGACTTGGCCTGTGCAATTCGAAAGTTGGCCTATATAATCAGAAAGTTACACTTGAAAGACTTAAAAGCTAGAAATCAAACACTGTCTCTTCCTTACTTCATGTTAAATAAACATCTGTGATTTAAAGTTTAATTCCTAATTTCTGCAGCAGAGCTCATGCTTTTGAATATTTGGTCTTAGAATGCAAATTTCATACCAGCTTAAACTGGAAGTAACGTTCTTCTTTTCCCTTTTGAGAGGGTTATGTGATGCTCCTGAGTGATGTTAACAAAACATTATCCCATCTGCATGTCAGGAGGGTATCAGAGACATCTTTGTGTCCTAATGAATAGAATTGTCCATGGATCATGCAGTAAACCTGTGTCAGAAAGAAGAGTCTCACCCTGCTGTGGAGAATTTGTGTTCAAGTCCTAGGTGAAGTGATTCCTGTGGATACTGTGTTTTAAAAGCATTGAAGGGGCTTTTGTGATGAGAAGTGCTGGTCTAACCCACAGATGTTGCAAGGCTCCTGTCTGTGTTGAGGGTCCGAAGTGGCAGAGGGAGTCTGATTTTGGGGGAGAAGTAATGCAAATTTGTGGCTTTAACTCTGCAAGGCTCCAATCCAGTCCCTGTAAGAAAAGCAAGACATCAGCTGTCATGTCTACTGATGGCAGCTTGTACTCATTAGATACAGATGAGCTAAAAACCAGCTAAATGTGAACTGAAGGTGGAAAGTACTACTTCAATATTGGCTTTAAACCTTCCTAATGATATACTGATTTTTCTTTTTTAAAAAAGGAAAACAATAATTGCCAAAGCTTCCTGTGTGTTTATACTTATTTAAAAAGACCTCCAGAAACCTACAGGAGGAAATGAGTCTTTCACTTCTCTGAAGATAGCAGCAAAAGTCATCTCACCATATTCTGGTTACCTAAAATGTGGGTGGCTTACATAAATGAAACTTGCTCTATAGCTGCTGGAGAGATAGTGGTGGGGAGGAAATCCACTGGGAGAGGATTTCTGCCAGCCTAACCAAGAAATCCAAAAGAGAGGGGAAGATCTGGCTTCTGTAGTGTCTCCTTCTTCATCAGCTATAGGAGTTTAGATCACCAGTTTAGCACAGATGCCTAGAATTTAGGTCCAGTGAGCTGAAGCCACAACCAGGTGGACATGTCACAAAGAAGAAAATTACCTGACCAGGAGAAGAAAAATAAGGGCTGAAAAAGGGAAGCAGAGAGCAGACCCAGAGAAGGTAAAAAGAGATGGAAAGTTGAATAGTTGCAGACAAAAGACAGCACTTCTAAAACAAAGCCAGTTCAGAGGCTGTAATGCAATGTGTCCTTCAATATCAGGTTAGCTGTTCAGCGGCTGGCACTTTGCACCGTGTGAAAAGATCTCAGCTGAAGATCTTTGATAATGTGGCCAGCCGCAGCCTACTTGGGGGCATTATTCCCATCAGCCCAGCAGGCAGCTGTGGGGAGAGGGAGGCAGAGCTTTCCCACCACTGACTGGCACTCTTGCTGTCCCCTGCTCCCACTCGCACTGAGTCATAATTCCAGAGACACTGCCCTGGGTTCTGGAGAATTCCAGAAACTGCTACAATGTGATACTATGGACAGAATGGAAGTGATGTCCTTCACCTTGAACCTCACGGAGGGAAACTCTGCCATGGTTAAGGGATCAGGTGGTGCTGGGAGTAAGTGGTCAGGAAAGTGCTGCAAGGATGCAACACACCAAAGGTACACTGGATCAGGGTGATGGAGATGGCACACTCCAGGAGCCAGGTTTTATAGAGAGACTGAAACTGGAAGCTTCTGCATCTTACCTGTCATAACCAGCATCCAGCTGCACATCTCTTCACTCTCCTGGTAAACTTATATATCGCAATACATGCAATCTAACAAGCCAGGCCCAGGTGTCTACCTTGATCACTAGCCACTGACAGCTGAGGCCCTTACTATAACATCATAACACCTAATGCTTCTGCCCACAGCCATGCTTGTCTGCAGTGCCCTGTAACATTAGTTTGGACTCAGCTCCTCAGCCTGTGGCAATTAGCTTGTCTCCCCAGGACACAGGTGAAGGGATGCTGCATGAGTGTATTAGAGAGGGATGAAAATAGTAAAATAAAGGTACCGTTAAAACTCCGCTCAGATGGTTGCCCGATCACCCTGCTATCCCCTCTGATTTGTCTCAGCAGTAGATGCAGGCCCACTCTTCAATGCTGAGCACTGCTAGTAACAAAGCAAATCAGTTACTCACCTTCCTCTTTGCTCAAGAGAATAAAAGCTCAAGAATGTGGAGTCCTTCAGAGGGAGAAGAGGGAGCAGCATGATTTCATGGCATGGTGGAAAGGCACTTTATCTTTGCTGAGCTCATGCCTGACCTACCAACATGAGGTTGAATGTGTCGTATGGGATGGTGGCCAGCTGGTGAGCAGCAAGTCCCAAAGAAGACTGTGACCTGCTGGAGTGGGAACCCTGCGCGGTTCCTGCTCTCTCATCTCCCCCAGCGGTGCCGGCTTGTCGGGTGTCATGTGGTGAGACATCTGTTCCTCCAGCCATCCTCCTTGCTCTCCCAGCTAGCTGAATGACCGTCTGCCACCCTTGCCGACGGGATCTAGCTGAGCACATATTTAGATAGAGACTTCAGGAAAGTCCATGTCCTCTTTCAAAACTGCAGATGGGACTCTTAGCTTTGTAAATGAGCTTCAAGTCTGTCTGCTGCAAGATGATGTTATATTGCCAAAGCCGCTTGATTTGCTCTGTTTTTTCCCCCTATCTTCCTCTCTTTTCTCTGCATTCCCCATTCTTCCTTCTACTGTTTTTTATGTCACAGAAATGACTAAGGAAGCAGATTTACATGATGCTAGTTGTTAAGAGGAACCTTATGCTAGACTGACATGTATACTGTGTCAAGGAGAAATGTGAATGTCTGCATGTTTCAGACCACTCGCACAGGACGGCATCCAGAGCATCGTGGGGATAGGAAAGCCTGATGTCTTCAATACTGCAGGAAAAAGAGTCAGCCTTGATCCTCATTCTGGGAAACAACAGCTGCTGCCAGGATAATTTTATCCTCTTGCTTACACAAGAGAGAAGATCTATTTTACAAACATCCCGTGATCTCCTGGACCCATATATGTGGTCATTCCAGGTCAGAGTTGCATCACTGGAGTGGCAGGTCTATATTCTGACCTGCTTTTATGCTCTTTTCCAGCAAAGTCCTCCAGCCTTGAATGCCCTGAGCCTACGAACCATACTCTCCTGATTGAGCTAGTAGTCATTGCATCCTCTTCCCAGAGTCTCCTTGTGACTTGCAATTTTTTGCCATCATACTCACTGTACTGACTCACTTAACATAGAAAAACAATTAATCATGGAATAAAAGAGCTGGTTTCTCTGCTTGCGGAATGTAAAACACTAAAGATAAGAAGGAATTCTCATGCTTTTATCAACTCTTGAGCTGAAGGATGTGGCTTTTCCTGGAATTGCACTTTGCACTGTCTGCCTGAGTGCAAAGGAAGAGACACAAATTAATTAAAAAGAGATTTCCCACCTCACTGTCTTTCCACAGCAACTAGCTGCCCTGCTGCACCTGTAATCTGTCCAGTACCTCTGATTAGCTCCCAGAAACACTTCCCAGATAAAAAATTCTCTAATGAAAAACCATGAAAAATCTCAAAATTATCCTTTTTTTTTTTTTTTTTTTCCCCTGGGATGGGGGTGTGAAGGGAGTGGATCAAAAGAGAAGAAAACCTGAAATGTTTCATTTTATAATCAGGCACTTTGTTATTTTCCCATTTGTTTGAAATAACTTTCTAGCTTCACATTTTCTTTTGAAAACATTCAGATGGTAAAAAGAATAAAATATAAAATCCCCAAGCCTTTCAGAGGAGCTAAAAATGAAAACTGTTGGCATTTCTGTAGAAGCAAATTGGCTTCAAAAGGAACAGAAAATAGCTTAACATAAAAAAAAAAAACCCACCCCAAACAACCAACCCCCCCCAACCCAAAACCCAAAAAAGCAACCCTTTTTGTTTCAAGAAACTAAATTCCCTTGAAAAAGTGTTTTTGTTCAGATTCTTCCAACACCAAAATTTCTCTCTCTCTCTCCTTCCTTACAATTACCAATCATGCATTTTGCTCTGAATTAATTAATGCACTGGAAGTGCCCTGTAACACAGTCAAAACCAAGAGCACTCCTTGTTACCTCCTGAGGCTGCCCCACAGCTCTGAGGGTGCCCAGGAGGGTGGCTTTCAAGACACGTTTTTATTTGGTTAGCAACGGTCACTTGGCATCAGGGCAATCAAAGTACTCTCATGTTTAACAGTGAGCTTTGAACACTGACAATTGGTGGGTTAATCATTATGGAAATACTGACTGATTCTTGAGTCAAATGTCAGGTGGTGCCAAAAAAACAGAGCCCAGGGACGAAGTATGGGGAGATTCAGCTCTGACTAATGCTGCAGATAGAAGAGCTGTTACACAAAAATGTGTCTTCCAGCACAACACTTGGGTCACAGCAACATCTGAACCACAAAGTTCACCGTGCTGCCCTGTGAAAAACAGCAAATCCGAGTTGAGCTGTAGTCTGGGGTTCTCAAAGCCTTCAATGGGGGACAACTTATACTCCTGCTAACAAACTGCCCAGGCTTCTTGGCATTATTTATAGTGAGATGAGAGGAAAACAAAAAAGAGTGAGGAAATAAAGGGCTTCAGAATTAGCCATGAATGAACTTAGAAACTAGAAATTAGAGAAGGGTTTCTAAGCAGCAGAAGGGAGGAGATCTGGAACATGTCCACCATGGGTTATAACACTGGTAGGTAAAACCCAGTATCAGGTTTTAAGATGGTTGTCATCAATGAATGACAGAAATGGCTGTGAGAGCAGGGGCCAGGCCTCTTGACTTAGCTCTCCCTTTCTGTAGTTCTGTTTATTGAAGGCCGAAGAACCAAAAATAGAGAAGCAATACCCATGGCAGCCAATGCTTGTAGTCCCTCCCCAAAGTATTTAAAATGAATACTGCCATCTTCAATGATGACCAGGGATTTTGAAGGTTTCCAACGTTGCTGCAGCAACAAAAGTGTGGCTTCACACAGGATAGTCCCATCTCAGCAGCAGTGACTTGGATACACCACTAGGCCCTGTAGGAAGTCTTGGTTCACCAGTCAGCTAATGCCCACAGATATTTTCCCTTAATTAGCCCTTTTAGCTTGGCCTAGGGCAGCAGAGGATGGAACACAGTAGCATTTTTTGGGGGGTGGGGAAGAAAATGTAGAGGGCAAAGAAGTTTCAAATATTATTTTCCTGGCTTAATGCTGGAATCAAATATATGGTTCTTAAAGGACAGGGAAAACAATACAGAAAAAGCAGTCAGGCACGTGTTTCTGATCTTGTGGGACCATTTGTATCTATTGTTCACCAGCATTAACAATGGGATTCTTGTAATCTAATTTTTGACTTGACTTCTAACTCTGGGGCAATTCAAATGATTGTTCTGTTTCAAACTCCTGGCCATGGCAGGAAAGAGTGGCCACTGCTTAAAGGATGATTGCAATGCACAGCTGGGATGGAGCTTGGGTGTGCTGCGACAGTACATGGAAAGAGGCTGACAGCTCTGGATGGCATTGGATCCTGTCATAGAGAGCATTCTTGGAGAGACAAATCTCCTGCCCTTCAGCAGAGAAGGATCTTAAATGGCCAGTGAAGACTAGATGCTAAATTTTTAAATAGAGAAAGGGCAGCGCGATGAATCCCTTCTGAATAGAATATGGTCATTAGCACTTCATTAAAATCGCCTAGCGTCTTACAAATGCAAACAATAAAATCCTTCTGGGAGTGTCAATCTCCCCTTTCTCTTTAAATGCAGCTGTATTTTTTTTAGTACTGGAGACTTTTCAGTACTCTGCCTGCTTCTCCTTTCCTTCACAGCTACTGCTGTTCCCCAGCTGGATATGAGCAAGAGGTTTGCTCTCTGTGCTCTAACAAGGAGTGGCACATCCTCACCTTGACCCCTATAAGGCTTTAACACTTAGGACCTGTGAAAAGCAAATCATTCTTCATATTCTGACTCTTCTTTGGTAGTTCAGGAAGGACTACAGCTTATGGCCACACAAGGGACAGTGTCATCTAAGAGAAAGATGGGTATTAACAGTTTGTGCCATTAGCCATAAGGCACCTAAAGTGGAAGCAGAGAAACAGGATTTGATGTGCTGGAACATGTCCAGAGTAGGGCCACAAAGATGATCAGAAGGCTGGAGCAACTCTCCTGTGAGGACAGGCTGAGAATTGGTGTTCAGTTTGGAGAAGAGAAGTCTCCAAGGAGACCTTATTGTGGCCTTCCAATATCTGAGGGGGGCCTACAAGAAAGCTAGTGAGAGACTTTTTAGGGTATCAGATAGTGATAGGACTACAGGGAATGGATCCAAGCTCAAGAAGGATAGATTTAAATTAGATAGTTGTAAGAAGCTCTTCACCATAAGGGTGGTGAGACACTGGAACAGGTTACTCAGGGAAGTGGTGGAAGCCCCATAGCCTGGATATTCTTAAAACCAGGCTGGATGTGGCTCTAGGCAACCTGATCCAGTGTGAGGTGTCCCTGCCCATGGCAGGGGGGTTGGAACTACATGATCCTTGAGGTCCCTTCCAACTCTGACAATTCTGTGATTCTGTGACTAGGTCTCTGGGAGTCATGTGGAGCTCAAGAGTATCAGGTTAATACTGGCTGCAGTGTTTGCAGGACATCTGATCTGTCTTGGTAGAGTGGGATGCTGTCATCCAGCTCAAAGTCAGGGGTCTGGGCAAACTATGGTGAGAAATACCAAGCCAGGAATAAATAAATAACTTGGCTAGCAGCTTTTACTGTCTGTTCAAGCTATTGAACCATGAGGCAAAACAGAAGGACTGTGACAGCAATAATATCCCTTTTATACACAGGCAGTTCTGCAACTACAAAATCTGTTACATGGTGTTCCCCTTTCCAATTTGGATTTCTTCTTGCATCCAACTTCAAATGGGTAACTTTCCTTTCGACTGTGTTTTCTGCACAGCAAATCTGGGCAGAACTACCATAATCAGACCAATGTTAAAGAAAGAGTGATCTCATGTTGCAGATGACTAGAAGAGCTCATTTTGTTGACTTTTGTGAAATGAAGGCTGAAAAGGGTAGGACTGGCTGCCACAATACATCAGGGGCCTAAATATTGGGGAGGAAAAAGATATTTAACTGAAGTACAATGTTGGCACAATGACTGGGTACAGGCTGCCCATAAATGCATCTAGACAATGGGAACAGACAGAAAACAGCAATACAAAAGTGAGAAAGAAAAAGAAACCAAGCAATTTTCAGATTATAAAGCCATAGCAATGGAGCTGAAAAAGGCCTTAGGGACCTGCTCATTTCAGGCCCTTTAACCTTTGGTAATATGACAACCACTCCTAAAAGAGAAAAGCCAGTCCATTTTGTCACTGTGGCCACAATAGTTTTCATTCACAGCTTACTAAAAGGCAAACTGTCCCTGGCATGTTCCTTTTATTATTTTGACCATTTTGATTGTGTGTTTACAAATGAGTGTGTGAAATATTAAAATTACTGCTTTGCAATCATTTCACTGCCCTTCCATCTGACAGTCCTTCATGCATAGTTGGGTGAGAAGCAGTGCTTTAATGGAATCCTCTGCCCCAAAGCCCTGTCATAAGCAACTGAAATATCCCTCGTATTTGATGTGCTCATGAGAGAGGTGGTTAGGATGTGGTTGCTGCTAATAGCAGGACTCAGATTTTAGATTTCTCCTAGTACCAGCCATGGAGGAAGACCTGAAGGAATGTGAGACCTATGAGTGCAATGATGGTAGTGACTGTGAAATTTCAGCCAGCCCCACTATCAAGCAAAAGAAATGTGAGATGATAGACAGGGAGGCCAGGGAAGTTTCCCTGGAGCAGACTAAGCTGGCTGTTAGGAGCCTTATGGAAGACCCATGTCAGACCCCCAGGAAGGTGACAGCTGACCCCAAAGGATCAGGGTCTCTGGGGCAGCAGGTAAGGCTGAGGTGTACACAACTCCCACTTTCTCTCATCTCCAGGCAACAGAAAGTAGTAGCTAAAGCCAACTTTGACTCCCAGTCCCAGCTCTGCTGCTCCCCATCCCCACGCTTCTCCCTCAGAACCATGACAGAAATGTTCATTTTCCCCATGCTGCTGAGAAGTCTTGAGCCCCTGCTCGGGTGCTTTGGCTCTCTGTGACCTTCCCTGTGCCTCTCTCCTCCTTCCACTTACTTGTCTTATCTGTTTAGTGGTCATCCTCTTCTGAAGCTGGGACTGGTTTTGACAGTGGTTGAAAAGAGTGCCCAATAACAATCAAGTCCTCCACCCACTTGGAGACTGGAGATTTTGCTTTCCTGCAAAAAAATAGCAGAAGTCGCTTTCTTTGGCTTCACATCTCTGCCTCTGCACAGGAACCTGTGTCACCAGTGGCTCTCCAGACTGGGGTGAGCTAAAGTGTCAAGTCCTTATATTTCAAATATCCACACATGAATTCTTTCCATAGGCTGTGAAAATACCCCCGAAATGCTCTTCTGGGGCTTTAGAGCATTACTGTTCCAGTCTACACTGTCATTTTGTTCCCTGGGTAGTAGAGAAATTGGGAGTGGAGAATGCCAGATCTGGCTTTACTTTGGCCATACAAATGTATTACTGAGTAGTGAAAAGTCAGGGAAAAGCATAAATCTCTCTGCTGCGCTTCAGTGCTCTGTGAGTTTTTCAAGTCCCTCTGGAATCCAGAGGCAGTTTTCAGTTTGGAAGCCTAAATGTGCTTTACTGACAGGGCCAAATCCAATCTTAACACAAGGCCATGGAAGTCAGGGGGGTTTCATTAGGAATGCATTAGGAATTACGTCTCTGCTTTAGGGGCTATATATTAGGCAAGTTTCTGAGCCAACCAGCCTTTATAAAATGTCAGAAGTAATAAAGAACAAGCTTTGTACCAGTGTGTTTTCACTCCTCACCCTGAGATTATCAGATCACCGCAAACAACAAATCATTCCTGCGAGACAACAGTGTTTTGCTCTGCTCTGCTGTCTGACATGGTGTATCTCAAAACTCCTGCAGATAGTTCCTGGAACTTTATCACGTTCGCCTCCTAATTATCAAAGTGATATTTTCTACATTTCACCAAACAGCAAATGGAGCATAGTACCGACCTGCATGTGTTCATGGCATTGCACTCCCAGAGCCTGCTTGCTTCTGCACAATGTTAGGGTCTGAATATTCCATAGAAAAATCAAGTCCAAATTGTAGGTGAAGAAATTCTATTCTATTCTATTCTATTCTAAATGCACTGGGGATTTATACTGCTGCACCCCATCAAATTCTGCATGCAACAAGTGGGTGTGTGTACTTTAAAATGTATGCATACTTAATTTACTTATTCGAGATCATACTGACAGCTCTTGCAAAGCCTGAAAGGAGGAGCATGAAAGTGTCCTACCACATCTTCCTCTACTAAAGAAGCAGAAAGCCAGGCTGGGAAGCCTCTGGGATTTGTAAGCATTTTCCTGTTCAAGCTGAGCTGCACTGCTTGTGCAGCTGTCCCCATTGCTCTCTTCATTCTTGCACCAGTTGTGACCAGCTCCTGGCCCTGCTGAGGTTGGGACCCTGAAGAACTACAGCAAAGTTGCTGTAACTCAGACATTCCAACTATTTTAAATTTAAACCACGTCTTTAGAAAGCATGCCTCTCTTGTAACATTGTTCTCATTGCACCTGTGTGCACAGGCTTGGCTTTCCAAACAACAACTCCGCTGAGGAGCTAGCTTTGTTATTAATAAGATGGCTGTGTTTATGTAGTTTAAGTGATGTTAAAATTAACGTGAAGTTATGATTCAGCTGACTTCAAGTTTTCTCAGCTCCCTTCCTTTGCACACACAGTTTGCCCTGCACTTGTTTGCCTTGGCAGGACCCAGGCTTAATAGTAACAATTTCATCTTCCATTTATAGGCATCTGCACGCCATGTTATTCTTTTAAAGCAGAGCACTTCTCAGAGCTGAGCGAGAGGGACATGTAAAGCCATGCATGCAAAGGCAAAAATCTCTTTAGGATCTCAGCTTTTTCACATAAGGAATAGCTTTGTCTCCGTCCTTTGGGGAAAAATAAGTAGAAAAGGGAAAAAGTCAGATCTTGAAAAAGAAAGGAGAACAGTCACAAGCCAGGAATGTTTTACATTTAGTGTACACTGCTTGGCAAACTTCCAGGGCAAATGTAGGAAAGCTGTAAACTGGTGGAGTTGGATATATCAGCAGAGGTATTTTCTGCATGGAGAGATGTGTTATTTTTCTCTTAGATATTGGGATTTCAAGCAGCCATTGTATCAGCAACTATCTCTTCCAAGAGACAGGGCTTGGGTTCTCACCCAGACTTCCTAGCACCTGAACACTGTGCAGCCCACAGAGAACTGCCTCCTTCCTGTTAATCACCAGCCAGCCTTCTTACAGGTTTATGCTCTGAATTAGTGCTTCTTGATGATTTTATAAAAATGTAATTTAATTTAATAATACAAGGAGGATTGTAGCAGGGATTTGACATGTTGGAAACCAAGCAAAAGTAGAAACTTGAACCAAACATGATAAATCTGGAGTTTATCATCAAACTGATGAAATGACATGAATGGGAACGAGAGTCCTTAGTGTGTTGGGGAGGTACTTTTGCTTCAGTTAAAACCTATTGCCTTTGTGCTGCATGTGTCCCTCTCTTTCATCAAGGAACATTCCTTGCCACTCTGTTGCCTACCCACAGGGCCTCAAATGCTGCCAGCTCCTTGGCTTAGCAGCGATTAAGATATGGCTTCTGGATTCCCAGCATGACCTTGCCTGAGAGGCCCTTGCCACCAGGAGCTCCCAGGCAAGGCCTGCTCTGGCAGCATCCCTGTTGCAGGATCTCAGCCTGCATGAGGGCTACAAATGACACTCAGCAAGGCTTTCCACTGTCAGTTTTCACTATGATGGATAACTGGAGCAGCCATCATCTGCCTGACTTCTGAGTCCCTGTGGCCAGTTCTGGACTCCAAACTCATTCTCACAGTGCATCTGACTTGATGAGGCTCTAGATCCTTGGCAAAGCAAATGTGAACTCATCCTTTCTCTTTTCACTCAAGAACATCAGCCAGTGCTGCTCCTCTCAGCTCCTGGGGTGGACAGCAGAAGCCACAACAACAAGCTCCCAGTGACGTGACCAACATTAGTGTTCCTTTCTCATTAGGTGCCATTTGGCCCCTGGGCCTTCATGTTGTTTGACTCCCCATGTGTGTCACGTCACTGTTCCAAATGTGCTTCCCATTTGCCAGGAACCAGCTTCCCTGCTGTTTCTGGAGGACTTTCTCTGAGCTGTTCAGCCATGACCTGAGCCTGAGGCATATTGGATGGCAGCTTGTGAATCTCACACTGCAACTACTGACCACAAACTGAAAGCCTCCCTGTGGAAGACTGTTCATTAGGAGTGTGCAATGCTCCCTTCCCAAAATTACTAGTTACTCAGTCACTTCTCATAAATAGGAACTTTGTCCCCAGCTTCTTTCCAAATGCTGCAAGGCCAGGAGCTGGCATGCTATCCTATCATCTTTAAGACAGCATCATCCCCTGAAACATCAGAAACTCATACTGTGTCCTGGCTTTCCAGTAACCAGATTCACTGCACTTTCTCTGATTTTACAGTCCTCAGAGTAAAACTACCTACATTTTGCACAAAATTGGCAAGCCAGAACCACAGCTCTCCTCTGCTCACCCCAGCAGATGATCTGCCTGACTCCAACCAGAAGCTCTGTGGGGTAAAGGCAGTAAGAATTGTGCAGTGATGATGTCATATAGGAACTGTTTTAATTAAAGATATTGCTTTTCTTTATATACTTTGCCTCCTCAGTGCTGCTTGCTGAGGGACTGGCTGGGAGACTGCCCATGTCATGCTTCAGGGACCCTCAGCAGGAGGTGTTGCAGCTGCTGCCTAGAGCTGTAATGTTGCTGGGAATAGGGGGGGCCTTAATCTAGTTCCTTGGAGCTGCGAGTTACTCTGAGTCCTGAATGCACAGTGCTTTTCTATTTTCCTAAAGGCTGGGCCTGGAGGTTGAGGATTGATTTCTACATCCAGAGTGGGCCCTGTCAGCAACCTTGCCTAACCCAAGCATGTCTTGGAAAGCACAGACCATCACACCAAGCAGCTACCTATTGCTTTTGCAGGGAGACTATTACATTTAGGCATTTGGGGACTGGAAAAAAACACCTTATCCAGCATGAAAGTTACTTTCCAGGGATATCTGGGACTTTCTGAGAGACTAACAAGTTCTCTGTGAGTGGTTAAATGAATTTTCTCTGCTGTTTTTATGGGTCTGTAAGAGGGATACTTTCAGTGTCCCATTCATTTTTTTCTGAGGCAAGATTGTGTGCAAGGCAGAAGGGTGAGTTTAAAATTCCTAAACTGTGTACAGCTAGTGGGAAGATAGTCCTTTTGGCCTCTTTTGGCCCTTCACCTTCTTTTCTCCTCTTCAACCAGCACTTTTCACCTTGAGACTTTCCTTCCTTTCATCATCTCTAACCTCATCTGCTCTCACTCACTTCTCTAAGTGTCCTTCTACCTCTTTCTCCCAGTGCCTTTCTGCCTTCTGGCTTCACTTCTGGTGTGCTCTCTATGTGTGCCAAGCCACTGTCTCCTTGATCAACATCAGCCTTTGGAGCTGATTTGGCTATCTCCACTTTCTTTCCTCTTGACTTCCCTTCTGAGGTGGCAGAACTCAGAAAGACACCCCACTAGAATGAGTTCTGATCCACTGTTCCCTCAAAGGGAGGAATTCAGGTTCTCTTAGAGAACCTGATCCTTGATGTCCCTTCCAACCTGGTATTCTGTGAAACTTTTGAGGATGCTCCGCCAACAGAGGGGATATGGAGGCCCACAACACTGCCCTAGAAAATCATGAACTTCCCATCTGAACTGAGCAAGATGCTATGAGGAAAGCATGTAGGAACAATGTTCTTTATGAAATGCCTTGCATGGGATAACAGGAATTGCAGGGGGAAGAGAAATCGACTAGAGAGTCAATTTCAAAAATTTCTGAGCATCCAAAGGATGAACTAACTCAGTGAAAGAGGGGAATAGGCCTGAAGACACCTGTCATGGAAGGGTTTCGTGGTCTGATGAGAAGAAAAGAGGTCTGTAGTGCTGATTACAATATGTCTGTGGTGGGCTGTAGGAGAGAATTTGAGTGAATGGAACAACAGAGGAGTAACTTTTGCACCCCAAATTATGATAGGCTTCTCTATTTGGAAGACATTAATAAGAAGCAAACAAAAAAGGGGGGAGTTGTTTTGGTGAAATCTCAGCTGGGTTTGAATTACATACATTAGCTTCACTGCAAGTTGGAAAAATGGATTACCTTTGTCCTTTGACCATTGGACCTGAACCACCAGATATGGACTTCAATTGCCTAAGGCCTGACAGTGTGTCTGTGGAACATGAGGAAATATAACATGGAGCTCAGAAATTCTAAATAATAGCTTCTGTGCTTGTGAGACAAGACCTGTTTCTAGATGATGTATTGTGAGAAACTGGTAAGAAGACAGCTTAGTTTCAGGCCACTGCCAGGAAGAGAGAGACAAAGTGGAGGCAGTCCAGGGGAAGGATGACCAAAACAACCAGAGGTGGATGAGCTAGCTTGGCTTCTGAGCTACAGCTTAGAGGATGAAATTTGCCTGGCTTAGCCAAATGATAGTGAAGAGCTCAGATGCACAATCAAGTTGCCACGGCTTCATAAATTGGTTGAGAGAGGCAGTGGCAGAGTCTTGATCCAGATCGCTGAAGGGCATAAATGCCAAGGACAGAGAGGAAATGGCCTTGGCCCAGGACCAGTTCCTGGCTCAAACTCATGGTTCCTTTTAGACTTTACCACTGCAGATGGCCATAGTGAAAATAAGTCTCCTGCATGCCTGTAGCTGTAGCACAGACTGGCCTTTACCCCATCACCATCGGAGCCACACGAAACATGAGAGCTCTTGTTCAGTGTCATTTCCTCTTCTTTGGGTTCTGAACTGTAATCAACGTGTGTTGGAATTGCCTGTGAACCAGAAGCTTGAATCCAAATCATTGAAGTGAATAGCAAAATGCTGTTTTAGCAAAATGATATAGCAGCCTTGGGAATGAACAGTGACCAGGAAACGGATGGCCTTGGTACCCCATATGACAGAGGAACAGACTTACTCTGAGTAGGTTTTTCCTCCTGATGTACCCTAATGGGTCAACTGAGGTGATAAAGTAAATCTTTCTGAGTTTGAACAAAAATATCTGTCCCACACAAGCTCTCCATGAGTGATACTGGCAGAGCATCATAAGTGAGCCTTGGAGTTAACATTGTCTTGATAAACTTGGAACAGATTGCTCCACATGAAATTTTGTTTCCGGATACGCGGAGGCTTAGCCAGACGTCACAGTGTTCATTATGCTTAAAACACATTTTCACCATCTCCTTCCAAACCACAAGGGGAAGAAATGTCAAAAGTGACCAAACTAAGCTTCCAGCATAATCACCTGACTCCAAGACACGGGGCTCTAGACCTCAGTTGATGACAAAAGGCCTTGTAAATAGCAAATGTTTCATGTTTAACATTTGACCTAAGTAATAGGAAAGAGAATAGTTTCTGTTCTACACAGAATATGACTTTCCTTCAACCTGAAATGAAACTAGCCGTTTTGAGATTATGTAATTAGTATTTTTTAAATGTCATGACACAGAAAGACAGGTGATTTTCAACATGAAATTAATACTTTCAGAACACAAAGTCACTTGTGAACACATTTTGTGAACATTTTGTTTTCTTCCAAAATGTAAAAGCAGAATCTTGAGGTGGGGTGATATTTTTCTTTTTCCCAAATGTCAAGTTGAACTTCACAAATTGTTTCAATGAGTCCTACCATTGTATCTCCAGCAAATTATTCTTTGCAGGCTCATCAGAATAAAATTCCCAAAGGGAAGCTTAATGCTGGTCCCTTCTCCTGAAACTTTCCTGATCAGGGCAAGAACATGTATGCCATCTGCCTCCACCTCCTTTACCACTCAGAAACTTTCAGGGCTGCCTTTTCTTTTACAGGAAGATCTCTCTTTCTTCCTTGAATCTGGCACTGCTTCCTCAGACCAGCTGCCTTCCATCAGCACAGGAGTGTGGGGCAGAATAGGCCTTGTAAACAAGGTGGTGAAGGAGAAGGCTGACCTCAGAAACATTTGGATTTCCAGTGTCTGATCTGATGAGCTGAGCTAGCTGGAGCTATAAGGCAGAGAGCAGCATCTCTGTACTTGGCTGTCTTTCAAGGATCACTTACCCTGCCTCCTCGTGTGGGGTGAGAGGCTGGTAATCAGAAAGCAGCCACCACCATGGAGAGAAAAAAATATGTCCTGTCTTGCATCAGTGAAATTTATGGAAACAAATAGAATTATGCTGCTTCACAGATGGTTAGTCAACAAAGTGATCCTTACCTGGCCTCAAATCTTTGATATTTGAATGTATTTCCTAATATTTCTGTAGTTTGCAGCTGCCCTGTTGTATACACATGCACATAGCATTTAATGCTGACTAGGAGAGACACAACAGCATTTACACCCCTTATCACCAATGCCCCCTTTATCTTTGTTTTAAAGGCTTGATTCAGCCTTGAGAAATCTTCTGCCTCTGATCTTGCTACAAGTTGAACTAAAAACATCCCCTGAAAGAGAAAGCCATTAATATTTTTTTTTTAGTTAATTGCTTGTTTGCATAATTACTCATTCCTAAATCCAATTTACAACAAAATCCTCCCTCCCATCAATACAGCTATTGTTACAGCTTCCAGCATGTCTGTCCCAATAGCCATTTGCTGGAGCTGAGAAGGCTTTGTAAAGGTGAGTTTACAGCCTAGCTTTGAGGGCCAGTATGTCTGACCTACCAGGTCAGAAAGCTTGTAAGCTGGCTCCAAGACCCACTTGTCTTTCAAGTCCTTAACTGTAATTCACTGTAATAAAGAAGCAGGAAGGGTTGACGGGGAGGACTTGAAATTGGTGTGTATAAAACAAGGATGGCTTTTAGAGGCAAGCATCTATTTTTTTCACTTTGTCATCTCTAGCATAGGTGTATGGGAATGTGTGTCCTTGCACATTAAAACCAAACCAAAACAGAGCGCTGTGTGAGTCTGGGAGAACAATCACATGAAAGATGTTCTTTGCCATACAGCAGAAAGTGCTTGGATGAGATCTGAGACAGGGCAAATGACATGGCTTTATAAAGCAGAATTAAAAAAAAAAGAAAAAAAGAAAAAAAGGTGAAAGAAAAGAATATCTTGCACAGCCTCCTTAAACAAGAGAGTTTCTTTTCCTAAACTATTTTCCTGTATTATCATCTCTCTTTCTCTCTTTTTTTTTTTTTTCCTTTTTTTTCCCCTTTTCAATATGTTCAAACTGGAGAGCATTGTAAAGACCTGCTTGGACCTGTGGGGCTTTGGAAATCCTTGGCAATGCTCACAGTGCACCTCAGTGACTCAAGACTGAGAGATTTTTCTGAAGCACTGAAGAAACACATGAATCTCCATTTTGAATGTCCACTCCAAGTCAATCATTAAATGGTATGTCCTGCTAGCTAAGATGACAGCAAGAGAGCAGGGAGTGCAGCCTGTGAAAGAAAACAAAAGGTTTGATAAAATGCCTTGAATATCATCTTAGTCTTTCACTCATTCTCAGCTATTAAGTGTGACCCTGCTTGAATTAGAAGGGTCGGCCAAAGGATCACGTTCTAACTGTCTTTATGTTTGCTTTGGCTAGCATACCCCCAGGGGCAGAGCTGGGAGTTCAATCTCACCCCAAGCACTCTCTGGAATACACCCTGTCTCAGTCCAAGCTGAGCTAGACAAGCAGGAGACAGCATTTGTGGATGCATGCACATCTGAAGACCTAGCTCAGGAACAGTCTAAGCCCTGCTTGTACCTAAATGTCACCAACCTTGATAAGATGCAGGTCAGTGCAAGTGGGACACAGTCAACTCACTGATTTCCTGGAATTGGCCTTCACATTAGGAGGATCTGGGATTTTAAATTGGTGGTATCTGTAGCTATTCTGATTTTGTGGTGTACTCTCTTATGCCCTGGGGCCTGTGCCTTTCCTTGTTGGCACAGATGGCCTCTGACTTCCTTTCTGTCAGACACCTGTTTGAGAGGAAACCAGGGTGAAGTGATGGGACATTTTGCTTTGGAATCTGCTCCAGTGTGTGCCTGGACTGAGAACTGGACATGGCAAATGCATTGTCCAAAGAGAACGCTATGCAGGCATCTGGTTGGATGTCCCTCAGCATGTCCCTGGAGTTTTACAGCATAAACTAGTGGCTGCCTCCTAACTAGCAGAAATGGTATCTTCTAGGTAGTTTCTGCCCCCACATTTCCCAACATCTCTTCCAGACTTCTGAGTATGCCAAGGAGGAGCCAGTGCCTGTGGTAGTGTGAGAGGGGGAGGAGAGAGATGAACAAGCCTTGTGTCCTTGTAAGCGTAACAGTTTAGTCTTTGGTCTCAGGGACAGAAGCTGGCAGTTGGCTTTGTAGTAACCCACATGACAACAGGAATAACATCAGGCATAATTAGACGAGATGATGGTGTAAGTTCAACTCTCTCCCCTCAAAGCACCCAGCCCCCTCAACTCATTTTGAAACAATGCATCTTTTATGGGCTCCAAGTAGCTTTAAAAACTATAATCAATTTCTTTCTTCCCCATTACAGTAAAGAGCTTGCTGCTTGGATAACGAATGTTGAATTGTCTCAGGGAGGATGAAGGCGGGGGCAGAGAGGGGACAAGAGACTTCCTACCCCCATCTTCTTCTGATGTCTTCTGCCAGACCTGCCCTACCAGCCACCAACCAGCCTCCATTCCCCCAGCCCCTCCTCCCCCCATCAGATAATCAGTGCTTCTTGTTACTACAACTTTAAATGCTCTTGCTTTCCACCCCTGCAGCACATAACAGTATCCCCTATTGTCCTGGTGTTGGAGGTGTACGTGATGTAGACATGATTCTGCCTTTTCCAAGACCTTGTCAGGTTATGGATGATTGGTCATGCTTCATCCACCCGATAAAGCCCATCAAAGAATAGCACAAAATTTTCCCCTGCTGTCTCTCTCCCCTAAGTGTGACTTGGCTGAGAGAACTACTGTGCTGGATTTGAATGGAAATTGTCTAAGTGTGTGGCTCCAATTCCCCCCTCTAGCTCCCCTCTCTTTAAAAAAAGAAAAGAGAGAGAGTGAAATATAATCAGATTTACTTTAATGAGGGGGGACCAAGAAAATGTATCCCATGAAAAAGAACTTTGTGGGCAATCCAGGTCCCACACCATGAACAAAATCCAGTCACTCTATATTAGTGTTGGGAAAGCAACACAGAAGAATGCCTGTTTATACTCCCTCCTTATCATGCCTTTCTAGCCAGCCCGTTAAATTGCTTTGTACCCACACCTGTGTCACACCCCCATGCAGTTGTACATGACTTTACCAGGTAAGAGAGTTGGATGTATAAAGGCAGCATCAGGTAAAAATTGGACCAGATTCTGAGTGCTGTGATTTCATTTGGGGTGGTTTTGGGTCCCCTGATGAAATACGAGCCATTTTTTAACTACTAAGCTAGGAACTATGGGGGTTTTATTGGTTTGGCTCTTTGGTTTTGTACATCTTTAAGGCATTTAGACATGAAGTGTGATGACAACCATGCAATATTGCTAACATTTTTAATGTTTGAAGACTGCTAGTGACTGTGTAATGCTAAGTAATACATCTATATATGTGTGTGCATGTGTGTATTGTCGATGACTTTGAAATTTGCTTATAACTCTATCAACTTTGTTCAAATCTAGCTTCTTTTTAAGGTCCCAGTGAGATTGCCAAGTAATCAAGTTTGAAGAGTTGCAGTGCAGTCATGTAAATAAACTTGTGAACAGGGGGAGTCTGACTAAGCAGTCTTGAGAACTATTCATCTAGTTAACAGGCACAGGAACATTTCTTCCATAAATGACCCAATACTTGCACATTTTTTTGTGCTCCTAATTTTGGGACAGCCATGCATGTTCTTTCCTTAAGCAGGACAGTCATAATTTCTGCAAAAAATGCCTGCCCTGGCAAAATTTAATCCCCAAATGAAGCATATTTCTTCTACCACTGGCTTGAAAATATGGAAGCGGATTTTTTGGGAGGCTGTATTCTTCCCCATCCTCATGTAAGATTTGAATTTGACACCCTAAAATTTCTAGGAAGGCCAACAAGTAAAGGTTCCAGAATTTAAAAGGTTGTGACAACAGTGGATTGTTCATAAACTCTTTTCCAAACATAACTACTAGGTTAACTGTTGACTGGATGTTACCCAAAGAGCATATTTTATTGACTGTGAATTCATTAATAGTTAGCTGAAGTGGAGACATTAAAACAATGCGCTGATTCTTCATATTGAATCCTATCTCAGACAAATACAATAAGATGCCACGGTCTGTTGCTTTCTCAGCTCAACATTGCTGAGTGTTGATGTCAGAGAAAAAAATCTTACTTGGTTAACAACATTCCTAGAGCAGTGTGTGGGACTGAAGGAGCTACAGAAAACTCAAAGGCTTCATTGAGATACAAAAGAAGAAGCTGTAAAACAGTGCAAGACAGAAACAACAAAAAACCCCAAAACCAAACAAAGAAAAAACAAACCACCCAACCCTTCCAGCTCCCCAAAAACCCCCCAAAAAGCAAAACCCAGGAAAATGATGATGGAGCTCAAGAGTTAAAAAATGTCATTGGTGTTCCTAAGTCAGTAACTTGCACCTTAAGGAAAGTTGTAAGCAGGCAACGGATCAAATCTGCTTGCTGTGCTCCAGCATGAAGAAAACCTTTCCTGCTGTGGAATGTTGCCAGAGAAGTTCCTTGGATACCTTTCAAAAGGTTATCTATTTCTGTGTTAGATTACCTGTTTATATGATTTTTTATTTGCTCCTTCAACCTGGAGGGTTTAATTTCTCAGCTTCCTTCCCCAGAAGTGTGGAAAGGCATTTGTAGACTTTATTGCCTTGCAAGGCAGAGAGGGCATGAATTCACGTGTCTAGAGGTATTTGAAAATGCTGAGTGAATGATGTGACTGCTACTCATAAAGGATTTTGGTTTCTGAATCCTGATGTACCCAGAAACACATTAAAAAGTGTTTATGTTTTTGAGTCCTACTGAACACCAGGACAAACATTCTATATCTGCTGAAGGCCAGGATCATTGCCATAAGATTAACTAGAAAGGAAAACCAGATGGCAGCCATCCAGGAAACACAGCTATCAGAAGGTAAACAGGCATAATCAGCCAGAGACTCCAAAAAGTTGCCCTACCAACAAAATAAAAGATATGACACCCTCTGAAGGCCCTGTTTCCTAGAAGCATGTATCTAAATAGAAAACAAATGGAAATATTTAGGACTAAGGAATAGCTTAAAGGCCATGGGTGAAGCCAAGAAACAGGGCCATCCCTGGCAGAAACTGGAGGGTGGTAGTAGACTGAGCGTGGTGCTTTTGAAAGATCAGAGAATGAATTTCTGCTTATGCCAGCCTGTAAGGAGAGAGACACAGACTTTGCCTGTCCTTTTCCACAATAAGTAATTTTTTTTTTTCCCCTGGCAAGATGTATATGATAGTGAAGACAGTAAGACTTTCCCACTCTTGTTTCTGAGCTTGTCTTTGCTGTTTTCCTATAATACCCCACTGAACAGACTACCCAGGCAGAAATTAGATCTGTGCATTTTTGACAGATTTTGTCCTAGGGTCCATCAAATTGCTTTATGCATGTATACACCTGTTAGCACTCCAATGACTATAACTAAAAATACTTGACTTAATTTTCTTGCACAGGGTATAATTATCTCCTATTCATTTGGAGCCTGCCATCTGCAAACAGCAAGGAATTATTTCCAATTTGTGCACTTCTGCTGTTTTACCTCCTCTATCATGGCCAGCAAGTTGCGCTTAATCATACGTGCTTTTTGGGTGGACTTGAAAAGGAAACAGAAGTATGGAAGTCAAGGAGAGACCTTTTTTTTTACCTATAAAAATGTAAATCTTAGTTCTTGCTTTAATGTAGTTACTCTTTCTATAAAAGACTAAGTGCACTTTTTTCCCCCCATGAGGAGTCCTCCTTAGCTCTTTAACAGTAAAATACAACATTCTAAAAATAAATAAATATTAAATTGGTGATTTTAAAAGAATGATTCTATACTGTAGACTAAGGAGATCTTTGCCTAAAGCCACTATGAAAAAATACCTAAGAACTTGCATTGCTATCTTTCACTGAAGCACAAAAACCTATAGGCATTATTAAACTTCTCTTATGATGGCCCTCAAGACTATAAACTGAAGAAAGAAGCATACTGAGGTGATTGTGTTGAACTGATGTGCTGTGGCCCAATTCTGTGAATGTTCACATGCTGTGTAATTAGTTAGCAAGCTGTGCACAATGCAGTATTGTAGATATAATTATAAAAAAAGTCTTCCTTCATGTTGGCTGCATTGTTGGAAATAATAACTTGTATCAATCAAAGCATGTATTTGACCTGCAATTAATACAAAGACATAGTCATTAAGCCACTGTGCTTTTCTGATTTTCTGACTGCAAGAGAAAACCAAAGTCTTTATCTGCAGTTAAGTCAACCTTATAGTGATAAAGCCATCCTTATGGTGTCCATACCCCGGTGCAGGACTTTGGGTTGTAACAGGCTATGCCTGCTATATTTTTTACTTTAAAGAACTGATTTGGGCTGAGACGTATCTTCAAGACAGAAGAAGTTTTACTGCACAAAACCATAGCATTATGTTTGTATTCTATGTACAGAGGCCAAATAATGTGACTAGCAGAATGAAAGCTGTTTGTGGGGCTCAAGGTTTTCACACATCTAGTTCTGGAAATTACACCCGTGGTGAAGGCCTTGAAGCAGCTCTAGGTCTAGACCTAGCTCCACATCAATGGTATGATTTTTTTTGGACATGGACTCTGCCCAAACATCCTTTTGGAAGTGACACATCCTGATTCTGAAAGACCTTCCCAGGGAAGTTTCAGCAGGGAGGAAATGGGAGAATATAACATCTCGTAAACTCCCCGTGACTCCAGAACAAGGCCCAAAGGCTATCATTACAGAGATGTGTACTGCTAGCGTCATTTCCAAAAGAAGATCTCAATTTATTGTGTTTTGGGAGTTTCTAGGGTCAGCTCCATCCTGCTATGTGGTATAACAATGCATCTGTTGCACAATAGAAGTAACCTCACAGCATTCATATGTCACTTCAACAAGAGAGCAGAAAAAAATACTCTTGTAGTTACAGGGTGGTTTGGTTTTCCTGACATTTCATTATTACATGGCAGGCATGAGGGCTTTAATGGGAGAGATTTGTGTACCAGAACAAAATAATTAATAGAAACCAATTATGAGTTTCTGTTTCCTATCTTTCCTTCCTATCCTTGACAAACTCCCTTGTTTCTTTCTTTTGTATCTCTTTCATCGTCACGTTATGTCAGAGCTGATTATAAGGGATGGGCCTTATAGAAGACAACTTTACACAGATGGGCTCTGAGCTACTGAGCTTCGTTCCTCTCCTGGAGATCAGACCTCAGTTTATCTGTGTTTCCCCCACCCCTAACACAGAGAAAATCCTGATGTGAAAATCCAGAGGTAAATTTTTTAAGCTTGAGTCTAAGTTCATGGATTCTGAGATGGAAGGACAAGGTCTTATTTCACAGTCAAAGACCAATCACAAAGAAGTTTCTATTGTGATGGAAACCCAAATGGCCAAGTATGGCTATTCCCATAAATGGCAAATAAGTGATTGCCTTGTATCTCAAATACCCAACATATCATAGTGGCTGACCTCTAAAAATGGGCCAGATATTTGACCACTCACCATCTGATACAGAGCAAGACCACCCATCAGAGAAACAGGCAGCTCTGCCAAATGGCTGTCATCCTGTTACAGAGATCTTGAAAGCAGAAATGGCTGGATGCATGTAATGGAGGAAATGACACAACAGGGAACACTCCTGGCAGAGATGAAGAGACAAAGTCAGAAAGCAGACAAGAAAAAGGTGCTGAGTAGTGGAAAGGCTATCACAGAATTGGATTTTCTGAAAAATCCTGGTGGAACTACAATGCTGCAAGGAGGATTGTCTTGCAACCAGGCACAGAAACCTCTTCCTGTCTCAAGGATGATGCAACTTTGAGGACAAATGAGTTTAAGATCTTGATTCTAGAGGCAATTCCAACTTTCATTGCATTAGGTGCAACCATAAGAGTACCCATGCCATTTCAGGTGGCCAAAGGCTCTTAGGCTTTTATATATGAATACTTTATGATAACTACTCAGAGTGGAGTAGGAAACTATGGAAATAAGAACCAGTACCACAAAATCACAGCCTTTAGTCACTAGCCACCAACTCAGACCAGGTGGTTAGCATAAAAATACCTCTGACTGCACAGGAGACATTCATGTGTACTCCTACAATTCAGTATAGCATAACAAGCGGTGAAGCAGATGTTTATATGACCTGGTAATTACTTAGCTGAATTTGTAGACAGATGTCTAAGGTATGTCAAGATAGATAAAATGGATCACTTTCTGAAAATACATGTGTCTGTTGCCTAAAGAGGCAACCTTTGTTGCCCACTTAAACTATTAGAATATCATATTTAGGCAAACATAAACTCACAGTGACACTTTCCCCTGTGTCCCACTGAATTTCCCCTATGTCTCACCAAATTTTTAGGTTCAGAGGTACTTGGGAGCGTTATGCAAAATGAAATGAAAACTCATCAAATCAACAGGTTCCATCAGCAGGCTGGACAATTAGCTTCTGCCATTAATCTCCTCTTTAGTTTTCTGACTATGGAGATTGTTTCTCATCCTTGCTTTCCTGCCTTCTCTTCTAGAGAGTCAGTGTTGTATCAGTTGAAAAGATCCTGACTGCTTTCACAAAAACTACATGATGAACAGCTCTGCTTCCTGGGAAGACCCAGGCATAAGAGCAGCCTGGCATAACAACCAACTTGCAATAACCAGGGCTGGATCCATTTCATTCCTTGTTTTTTTATTGTGTCTCTAAAATGTGATCTCAGAGGCCTTGTTGTCAGTGTACATAATGATGTTCTGGGTTGTCCCAAACAGGGAATGTGAAAGGTTAGAATTTGTCTTAGAGCAGCAGTTCAACTTTAGTCTGAGAACAATGCTGCCTTCTAAACTGCTGGATGTGTTTAGCTGTTAATTTGATTCTCAGCTGACTATTGTACAGAACATGCCTAAGACTCACTGCTACTTTAACTGTCCTTACCCAGTAAAGGGCATCTTACATTGCCTGGAGAATGGTTCCCAAGTTCATGCAACAACATATGATTGCAGCAAACTAGGTTGGAGCAAGCTAGTGATTTACCTTCTGAGTAAACTGAAAAAAATGGCTGGGGAAGGCAGGACACCAGAAAGGGTGGTAGAGCTGATCCCAGAGCATCAAGTGAGAATCTAAATTTCTGCCTTTATTCAGGCCTTTCTCATGTGGAGTAGGGGAGAAGCCATTGTCCTCTCTGCTTCACAGAAACTGCCACATACAATTTGGGGCATTGTGAATCATGAGATCACTGCAATAGGACAATCAAGGTAGGCATTTCCAAATGCTCCTGATCACAAGAATTAGCCTAATAAAACACTAGTTTAAATGACAGAGAACAGCAACTGAGTAGTCATGAACTATTAAGTTCCCCATCACTTCTTGTTGTCTCCTATGATCTGTCAAACTCAAGAGGATTAGAAGTTCATGAGAGAAAGCAGAACTCTGGGCACAGATGCATGGAACAGTGTACCACTCTGGAGCCCATTTGCTGCCTCAGTGAACCCCGAGGCTCCGTATACAAACAAAGGTCTCCAAGGAGGGAGAAGGCAAGAATGCGGCCCAAGTTAGTGAGAATGCCACACTGAGGAGCATGCCTTGGCATGGATCTCCAGGCTATGGCTCTTGGCTGCTTGTGGGGCTTCTCTGATGAGGCAGGAGAGTGGTGTGCTAGCTGTGTAGGGAAGGCATTGTGCTTGCAGCAACTCATTCAAGGCACAATTTTTTTCCAGAAATGACTCTGTGGCCCATCTTTTTCCTAACAGTTTCAACAGGAAAGCCCTGCCCATCATCTGTGACTCTGTTTCCTTTTTCTGCCCTCTCCCCGGACTCAGTTCCACTGCCACAGAGCAGTGGGGACATGGTGGTGCGGATATCCCTGGCAAGTGAGTCCGTGTTACACCCCACTGAGGTCACAGGGAGACCTCAGTCTCTCCACAAACCTTTTGTGCCACTGGTGGAGTCCTGTCAGGTCAGGCAGGGTCAGAACACAGATGGGGCTTCTATACCATTCATGTTCAAACACCCAGCAGGTGTTTTTGGTGGCAGTCTTCCGGCTGCTGCCTCCTTCTGTCTGTGTATATAGGGAGAATGTCATACTAGTGGGTTTTTTGAGCTACTCATTTTCTGGCCTTGGTTTTTGTTTTTGTTTTTTTCACTTTTCATAACATTATTACTCCATTAATATTCCTGAAAGCCAAGCCTTACTCCAGTGGGCTCTCATGATTAAAAGCTAAATGCTGCAAAAGAGATGACAGTCCTTACATGTGCCAATGAGTCAGTGAATTCCTTTGTGAAGCCTAAGTCCATCCAGATGTTGACCTCGGTTCTGATGTTATGTTCTTTCCATATTTTCCTCTGGTATTGCTGGGTCTACTTAAGATGGTTATGATGTGACCATCGATGAGTAAACACAGGCTCTCTAACAGGGCAAAATGCTTTCCTTCTTTCTACAATAGGATTGTGAAGCTCTTTGCACTGCTGCAATTCTTGCCTCAAGGTCATTGTAACTCTTGTGTCACAAATGCTATTGCTCATTCGGTAGTATTTCCATTGCACAGGCCTAAAGGCAGTCTGATGCAGTCACTTTGAATGGGTCCAGTTTGTATTTTCAGGCTCCTTTTTAACGGGCCAAATTGGTTCGTGGGACTATACTGGTAGGCAGAGAGAACAAAAAAGCAGGTACCTATCTGCATATGGCAGCTTGAAATGTTCTGTTTGTACTGTCTAAACCCAGTATTTTTATTAAGTGCAACATAAGGAAATAATATTCTGCCTAGCTAGATTCTCACAGCAATTTTTCTGTTGCTTTACTTTCCTTTGCAGGCCATTTCTTAGAAACTGGACTTTGAACTACATATTTTAGCAGTTGCTGGGCTAGATCTCTTCTTGCTGTGATTCAGGGGAGCTCTATCATCTTCCACTACAAGCCTGCATTGCAGCAGGCCTGGAAGTGTGCTGTGCCTGAAGGACATGAGGGACACTGGGGGCAGGCATACAACCCTGCCTGCTGCACAGGTTTTAGTGGGGCTCCAACAGAGGAAATGAGGATAGTGCCAAATGAATCATGTTCCAGGCTCTTCCTGTGCCTTCCCCACCCCTCTGGGTGACACAAGCCACCTTTTCATGATGCAGATCAGCAGACCTGGATATTTTTCCAGGGCTTGATTCTAACCAGATTTCTGGAATCTGACCTTTGGAAACATTTATTATTCCAAGTCCCCTCCCCGATCTGGGACATTTTCTTAAGTGGTCCTTCGCCTTCCTGTTGTGGGATTCAGCCTGGGGATGCAGAGACTATAAATGGGGATTCCCTCATCTCCGCCTGTCCAGCTACATCCAGTGAAATGGCGTAACACTGTCAGGAAACTCCTCTCCAGCTGTCATAACATACCCACTCCATGCTGACCTGCCCCAGTGTAGTTTCCTGCTAAGATATAACTTGTCAGCTGATGAGGGGGCTTTAGCAGCAGGAGCAGAGTGAGCAGAGCAGTGTGGTGCTACACCTTTGACAATGTTTAGTCTGGATCCCCATATTCTTTTGGTACTGATATTTGCCTCTTGCTAGTTAGGGCATTAGACACTCAGTTACAGATGCTTAACACCTATCTGCCCATGCACACCTGAAGCCTAGGCCTACTGCTCTGATGTCTAGGCTCCTGACCACTTTTTCAGGTCCTAATCGCTTTCACTGCCTTCTCCAAGCCTTTGCACTGCCTTGCTGGCACCAGGCATTGCCTTGCTGAGATTCAGCAGCAGAGGTATATCCTGTCCTGTGCACACAGTTTTCTAGTCTTGGAGCTTAGGCCCCTTCATCAAATTGCCCAAATATTGTTCTTCAAGCAAAGGAAAGGTAGGAGAAGTGCCAAGAGCAGGGACAGCTGGAGAGAGAGAGTGGAGAGTCTGAGTCACATGCTAAAACAGGATTCAAGTCTCAAGAGTCTCTGTGCTAAGCTCCTTCCACCTGGTTGTACTGAATACATCAGAAGGCAGCTGTCAATAGGCTGAAGCATCAATAACTTGGAATCTATGATACAGTTAACACAAACTGGCATCCCTGGTTAGTTTCCTCTATAAAACTCTACTTCTATTCTTCTCTCCCTCTCTCTCCTTTTCCTTTTATATATTGTTTTGTTTTGCTTTGTTTCGTGGTCTCTGCCAAAAATACATTGATCTAATCATAAGAAATCATGTCAGGGACAGCTATATCTAAATTTACAGTCCAATTTTCAAACACAGTCATTTCCTGCTATTTTGCGTGCCTCCTGAGTCAGAACAGTATATTTCTACACATTGCCAGACATGGACAATTCTTATTCAGAGATGAAGCTATTCCAAACCAGAGCCAGTATGTTTTTCAAAGGCCAGAGGTTTCAGTTCTTATTCGGGGTTTTAACTATAATGATCCAGACATGTTTTCTCATGGCCTCCGAGCTTTCTTGATCCTCTTGATTGTATTTCAGAGATGCAGAAAGAGAAGTGGAGGTTACTTTGCAGTGCTTTACACAGGTGCTGTTGGGATGAATTTGAATTGTTAGTTTATGAGATTAGTTTATACTGAGCTGCTCCAGGGCTGGTAACAGATTTCATTATGTATTAGCAAGCTGTAGTGCACCCAGCAAAGGGGATCTTTGCTGTCTCATGGCAGAAAGCAGCACAAGTATGAAAGGAACTCCAGACACTTAAAAAGGCAGCACACAGATAGACTTTGCCCCTGATCCTCAACATCCCACCTTGACAGCACAGGTTTGAGAATCACCAGCTTCTGTGCATTAAGGCAGCCTTAGCTGATTCAGCAGCTCATGGATGCAAGGCAGGAGGTGGGGGCTCTTTCTTCCAGCCAGCTCTCTGGCTATTTATTTTCAGTCTCAGAGGCCCATTTCACATCTGGAGATTGCCCAGTCCTGGGTTTTGGTATTGAATTCACAGTGCATGAGTAAAGGGATAGCTATTTTACCATCCCAAATTACCAGTAGCAGACTATGGCATTTGAAAAGAAAACAAACAAACAAACAAAAATTTATGATTCTTCCTGCAGAGGGTCCTCTCCTCTTAGGGGTACAAGAGAAGAAGAAACACAAACAAACTTACAAAATTTCAACAGCAGTATGTAAAAATTTGCGCAGGGAGAGGCAGTACAGTAGCCTGACATTCTAGGTGAGCATGAAGCAAATATAGCCTTGCAGGCACAGACAGTGAGATACTGAGCTCCTCATTCAGTGAGAGCCCTGAAATTCTTTGGAACAGTAAGCACATTTCCATAGTGGAAGAAAACATGTTCAGGGACACTCACAATTTACTGTATCAGTGAAAGCACCAGATCAAACTGTGGCATCCTGTGTAATCTTTGCTGAAAGACAAAGCCAAGAGTTACCTGGAGTACCTCCAAGGTGCTGAATAAGAGGCATCCTCTCAAAGGTCAGCCAAGGTTGAAGGAAGGCCCCAAATCCATGCCAGGTGATAGGAAGGAAGGACATAGCTTTCTTTAGAGGTTCTTCTGAAGCAAGAGTGGAAGGGATGGGGAAGAAACCCAGCCTGGCTATACTGTTTCCTCAAGCAGAGTTAAGTGGCCCTCACACTATCTTCTGCTTTCTTAGGTGTTTTCTGAAGGTTTCCAATTGTTTCTGAATCTTTTTCCTCACTGTTGCCTTTCTAAGAGCAATAATCCACAGCTCTCAGGAAACGTTTTGCACCCTTTTGGGTGTCATCAACCCCTGACTATAGGCTGACTCCGTACTTTTTGATTTCCCCACAGACCTAATATTTTAAGGTTTCCCTTTCCAGCTCTGATGGTTTCGGGCCTGAAATACAATATCTGCACTTTGCAGTGATCCACCCACACCTATGTATTTGGTTTCTTGGCCCCTTTTGAGTCAAATTGGGTTTTGGTTGCTCCTCCCTGACCACTACTTAGTTTGCCCCTAGTAGGGCCTTTTGACCATGCTCTGCTCAGATTTTTTCTCCCCTAGTCATTGTGATAAGTGTTTCACACCCAGCATCTGTCACCAAGAGAAGAGAACTGTGGCTATTATGGCAGGCTTTGATTTGGAAAGGTTTTGTTGTAGCTGCTTATATATTTACCCAAACAGGTACAACTTAGTATTGCCATGGTGACAGAGCCCTTCTCATTTCCCTTCAAAAGCAGAAAATAGGGAACACAGAGTCCATAAAAGGGAAGTATGAACCCAGGGGCTCTGCAGATGACTTTGGAGAGCCCATCTAGTGCAGGGATGGAAAGCATCATTCAAAGGTTGCTAGCATCTGATATCCAAGAGGAGGATCTAGCTTCACAAAAATTTTGAGTTGTAATCAACAGAACAGACACAATCCTGTGTGCTTCATTGGTGGTTTGTTTTAGGATTTGAGGTGTATTTTTTTGTTGTTGTTGTGTTGGTTTGTTGTTGTTATTTGTTGTTGTTGGGTTTTAGTTATTTTTTTTTGTTTTGGTTGGGTTTTGCTTTGCCTTTGTTTTGTCTCTGTGTGTTCATTCCTCACCTATTTTCTTCTTTCTAAGCAAGAAAGGAGGACCTGCCTCTTCTTAATCAACCATGTATATAAAGAACAAGGTTAAAATAAATTAATCAGTGAATTTAATCTTCTTGCTTTGCAGGCAGCCAGGAAGCTGTGTCTATTTTATTTTTTCCTATACCCTGACACTGGCTGAGTTCAAACATCTTGTCTGGTATTGCACAGATAGAGGATGTAATGTTACCAGATATCCTGAATTTATGTTTTGGTGGAAGACAAAGGACTCATGTCTTTCTTTTAGGGAACTCACCAGTATTCATCACCAATAATCATCTTCTCCCTACTGTCACCAAGTAATAAGTGATAAACTGCCCTGAGGCAAACTGGCAAAAATCACAAGATTTGACAGTAAAAGAAACAGTTCAAGATAGGTTTCCTTTCACTTTGATATTTGAATAATTTTTGTTGACATCATCAGGCTTTTGACAAAAATCCTGATGTCTGTGTGCATGCCCAGTTTATAAAGAAAAGAAAATAGGGATGTGGTGGGTTGAAATTTCCCCCCAGCATTAACTTTTTGTCAGACCAACTCAGTTAGAAGGAAATGAAGCTGTATTTACAAGCAAAAACTACACTTTACAATGGAATGCAATGAATATGTACAAAATATACAGTATTCACAGTATTATACAGGTATTTCCAATAAGCTAACAACACAAACCACCACCCCTCCCCACCCTGCCCCGGTCAAGAAGACCAGAGAAGCTGTTCCACTGCCCCCCCACCCCCTGTCCCAAAAGAGAGAGGAGTGGAGAGAGAAGCAGTGAGTTAGACTTATCCAAGGCCAGCCAGAAGCAGGTTGTCTCTCCCGAGAGAAGCAAACCAGCCGGAGATCAGAAGAGAAGAGAAAAGAAGGGAAGAATTGCTATGGTACAGTTCCTCTTATTCCAGATATTTACCCAATCAATTTGTTTAGAATAATCTTTTGTTTTCCTTTTTACACCCAATAGTGATTTATTTATATTTTTTCTACTTTTCCGCTTAAAATCTGTGACTAAATTTTAAAGGCATAGCCTAAAACCACCACAAGGGATTATCTGGTAGAGTGCAGAGTCTGGGTGCTGAGGTTTTAAGGAAAACACCAGTTATCACAGGAATTTAAAATCTGCAGGTCCTTTGAACAGGAATGCCTAAACTGTGGGCCACAGTTGATGTCAAAGGCCATGTCCCCTGGTTCATGCTTTCAGTTGAGATTAAGATAAGAAGGTGTGATGGCCTACAAGAAATTTTAGAAGCTGGTCTTGGCTAAGTGGTACCAAATCACTTGTTGCTACCCAGTTAGGAAGAAGATATGGGTCTAGATGGATCATCACCATGACTTTGACATGACCTCTCTTTTTCTCCAACAACACAGCCTGAATTCATTGTCAGACTAAAGCAGGGAGAGGCTAGAGAGGAGATGGGTGGGCAGAAAGGGTTGCTTGGTCTTATGTAATCCTATTTAGCTCCTTTTCATAAATATCCCTCAGAAGCTAATTTATGTGCCAAGTTTCAGCCTGGGATGAAATATGTATAGCCACCTAGTCTCCTGCCTTGTTCCCAAAAATGGAGAAGTACTAGGAAAAGGGCAGTTCAGGTTTAACTGACATCAGAAAGGTCCTGAACGTCAGCCAGGGGCAGCCCATGAGGGTTGCAAAGGGTAGGCAATGTCCATGATTTTTCTGCAGAGTTGCATCTGCAAAGATCCTTCTTGTGCCAAGACCTGGGAAGGAAATAGGTGGGCTGGGAAATGAAAGTAGGACAGGTAAAATAGAGGACAAAGGTGGTGAGAGCACAGCAAATTGAAGGCACTGGAGAAGGATGGGGACAAATGAAGCTTTTCAGCCCATCACTAATAACAGCACCTGTCCCAGTCTTGGCCTCACTTGTGTTTCAGTGGCTTGTCTTACCACCACAGCTTTGGGAAAAGCAGCATGTTTACAGGAAACAAACCATCTGTGCTTCCCATAGCCTCACTGGGCTGGAGTGGAGACAAAAGCTGGCTCTTTCTGCTGCTGAGAAAGCCCCAGATTGCTTCGGGTGTGTGAGTACAGTAACTCACTTCTTCCCATCCCTACCTCCTTCCCTTGCTGCCAGTCCTTCCCCAACCCACCCTCAGTTGTGTGGGTGTTTGAGGGGAATTTATTGTTCCTGTGAGGGCTGCAGTACCCCTTGAAGTTGCTGGGGCTATGTTGTGGCTAAATCTCTGGGGACCAACCCCCCAACTGATGCTATCCTCCCTTACATCCTTAGGCTGCGCAGAAGACATTTAATGAATATAAGTGGACTTCTTGTAATGAATGGTAGCAATGACAAGAAAAAGAAGTTGCACCACATCTTGGCAAAAGCAGCTCAGGACAATTCAGACAGCCATCTGTCCCCTCCAGCCCTCTCCCTTTATATTCCCATGCATGCATGCCTCTGGGCTGTGCTGAGGGCTGAAGAAAAACTTGTGCACTATCTTCTTACTAGCAGGCACAGAGGTTATCATTCCAGTCTTGAAAACCAGGACTAAAAAGAGAGGAAGGGGGAGGGGACATATTTTGGAAGAAATGAGCGTTTAAAACAGATCATATTTATTCTATTGGCCTCTTCCTTACCTCCTCTGCAGCTTGTAAAACTCCCTATGCCTCCCTTCCTTTTCAGGCAAATGCTTGGCTCATTATTTCTCCCGGCACACACCATTCCCGTCACCCTGTCCCTGCGGCTACTAACCCACCTCCTGAAGCTTAAAGAGGAGCTTGTGGGCCAGCTTCTGGCCCAGTCCTCACTGTGGCTGTTGCTTGACTTGTATGCAGCAGTATGTGTTGGATGGGGCTCTTACTCCAAATGAACAGAGGGTGCCAAACCGCATGAATCTGGGGTTTGGCAAAGGCCAGCTGCTTCCAGCCGGAGAGGCAGTGAATGCCGGGGGCAGCAGCTCCAGCACAGTGAATTCATCACTGATGAAGACGATCTGGTCCTGGAAAAAGGGAGATGTCCCAGTTAGTCATCACCCACCCACTGGTAGCTGGGAGGCACTCGTGTAGTGTCTGCCACTTGAAAAGGCACAGCTGAGGTCAAAAGCGATGAGAGCTTTTTCCCAAAGGGTGAAGAGCTGCTGCTGAGACCCAGCTACATGTTCTCCTCTACCCACAAGCCCATGGGGCTGCTGCCAAGAGTCACAAGACAATAAGCTTAACATTGTAATGGTGTTTATTTAGTGCACATCTAAAAGCCATTGGGGATGGCAATAGTGAAGGCAGTACATAGACCCAGATACAAATTTCAGTATGTGGCTGTGCCAAAGGTGTGGGACACTGACAGGAGGAAAAGGGTGTCTGGGATGGTCATCCACAGTTACTTTTTTGCATGGCTTGTCATACCTCCACATTTCAGTTATTACCAAGTGTATCACCTTTAATAATAAAGAAAAGATATTGAAAGTACATTGGATTTACTTTACAATACACAAAGTGTTGAGCTTCCCCTTCTGAAAAATGAAGGGCAACAGAAAGGGATCAAAAGAGTCTAAGGTATAACAGAAGTATATCCTATAGTTAAGGGGTACATCAGAAGGAAGTTGTCATGTTCCTTACTGGATCTCTCAAATACACTTTGGAAACACCTCTCTGAGGAAAGACAGAATGTTTTGAGATGAGAGTTCACATATATGGAGAAAATAAATTCTGTAGGAATTTAGCTTTAGTAGGGACTTAGGAAGCCAGATGCCTGCCTGGAATTTCTGGGACACTTATGCTTCATCTGTCTATGGGTGAGGCCTCTGGAGCAGAGATAAACCTGTGATAACTGCAATGACACTAGGTTACTAGCTGGCTGTTAAGTCAATAATTAGCTGATTGGAAATTCATATGGCCGCCTAGACAACAGCTGTACAAATTTTGATCCCATGTCACATGTTTAGTCTTGATGGGGAAAAAATGGAAAAAAAAAAGGTCATGAAATTAAATGTGTGGGGACACATCACTAGAACCGGGTGCTTGTACTTGTCCATTGAGCCACAGAGGTTGCAGATGCATGCTGATGTGTGTCTTTTCTTCCCCATACCCTGTTTTATTTGAAGGCTTTTAAAAAATAATACCTCCATGGCTGCAGACCTAATCCATCCTTTCCTCTGGAAAGTGTGAGATACCTTGTGCGTAACCTTGGCAAGATACATTGTAGTACAGCCTCCTGACTTTGACCTTTTCATGCATCCTTTTATCACCCTCCAGAAAAACAGACTCATAAAATGCAACTCATTAAATGCCCAGGCATTGTGAGACACTACTACTAAGCCTCTGCAGTTTAAGGCCTTCAAATTTCACATGGTATTAAAAAGTTTACAGGACTCTTGGTGCTCTTTACATTTGCAAAACAACCTCTTGGCTCCTAATGTTATAAACTAGCAGTGAAAGTGAAATAAAGAAACTCAGATTTTACTGTAATCCTTGTTAGTAGGAGTTGTGCTTTAACACTTCAAGACTTGGCCCAAAGATAAAGAAGCAGTAGCTTTTACAGACTTTTGTTGTTGTTGTTGTTTGTGGTTTTTTGTTTGTTCGCTTTTTGTTTTGTTTTTGTTTGTTTCCAGTTGAGAGACTGTCAAGGTAAGAAACTAAATAATCCAAAGGATGCCACCCCAGAATTCACTGGGTCCTTTTCCCCCTGAAGTGCAGATCAGGAAAAGTGGGGAAAAGGCCTTTCTAACTTAGTCCTAAGGATCCTATTTTGAGACAGTTTAACAAAATCAAAAGGGTGTAACATTTTCCTTTACTGTTCTAAAAGAGCTGAGAAAGGCACTACAAATCCCTTTTCCACACACCAGAATCTATCCTGGGTATCAGAGATATCTCTGCAACTCATAGAGTCTGTAACCTTTCTGTAAAGAGCATTCAAAAGCCTTGTTTGTGCAGACAAGAACATCAAATATCATTGTATCTGAGAGACGAACTTCTGAGAAGGTGCAGTCTAGCAATGTCACCTGAAAGCCAGTGATCTGTGCTCTTCCCTTCATCAGCTGGTTTCAATACCTCCCCTACTTGATCAGTGTGGTGAAGAAAATGGTAAAAACCATTTGTGAGGGAATTGATCCATGTGAGAGTGAGGCTTTAGAAGTGTCCTTAAAACCATTATCAGAAACCTTCAGGGAAGGATCTACTACTTGTCCATTAGCTCTTACATACAGAGTTTTATGATCATAGGTAAGGTTATTCCAGGAAGCTAATCTGAAATATTGGTTGGACATTGAGCAAAGAGGAGATGTTGCAAGAAAACCAGTTTTTGCATCAGTGCCAGGTGATGAAGATCTGAAATTTGTGCAAGGTGACTCTGTGTGAACTCTTTCTTTCTTTGTTCATCCTCCATCCTTAAAAACTGCTGCTTTACTTGCTGACTCATGGCCAAATGACTGTTGAGCAGCTTGACACATTGAATGTCATGACATCCTCAAGAAAGTAGGTGCACAAAGACCCCTGAGAAATATGTGCCCAAGGCTTTGGAGGTGTCTCAGCTCACCAGCTGCTAGCTCCTGATTCGGACTGAGTCTTTACAGCAGAAAGTACATATAATACCAAGGTTCCTGGATGTGGCCCTGGGTTAATTTGGGAGCAGTCTGGGATGCTAATGCTGTCCATCTGAGCAGGTGGGAATCAGGCTGTGGTGTAAATGATTGTGTACGTGGAATGATTTATGCTGTAGCTTCTTATTTCTTTGTCTATGTTGGGCTGGGGTGGGACTTTGCCAATGGTTTGTACTGGTGCTAAGACATTTGCACCAATGCCACTGTGGTAGTTTTAAGCTAAAAGTTAATGCTGGGAGAAATTTCAACCCACCACAGCCACAAATCTTGTGCTAGTGCCAGAAAGATTTTTATAGGGAAACCTAAGGGAACTTGTGACTCTGGGACTAGGAGGTTGATCCTTGACTGTAGAGCAGGGAAGGATTAGAGAACTTTAGAGGAAAACAGAAGTGGCAAGTGGAAAATCATTGCTTAGGGTGGCAGTGATCCCCAAACGTGAAACAAATGAGGTTCTCTTTTTCCTACCTTCTACTGGCAAAGGCTCTGAAGGGTTTTGCCCTTTTGGCATGAGGTGTAGGTCTCAAGCAGAGTCATCATTTCATAACCCACTTAACTGCTATCTCAGAGCCCTAGACTACAGGCAAGCTTTTGGGTTGGGTTTTCTTCTTAGATTACAGACACAGAATCACAGAATGCTAGGGTTTGGAAGGGACCTCCTGAGATAGAGTTCAAGCACCCTGCCAAAGCAGAATCACCTAGGGCAAGCTACACAGGAACATCTAGGTGTGTTATAAAAGTCTCCAGAGAAGGAGACTCCACAACTTCTCTGGGCAGCCTGTTCCAGTGCTCTATCACCTTCAACACAGAGAAGTGTCTCCTTGTGTTGAAGTGGAACCTCCTGTGCTCTAGCTTGCACCCATACTCCTTGTCCTATCACTGGGCACCATCATGTTTTTGCAGTGATCACCCAGTACTTTTGAATATCTGAAAAAACTGGCCTAACCAAAATGTTTGGTCTATATTTAAGATCTTTTTTTGGTGAGAACTACTAGCTGGTCATGTAAAGGAGATAGGCTTTTTATGATCTGTCAAGGCTCAATCAATGTACCTGTTGGTATTGTCACATATTACAGGTAGAGGGACAAGATAGCATAAGACTTCAAAGACTGAAAATCAGATGATGAAAAAAATAAAAATCAGCACCTTAAAATCTTTACTCTCAATCCTGCTTTTTAAGTACAAAAGTAGCTTCAGAAATGGTTCTAGAGATAAAAGATTTAGTTAGCCTGTTGAAGTATCTGCACGTAAACACCCTCTCTTTTTGCTTCAGATATGATTGCATCTCCATGCTCCATCATAGTTTGAGCCTTACACCTCATCATCCATGTCCCACAGAAGATGATGGTTCACACTCACACTCTCTTTATACTGTAAAAACAGTACAAAAGTTCCTGGAACAAATGCGTTAAAAATCATAGTTCAATGGAGTAATTCTGAAACAGTACAGAGAGAAGACAATTTCAGGTGACATCCATGCAGCAGGGGTTGCCAAACTTGGAAACAGAGGCTTGCTTGGGACTGAACCTAAAAATATCCAGTGGAATGGAGGGACAGCACAAAGGCAGCTTTTCTGCTGAAAATTGTGTGAACTTTTCCCTGAGGAACTCCTATCCCAGATCCACATGAGGGCAAAGGAGAAAAGTCACCCTGGAGGTGTTGCCAGAAGGGTAACATACCTCATTACAAAAGCTAACGCTGAGTTAGCAACAACCTCTCTCTAGTAGCAGAGGGAACTCTCTCCTGCTGTGTTTTGTAAAGCATCTTTCATATCTTCTGCCAAAGACTTTAGGCGACAGCAAATTTTGCAAGGAGGCAAGTAATAATAAAGCCAAATATTGGTTCAGAGGCTGCCAATAGAGTTGCTGAAGCCTGTAATGGTGAAAGGTCATCCACAAAGATGTTATGTGCATTGATTTTTTGCCCCAAATTCTGGACTAAATGTTCTGAGAAAGAAGTGAACTGCTGGGCCATTTTCAAAGCATGGGGAGAACTTGTAATTAATCCTTTTGTAATTCTTTTCCCACCCTAAGTCTTTCACATTTCCTGCTTCACTTAACTCTTTCCAAAATATCTTCTTTCAGTGTCACAGTTGTAGAGGCTTGATACAGACCAAAGACTAATGGCAGGAATCCTCTGTGTGAGCCAGATGGCCTCCTGAATGCCACCGATAGGCAGCCATTATGGGTGATTTGATTTGTTATCACAACTGCCACTGTCACAGAATCACTATAGTTGAAAAGACCTTTAAGCTCATCAAGTCCAACCACTATCTAACTCTACCAGGGCCACTACTACATCATATCCCTGAGCACTATATCTAGACAGTATTTAAATACATCCATGGATGGAGATTCAGCCACTTCCCTGGGCAGCTTGTTCCAGTCTTTAATAACCCTCTTGATATAGAATTCTTACCTAATGTCTAACGTAACCTCACACACACACAACCCCCTGGCATATCTGAATGCCATTTTCTCTTCTCCTGTCAGTTATAACTTGTGCATAGGGACCAACACTCACCTTTCTATAATCTCCATTTGGGTAGTTGTAGAGAGCAAGGAGATCTCCCCTCAGCCTTTGTTTCTTCAGAATAAAAAACACATCTCCCTCAGTTGCTCCTCATAAGTCTTATTCTCAAGACTTTCCACAAGCTTCGTTGCCTTTCTCTAGACCTGTTCCAACATCTTGATGTCTTATATTGTGGCACCCAAAGCTGAACACTGTACTTAACATGAGGTCTCAACAGTGCCGAGTACAAGGCAACAATTATCTCTCTTGTCCTGCTGGCCACACTATTCCTGATCCAGGCCAGGATGCCATTAACCTCCCAGGCAAGCTTCTTGCTTATTTTCAGCCAGCTGTTCAAGACCTGAGGTCCTTTTCTTCTGGCAACTTTCCAGCCACTCCATCCTAAGCCTGTAGTTTTGCATGGGGTTGTTGTGGCCCAAGTGCAGGACTTGGCACTTGATGTTGTTGAATCCCATATGATTGGCCTCAGCCAGTTGATCCATCCTCTCCAGGTTCTTCTGAAGAGCCTTCCTGCCCTCCAGAAGAGCAACACTCCCACTTAATTTGGTGCCATCTGCAAATGTACTGAGGGTGCTCTCAAACTCCTCATCAAGATTGTTGATAAAGATATTAAACAGGAGTGATCCCTGGGGAACAGCACTCAGTGCCCATCCACCAACTCTCTGAGCCACCCCCTGGGCCTGACCATCCAGCCAAAGTTCTATCCAACAGAGTGTACACCCATCAGGCCCAGGGCAGCCAGTTTTTTTCATGAAGATGCTGTGGACAACAATATCAAAAGCTTTACTAAAGTCCAGGTAAACAACATTCACAGACTTTCCCTCAGCCACAAGCTGGTCACCTTGTCATAGAAGGAAATGAGGTTCATTCCATCAGTGCTCTGGAGGATTGGTTTGAAACATTCACCTTGCTGCTGAGCTTCAATAATTGCCTAACAGTTACTTTTCTCACCCTTAATGGGCAGGTAGAATACAAACATCTTACACAGATACACAGTTTTAGAAACAGGTTCAACAAGATAGTGCAATAAGGTTCACTACTGTATACCTGAGCACATATACCTGCTCAGGGGTATCTACTGGGCATGCAAAGCACAGAGTGTTTTGAATTAGAAAAAGTGCATTTCCAAGTTTAAAATTGTATCATCATCTGTTTCCTTGGCAGCATTGAAGTCTTAGTTTTGAATCATTTTCTCACTTTCTGTGTGTCTCTTTTCCCCCCACTCTAGTGTGGACATTAGAAAAGACGATATAACACTGCATCCCCTACTCTAATCCTCCTGTGTATCACAGGTGCCTGTGCTTTGCTCCTTAGGTTATATGTTCTGTTTGTGCTTTAAAAGGAACTAGAAAGAAGAGAGGGGGGAAAATAAATGAAAGAGCCCCTCCTTGTTTAATCTGTAACCTGGTTTCCACAATGCAACAAACCAAACAGCCAAGGGTACAGCAAGCTCTTCTCTTAGTTTGTCCCTGTCTGTGGTTTTGAAGCATTTAGAGCTGATCTGTTCACAAAGGGAAATAGGTTATAATGCCAGTGTGGAGGCTGGAAATGAGACTTTCTGTTCTGTTCTCATCTATATATATGACTTCTATGAATGTGACGGCAGCTGTGTAACCAAAGGGACCAAAATAACACCCAGCAAGATTGCTCCAGAGAAGAGCAATGCCACAAGAAGTAAAGAGATGGTGGTTTAAGATCTCAATGATTCGATCCTGTTCTAGAGTAGTCAGATGTAGAGCACGCCCTGTATATTGGCCGTTCCCATGGGCTGAGCTTGCTGCATATAGCACTTACTCCCTGCTAGCAATGACTAGTCAGTGAGAATATCAGGGGGGCTGCCGGAAGGCTGTTGTGGTGAAGTTCATAAGATGAAGTTGCCAATCCCTCTCTCTTTACTGCATCTTTCTGTTTAAAAAAAAATGTTTTCAAGATCATAGTTTGCTAGTTGGAGAGTGACCAGGCAGAAAGGGACCTGGGGGTACTGGTTGACAGTAGGCTGAAAATGATCCAGCAGTGTGCCCACATGGCCAGGAAGGCCAATGATATTCTGGCCTGTATCAGGAATAGTGTGGCCAGCAGGAGCAGAGAAGTCATTGTGCTCCTGTACTCTGCACTGATTAGGCCACACCTGGAGTACTGTGTCCAGTTCTGGGCTCCTCAGTTTAGGAAAGATGTTGAGTTGCTGGAACGTGTCCAGAGAAGGGCAACAAAGCTGGGGAGGGGTCTGGAGCACAAGCCCTATGAGGAGAGGCTGAGGGAGCTGGGGTTGCTTAACCTGGAGAAGAGGAGGCTCAGGGGAGACCTTATTACTGTCTGCAACTACCTGGAGGGAGGTTGTAGCCAGGTGGGGCCTGGTCTCTCCTCCCAGGCAACCAGCACCAGAACAAGAGGACACAGTCTCAAGATGCACTAGGGGAGGTTTAGGCTGGATGTTAGGAAGAAGTTCTTCCCAGAGAGATTGGCCATTGGAATATGCTGCCCAGGGAGGTGGTGGAATCACTACCACTGGAGGTGTTTAGGAAGAGACTGGATGAGGCACTTGGTGCCATGGTTTAGTTGATTAGATCATGTTGGGTGATAGGTTGGACTTGATGATCTCAAAGTTCTTTTCCAACCTGGTAAATTCTATTCTATTCTATTCTATTCTATTCTATTCTATTCTATTCTATTCTATTCTATTCTATTCTATTCTATTCTATTCTATTTACAGATGGGGCTACAGTGTCCTGTGGGTCTGCTGTTCTCAGTAAGCAGCTGACCAAGCCTTCCGCAAAACTAGATGCACCTGCAGTGCAGGGGCTGGATAACTCAGAAGACACAGAGTGAGGCAAACAATGGCCATGTTCACCAAGCCCATGACCAGCTGCCTGTGCAGCTCCACAGAACAGATTTCTTTCATGATGACAATAAATGTCTAAGAGTGACCATCGCCTAATGCCTCCTCATCAGTAGTCCTAAGAGGGGAATATATAGTGTGTTCCCTACTTTCCCTTTCACATCTCTTTGAGAGCAAACTAACTATAAGTAGTCAACTTTGTCTTTTTTTTTTCCCCTTTGGTGTGGTTGTTTAGTTTGGTTTTGTTGTTGTTGTTGTAGTTTTTTCCGTGTGTGTTACTGTTCTGGTTTTTTATTGGTGTGTTTGATTTTTGTGGTTTGTTTGTTTGTTTGTTTGTTTTCATGTGTATGTCAATTTGTAAAGCATCTGTGACTACTTTGAACCCATTTGGAATCACATCTGGAATGAAAAACCCAGGTGCAAAAGGTCAAGGATTTCTTGGCCACATAATTCTCCTACTGTGCAAGGTGATGTGGTTTCCTGGGAGCAGGTGCTCGCTCTGCTCTGAAGGAGATAAAGTGGACCTTGATGCAAGTTCCTGGGGTGTACTTCATGCTGAGGTACTTTAGCAAGACAGATGCATGCTTTAAGAATGAAGCCCTCCAGGTCACTGCAAGAGTGCATTTCACTAGAATAGAGGCAGAAAGGATAAGCAAAAAAGATTGTATGTTTTCTAGTCCTTGAAAAGATGCATTTTTCCTGGAAGTGAGAAAGGAAACAATGAAAGGTAAAATTTTATCTTGGTAAATAAAACAAAGAGAAAGGAGAACCAGTGGAATAAGAATCACTGGAGGCACCTTGTAAATCTGTCTGCAGTATTCAGCCTTTTCAAGGAAGGTCAAAAGCTTATTCTTTTCTGCTACTTACATTTCTACTTATCTAAGCTCAGCTCAGATGACAGATTCTTTAATGTAAGACAGGGATCTGAAGTGATGGATTATTATCCTCACCACATCTCAAAATGTCAGGGGAGAGGTTCCAGAAAGAAAAGTATGTCAGTTTCTGTAAGAGTGGAAAGAATATAGTTTCCATGGAATCCTTCTGGGGAAATTAGACTGTTTTTTGTTTTTGCTGTTGATTGGGGGTGGGGTGGGGTTGTTGTTTGTATCCAGTAAAGTATTTTGAGTGAACTTGATACATATTTAAAGTGCTAAGTGAGTTTCTAAAGATACCACTCCAAAAGTACCTTTGCTCTGCTTCTCAGCTATCATGTATGGGACAGCTCATAGAATCATAGAATCAGTAAGGTTGGAAGAGACCTCAAAGATCATCAAGTCCAACCTGTCACCCAAGACCTCATGACTACTAAACCATGGCACCAAGTGCCACGTCTAATGCCCTCTTGAGCACAACCAGGGACGGTGACTCCACTACCTCCCTGGGCAGCCCATTCCAATGGCTAACAACTCTCTGTGTGAAGAACTTTCTCCTCAACTCAAGCTCTGTCCCATATTTACTTTCCTTGTGAGTTTGCTATCTTGCTCACACATCTGCAGGCATAACCTGGATGTCACATTGCTCCACCAATATAGTGAAACAGTATTTTCAGTTTCTATTGCAAACTAAGCCTAAAAGTTCTCTACTAGAAATTGTAATTATGATGAGTATTTAACATCAGGCAAAGTAGCAAACTTCAGAGTACAAAAGTTCAGGATTTCTGCATAACTGTCTCTACCAAGCTGAGCACAGGGCTTCTGGTTAGAAAAAGATCAGATCACATTGCACAGTTCACACTCTGAAGGTACTTTATGTTGACCTGGATCTAGGTAGTCATAAGCTATCTGCCCTGATCCACATGCCACACTGGTGATGCCCTCCAGTCCTCCCTGAATCTAGTCGTGGGTTATGACACGGACCTCTTTTGTTCTAAACCAGACAGGGCACTGTCATGGGAAGAGAAGTACATAACCACATATGTCCAAGTTAGTGACTAAGGTGTATTTTCAGGAGAGAAGCTCTGTGCAAAGAGATATGCATGGGCTGGAGATGCAGTGAAATTTGCAGGTGTAAAGGATAATGAATGTAATGTCTATTCCTCTCTCATTACTGCTCCTTTCTGTTGTTGCTTAATTATGTACACTGGAAGGAATGCTCTTTCATCTGATAGCTCTTTGACAAATGATATACTTTATGGTATTTGTGCATTGGAGGAAGTTGGAGATTGCCTTTAGGTCCAAACTCATGTATACTTGCAGATAAATAACAAATCAGCTTCAAATCCAAGTGAACTGTTCTTGATAATACTTCTTTCACTTCTGCTAATTTCTCTTCCATTATCACCATTCCTCAGATTGGCTACTCTTTCTTTGTCTATTTGCTGCCTTGGACTGGGCTGCTGGAATGTTTGGCACATTGTCCTCTGTATGATATAGGCAGCCAAGCTTCTCATTCTCTGAGTATCTACACCACGTGCCTCTGCAGTAAGTTTGGCGTTGGACTAAGATCCAGAGAGGAGCCTGATTTCTTGTTCTATTTAGACAGTGCAGGTCAGAAAAAGAGACGGGATAGTCAGGACCAGAACAACAAACAAATCCAAACTATGATGATCTTTTCAGAGAAGTTAAAATTCAAGTCAAAAAATGATCCACATTCTGCATCATTGCAGATGATCTGGGACAAACTCAGGTAATTCAGAGATGCACAAGAAAAGAGTTTACTGATGTTTTTGGAAGGTAAAAAAGGACATTGAGACTTTTGAATGTGTCTAGAGAAGGGCAATGAGGCTGGTGAGAGGCCTGGAGCCTAAGCCCTATGAGGAGAAGCTGAGGCAGCTGGGGTTGTTTAGCCTGGAGAAGAGGAGGCTCAGGGGAGACCTTATTGCTGTCTACAACTGCCTGAAAGGTGGTTGTAGCCAGGAGGGGGTTGGTCTCTTCTCCCAGTCAATCAGCACCAGAACAAGAGAACACAGTCTCAAAATGTGTCAGGGGAGGTTTAGGCTTGAGGTGAGGAGAAAGTTCTTCACAGAGAGAGTTGTTAGCCATTGCAATGTGCTGCCCAGGGAGGTGGTGGAGTCACTGTTCCTGGAGGTGTTCAAGAGGGGATTGGATGTGGCACTTGGTGCCATGCTATGGTGATGGGCATACAGGAGCTAAAGGTGGGAAGATTTCTTGATTGCAGTTTTCTTTTTTAACCCTAAGTACTATTCTTGTCCATCCCAAGTTATTGCTCAAAACCATTGAAGACTTTGTTGCAGAATTATCTCGCTTATAATTGGTCAAATAGGCTTTGTACAGGACTGAACAGTTAGATTAGCCTGTTGAAGAGGCCAGGAAATTCTGTTCTTGTAAAGACTCCATAATGAATAGCTAAGATGATCTGTTCAATGAGCCATTTGCAAAGCGCAGACTGCCTTTAAAGCACAAGCTCCTACAGGAATTGTTTCTATTATAACCATTCTAAGCTATAAATACACAGTAAATTATTAGTCAGGTATTTTCTGCATGACTGCTCAGTATTCCTAACTTTGCACATAGGCATCTTATTTAACCCTTTGCTTCCTGCTCTCTGGCAGTTCTTCACAAGATACAGGGGAGGACCTACCATGATAGACAAACTCTTCAGGTTAAGTTAGCAGTGCTGGAAGACTCAGAAGTGTCTGAAGATGTGATTTGGAAAAGGCAACACTAAAATAAGCTTCCTCTGCATATTGGTAGGCATCAGGATCCATCCATATTGCCATGATGTAAAAATCCATGATGGTAAATTTTGGTGGTCTCAGTTCACCTTTTTGACAGCTCCATAAATAACAACAGGTTCAAAAATGTATTTTATCTGATTCTGCCCTCAGTCTATGAAAACTCATGGATTAGAGCTCTCTGCACTAATCCTGTCTCTACAATGGGACTGAACATATCTGCACCAAGGAAAGCAAAATAATGAATTCAGAAAATCACCACTGACAAGGGTATGACATAATGGTTTCCAAGGTTGGCAAATATCTGTGTGACTGCTGAAAAGAATTTTTAACTGAAAAAAAAAAAATATACAAAAAGATATCAAATGCATAACCTCACATTGAATTTTAATCATGAAGAAACAGGATGAAGTTTTCCTAAGTTTCTATCAAGGACTCCAAAGAAAAACAACTTTGCAGCATGTGATGGTGGATCTAATTGAAAAACTATGCTTTAGGTACTTGAATTTTTGATTTCTGCAGTATCTGGACATTCAGAGAAGGAAGATTCTGGTGAAACGTTCAAAAGATTTATTTCCAGGTCTGGCCACCAAACCCCAGAACTAAATACTGAAATGATACTTTCTGGCTTTATAAAGTAATATTTATTAGAAAGATTGTCACTGGGACCCGTGTTGAAGTGTAATACCCAATACCCAATAATGTTTTTTGCAAACCATTCAAAACATAGTGAAATCACTTTGATCAAGAATGAGAGTGGAGTTGAATATAGACATATCATGGGCATGAACAGGACTATGAACTTTAAAAAAACAACAGTCAGGACAGGCAGATCTGATTCTGGTTCAAGTCTAGCAAAAAAGTAATCCATCAGCTTTGGATGAGAAGTAGGCATCATTCTGGGTTAGGTGCTGTATTGGCCTTTCACCTGAAGAAAAGCCTTGCACAGAAAATCTTCACTTCTTTTTGTGTGTTAAAGTGATTTGCTCTAGATTGTTAAAAAGAAGCATTGAAAGGGTCATGGATTTCACTCAAAAAGCCTACACCATAGCACAGACCCAATGGAAAGCTGCCAAAATGCGTAGACATATATGAGTGCATTGCAAATCTGAGCTACAAAACACTCAACATCCCTTAGCATCCCAAATTATTTTTTTCACTTTCAGGTCCCTCAAAGCATGGCACCTAAATCTCAGTTCAACTCTCAATTCAACTGGTTGTGACCCAGAGTTGGAAATCTGAAGCCCCAGAGTGTGTGTATGTGGCAAAAGACTTACTGCCAAGTCTGAAATTATTTACTTTGTAAGTAGCCTGAGAGTTGAGATATTAAATAGCAGTCAGAAGAAACTGTGCTTTTCTAGTTTAGAAAAGAACAAGAATAACTTTCCAAACCTACATTAAAGAGTGGAAGTGACTATAGAAGGTGGTTGCTTCAGGTTGAGCTTTCAAGTTTAAAGACAAGTACTAGCCAGTTTACTGTCAGAATTGTTTAGGACAAGGAGAATACAACAACTAGGTCAGGAGGATTTTATTTCTCAACTTCAGATTAAATTAGAGCTGCTCCCAAACCACAGTGCTTTAGAAGCAACAGATACATTTGCTCCTACGGAAAGCCCAGTGTGAGTCTTGGCAGGAAGAGAGGACTTTTGCTCTGTCCATGAAAACATCTGCATGGGTTTCCTGGACCCTGAATGTGCTAGCAGTAGGGACCCAGCTGGTACTGAGGGGAGTGAGTGGAAATTAACATCCTCCTGGGAAGGAAGGTAAGTCGGGCTGCATGGCTCACACCAGCTTTGAATTGACAAACAGCACTAGCTGGAGTCCCAGCATCATTACAGAATTTGTTTTTCACAAGGTCATGCAAGGTTCACTCACATCCTTCTTGCCTGCTGGTCCTGAAACTACGTGTTGAGGATATGCTTCTTTTGCTGTGTCTGTGCACATTTTCCATTGTTTAGTAAGTGACTGTTAATACTCAACTGGAATTGGTTTTGCAGATAGAGATGCATTTTCTGCTTGTGTTGTTTTCCTTCAAAAGCTGGGTTTATCTGGTGCTGATCATCTGAATTTTCTAGATGAAGGTTATCTACAACAGCTTCTTCAAGCTCTAACACAAATTTTATCTCAGAAGGTTTCTTCACATCTGGAATATAATTCACACTTTGCAAATGGCAATACAAGTTTCCAGTACACACTTGTGAGTGTAGTCTGGTCAAGAAAACCTTCCTTTTAGATTAAGAAAGGAGGTTTTTTTTCCCCAACACCCTAACAGAGACATGGTCTCTGACCATTTGGGTTGTTTTAGCTGATAGGCTGTTGAGAAAATTTCAGTTTTTACAAGAGACAGTAATGCCTACAGCCCAAAGGGATGGTGCTACAGCCAGTAAAGCAAATCACTGAAGTTGCTGGTAACGGTTTTCACTGATGGTTTTCTCTTGGCCATAGCTGTGGGGGTTAGGAAAACCAAGGAAAATACTTTGGGAAGCCAGAGAAAGGAGAAGGGATACCTTGTGGACCCAAACTAGACACATTCTGTATGAAATGTTGTTCAACATCCTTTTGAAGCCAAGAAATAACGACTTGAACAATGTGGAAGGGACATTGTGAGAGTGTACAAAACCTCTCACTCACTGAACTTTATCTTCAACATTACATGGAATTTTGTCAAGGAAGTTTTTTTGCTCACTTGCTTTCTTTTCTCTTGCTTTATTGCTTTCTCGTTTTCTCGCTTTCATTACAAAAATCCAAATGAAACAAAACAAAAACCAAAACACCCGAACCCCCAAGGTCAAACAAAACATATAGTTAAAAATAAAGCTTTATCAAGCGAGATGAAGGACTAAATGGCTTCCTATTTTTAGTAAGGGCAATCTAATCTAAGCAGAAGTTGTTCGGGGCCCCTCTCCGTTTTCCATGAAAGGTAGGTGCTCCTGGGACAATTCCCAGGGCTTTCTGTGGCTTCTGTATTCAGTTGCAACCCAAGCCACTGAGTTTATTGAGCAAGTATCCTGGAAAGTCCTGAGCAAAATGAGAGACAGCTGAGAGTCCTAGAACACCAGTGCCTTTAGTAAGGTCCTGCAGCTGTATCTCTGGGTTGTGAATTCTCATAGGCTCTAAGCCAAGCTCTTTTCCCCAGTCCTCCCCCAGCTACTGATACGGTCCTTGACGGGGAATTATATCTGTCCAACTCAAAGCTCAGAAAGTGATTAAATGCTTTCTTAATCAGGGGCCTGCAGCTCTTATATTTGACTCTTGGCTTAGTCAAAGCCAGCTTTTAAAGTAAATTTTATGTGGAATTGGATGGAAATGATAATGAGACAGGGAATTTTTCACTTGTAGGTCATCATTGAACAATTTTTCAGGAAGGAAAATCCTGCAAAATTATTGTTGCTTAAAGGCAGTCAGGAGCATATTTGGAACATTGAAGCACAAATATCTTGGCTGGCCTGACTGCTTTGTATCACCAGCGTCATGGGAATTAGCTTGTGAGTTTACTGTGCTGAGACAAGACAATTACTTTTGAAACACCCAACAGACAGCTGATATAAAGCCCAAAGATGGAGAAAAATAAAACTTAGTTCTGCTTTTCAAACCAAGAGAAAAAGAAATTCCTTTCCCATCAGCCTGAGGCTTTGACTTCTATCCCATGCATGATGAAAAATAGCAACAGATGTCACTAAGAAGTCTAGCTGGTCAGTTTTGACCTGCAGTGCCTGGATCTGTGGGGTCTGTGCAGTACTTCTGGTAGGAGGCCATTGAAGAAAAGAAAAGAGAAGAAAAGAAAAGAGAAGAAAAGAAAAGAGAACAGAAGAGAAGAGAAGAAAAGAAAAGAGAACAGAAGAGAAGAAAATAAAAGAGAAGAGAAGAAAAGAAAAGAAAAAAGAAAAGAAAAGAAAAGAAAAGAAAAGAAAAGAAAAGAAAAGAAAAGAAAAGAAAAGAAAAGAAAAGAAAAGAAAAGAAAAGAAAAGAAAAGAAAAGAAAAGAAAAGAAAAGAAAAGAAAAGAAAAAAGAAAAGAGAAGAAAAGAGAGACGGTAAAAGAAAAGAGAAAAGAAAAGAAAAGGAAAGAAGAAAGGAAAAGAAAAAATTGAAAGAAAGGAAAATAAGAGAAAAGAAAGGCAGATTTCTGGCTAACCTGATGGCTTTATGCTTTGGGAAAGGATTGTTTGTTGAGCAGAGCAAGATATCTGGGAGTGAGGATATAACACAGATCCAGGGCTGCAAACCCACCTGCACCCTGACAGAAAAGCCAGTCTGAGTTTGCAAGAAACTCTGCCATGTCTGGGTCATGTAGAAATCCAAATCAAACCGCCCTCTTCTCCACTTCTTCAATTTTATGCAATGAGCCCTTGAAGCTTGGAGAGGAAATATATATAAAGCCTGTAAGTATTTATGAGAGCTATAAAAAAAGAGCATTGCAGTAGTTGACATGGGAAGTGATTAAGGTATGCTATAAGAAAAGAGTGTAGAAAAGAGGGAGAGAAGTGATGCCAGAAGGGAATTTGGCAAAAATCCCAAGGTAATGATAAGTGACTTCCAGAAGGAGGACTTGGGAGGAAAAGTAAAAATATTAAATCAGGCCAGATTGGAAGACATTTGGCCTTGAGGACTAAGCCATCAAGACTATTCATCATTGGAATCACAGGCACAAGAGGAAGGTGATGTCTCACCCTGCTCCTGACTCAGAGTTTACTGTTCAAATCCCACAAAGCAGGAGTTCATCAAGACTTGCTTGAATTTGAAAGGGATCCATTTCGCTGACTGTGTTTACACAAATGGGTCTTGAATCTCTCTAGGGCTTAGGAAAAAGATACTCTGAATAGATACACACATGTACCATGTTGCCAGTATGCATCTCTCTGAGTGATTATATCATGTTTTCTTGTTTAATAGGTGGAGCATGTGTCCAGACCTGTTCCTAGACAGCAACTTGTAACATGAATATTCACAGATTAGATGACAGCTGAAGAGCATTCAGTTATCATGATCAATCATGGCACAGTATAGAAGTCTACCTTGTGAAATCTCAAATTGAGAGTCTTGAAAAAAATGTTATGAGGAGCCACTCTTCATGTCCCAAGGGGGACATAACAGGTTTCGGACCAGATGCCCTTCCACCAGCGGGGAGGTGGAAACCTTCCCGTTTGCAGGAAAATAAGACAGTATACGGAAAGGGAATGCAGTAGAAAGACAGAAACACAATTCAAAACTATTCAGGAAACAGTTGTGAGCGAAGGGTATATCTGCTGAAACTGGACCAACTACAGGAGAAGAAACCAAGGGCTAAATACATCAGGACATACTGAACAAGTGCTTTAAATGCCATGAGCTGGTTTATGTCCTCCCCAGAAACTAATGATCTGCTATCTTGCTTTCATCAGGGTTTACTTATGGCATTTTAGTTAATGTATAACACCAGCACTGGTGTGCAGCTTGTTGCGTTGCTGCATTACAAAGATGAAGCACAATGGCACACAGTAAACTCCCTGGCCTATGAAGATAGAGCGTGTCTCTCATGATAGGCAATGATATTGATGGCTTGATCTTTGGCATCTATGAGCTTCCTTCAGTTAATGACAATGTCAGGAAGAACTTCAGGTGTCAAAGCATGCTAAGTGACAAGTGTATGGGTGTAGGTTCATGTTCAAATTCAGGCATCAGCAGGCTGGATTCAGATCAGGAACAGGGTAAGATTCTACAGTAATATTCTCTGAACCTGTTACTATTCAGGATTTCTATTAGTCACCTAGATGGAATGAATGAAGAACATGCTAATTAAATTAACAGATAACAGGAATTTGAAAAGACCTGCAAGCACAGAAGAGGACAATCTTGAACTTCAGAATTACTAAGTGTAAGTGTAGGAATAATCCAGGGATTTGGGAAGGGAAAGGATGAAGTTCAATAAAGACAAATTCAAGACACACAGTTCTATACTTAGGCAAGAACAATCAGATGTACAAATATGGGATGTGAAATAACCAGCATAGAAGGATCTGGGGTAATTGTGAATTGCAAGTTTAAGAAAGGTTCCGAGTTAAGATTGCTATGAGGAAAGCAAAGACCATACTGGGATATATAAACTGGAGTGCCATCTGCATGATACGGAATGTGATTTTTCTGCTGCACTCTTTTCTCTCCAATTTTGGGCACCAGGGTTAAAGAAGGATGGGACTGATTGGACAATGTCCAGAAGAGACCAACAAGGATGATCAGAAGTACAGCAGAGAACGTGACTAATGAGGAGAGATTGAACTAGGGGGTTGTTTAGTCTGGAGAAGATCAGACTGAGAAGTGATATGATAACAGTCTTTAAATACATTGAAGATAGAAGAGGAAGAGAACAACTTGTTCTTTATGTCCAGGGTGCAAAGGACAAAGCTTAAAGTATAGCAAGGGACATGTAGGTTAGCTATCATGAAAAAAGCCTTCCATGTAAGAAAGATAATGAAAGGCTGGAATAGCCTAAGATTTGGACTTCACTGGAGATTTTTGAGGGCAGGCTGGACACTGCACGTCTGGGGGAGGACAGGATTTGTCTGTGGGCAGGCAGACAGAGTTGATGGCAACGAAGAAAATAGCTCGCATTTGTGTTTTGTGCAACGTCTAAAATTGACCACAACAGGTTGTTGCTAAAGTATGACAGTCACAATGGTACATAAGTTTGGAGGAATAATGGCTAATTAAGGCTGCTGGGCAACAAAATTTTCTTGTACAAAGCTGTACAAACAATCAAATGTCATAGTCACGACACCAAACTTAGACACCTCCTCAGGTCTCTAAATTTAGTCCTCAAATAAGCAAAGTCACATACAAGTGGACAAAGAACTTCATTCTATGCTTGAATAAATGAGACATTCAGCAAAGGAAAAACTCTATCTGGATCTGAATCCAAAAGTTTGCCTCAACAGAACCTGAATTACTTTTGCTATCTGAATAAAAATTACTGCATTTTCATTGTACTGAGTTCTGGTAGGAATAAGAATGGAAAACAAAATTAAATTAAAAGAAGCTGTATTTCCTCAATAATGGGAGAAATATTTTCCATGAGTTCCTATTCTGTGATTGCTAGCATTGAAAAAGTCACCAGCCTACTGAGAGGATCCTGAAAGACTGCACGGATTCTCTTAATTTACCAAAGTTATGGGAGCCTGCATTCACCTCTGGGCAAAAAAAATATATGATGAGTTGGAGAGGAAGTGCTGAAATCTACATCTAGGCTTTCAGTCTGGGTATTTACTTAATTTAGTCAGTGAAGATAATCTTTGTTGCTGTGTTGCATGTAATGACATATGCTATGTAAGAACCATTCAAATGAATGACAGAATCACAGAATGTTAGGGTTTGGAAGGGACCTCCTGAAATCATCAGGTTCAACTCCCCTACCAAAGCAGGATCTCCTTGGGTAGTCTGCACAGGAACAGATCCAGGCAGGTTTTGAAAGTCTTCAGAGAAGGAGACTCCACAACCTCTCTGGGCAGCCTGTTCCAGTGCTCTGTCAGCCTTACCCTCCTGTGTTCTAGCTTGTACTCATTGTTCCTTGTCCTATCACTGGACACCGTTGAAAAGAACCTGATACTTTCAGCTTGACACCCACCCCTCAGATATTTGTAGACATTGATAAGATCTCTGCCCCTCCTTCTCTCCTCTACACTAAACAGCCCCAGATCTCTCAGTCTTTCTTCATAGGAGATATGTTGCAGTCCTGCAATCCTCATAGCTCTACATTGGACTCCTTCCAGCAGATCCCTGTCTCTCTTGAACTGGGGAACCTAAAACTGGACACAGTATTTCAGGTGTGGCCTCACCACAGCAGAGTAGAGGGTGAGGAGAACCTCCCTAGGGGACTTAACAGAAGTTCTGTGACTTTGAGGTAGGCCCTTGCTAACAAGTGTGGGTTTAACTAGTGCATTATTTGCTGAACTGTAGAAAGCTCTAGGTCTCCAATAAGGTTCTTCCCACCACCTCTGAATCTAGTGCTTGCTCCCATCAATATCCAAAAATTCTGGAGAGGCCCAGATTCCTCTTGTGATCTACAAGCCTAGCAGCCACAGAAGGAACCTAGTTATGCCACAGCTCCTTCCATTTCCCCTGACACCACAAGAAGAAATAAGCTAAATTACACTTTAGGTAAAGAAAGGAAGAAGGATACTTTGAAGACTCTACAGGTAAGCAAAAATTATCTAGTCCACGGGATAAGATCAGTTTTAATTTGCTTGTGCTCTGTGGGTAGGGGTCAGCTGTGATACACCATTTTGTCACATGAGCCCAGGAAAGCAGCTATGTCAGCATTGGTGATGAATGTCAGCTTTGTTGTAATAGCCCCAGAAGGAGATAAAGACAAACTTGCTGTGCACACAGGGCCAAATATTTCCCTAATTTTTCCTTCTCCCCTCCTCTGTGCATCATCCTCTCCTCTGTTGCCAAAGAAAAGAGCCCCTCAGAGGATACCCTCTGCCTTCCTTGAACTCTCATGACTTTGTCGCTTTGGATCCTTCACCCCCTGTGTTTAACCGAGGTTATGAAAACCAAGCTGCTTGCTCTCTGTTTATTTTCAGTGATCTCCTCTGTGTGCTGCCAGCAGCCCTAGCCATGGTCTTTCCCAGTACAGGGCACTGCAGTGAGTTCGGAGTGCACCCAGGGTTGATGAGAGAGGTGCACAAGTCAGCAGTCCCACTGAGCTTGTGAAAAAAATCAAGGTCAAGGCCTCATCAAGATTAAGGTTGTTTGTGTTCAAGGTATTGGTGACTGAGCTAAGGAAATAGTTTTGGTTCTTTTGTTTTGTTCCCCTCCCCCCACCCCCCCTGCCCTGTCCTGAGGCAGGGACCAGCTGCAGCATAAAATGAAGTTCAGAATGCAGGGGATTTCAAAGAACGTGAGCAGCCAGCTCTGCAGCTGCACCAGTCTGAACCTTGACTGCAAGGATCATCATCAGCTGGGCTTTGCACTGGAGCCATATCCACAAACCTGGGATGTGCTGCAGGTATGAAATTTGTGGCTGAAGAATTCTGGTGCGCCAGCTCTCAGGAACTGGTCTGGACAGGAGTGTACAACAGTGGCACATCCCAAGTGTATTGGAAACCTACACCCCATCTTCAGGCATGATAGGTTCATAACTGTCAAGCATTTCTGCTGGAAAATAGGGTCCTAAAGGTTATGATGCTCAGCACTAAGTTATTTTAAATCCCACTGTTTTTAGCATTAATGAAATGTATTTTCTTCTACTGCAGCTTCAAAAGGAGCCCTAGCAAGCAGGAACAACAGGTGAGAAAGTCAGAACAAAAATTAGGAGGATAGTTCAAAGATGGATTGCAGGGTGAGATCACAGTGTACCTATTTGTTTCTGATATTTCACTGGCTTCTCATTTGGTTTTGCCTTTTGTGGGATATATTTAATCACTCTTGAACACCAGGGCATGAATGCAGGTGATGCTGTCCCAGACAGCTTGCACAGAGCATAGGCTTCTCCCACAGAGCATGGGCTTCTCCCACAAAGCAGGGAGACAAGTGCAGATGCCAGGAGAAGGTTATCTAAGTTTCAGGAGGGCTTTCTGCACTGAGCCTGTTCCATGACTTCATTGGAGACCTCAAAGCTGTTCATAAAAGTCCTCCTTTGTACTTTCCTGTTCAGCTGTAGCTTGAAAGCTAGCTATCATACTTCCTAGAGAAGGTCCCCTATGCTGGCTGTCAGACACTTGTCTTCTGTGGCAAACTAGGCACCTCTGAGGGAATCTCTGGGACTGGAGATGAACGAGGCTATGAAGAGGAATTCACATAAGCTAGTCCTGAGCTGCAACAGCTGCTCAGTTTTCTGTGCAGATGCACTGCACAAGAGATCAAGTTGTGCCTTGTATCTTGACGAGGGGTTCAATGAGAGGAACCAAGGAAGCTGTTTTTTCCAGGACTGGTTATCCAGCAGTCATTTTGTGGCAGCCTAAAGCTCACAGAACAGTTTCTCCTATAGATTTTTAGTACTTCTGATCCTTGCTAGGCCACAAATCCAGTGGAAAGTGTCAAAAAGGGATTGAAAGTGGCCAGTATGGTAAGACAAAAAGACCAGATACATGCACAAATGAATATAATTTGTCCTTGTTTGCCCAGGAAAGGGGAAAATCAGACCTCAGGCTAAATTTTGAAATACAGTGACCCATGCCCATGAGCCACCCTACAGCTGAAGCACTGTTACATTTCCTTCCTTCCTGTTCTTCGTTGAAGTCATGGGAGTTGCGCTGGACAGCACAAGGTCAAAGTTGCCTGTGACTCATTCTGATTTGTTCCAATAAGCTTATTTTCAGAAAGAGATACTGATGACATAAGGAAGGTCTTGGTTTACCTAGACATCTTGGAAGAGCTTCTGTGTTAATGCTTTTCACAGGAAACACACTCCTGCCTGCTCACCACTCTTGTCATTTTTGTCACTGCAAGTTTATCATCATCACCAACTTTTCATATACTAGGAAAAACTTTGATTCCTAGAAATGTTCTGGTACTGCCTTGCTTTATCCCATAACTCTGTTTTCTCCTCTTGTGGCCAGCCCTAGAGGAGAGAAAGCCCTTCTACCCACAGCTAATAGAATTACTGTTTTAGTTCATTTAACAAGGGATTGTATTTTTGTTGTCATGGCTGCCACATTTTGTTCCCATACCACTGTTGGTGTGGATGTAGATGTGATTCATTACCTACAGACACTCAAGCCTGTGCTGCAGTTTGTACTGAAGCTGCTTCCCTGTAGTAGAATGAATAAATATCTCTCACCTGCCTCTCTGTGCGTTCAAGTCAATGTCCAAATAGTTTGTCTTTGGCCCGTTTTTAAGGACCTATCAATTAATTTAGAAAGCCAGGGCTGACTCAACCATGGAATATTCCATTGTGAGCAGCAATCGATGAACCTTTCATATTTTAACATAAACTGATATCTTGTATTTCCATGTTACACAAGGAAGCATCCACAAATGTACGATCTTAAAGGTTATTCACAGGAAAAGCAGATGAATAGCTCATCCCCATCATGGTAAAAGCACAAAATTTAACAAGTTAAAAATGATTTGCCTGATGTTTTCCTGCAGTTCCTGAGTGATTGGAGTGCCTGGTGTGACTGGAGTGTGTGGAGTACCACATGCAAAATCAAATAACAAAACACTTTGCAAGCTAATTCCCCATGCAAACAAAGCATGCACACCTGGATTTCTTTTCTTTTTCCAATGCAAATATTACAGCTTCAAATTGACAAAAGCTAACAAATGAACAACAGCAACAACAACAAATTACTGTAAAACACATAGCCTGCAAGTAGTGGTGGATTTGCATTTAAGCATCACCTGTGAACACGATAATTGCTGAAAAATTCCTTGTAAATCCACTCTTTTATTATATAAGTTCAATGAACAGTTCCAGAATCTCTCAAGATTTGGCTGTTTCATCAGGTCTCACAAGTATAAAATAGAATCCTCAATCTTCAAATCCAACCCCCTTGCTTTGCCACTAAACCATCCCCACTTTAATTTCCTCCACAATAGTTCTTTTTTTTTGGTCATCTTTTAATTTTCTCCCCTGCTTCCTTTCTCTTCCTTTCTTCCTCAATACCCTAGGAAAACAAGCAGAACTCCCTACATGTTTCTGTGGAATCTCACAATGTCAAAGCTCTAAGATCTGCCAAAGTTGTTTTCTTTTTTTCTTTTCATAAAAGACAAACAATTTCCCTTCCCTCTTTCCAGCAATGATGAGGAGCATTCATTTTGTAGAATTAGACTCTATAAAAGCCAGAACTCCTCTGACTCCAGCTTTTGAGGGAGCTGAACTGTGCCCCTCCATGGAATGTACCACTGGAGACAAAGAAATTCGGGAAGACTCGTCATACTTCCCGTGTTTGAATCCTGCCAAGTGCTTGTCCTTTCTGGTGTTTTGTGGCAATAGACTCCATATGCTAATGTGGTAGTGGAAGACTTTGCAATCAAGTAGCCAAAAGTATGACAAGGTATAATAAAGAGATAATAGGGAATAATTCACAAGAGAAGACAGATGTTTTTTTGAACAGCAAAAGAAGAGTTAAGGGCCGAGGATGGTCTCTGCATCATCGGGAAGGCTTAATTGAAGGCTATATGTTATCATGAAGAATAAGGAGTATTTCAAACTGGAATTACACGAGAAGAGCCCAATAAGCTGTGTTAGGACAGAGTAGCCTCTTCAAGCATCTCATTTAGGAGGCATTCCAGTTTCCCAGAACTGCATCATAACCTTCAGCTTTCTTTTGCTGTTGTCTGGCTAGATGCCAGCACAGAGGAGGAAAGGAAAAATATGTTCTTTTTCATTCATTCTAGCTAGAAATCTGGTTTCGAGGAAAAGATCTGCACTGCCTTTCCTCAAGCTCGTTGTCAAGCCAGTTGATATGTTAGAGCTGGTGGTATTCCATGTACTGTTCTCTTAGAGCAGAGGCCTAACAACAAGGACATGTGCTTATTTGACTGCTGTGTAGCAAGTGTCCTCTGTGTGGCCTCATGGAATGGTCTACTCTCAGGTGACCTTTTCAGAAAACCATTTTCCTTTGCCAAGGCAGAGATTTGTGTTCTTTGCTCATCTCATGCAGGTTCTGTCTATGAGGTCAGAATCCAGGTTGCTTCTCATGAACAGGCCATTCACAGCTTGTCAGCAAAGTAAACAAACAAGACCTGCTCAGAAACACTTCATTATCTACTTGATTTTCTGAATCATCACATCCAGCTTGGAATGGGACTTTTGGCTGAGCTGGTTGTTTTTGGCAAATCAGACAATACCTTGTGACCAGAAGTGACTGGTTTCTTCCTTTCCCCCCCCGCCCCCCCACCCTGTGGAACATAATACAAGAGGCTTTCCACCCTCCATTGTGGTTAAAGACAAGAAACCAAAGGGATAGGGAACTCTCTCCAGCTGCAGCCCTGCTGGAACATAACTCCAAGCAAAAGAACGTGGAGAAAGCACAGAAAATCTGCTGATGGGGCAGCTTCCTTTCAGAGTGGCAATAGCAGCACGGAAGAGGCCAGATGAAGTTGGGTTAGGGTGGGAGATATAGGGAAGCAGCCGTGATGTGGAGTGGAGAGCATCCACTAAGTGCTCAGGGAAAAGGGCAGTCTTCAATTTGATCCTGAAATGCAGCGCAATCTAGCAAACATGTATGTGCCAGTGGCAAAGGCTCTGGGAAACTCTGAGGATTCTTTTGTTTCCTGGAGGTTCTGAGAAACAGAACAACAGTAAAGAAAGAGAACTGCATGCATGTTTCTGGGCAAAACATGAGAAAACATATTCCTACTGATAAAATAATTAATTGATTATGGAATTAGATCATCTTGTATTGTTCTAGAGTGCTTTAAAGCATAAGAAAATCCAGAACATTCAAAATGAAGAGTTCTTTTGAAAAAGAATCCAAATGTTTCAAAGAATGTCCATTTTTATCTTCTCAGATTTTTCATTAATACACACCAAGCATGAACAGTGTGATAAAGTATAAAGAAGAAATCTGTAAACTTGCAAAAGAATCCCATCTTAAAAAGAAAGATCTCTTTTCTCTGGTGAAAAAAATGAAGACATTTGGGTATTGACATCACTACTTTTTCCTTTCTTGGTTCCCAGAGGGTACCACAAGAAGTGATTTGCCTAGCCATGATGTAAGGAGATAAATCCAGCAGAGGAATTTCTTCAGATTTGGAGCCAGTGCTCTGTCATAACATGGAAAATACCATGGAGGTGCTGAAGTACTAACAAAAGAAAAGGAGATTCAGACCTGCAGATGGTTCTAAGGGCAGAGCTGTGCCAAGACGGCTCAGTCCCATCAGAGGCAAGCAGGAGATCTGAGTCAGTGAGGGTGGTAGAAAGGAATGACTACATCAGAGCCTCCCAGTTGCACATGATGAGCCAGTGGCAATATTGGCACAACTCAGCCTTTCCCCTCAAACACACAGAGATCTTTATGCACCCTCACTGTGCAGGGGACATGGACCGTTCTCCATCGTATACAGAGGAACAACATGAAAGTCCAGCATAAACATGCTTCTGTCAGAGCTGTCGCTGCCCACCTCCTCCCCATCACTTACTCATCCCTCCCACGGGCAAGACTGAAGATGAAGTAGCAGTGAAAAGCAAAAGACAGGCCTGCTCAAGTGGAAACTGAGTAGCTGCTGGAGCCTCAGTGTTACACTGGAATGAAAATCTTGTGTCTGTAATGATAGGAGCATAGTACATGCAAGTTCTCCAATATCATGGATATATCAGACACTTGGTCCCTCCATGTTGTGAACATATGGCAACCAATATGTTCAATTAACCCCCTGTTTCTGGACTTCATTGTTGTATGTGTAGAGCAGTTCCAGTCCAGAGGCTAGAAGGTCCTGGAGCAACCAGTCGTGCCTTTCAGAAAGCACATACAAGCCTCTTTGAAAATACTCACTGTGGAATGTTTGCTTCAGTTGCAATTGAAAGTTGCATTTCAACATGGATCTGGAATAGAGGAAGGAAAAATGGAGTCTTTATTATATTGGGCTCAGATTGGTGTCCTAAAAGCCAAGTCTATGTTTTGGTACAGTAGGGAACATCCCCGATCATCATGAGGAAGAACAGATGGGCAACGAATGGAAGAACTGCCTAATAAATGTCCTGCTCTTCTTGAAAGTGATGATTTGGGAAAAAGGCCACTCACTGAAAAGGCAACATCACAAGGGAAAATTCCTGGCTTGTGCTTGTGTTCAATCACTACTGGCAGCAGAGGCTGTCACCCACTCCATCAGTCTAAGTTGAAGTGAGTTTGTGTCATGAAACTTCCTTTCTCAATGATGGTTCCAGGGTAAAATTCTATAAGGTTTCAGTGAACCACAGCAGCATCTTCAGTAATGCCTAAATACTTTCAACAGGACCCAGGCAATGCCCCAGGCATGCAAGGGTGGTGAAACACCTTTGCAATGATACAAGCTTTTAGGGTGTAGAGGAGGAATGAGGCTCACATTCCTCAGCAGCCGACACCCAGCAGCAGACAAGTAGTTTGCTGCAGCATTCTGAACCTACACAGCCATAATATCACCATGTTTCATGGTGATAGTAAAAGGTGAAGGTGAAGGTAAAATGCATCTGACAATGGAAGCAGCTGTAGGAAATAACTAGTGGGGAGAAGTGGCCTAAAGAGCACATTAAATTTGTGTAAGGGAGCATCAAGAGCCATTGCATCCAAGAAAAACTATAAATTACACTTTGTGTAATAAATTACACTCTGTCTAGCCCCAAACAGACAAATCAACACAGAATCTATAACGACAGCTTATTCTCCTCTTAAGGTCACATTAGAAGTAGACAAAGTGGAGGCTCTTTCTTGCAGCTTGGGTCCTTGGATACTGTGTCTGCCTTATTAACACCAGCTTGGGTTTTTTTTTTTTTTTCTTTAAATACAGGATGCATTGAAAATTTTGTGGCTGCTCAGCCAGAATGTGTTAATTAGAAGCTGAAGGGGCATTTTGCAAGGTATGATTCACTGTGCTTGGACAGTGAGTGATAGTATGCGTTGGCAGAATGTATGCAATTTGACAGCAAAAAGGAATTTGCACCCACGATATCATCCCCCACGTATTCTCAAATTCAGGAAGGTCAGAAGTACAGAAATGAAGAGCTCTCTTTCTGATGACAAATCATCAGAAGAAGTTATGTGGTCCAACGCTTTCCTGAGGATCAGGTAATCTGCTAACTCAGGGACCCCTGGGCCAGCATTCAGCATCCCATGAAGAGCAGGCTGTCCCTGAAGAGCCTGAAGAGAGATGGGTACACAGCCCGTTTAAGAGAGCATCAAGTGAAGTGAAGTGGGGAGATAATGATGAAACTGAAAATACACACAGAAAAAAGAGACAGCCTGTAACCAAGGCCACAATCAGGAGGACACCAAGATGTTGTAATTTCTTTTTTCAGCAAGTGGAGGAATCAAATACAAAAGATACGAAATGCTGAGACTCAAGAGACCAGGATGCTAATGAAAGGTGTGAAAACAGGAACTGGATGGAAACAAATTCATCACTTACAGTGACAAAGGGGACAGCCATGACTAGATGGTTATAAAACCCCAGAACATTTGAAGCTGAACTATTCACAACAAGATTATTAAATGTGCTTGTCTCCATCTTTTAGACCTGGCAATGGTAACTCTTGTAAGTTAGCAAATACTGGTAGAAAGTACAACAATATCAGGTAAAAAGGAAATTTGGAGGAATCTGTGTGGAGCTTTGCTGGTGAAGGGTAGGTGAAGCACAGGGAGAAAGAAATGGAGAAAGCAACAAGAAAAAATATCTGTGAACACCTAGCTTAAATGGTAGCTTTGCCTCTGATACCTTCAGGCTGTATTCTCTGAATAAACCATCACTTTCTTCTTGACATCAGCAGAACACTCTTGTGTTATTTTCTCAGAACTTGGTGCATAAAGCCTCTTTGGCCTTCCCAGACAGAAATCCTATACATCAGGGTCATGAGTTCCAGCAAGATAGGGATGAGGTGGGATTTTTATTTTTTAATATTTGTTTTGTTTTTCCAGGGACAAGGAAAGATCAAAAATAATGCTGTCAATTTGGATCTTGCTCCAGGCAGTTCCTTCTGGTCTCCAACCCAAAGCTGTTCTATGCAAACCATTCCACCAGTCATTTCTTGATCATTGCAAGCAACTGAGCAGAAGACCAGGTCACATAATCTACATCTTTTTTCCTATGGGAACACCTTCACTGTCCTGACTTGACAATCTCTGGAGGTCCCTTCCAACTCCTAACATTCTGTGATTCTGTGACTCAGGTTAATGTCCTGTCTCCTCCTTCCTTCAGTGAGCACCAGCCTGTTGCCTACCCATATCTGTCAAAATCTCCTCTGAACTCTCTATAGATGTGTAAGGCCAAGTTAATCCAAGCACACGTAAGGAAAGCAACTGATAGAGCCTCCAAACTCAACATAGTGCCTTGACACATGGGCTACAGTGATGGGCTACACCAGATGATTCTGGCAGGAGGAGATGGGGGGAACAGTCTTAGAAAATTCATGCCTAATGTATAAAGACACATGTTGCTGACAGAGCAGTTTACAGAGTGCCAGGCAGAATAAAAGCCTCATCAAGGCTGGGACACACTCCTTCACCCGCAGCCATCTTGGAACTGCTCTTTTCCTTTCTATAGCCTCACACACCACTGGCAACAAAGAGATAATCAGGAGGATAATGTCTTCATTTAGAGATTGATGGTTCCCACTCCTTTTCTGGTAAAGGCCTAGACTTGTGGCTGGAGGTCAGCTGGGATCCAAGGGCAGCCAAATAGTTCTTTCAATCCACAATGGGATGGAGCAGCCATTTTAATAAAAGGGAGAAAGAACCGTTTCCTCTGCGGCTGCAAAAGCTTGTAATTGACCTGGCAGAGCATGCAAACCCTGGTTTGCATGGGAAATGCTTTCTTTTCCCTTACACACGTCCTCCTTTGTAATACTGTTGGGGGCTGCTATGCTGCTGTCTAAAGTATCTAGCTCTTAATTATGTGCAGTAGAGTCTGTCAACACAGTGAGACAGAACAGGAGACTGCTGGTAAAGCCCTCACCAAAGACAGCTCACATAAAGCATCCAAACCTGGAGGAAGATAAAGCAGCTAAAAGAGAGTCCCATCTCCCCACCCACAGCATGATCAGGGCAGACAATGAAATCCCTGGCCCCAAACCCCACTCCCCTTTTTTTGCTCTGCCTGTGACCTGGAAAATATGAGTGTCTCCCTAAACAGGCTTCAAAAGTGTCTCATAAAGGCCTGCAGATCAAGGTGAATACTACCTGCTAGAAGAGGAACTGTTTGCATGACTTTCATGTCATGGTTAGATCTGCTGCGCTCCCCTCCCACTTGTCCCAAGGCCTATACAGACACAACTACAAGGAAAAAAAATAAAATATAAAGGGATCATGTCCCAAGAGCTAAGTATTAGACATAGAGCACAGGTGTATACAGAAATAGGAGAACAGAAGGATTGCATCTAGTTTCTTAGCTATGGTTTTACTGAAATTCAGCTTCAATAAAATGTTCACTTAAAGTGAACTAAACTGGGAATGGAGGAGGATGTGTAAAAATCACAGTGTGCATATTGATTACCTGTTAAAGGTACACTGACAGTGCCACCCCATCATTAGCTGTTCACTCATTCTTCCACGGAAGCGGCTGGTTCAGAGGAGGGGGATACATAAAGTTTATTGAATCAGTGTGTAAAATCAAATATTCATTAGATTCTGGCTTTGCTGAGTCTCTTGGTTGTGGGGAGAGACATCACTGCTTTGCTTCCAAATTCTAGTCAGGAATCTGATTTCCATCCATTTCTTCTTCTTTGGTTCTTTTTATCTAGTGCATTGCTTCCTCTTCAGCAGCTCTCCTGTTTCCTTTCTCACCATCTGTCCCCAAGCAGTACTGTTTGCCTGCTTCAAAAATAAATGCAGGTATTGCCAGTTTATGCTTAAGTTTCTTTTTTTCCCTTCTGACTTTATAACATACTGAGTCATGAAAAACAGAGCTGGGAGAATCTGCCTGTTTCAAGGCAAGATTGCCTTTGCCTAAATGATTTGTCTAACCTGCTACTAAAACCATTCAGAGATGGAGATTCCACAACTTGGAACTAGATGGAACTAGATTGGTTGGAACTAGATGATCCTTGTGGTCCCTTCCAACCCTGACTGATATTATGATACTGTGAACTTCCCTGGGAAAATATATTGCCTACAAATAGACTCCTGTTAATCAAGTAGTCTTAAACTATAACCTATAGAAAAGGACCTTTTAAATGTGCTCTACAGTATCAAGGCTGGGACCAAAAAAAAAGGCCAAAGTAATCTGTTATCATTCTGGGGTCAGAAGAAGTCCTTAGAGCACAGCCTTCTGGGTTTAGTCACAGCAATTCTCCTGGCAGCTCTGTGCACTGCAGTTAAGCTGCTTAAGCTGGTTCTTATACATATATGCAGGGCCCTATGGTAAACAAAAATATCAGTGTCTAAGTTGTTGAGATTACAGTTCTGAGTTGTGGCTGCCTGCCTCCACACTTGGACATCTACAACCATACCCACACCTTCCTTGGAAGTGATCTTGGGTTTACAGTTCCAGAGAAGCAAAATTTGGAACAAGATGAGTTACGTTTTCTGGGAGAAGACCGGCTTTGGTGAGTACTTGAAATTACTTTTATCTCAGCATAGACAACTAGAGACCTTCACATGATTCAGGAATCAAAATGAAACATTTTTTTTGTTTTCTCCAATGCTGTAGTGAACACAGCTTTCCTCAGGTGAACACATTTCTAATGTCTCCCCCCCACATCACACTGCTGGTTGAAAGCCACAGCACTCCATGCACTATGGATCTTTAACCCTCAGAGAAAAGTTGTGGTATTTTGCCTAGCATGAGGCAAGTCAAGAGTCAACAAAGGAAATCTGAACTTGGGTTGCATGTGCTGTGAGGATATCAGATGTAGTGTTCTGGCTTCTCCTTTTAAAAGAAATTAAACCACACACATACTTCCACAGAAAATACAAGTTACCCTAGTTCCCATGTACACAATCCATGCCTTGCTTAGCCCAGGCTGTTCTCAGTTGGTGCCTGAGTCAAACACTCAACATAATAAAACGAAATCAAGCCCTGTCCTGTTCATTGGTCATAGCCGTGGTTCTGGAACAGAAAAGTGCTGAGCAATCAACGCAGCTGAGCTGAGAGTGAAGAGGAAACAGAGCAACCCACCTTTCTTCCCTACCCACTATATTGCTAGTGAATGTTATGATTTATTTGCTTGCATTACTCCTTCACTGGCTGTGACTCCCTCTGATCTTCAGACAGAACATTGATGACTAATGAGGTCTATGTGTTCCCTAGAGCAACACTACTCCTCACTTCTGACTCTGGGTAATCTTCAGGTCTGCTGAGGACAGAGAAGCAGGAAGTCATTCTGCACCAAACAGCCTAACCTTAGAGAATGTTTACCAGTGGTGACCAGTGAGATCACTACAAGTCCCTAATTTATGGGATCTTTGTCTCCATTACATGTGCTTCAAGAAGCTGTACAGCATTCTGTACTGTTCATGAACATATATCCATTTAGACAGATGCTATGTTTATTTAAAATAATAGCCTTTGTCCTATAAGCCACTTTCCTCTTTGGCAAAGTCATTTACCCCTTCCTCCCTGATGTGCAGGATTTCCTCTGGCTGACTTATTTTATACTCCTTTTTGTCTATGGAATGATTGTAGGTTTTTAAGCTGAAAATGACTGACACTTTGCACATATTCAGCCAGGCTCTGTTGCTAGAATCACTAACAGTAAAACCATTGACCTCAGTGGAGTTTTTCCCATTTATTTCGTCAGTGAGTTTGGCTTTCTCTTTCTTTGCATATAGAGTTACAAATGCCAGAGTTGCCTGAATTTGCCTTGATATTCATTGCTCTTAAATGAGCATCCATAAAGTGAATTTAGAGGAGTCAGTGCATTTTTTCTGTCCCAAATAAATAATTATGTCCTTTCACCCAAAGGATCCAAAGACATGGCAGGAGCATAATGCTTGCCTGCCTAGTAACAATTCTAGCAGATGCTGTCGAATGGTAAAGTTACTTGGAATCAAACTGAAGTTTCCATTCAGGAATTTCTTTCTTTTTCCAAGCAAACTCAGGCTTCAATAGATAAATACTAGAGAATCAAAGTTATCATTCTTACAGTGATTATTCATCATTCTTATGGTGATTATTCATCATTCCAGATCACATCTTGCCGTCAGTGTTGCTAAATGTCCAGCCTTTTGTCCCAGCACAAAAGAAGTCAGATGGGAATATTTATGGCAGCTGTTAAGATAAGGCAAAAGGTGTCCAGCTGTGCTTCTGAATGACTATTTGCAGCTGCACAGGGCAGTGCTGTGTCGGCCCTGATACGCTGCTTAGTGTTCCCAAGTTATTTCGCAGCAAAGAGTTTAAGCCTCTAAGCTGAATGATGGTGAGTGTCTCAGTGTTCTAATTTTGATTATCCTGGGGGTTGAGGTAAACATGTGTGGCTGCTTGGACGGTGAAACGTCTAATTTACCATTGAACTGCGTCTGTCGTAATTATCTTGTGGTCAACATTCCTAGCTCCAGAGGGATGTGATCCTCCTAAGGGTGTGATCTCACACTTACCTCCTTCCCTGTGAAAGGGGTACTGAGGATCTGAGCCTCATAAATAACAGCATGGTACTCTATGTCTAATGCTGCAGGAAGAGGCTCTTTGGTAGCTGAGAACTTGAATCCCATGAGGAAAAGTTGACTGTTTGGCTGATGTCCAATGCCAATCAAGTTCACACAGGCTGGGAGGAATCTGGCACAGCTCATGGCTGACTCCAGAGTGGAAGATTATTGCCTAGGAAAGGTTGCTGTGTCGGGCAAATGATGCATGGCCAAGTCTGATGAATTAATAGGATGATGAGTAGCTTATTTGGGCCTCCTGGAATATTTTTGCTCTGCAGACTAAGGTAGTTGCTTTCCATGGTATTCTAAGCCTGTAAATTCCTTCTGGCCTGAACAATATTTTTATTATTATTATTATTATTATTTTTAATCATGTAGACTAAACACAATCCATACATCTCAGAGCTGCCCAGTGAGCTCTTTCCCTTGCATTGGGAAAACAGGGCCCTTTGGACTGTTTATAGCCAGCTCTGTGCTTTGGATGGCTGACTTTGCAGGACCTCTCTTGGTTTTTGGTGACACAAGAGAGGCAGTAAGAAGGTCACTGTACCCCCAGATTACTGTGCTTTATTCTTAGCATCTTGAATGAGCATGGCACATAAACTCTTCTGGGACAGGGTCTCTGAGAAGACAAATTCCAATTTTGCACTGAGTGGCAAAGATCCAGAGTCAGTTCACTGAAATCAGCAGAGTTATTTTGAATCAAGACCTAACAGAATGTAGCCCAAGGTCAGAATATGAGTGGAAAAGTCCTCAGAAGCTGCAGAGACTATCTGGTATTTACTTGGAAAGCCAAGGCGTATCTAAAGATACTCAGACTTGAGCTGTCTGACCTGAGTTGTCTGGCTTCTCTCTGGCAAGGGACTTACAGCTTCCCTGGCTATCAGAAAGGACATTGATCAATTCACCATCTCCCCTTAATGACTCTTGTAATGACTTCACTGGTATCATCTCTTTTTCTGGCTACAGTAGTGAGACCAGCACGAGACATAATCAATGGTGGATAAAAAGATTCTTAGATACAGAGACAGGAAATGAACATGGATGAAGGAAGTATGGGTGGTGAAGAGGAATAGCAAAAACAAGAGAAAAATCATATCCTTCCACAATGCCTTCAAAAGGCTCTTTTTTCCTTTCACACCCCACTCCTCTCAAAGAGCAACTGCAGAGGGAAGGATTTCCTATTCTGTAATAACATTCATGATACACATGGTTAAGAAATCATCAGGTGAGTTTTACCCTGACATGCTAATTCTTTGCTAGGTCCTTCTCTGTCTTCTAACAAGGCCCCTGTAATTGGCTCAGCACTGTTTGTGTAACTTCTGGGTATTATCCCAGCTCTGCATCTAGAAAACATTACGCAGTCATAGTAGCTTCTGCTGCAGAAAAACTGGACTTCAAACTCTGTCCTTCTTCTTCACAGTGAATGGTCCCAGATTGTTTGAAAGTGGAGAAGCTAGTCAGTAGAAATCCTACCTCTGTGTGTGTATATATATATATATATATACGCATTAAATTCACAGAGTTACATTACACCCACACAAAATACATTGTTACCTTTGATCAGAAGTCAAACCACAGAACACTGATTTGCTCCTGACAACATAAGTTCATGCACATCTTCTTCAGCACCAATGATTTTGCCCTTTATGTTTATCCTTAGGATTTCAGAAATCCTTCATTCAGTCTCCATCACCACCACAGTTTCATGAGTAAACCTCAGAAACAGAGTTTAATCTACAAGGATCCGTTTCCCTATCTGTGATACCTGTTCTCAGTCTTCTGGGAGGCTTGCCAAAATGCCAAGAGGTACAAGAGCTGTTTAGTTTTTGTACTGGTACGGGATGCAGAGACATTGTGACCTGCACCTCTCAGTGTTTTGCAGGTGAAACTTGGCCATGTTCACACCTCATCTGGATGTCCAAACAGAATGAGATCAGGCAAATTTTGAATTCAGCCTGGATGGTGAAGAGGTTTCCTTCTTGTGGTCCATTATACACCCTTTAACACTCATTCCAACATTTTCCAGAGCTATATACAGACTTTTATGAAAAACTGGTGAAGCTGAAAGTGACGCAGCAAAGCTGGCTGAATGACTTTGTTTCAAAGCCCTGTAACAACTCCACTGCATGTTAGAAATAGTCAGCAAATCAAGACTGCAGAAACTGAAAAAAAAAAGAGATTTCCTTAAAAAAATATTTCCTTTAAAAAAATAGTTCATTACCATGAACCCCTTTTTTTCTTATACACTAAGCCTTTCTGGTCCATAAAAAAGCCTGGGCTAGAAACTCACGTGTCTTTTAGGTTCAGTGGGGGCACACAGACAGTCTTTCTCAATGTGTACCAGCTTGGTCCTGAGTGAAAACAAACAAAAAAAAAATAAAAGAAAGAAAATTCAGATTTTTAAAAGAAAATCTTTTGAATGACCAGAAACTACCCTTAAAATATTCTTCAAACAATATTAATAATAATTGCTTGATAAGGACATGTCCTTTTAGAAACAACACTGATGTTTCTGTTCAAATTTTGACAGTAAAACTAACCTCTTCATTCAGGTAAAACTCATTATTTTTCCTGTTCTGCTGAAGTTTGGTTCATAGTATCATAGTATCAGTCAGGGTTGGAAGGGACCACAAGGATCATCTAGTTCCAACCCTCCTGCCATGGGTAGGGACACCCACACTAGATCAGGCTGGCCAGAACCTCATCCAGCCTGGCCTTAAACACCTCCAGGGACAGTGCCCCAACCACCTCCCTGGACAACCCATTCCAGGGCTTCACCACTCTCATGGTGAAGAACTTCCTCCTCACATCCAGCCTGAATCTCCCCACCTCCAGCTTCATTCCATTACCCCTAGTCCTATCACTACCTGATATCCTGGTTCAGATTCTTACAACACCACTGCAAATCCTATTTAGTCAAAATTAACATTTTTTTTCCATTTTCTAGGAATATTTCTAATGACTTGATAAAAAAGAAGTGCTAAAAATAACCTCAACAGAAACAGGCTTCATTTACACCTTGATATCAGGTCCTTACATTTTGGCCCAGAGGTTCAAAACAAAATGCATTCAGCTTGATTTCTAGATGCATATCAAACACAACTGGCACATATATCAGTAGATGTTGTATCCATATGTCAGGTCAGCTATTGTAAGCACATTTCCATGAATGCCAATTAATAATAAATAAACCCAACCAAACCCACAAAACTGGCTGTATTACTATACTTGAGCTAAAAATGATTACCTAGACCTTGTGTAAACCCATTTTTTTTTCCCTCCTCTGCCATACAAGTTAAGAAAGAAAAAAAAAATAAAATCAAAGAAATTAAAGGAGTGATTGATGACACTTTTGGAAGGGTCAATGGGTAAAGTGTGAAGTCCAGCCCAGAGATATGATATCTGTTCTATTTCAAGGGTGAAGATAAAATTCACTCAGCAATTAAAATTATTATTTTGTTTAAATAAACCTAATTTGCTCAGTAGGCTATTGGCTTGGCAGCCACTGCTTAGTGCTGTCAACTGGAACATCTGAGTTTGGGAATAAACTCAAGTTCCCAGGACCTAGGCTGGCAGAGGGTAAGTGCACTTGGAGATGATGAGTTTGAGTCTCTGGAGAAGGGAAAATGCCTGTAAAGCCCTTAAGGGATAGGAGATTCATGAGGGCTTATTACAGTAGGCTCCCTAATGTCTCATTTTTGTGCCCTCCTGGCTGGGGCATAGAGCATGAGTGGATGGGGACATGAAGGAAAAGGAGGGCAAGGAACTAGAATTTTTTCTGGGGTGCAGAGGTTGGACTCTGGATGCTGGGCTTTTCATGCCAGACTGTGGAAGAGAAAGAACAGTTCTTAAAACAGGGAAAGGAATTAAGGTTACAAATAACTATGGGATCACTGGCATCATTCTGCTTACTGCAGAGGGGGTTTGACTACATGATCTTCAGAGGTCACTTCCAACCCAGACCATTCTATGGTTCTATATTGGGCCCTCTGTTCCTGCAAGGAGTGAGTCTCCCAACAATCATAACTCTTTTCTTCTTCCTTGTGGAAGGGGTTGCTATACACACTCAACCTGCCATGACCAGGAATCCTCCCACCACTCACTCTCTTCATTTAAGCTTCTGTCTTCCACCTGACAGGGGTAGGACAGAGGGTTCTCTCAATCCTGGCTCTCAACCTCCAGTGCTCTGTATCTGTTATGTAGGGGTAACTGGGCAGGTGAGGGAGGCCAAGAAGGGGTTTGTCTGTCTCCCTGAACAAGGACTTTTATCCATTCCCCTCCTTTTCTTAGGCCACTTCCTGCTGGCTGGTGCCATGAGGGGAGGGGATTCTCTGTTTCTTGAAGAGCATCCACCTGCTGCCTTCGCACGTTATGATTCCACCAACCTTTTTCATTCTCACATTCTCTGATTCTTTTCAACCTTAACACTTCCTCCTTTCTATTTCATGTAGATTTCAGATGCATTGCAATACCCATTTAACTTTTCCAGGCATAGATTACAGTGTCTGCCGTCCTAACATTAAAGCTGATTTACAGCCCAGAGTAAAGTAAAATACTGTCAAACAGCTTTGAAGGCCTTGACTTCATTGAGGTTAATGGAGTGCATCTTGTTAATGTCAGCCCAAGGATGGCTGAAGGGAAAATGGAATAATGTCAAAACTAAGCAAATTACAGGTCAAGTGACACTTAGTAGTGTTGTGAAGCACTTTGTTGTGCATGCCACACATTCCTTCAGTTTGTTCTGAGATGACTGGTTGGATGGGTTTTGTTTAATACTCTGCCATCACAAGAGATTAAGCCTCCATATAAATACCCAGAATCATTTCAGCTCTGAGATTTTACTGTGGACTTGGGTCAAAAAAAAATTAAAAAAGCAGACCCAAATGAGGAATCAGCTCATCTGATATATGAGCATGGAGCTTTTGGAAAAAATTTAAATGGAAGAATATGTGGAGAGAGGGACTGGCCACTTGGGAGGAATATAGGAATGTTGCCGGAGGGTGTAGAAAAAGAAGAATAAGAAAATCTAAGACCCTCTAGGAATTAAATCTGAAAGAGGATGGAAAAAAAAAAAAAAGGGGGGCTTTTTCAAATACATTAACAAGAAAAGGAACATCAGGCATGAGCCAGCAATGTATTTTGTGGCTAAGAAGGCCAATGGCATCCTGGGGTGCATGAAGAAGAGTGTATGAAGCAGGTAGAGGGAGGCTCTCTTCCCACTCTCCTCTGTACTAGTGAGGCCTTGTCTGGAGTACTGTGTCCAGTTCTGGGCTCTCCAGTTCAGGAAAGACAGGGAACTATTTGAGAGCATACAGCAAAGGTCTGTGAAGATGATTAGGAGACTAGAACATCTCTCATGAAGAAAGGCTGAGGGACTTGGGGCTTTTTGGCTTAGAGAAGACTGAGAGGGTCTCTTAACAATGCTTATAAATACTTAAAGGATGGTTGTCAGGAGGATGGAGCCAGTCTTTTTGCAGTGGTGCCCTGTGACAGAACAAGAGATAATGGGCACAAAGGTAAATCTAGGAAATTCCATCTAAACATGAGAAAGAACTTCTTTACTCTGAGGGTGATAGAGCACTGGAGCAGGCTGCCCAGAAAGGTGGTGGAATCTCTATCTCTGAAGACATTCAAAGTCTACCTATCCAACCTATTCTAGGTGAACCTACTCTGGCAGAGGGGCTGAACTAGATGATCTTCAGAGGCCTCTTCCAACTCCTATCATTCATTGATTTTGTGATTCTGTGATATAAACACAAATTTTACCTGTGATGATCAACTGAGATGTGAGACTTTTGCTTAAACAGCCTTGGTGTGAACACTGCATTACTACCAGTGGATAGCTCTGTTAGGGTTAGTAAGCTGACTTGCTGAGAAGTGTTGTGTCATGGACACTGCATTTCCGCATTGCGTGCAGTATTTTCTTCTTGTGTAAACATGGCTCTTGCACCATCTTTTATAGCTCTTTGGATTCGTATCAAATCTGACAGCTTTTCCTAGTCAAAAAGTATTTATTAGCCCTTGACTTTTTTATTAGTACCTTACAACTGAAGAAATAGCAGCACTGGAGAGTCACATCTCCAGATTTGGTGAAAATTTCCATTTGAGATGTTGTTGGAGAAGGAGGAGGAGGAGAAGGCTTGGGTATGTTGTGACCACAGGGCCCGTTTGTTGTACATGGCCATTCTTTGAATGCAGTTTGAGCTGCTTCAATTGCCAGTCCATAAACATGTTACAGTCCTCAGGCAAGACACACATTGTGTCAAGTGCAGATTCTGAAGCATGAAAAACCGGACAGCTTTCTCCTTACTTGTGTCATGTCCTATCCCTCACTTCTTCCCCTGTCCCTGGAATGGGCTCCCCAGGAAGGTAGTTGAATCATCATCCCTGGAGGTGTTTGAAAAGATACATAGATGTAGTGCTAAGGGACGTAGTTTAGCGCCAGACTTTCAGAGTGCGATAATGGTTGGACTTGAACTTTTCCAACCAAAACAATTCTATGATTCTGTAACTCTGATACTACTCTCCAGTCATGCCATTTCTTGAGTTGTAAAACGTCTGATGTCACATGGCCAAGAAATGTCCAATTGGATCAAAACTTCCAAATTCTGTGAGCAGTCAAGTGGTAGCAAAATCAGCTATTCTCTTCCTCCTCAGATGCTCTCAAGTTTGTCCTAAGAACTTGCTAGGTGATTCAGGCACTTTTCAGTATTGTGGTGTGCACCTTTGTTTCTTAAATGGGCCAGAAAACAGAGTCTAAAAAGCATTTGTGTCTCTATTTCTTCTTTCAGTACATTTCTCTTCAATTATTCAATGGTAAGTTTGTAAATGACAAGTTGCTTTCAGTACTGCAAGCCAACTGTAGTCCATCCTTGCTGTAGTATCTGCTGTTCTCTCTAATATTCTTGTGTTCTTCTTGTGTGAAAACTTTGTTATCCAGGGGCACAAAAGTCTGCCTCATGTCACTTTGTCCCTGTGATTTCTTCAGCAAAGACACTGAATGCGTGATCTGGGTGTTGGCAGGTCCTGGTCTTTAACCATTCTGAATATTTTCTTTTGAGATACCTAAGGAGCAGCTATCTGAGCAAGAAGGTTGTAAAATTTAGTAGTGCAAAGAAGGAGAATTTCCAACAAATCCTCAGCAGATGGAGGGAGTCAGATTGCTCTAGATGCATCAAGAAAAAGATGATAATGAGATTATTTTCCAAGATATGCCTCCTAATTTTCACTTTACAGTGAGCAAGTTGGATTTATCCGGGATGTCTCTCTCTCTTTGGCGAGTCATACACATGGATTTATGGGCATACCCTTTTGAATTAATAGCAATTTCACCTTGACTCCCTCCTTTTCTGTTCACTCCTCACTTTGTGTTCAGTTCTGTGCTTACCCAACCCCACAAGCTTTCACATACTTATACCGTGAAACCCACGTCAGGCTGGCAACAAGTGAATTTAGAGAGAACACTTAAAAAGAGTGAATTTAAAAAGAACCATGTGGCCAAACTGCCCAATCAAAATGAATAAATCTCAGCTACAAATTGCCCATGAACCTCTGTTGAGTGAGAAGGACTATTTATTTGAATGACTTCACAGCTCAACTCACAAAATACGTACATTTGAAAGCAAGAAATGAAATACAACTCATCCAAGGAACATCATGCTATGAACCATTGACAAAGAAATACATTTGCAACAAGTAGTCTCAAATTGCAAAATTCTTGCATGATGCAGTATCTTTCAGGTGCAAGTCCTACATGGAACCAAGACTTCTGAACGGACTCTTAGTGTAAAATAAAGTAAAAACCTCCCATACTTGTAGCTCTTTTATATTTTGGGAAAGACATAGGTTATCATTCCTTTTGCTGATCTGCCTGGAGACTTTTGTGGAATGCTGACAGTGTTGTGAAATCTGCAACCTTTTTTTCCTCTTGAAGAAGGTCTGCACAAGAGCAACCAACGTGGCCCAAGCAGTGCAAGCAGAATGACTAAAATCCTGTACATAGCTCTGAACACATAATCTAGGTTAAGTCACAGAGCTGGTTTGCCAAAAGGATACAAATGAAAACCAACTTCAGCTCCTGCTGGCAGCAAATCTGGAGGAAAGATGATCTGTTTAAGTCTAGTCTCTTTCCTTGGGCAGTCCCTTGCCCAAAGTGAAAACTAAAATAATATCAGAGTGCCAATATGTTTGCTGAAAAACCCTGCATAGAGCAAGCACTGTGTGGTCCAGGTGACTATCTGCCAGAGTCTGCATGGAGAGGCATAGCAGGCTTTTCCAACACCACTTGCTGCCTACTCACTCCTGGAGTCCTTGTACTTCTGCAATCTGTTGTGCTCCAGTAGTAATGGACTTAAGGACCTGAAAACTTGTAGGTTAGTTTTCAACCAAACACATTTCTCTCAAGAAAGCAAAATGTGGAGTGACTCAAAACCAATGTCTCCTTTTCAGCTCCTTGTCAGGCATGTCTCTTGCAAGGGCAACATAATTCAGCTTGAAAGAAGGATGGGATTGAGGCTGAGTCTCATTGCAGGTCCTTTTCTAAAATCTGCTGGTCACTGTACGCTTTCATTCTGCACCGAGAGAACGCAATGTTTTTTTCCCAGCAGCTCAAAGGACTTTTCTGGGAATGAGAGGGCATTGGGGTGAAATGTCACAGCTTTAATGGCAAATTACCCATGCTTTCTTTGTTAGGGACATGTGATATATTTGCATGTCTACAGAATATTTGCCACATTTATCCATGAGGCATTGAAGCTAGGCTTTCAAATGCTGAGTAAATCTTTATTCCTTTTTCATGCCCAGTTTGATTTATTCCATCAGCCCTGGCTATATCAAAACATAAATCTTACTATGGAACAGTGTAAAACAACCAGCATCAATTTGTAATTTCTAATGATTGAGCTGCTGCTGGTAGGTGGCCAGGAACTAGTGTACTTCATCTTTTCCTTAGGTTTCATATAATAAAGTGAGTAATTGGAGTAATCAATTTGGGGAGGGGAAAAAAAAAGCTGCACCTGTTTTGCTCACAGCAGGATTTTGAGATTTGCCACTGGTTTATACTGGTTAGAAGCTTTAATATCCTGATTGGTAAGAGGCCTTGATTCATGCAGGAGCATAGACAGGTCCTGAAGTTCACAGAGATTGAAACACCTTGAATGTTCAGTTGTATCTTTACGGGTGGTCAATCATTTGTCACTGCAGACCTGCAAAAGCACAAGGTCTCATACAAGGTTTGTGGCTCCACTGGCAAGGAAGTGCAACAGAAAAGCATGAGAAGAATCAATTATCATCAATTTTAGGCTGTCTTCAAACCCTGGTAGTGCTCTTTACTTCAGCAGCTCAATACATTTGCTTTAGCAGAAAGTAAGATACAAAGGACTTGGAATGTTCAAGGAAAGAGATGTTTTAGTTGAGGTAGTCTGGATTATCTTCTTCCCCATCCTCTTTCAGGGCTTCCTATGAGAAGAAAACACTGGGTGGAATAATCATGTATTGGGAGTGGTTTTCAGAGCGTGGCTGTGTGTGTTTTCAGACAGTAGCTTGAAAAAGAGGAGCCCATGGATAATACGATGAGGAACTAATCCAGAATGAACATGAGAGCACATTCAAATACTTCCATATTGTCTGGAAAACTCAGCATGCTGGAATGAACTCTACATTAGATTCAGTTCTTTAATTACTCTGGGTAAGTGCATGCTAGTGAGGGAAAAGTGTATGTGAGGTATGCAGGGCATGAGGTTCATACATCAGTCAGAGCCCCCTACCTTTCAAGGCACATCACTATCTGCCATGCGAACCAAAAGAGCAATTGGCAGAGGCAGTACGTTTTCACTGTACAAGAACAAATGGTTAAGGGGAGATGTGATACACTTATGTCTCTGCTAGCCAGCAAAAATGTATGGATATTCAAAATCCTGGCTCCTCCTCTTCATTCTGGGAGGAAACATGGCCTAAGCCAGTACACTCAACAAAATCAACCACTTAGATTCAGTGCACAGTCTTTCTGAAAAGCAGATTGTCATAAAAGAGATCTTAGCTCTGTACACAACTCTTATAAAATCTTTGCACAAACTTAACCCTTAAAGTGTGTAAGTGGTCCCTGTCTCCTCAGGCAGTGATGTAGGATTGACTTAAATGGAAAACTAAAAAAGAATAAATTAGTAGTTGATACTGATAATCATGGTCTTCCATGAGGCTGGCTTCACATTGCACTTTTCTGTAGCTCAGAGAACACTGCTGTGACCACCTATACTGCTGTTTATCTGCAGTTATGCTCTTCAGTTTAGGATTTCAACTCATGTCTGCCATGTAAAAACTGATAGTACAGACTGGCATTTTTCAGACACAATGTGCAGGGACTTTTTTGGCTATTCTGCATTCAGCTCTCACAAGCTCTAAGGACCACATGCCCATTGTCAAGTTCAGGGATTTAATTCCAATATAACAGCACCTTTTTCTCCCCCAGTTCATTCCCTCTCAAGTTTCCTCCTGAAAGTCTTAAGATTTCAGACTGTTTCAAGAAAAACAGTTAGGGAAAAAATGTCTGGTTTAGAAGAGTAATTTATTTTCCTCCATCTCTTTTTTAGAAATGGCCAGACTGTTAAAACATTAATTACAAAAAAACCCCAAAACAACCAAAACCAACAAAACCACCAACCAAAAAAACAAACCAAAACAAACCCAATACAAACCAAACCAACAACCCACTAAAAAAAACCCCAAACCAACAACAAAACCCAAACAAAACAAAAAAGGCAAAATCCCCAACCTGAAGCAGACGTGGAAAGTTTCAGTTCAAATGGTTAAAATTTGACAAATCTATAAACTCATAAAGAGAAGAACTTACACTGGAGAGTGTTAAGAAAAGTTTAATATTGATATTGTTCTTCTCAGTGTTAATTACATAACACAGTAATAAATGTGCAGGGGTTATAATTCACAGAGGTGCATTTGGCCAGTACTGCACTTACTGCTCTTTAGGAATTCCTTTTCTCACAGCAACTGCTAGAAGAAATGTTATCTGCTGGGCAGATGCTGTTGTGGTTTTTGGAACTGTTAAGAAAGGAGAAAGATCCCATGTAAGGTTATGAACCTCTGTTTACCTTGAGTTATGTTGACGACAGAGAACATAATCAATACAGATGACCAGTATGATCTAGTATTGTTTGTTTATTAAAGGAACCTCTACATCTTATATAGACTGGCAGAGCATCGTTGGCATAGCTTCATTGGTTCCCCACAAGTGACCCCACATCGTACTATTATAGATTATTGGTAAAACTACTAATATCACGCAAAGTTGTTGATCGAGGTATGCGTCCTGTTATTCCAAGATAACTCTCTGTGTTTATAGCTACCAGTACCTTGCTTTAGTTACATGCTGCAGGCACAGAACTGTTTTGCTAAACTGCTAGCTGCTTCTACACTTACGCTAAGCATGGCCTACCACCATGTCAAGCTCTAAGCTTATACTGCCAGAGTGCTCACACTGCTTATTGCTACCATTGCCACTGTGTTATGCATCATCAATCTCCAAACGCGCTGTGCCTGTTCACATTGAAGCAAACACCATATTGCCATAAAAGTTTTGTGAAAAAACAACAACACACAAAACCAAAACCCCCCCAATATATCATCAAACCAGTTATAAAGGTAGTGAACAGAGACCTTGATTCATTGTAATAAACTCAAATGAGATATAATGATTTAAATAGCTCCATATTTTAGGACAATGTACACCTGGAATCTACCCAGGGGTTTCACAATGGTCTGAACCAGCTCCTTCAGACTCTGGGAAAATTCAGATCCACATTCCCACTTTTTGGCTCAGAACCATCTCAGCTTTGATCTTTTATATGTTTCATCAAGTTGCACACCACTGGTTCCCCATTGTGGCTCAGGTTGATTGCATCATTTAAGAAAAGTGCTATGGAAGATCACAGAATCAACCTGTTTGGAAGAAACCTCCAAGACCATCAAGTCCAAATGATCACCCAACCCTATCTAATCAGCTAGACCGAGATGTGGGGAAAACAACCATTTTTGTTCCACGCTCACAAAACACAGAAAAGAAGAAAAATGTGAAAAGGAAGGAGGTGGCATGTGGTACTGTGTGAGCCATTTTCATTAAGGTGCATTGCTGCAAGGAGGAAATGTTGCCGTTGCAAGATTTGTTCATCTTCAGGCAGAGGTTATGGGGCTGAAGAAGGAATTCCCAAATGAAATGTTGTGGTTTGTGTTATACAGGAAGTAAGACCCTATGAGTCTTAATGTGACTGAAATTCTGTGTAGCAAGATATCACTGAAATTCAGCACAGCAAGATGCACTCACAGGAATTTCATCAACCAGGTAGCTATAAATTCCATCCCAGCAGATGGGTAATTTCCATTGGCTTCACTTGTGCTTGGGTAAAAGTCAAGACCTAGGTTCCTGATTCGTGCTTCAGACTGGAACCAGTTTGAGACTGCGATGATGTTTCCAACAACATAGTTGTTTGGTTCTCTCCATGAGCTCAGCCTGACTCCTACTGATCTGGAAAAATGAGCCAGAGCAAACGGCCCAGCTTGGGAGTGTTTTATAAGTACCAATACTACACAGAGAAACAGGAGTTTGCATGCCTGGAGGGGTACAGCACCTACAAGGTCTTTGAGCAAATTTGCCTTTATCTGTTGGGGGCACTGAAGTGAAGTTTCACAAGGCTCAAGTCACAGCCTCTAGGTTGTCCAGTTAACTTGGATTCTATCCAAAAAACCCAAACCAACCAACCAACAAAAACCAACCAAACTACAAAACAACAACAACAACAAACTCTTTTGATCCATTGCATTCTTTTGCTCAAATATTTTACCAAAGCAAGTGGCTTTTAGTACCATCTACCCAGTTTACAACATCAACCTAAGAATTGTTTTATGTCAGTGTTTTCAACTGACATCAGAAGTGATGGACTTTTTACCAGTGAGCACTGAACAAATGAAACAGCTGTACCTGCCTGGTGCCTCCCTTCCTGCAAATGAGACCATAAATGCTTGCTAATCTCTAAGGAACTTGTGGAGCTATGCAGAGAAGTGCCACAGAGAGCAGGAGACCTCCTCTTCCTCATTTAATTCATCTTCACCCTGCCATAGAGCTATAAATGAGGGCAGCATGCTCCCTGAGTTGTGATTTCGAAGAAAGGTAGCCCTATATCCGCAGTACAAGCCAGATCTAATGACTCCTTGGTAAAAAAAGCAACAGGAGTCTCTTAGTGGTAAACAGTATTAATCACAATTTCCCATTGGTGCAGCCTATTATGAAGTGATTAAAGACTGTTTACAGTGAGAGAGGGAGGGTGTCATTGGGGTGGTATTTGTTTTGACAACCATTAATTTCCCCAAATCCCTGGGAACCATATTCCTGCTTTAACTGCATAGAAATCTCCTAGGTCAAAGCACCGTGATGAAGTATTATTTCTTTCTCACTCCCTTGTGCCACAATCTCCTTTCTCTGTCTCTGTCAGCCAGTGTCAAAAAGCGACACAGTCTGCAAAGACACTTAACTTTCCCCCAGAAACTCTTTGTTTTCTACTGCTAAGACCCCATGGCCTGTGAGAAGGTTTTGGAATTTGGGTGAGCAATTGGTCTCTTCAAGACCTGTTTACCTAAGACCATTTAATTCTTTTGACTTTGAGCATGATCTTGTATTGTTCCTGTCACTCCTGTGTTGCTCTGTATGAATATTTTGAAGCAGCATCTTTGGACAGTCAAATGCCTATGAACACTGCAGATTCATTTCCTCGTACCTGGCCAACCTCCAACAGCTAACCCATGTCCTGCTCATGTACCAGGAACCTTCCTTGAATAAAATGAACTTTTGCTTAGGTGGACTGTTATCAACAAGCCAAAAGTATAGGGATCAGAGCCAATTAATGATTAGAAGTGAACAAAGCCAAGGTGATAATTAAATCTGCTTTACCGCTGAAAGTTCTTTGGAAGTTTCTGGGGCTGCAATACTCAATCAAAAGCATTTCCCACCCTTCCTAGTCCTGGGTACATTTTCCTTGTTGCAAATATTTGAACTTTATATTTTTTTTCTGACAAGACAAATGTTTAAAAGCACAAAATTGCATTTTTCTTCTCCAAATATTGGGCATGATTGTGTTCAGTACTGTCCTGGTTTGAGTTAGAGAAAAACTAATTCAGTTCAGTTATTTTAATGTTCAGCTTGGTGTCTTCTAATAACTGCACTCTGCAGTTAATAGCACGATCTCACAGTGTCTGCTTCTAGCAGTGATAATGTTCAATATTTCTAGTTAGTACCAAGGATTGGTCTACCAAGGTCACTGCTAAACCTTATGTACCACTTTAGGGGGTGCAGAGTAAAGGCTACACCTGTGTGGAGTAGACAGGACAGGTGAATCTAAATTGGTCAGCTAGGTATTCCATTCCATATACATCTTATTCAGTATAAAGCTGAAGGATCACAAAGGTCAGGCTCTCTTCTTCTGTCCCTGGTATCGGAGGAGGACTCTATCTGTTCTCCTGTCTTTGATCCATGAATTCCCAAATCTAGTTCCAGAATCCACCACTTGAATTCGATTCCCACCTGCTGCTGAGTCCAGTCTGGGACTTCCTTAGTGCCTGCCCACATCAGCAGTGGTGATGGTGACAGCACTGCCATCAGGGGTATTGGGTTCAGTATTGGTTTTGTATATATCAGAGGACTGGAGCACCTCTCCTATGGGGACAGGCTTCAAGAGCTGGGGCTGCTTGGCCTGGAGGCAAGGCAGCTCCAGAAGGGCATTATATCAGCCTTCCAGTACCTGATGGGAACCTACAAAAATGATGGAGAGGTACTTTTTACAAAGATTTGTAGTGACAGGATGAGAGGGAGTGGCTTTAAGCTGGAAGAGGGTAGATTTAGACTAGATATTAAGAAGGATGGTGAGACACTGGAACAGGTTGCCCAGGGAAGTTGTGAATGCCTCCTCCCTGGAGGTGTTTAAGACCAGATTGGACAGGACCTTGAGCAACTTGGTCTAGTGTATGGTGTCCCTGCCCATGGCAGAACTAGACAATCTTTATTCTATGATATTTGTATATATATATTTATACTTGTATATATTTTATTATGAAGTTCATTTTCATGAAAGATGTTTTCATTTTCTTTTCCAGCTTGTAAGTCCCTCTCCCTTATTTCCTTTCCCTTCCCTTTAGGAAGGGAGAAGGTTAACAGAGAACATCTGTCAATCATTCAGTGGCCAGCCCAGCCCCAACCCTTGCAAGCACTTTTACAGGGTATTGGCAGTACTGCTACTTATCAGTGCTTGCAAGCAGCTTGATATAACCAAGACACTTTATGAACACTTTTCCACTGTGACACTAGAATGTATTCAGAGTAGGGAACCATGCACTGTGTGGGAGAAGTTGTCTTACTAGATGTGCTGGGGAAATAAAAGGGAAAAGAGAGACGAAAATGCTATTTTAATCTCCCAGAAGGACAAACAAGACAGGAATGTAATATGTCTGAAACAGGGCTTAAATACCACTGTTTAAAAATAATGAAATATGGGAAAAGGCATGATCCACACATGCATTCTTCCTCTGGGATCTCCTGCTGACAGCAGGAGCTGAGGATAGTTAGCACTTTACAGGATTTAACTCAGACTCTCTCCTCCAGCAAAGTAAAATGGATTGAATTTGAGATTTGTAATACATGTTCTACCACTGCAGAAAAAGTGCTGAGGGATGTGCAGTGCTGTGAGCTTGCAGAGAGCACCTTGTCTGCAGAGGTAAAAACTGTGATTGTGAATAAGTGCAATATGCAACATCAGGAACAATTAACTGCAGGGGCAAGATTTAATGGCTTTTTAAAGTTTCCATCACTCAGTTATAGGGAGGTGGGGTTTTTTAGCATAAGCCAGTGACAAATTGCTGGTGAGAACAGAGCCAAAGGAATGGTTCTGTTTTAACATCAGGAGTTAATCGACCCAGTATAATCACACACTTTGGTTATATTTATCTAATATAATTCACCGAGAAAAATTCTTGAGTCAAAATAGCAGGCTTCCAGAGTCAGTCAGGGAGCCTGTTAAATAAATACCACGTTTTGAGGGGAAATATATCAAAAGGTAGTTTCACGTTTCTCAAGCAAAAGGTCTGGGCGCTGGCATTTTTCTCTCTGCTCTTCAATTCCGCAAACATCTGAAACAAGAGTCTGCTTGCTACTGAAAACTCCCAGTGGAACCAAAACCAGAGAGAATATCCCAGAAGGAAAAGACTGGATGAGGCACTACACAAAAGCTGCCCTTCGCGTGGCCACCTTTTGGCTTTCTGCTCTGGGGACAATTTCAGCACCAAATTGCTGAATTTAGCAGTCATCTGCACCCCAGCCATGTCGAACTAGGAATATGAAGAACTCCTAAAGAGAAAACGGCTTAGTCAAGAATTGATGTCTTGTAGATGTTATGCTGGAATGGTAAGTTTACTTCCCCAACTGATGAGCTCTCATCATATCTGCATCTGAAGCAAACAAGCTATCTCTGAGGAAACATGACTAGATAATTGGAGAATTATTGCAGGGGCTATAAGAAACTTGGTGTGATAATTCACACTCTTCCTCTCAGGTACCTGAGCTAGTATTAGTATCTCATTCCTGCTCCAGATGAATACTTCAGCTTTGAGTCTCCCAAAGAGACCAGAAGACATAAAGAAGAAAAGTTCTCAGGACACTGTTAGTTTAGAAGGACAGTATTTAATCTGAGAACAGTTTTGATGATTGTTTGCTTTCCTCTACTTAGTCTACTGAAGTGTGCTCATCAAGATTGCTGTTTCATCAGTCCCTATGCTGCCAGTGCCTGAAAAGGCACATCCAAAGACACAGACACTCCATGTGGCCTCTCTTTCTTTCATTCATTTGTTAAACCGCGGTTTATGACCATCTTCAGAGACACGGTTTAGGCGTCATGGATCTTTAACTTGGACATCCTTATGTTTTTACGAATGAGAAGTCTTTGTTGATGGTGGCAAGAGAAAGAAAGCACCTCTGCTGGGAGTTCTGATTCAGGGCTATATATATTCATGGAATTTTTAAAGTTGAGATGTTTTTACATAGATGCTAACTGAAAGACTCCCTGAAACATATCTCTTCCATCTTGAACCCAAGAAAGTGCCTTAGATTTTAGACCATTTTTCTCAGCTTGTAAGGATTAATAGCCAGGATAAATATAATCACTTGCACAGGACCTTTTCTAGGGGGGGATGTAAGTGCAAGATGAGTTGAAGATTATTTGAAACCATGTCTTAGATTGTGCACAAAACAGAACACAGTGAAATGAATTTTGGAGAGATTAGGGAGAGAGAGGCCCCCAATAAAGACAACGAGACTGGGGAAGAGCATTGTCTGGGAGACTGACAAGGATAAGGAGAGCTGGCCAAATCAACTAACAAAGAGAGTGTGCAACTGATGATTCAAGGACTTTGCTAAAAGGCAGCCAAGGTCAGGGAGACCTGGAACAAAGGGACCCATGGAAGACCCCTTCAAACTGCTGACAAGGAGGGAGAGAGGTCAGTAAACAGAGGCACTGCTGGGAGTTCTGCCCTGGACCCTGTAGTGAGGATCCAAATGCTGTCTTGGCTATTTGAAGAGATGGAAGAAAACATTTCTGAGGGCAGAGAGATCTGTGAAAAAGGTTTACTGGGAAAAAAAAAAACCAACACCAAAGGAAAGAAGTGGTTTTGTCAGCAGGGTCCTTTGAAAAATTTCCCTTTTAGAAAGATGTGTAAAGAATTTTTTCTCTCTCTGGGTCACTCAAAGTGTTTTCTGCCTAGGAAGCTCTCTGCAAACTAGCCATGTTTCTGTATTTTCACATATTCTGTGGCTCTGTTCCCCAACACACAGCTGAGGCAGAGACTGGAGGACTCAGTGTAGAGACTTTGTAATAGAGGCTTATCCCTCAGCCTCAGATGGTTATTAATCACTCTGCCTGGCCCAGCTTGGTGCCAATGGCAAATAAACACAATGCATTGATCTGTGTTCAGAGGGACTTTTGGATTTTACACTAATCCCTTTTGATTTAAAATTCTTTTCACTGTGAAGGAGCAGAGTGCATTCTGTCAAAACTAAGGAACACTCTGCAGACTGCAGAAAACACTGGAGCATCTTACAACAGAGGATCTTTATTTCGCCAAAGCCTCCAGAGAGCTTGAAATATTTTCCTGGTCCCTTTCCCAGGATTCTTCTAAACGTTAATCCCATTCCCCCTATTTGAATATCTCTGAGCTACTGCCCCTTCCTATTGTCTACTCTTCTGGAGAAAGACTTCTGAGGGGTTTGCATGACTCCTTCAGCAACTAATGTGAAGGAATACCTTCATACTTCTTCCAGTAAAGCCTGACCATCATCTTGGTCAATACGCATTTTCTTCTCCTCTCCCACAGTTCTCAGCAGACTTATTACTATCAAAGGACTGAAACACATGACTTTTCAAACTCTTAATTAATTTTACACTTGCTCTAATGTTGTTTTAGAGCTTGTTGCATGAGTAAATGTTTGAAAGATATGGAGCCTTCACCCACATTCAGTCCATTGCCCTTTTTGGTTATGGTGGATATCTATGTGGTGTGCTAAGGATTACCTAGAGAGAGGTCTTCTGGCAGACACAGCCTTCTCCTTCAGTGAATTCTGCAGAGGGTTAAATACATAATAAGCCCAGCAGGGAAGGAGAAGTGAAGGCTAGCCAAGCTGTTTCTTGTGCAGCAATGCCAAGCTTGTTATTTATAGCATCCTGGACTAGAGGCTGCCATGTTTCCTTTTCTCACTCCCTGTGAGGTGAGAGGTATTTTCACTCTCCCCTGCTCTCTCTCTCATAATTTTGGCAGCTCTTCTCCTTGAACTTGACCAAACACAGCCAACCTCAACACAGCTGTTTGATAAACAGAAACAGGGGCAGCAGGCCGGGCTTTGAAGAGGCTTTTGCACAGCAATAAATGAAGGTTTGAATAATGGTGTGCAGTTGGCTCAAAGCTCCTCTCTTTTGGAAAGACATCAGGCATAAGCAAGAATTCATCAAATAATTAACAAAAATGGAGGGGAGACATGCCAAGACAAACAGGGGCTTTTGGTGCTCACTTCATGGCCTCTCTTCTAAACATCCAGTTATACACATGCACACACACTAAAGGAATTGCCTCATACATGCCTGTTTTAGCAAGCCTGGTGCCATGGTGAGACCTCAGAGGAAGCCTCACACAGAGGAAGGAGACCTCAGACAGATTCAGGCAGAAAAGGAAACATGATGCAGGTGATACAAATTGTCTCTTTACCTAGAAATCTGAATATTTCACTCACCTCTTTTCTCCCATATTTTGTCTCTCTCTGTACAATTTACAAATACAAAATTGGGTAACAGTATAAAAGAAATAATTAAATATCCAAAATTAGAGGAAAGTTATTTAAAATAGACAACTATCTGGTACTATCTGCAAACCCCTCAGAAATTCAAGAGACTGCCAAGAGGATTTGCTAGCCTGGTTCCCATCTTCTGATGTGACAAATGTTCAAGGAAAGAAAACTTTATCCAGTTTGATGAGCAGAGGCAAATATTGTTATATTTAAAAAATATATTCCTTTCTTTACCTGAGCTTTTAGGCTTTTAGAATTGCATCAGGAAAAGATTTAAGAGGAAAAGCTGGTGCTCCCAGGATGGGTCAATACCCGCATTCTGGGGCCTCTGGGACATGTAACTCAAAACTCAGCTCTAGTTTGCTAAATTGGCCTTTTGTGTTAGAGTCAGCCTTGGACTTCTGGTGCTAAATGAGTTTCGGCCCTACTTATTTAGATATCATGCCTTAAAGCGGGAAAAACTGCTGATGAATCCAAAAGCTCATGTTAAGACAAATCACCCCCAAAGCTTATGTTAAACCATATCACTCCAATGAAAGCTTGTTTCTAAATAACCCCTCCTGTGCATTGCCCAGTCATGTTTTCAGTATCTCAGGAAGTGGGTTTCCATTCTCCCCTTTACAGCCTTTCCCATTGATCTGGGGCCTCAACACCAGAAGCTTTCACGCTGCTTTTTCCCAAGTCCACCTGTAACTTTTTCATTAAAGGGGGAGGAATGAAGTAATGAAGGGCCATACCACGACTATATTTTTTCTTCAGCTTCTAGCACAGGCAGGACTTTGAGGTTCCACAACCAGCTAGAACAATTGCCTTCTGTGAACTCAATAGGGGATTTATTTTGCACAAGGTGTTTCTGAAGGCTTGAATATAGTTCCCAAATTTCAGTGTCAGTGACTGCCTCTGGCAACAGGTTAACAAGAATGTTAGAGAGAAGGGTTGTCTTTCTTTAGTGGGCTGATAGAGTATGGTTGGTTGCAGTCCCCACTTTCCATCTACACTGCCCTGACCTGGAGTTCTGACTCTATCAGCTGATCAGCACCAGTCCCTTTGAAGGCATTTATTTCTGCACTAACACTTTTTACTCAAGGCCCAGGAACCCCTCTGCATCAAAATAAGTGCTTCCCTTGCTGAAGAAGCACAGGGACACTCTAATGCATAGCAGGTTCTGGGATCAGGCTCTTCATGGAAGAGAGCTTTGTAGCTAGGCATCCATTTGCTCCAAGTAGTGATATCTAAATACATGATCAGCCCTTGAAAATCTTTGGGACCCAATAGGATTATGAGAGGCTTGTTCTGCCACTGCTTGAAGTGGAAAGAGAAACATAGCATCCACCTTGTGCGCTGGAAGCATGGTGCCGCCATAGTTCTTTTTGGGTAGTACTTCAGAGAAAGACAAAATTTTACTTCCTTCCAGGTTTCAGCATTGGAGGGTGGACACAGAAGGCAACTTTTACTGGCCCAACAGGTCATGGCAATAAAAAGCCTGAATTAGTGCCAGCAACAAATGTGTTTTTTTGAACAGTCATCTCAAAGGAAGTGGACTGGAGATCAGTTGTTTACTGAACAGCCCCTAGATGTTAACCACTTTCAGCACATCTAGGTATGAACTGGTTTGGGCCTGGCAATTTCTGAAGTGAAGCACTCCAAAATCCATTATCTCCTCTCTCCACAATCTCTACAGATGAGATCAAGCTCATGACATTCAAGAAGAGGCTATGATTTCAGATTTATGACAAGTCTGATAGCACCATGTTCTTAGATTGCCCCCGTGAATTTGACAGGGGACTATCAAAAAGAGTATCTGGGTGCTTTCCCTCTTTCCAGGATTTATCATGGGGGCACGAGGTACTTGTCTGTGAAAACAAACAAAAATAATGTATCTTTTCTCTCTTCCTAATCCATCACTCACTGTACTCTGGCATTTGAAAAACCATAGGTGCAATTGTTTAGGACCAATGCTCCCTTTCAGAGCAGGTGTCACATACTGCAGAATTTTCAGTGTGACTTCTTTTTCCTCTCAGCACAAGGAATATTAGACTCCAGGCACCTACAGAGGTGCTGATCTGCTCTCTTTGCAGTATGCAAAATAAAAATACTTTGCAAAACTTCTTTTCAAGTGTGCAAGACCTTGAAAGACCTGCAAAATCCAGGCCTCGCACTTAACCAGATGGAATTTCAGTGTGGCTTACAGTAAATAAATAAGGCAATTTGGAAATTTGGCTGTAGAGAATTAATGAGCAAAAACATTGGATAGAGCTCTTAACTCTTCTGAAATATGCTTGCCTTTGAGCCCTCTCAGCATGGAAACAAATGTAGACATGCAGAATATATTTGTCTAGAAAGATATATTGGAGAATTTAGAGATGACCGCCAGCAATGAAGGACAAGTATAAAAACCCTTACCCATCAATACCTCATGAGGTAGTATTCAGCACTGCCAAGAGATCAGTCCAAGTATAGTTCTTTTTTTATGCACACAAATAAGTAGAAATTAAAGTCATCAAGCCATGAAAATGCAATGAGGTGACTCAGTTCTGCCCCCATGTGTGATCCAGTAGCTGCAAGGTAGAGAGAAGATCTAAGCCTTTCATCCTCAAACCGTTTTGGACTCATCATAGTGCAATTTCTGCAAAGTCACAACTGTTGACAAACAGCCTAAATCACATCTGTGTTTGAGTCCTCTGCAATGACAGACATAGCTGTCCTGGAGGAAGAGATGCTAATGTGAATTCACCTGCTTATGGGCAGCTCAGGAGACTGTTGACATTATGTTTTTCTGTCTTCACAGCATGACAGATTCATCTGAAGAGAACAGGCTACATATAAAATGCTTCTATCTGCACAGGATACATCTTATCGGTAGGTAAGATCTTATGCCCACCACTGTTTCTGGAGCTTTGACTTTCAGGATAAAATCCTTTGGTATCTCTCTGCCTCCATGCAGGTCATCTAAAACTGCCAATTGATAGAGCAACCATCTGTAAAGAACTGAAAACATTCGCTGAATGTTGACTCATGGCTTCAGTCCCCTGTTGACAAACACACCATTCTGATTCTATATGAGATGAAAGGAGCAGAGAGATTTATGCTGTGGCTACTTGTTTGACTGAGTCAACTCAATAATCTAGCATGGCTGTGTCTTCTCCTGTGGAGAAGCCTAATCCACATTAATAAGCCACCTTTTGAGTAACCAAGACCAGGTAGCTTCTGTCCCTCACTGACCTCTGTATGAACACTGTCTCCAAATATATGCCCAAAACTCATACTATGAACATGACCAGGCAGTCTCTGAACACAGCACCACAGCAATCCATTTTAAAGCAGTTTGCATCTGATCTATGTGCTCTACCATTATTGCTAATGATTCTATAAAATGACCATGTATATATGCAACAAAACATCAGAGAACAGTGACAGGAAGATGCTTGTTGGGATTGCACTAGATGATCTTTCAAGGTCCCTTTCAGCCCCTAACATTCTGTGATTCTATGATTCTGTAATTCTATGATTCTGTGATCTCCTGCCCTGAAGGATCTGATAGATGGTTGGATGGTTTGGTTTTGTTTGCTTGCTGTTTTGTTTTCAATTGTGATCTCAAAAAAAAAACCCCACCCAAAATCCCAACAAATGAAAGCAAAATGATCCCACGTTATACATAACTGCTCCAGTCACCTGGACACATAGGCAGCAATCCATTGTAACTTGTGGAGGGGATGATGGAACAAAAGTCTCACTTTTAGGCTTTGACTAGTCTAGAAGAAATGTCCTTATTCAAGCATGACCAGCAGTTTGACAGACAAAGTCTGTGGCATTACAGTGACAAGGGCTGGGTTGCTCTCCTAGCTCTGGTGTTGGCTTGCTGCTGGATTATGGACAAGTCCTTTTTCCCCATCTGGAAAGAAAAAGGAAAATAATAGCGTGGGTATGGAGAACTTGGAAATCATATAAAGTGAGAAGAGCTGAGTGTAACTGCTATAAAGCAGTGTCTACAGAACCATGGTGGTATGTTTGCATGGGCCCAAGCCCATGCGCGTGGGCATGGACATAGGCTGACTGCCAAGGAAGGAACTTGTTTGTTGCCTTAAATTGAGCCTGAGCTCTTATCCACATGAGTCTGCACAAATGGGAATTGTAGATGATTCTTTAGGCTACAGTCCATCCTATCAAGGATCATTCCAAGTTTAGCCCATCCTAAACCCAAGCACAGGCATTTTTAAGCTTGAGCTGCAGCCAACAGTGTGATGAAGATAGAAGCTATAGGGTGCTTAATTCAGTTCTCAAAACACTCTTCACCCTGTGGTGTAGACCTAACCTCCTTAGAGACTGTTGTCTCAGAACATCTGTAAGAGACTCCCTGGCACCAGTGAGATGAAGAAATTGCAAAACACAAGGGGTGTGAGTGTATGGTGGGGGAGCAGCAGGTCAGACTGGTGCTTCCTTCAGGCCAATGTGCCTTGGAGACACACCAGTTGGATTGTCAGTGGTCATTCTCAGAAAGATCTGTTCATGGCAGTAGTTGCATGGCTCCACTGTGGGGCTGCTGGCTGCAGGAACAGCCAGCCTTAGGCAGGGTCATCCAACTTGCTCTTCAGAAGAGCCAGCTCATGGAGCAGAGGTTTCCTCGGTTTATCTGATTTTGCTAGCTCTGAGTAAACACTGAACTTGGGTATCAGGTTGGAGGACTTGTTTCCCACTGAATTTGTTGTCTTGTGCTTTCCTATAGGAATGACATTGCAAAAAGTACTTCTTATTTCTCTTAAATGCCTTTCCAGATTTACACCCTCCCAGCCCTACAGGCAGGCTGCCTACTCATATTTAAAGGCACAGTATACTGAAACCAGAACTGCAGCTGTGCAGCCCACGCACTTATGTCTCCAGGACAAACATGTGCATCAGTGGATTACAACAAGAGGCAACAAACAACTTTTTTCCTTCCTTTTTTTTTTTTCTTAATTTTTTTTTTTTCTTTCAGGTGCTATATGATGAAATGGAGATATGTAAGAACCACAGGAAGCATTTATTTTAAGTACAGGCTAATACCATGAATGTTATTTGCATTACTTGACAGCCCAATGAACCACAATATGAATAAGGAAAGGAGAACTAGTATTTTCCTGACCAGTAAATCTCTGTTACTTTCTCAGATTTCCTATCAATGCCATTTTGCCTTTCCTTGCAAACAATTAGGGATGTCAATAGGTAATAATGGGCAGCATCAGTGAGGATTCAGAATTGCATAAGGGCTTGTGAATAATATTGACATATTTCTAGGGGGTAGGTGGGTGGATGCAGGAGCTGAGAAAGATGTCGGTCTGGCTGATATATATTTCCCTTGATATATAGCTGGTAATTTAAGCTCATTGAAGTGAAATCAGTTTTGATATCCTGAAAACAATGCTCTCTTTGTTCAGCTGCAAAACAAAGGCAAATAGAAGCAAAATATTTTAGCACAAATATCCTGCTGGTTATCAGGCAGGTAGAAAGAGGATAACCTCTGTTTGAAGTGGTCAGTGTCCTGGCAAATATCAGCATGAATAACTGGAGTTCATCAGCCTGTACTTACAGCTGGATACAGAGTCCCCTACCCAGACACGGAGTGTTATCTTGCATTAAACTCTCAACCACCTGAATACCTCAAGTGAAATGTGAGTAAATGTCCTGCTGACCAGCTGCTCTGTCCAGCTGACAGTAGGCTGCTTTCCAGTACTAGGTAAAATCCCCTCTATATGATGCCAAGTTGTCATCTTGCAGGAGATAACCATCTCTCCATTTGTTCAGTGAGTCACAGACTCTTGCACAGCATCTATGGCTGGAAGGTTCAGTTGGTATTGCTTCTCATCTGAAAGCTGCTGCCGCCCAGCTGTGGTCCAGGAATGTCACCAGCTGATTTGGTCAGAAACTCCTACTCACACTCTCTATTATTTCATTGAAAGGTTGCTTGATTGTGTGCTCACATTTTAATCCAGCTTTACTTACACCAATACCTGCAGAGGGAATGTGGAGATCCCAAGTGGATGATGTCTCTGTAAGAGCATGGCGAAAGTGAGTCGAGAGTGCTGACCAACTCTGTTATCTAGTCCATGCTGGGAGACTGGAAGGCCCGAAAAATACCTTCATGGAGGCACTACAAAAGCTGGAAGGTGAGTTTGCTCTTTACAGGACAGGCACAAAAGGAAGTTAAAAATTACCTATAAAAAAGGTGTAGGATGAGCAACCATACCTTTTTTTCTCCTTACAAAGAAAACAGAGAAACAGGAGTCATCATCATTTTTATTAACCAGAGGGTTAATTTATCTCTACTGTTCAATTTGGATGACAATTTCTTCTGCATCCTAAATTACAGAGAGGATGTAACTTCTGGAGTAACTGGATTTTGACATCCCCACCCCATTGCTCACCCCTTCCCTCTAGGCAAGGATGACATCAACAAGCACCACCCAACTCTTGCACTAAGGGTTATCCGATACAAGCAGCATCCGTGGCTGTGTGAACGTGGTTTCTCTGGTATGAGAGAAGAAGCCTATTTAGATTCAAGCCAGAGTCAACATGACTCATTGGCTAATACATCCTTCACTGCAGGACTCTGAAGGTCACTGTAGGTTCAAGTCTCACACTGGGACTTGGACTCGTGCTTAATGCTGTGGGGAAGGGAGGGGAGATGCTGAGCTCCTGGAGGTGCTTCCTATTGGAGGAGAGAGAGATTTTAATCTGAGATCCCTGCTAGCAGCTCTTCCAAAGGGAAATTAGTTACACCAGGGCAAATTCATCCCTGATGGGGGCTCTGCTAGCTCCACTGGGGCTACTGCAGGGCTGATTCTGTTATTTTGGAGGAGGGATATGTGCTTCTTTTTTTTTTTTTTTTTTTTTTTTTACCATTGTTGGTTCTGGGTTCTTTTTCATTTTTTGATTTTTTTGGGTGACCTGGTCTTCTGGCTCATGTCCCCTCTGGCAGTCAAACAGGTTCCAGCAGCCAAAGGTGTGTGTGTTTGTATGAGCCCTTGCAGAGCTGCTGCGTAAGCTTCTGGCCTGGCTAAATCACTGCCTTGTTGCTTTGTAGACCTCTTTCTTTCACCTTTCTGCTAGGACTGAGTGAGTGGGGAATGAGGTATGCAGTCCATCTCCCAGCCACGTAAGCCCCTGATACAGAAGAAGCAATGGGAGGACCACAACCAGGTAGGTGGTGAAAAAACATATAGACATGGCACTTTGGGATATAACTCTGATTTTAACACTCATCTCTCTCTTTTATGAAAATTCATGAAGCTGCAGAAGCTGGGGCAACGGTTCACCAACAGCTACAGGCTCAGCAAGAGGACAAGAGCCTAGCAGGCAGACCATTCTCTCCTTTCATTTCAGAGGTCTTGCTAGAGATTGGTTGAACTGTCTTTTGCAGAGTGATGACAGCTGAGGAACACACAGGAAAGACAAGAGTTCTTCCACAGACATTATTTAATGTCTTAAGCTCCTTTTTTCTTGATTAAACAGAAGGGAATATTTATCCCTCTGGATCAGCTAAGTTGTCAGTGAAATGCAGCCCACTCTGTGTGAAACTTAGGAGTGTCTACAAGGAAGGGAGGAAAGTCCTCATTTCTGAGCAAAAGGGGTGACAAATTTAAGGGAGGGTGTTGTCTGAGCACAGATGGGATACCTCTACTCAGGGCAAAGGATCTCCATGGTGTTCTTTAAATCCAAAAGCTTTGCAGCAATTGGTCTTAGAGTATAGTCTGAAAAGTTGAGAAAAGTGGAAGCTATTAGAATCTGTCTTTGTAGAAATATGCTGAAGTATGGAACAGTCTTCCTTACAGACACAACACCTGGATCTAGAGCAACCAGTAAAAAGCCGGCTCCTGCTGCTTCTCCCTACTAAGTGGCTTCCATGATCACTTTGAATTTTCTTCCACAGTCTTTTTCAAGGAAAGACTCTGTCAGTCACCCACTAACAACCTTGAATCTATCCACTGACCAAAACTGACACAGAGTAAAAAGGAGCATAGTGTTCCTGCTATTATTGTGAAAATAGGCTACTAGGGCAGAGGGAAGAGAAACCCTCTGAACAGAAAAGTTACAGAAGAGAAAACACTATTTTTAAACAGCAGAAAATCCAGCCAAGTAACGATATGCCCCAGAGTCCACACTCAGTCAGTTCTGTTCATCGCAGGGCTGGTCATTTCTGAAGCAGTTGCACAGCTCATTTGACTGGTTGCTGCCCAGCTGTCTCATTCCTCATTTTCATCTTAGAAATCACTGTAGCAGAACCATGGGAACAGAAATAGTTCAATGGAGCAATTAGAGAGACTGCCACTTTGGGAGGGACCTTGTGCTAACAACCTGGTTGCTAGTTTATTTCAAAGCACAACAAAGTGGGTCTAAGTCATCCTCTCTGAGATCGTTTGAATGGGGAGGAGTGAACATGGGTTGAGTAATTTGTTTGCATTAAATTTGTCAGCAGTCAGAGATAATATTGATCAGAAGTTTTTAAAGTGTCCCTTCTAAATCAGCAGAACTGAGGCTGAATGTGAAACCTGGTGATGTTTCAAGGCGTCACCATTGGCAAGCTTTGGCCAAACTCTGCTGTCCTTTGCGATTTGCCACAGAATGGGTAAAGGAGGATCTTCAGCAAGGCTTGCTCTGAAAGAGTTAATGTATTTTACAAGGAAAGCTGCCATCCCTCAAGGTCATTTTATCTCTTAGTTACATGAATTCTAGGAAAGCAAAGATCCCTTCCAAGTAAGTTGCTGGTTTATCCAACTGATGCTGTTACAAAAATTGTTGTATAAGATCCAGGTTTTTCCAGGGTATAGCGAATGTGAGTGGTGTTTAGATTTAGCCTGTGTGCTGCCAAGCTACTGACTCCCTTTTTTCTTCTCTTTTTCCTCCTCCCACCCTCTCTCCCCCAAATCACAAGCCTAAGAATAATTAATAAGAATAATAAACAAACAGATGAAAGTGGAAACATTCCCAAAATCTGTTATCACACCAGCAGTTTCAGCCCAGACCATGGCAGTTTCACATCGAGCCTTGGAATTGTCAGTTCTCATCACTTTCCAGTGTTGAGTGCAGAAGGAGAGAATTTTGATCTCTATTTTCAAGAATCAAACCCTCTGTTTAATGCTGTGGGGAAAGTTGAGATGAAATATAGGTCTCAGGGGACCTTCCCTGCATGGAAGCTTATTACAGCTGTAACAAAACCTTCTAATCGGAACGGATTCTGTTACATGCCTGATATTCTGGTCTTGGGCAGGAGGGGAAATGAGAAAAAGACGACAAAAAGCTTTAAAAGCAATTAAATGAGAACCACATTCATTCTGTACCTCCTCCTCACTGCTTGCATTTGCTGTTTGTGCAGAACATTTTCTCTTATGTGTTTTGCCAGGGGTCTTGTGAGATCTGTAGTAGTTTTGCTGGGTCAGTCTCTTGAATGACATTGTGCAGCAAAGCAAAATTTACAAACCTGGATTCACCCACAAGAATGGAAAACTGTTTAGTGGTGTTTGAAATATAGAATCCATATTACCATAACAAGAGAGTCTAATGGGCTATATAAATGCAATATTCAGTTACAGTTGAAGACAGAGAACTACTTAAAATGTGTCGTGGTGTCCAATGCAATAATAAAATCACAGACAGAAGAAACCAAAAGGCACAGTCCCTGCCCAAATCACAGCCTATGCTGGTAATTTAAATAGCTTCACTAAAGCAACTGAAGAAAAGGATAAATTAGTGACAGCCTCTAATGTAGACATGTACAAGTTCTCTTCCTGTGGTTTACCTTCAGTGAGTTATATTTGCTGTAAAAGAGACACACATAAAATGTGAGGAAGAAAGAGAAAGGTATAAAAAGATGAAGTACCTTGCCCAGGGTCAAGAATGAAGTCACTGGTCTTCGCTGTGTTCACTGCATTGCACTGCCTCAGTTTCTTTTTGATTGTGATAGTCTAACAGGGCATGTCCACCTGATGTTTCCTTTGGGTGTCTTACTGTGCTATAGGTGCTCTGCAGCAGGGTGGTCCACAGGTCAGAAATATCATCTCTTCAATTAGGAGAGCATGGAAAGGGATGGCATCATGCAGAGGCTCATTTTAAGACTTGGAGAAAAGACCTTTGAGACAGAACTTTGGGTTCTGTATATTCCCCTGCCCATCATTTGACAGATGAGGCTGGGTGTACTTTCACTTGCTAGTGGTGAAGTAACTACCCAATGGCCACAAGCTAAGGTGCTGGGATCTTTGAATACTAGTGGCTACTGGGTGAATAAGGCTAGATTACAAACGTGCTTTGCAAACTTTGATTTTACTGTGACAATGGCTCAATGAGCCACTTCAGCTGGTGACAAAGACGCCTGAGAGAAAGATGTCTTAGAATATGAGCCAGTGTTTTATTTCCACACCCAGTTACTTTGTATCCTTAGGAGAGGCTTGTCAGGATGGGATGAAGGCTGGCATAGAGTCTGTTGCTGTCAGATCCTCTTTTGGAAGGGGCTGGCACTCAATTCTTGTGCCCAGACCGTAGCAAGTAAGAAACAGGCTATCAGGCCTAGTACTCCTGGAGTATGAGTCTTCACTCCTCCGTTACTTACCTTAATGTGATCTTCACCTGAACGTCCTGCTTGAATCTCCAGAGCTTTTCTGGGGCAACTACACCTCCCTGTCCATTCTTTGTTTAGACATTTAATTGCAAAAAAGACCCCATACCACAGGACGGAACACCAGTAATGGTAAACTGCGCTGGACTGCAGGTAGATGGAGAGGAATGAAAAGATACTTCCTGACGCTTGTGATTTGAGTTTCCATCTGGCTCTATTCTTTTGTCTATTGTAAGCTCTCTGAGGTATGGATCATCTCTTGTTTCACATAAGTCTATAGGTTGGCATGAATTTTGGCAAACATTTGGAAGCTCTCTCTTCAAGGACCACTGTGACACTACTAAAATAAAAGCAGGAAGAGAAAGAAGAAGCAATCCTGCTATGATGGTGATCCAGGGAAGAGATGAAAAATAATCCAATACTCCCTACTATTCATGTGAAACTGCCTGCATTTTGAGGCTTGAAGGAAGCAATGTCATTTTCCTTCATCTTTCTCCTTTTCTTTCCTCTCCTTCCCCCTGAAAAATAGAGGGCAAGGGTGGTAAAATTATATAGCTGCCTTTTAAAGCTACTCCATGCTGTGAAATGAAACTCAGATAATGAACATTTCCAGCCCAGACAGAGCACTCTCCAAGGTATATTTTTATCTCTACAGTGGCGGAGATTAACTGTACATTTGTCTTAATGGTATCACCCTTTAGTGTTTATGGCAGCTACGTGTGTAAATCCCTGACCATCCAAATAAGAATACACTTTGAATGATCACAATAAATCAAGGTAAATGGAAGACCCCTGCAGGCCAAATTCATCCCCAGAGCAAATCTTGAAGTTTTTAGGAAGCTTATACCAAGCAGGCATAGCAAGAAAAAACACACTATTTCATGTCACCTGCTTTATGATTTCAAAGTAGTCATGACGATGATACTCCCAGTTGTGACAAGCTAATTTGCTCTTTACAAAGTACTTGCAAAGGAAAGACATCAGTAGGTTTGTTTATTTTGGGATATCTATAGTACTTGAAGAAATGGACTCAGTTCTTTCTTTTTATAAGAAAAGGTTTCCTTACTGACATGTTTGTGATTTATAAATGTATGTTCTTTCTGGTCTACTTCCCTTCTCAAACATGGAAAACTGGCAAGATTACAACAATGAAGGTATCAAAGAAGTGATACCTACTGGAGAAGGGAAAAAAGATTTATTTTTAGCTGCCTAGATCTCTTTGGACTGATGAAATTTTATGAAGATGTGTCCATTTTAAGCACAACACCTATTAAATTCTCAGCAACAATTCCAATTCCCTTTTCCAAGAAATACAGGCAAGAGACATAAAAGAATAAAGAGACATAGTGTTCCCGAATCTGTAAAGGAGAAACAAATATCATACAGTATAATATACTGTATAAAGTCCTTTGTGCTTCATTTAAACACTATGGAAAGGCAGACCATTGTCCCTTTCTAATGTGCAGATTTGTTTTTTCCCATTTTTTTTTTTCTTTTGGGTAAGGGACAATGCAACTTAAAGGAAATTGATGGAAACAGTGATATGTGAATGATAAGACGGGATTTGCTCCTTCCAAAAGAGTCTGCAACTATCCACGTGTAGAAACAGCCTAGAATTGTATTTCAGACCTCACCAGCAACTCTGCTTTTCTTGAAAAATGCATGGGTTCCTATTGCCTGCAGTCTCCAAGCAGAACTGCTTGAGCGGAAAAATGAGTACTGGGAAGTTAAATTGTTTTGCTGGATTCCATTGTGAAATACACCAAAACCCAGAAGGGAAGACAGAGATAATTGTGAGCCAAAAAAAAGAAAATATTGGTACTTAGGTTGTTTGATGGCTACACAGAAAATGCCCCCTTTTGAAAAAAAATGACTGAAATCCTCCTTCAGTCTGGCTGGTGCAGTGATCTCTCTCTCTCTTCCTAAGTCATTTCATTTTGAGCATTGCTGTGTCTTCTAGGTGACAAAGTCAATGCTTATATTCAGCCTCCCCCTGCTGTGCAGGAAACATCCAGCTTGGTGGCAGCATCCTTAAATAATTCCTCATTACAGCTTTGCAAGGAAAAAAGAGAAAACCCCAGCTCTCCGTGTCCCCATCCAGAGCCTATTGTATCTGACAGATCAGATATAGTGGAGGTTATCAGGGACCACATACCTGGTCATCTCTGATTCATCTTAATGAATTCAATGTTTCTACATTGGATAAGTCTCAGCTGGAAAAATGCATTAGGAAATAAGAAATATGTGGAAGGCAACCAGGAAAATGCAGTCTGTTTTCAGTTGAAAATCACTTGCTGGTACAGATTCTCTTTTCTTCTCTGGGTACTGACTAGAGATTTGCAGGCTGATGAAAGTTACACACACAGAGCTCACTGGAAACGTTCACTTTTCTGGTATGCATGCTTTCTTTCAAAGCCTCTTCTTCTGATGGATAGGAAGAGGGCTTGGAAATAAATTTTCTTTTTCAAATCTAGTTTTCTGTTCAGCTCTCCTCCAATGTAACTCTAATTAATTCTTCTGCTACTGACTGCTCTTCAGAAAGATCATGGCCATTTCCTATCCCTGAAGCTTGTCTGTTCTTATTTATTCAAGAACTTCTTTGAACTTTGTGTCATTAAATCCCTCCTGTTTTGTATAGAAACCATTTATGCATATCCTTATTTAGCTAGGCCACCCTAGACCACCAAGCTGTTCACAACTACCTCATTACAGGAGGAATTTAAAGTTGCTATCAAGAGGAAGAGGAAAATCTTTTGCAGTTTTGCACAATACTCCGTAGATAACACCACAGCAGAAATGGACCCAGCCATTGAGTTAAGATCTACAACTAAAATGTACCCATGCTGTAAACTGTTCAAATCTGACCTACTACTCTGAGTTAAATAGAAGTCCCTGCCTCTAATATCTATTTCTGAAACTCAAATGTTTTGTTAGCTTGTAGTTGTTTCCACCCTATTTCTTCATCTCCCATGCTCCCACCCACTGCAACCAAGAATGTAAACCAAGACCCAACAGCTAAAAAGGGAAGTTCTTGGCCCAAATGTCTATCAGGAAGCACTGAATTTGTTGTGAGACCAATTAATTGTCTGGTGTGCTTCTGCAGTGGTGAGAGGATCGCAGAAGTCAGCTGGGAATTTGATGAGGACCTGCATCAAAACTGAAAGAGACTATGCTGGAAATTAAAGTAAGCAAGTGCTGATTGTGTCCCACAGTTGACTCCAGTGGTTCTAAACTTTAAAAAGTGGACTTATACAAAACTCTTTTCTGAAAACCCCCAGACCTTGGGAAAACAGCTGGGGGAATGAACAAATGTGTTGTTTTTTTTCATCCCCTCTGAGAAGGAGGGCATGCAGTAAAGAGCAACTCTTCCATCTTGCCTCCCCCTTCAAGCTGGCAGCCCCACCTGTTATGAGCCAGGAGTAATCAGAGAGACGAATGGCACAAGCGATATTTTTACAGGATGAACCCACCAGGTCAGCTGGAGGCCTACTGAAATCCAATATTGAGTTGTGACTGCAGACAGGCACGATGCAAAGCTTCAGGGGGGAGGGTGATGAAGGATGGGTGGGAAAGCAGGACTGTCCCAAAGGAGGCAGAACTTCACTTAGGGGACTGCTGTTTCCCTTTGGTGCCCCTGAAAAATGAATAGTGGAGATTGTTGATGAAATCCGTGAGCTAGGGCTTAAGGGGGAGGATAAGGGAAAGTGGTGGGGCAGGAGCAATGGGAACACCACTCCCTGGAACAAAGAGCATATGTGTACGCAGGCACCGCGTGCCCAGTCCACAGGGGAAGGAGGTCACACAGAGGTATCTGTTTTGTTCATTCAGCTACTTCACTCTTCTTTTGTACAAGCTATCAAAGACTCATATCACTCCAGACTTCCGCCTCTTCACCCCTCCTGGTAAAGCCAGCACTGGATCAGCTCATTTCTTCCAGGGACGCCTATTGTCTGATGATGACAGAGTTCCCCCTGTGCCTCTCATGCAGTCGCAGACATGCTGCTGAAGGAGCTGCCTGGGTAAGAAACACCTGCAAGGAGCCGCAGCTGTGATGTGAGCTGCTCTCCTAATGCTCTGTTTAGGATTACAGCACTGCAGAGCATCACATTACCCCAGTGGCTGCACTGAAACCTGGTATTAATTCACATTAACAAGGATCAGATTTACCACGCTGGACACACACACACACACACACACACACACACGACTGTTACTATCGTTTCTAAAAATGCTGGAGCAAACTCCTAGGACAATCTTTGGCAATGGCCAGAAAAGCTTCTTTGTTTCTCTACACCATTGGTGAACCAACCTCTCTCTTCTTGCATGAATGCCTTTAAACACAGCTCTTTGTTGTCATGATGGCTTACTTGTTTGTTTTTGGTTTTGACATGCCCATGTAAGTAGCTTTCAAAGCAAATTTCTGGATGTTGTGGGATTGCTTGGGATTGCAATGCAACAGGACAGGGTCTTCCAATGCTGGGAGGACAGCTGCAGTGTGTGTGTGGATAACCTATTGTCCATGCTTGTGATGGATTATCTCAAGACCAAAAAAAGTGAAAGAGGGTCTAATCAGTAAAAACAACGAAGATCTGAGACAGATTTGTGCAAGGGCATGCTGGGTAATTTTAAGAATATCAGTTGTTATCAGTTGAATAGTTGTATGCACTGCAGAAGATAGTCAATCTTCAAAGGTCTTATTGGCATCTCAGGATCAAAGTACTGTGAGACTGATCATCGATCCTATCTCATGCTTGCCATGCTGCCACTCTCAGCTGGCAAACATTGCAGGCATCTTTGTCAGCAGTCAGTTTAGGATCACATTTAGCAAGTTACAGTGATGGACTGTCGGAACGTGGTGCCCTCTGTAATCACTGGAGAAAAGTAACTGCTACTTGTATGTTAGGGCATCTATCGTGGCCAGCCTGAATAGAGCTCATGATCTTTATTCCTCTGGTAAATTTCCTGAGTCATAGGTAGATCTCCTGCTGATGCTGTGTTTTTAGCTTTATTGTTTTCTCTTCCTTTCTGTGCTCTGACACTCAAATTTATTGATGTTCATTTTAATCCTCCTGGAAGAAAAAAAAAAAAGGAAAAAAGAAAATCCTGCCTTCAGTATACACATGTGTTTTTCTGAGGGCTCCCAGGATTACTCTGTTGTGTGTGCAAGCTGAAGGCAAGACTTTGCCAAACTGATTTATCTCTTCAGTGTGTTATCACTCTCTGGACAACATGAATTCATATGGGGCAGAATTAATGGGTTCCTGATGGTCACAATGCAGATTCTCAAAGGCCACTCTGTCTGGAAAACTCTAGGTATTTCTGAGAAACCTTGGAAATAATTAGGTGACTCCTGGAAAATTCAAGAAGTTAGAGAACTCTGTTGGGACTGTGCAGGAATGTTCTTCTAACATGGGTTTTGATACAGGAAACAATTCATACCTACCTCTCTTCTCTACGCATTTAGTAGTTTGAGTACAATGCACATATGAAGGGCAAGGAAGGACCAAAAGAAAAGGCTTAGTCATCAGTGGGCACCACTTTTCTCTCAGGCATTAGACACAATAGGATGTCAAGATGTCCTGCTTGTGGATGCTGATGTGTTTACAAGGCCACTCTCCATAATCCTGGAGCAGTCATGGAGATCAGGATGCATCCCTGAACATTGGAAGAAGGCTAGTGTCACCCCCATCCACAAGAAGGGTTCCAAGGAGGACCCAGGTAATTATAGACCCATTAGCCTCACTTCAGTCCCTGGGAAAGTTATGGAACAAATACTCCTAGGGACTACCACAAGTCAGCATGTGATTAGGAAAAGCCAACATGAATTCATCACCAGGGCAAACTGTGCTTGACAAACCTGATCGCCTTCTACAACACAGTAACTCACTCAGTTGCTGCAGGATGAGCAGCTGACATTGTCTACCTGGACTTCTCCAAGGCGTTTGACACCCTCCCTACAACTATCCTAGAGAAACTGATCTGTTATGGCTTAGATAGGTGGTCTGTGTGGTGGGTGGGGAACTGGCTGACAGGCTGTACACAGAGGGTGTCTCTCAACCTGGCAGCCACTCACAAGTGGGGTAGCCCAGGGATCGATATCAGGCCCAGTGCCATTTAATATCGTAAAAAGTGATCTGGATGTTGGGATCAAGAGCACTCTGTTGAAGTTTGTAAATGACACCAAAATGAGTGGGGAAGTTGACACTTCAGAAGGGAGAGCCACTCTCCAGGAAGACCTGGACAGGCAGAATGAATGGCATAGCAAGAACCTTATAAAGTTCAGCAGTGACAAGTATAGGGTCTTGCACCTGGGAATACATAACCCAGGAATGCAGCTCAGACTGGGATCCACCTGGCTGGAGAGCAGCCCTGTGGAAAAGGACCTTGGTGGACAAGGAGCTCAACATTTGTGAACAGTGTGATACAGTGGCAAAGAAAGTCAACAGGATGTCGGGTTGCATCAACAAGGGCATTACCTGCAGAGATAAAGAAGTCATTGTCCCACTCTACCCAGTATTTGTCAGATCACATCTGGAGTATTGTGTGTAGTTTTGGCCCCCACTGTACAAGAAAGATGTGGTCAGGCTATAAAGTGCCCAGAGAAGGGCCAAGAGCATGACCAGAGAACTGGAAGGTCTGCCATATGAAGAAAGAAGGCTCAGGGCACACCTTATTACCATGTACACAAATGGGGCCTATCAGGAGAATGGAGACTCCATTTTACAAGGAGTCACATGAAAAAGACAAGGGCTAATGGGTGCTGGACCACCTCATTTAAACTATAGTATGGTTGGACCAGATGATCCCTGGGGCCCCTTCCAACCTGGCATTCTGTAATTCTATGACAAAAAAGAATAAACCAGGTTGGAAGAGATCTTCAAGATCATCATGTCCAACCTCTCATCCAACACCACCTAATCAACTAAACCATGGCACCAAGCACCCCATCAAGTCTCCTCCTACCAACCTGGTCTATTCTATTCTATTCTATTCTATTCTATTCTATTCTATTCTATTCTATTCTATTCTCCACCTCCAATAATGGTGACTCCACCACCTCCCTGGGCAGCCCATTCCAACAGGCAGTCTCTCTATGAAGAATTTCTTCCTAACATCCAGTCTAAACCTCCCCTGGTGCAGCTTGAGACAGGAGGGGAGGTTCAGCAGAGGGCACTGGGGGAGCTTTTCTGATAAGACATAAATACATCTACAGTTGCTCCTAATGATTTAAGATCACTTGACATTTTCTGCAAGAGCTGATCACCAACTCTTGGCAGGATGGTAGTTATATCAGTTACTTTGTTTCTGCTTTAGTTTTCTGCTCCATCGTCATCTACAGGCATATGCCTTTTCTCCTTTCTTTCCTGAGCTTTTCTAAACATTGTGCTGTGAAACAGCTACTTCTGCTTCTCTCGACATTTCATCAGGGAGAAAATACTTGCTCAAACTTCTTTTTGGCTGGATTTGCTCAGAATGAAGGGTGCTGATGCATTGTCTCATACCAAGCAATGCTAACAGAGCAAAAAAACCCCTTCTCTAATGGCAGAAAATGTACGAACTGTTGTAGAAATATCAAGCATCATCTAACCCCTCAAAAACAGTCAAAATAAAATAAGTTTGTTCATTTCATTGGGACATGCACAATCAGGTAAGTTGCCTGACTCTGTCATTACAGCATGGAAAATCCAACATCTGTATAAGTGATGAAATTTCATAACCTCTCCTGTATAACCTTGCTTGATTTTGACACTTGTGACTTATGACAGGTTTAGAGGTCAACCCTGAAGCGTGAGTATTGTTTCAATCATGCTGCTCCCTCTCATGAATTACATTAGCAAGGGCTTGGTCACAGTTATCTGTGCCACAAAGAAATATTGTAGTAGAAGCTGTAGCATGGTAGGCTAGTTACTGTGGTGATGTAGTTAAAATGTCTGGGAGAGAGAGTTTGTCATTGTTGAAATGTTTAAATAAAAAAGTTTAATGTAGTCCGTGGGGCGCGTATTTTCCTTAGGATTTATGGGTGGAGCTGGGTGATTGATACATATTTTGGTCTGGTCACCAGAATGGAAAATCTGAAAGAAAGAAAGAAAGAAAAAAGCTCAAAAAACTTGATAATCTATGGAGGTTTTGGATAGAAATAAAAAGACTGATTTTGGATCTGAAAGAACAGTTTAATTGGACTGAAAAGAAAGACTTTCTACACTTATTGCTTTGAAAGTTGACTCCCTTCCTTCCTTCCTTCCTTCCTTCCTTCCTTCCTTCCTTCCTTCCTTCCTTCCTTCCTTCCTTCCTTCCTTCCTTCCTTCCTTCCTTCCTTCCTTCCTTCCTTCCTTCCTTCCTCTTTTCTTTCTTTTATTTTCTTTTCTTTTTCTTTTCTTTTCTTTTCTTTTCTTTTCTTTTCTTTTCTTTTCTTTTCTTTTCTTTTCTTTTCTTTTCTTTTCTTTTCTTTTCTTTTCTTTTCTTTTCTTTTCTTTTCTTTTCTTTTCTTTTCTATTTCCTTTTCTTTTCTTTTCATTTCTTTCTTTCTTTTTCTTTCTTTCTTTCTTTCTTTCTTTCTTTCTTTCTTTCTTTCTTTCGTTCTTTCTTTCTTTCTTTCTTTCTTCTCTTAAATGCATTTAAAAGTTTATTTTAAATGCATTTTCAATTGTGAAGTACCATTTCAAAATATCTCTAAAAATTTTGTTTTGCAAATGCCTGAGGGATTTTGAAAGACGTCAACACCGATGTGTTCTTTGGCCAAAAATATTCACCACATTCTGCTCAGTTTGGTGATTTCTTTTAGTCCTTCTGTAACATTAGCTTTTGGTACATTTATTTTTATTTATTAGTAGTATTATTAACCATAATATCATCACCCAGCTGTGCTTAGAAGGCCTGGGCAGCAGTCCCAGATCTGCTATGACAAACTTTTCAACCCTCTGGGCTTCTGTTTCACCTCCCACTCTTTGGCTCCCTTATCTAGTCAGATTTAAAATCATAGGGTCAGGAACTCTCATATACTGAGCTTCTTTAAGTACACACCAATGCTTAGATTACTGCTTCTCCTGCAGTAGTATGAAGGGTGGATTTTTCATTCCATACTCTGCCATCTATCAGCCCATTACAGAAAATCTGGAAGTGCCTCAGCCTTCTAAGACAGAGAGCTTCCCAACAGAAAGGAAACCAGGGGAGCAGAATCAAATAGGAAATGGATTTATTGTTTGTATTCCATATGTAGAGATTGGGTAGTTCATTTGGGAAGTGGGTGAAACCAAGTTGTGATTATCAGCACTGCAACCATGTGATACTGACTTGGGTGTGAAACAATACAGTATGAATCCTACCTACCATCTATATGGAAGACCATGACGAATTCCAGGAGGCTGAATGCAAATATGAAATGAAAATGGAAGAAAGGTAATGAAAATGGGGACTTAAAAAAAAATAATGTAAGATCTCTGTTTTCAAGGCCTTTATTATATGGCAGCTTATTATTGCATCTACCATGATATTCCTGGAATGGAAGTGGGTTAGGGAGTCAGATATATGGGAGAGAGAGCCAGCAGTGAACAAGGCATGGAGGACTAGAGCTGGTATGAAGGCCAGCACTTGTAGCCTACAGAGGTGCTGGTAGAGAATCAATTCACTTTGGAAGCAAAATGCTGTGGAGAAAGTCTCTGAAAGGACTTAGAGAACCTATCTCATATTGTTTAATACTCCTCTGTGTCTGGGCCATTATCTCTTTATGTATGTCTTGAGTAAAGCCATTAGGACATCATCAAATATACCTGATTCCTCATTTCCTCCTTCCATAATATTTGAATACTTGGCAACATGCTTGCAAAAGGGTTTGGAGCTGCTGTGTGACACATTCTGGTGCAGGGAATCAATAAAGATCTGCAAGAGGGTAATTCAGAGCAAGGGATTTGATAGCAGGCAGCAAGGATGACCTACAGTGTCTTTCGGGTATTTTTTACCTGACTGCTTCCCAAAGAACAGGATTAAAAAGATAGATTTAGATACCAAACCATCTAATTTGAAGTGTTCTCTGACTTAAGCCAGCTGCCTGGAATGACAGCTTCTGAATCCTGCTTCCCATATTGTCTCTAAAGTGCTGGACTCTTAAAATGGACAGAGCTCTTTATGGATCTTCAATCCTGGCTTTGCGGGGGAACACAGAGGAGGAGGCCTCTCCAGAAAGGTTGCTGTCCAAGAGGCTGGGAATTGAAGGATGTTCACCATGGTGTGAACAAAGGCCTCCCGGTACACCATAAGGCTTCTGTTCATCAGCACCCACTGAACAGGTGCAGCCACTCTCTTCTCTCATATCCTGCTTTCTGCACACACAAGTCCTGGTTATCCACACTTCCCCACATGACATTGCTGAATGTTAGTCCCAGCACACTAGGAAAACACCTTGCAGGATAAAGAGCAGCTACTGGGGCTTCTGTTGGCAGTGAAGTAGAAACTAAGCAAGAAGCTGGTTCTAGCATAAGGCTGTATTGTCAGCTTTCAGGCTGGATGTTAGAAAAAAGTTCTATACAGAAAGAGTGATTGCCCATTGGAATGGGCTGCCTGGGGAGGTGGTGGAGTCACCATAACTGGAGGTTTTTAGGAGAAGACTTGATGGGGTGCTTGGTGCCGTGGGTTAGTTGTTTGGGCGGTGTTGGATTGGTTGATGGGTTGGACGCGATGATCTTGAAGGTCTATTCCAACCTGGTTTATTCTATGTATTCTATGTATATGTATATTGGCCCTGACAAAGAGGTTTTAACTGAGCCTTGATTAATGCTTCCACATCTATGCTGAAGTCCAGACCTAAATCCTACTGTGTCAGAGGGTGTCTGTTTCTCAATTGTTGCAATATTTCTAGTATTTCTTCTGGGACTGGCCACTGGGCCTGGCATCAAAAGCGTGATGTTGAGTTGTAGAAAACTCTTTTGTGGGTTTTGTGCTAAGAGTGGCTGAAACTTGCTACTGCTTCATTTCAAGTACATCCACCCAACCGTAACTCACTACTGCACACAAGTTCAGCAGGAACACTCCCAAAACCCCCGTAGAAGAAATTTATGGTTGCTCAACGCAGTTACTGGCGGCCACAACTGTGTGTGCTCCACATGTCTTTGTAATCACTTAATGACTCATTTCCTTAATCTTTCATTTCCTATAGCCTTATTACAAGCAATTCATAAACCTAGATCCATCTCTGGTTGTAGTCAGGAAACACTGGACTGACTCCGCACCTGATTGGCTGGCTGATGTACCTCACACTCTTCTCCTCTGAAACTTTCCACTGGACCCTGTCTTTTGCTGTAGTGACACCTACTGATGAGGTAAGAGTGCATTAAACACACATTCCCTTGTTGCCAAACCTAGCCAGCAGCCACTTCCTGGCTCTAAGCAGATGTTTCTGCTCTTCTGCAGCAAATTTCACTCTACACTGGGAGAAGTTCTGCATGGTCTTGACCGTAAGGCGTTGGTGGATGTCAGACCTGAACAGAGATCACTGCGATGAGAGGAAATGGCTTTTTATGTCCAGGCTTCTCATTTCTCGTATCAACAAACTGATGGCCTTGGGAAGTAAGTAATGCAAGGCAGTGTTCCCTGAGACACTCTGTGGCACTGGCTTGGGAAGCAGCTGAACAGTCTGTATCCCTTCGTTTTCCTCTGTAGGTTCTTTTTTTTTTTTCCCCTAAAGAAATAACTACAGCCAGGAAGTCATACCCTTGATACCTACTCATAACACTCTGTGATGACTGGCATATGGGCAGTGGCAGTCTGAGACCCATTTCTAGGTGCATCCAGGCCAAGGATTTCTCTTTTAGTGAATAGCGCAAAGGCAAGGCAAGGCATAAAGATTGTCAGTACATTTCCCAGTCTTCCTCCTGCTTTGTAATCCTCTCTGACTTTCATTGCAGGTTAACATCTTACAGCCTACAGTAATGCTTTCAGTCAGGGGTCATCTTAAAAAAAAGAAAGGTACTTATTATCAGCTACTGGCTGCACAATGTCAGGTACTGTATTTAACGCCACATCCTTTTGGTTGGATTCTGCATACTTTTCTTGTAAATTCAGTCTTCTGGGCAGGAATCTGAATTCTCATTGTTTTATTACTGTGACTTGTCCTGTCACAGTCCTATGTTGAAGGCTTGAGCCCCTTTGAGGATGGAGGTGCAAAAAGAGGGGAATTGTGGATGTAAAGCCTTTCATGTTGGATGAAAGGCTTTACACCCACTGAGGGGCTTGGGGTCAGTAGTTTGAAAAGGTCTTCATCTTTTAAAGAAAGTCCAATATGGCTGATGGAGACATGAGAGAGAGGCACTGTACCTCAAGTTTTCCACAGTCCCCACAAGAAGGAAGATCCTTCACAGATACCAGGTTTGTCTCAAGTAAATCACAGCTGTCAGAGCTCAGGGGAAGAAAGAGAGGTCCTCTCCATGGCGTATAGACAGACAGACAGACAACAGAGTGGCTTTCTAGTGTCTCATTTGTTAGAATAATGCAACGAGACAGATCACATAACATGAAAACCTTGTCTAAATCCCCCCCCATACACAACCTGACCTGGTGCTACAAAGAGATTCAGTGTTGCCAGCTGAGAAACCACAGTGTCTGCGCTGGGATCCCGCAGTGCTCTGGTGCAAGAAGCCATGGCATCACAACAGATTATCTGTGATTCACAGTTTTTGCAGGCGTAAGATGTCAGTGCCACAGCGCCTGCAGGGAATGTGACTTTTCAGCTGTCTCGCTCTCCCTGGCACACTTTGACCTTTGTGCAATTTACTATCAAAGAACCAATTATTCTCAACGCTCATATTTTTTTCTCTATAGACTCAATGCCACATAGTTGCCAGGGGCAAGACGTCATACTAATCAAGGCAATGATTCAAGGGAAGGCTTCAGGGGGCTGTCATGACTGGGAGCCCTGGGTTCTACTTCTGCCTCTTAGCCATAACATGGACTCGGTCATGCCTGCTCCTTCTTTCCCTCTACCTCCAGTCTTTGCCCTGGTCCTCTGCTGATGTAGATAATATACAGAAATCAAAAGAGATACACTGGTGCACACCAGTATCTCTTGCCACACTCTAGTTTCCTTATCATCTAGAGATCCCCTCTTAATACAGGAACTGTTGTCCAATGTGTATTTCTCTTGGAGATGCCCTCTATCCTTCTGCCTGCAGCAACATGAGGCATTGGCAAAATGACATGAAGAAAGGACCACTGCCTCGATTGGATGGGGGAGAAGAGGAGGCTGTAGTCCCACAGGACAGAGCCATCCAATTATTCACCACTCCCTTAGTGTTTATAGCCTCATCTGAGCTCACATGAAACCACTGCATACTGTGAGCTCTCAGCATCAGGATTAATGAAAGATCAAAAGACCATCCAGGAAAGGATCTTGCCTCCAACAGAAGGCATAAAGAACTGCCTATAATTTTTCCACTCATGACAAGCAGTTAATGTGCAAGAAAATGTATTAAATGCCACAAAGTACTGACAACTTGGTTAACTGAGACCACCACAATCCTGAAGCTGAGGAGTGAACACATTTCTCAGTTGTGTGAATACATATATTTATATCCCAGGGTAAGCCTAAGCCCAAACGTGTTAGAAATTCACTTTCATGTGCATGGAGAACACTCGGTTTCCCAGACTAATACGGTACAAAACCATGGCCTTGGAGTAAGGTGAAGAGAAATCCCCTTGTCAGCTCCTAGGAGGAAGATATTTTACAGATATTTTATATTTTTTAATAGTGTTGTTGTCTGTTCTGTCACTAAGTCTCAAGGGCTTTTTTCAGAAGAAAGTGTAGAGTGCTGACCTAGTGTGCTGGAAATCCATTCATCCCCTGCAGACAGGTGGGGTTAATTCTGACTGGCACAAGCCTAATGGAGGAATGTAGAAAGAGGATAAACACATGGAAGAAATAGAAGTTTAAAGATCTACCAGACAGGTAGGATTGTGCTTTGGCATCATTTGTTTTTCTGTGATTGTTCCAGATTTATTTGGTGCAAACTAAAAGCACCTACAAAGGGTCTGCAAGCTTCAAATCTTACTTGTGCTACATGGAGGTGGTGGATGCACTATTAAAGAGCTCAGGATTATTTGGTGGCACATCCTGGTGTGCAGATCAGCAGAATTTAACCTTAATCACTATGGGTAATCAGTGGAAAGGGCACAAGTTAAGTTACAAGATTTAAGATAGATGAAGATGAAAATACTCAAAGCTTCTTTAGGATGAAAAGTATGAGGCAGGGATGGCTTTGGCTAAGACAAACCCATCATATTTCAGAAAAAAATAAAAAGACCAAATGCTTAGATTATAAAGCATTCAGATATGCACATGTAAACAGGCTTGCACTTTGATAGCAGGATGCAAATTCTTCCTATCAATCTTTTTTTGCAAACAAGAGAGAGAACCAAGACCTGAGTAAGTTTGATTTTGAAGGAACAAAATGTCAGTACTCCCTCTCCCAAAAAGAACTAGCAAAATAGGCAAGCAGAAAAACAAAACAACAACTGAAATGCTTGATTGTCTCCTTCAACATTAGGGTCCTTAAAGGGGACACCAAAAGTAAAAACATTACATACCAGTGCTCTTCAAAAATCCCAAAAGATGAAGAAAGAGGCTGAGGTGTCTTTTTTGCAACTACAGCCCCAAATAGATAGAAGACATATGCTTTGTCTTCTTGGTATGTATATGCTTTTTTTAAAAGCAAGAAACTACTGGAAAAATTGAAAAGGATGAGTCCTTGTATGTAAGTGGAATATGAAAGCTAAACTCTGTCTAATCAAGAATCTGTGAGATGGGTAAGGGGAGAAGGAACCTGTCTTACCAAGACACACATTTCCGAGCAGCTTCTGTATGGGAGCTAATTTTTGCCATGACACAGGTGTGTTGGTGCAGGTCCTGCAGGGTAACAATGAAAATTAGCTGAGAGTCCTGGCCCTCAACACTTTAGCTCTCTGGGTCCATGACCTTGTACCTCCAAGGACTGGTGGATCCCTGTGGAGCTCTGATCATGTCTCACCAGTCTCACCACCACTGATGCTCCCAGTCTCCATCTTTCTGATCTAAGTTGTGCATGATCTGGGGCTCCTGGGAGTGTTTTAGTACATAGCCCCATGTGACTGATATCAAAAACCTTCCCTATCCATGATTTTCTACACCTGTTCTATGCTTTGTCTTACATAAATTACTCTTCATTAACTGTTTTGCTTTTCATTGAAGACTGAGGGGGGAAGAAGCAAATGAAGTGCTTCCCATGAAAGCAACAAGTGTCTCAAAATTGCACCAGGAGATGGATCGTTTACCTTATCCCCAGATTTAGAAAGAGACATTGAACACATCACGGCAAGTGCTGAGGGTACTGCAGGGGCCAAGTCTCTCCCAATTAGTTCGCTTCCCAAAAGCTTGTCATCTAGCTGGATCAGACCTCCAGACCTTGCAAGAGGGAAACTGTTGAAAGGAGTGGGTGAGTGAGTGGGATGTGTTTCTTGCTTTGTTTCTGAGGCAGTTTCATAAATCTCCACACATTAAGGTCTTCCATATGCTGTTTTCAATATCAGCTTGTCACTTCAAGCTGTCTGTCGTGAACTGATGAATGGCTCCGCTATCTTCTCCAGGACTCATTCACATCCCACCCAGTTGACAGAAAAGGTTGAAAAGAACAGTGAAAAGTGCAAAAGAGGATTGTTCAGCATATAGATGCTTTCCATAGTTGCAACCTATTGACCCATTTTTCAACAGGTTCAGTGGCACAACCTGTATATTAGGGTCAGCAAATATCATCAGAAGAAGGAAAATGATAGTCAAAAGCCAAATTAAACCTGAAGCAGTTTCCAGGTATATTTAAAGCAGGCAGCTACCTTCCTTACCTCCCCCAGATATTCCAGGAGATCTAGCATCCAAGTAAGACTCAGAGATTTCTGACTCATTTCACAAAAAGATGCTTTGAAGTTCAGCAAGGGGCTGACATCTAGTATGAGACCTTTTCTTTGTATGTGGGTCTGTAAACCATTTTTGTCCTGCTTTTGTATCCCTTGGTACTTGTATGTGCTTGAGAGCAAGAGTTAGAGAAGTGGGCAGGAACAGGGCTAACAATGGGAGAAAAGCAGCATCACAAACCTGAGCTGGGCTGTGAGTTCCACTTAAATCCCAATGCAATAGGTCTCAGAAAGTTTGCACATCTGACACTCAGCTCTGCAGCTGATTCTGCTAATTCTTGCTAAATCCTGGATCATAAAATTGAGCATTAGCTCTCCTAATGGATGACAGTCCACTGCTGGGATTTTCATCTAAGCTCTTGAGGGTTGGAAGCCAGGCGATGATCTTGAAGGTCTCTTCCAACCTGGTTTATTCTATGTATTCTATTCTATGTAGATCATTGGCAAAATGAATACCTGATAGTTTAAAAGGACTAAGCACCACCAAACCAACATTTTAAAAAAATATTTTTTCCACTCTTCTGGGTTTCTGGGAACAGTTGTCTAAAATTAATGCTGTGGGACTCATTGCCACAGGTTACTCTGTGAAATCAAAGGCAGAAGTGGATTAAAAAACAGATAAAGTTTGGGAGAACCAGTTCACTGGAAATTAATTCAGCAGTCTAAAATCTGCCTCCAACTTGAACATCTCCTGAACAAGTGGTTGCTGAGAGGATATCATGGGGAAATACTACCTCACATGTAACCTGATTTTGTGCTCTCCCTTTACAAATACACTTCATATTGCTGAGAGTGTCCTGGAAGAGACTGCTTGTTTTATCTGACACTTAGAGGAGAGTGGGGAGGAAAAGTGAAATAATATGTTCTTTTTCACCCTTGAAAATGTCCTTTCCTGATGCAGCTTGGTTCGAATTGGGAGCAAGTCAAGTTCAAACTGGAAAGTTAGGAAAACCTTAACTTTCTTCAAATAGCCATATGTAGAGTAAGGGTGAAAACCCAAACAAACAGCCTTCCACAGGGTTCTGTTGTCCTGGTACTCTCATGGGAGCATTGCTGTGATATTTGAGAACCTATAGCTGCTGCAACTTAAATCCAGCTGTGAAAGTGATGATATGCAGTAGTGACTAGAAATAGCAGGGAACTAGGCTTCCGTGATCCAGCTGTCTCTTCTAGTCCTCAGTTCTTTGTTTGGCTACTATGTTAATAGTCAGATCATTCAGTATCAATGGGATGTATCAGGGGTGGCATGGGGCTTGTATCTGGGGATACATGTATATTTCACATCAGTCTGTCTGGGGTGAAACAGGATTTTATGTGCTCTCCTCAGTCCTTGGCTTTTGCCAGCTACTATCAGTTGGGAAGAGTGAAAATAACCAAAAAAGCACTTTACTTTGCTCCAGTTGGTCTTAACTCACCTATCCATTCCACATAAAGTCAAATCCAGCTGTCAAGCCCTAATGGATTTTTCTTTTCTTTTTCCTTGATCATTCCTGGGCTGAAGCTGAACTGATAACCTCAGACACTGTCTTTTCGGGCTGGCTGCAGCCCAAGAATGCCATTTCACAAAGAAGTGCTGAGGTTTCAGAAACAAGGCTTTACTGAAATGTGGAGTAAAACTGGGGTGTTTGAAATACAGCCAAGAGACAGCAAATGCCCTCATCGCCTTCTGCCCCTCGTTGAATTCCCCACCTTCCTCCTGGAAAGCAGAGCACTAATCTGTGTTGTGAAAAACATTGGTTCAGATGGCTCCTGAGTGAATTCCTTCTTACTTTTAAACTTTGCATGACTGAAAATTCATTGGACTGTGGGGCAGAGTGAGTAAAACGTCTTATTTCTTGCATGACAGGACACATTAGAGGAGTTACCACCTATCACAGCCTCCCTTTGGCAACAGAAAATGCCTGGGCAGGAGCAGTAGGTGTTGTCTGCAAGGAAACAATAAACTGCTTCAGCTCTTTCTGTTCCCTGAAACTCATCTTATCCCTATGCTGCAGATTTCTGCCTCTTCATCTGAGTTTGCTCTTCATGTGGCCTCATTCAGCTGAGGGGACAGACACATTGCAGGAGCTGTCAGCGAACTTCTACAAGCACCAAGGTGAAAAGACATTTGTTTGAATCCAAAATGACAGAAAAATACAGCCAGAATCTGAGGCTGAGCCTCCTCACTTCAAATGAGTCATCTACTCCATCCTTTTTAGACCTCATAAGCAGGTAAGGGACACTTTTATCTCAAATCAATACATTTCTACAAAATTTTCTGGTTTAACAATAACAACCAACAATGAAATTGCCAGAAAATCCCAAGCAAAATCCACTGTAAAGCATGGACTTTGCTTTAATACTACCAGAAAATACCCACCCTCATGATTACCTAGCAACAAAGCCAGTTAGGTCCTGTTGCAAAGAACTAGACTGAGTGACAGCTCAGCCTAACAAGACAGGAAATAGGCAAAAAATCACTAGCTGAATCGCTGTGAGGCTTCAATGTCCCTGTCAGTTCCACAGCACCTCCTGTTTCCTCTTGCAGTCTTGAGATTGTCCTCAAAATTTGACTCCCTGGAGTCAAAAGGCACAAAGGAAAAGATGCACATTGCAGATTACCAGCTTAATCAGAAAGACACTCCTGCCTCTGCTGAAGGGCTTCTCTACCCTCCCAAGTATGGTACTGCTGAAGAGGATAGTGAGGCTGCAAGAAAGCCAGGTGCTAAAGGACTTCCATATTTATCTGGATGCATAGCTGAGTGGCTTGCATATGTTCTCTGCTGCTGATCTGCACTCTATTAGTCTGCTTAATGGATCTGTACAACAGCCAGCCTCGCGTGGTATTGCCACATTTCCAGACAAGTAAAAATGCAGCTAAAACTTTGAAGGTTTGTTTATAGCTTGAATTTTCCCTCAGCGCAATTATTTCTTTGCTTGTGTGCATGAGAATGCGTGTCAAGTGAGAAGGGATGGTTCCTACAAGACATTAAAAAGTTTGTGGAGTGGTTTCTACTGTCTTATCTGACAATAGCCTGCCAGCCACACTGGAAAAACCCAGGTCTAGACACCATGGTGTATGTGTGTAGGGTATGAAGGAGAGGGAGAAAAGGAGGGGGGGGGGGGGGGGGGGGGGGGGAAAGTGACTTATTTCCTTCCCCTCAGAGACCAAACAAAATTTTAACGATGAAACCTGCTAACAGCTGTGGCTAATTTGAAGGTTATTTTTATGGCAAGATCAACAAGACAATAAAAGGCCAGCCCCAAACGTGGCTCAGTTCAAGTGTTTCTCTCAGCAGAGTTTCTAAAATAGCTGCGATTTGACCTCTTCTATTCCCATTGCGTCACCTCTGCCTGGTAGCCGTTTGCCATGGGGATGTGGTCACACGCTACATCTCTCCTCCAAAGGATGTGGAGGCCTCTGTAGCTCCTTGCTTAACACATTGCGAGGCAGGGCCAGGGCCCGTGGGGTTCGTCTGGGGACTCCCTGGAAATGATGTTAGTGCTTACATTTATATGTCATCGTATTTTGAAAATTTTTCCACTTTGCGGCTGCTTGGCCCCTCTCTATCTTTCTCCCATCTAGTGTGGAGAAAGATCAGTTGTCCCAAGGTTGCTTAGGGTTCATGAGTGTTTCAAAGCCATTTAGTTACTGTAGAATGCTTGTCTTTTGCTGATTAAGAGCATGAAATGCAGCTCACTCCTGGGACTTTGAGGAGGGTTGGGCAATACTTAGCAGCCCGCTTTGTAGGATTACCTCCATGCAGACCTGAACTTGGGGCATTGATAGAGTTGGGTTGTTTGAGAAAGTCAGTTTTCTAGCTTTGGCCTTAGCAGCACCTGGATCCCCAGGAACACTCATGGTGTGGCATGGAATGGAGCAGCAGGAATCCCACCAGCCACTCAGGAAGTCCCTCACCGCAGGACCCACCTTTGGCAGGGGGAAGGAGCACGACAGATACAAGCTTAGCCTTCTGCACGGCTTGGAGCTTAAATAACCACCATAAGTTGTTAAAGTAAAATCTTCGACTCCAGGGATAGAGGAAGGCACCAGCTGAAGGGCAAAGAAAGCCTCCTTTCACAAGCAAGAACCAGCACCTCTTGTGATGCTGCCATATAAAATCATGCAGCACCTGTTAGATCTTTTCTCGCTCCGCTCTCAAGAAGCAGGAACAGCTTGGCTCTATAAAAGCCCTGATGTGTTTGTTTTCACTCTGAAGAGCTAATCCAAACCCCTCTCCTCCCAAAGGACAGGGAAGGAGGGGCTGGAGGGAGTATTTTTATTTTTTTCCTTCTGCTGGGGAAACAGGTTGGAGCTGTTAAAATAATTGGCAGCAGTAGATTCCTGCAGATTTTTTTGGCTGCATTTTAAAATAGAGAGGTTTTCTGCTTCTCCCTCTCTCCCCTGTCTTCTGATTTAGCCATAAAATTGCCACTTATTACATTAGCAGTTACAGAAAGCAGCAGTTTTCCTCATTAGAAGGGCTTTGCTCACAGTCTCTGGTAATATCATTTGGTGGGAAGGACCTTGCCAAATGGCTATAAAACCAACTGAGGACTCACAGCAGTATCAGGAGGTTGCTTTCTTGGTTACTTTGGTAACATGCAAGCAAAGCTTCCCTCTCTTTTCAGGACAGGGAGATTGGTTTAGTTTTGGATCTACCTCCATCTCCTCTGTTTTGTGAAGGAGTGTGCAAGGAAGCAGCAGCACGGGAACACAAGAGGATAAGGAAAGGCCCACAGCATATGTCAACCCCATCTCTGGAGGCTGTGGCTTTCAGAATAGTTCAGCTGTGTGCATCCCCACTTGCCTCCTGCTGAACACCATCAGGGGCCAGCAGCATGCAAGTGTGCACCTTTTCCAGTCCTCAGAACACACATGTCATGTACTACAGACCTAGATGATGCCCACCTAAGGCACTTAGCAATACCACCTTGTGTATGGGACTAGACCTTTTCAGTGGTGGGCAGTTGGCATGGTGTATTGCCTTCACAAACCCTGAGCAGCATTGCTGGCAGCAGCAGCAGCAGCAAGCAATCCCTGCCTCCTTGCAGGTATAATCAGCCAGGCAGCTCAAAAAAAAACCCCACACCATAAAAACAACAATGAAACAAACAGAAAACCCAAACACCAAAACCAAGCAAACAAAAACCCCCAAACAAAAATCAATCAAACAAACAAACAAAAAGAAAAACACAGAAAACAGCTGCCTTTAGAGCACTGAATTGTACCTGTGGCTCTTCTACCCAGATTAGAGTCTCAGCAGAGACATGATCTCCACAGTTTTTCTCCATCAGGTTTACTGCATTCTCTTTTAATATGATGGATTTGCAAGGGTGCTTCAGTCCACAGCAAATTGGAAGCTGTATTACCAGAGCAGATGAGATCTTGTTGTAAGTTAATGGAGTCCTACCTAGAACAACCCTGACACAAGCCTACAAAAAAACCCCAACAAACATGAAAAAAAACAACAAGAAGGGGCAAGAGAGAGTCCTATCTAAGTGCACTGCCAGCCCACTACATCTCCTCTTGGTGAGAAAAACACACCTTGCAAAGCTGAGGGACAAAACATATTTGAAAGCTATTGTAACATTGCAACTTCTGGAAAGATGTGTCCTTATCAAAGCTATCCCTGCCAAAGATGGAATTACTGGCATTTCTGCCTTGCTTTTTAACTCCATGGAGTTCAACCTGGCCAGCCAAACATACACTGTGTGGCAACTGAACAAGCCTTCCTGTGAAAGAGACATAAATTTGACTCTGGGAGCTGAACACATCCTGTTTTGGGGACAGAAATGCAATCATCCCTACCTGGGCTTCCCCATCAGTGAGATAATAAGGGGTGAAGCCCAGGAGCTGCAGATGGCCAGAGCTCAAAAGCCTAGGAATGCCTCTGATTCATTCCTTGCTGCAAAATTCTAGGAAATTCCTCTTTGGGAATAAACAGGACTGAGTCCTGATTTAAAGAGCAGCTAGATACTTGCTAGTCATTAGGGATGGCACAGCATGTTCAGTGGCTGTGTTTGGAGCCTGAGCACAGCAAGCAGATGAAGGACAGACACTCGGCTGTACACTCAACGAGAGTCAACCCCTACTCTCCCAAACCTAGAGAACTCGTATCAGATGCTGCAAAACTGACTGAAGCCTTCCTTCTGATGCTGCATCCAGCATGGCCATTGTAAACCTTCATTTGTTACAAACCCATCAGAGGCATTCCTCACACCACCTCTCAAGGATCAACCATCAGGTCAGTCTTCTAAAAACCAAACCCTCAGTACTAAGCCTCAGCAAAGGGGTAAGAAAAACTGGAGAGTCCCCTGACCTTGCCTTCATTAGCTCTTCCTACCTTACCCTGAATTTTCCTCCTCTTTGGCAAGAAATTTCAAAAGTCAGTTCCATGAGTTTATGGACAGATCTATATAAAACAGTGGCTCAGACTGCACTCACTTACTGGCATAGATGTATCAGCTGCAAGGCACTTAAAAATAAAAAATAACAAAAAAAAAAAGGGGGGTGGGGTGGGGGAAAGACAAAGAAAACATTCTGGGCCAAAACTTTTGGGTATAAATTCTTCCATATGTATCAGCAGTTTCTGCCATTTAATTTTAGAGATGGACCCAAAGGGCTGCTTTATGAGTCTCTTCTCCCTCAAAGCCTGATGACTGACTCCACAAAAGATTTCTGTCTCTTTCTCCAGAGCTCATTTCTATGTATTTTTTACAGTAAAGCTGTAGGAGAAAGTTCTTCACTGAGAGAGTTGTTAGTCATTGGAATGGGCTGCCCAGGGAGGTGGTGGAGTCACTATCCCTGGAGGTGTTCAAGAGGAGATTGGACGTGGCATTTGGTGCCATGGGCTAGTAGTCATGAGGTCTTGGGTGACAGGTTGGACTTGATGATCTTTGAGGTCTTTTCCAACCTTGTTGATTCTACGACTCTATGATGAAAATAAATAGTGGATGTGTGGCGAATGTATAATCCAATCATTAGATATTTCTTATCACCAAATTCAAAACTGCAAGTAAAGATTTTAATACAGAATGGTTCAGAAAAGTTCCTGTTCTGGATGCCTGGAGGATAATGTTCTGCTCATTGTCAAAAAGGACAATCATTTTTGGTCACTTTAAGTTACAAGTCTCAAGAAAGAAAGAAAGATGGTAGTGATTTCAGATGCTTTTTTATCCTCCCAGAAATTAAAACCAGTGCCTGGACTGGTGCCTTTGAATTTATTTATCTTTTTAAATTAAAACAACCACTTAAAAAAATAAATAATAATAATAAAAAAAAGAGAGCAGCTACCAGCTTTTACTCCAGCTAAAAGCTTCTGGCAAGTGTAATGCCAGGATTTATTTCTTTTTATATGAGAACTTAGGGGCAAGTTGGTGTGAGAAACTTTCCCAAAGAATCTGTGTAAACCACACCAAAACCCAACAAACTCAACCAGTCTGGAAAGGTCCAGGAAGGAGAGGAGAGTACATCTGCAGACAGGCTGGGGACATCAGCAGTTTTCAGATGGCTGCCAGCAGCAGCAATGGTTTCTGTTTCCCTTCAGGCACAGGGGGTGGGATTTGGGGGTGCTGGAGCCAGAAAGACACCTGGTATGGGCAGTCTTTACCTTCTTCATGAAGGATTTGAAGGGAGCCTGACAACCTGAGGCACTGCTCCCTTGCTGGCAGTCTGGGCTGCTGACTCCTGCGGGCTGCTGGGGAAATCCCAGCCAGCGCCTCTTAGTACTTCAGGCAGGTGTCCAAACCTTTGGCCACAGGGCAAGTGAATCCTTGAAATTGTACTGCAGACGCAGGAGAAATCCCCGTGGAGCACAGGACTAGAATTTATCTGCAACCCTGGGTGAACAGCTCTCCAGAGAGAAGAGGACAAACCAGGACAGATCAGTGCAAACGTCTTAGTAATGTGAATTAGGAAGGAGTGGGTGCAGGGTTGTAAGGCACAATCTTCCTATTAAAATGTGGCTTTTTGGTAAGGGGAATTCAGAAAAATGGTCAGTTCTTGTCTGAGGTCTACTTGCTACATGCCTTTGGACAATGCATTGCCCTTTGCTCTGAGCTCCTGTATCCTCATCACAGGAACAGGGGCATTTTGTGCTAGCCCTGGTGAGTTATGGAACAACCTTCCTTCAGGCTTAGGCAGGGTGCTAAGTGATTCCACCTGCCCCCACAGAGAGTTTTGAAGCTTAAATATCCCCAACACTAGCCTTGCAGGCATCATCACATGTCTCCTTTGCTCCAGGCCAGAGAAGGGAGCATGGTCCTACATATTCACACCAATGCAAAGCACAGTTGTGCCACCTTTGTCTTGGACATTGTGGTACCTCAGTCCAAAGCTAAACCTCTTTTCTGGCTACTACTTCTTTCTCCCTGCCCCCTCTTCCTGGCTCGACTCGTTTCCTGTTCTCAGACATTTGCAGCAAATGTGTATCTCTTGCTTTGTCCTGTAAACTCCGTGTGACCATGGGAACAGTTCCTGACCCAGCTGGCAGCCCACGTGCTCTTCTCATTAAACTTTGGCTCTCTCCTCAACTGAATCTTTAGGCAGCATCCAGGTGAGCACAGCTGGGAAAGCACTTCCATCCTTCTCAAGGATGCATATGGCATTGCTTCCCAGCCTTTTGTTGGGGAAAGATTTGCCCCATGTCTCTGCTATTACACTGTCCCTCTCTCCAGACCACTGCCTCTCCTCAGATCAGTCCCACTTACACAGCTGTCTCCCCAGATCATTTCTTCAGGGCACACAACCAGAGCAAAAGCAGAGGAGGTGTACAAAGTGACTGGTGCAGGGAAAGCCTGTACCAAATCAGAGAAGGCCAGAATTTACAGGCAAAGGTACATTGTGTGGCCTGAGCTTCTTATTGAACCTGTCAGAACATCTGAAATATTTTTGCCAGTCAGAACCAGCGGGGCACAGGGTCCTGGTTCCTGAATTTGTGCAGAAAACTTCAAAGCACTGTGATACGGCTCAAAGGGTCACATGGTTCCCATCTGTTTCTTAGCCCAGTCAGGTGATTTAGTGATCCTCAGACATCTCCCTCACACCACCTGGAAGCCCACAGCTTCAGCAGGCAAACAGCACTGACTGCTGTCAGCACCCACTTCTTGAACTTGCATCTTCTTGGGTCGCTGAGCAGAGGTCAGTGGTGTAGTGCAATTCCCACCTGTGTACCCCTAGCCTGCTCTAATGGCACAGACTCCATGATGTTCCACCAGAAGATGGGTGCAGAGGGAGATAGGAGGACTTGCAAGCCAGCCCCATGCTATGGTTATACTCAGTGTTTGTCAGAAGTACAGGGCAGCCTTCAACCCATCCTGAGAGCAGGAAACAAGCCAGGGAGCTCACCTGAGGACACAGGCAACAGGCCACCTTGCAAGCCATCTCCACAGTCCCAAGGAACCGTGTGAATTTTCCTAAGTACCTCTGTCATCCAGACCCCAAGAGTATCCAGTGGAGGTGGCCTATCATGTAAAGAAGTCACACCAGTTGGGAATTACTGCTCTCTGGCAAAAGCTTGTAAATCTCCACTTAAATATCTGGGAGAGGAAGTGAGGTACCAGTCTGGTTCTCCCAGCCTATTGAGTGTGTCCAGCTCAGAGCTGCAGTGAGTAAACAAGGTGGGAAATGACACAGAGGGGCTCGGTTTTGACCAAGGAAATGCATATCTTTTGCTGCTTTCAAAAGGTGCTGGCATTAGCCCAGAAGGAGGATCTGAAGCCTCAGAGGGACTGTAAGAGCCATTTTTTAATCACTGCATGTGAGCTACTGTGAAATAAACTCTCCTGGCTGTCCCTGGGGAGGACTGAGCAGCAAGCTGCTGTGTGCATGTGCACGCGCGGGCATGAACAGAGCACACTGCAAAGTGTCAACTGTGTTATGAAGAACATGGTTTAAGGCCATTCTGGGGATTTCCCAGCTCTGACAAAGAATTTAATTTCCCTCTGAAGGGTGGAAAAATTCATCAGGCTGTTGCTCAGGACACTGAACAGAGCATCTACAATGTGGAGGCATGGTCTCCTGCCATCTGCAGCAGCGCCGGGTCTGGCCACAGCAAGATATTTAGGCACACAAAGAGCAGTTAGGCTGGGGTTTCTCCTCTGTGGATCTAGCGTTGACAGAGCTGGATCCAGGCCTGCCTGCTTTATGTGCAGTAACAACCCCCATATCTCATACTAATGGAAGGTCATCTCCATGGGATAAGTTGGAAGTGCAAGAGCTGTCGCTGACAGGGCAGATGGCAAAGCCAAACTTGCCAGACCTCTGTCCTTTCCTAACAGAGGAGAAAATATACTTTTCAAATCAGAAGTCTTCCAGATTTACAGTGAAAAAAAGCAGAAACAGAAAATGTGTGGGGAAGTGGGGAGAGAGAGAAAGCGTGTCCTAACTCTGTGACAGAATATTTCTAAGAAAAAAAGAAAAGAAAAAGAAGAGTATCTGAAAGCATGAAAAATCCTTGGCATCAGTTCTTACAGTCCAGTTCACTGGGTGGCTTCTGAAAAGAATTTCACTTGGTTTGCAGAGTGAGGAGATAATTGGAAAGGCTTTGAAGAGAAGGGTGAGTCCCAGTTCATGCACTTCCCTGCAATACCCTAGGACTGGGAGATCTCCAGATCTCCATACAGTTTTCTGTCACCAGTGTCCTGTGTAAGGTAAGGTATTTAAATCACCTATTCCACAACCTTTATTGATATAATAGGTGATAATGAAATTATACACACACACACACACACACACATATATGTATATGACAAGCTTAAAAATCTACATGAAAAATATGTAGACTGGGTTTCACCTGAAGTGTTTCTAGTACAGCATCAACAACACAAAGTATTTTGTTTTATTGGGAGGTCAAATGTAAGTCTTCCATCCAGTCCAAAATAAGCCTTTTTATTTGATTTTCACAGTTTGGTTAAAGGAGGAGAGAAGAAAAAAAAGTCTTAACTCTGCTCAAGAAAAGTTAAATATAGCTACATCTGTGTAATGTTTCAAAACAAAAACAGGAATAAGTTTTATGGTGTCAGATCAATTTACTTTTTCACCTAAGAAATTCAACATGAGCAATGTCAGTTGAGATTATTGGAGTATTTTGGGAGGAAAATCATTTAAAGTATGCACATTTGGAAGAATTTGTCAGTATGAGAAACCGACTGCACCTCTCGACCTTGCAGGGGGTTGGGGAAGGTAAAGTCAAACATAAGAAATCCTCAAAAACTGTGTGATGAGATATCAAATCAAGTGCCTCAGAAAGACAGGGTTTGATTGTCAGGGGCCTGTTCTCGTGGAAAATAAAAGGCTCTAGTTTCTGTACAATTATCTACAGACAAGACATATGTTTTCACTGCGTGGCACCAAGCCTGGAGTATATTTTTTGCTTCTGATTTACAAGGAAAACTTGGCACAAAGATGACCCACACAGCAAGAAGTGGGCAGATTTAACACAGATGTATGGAATAGCCTCTCAAATTTGAAAACCTTTAATGCTAGGCATAGTTGGTTTTGCTCTGACCCTATCTACATGATACCCTTCACTGGGCTCTTTTGAGCTTGGTCTGAGGTTTTCAAGTATTGTCACCAAGGAAAACCTATTTGTCTTCATTCCCTTCCATCTATGCCTAGCATTTTGCTATAGCAGGGCTTTTGGACTAACATAATCTGCAAGAGAAGGTGGGGTCGGGCTGGGAAAAGAGAATGTTCTGCCTTTGCCTGCAATTACAGCAACTTTCCAGGTTGGATACTTTTTTATGTGTGTTGTCTTCACTTCCTTTCTTCCACGGATGCAGGAGTGAGAGAGAAGAGATAATTTTTGATCCTGATCCTGTTTGGAACAGTGGGAATTCAGAGAGGGGAGGAGTAATTCTGCTTCACAGCACCTGTGTGTCTTTGCCTCTCTATAGCCATTCAGAGTAGACACTGGGCTTGGAGAGTGTCAGAAATGGAGGTTATGAAATTCTGTTGGTTCTTCATCTCCTGTTTTCAATATTGAAACTTTCAGGAATATTCCAGCTAAGTACAGCTAGATAACAACCCATGAGCAGCAGCACCTCAAGGCCCTTATAGCTCTTCTGCCTCACAGACTGCCTTCTTCATGACATGCTGCAGAGTGTTTGCACCACCAGCCTTCATGTCTGTGGACCTCTGCTGGCAAGCAGCCCATTCACTATCTTTCATGAGCAGTAACATACCCAACACAGAATTAGTGTTGCTCATTTAAAGAGGAGGTTGGCAGTTAGTACCAGCAACAGCTGTGCCCATTTCAAGATTTAATCAAGGTCTACAAACAAGCCAGAGAAAGATACAACAGGCTTTGAGAAACAAGATGACTAGTCTGACATTTTTCTTTTGTATTTCCCAGGAAGACTCTTCCTTCAGGGAAAGCAGGCAGCAGAGGTACACAGTGCTAAATGGAAAATTCTCCCTTTTTGATCAGGTCTCCAGGTGATCTTTCCTTGTGAATGTCTCATAAAGCCATGTCACAGAGAGATTTGTCCTTGGAGAGCTAAACATTTCAAGATTGTCTCACTGAGGACAGAAATTCTGATTTATTCTGTGTTGCAGAACACAGCTAATAGTAGCATGGCTCTGTTCTGGCATATGAAGTTTCAGAGGACAGCAAGAAAAGTTTCCTTGTGTGCATTCAGGGTGACCATGGGTGTGAAGTATCACACACATAAGCACATATCTATCTATGTATATATACACATACATACATACATATATATATATACACACACACATATATACACTCTGCAACTGTGATGGGCTGAAAAATCAAGCCCTCAATATTTATAACTTTGGCTCATATCCCAAGCCAAGCAGGACTATTGCAGAAGCTCTATTTGTGGCAATGGGATCTACACACTCCATTTTAGTTCTAATCCTAGCAAGCTGGCAGACATAAGGTTTTATGGGAAGCAGAACAACTAATCCATGCTGAAGCGCAATGCAGAAAGTTTCCTAAGTATAGCGTCCCCTCAGAAATATGAGGGCTCAAATTAACCCCCTAAATCCTCTTTATCAAAGTCAGCCAAGCTTGGGGATGGTAAATTGATTATGTGGCCAACTCTAGCAGCCCAGGCTCTTAAAGCAGATGGAGTACTTATGGAAGAGGGCTTGGAGGGAAGTATAGAAAAAGGACCTAATTAGCAAAACTACTGCCATGGAAAACTTCCAGTGCTCAAAGTCTGGGCACAGTTCTGCCGAATCTACAACATTCACATCAGAATTTGGGAAGACCTAGGTCTTTCTTGGAGACCCTGATTCAGCTGTGAAGAACAAAATGTTGAATTCCTGGTGGAAGTGAACCCCTGAGCATTCCTTGAATGTGAATAATTTATGACTGCAAAATGTTGTTCTCTGCCCCTTGGCATTATTACCCACTATGGGGTGTCCTGTTTGGCACCTAATATTGCCATCCAAAGCTATAGCTTTGTTCAGCTGTGCTCTAGTTTCTGGGCTCCATTAATAATCAAAGAGGGGTTTCTCTCTACTTTGTGAGTACTGGCTCAGGGCCAGCTGTAGAGTGGAGGTCTGGTTACAAACCTTCATGCAACACAAAACTGCAGCCAGGTCCAGGCTTTAGTCTTGGATGTGTCTCCATGTCAAAAAGAAACTTGCGTTTGTTTGGATGCTGAATCAGTAAAAACATTGGGAATTAGCAAAGATTTTCTGTCCTCCTTCTCCTTTAAACCCTGAAACTGGCTCAATATTTCATTTATATTTTTCAGTTTTGGCCAATGGTTCGCATGGCCTCTCAGCTGAGATCTTGAATAGGAGATTGCAAACTCTACTACTGACACCTAGCATGCTCATTTCGTGTGAGATCCTGGGGGGGACTTGCAACCAAAGGTCTGTCTCACCATAGGGGAACTCACAGAGTCAAAACAGCAAACAGGGGAGAAGAATTTAATGCAAACATCCAATGCAGAGGAACTCTTAGATAATATTTCTCTGCGGAACAACCAGTAGTTTGTGGGCTTTTATTTTGATTTTTTTAAAAAGAATTATTATTTTAATGAGTAATTCTGGGAGAATTAATATGAATCTACTTGAAAGTTTTTGATAATGTGGATTTTGGCACACAAATTCAGCCTCACGAACCCTGAAGCAGGAACAGGTTCACCAGTGTGCCCCTTCCTAAAGCCAACGGATTAACGATGAAAGACAACATATAGTTGCCACTTGAAAATTCAGTCTTTTTCACTACTGGTGGCTGTCACAGGAACTTCTGCTTCTGTTGCATTGGTCCAAAACTGAAGATCTGACTCAGGGAAATAAAAAAAAAAAGAAAAATGAGTAGACAACAAAAAATAATAAGAAAGTCTTCTTTCAACAATGTATCGATGATCCAAAACAAAACCCTTTATCTACCTGACCTCGAGAGCTGAGCACCTGAATGTCTAGGAAGACTCCGATAATCAGATGGAAAAAAAGATATCATAGAATCATAGAATCAGTCAGGGTTGGAAGGGACCACAAGGATCATCTAGTTCCCACCCCCCTGCCATGGGCAGGGACACCTCACACTAGATCAGGCTGTCCAGAGCCTCAACCAGCCTGGTCTTAAACACCTCCAGGGACAGGGCCTCAATCACCTCCCTGGACAACCCATTCCAGGGCTTCACCACTCTCACAGTGAAGAACTTCTTCCTCATGTCCAGTCTGAATTCCCCCACCTCCAGCTTCATTCCATTAAAAACATTCTTTCTGCCCTGTTTTCATGTGTGAGACTTTTCAGGAGAAAGCAGTGTCTGTAGCATCCTGGGAATGGAGGAATAGTTGTGGAAAAAACCATGGTGAAGAATTTCCCGGGTCTCTGGTGGGGTGGAAGTTTGGTGAACTGTAGCACAAACAGTTTTCATGCACCCTCAGAAACCTATAAAAGTTTTCAATGAATATTTACTAGCAACCTTTTCACTAACATTTGCCAAACTCATTTGACAAGGGGAGCAAATTTACTGTCAGAGAAGCAATTCCTAGTAAGTGAGCCACAAGCTTACAAAAAGGAAAAGGAGGAGGAGTGGGGAAAGCATCTGTAAAACATAGTCTGCAATTTTGGCTTTGGAGTTCAAGATAATAAGACCACTGACTGACAAATTCCAAGAGTATTTTCCTATTTATATTAGCTTATATTTATTTGTTCAATATGTGAGCATGTGATTCCTTGCATTAATCATTAGCTTGGTAGAGCTTTTCCTGTTTCCTAGCCAAGATTAAAAAAGAAAGAAAGGAAAAAAAGGACACACAAAAAAACCCCCACTCCACAGTTTCCATGTAGATATAAGTAGTATTACATGGAATAAGCCCCCACTGTAGGAAAGGGCAGAAGAAATTGTCAGGATAGCCCTATAGTCTAGGGTTTTATTTATATCATTGTTGCTGAGAGATTAGCAAAAAGGCCTGCAGATGCTCTACTTGTCAAAGCGAACAGACCAAGTCTGATCCAAATTTCAGAGAAGGTCTGGATAAACCCCTCTGATCCATGCCACTTTTGAACTTAGTCCTACACATGGAACAACCCAAATGACCACTTTGGTTTATCTTCAAGGGCAGGGTGTTTGAGACCTCAGCCTTTCACTCAGCATTGCAAAGATGGCCATCATCATGACACACTTCCTGGCTCTCCTGCTTTCTATATCTATAGTAGCTTCTCTAGAGGTACTAACTTAATGAGGCGCTTAGTACCATACAAGGGTTCCAAGCTCTGGATTATACTGGGGCCTGTTTCAGTGTACATGGACACTGATCCTATTGATATCTCAAACTGGCATTCTGGTATGGAAACATAACTGAGATGTGTAATAGGAAACTGTCCCCATTTTCTGTGTTTAGTGCTGGACTTAATAAGTATGTCCACTCAGTGAAAATATCATCGTTTCCATCAGCTGTCAGCGCCAGTGGGAAGATATAAGCAGTTGGAGAGATGCCATTCAAGAAGGTGTTAATGAAAAAGGAGTGAGAAAGTGAAGGTCCTGTAGTAGGATTGGTTTTCATGCTGGCTGAATTAGAGCGGAACCTTCAAAGAAAAGGAGACTCAGCCTTGCACCTAGAAAACATCACAGGCCAGGAGTAGAATCAGGCTTGGATTCAATACTTAAGAGCAACTATGTGAACTAATAATTTATGGGTTGGCAAAAAGATAGGATTTAACTGGGCTGAGTAAGCAAAGAAGATTCTTCTGAAAAACACCTACAGGGAGAAGGGAAGACTGTGGGTGGGACTTGTTCTGGTGAGTGAAGGAACCTTTAAAAATGGTTCTTGGGGTTCTCACAATGCTCTATAGGACTGTTAGAAGTTGCAGCCTTGGGCTTCCCAGGCACTGAACTGTCTTCCCAGGCACTGAACTGTCTTCCTCTCCCTTCCTATGCATTTTCTGACTTCAAACAAACAGTCTGTTCATCATAAACAGTCATTGCTGCCAGGGTCGGAGGAGAGAAGGTAATGTTTTCTGTATTTCTTTTGTACTGGTGGGTAGAGGTGGCTTAACAACTGATGGTTTCTGGTATGCCTACAGAGCAGGTGAAACTTTAGCACTATCTAAGCAATGAAGTCTTCCCCTTTTAGCAGAGAGACACATGTTCTGGCAAGCATTGCTCAGACAGTTAACCTATCAACTTAAAATTCATCCTTCACTTTGAAGTGAGTCATCCAAGTGGAGAACTGAAATCTCCAAGGTACACAGGCTTCTTCCTGCCCGTGTGGGACAAGCTCACCACAACAGCTCTTCAGAAACAGGGCCAGTCCTGGGCTGTATGACTCAAACAATCAGATTTCCATCTCCTGCCTTGGGATACTAGTCTACTCATAGGAAAGTTTTCCTCAAGCTGATTTTTCCTTTGCTCAGCCTCAACCCACTGCTCTTAATACTATACATCTTGTGTTAGCCCCTCTCCACCCTGGACCTCCCTGAATGACTGATCTTGGATCATCTTCCGATATTTGCACATCATTATTTTTCTCTCCTGCTAAGTGGTCTTGTAGCCCATAGTGATGCTTCTGTGTCATAATGGCTTTAGGTCTTGTGTATAGCTAGAGTAATTTTCTTGTCTTTTTTTTTTTTTTTTTTTAAGGAAAAGAAAAAAGTCAAAAAATGTAAATGGGAAGCAAAATCAACCAACTTCACTCACAAGTCGGGATGCCATCTGCTAAAGTGTCTTCCAGAGTGCTTTTATCTATGCCTGACTTTCAAAACTTTGCAAGTGACACAGCATAATGGAAATGCTGGCACCACTTTATCTTTTTTATGTGCACTAATATAGAGATACATGAACACACCAGGGCTTCATGGGTGTGATACTTTGACTCTGTGGAAGCCCAGCTGGGAATAAACAAACAACCCTTTGTTTTAACTTTCTCTTTTAGAACTTCCTTTGGTTCATTAGTAATTAGCCTCACCATTATCTTATATATCTAGAATGACAAGCATCCCAAAGGATACTTATGTCCTGGACACAGTATCCATCTGTTTTTATACTAGAAGCAGCAAATGTTACAGCAGAAGGGTGTCACATCCCATTCAACAAATATTAGCTCCTTGAACAGGAAGGTGCATTAAGGAGAAAGTGTAAAAAATCATGACAGGGCCAAGGGAGGAATCTCAAGGGAAATATTTTGGAATTGGTTAAACATGTATGTTTAGACAGGGGAATCACCTTCTAATAGTAACTTCTCTCTACACCTTGCAAACAATCTTGAAGAACTAGCTTAGCCTGCAGTATCTTCCTTTCAGACATATAAAATTAGGTTAGGGATAAAATACTGAAGTGTGAGAGTTGTACTTCAACTGTCTTCCATAAAATGGAAAATTAACACCACTGCATACTAAAAGGGAAAAAAAAAAAGTCTATCTTGCAAACATTCTGAAATGCCCACATACTTCAGGCACTGAGGCCACAGAAGTTGCTGTATTAGATGGATCCAATTGTAATGAATTTCCTCTCTTTCTCTTTCTCTCTGTGGGGCTTTTGAGTTAAGCTGTTTGTACCCAAAAGGCAGAATACCGCTGTGGAAGCACTCTATTCCCTTCTCGGGAGTGGATTATGATGACTGCTTCACACTCAGGCTGTGCAGAAGCTCTGAAGCACAGTGCTGCAAGTACAGATTTCTAGTCTTGGTTCTGTGGATAACTCCTAAGAAGGACATGAATGATAAATGGAATAAAATAGTTCATCTGTGACATAAGACAACTTTCTCATGTGCTGTTTCTAACACTCAATGGCTTCATGGGAAAACCCATAAAGTAATCCACAAACTGAAAGGGACATCACTCGGAAGGGTGTGAGGTGGCAGTGATACGGAAATTGGCCAGGACCTTAGAGCTAATGATGCTGACAACTTAGAATTTCTTTTTTTGTTGTTTTTTTTTTTTTTTTTTTAATGAAGAAAGTTAGTCTCCATTTCACTCCACTGCTGATGTAGCCATATCCATAGCATAAGCCTGCAGGCCACAACCGCTTTGACATTATCACTTGCTGACTTTTTTTCCTGCAACATACTGCATTCTTTCTAAACATCTGTTTGCACAGAGAGATGTGTTGAAAAGACTGTGGTTATTCATCTACTCACATTTTGACATGGCATTGCTGAGTGATTATATTAGCAAGGCTGATGAGTTTTCTTTACAAAGGGAAGCCCCATGGAACAACACGAAACAGGCATTGTTGCAATTCTGCTGGAATGAAAGAGGGGAAAAATTCAAACCCAAAAAGAAGCCCTAGCTCACAGCAAGTCTCCACCCAGCAACAGAAAGGCAAGCCAGGGATTTCTGAACAAGTCCGAATTAAGGCAATAGGTTCACAGAACAGCAGACAGTACTGGGGGGGACAGGCTCCCTGATCTGAGGCTAACATGGCAAATTCATGTGCCTGATGGTGTAAAACTCCATTATTCCTTTGACCAGAAGTGGCTTGGGCATAGCTCTGCATGATAGCAGCTGGACTTCTGCACTTGCATCAGAGGGAGGGAGAGGCTGCGAGTCATGCAGTGTGCTAGACTTCAAGAAACCTGTGTTCTGCTCCAGGTCTGGTAACTGATTTGTTATATGAAAAAAACACACCAGCTGTGTACAGTTTTGGATTGTGTTCAGTACTTCAGTCTCCTCTCCCATATAGAGGCATGGAAGGTGATTTGTGGCAAACCCCTGAAGATCTTTGACTGTGAGGATGTTCCAGACACAAGTAATGTAAAGTATTACCATCCACCGTTTGTTTGATTGTATAATTGGCTATTTTTTGAGATTTGCAGCCTTTCTGTTGCCCTCAGGTTCTGCATCTCTGGAAAGTATTCTTTCAGAGCATTTTCCTACCATTACTGTGAAGGTCCAGAAGAAGCCCTTCTTAAAGCTGAGCTTAAAGCTGAGCTCTTTTTTATTTATTTTTCTTTTTTGTTTTTTTTTTTTTTTTGTTTTGTTTTTTTAGGTTGAAAAATGAAGCAGCTTTAGAATAGCTTTGTTTCTGCTGCTTTCACTGTGAATTTATTGCTTGCTAGGCCAAAAGCCCCAACAGCTTTGTTTCATTTTCAGAAAAGCAACTGCAGAGGCGGGCATTGGCCGATCCCCCAGGGCTGGGCTCCAGAACTCGTGCAGAGAGTCAGCAGGTGCCCATCCTCACCACAAACTCAGCTCTCCTTCTGAGCTGGCAAGCTGTATTGGGACAGTCATGTCAGTGCTACGTGCCATGGCACAAACAGGATCATTTCTCCTGCAGTTGTCACCAGAAGGGTTGAAGGCTGGAGGGCTGCTTTATGTGTGCCGAAATCTACTTTAAATCCAGTTTCTGGAGGGCAGATGGCCCTCCAGGGCCAAAATCTGAGATTCCACGAGGCCAAGGCTATCTTGAAAGCTTGTCCCCAGTTCAACCATGTCCCAAAATCCTTTTGAAGCAGAAGCAGAGGTAAATATGCTGTCTGAGAGCATTTCAGGCTAAAAACTGTGTCTTATATATAGTGCCAGAAGCCACAATAGATAATCTTCTGGCTTTCAGAGGAGTGAACTGCTTCCTCCCCACAGTACCACAGTGACAATCTCAGTAGAGATTAATGGTGCAGACAGATATGCCCTCTGCCAATGGCTGTGCTGATGGGAGAAATCACTTCCCCTTGTACTTGTCACACCTCTCCTGCCAACAACTTCTCCCATTGCATGCTCACTTACTCGTTTCAGCCACAACAAGCTGGATTAGTTAACTACTTAAATAATGAGTTCTTTGCAAAACGGGCCAATCAGATTGGAAAAAAGTTAGGGAACATTTATACAAGCAGCTACTCTTAGGTGGCTCAAAACAGAGAGCATGTGTCCACATTGTGGACATCTTTTCTTCTCCAAGAAGCTCATTCTCAAATAGTACAATGGTCAAAGGTCCCTGGGAAGTATATCAGGGGAAAATTGATCTACTGCTAATTGCTTTGTTTCTTCCTGTGACTAAAATCAGAAGACTTCAGTGGACTATAAATTCCAGCCCTCCTCCCTTTTGGAGACCGAGTAGAAAAGCTCCCCATGGAAAAAAATTGTAATACTAATGTGATGACCTTTAGGAGGTGGCTTCATAGCAGTTCTTGGTTTTTTTTTTTTTCTTTTCTTTTTTAGATTTGCAGCAATGGAGCCTTCAGGAGCAAGGACCATCTAACATCAGAGATTTGGAGCAGAATCTGCATGTTGAGTTGCTTTCTTGTGGAGTAACCCATTTATGGAAGACTCACTGAGCAGGAGGGATTCTGCGCGCACACAGGGGTGCCCCATGGAGTCCCATACTTCATGCAGCTGTGACAGCAGGGAACCCTGTAAGCCAGTGGACAGTGCTCATGGCAAAAGATCCACTGTTCAGTATTTGACACAAGGGTCTGTCCTGTTCCTTTAGTCTCTGGGTCAGGCAGACCTGTAACTGGAGATACTTGAATAGGCAGAGTTCCAGGCTGGGAGAGAAACAATGTAACTGAGGGCGTGCTTTCCAGTGGGACCCTGGCTTATGGGATCTATTAAAAGCAATTTCCTTTGCTCCTTTCTTAGCACCACCTTCTCCCTCTGCCACATGCCTTGACAAAATGGACTTTCATGTGTCAAAGTGAAGAAATTATTCTACACCTATATTAATCTTTAAGGACAGCTTGAGGTTTCCTCAATGCACTGAGGTAGCAGCTAATCTCTCACAGAAGAGCTCCAGCTTGCAAACATAGCACTGGGCAAGTCAATAGACTCATTCTTCTTGGATGCATGTCAGGAGCTCACTGCTTTGTGAGGCTTGGCTAAGGCTCCCAAGCTCTCTCCAAGAGAATTCATCAGTACAGATAGGATCTCTTTCCTTTGTATGTGCAAGTTCATATATCGCTTTGGCTCCAGCATCCATTCTGATATCATATTTGATTTTTCACAAATCATCTTCCCCCCACAGGTGAATGGCTAATCACATCATTTACCTCCCTTTCCTCCTTAACTGTCAATCAGCTCTCTGCTTTTCTGACCCAGAGTTCAGTTTTCTCAAGGTTTATTTTCATTTTAATTTTTGTGCTAATGAAATTTGGATTCCAGGTTTAACAAAGCAAAAACAATACTGCTGAGGTAGGGAAGCAGGAATGGTATTGCTGTCATCTGAGTCCAGGCAGTGATACCAATTTTGATAGGGTCTCAACAGGAAAGAGAAAAAAACCAAACCAACAAACCAAACCAAAACAAAGAGAGAAAACAAGATCCCTCCCAGCTCACAGTTTGCCTAACTTATCTGTTTCATTTTGTGGAGAGAGGGTTTCTCTGTGTGCTCTTGCACTTTGCAACTGTGTGTATCTTGCCATATATGTGTCAGCATAGCAGGAGAAAAGCCATATGTTCACATCATTGATCTACTGTTTCTTTATGTGTCTGTGAATGTAATACTGGATGTGTGAGGCACAGAAAAGAAATGGGGGAATATGACTAAACTATTTTTCTCTTATACTTTGGAAGTTAAAGGCGCTGAATCAGGTTTGGACCATCTGTGATATGTGTTCTACATGCACAAGATAAACTCCATATGACCTCCCTCTCTTCTTAGGTTTGTCATTATATATTTATAGGTGGTCTTCCACTGTGTTGGATGTTGCACAAGTCATAGTAAAAGGGCAGTTTGTGCTCAAGAATTACCATCCAGACTAAAGAGGAGGAGGGAAGAGAGGTTGTTATAGGAGCCATTCGAGTGCTAGTGGCTTAACAAAAGCTCCTGGCTACATGTTCTTCTGAGCATGCAAAATATGCACATTGTCTTTCCAAGTGCACCTGTAGGCTGCAGCAGGGCAAAATACACTCCTCCAGACCTTGCTGTGCTACCTGGAAGAAGTCTGACCCCTGATTGCTACCAACCAAAAGGTATATGTGAGCACTCCCCTGTCTGCTGCAGTGTCAAGTCAGCTGGCACCGCTCAAGCAGCTGATCCAGGTGGTATGAGCTAATCCAGCTGACTTTTGCTTGAAGCAGAGCTGACTGCCAGCAGAGCTGTGGGAGAGGTAATCCTTGGCTGGAGGGCCACACCAAGCATCTGTGAGCTGTAATGGCTTCAACCGACACTTGCCGGCTGAACATCTGCTCACAGCTATTTATAAAGGATAATTGGTACATTGGCATGATCATGTGCCTGGCTGTGCATGCCACAGGGCTCCACTTGTGCCACTGCTCCCTGAAACTGGGGCTGCCTCTCCTCTCTCCTTTCCCCCCTCCCCTCCCCATCTCTCTTCTCCCCTCCCCACCTCTCCCCTCCCCTCCTTCCCTTCTCCCCTTCTACTCCTCTCTCCTTCATAGTAAACTTTGTTGTGGGAAAACTACCAGCAGCACTCAAAGTGGAATGAGAAATGGAATGGAGAGGAGAGCAAGGACAGAAGATTGCACTGGGCCATTTCTCACCATGTTCAAGAGGGGATTGGACGTGGCACTTGGTGCCATGGTCTAGCAGTCATGAGGTCTTGGGTGACAGGTTGGACTTGATGATCTTTGAGGTCTTTTCCAACCTTGTTGACTCTATGACTCTATGATTCTATGTTCTCTCTCTCTGTGGTTCACATGAACACACATGGTCTTGTGTGCTACCAGCTGGGGTGAAGCCAGAGGCAGGGAAAGCCTCAGATGGAATTGATTGTTGGTGCATGGTTCTGTGGGAAGCTTGGTGTTCAGGTACAGGATGCTCCTCTTATGTAATTGCTCAAACTCCAGGCAAGTCCCTATCTGCAGGGAACTGCACTTCCAGTCCATAACACCTCGGCATTATTCTGCTCTCATGAGTCAAATGGTTGAGCAAGTCAACAGTGCAAAACATGGAACAAATTATCTTTACAGATCAGCTTGTTCAATACCTCCATCTTCACTTATTTTTCCTTGTGGGATTTTCTCCCTTTCAAAATGCTGAAGATTATTAGGCCTGCGGGCAAGCCACGATAGCTCTCTTCAGAAAGGGCTGGGAATGAGAGATGACTTCTCTGTGTCTGCCCTTTCCTCCAAATTAATAATGCTATCCAATAATTTCCTTCACCAGATGTTTATTCCAGTCTTTGATCTCAAATAAAAGTTTTTGCACTAGAAATAAAAGGCATCTGAAGCATAACAATACTAAAACAGTATCTGTTACTTTCTAGGCCTTCTAGGCACGACAACTAACACTGCTGGGGTTCAAATCCCTTAGGAAGGGGTTAATCAGCACAGTGTCTTGCGTTCTTGGAATATTTTGGAAGAAAATGACCATTCATGCAAGGAGACCGGATGGGAGCTGGTTGTTGGATGGTAACAACAAACGGCTCACATAGTGTTAAGCTTGCATCACTCTTTCCGTTATAAATCCTGAGCCTGTCTGGGCTCAAAACTGTCGGCTCAAGGATGAGCAATATTTATTTTCAAATATTGTGCAAAATACTTTGAGTCTTTTTGGAGTCCCAGGGTGAGGGGAGTGGGAGGAGGGAGGCAAGGCATGCTGGATCCTTTACTCTTTTGCAGTGTCCAAACTATTTTGTTGCTGAAGTTCCAGACCAAAATGGGTTTAATTTTAAGCAAATATTTATCATTTCCTCAGTCAGGAGGACTGAGGCAGGAATAAAAGCATCAGTGTTTGACCTCTAGCAGGCAAGTTCAGGCTGTGCAAAAAATGCATGATGAACCAGACTCCAGAGAGAAGCAGAGAAAAAGACAGAGGAGTACTCTGTGGTGGCATGAAGCTTAAACTAACAGCAATATTATTTTGAAGGAGCTCTGAAAGGGCATCCTCAGATTATGCTTGGTCTTTATATGGGCACAGAAAATGACAGCAACCTCTTCCAAACCCATTATTTAATTCTGATGTTGTCTAACTGGACATAGTTTGGATAAGTCTCAGTTTCTCCAGCAGGAGAGGCTGACAAAGATCGTGATAGAAAGGAATCCCTTGCTGCTTCTGTTCCCTTTTACAAGAGCAACTATTAAGAGAAAAAAATTACCCAAGGACACCCAGTTGAGGTGGATCCTTGCAAAGCTTTCATAAAATACTTGATAATTTGTACTGTAAATATTAAACCTATTATTACTTCTGAAGATTCAGCCTTCCTTAGAGTACCACTTTCTGAGGAAGTGGTTTCTGATGCTAATTCAAACTAGCTGTGTTGCCCATGTTTCTATCCTATCTCTTGAAGTCCTCTACTGCTTTCTGATTTGAACATGCCCTTCCATGCCACCGTTTCCTGTGGAAGACCAGGAGAAAAACTAGTTCGATGTACCACTGAGAACACCATTTCTCTTGAATCTATTCTGATTTTCAGAAGATTTGCCATAGTTGATAGTGTTTACTTGCATAAAGATCTAACCTCAGGCTTATTTGAGGACTGTGAGGTGATCCCCTCTCAGAGGTGTTTCTCTGAGTATCTGCTGCTTCTGATGATCATTTTGAGTAGAAGCACTATTTATTCTTCCTCTTATGCAGTCCCCATACTACTTGGTACCATATAGCTGTCAATTACTGCTAGAGCTAGGTCCCCAACCTCTGGAGCCCATTGTGGACCCAAGCACCCCAAGCCTTTGTAGGACACTAGGCACACTATCCAATGAGTAGCAACCTGATTTTTACCCAGACAACAGCTGAGCACCTACAGTCTACACAAGTGTAACAAAAAGTTGAGCAGGGCTCCTATTTCTCCCATCAGGGGACGCACCACTAGAGTAATCCATAATTTCATTATGGTTCAGAAGGCTTCTTTGTGTAGTGAAGGTGGGATTATGACCATTTTCCAAAGAGCCACAATGAACTGAAGACACTGACTGGGTCTATATCCGTTTTCCAGGGGAAACAGAACAATCTGAAAGCATTTGGTTTGGTTTAAGGTCACAAGGCTTACTTTGGAAGCCTGCAGTATCTCTTCTTACAAGCAGAGGCAACATTTATTTTATTTTTTTCACTTGAACAAAATTCTTCGCTCTCATTATGCCCTGGACCTACACAAACAGTTCTGCTGTCTAACTCCATTCGTTTTTGGAAACATTCTGCAGACTCGTAGATGTTTGGATCACACCTACAAAGCCTTCTACTGGAGCTTGATTTGAGTCCATCAGTTCAGATTTCAGTCTCAGATGAGATATCATACCTCAGGCAGTGACCCACACATGGACAGCAATAGATCTCACAGTCAGCAGCTGGCCTGTGCTAATCATCAGTATCTACTGACACAGACCTCCGTATAACTCCCTTTGCAGATCTGTTCTGTTTATAGTGCAGTGGTGGCAAAAGCAAATGTATTGTCTTTTGGGGAACTACTTGATAGCTTCTGCTCTTGATTGCTTGATTTATGTGAACACAGAAAGAAATGTATAGTAAGTATTGGAAAAGATAAATGTTATAATATATTTTAGAGACTTTATAGAGAAAGCCCCTGTTACTTTAAAAGAGGGGAAAGCCCTCAATCACTCTGCCCTCTTTTCCATAAAAGTAAATCTCTTAACTCTTTCCTGACTTGCTTTGACTTACAAAAAGGGTTGCTGACCTCCCAATCCCCTTACCCACCTCCTTCTCTTTTTCTTTAAAACACAACTCCTCTTTCCTTCATTAAAAAATATTGTTCAACAACAAGGGACCAGAATAGAACTAGAAACTTTTTTCCAAGCTTTCCACATCTCTTTATTGATGTGTTTTTACTACAGGAGAACTAAAGAGTAGAACCACTTCTTTTTTCTTCTTCTTTATTTATTTGTGTGTGTGTGCGGGATGTGAGATGGAGATAGTTACAGAAGTCAGCTGACACAGGGTAGATCTTCAGAGAGGATGAAACCCCTGGAGTACTACTCCACATAGAATCCTGGGCTTAATTTCTGATCTCCCTATAGGCTTTTGTTCAGTTGTTATCTACTGTTAACATGCTCAGTTTGGGATTTTCAACAAGCAGTCCAGGTTTAATAAAACAGGTTTTTCCCTCCTTGATTAAGTAAACAAAGTGCGTATGACACTTCAAGTTTCACCTTTTAGGAGGCACTGCAGGATCAGAGAGCTAAAAAGTCTATGAATCTGGGATATTTATTCTGGCAAAGAGAAGATGAATTTATCTATTTGTTTCTTTTATTTATATTTTTTTGATCTTAGGAATTGCTGGCTGCACTTACGATGCAGATAGCTGGTGGCATACAAGCATGCACCAATACCACCTTCTTGCATAGGGTGTGAGAAGATTTTTTCAGAGGGAGGGTGGTTTAATTTTTAAGGGAAAGAATATTTTGGAAGAAGGTAGACCTGATTCTTTCCCTTTGAGATACCAGTAGTGAAATTACTGTCCCTTTCTGAATGGTTTCTTGAAATCCCACAGGAAAGAACAATGTCCTTAGTGGCAAGGTTTCCCCTTGCACTTCCTTCTCCTTCTTTAGACCACTGGTTTTTGTTTTGTTTCGTTGTTTTGTGTGTGTGTCTGTGTGTCTGTGTGTGTGTTTTGTTTTCCTCCAAGCTGAGATGCCAGCAGCAAAATTTAAGGGGATAGAGAGTTAATACTCATGATTCTGGCTTCTTGTTTCTCTCCTCTGCAGGAGCTGGGAGGACAAGCTGCAACATCCAGCAATTAAAGAAAAATAAATGTGGGATCCATCTTAAGAGAATCACATACTCTGTGCTTCATATGCTACTGCCAGGATCTGCAAATATTTGTGTGATCAGGCTCCATAGTGTTTAGAGCAATAAAGACTGAGTTGTCTCCCACACCCTCCTTTTCCCCCTGCTATGTTACTCCTTCATCCCTGCTGTTTCCCAGTCCTCCCAAGTTTCAGGACACGACACACAACATTTTATTATTCAGTCAAAATACTTGGGTGACCTTGGAGGCAGAAGCTCTGGCCAAATGACATCTTAGAGTTTGCTCAAGCACACCCTTCCCTGTTCCACAGCTCCTGTATATCCTGTGGATTACAGTTATGCTTTTAAAATTATTTTTCTCTTTTCTTTGCCTCCTCCATCCTAGAGCAATTAAGGGTTTTTTTCCCCCTTTCAAGGCTTGTGTCAATGAACAAAGAGCAAGATGTGAACCTGTGTAGAGGAACCTCTGGCAAAAACTTTGAGTGCCCTGCATCTGTGTGAGAAGAGAAATGTCAGGAGTAGTTAGCAAAAAATGAATAACCCTGATCCAACCCTGTGATTCTTCTCCTGCCAAGTTCTCCAGTACTCACTGGATGATCCAACAGAGCTTTGGCAAAGCTCTCTGTTAAAGCTTTCTTCCTCCTGTTTACCTGCTGTCCTGCTTAATTGGGAAACTTTGAGTTCAGTAGGAAATAGTCATTAAGGTTTCAGGTCACACTAGCAACAACAAGCTAGAGTCAAACCTAACCCAAAGCAGATGTAGGCCCACCACAACAAGGTGGTGTGGCCTTGATCCAGAAGAGATGGGGGTAAGTGTGTGGAGGGGTGAAACAGGGAAATATTGCTCTGAGATTCCTCTGAGCTGCTCTCATCCCTGCCTGTTGGATGTGGAACTGTGCTTCTGTACAGCCAGGAGAGGACCTCTCACTCAGATCTGGTGAAAGTAGACTCCCTTTACAGCCAGGAGAGGACCTCTCACTCAGATCTGGTGAAAGTAGACTCCCTTGCAACTTTGCAATGATCACTTTCTCATCTCTCTACCTGGAGCTGACTATATACCCACGGACAGTTTCACCACAGTTCAGCCCCACTGCAGAAAACCAAGCAGCTTTGCCAGTGAGTATCTTGCCTTGTCTGGATTACCCCTCAGTCTTTTGTCTATTTTCTCCTGTGACCTGAGTTACACCAGTCCTTCCCAGCTAACTGGACCCAGTGACACTTACATATAGCTCAGCCTACACACAGCTGCTGCTCTACTTCCATTTCCTTCCACATCTGACAGCTCAGCTGCTGATTTGTTGATGTTAACTAAAAGATATGTTGTCTGGAAAAAAAAAAAAAAAAAAAAAGGAGATATGTATGCACACATTTTAGGTGAACTGACTTGTACCAAGTCTTTCTCAGACACCTGACAGGATGTGGCTTTCCTTTTTCCCCAAAAACCCATGCTGACCTACCAAGAATGCTCTGTTTAACACTTTTCACAAAGGGTCATACTGATGATGTTTAGCTGGGGTGGCACAATGGCAGCCAAGTGAAAGTGTCACAAGGAGTTCATGGAAAGCAAAGGCACTACTCAGGCAATGGTAAACCTTACGGTGCAGGAGAAACAGACTAAGACCACAAAATTTCCTCCTGCTCTCCACTGCAGTTTGAATACTCTACCTTCTTCCCTCCCTCACATTTAGTCAGAGCTGCAGAGGGACGTAGCAATAGCCAGCAAGTAGTGTTACACTAACTCCTTATCTGAAGAGCTGCTCCTACGTTGCAAAGCATTTAGGCACTCCAAGCTTACCTTGAGACCTGACTCAGTCTTCCAAGTTACCTCAGCTCCAGGGAATAAATTCAGCTTGTGGGAACTATCCCAGCTTCTAAATTAGGTAAGCAGATTTAGTCTTTAATGTGTAGTGGAGAAACAGGGCTGAGCTTAACTCCTCAATCACTGGAGATGAGACAAAGTACTCATGAAGATTGAGCTCAGCTTTTTATTCTGAGACGTCCTGTCCTTCATCCTAGGCCCTCTTGAACAATGCAGAGCAAAGGTAGAATCAAGACCCACAGTAAAGTGAAAGACTTGTTATGTATGCATCACTCTTTTTTATCCATTTCCTTTTTTTGTTTTCTTCTCCTCTCCCTTCAGAGTGCAAGTCACAGCCCTGTCTTGTATCCTTGGAACATGCCTAATGAGCTCCAGATCCTACAGCAATCTTAAGACTCACTGGGAGAGCATGTTTAGTGGAGGAGAGTTTTCTGAGCTAGTCAACAAAGGCAGGCGATTCAGTGGTTGCAACGTGAAATCAGAAGGTACACTAAAAAATGAGCTGCAAGGCTCTGACTTTCAGCATGAGGATAATTAACCACTGCAAGATAGTCACTAAACACTTGGTGAAATCAAGGCAGGGAGTTGTCTTAAAATTTGCATGCTGGTTCAACCACAAAATTACAAGCATAAAAGTGGGAATTACTGAGTGAGGCTTTCTAGCCCTTGAGAGGGAACAGAACAATTAGAAGATCACTTTTCTTCTTCTTCTTCTTCTCTCTTCCTGGTTGTAGAATGCATAAATATTCTTAGGAAATAGTAATAAAATACCTTAGAAATGTAATTTTTTTTATATATGGATTTAAAAAAAAAATCAGTTTAAAGCAGCAGCCCTAGAATATCTCTGGTTTTGAAAGAGTAGGGGAGAGGTTATTGAAGGGCATCTTAGAAAATTCCAGGTCAAGAAATATGAATATAGGGGCAGAGGTGAGGAGTATGGGTGGGAAACTATTATCTGAGTGGATGGGAAGCTATTATTTCTTTTTCAATATGTGTATAAATTGCTCACCCAGACTCATATTTTCACTAAAGATTCACTAAAAAAATAGGGTAGACTTCTTTTCTCAATTTCTCAGTTCAATGGTATGCATTGATGGTGCTGTTGATAAGCCAGAGGGATGAGGTGTCATCCAGAGGGACCAGGACAAGCTGGAGAGGTGGGCCCAGGTGAACCTCATGAAGTTCAATAAGAGCAAGTGCAGGGTTCTACACCTGGGCTGGAACAACCCTTGTTATCAATACAGACTGGGGGATGAGGTATTAGAAAGCACTTGGGTGTGCTGACGGATGAGAAGCTGGACATGAGCAGGCAGTGTGTGCTTGCAGCCCAGAAAGTCAATCACATCCTGGGCTGCATCAGAAGATGCATTGCCAGCAGATCCAGAGAGGTGATTCTGCCACTTGGCTCTGGTGAGACCTCACCTGGAGTACTGTGTACAGGTCTGAAGCCCTCAATATAGGAAGGACATGGACCTGATGGAGTGGGTCCAGAAGAGGGCCCCAAGATTTTTCAAGGGGTTGGAGCACCTCTGCTATGAGGACAGGCTGAGGGAGCTGGGGTTGTTCAGCCTGGAGAGGAGGAGGCTCTGCAGAGATCTAATGGCAGTCTTCCAGTACCTGAAGGGGGCCTACAAGAAGGATGAGAAGAGTCTATTTACAGAGGCCTGCAGTGGCAGGACAAGAGGCAATGGCTTTAAGGTGGAGAAGAGGTTGGACTCAATGATCTTTTCAGGTTGGACTCAATGATCTTTGAGGTCTCTTCCAACCTTGGTGATACTGTGATGGTGGTGATACTGTGAAGAGCAGATTTAGATTGGATATTAGGAACAAGTTCTTCACTATGAGGGTGATGGAACACTGCAACAGGTTGCCCAGGGAGGTGGTTGAGGTTCCTTCCCTGGAGATATTCAAGGTGCAGTTTGACGAGGCCCTGGGCAGCCTGTGCTAGTTGGGGATGCCCCTGCTGACTGTGGGGAGGTCAGACTAGATGACCTTTGGAGGTCCATTCCAGCCTGGACCATTCTGTGATTCTATCATGTGCTAAGAAACAAGATAGAATCATCAAATAGTCTTGCAAGGTCCTTTCAGCATTAAACTTTTGTTTTGTTTCACACAGATACGCAGCAAAGATTTCCAAAGAGTGGAAATGAAATAATAATTCTGGTCTCTTCACCACTCACATTATGTTCCTTATGCTATTCCCCAGGAGCCTTAGTTTTTGGAGTTTGCTTTGGAGTTCTTTCTGAAGAGAACAAATTCAAAACCCATTTGGCTATTCCAGCTCCTGCATGCCTGCTCTAATTTTGTGGGTTTGTACATGTGGATGCTAATGCAGCTTTCCAGGGCCCAAGGCTGGTCAGGCTGCATGAGAGTCAGCACAGTCTGACCTAGGGAGAAGAATGACTTTGCGTTGATCAGATCTATGGTAAGGATTAGATCAGCTGCACAATAAGAATTCAGTTCCCCCTAGGTTCTGAGGTAGCAATGACTGGTTGTCTTCAGAAGTGACTGTTATTACTGTCTGGTTTCTTGCCAGATAATTTGGCTGTACCTCCAGATTTCTGTAGGGTATAAATTGAGGGTGTTCACACTGCTACACTGGGAGTATCAGCTAGATTGCACCATGATTAGCTCCAAGGCCTTCCCGCAGACAAGTAATGTGGACAGACTGCATATTTGACCTCAGGATCTCTCCTACACCTTAGTATAAACACAATCACTGTGCCCTTGAGGATGTCCTTCAAGAGGGCTCTTCCACAGGCTCCTCAGATGTGTGGGATCTGATTCAACTCAAGTTATAGGTTGCACTGCATTCACATCACTGCAAGCACACTGTCTTCTCGGATGTGCTGTGTTTCATAGCAAAACCTTGTATAACTGCTTTTACTTCAGAGCTCAGTCAGTCCCATCCACACTCCAGAGGTTTCAGGTCTCCTTGTAGAGCATCCACTGAACCCAGTGCAACAAAGGACCACACCACTCCCTCCCTGGACTCACCAAGAGGCCAGTGGGGAATTATTTCAGAGCAGGAATAGGAGGATGTAGACAGTCCATAGGGAACCAGGGGAGATGCATTCTCACAGCTGTATCATCTCTGTGTCTTGAGACTGCCTTGCAACAAGATTATCTGTGGAGAGACTCAGTCCATTTAACTCTGCGTTGGCACATCCTGCAGGTTTATATCTCATTTGTAGTTATGATGGTTTCTGCTCCAGACCCCTCAGCAGCCTTGCTCCCTTCTCTGGACATGTTCCAGCAACCGAACATCTTTCCTAAACTGAGGGGCCCAGAACTGGACGCAGGACTCAAGGTGTGGCCTAACCAGTGCAGTGTACAGGGGCACAATTACTTCCCTGCTCCTGCTAGCCACATTATTCCTGATACAGGCCAGGATGCCATTGGCCTTCTTGGCCACCTGGGCACACTGCTGGCTCATATTCAGCCTAGTATCAACCAGAACCCCCAGATCCCTTTCTGCCTGGCCGCTATCCAGCCACTCTGACCCCAGCCTGTAGAACTGCATGGGGTTGTTTTGGCCAGCGGGCTGCCCAGGGAGGTGGTGGAGTCACCATCACTGGAGTTGTTTAGGAAGAGACTGGATGAGGCACTTGGTGCCATGGTTTAGTTGATTAGATGGTGTTGGATGATAGGTTGGACTTGATGATCTCAAAGGTCTCTTCCAACCTGGTTAATTCTATAGGCAATAATTTGTAGAGATATGTTCAAGGTTTTTTTCAAGTTCAGGACAGTTCTAGGGAGTACTGAGCTGCTCAGCAGCACAGATAATTTTTTATTATTTTTTTTTTCACAAGAGACAAAATCAAGGTGTGAAACTGAAATTCAGTGTGAGATTGAAATTAATTCTCTCCAGGTGAGCATCAGAAGCTGTTATCTCCCCAGCAAATAGCCATGGAAACGAATCTAAAAAAACCCCAAAACCAAAGAAAATAATATAAAAGGAAAACAAACCCAGAGGACTGGATTTATAAAAGGAGGGAGGTGTGAGTCTGATCAGCAGAGTGAAAGAAAAGCTAGGAAAAGTGAACATATTTACTGTCAGTACAGAGTGGTCCTAAGCAGGACCATCACAAAGGTGAGGTGTAATAGATACCAAAAGGAGACAAATATGCACAGGAGAGTACTGCCACTACCAGAACAGGAGCTGCAGATCCAGTTTGGCAGTGACTGATAGGAGGAAACACAATGGTACATACAGTGTAGGTTCTGAAGGTTTACAGAATCACAAAACATTAGGGACTGGAAGAGACCCTACTCTAGTCTTGGGGTCTGTGGTGACAGGTTGGACTGCAGTGGGCACTAGTGGCCTCCCTACTCTAGTTATGGGGTCTGTGGTGACAGGTTGGACTTGATGATCTTTGAGGTCTCTTCCAACCTTAGTGATACTGAATACTGAATCACCTAGTCCAACCCCTGTGACAGAGCAGGATCACCTAGAGTAGGTCACACAGGAATGTATCCAGGTGGCTTTTGAATGTCTCCAGAGAAGGAGACTCCACAACCTCTCTGGGCAGCCAGTTTCAGTGTTTTGTCACCTTCACAGTGAAAGTTTTTCCTTAATCTCCTATGCTCCAGCTTGCACCCATTACCCCTTGTCCTGTCATTGGACATCACTGAGAAGAGCCTAGCTCCATCTTCCTGACTCGCCATTCATATATTTATAAATGTTAATGAGGTCACCCCTCAGTTTTCTCTTCTTCCAGCTAAAGAGACCCTCAGCCTTTCCTCAAAAGGGAGATGTTCCATTCCCTTAATCATCTTTGTGGCTCTGTACTGCACACTTTCAAGCAGTTTCCTGTCCTTGAACAAAGGGGCCCAGAACTGGATACAATATTCCAGATATGGCCTCACCAGGGCAGAGCAGAGTGGGAGGAGAACCTCTCTCACCTTACTAACTACACCCCTTCTAACACACCCCAGGATACCATTTGCCTTCTTGGCCACAAAGGCACATTGCTGGCTCATGATCATCCTTCTATCCACCAGGATCCCCAGGTCCCTCGCCCCTGCGCTGGTCTCCAACAGGTCAATCACCAACCTATACTGATGCATGGGTTTGTTTCTCTTCATGGCAGTTTCAGAGCTATACAAATGAAGTTGTTCTGTGTCAGAAAGTGTTACATCTGAATCCACTGAGACATAGACTAGCTAGTGGGAACCGGGGAGTGAATGAAGCCATTCCAGTCTCGAAGGGGTTCATGTGTCACCATCCTCCTAGGAGTGTTTGTCTTCCTACTTTTTACTGGAAGTTATCTTCATAATGCCCTGATGAAGTAGGGAAGCATTTGCTATGTTTTTCCAGACAAACAAAGCGCTGAGTAGATTCAGTAATTACCCTGGGGAATTTCCTTTGTTGCTACCCACACGTGTTTTCAACTTGATGTTGGTTTCTGGCTGGTCCTGGTTTTACTTTGATCCAGCAGACGACCATCTCCTTCAGCCTGCACTAAGGAAGAACTGGGATCTTTCTGCATGTGGGTAAGTCTGCAAGTTACTGGTGCAGCAGAGGTTTTGTTACTGAATGTTAGTCGTTCTTTCTGTGAAATTCTGAGTAAGGGGGAGGAAATTCCAGACCAATTAAGTAACAGAGAAAAGGAATAAAATTCATCAAAGAAACAAAGCCTTGCAAATTACTCAGCTGATGATCTTTCTTATTTTTTCCCCACTCACATGAACAGGACCCTGTGCAGCTAAAGGTAGAAATATCACAATAAAAAGCTTTGGTTTTGCCTGCACAGCATAGGCTGATTAAAGGACTTTTGCTGAGTTGTTATCCTTTTATTAGCCTAAATCTAATAATAATAATATCACCACAAGTATATTCACTTTGCTGATGCCAGGGGGCCTCCAAGCAACTTAATAAAATGCAGCTCAGAGTGCTTGATGATTAGCAGGACAATGGACTGAAATAAAACTGAGAGCAAGGGTGAACTAAAAGCCAAGGATCCATCTCCAGTGCATGTGGGCTGATAATAAGACTGCTAACATGTCTGTCCTCTTTTAGCAGCAGCTTCATAGCACTGTGTGCGTTGAACACAATGGATGTGTTAGCTGTTGGTATCTGCAAAATAAACAAATCCATATATCCTGGACTTAGGCTGCTGAAAACAAGATGCTAATCTGTCTCTGCTCAGAGCTCTCTGGCTCTGGGTTTTATCATGAGGCCAAACCCACAAATGGACAGAAAGGACTAAATCCAAAGCTAAGAAAGGCATCAGAAAGGCTTCCAAGTTTTCAGGTGGGTTTTGGTCAAACCTGATTTTCCCTTGTCTTTCTCTCTTACTCCAGCATGAAGACCTTTGTCACTGCATGCTTTTGAAGATGGTTTGGTTTCCTTAATGGTATCAAGAGGTTTCATTTGACACCCCTGGAGATTGAATGTGATGTTCTGTTGTTACCATATGACACAGTACATTTCTAGGCTCTGAGTCTTCAATTTTTCAGCTCTCACACATACTGCTGTTGGCACCTCATAACCATGAAATATTCCTGCTCAGACAAGGAGGAAGTGCTGCATAGACTGAATTCTCCAGCTGCATCTAGTTGGCATCTGCCACTGGACAAATGAAATAAATGTCTCTATCCTAATGGTTTAAGCAGGGTGTATTATTTTTTCATCTACGCACCTTTTCTGCTGCATTCATCAGCAGGTGCTCTCAGTGATCCGTGCGGTAACACAACCTGCTGTAGAAGTCCGCATCCAGAGAGAGCTCATTCAGAGATAAATGAGAGGGAGGGGATGGACTACATTTTCAGAAATGGAGAGTGGATGGGGAGAGATAAGAGAGAGACACTCATGAACTGACAGGACAGAAGGGAGAAAGGCAATGTTTTTGTGAAGATTCATTTCTCTCTGAAAGTCTACCTGCTGTGGACTTTTCCAGGTTGTCCTTCATTTCTCCTTGCCTTTTGGATCCCATTCCTATCCTCTGTGGGAAAGAGCTGGCAGCAGACAGCTGCTAGCAGTCAGATCCAAGAAGTGGCTACATGGTCAAAGCCAGATGTGTGGCAACAGAAAGTGGATGAAGAAGCAGAAAAGAAAGCAGTTCAGAAGGATAACTTTGGACAGCCAGGAGAGAGGAATGGAGCTATTTGCCACATGCTCATAACACAAGTGGTAGAAGGACAAGATCTCGCTGAAGGTGTGCTGTGATGTCTGCTGGGCTACATGCGCTGACTGTCCAGGAGCCGAATGGGCACTTCGCTCAAACCTCTCACATTAGCTGTTTGAAAGGATGGGGCAGTGGGAGATGGCATTTCTTGACTGGTGTTTTTCCAAAGCGGAACACCACCACAAATCCATCAACGTTCTCTTGTGCTGCCACAAACAGAATTGCTCACTGGATCATGTCCCTGATTCTTTAACACAGCAGTATGAGGAGCAGGACAGAGGGACCGCATTGCACAGTACAGTCTTGACCATCCTGCAGGTGTGCTATTTAGTGAACCCACAGGCTTGTTCTGGACAGGCTGTTGGGGAATATTGCTCAAACCCAAACACATTTACCTCCACGTAGATTTTCAGAAGCCGTTTTTGCAACATGTCAAGACAAAAATTACTGACAAAACATCCTCTCTCTCCATCCAGTCAGATGGTTAGGATAATGGAGGTTTAACAGTCTTCACTTGGCACCAGGCTAATTATTTGAGGTTGCTGCCACACACAGAAAGATCCCACCACCAGGTTCAAAAAACAATAGAAGAGGGATTTTTTTCAATAAGTGAATTGATTCTTAATTAAATCAGGTATAATTACAAAATGGCTGGTGAGTTTTCTGTGATGAAATTCTTCTTGGCTGCAAGAGTCTAAAGCTGCTAGCTCAAAAACCACAAACTATGCATGGAAACACAGTACATGTAATTAGATTACAGATTAAAAGAGATTTTATCAAAACATTTGTGAGAACCAAATGAAAAGCTGAAATTTGGGGGGGTTGGGGGGGGGAATAATAAAAAAAAAAAAAAAAACAATTAAAAGCCCCTAAATCTAAATACTGGTTGTAAGACCTTGGCCATCTGGACAGTGCCCAAATGCACAGTGAGGAATTGTCATACGAAGTCCAGGTTTAAAAAATATGGGACACACCATGCTGAGTTATGTGTGCTCTGTTATCTGACAAAGATGAAACCAGCTTGTACGGATGATGGATTTTAAGGTACGGACACTCAATGAAAAAAGCAGATTTAAAGATGAACTTCTCAGCCGTCCTTCTAAATTACCTTAAAAGTAGTGCTACATGGACAATGGCTCTTTTGCACAGGATGTTTTATTTTGGCATTAGTCTCAACTTTCTCCCTCCCCTTCACCTCTCTGGATCTCTGGGAAGAAGAGTGGTTCTCACAGGAGTGCTTTCCTGTGACCCAACTATCTAAACAAATAAAAAAACATAAAAGGGTCCCCACCTAAGTCATGTCATGCTAACTCAAACTATTTTTTTATCTTCTCTGAAAGGAGAAGCTAAAAATACACATTGTTTGTTTGTGACTGATGATAAATGGACTGTATCTCCAGCTCTCAGGGGGTAAGAAGCCACATCACAAATGAATGAAATATCACTGCATATATCCCTGTCTTCAGCAGTCTGTGCAGAAAATCTGGGTTTCCTAGTTAATAAGAGGTGTGCTTCTCTCCACCCCAAATGCTACATACCCTTACCTGTATAGAGGTAAGGGCCCTGAGACGCAAACAAAAGGTGTCTGAGAGGAAACCATTTTTAGGGAAACTTGCCTATGAGTTATTGAGGTCATGGCAAGAGATACTGGTATTAGTGTGTTGTACTTCATATCATTCAGTAGATTTACAGAAGGAAGGAAAGGTGGTGGGGTTTTTTCTCCTCAGCAAGTTATCACTCTGCCTTTGATAGACATGAAGAGCAGCTGAACTCCTGTTGAAACTCTACCACATTCATTAACTCTGAATTCCATTTGCAGTCGATATCTCAAAACTTTAGAGAACAGAAGTGAAGCCACAAAGTCCTCATTGCAGGGATTTCAGCAGCTCCTGTGCCTGTGATGCACAAAATATGCAGTAAAATGGAGGATTATTGGAGTACTTTCACTGCTGAAAATCTTGAGCTATGATTTGTTTCTCTGTGTGATTTTGTATATTGCCACTTGCCTCAGGGGCAGTCTGCTATTTATGGCTTGAATTTCACAGCCAATTCAGAAGGATGAGCACAAGTATCCAGTATTCAAGACTCTCCTCATGTCACCTAATTCATTGTTTATTTAGAAAGTGGGATATAACATATCTGTAATTCAATATCAGCTATTCTCTAGTTTTGAAAACTGTGGTTGTCTAGTCAGGAAAGGAAAGGATTTACAACATCCTATAACTCTGGGCCCAGATTGGCAACCTGGCCAATCCACTGCCAGACGGTGTCAGACATCACTGCATGATTATTCATCAAAGCTATGGGTTGAAACGAATATGGACAGACAAGAGCAATCTAGTTCTTCCTCTCCACCCTATGTCCTCTCCCAAATCCTAACACATCCTCTCTTCTGAGGTTAGAGAAGTGTATTTGTGCAACTGCTCTGCAGTGATATAGAAATAAAATAAACTTGCTTGCAACATCATCCATTTCCCCCATTAAAAACAACAACCACACAACAACTTCTCCCTCTCACTGCAGAACAATTAGTACTGTAGTTTCCCCTGGAAGCAGGGAACATCCAAACCAAGCCCTTTGTGTAACCACCGACCACTCTGAACAACATCAGCTCCTTCACCCCACCTGCCTTTTTCATCTTCCCTGTGGGAAGACTTTCCCATTAGCCAAAACCAAGGTTTTTTTCTTTCTTTTCATATGTCAGTGCAAGGAATTAAGTGCAGCAGGGAGACTGCTGTGTTAAAGGTCAGTTGCATAAGTTCTCTTAAATGGCAATTAAATGATTCTATGACAAACAGGATGCACTTGGAGTGCAGACATCAGCTCCGACCTTGGGACCTGGGAGAGTCTGGGAAAGAAAAAAACTCTTTGGGAAAATAAACATAACACCCAAAACTGTAAAAGCAGATGAATCAGCAGAGAAACTCTATCATTTTCCCTGTGTTGCTAGGGAAATGCAAAATGTAGTAACACTTTAATTTCTTGCTCAAAGAAACAGGCTGTCCTAAGATCAGCTGTTCATCCTACACTGTTAAAAACAACCTGTTAAATTACCCAGTGCCAGTCCTGTGAGCAATCAGGCATTTCAGCAATTTGAGGATAGAAGGCTCACATTAAGGCCACATCTGGTAAAAGATACACAGCTTTGTGATATGAGTCTGGGAAAGGGGTAATGCATGATTACAGAGATGAATGAGAGAAGAAAGAGCAACACTTCCTGAGAAAGAGAGGACAATAGAAGCTGTCCCAGGTTCGCTGCTCCTGGCCAGTAGCTGGACTGAAGCCTCAGAGGGGAGTGTTCAGGCACACACAACAGCCCCATGACAAGAACCAGCCTGAGCCACAGCTTCTTGCAGGGTACACCCACTACCCACCTGCCTCATCCATTTATGCTGTAATGTATCTCAGCAGGAGAGTAGTCTGGAGGGTTCATGTAGTGCTTAACCTTTTTCCTTTGTGCTGGGGCCCAAGGCCCTTCAGCTCTACTGGACACCACTGGAGAAGGTTAAGGTCTGCATGTAGGAAGGACTACAGTGGGCTACAGAGCAGATGCTTAAACCCCAGATGTCTTGGATGTCTTGTATTTTCTCCCTGGGTAAAACAATGCACAAAGCAAAACTAATAGGAGTTGGAAGACCTCAAAGAAGACTTCAGTCAAACTAGGCATAACTTGATTAATGGCACAAATCTGGAAAGTCAGTAAGTCAACTGTTTTTCTGACAAACAATGAGATGCTGACCTGCGTTAAAAAGCTCACTGGGCACAATGTGATGAGGAAAGGAAGGAAGCAATAAAAAGTGCCCTGAATGAGGATGGAAAAAAACCATGCTTGCCAGCTAGACCAAATCTACAAGATCTGGAGTGGATTTCAGAGAGGAGAAATGTGAGTCAAAAGATATTCTCTTGAGAGCCATTTTCCTGAGAAAGTTTCTGAGATATATAGGTTTCCTTAGACAAAGTGGCTGGCAGCAGAAAGCAGGGAAATGCAATACAGTCTGGTCCAGGATTTGTCTCCTTGGAAGACAACAATGAATCTGGGAAGAGAACAGGACAGAATGGGGGAAAGGGCAAGGAAGGTTTAGCTGAGGGGAGTGGGGAGCTGTGGAATTTAACAAAAGGGGGGAAAAAAGGGGGGGAAAAAGAGGATGAGTTCCAAGGTCTTTTGTGTCAAAAAAACCTACAAACAAACAAAACAAACAAAACAACCAAACAAAACAACCAAAAAACCACCACCAACAGAAAAAAAACCCCAAACCTTATGGAGGGCAAGGAAAATCCCCAAATCTTGAGGACAACTCAACACACTGGGCTGGGAAGTCCACCAGCTTGGGATGTAGCTCTTCATAGTATACTGAAAAAATGAACTCAGGGATGAAAGGCGGTGTCTTAAATTACAGAGGGAAAGAGGCAATCCAGGCCTGGACTCTACCCTCTTCTCTCCTCTCCAAGTCTTTCTTTGCCAGTGAGAGATGACTTCGGAAAATATGAAGAATGAGATGGGGAATCAAAATTCACTTGGCAACATCCAGTTTCAGGGGCTAGAAAGGAGAGCTGAAGAGGATCCAGAGGCTGAGTTCCTGACCTCAAGGAGAATCCTGAGGGATATTTCAGCCACATTAGTTCCAGCAGGCAGCAGGACATCCTGGCAGGAGATGCTGTTTGGAGGGAAAGCCTGAAGTGAAGGGAAATGCTCTTGTCTAAATTAGGGCTGATAAATGCCTTAGGAACCAAGGGTCTGCTCTCTGGTTTTGTAGTGCACAGTTATTCACCAGTCTGTCCATGGCAGCAGGTGAAAAATATGCAATAGACAACAGCCTGCAGGATCTTTCAAGGAAAACTCAGACCTGGCATGAATCACCAGTTCCAAAGTTTCAAGGAATAATTGGTGTAAAATCTTCTGTATTCTCTTCCCTCAGTATTGTGTTTTAGGTCTGCGATTAAGAACAGAAACAGACATGCTAGAGAAGAGGTTGTTCTTGTTGTGTTTTTCATAAAGACATCATATTCCTAGTTTGCTAGCAGAGCTGGGAGGCTCTCCATGGAAACCTCAGGACTGAGTAGAACCAAGCCAGCAGATGATAATGATAACGTACCGCATCAGACGACACTTTGATCTTGACACCTGGCTCTACGCTTGAGCTCTTTGGCTGACTTGAGCATCCTGGCAGCAACAAGTGTAGAATTAAGGCCCCATACCCTGAGGATCTCAGTCCACAGTCAAGATCCTGTAGCACAGGAGTTCAGATTTCACCTGGGATGAAAGATGTGAGGCTCAGCAAAAACAAACACCACATTCAACTTTCTGTGTCGCTATTCATCAAAAACACCCTAGAACAAATGCAAGACCCACTTTATTTTGGCTAGAGAGAAACAACCTTTATCTGCTCTAGGCAGAAGCTTTGGAGCTGAAGAAGAGCACAGCATCCTATTAAAACAGGAAAGAAGAGTGTAAATCAGAAGAGCTGGAATACAGTCAGGACACTGCCATTTGCACCAGAGCTGCAATCAATTGTACTACAGAATTTCTAAAGACCAGAGCTGGTCAGGAGCTCAGATTTATATCTATCAAACCAGAGCAATCTTGAATACCAGGCAAGGGTGTTGGCTGTCAGTTGATTCAAGGAATAAAAATGCCACCTGTGGTTACACTGTCTATAGCAACCAGACAAGGCTTTATATGTCTCCCACTCAAACAGCCATCCAATTTCTTTGGGGGCTCTGATAGAATTAGGAGACCTGAGGACAAGGGTGAAATCACGTTGGTGAAGTTGAGGATTCCTGCAATGTGGGGAGAGGCAGTACTTTCTAACTGGAACAACCACCTATCTGTAATTAAAATTAAACAAGTGTCAGAAGTAAGCTTTCTTCAAATCTGAGAGAGATTCCAGGACAGAAAATGGAAATCCCTGCTTTAGCTATTTTCTTTTCAGAAGTTTCAATTAGGAGATGTTTTGGAATGGAAAGTGCTATCTTTCAGGCTTTGAAAACTGTTATCATAGCCTAAGTTCGATGGTTATGGGATAGGGAGGGTTTAGAAGGACAGACTGCTTGTTCTGAGACAGATACAGGATTATCACAAACACTTTTGTGCATACCTAAATGATCTCCTTGGGTGCATTAGCTAACCATCTCTCCTTCATTAATGGATTTTTAACTACTCAGCAGCAGTGCCATAAAGCAAATTTCATTATAGAAATGAGAAGCTGAGGTAATGGGCAAATTAAACTAGTACTTTCCAGGGCTGCTTGCAAAAAAAGGGAGAAAATACTTGTATTCATCTTGGAGAACAGCTCCTCTTCATATTAGTAGTTTTGAAGCTCTCCTGCAAGATCTCACCCTGTTTATCTGTTGCAGTTTCTCCTGAGTTTATAAAATGGTGACAAGAGCAAAACAAGATCTGGGAAGGATGATACTGTATTTACTGTATTTGCTGATACACATCAAGAGAAGTGCAGGGTGGGAAGAAAGAGAAAGAGGCAGCTTTGTTCTTGCAGAAGTTTGCTCAACAAAGCCCAGACTGTTTCAGTGATAGTGGATGCTGCATGTTTATTCTGAAAATTTATGGTTTAATTAATTTTGGGGTGAGATAGCGAACATGGTTCAGTGCCAGATCAGGTGAAATATGATCCTAGCATTTAAAGAATTCGAGCAGCTGAGGGAGTTGACTAAATGGCACCTGAAATCCAATAAAAGTCAGCACAATGGGAAGCCCTGGTATCTTAAAGGAAAATCTTTGTACATTTTAAATACGTCAAGCAGGGTGGCAGGGAGGAGAGGAGTGGGCTAGATTCATCCAGGAGTTCAGACTACCATAGTGACTGTTGAAAATATGCTGGTTTTCCTTGCCTGCAGTTCAGCAAGTGAGCTTGTGCCTCAGAGAAACGCTTTGGAAAAGCACAAACCCCACAGAGTACAAAAGCCCCCAAGACACTGAAATGCAGGGTGAAGGGTTTAAGGGAGAAAAAAATAAATTAAAAACTTTGAAGCTCCTTTTTATTTTCTTTCTAGTTTGAGGACTGGTCATATTTGGGTCATTGTTCGTATCTTTCCTCTACCAGGAAAACTGGGAACATACCTCTGGCTTTTCTTTTTAAAGTATTTTTATATATGTATATAAAAGGCCATGTTTTCAGTCAGGAAAAAAACAGAACCCTGAGATTTAAGAAACAGCCCAAGTATTGAAAGACTAATTTTCACATCCCTTGTGCAAGTAATGCTGTATGAAGATATTTTATGTATGAACACGGTTAGAGTTCACACCTGCAACACTCCATGGTTTCCACAACTGTTTCAGAGCATCTCAAAGTATTTGCCCTACATCTTCTTCAGAACGAGGAACCAGCATTTTTTACTGTTTATGAATGAGGAACCATGTCACAAGAAATAGGGGACTTAAGCAGTGAATATAAAGACTGAAGTCAGTGTCTTCTGCAGCATAAGTTACTGTTTTGAATACTGCACAGCTCTTCTCTTGGGCAGAGTGAGAGGAACCTGCACTGACAGTGCTGAAGCCACACGGGCAGTACTGAGGTGGACCTCTGGCTTTTGCAGCATGAGTGTAGATGAGGCAAGAGCAGGAATTTAAACCACTCTCCAGAGGTGTCCAGCTCTCTAGTGGGAAGTGGGAGGAGATGAAGTGAGGGATTACCTACAGCTGTATGCTGGAAGGGAATGTATGGATCTCAGAGGCCAGCCCCAGTATCTCATCAACCTTGCACTCTGCTGCTTTCATTTTTATGGTGAGTAACTACTCCATCTGTCTCTCACAGAAGCAGGCACTGCAGCCAGGCATCCCATGCCTGTCCTATAAGGAATACCGATTTCTGTACATGCTGTGGCCCTCTGAGGTGCCCCAGCTTTAACTGGCAGCCTCAAAGCAGGGATGTGAAACTCGGTGTCTAGAGAGTCTGTTCCACTATTGACAGTTTGTCCCAGCTACTAATCCACAGTATTTGGGAGAGGGGAGGCAAAAGTAAATAAAAAAATATTTCCTTTCCAGTCCACTTGTGGATTTTCCCTTAAGCTGGTTAAGTTGCATTTTCTGCTGCATCACACGTGTACCTTTTCATTTTAGTGTCTGGTCCCGACCTTTGCTCATGGCATTCAGTCTCCCATGCACACCCTGCTTACTCGCCTTTTGTAATTTATGACACACACTGTACACCCATTTCCTTCTGCCCTTAACTCTCCTGTGTCTGTTCTTGTTATCTCAGCTGCTCAATAGATTTGTGATATTCTAGCTAGCTTCCAAGCCTGTTCTCATAATGGCCTCTCTCTCAAAAAATATTCCACTATGAATGAGGGATTCAGCCCAATCTGTGAATTCGCACAGCTGGCTATAACTTCTCAGCCTGGTGTAGAGACTTTGCTCTTGAGTCAGGAGGGTTGATGCCTGTGCAGGGCTCAAGCCTTGCATGGCTTCTGAGTTGTATAGGATTTATCCACTTTCTGAAGCTATCAGTCAGATTTCAGTGTTGACACTTTCCAAACTGAAAAACTAGCACCAAACATGACTCTTTCTCAAAGGTCTACTCCTCCATAAGATGCAGGTGATTTTTGACCTTCTTTGGTTAGTGTTTCTCCTGTGATTTTGGGCTATAAATAGGAACATTGAAGAAAATGCAGCCTGTGAATCATTAGCAAGGATTTATTCCTCCTCTGTGCCGGCTTTGTAGAAAATCATCACAATGCTCCAAATATTTCTACTGAACTTCAGTTTCCCACTCTTCCAGCAGACTCCTCCTTTGACTTCTTGAGCCAGCAAATGTCTCAAAGTACATCTTTCCTTTTGTGAGACAGGACATGAAGGAGAGAACTGAAAATCCCTCAGCTCCTGCTGAAGGGCTGGAGAACAGGGTAAGAGGTATCCAGGAGAGATGTAAGGACACAGGACTGCTGCATGAGGACAAGTGACTCCAGCAGGTTAAAAGGAACTGTTAGCTGAGCAGTAGTAGGAAGAAAGTGGGTCCTGCTATGATATCTATCCTTCCTCGTTTAGCAGTGGAGAAGCTGGAGAAAGAGGGAGTCTGCACAATGACTTCCCATTTTCTCTTGTTTTTGTGTCTCCTGGTCACATAACTGTGTTGGTCTGAGAGCTTCACTGACCAACTTCTAATTATGAGTCTTGTGCATGACACAAAGGATGTTGCAAAGGAAGAATAGCACTCACTCTGTTGTCTGCTAGCCTCATAAATCCTTGTCTGTGCTTTCTTTCACTACAGTCTCCTATTCTCTCTGCTCACAGAAGCAGCCACACATCTGCCTTTCTGCAACTGGCCAGGAAGAGATGAGGATCTGCACAATGATTGTGTAACTCTGCCCTTGTTTATCCAGATGGCTTTTCTGTGGCAGAAGTTATCTGAATGATGAATGCATTTTCCTCTTAGGACAAGATCCATTTCCCGGGATGCATCACCTGGCTTTTTCTTCTCAGATCATTTCTTTGAGCATCTGAGCAGCTGTCTCACGTTTCTGGTGTCTTTTGGTATTTAGCTGAGGTTGACTGCAAGCTTTGAGGTGCAGGGGAGGAGTAAGAGAGGAAGAGGATGGAACTCCCAGAAGCAAATCAAGACATAAATGTGTCTCCACTTCAACCATAGGTGTAACTGGAACCGACAGAATGGTACCCAAGGTAGCTTTGATCTTACTGTCTTGTGTCCTTACATGAATAAACCTGGAGTGATGCTGGTATCAGGTGATAGAGGACTGAGTATCTAAGTTGGGCTGAGGCAGAGAACAGTGAAGATCAAGCTACTGTAGCCTTGCTGGAATGCAGGTATCCTTCCCTGCTTCCTTCGAGCTTCTGCCTTCTTTGCTTCTAATGCAGCTCAGCAGGCAATTTGCCTTATTTACAGTGACAGTGCACTGCTGGCACATCTTCAATCTGACATCTATCAGAACACTCAAATGCTTCTGGGGAAGGCTACTACTCAGCCAATTTCTTCCCAGACAGTATCAATGCATGGGGTGATTCTACTATACGGGTTCTTGTTCTTCCTGAGTGTTGTAAAGTTTCTGTTGGTCCAACATTCAAATTTCTCCATCTTATCCAAACATTCTCTGATTTGAAACACCAACCATTCCCCTTAAATCACTATCATCTGCAAATATGATGAGGATTCACTCTGTGTCATCATCCAGATCACTGCTAAAAAAATTGACTACAGGGTAGATACCAGGGGTGTTCCTTTAGCTACCAGACACCATTGGTGGGCACCAAACCACTGAATATTACTTTTTGAACTTGGCATTTCAGATATATTTTTTTAAGTTAATGGTTTGATCATCAGCTTTATAACAAGACTGCTATGACAGACTGACTCCAAATGGTTAATAAATCATGGTATAATATATCCACTGCTCTCCTCTTCTCCACATAGCCATTTAATCACAAAGGGCAATCAGGCTGGTTGAACCCGATTTGTGTGTGGTAAATCCGAGCTGATTGTTTCAATTTCTTAAAAGAAAATTTATTAGGTCTGATACCAGCTTTAGGCTCTCCATTAACATAGGTTTTAGACACAGTGAATTTAAACATTGACACGTCTCAAAAAGAACCTCTGCAAATTTCACTTCTTTCCAAAATCAGTTGAAGCATCCAGGTTTTTCCTGTGTTACTCCCTATCCCATGTGGTTATAAATGGAACAAATTAAGATGCCTTACCTTTTGAGGCTTGTTCCAAATGAAATGACATTTCATTGATTTTTTTTTCTTTTTTTTTTTAAAATTTCATTGAATGAAACTTTTCAAAGTTCTTAAGAAGTGATAGATGAAGGTGCTTACTTCAAAACTGTTTAAAAACCCCAAACCACGGTACCCCCTTCAGGGATACAATTCCATGACTTCCTAAAAACATTTAAAAGGTCATAGCATGTTGGAGAATGGGGGTTTAATGAATCTCACTGACAGCAGCCTTTTGTGGTCCATTCCTGGAGGCCTGCAGTTGTCATGATATCATTTCAGAGCATCATATGGTGGCTCACATAAAAGAGGGACACTTTTGCCTGTCTCTAGCAGCAGTGATTCAGACCCCCATGCACTGCCTACCGGAATTCCACTCCTTCAAGCAGTAAAATCAATCCAATATCTTCACAACTGTTTTGGTGACCTTAAACACTATGCCACTGCTGGACAAAATTTACATTTGTTGTAAAGGCTTGACACAGACAGATATTTGAAATTCACCAACACAAGACAGAATGGAATGGAATGGAATGGAATGGAATGGAATGGAATGGAATGGAATGGAATGGAATGGAATAGAATAGAATAGAATAGAATAGAATAGACCAGGTTGGAAGAGACCTTCATGATCTTGAAGGTCTCTTCCAACCTGTTTTATTCTATGTATTCTGGTTTATTCTATTGTGCCCAACCCATCATCCAACACATCTAATCAACTAAACCATGGCACCAAGCACCCCATCAAGTCTCCTCCCAAACACCTCCAATGATGGCGAATCCACCACCTCCCCAGGCAGCCCATTCGAATGGGCAATCACTTGCAGGTTAACTTAGGCCTGTTATTTGGAAGCAATTCAAAGTAAAGAAGAGACTATATAGCAATACTTAAGATAATTTCCCTTCCCAGTTAGGATTAGATAGAAAAATATCTGTCAGAAGGGACTGTTATTGTGAAACTTGCTTTTATTTTTAATTATTCTCCTTGGAAATGAATAAAGTTACTTAGAAGTTGATAAACATACCATTGCTGTTAGGATTACTTCTTGCCTTCTATTAGTGATGGCCCAGGGCACTGGTTTTCTGTGGACTTTTATGCTATGAAGTAATCTGGAAAAATTTGTCCAGATTAAGTATACTAATCCTGGAATAGTATTTACTGGTGCCTTCTCATCTGCTGACTTGGAGAAGCCTTCTCACCTTTATGCAAACACGTATTTGCCTGTATTTTCATTTGTTATGGTTACTTTTAGTTGGGGCAGGAAAATTTAAGATGACTGGCAGCACTCCCAATTTGAAAAACTTGGAGAAAATAATTCTGCAAACAATGTTTATGCAAACATACACTAGCCCTCTGCAGAAGCCACAGGTTGGAGCACTAAAACCAGGGCTCCTGCTAAAGATGTGTGGTGGTAAAAGAGACATCCTGAAAAAACGATGTTAGCTCCTCACTATAAACTCATCTTTTCTCTGGTTGGTTCTTGAACAAGAAGAGGATGAAGTGGATCCAGTATCTTCTTTTATTGCTAGGCAACACACATTACTGTTTAGGAGCCAGGTGGCTGTATCCAGGGGCTTGCTTCCAGATTAAAACCAGATATGCATCAAAAATAACAGTCTGTACCTATGTGGCCTCTGGGAGATGTGTTCATGTTCCAAATCTGGTTTGTAGAGCCAAATCCTTGGAACCAGTTTCATCCACGCTGTTTGTAGACACAGAGCACAGATGGGAACCAGTCATTCCTGCCCTGTACCAAAGTTTTCTTACCCAAACAGACAGCTGAGTTGCTCCAGATCAGAGCCAAAGGAGCAGCCATCATGTGGGCAGTGCAGTCAGCGAGTTAAGCTCTCATTTGAATTTCTAGTCTCATCAGCTCAAAAGATTACTGGCAAAGCCAAAATCTGCTGTGATAGCCTTGCCAAGGGTGAAGGAAATCAATAGGCTGCAGTATAGGCTTACACATGGAGACATACCAAGTGTGCTTGGATGCATGGTTCCCAAATTAAACAGGGGAAACAAACAGGTCTCTGTTGCAAGCCTGAAAGCTGCTTGCAACACGCTTCTTACTGTGCTTGTCAAACTGCCCTGGCTGACTGGAACAGCAGTCCCTCAGCACCATCCATGCCACCTTGTTCCTCTTCTCAGGGAAAGTGGAACCAATAAATATGTCCTTCTTCAGGATGCTTGTCCCCATTCTGCAGCAAGGACAGTTCTTGCAACCTGTCTGTAACTCCCTCAGCTGTCTATACATGAAGCTGCTCCTCTAGGGATCAAGCAAAACTTCAGACGTCTTCATGGTGGTGGTGAAGGGAAACTAAAATATCCTTCTTTTTATGGAGTTATAGCAAATGCAGATGTTTTCTATCACAGGAGAAACCCAGGCCATGGCATGCAGGTTAGAAATGCAAAGCCAATTAATTTTGCTCTTAACAGAGGTCCTGTAACAGAGGCAGTCAGGAAACTCCTCCCAAAACACTAAGAACTTAGGTATGAGGAGGAAATCTGCAACAAGAATCAATTCCTGTTGGTCAGTTATAGCAGAACAAAATAAAACAACCAACCAACAAAACAAATAAAAAAAATACACACACACCCCCAGATTAAACTCCTCAAACAAACAGAGGGGAAGAGGACTTAAAACACTACTACTTTTTGCATCTTCCCACTCAGAAAAGGAGCTGGCATTTAAAAAATTGTAATATTTCAGTGTCCCCTTAGAAGTTTGCATTCTCCTTCCAGGCTAGGAAAAATGTAAATGCCGACGTGTAATAGCCCCCTCTGCTGAATCCTGTCAGAGGAGTATCCTTGGCTCTATAGACAGAAACAGAGATGCAGCCCCAAACCAGCCCATAAGAGGGTTGCAAGTGTATGTGACATTTAGGAGATAGGGAGAAACAAAGAAGAGACATCCCTGTCAGGAAGAGAAGAGCAGAGATCCATTCAATCCTGCAGGAATCCCCAACTATGATGTCCTCCTGTGATACAGCTGTTGAGGCATCTTTGAGTCAAGCCACTGAGTCTCCTGCTTTGGAGAAAGAGGATATGTTAATATTTCCAAAGAATTAACTTCCTCCCCCTTTCCTTCTTGACTCTTTTCTTCCCCATTCACAGAATGAGGGACAACCCAGGTAGAGAGGAACCATGCAGCACAACACATTCAGCTGGAGAATCAGTTCCACAGACCGAATCATTGCTAGAACTACCCAGAGCTAATCTAGGCTCTGGTGAATGCAAAGTGTGTTCCAGCAAGGGAAGAGCACATGGAGTTTGCCACCCAATGTGGATTAAACCAGCTTGGAAAGTTTCACAAGAGAAAGCATTTCTTTGAGACAGCTTGAGCGGCTGGCTAGTAATTCAGCCATGAGAAGATCTGGCCTGTATGCAAGTCTACAAATAATACATAAGCTCACTCATGCATTTCCATTTCAGAGGGGAGAAGAAAGTGGAGAATGAGGGCATCTCAGTGCAGGAACAACATTTCCAGTGGTAGAAAAATGCTCTGACTACATACCCATGTCCTGTATTTTCTAAAGGTATTTTAAGGCCACTAAAAATGCACAATATGGAGAAGGGAAACCAGCCCAATCCCTAATTTACAGAGCCTCTGCTTCTGCTGAGACACTGTCTCCAGAAACAGTAGGAGATTCATCCTACAAACACAGGTCTGTTTTGTCATCTCTCTATTGCTAGTTTACTGTCAGGATGCTAGACCCTTACTCCTCTATGGCTCTTGCAGGCTGTTCCAGATGCTCTGCTCATTGTTTGCCAAGCAGAGCTGTAGCATGCATGGTTTTGCTTGAACTACTCATGACAGGAACACAAAGGCCCACATTAGGATGGCAAGCTTGAGTCTGAGCTTTCTCCTCGAAACCACTTTATATCTTGGCCTATGCCTTCTGATCTGTGCTAACAGTGTGCATAGTCAGTGAGTCCAAAGTCTCAGATGTCCCTGTTGTGGGCATCATTAGAGAACAAGATTTGGCACCAAAACTCTCAAAAAACTTTCTAGCTTTTTCTGCCCACTGCTGCTTCTGAAATTTCTCAGCACAGAAAAACTCTCTCTGCAAACAATTAAAACAATCCCTTAGGTTAGCAAGACAGAAAAGACAGGACCCATCCTAACAGATAATAATCAGGTGTCTCACAAAGGTCCACAGAAACCCAGATGGCCTAGTGGCTAACAGATCAAGCTTCGGATCTGACAAGCTGGACCTGCTGATATGTGTAAGGTGTGCAGGAAGATGAACATGAGTCCACAGGTAGTGACACTAGGATGATCAAGGAGTGCATGTTGCAAATGACCTGCTGCCTGCTTCTTCCTCTGCTAGCCTCAAACTGGAGCACAGCAGGCAGCACAGACCATTCTCTAGGTACCCTCCTGGAGCAGTGTAAGGAGTGGTCATTCAGGAGTCACTCCTCCTCAAATTCTATCTGCTCCTGAAATCATGTGGTTTTTCTCAGGTCTGTGGCACTTTTTCAGAAGGAAGAGCTTTTACATTCTCTAAGGATAGGCTTACTCTTGTCTATGCTGAGGGAGACAACAGAGCCAAGGACCAGAACAGATGTTTTGGAAGAAGACATCAGCCGCTTGCCCAAGAGATAAAATGATTACCAGTCCCAAGGAAAAGAGAGACTAGGAAGATTGTTTTTTTTTCATTTTGGGGAACTTTTAGAGACTAAAGAGTAAATAAAAAGATTAGTTGTTGCAGAAGAGAAGGTCCTTCCACTGCGAGTGCCAACCAAATGGGAAACAAGGTTAGAAGGGAAAAGTCTTATGCAGAGTCCTCCAGGAAGGCAGGCAAAGAAGCAGAAAAAAGTAACTAGCTTCCTTGATTCTCAGTATGATTTATCTCAAGGGTCATCTCTTCCATAATATCTCATTTTCCCTTGATGCATATTCCTAACTGCAAATGTTTCTGTTACTTGCTGAAAGATTCATGCTTTCTCAAAACCTTGTTGTACTTGGCAAAAAATATCTAATAGCAGCAAACTCATCACTTACTCCTGATTGCTGTAAAGGCTGCTTGTGTGTGCGTGCATCTGTCTACAGACTCAATGAACAAGCCCCACATTCAATTTCCCACTTTTTTTCAGTTTCTTCTCACAAGCAGATTCTCTAAATCAGATCACATTGCCTTATTTTTCCAGTCTCTGTCTTTCAAAATATGAGAGGAGGCATATAACAGGATATTGCTCAACTTCATTAGTTTTCCTTTGGTTCACTGCACAGGACAACAAGTAGAGCAAACAAGAGATCATTTACCTATTTCTAGTATTTTCTTCCCTTACACCTGAAGAAAGGGAAGGTGTGTTTGAGATACCTACAACGATGCTGAGGTGGTTTGCAAAATTCTGTGGTTAACTTGATAACTGTTCTCTATTCAACTAAGTACACTGATGATTCATGCAGAAATGCCAAAGGGTAGATAATAAGACGACTAACTTTGTTCTTTGAAGAGCCTGACTCCATCTGCAAAGAGAGGATGAGCAAAAGCCAAACCCCTCCCATACCCAACAAAGTTCCCCACTGAGCTGCATTTAAAAGTAGGTGGCATACAACACTAACAAAGCCTCTCTCATCTCCTGCTAACTCCAACCAGCTGCCAGATGAACCCTACTGAAAAGAAAGCTTGCTGTCTAACTCTGCCTGCTTTTATAGATGCCCCATTTGCCTAGCCTCACCTGCCTCACCTTTCCGTTCCCTTGCCATATAACTCATCTGGGGTGCAATTAACCAGGAAACTCCACTAAAGAGTTCATGACAGAGCGAAGCTCCCTATCTCCCTTTTATGAGCTTACCCAATCACATCACTGGCACAATCAATAGCTGCAAACTCTTCAGAAGGGATAGAGAAGGAAGAAGAGACTGCGGTGTGGCCCTGTATGTCAAGGAGTGTTTTGATTGTCAAGGAGTCAATGATGGTGGTGATAGCTTTGAATGTTTATGGGTGTTTACCAGGGGGAAGGCCAACAAGGCAGATATCCTGGTGAGAGTCTGTTATAGACCACCCAACCAGGATGAAGAGATGGATAAAATACTCTTTAGCACCTGGAAGAAGTCTCACCATCACCAGCCATTGTTCTTATGGGGGACTTCAATTTTCCTGACATCTACTGGAAATACAGCACAGCAGAGAGGGAGCAGTGCTGGAGGTTCCTAGAATGTGTGGAGGAGAACTTCTTGACACAGCTGGTGATGGAGCCAACTAGGGAAGGTCCCCTGCTGGTCCTGCTGTTTGTGAATACAGAAGGGCTTGTGGGTGATGTAGTGATTGGGGGCTATCTTGGGCACAGCGATCATGAAATTATAAAGTTCTTAGTTGCTAGAGAGGTAAAAAGTGGGGCCAGCATAACTGCCTCCTTGGAATTCCAGTGGGCAAACTTTGGCCTGTTTCTGAGACTGGTCAATACAGTTCCTTGAGAGGCAGTCCTGAAGGGCCAAGGAGGCCAGGAAGACTGGACATTGCTCAACAGGGAAGTCCTAAAGGTGCAGGAACAGCCAGTCCCCATGTGCCAAAAGACAAATTGGTGGGGACGAAGGCTGGCTTGGCTGAAGAGAGGTTGCAGCTTATGGAGAGCAGGTGAGTTTGTGGTTGTTGGGGCAGGCCACCTGGGAGGACTAGAAGGTTCTCATGAGACTATGCAGGAAGAAAATTAGAAGGACCAAAGCTGAACTGGAAGTTAACTTGGCTTCAGCTGTTAGAGAGAATAAGAAATGGTTCTTCAAATATATTAGCAACAAAAGGAAGACTAAGGAGAATCTCTGGCCTTTGTTGGATGCAGGGCAGAACATTGTGGTCAAGGATAAGGAAAAGGCTGAAGTACTCAATACTTTCTTTGCCTCAGCCTTTATTAGTAAGGCCAGTTGTTCACTAGATAGCCAGCCTCTTGAGCTGGAAGATAGGGGTGGGGAGCAGAATTACGCCCCCATAATCCAAGATGAGATAGTTAGTGACCTGCTGCACCACTTAGACACACACAAGGCAAAGGGGCCAGAGGGCATACATCTGAAGGTACAGAAGGTGCTGGTGGAAATGCTCAGACAACGTTGTCTCTTCTGTTTTCATTTTGTTAAAATATTTATTGCAAGTAATCAATGAAAGGGAAAAACAAGCCCCAAACTTCAGAAAGCACAGCTTCAAGTTCTACTGTGTTTCAATAGCTAGGCTAGACCCTTCCAACTGGAGAAGCATATTGGAGCTGGTATAGCTCTGCTGATGCTGTGCAGGAAGAGTCCTTTTATGGGCCCTTTGCCTCCATTCAGTAAGAATGAATTGCATCAGTGTCAGTCACCCATATCAATTTCCATACTCCAGACAGCAGAGCTGCACACCATTTTCTTCCTTTATTATTTCTATTACCTCAGTGCCTGGAGGCCTTGGGATAGACTAGATCTTTATTGTATTCACTGCTGAATTTACACAATGACGTACCATTATGGCAGCAAAAAAAGTTCCTGAAGCACAGTATGCTGTGAGCTGGAAAGGCATTTGGGGTAATAAAAAAGGGAAGTTAATGATAACGTGTTCTCAACCAAGGCACAGTGAAATCATTGTAAATTCCATTATGGGTAGGTGATTTAGCTTCGATGGTGCATCACTGCGGGGAGTAACCTTGATGTAAGTGTCATAAAGCTTGGCACAACATCAAACCCACTAGCAATAAAGCTTCAGGGTTAAAGCGTTTTGAAAGATCCTCTTTGGGCCCTTCCTTCTCCATCCAAGCTTTTTTCTCATCAACTCCCAATTCTGCAAACTGTACTTGAGCATCGTAGCTGTCCTAAAAGTGGGACATCAGAAGGTTAGGATGAAGTTTGTTCTTAATTTTCCTTCTCCTTTTTTCTCTCTCTTACTCCCCCCCCCGCCCCTTTTTCTTTTTTCAGTCTTCTGTTTCCTGGCTCTTGTGGCTTGAAGTCATACCCTTGATGTAACTTCATTGTGGTTCATTTTTCTTGTGGTCTAATTAAATCTGGCTCCAGACAAAGCTGTGTGTCAGCAGCAACAACAGGAGGAAGAAGGATTCCGGAGATCTAGGAATCATCAGGAATGTCATGGTCTGAAAAGTGAAAAAACACAGTGGAAGTAATGTAGCCCAGGGAAAATGAAGGAGGAAAATAAGGAGTGGAGAAATTCTTTGCCCATCTAAAGGCAGTTGAGTTGCTTATCAGAGTATTAATAATCCCTGACAGGTTTTGGATGTGGTGGAGGAATGTGAGTTCCTCCATCCTAGAACACAAGAGCTGTACACAAGATCCCAGATGATTCCTTGCCACAATGCCTTTGATGTTAACAGAATTACATCAAATAAGTAAATCTCACAGGGAGAAAAATCATGTAAGTGTTGTGTTCTTATGAGGTGAAGGCTTTGTTTGCAACGGAGATGGGGAAGGAGTCCAAAGGGAGAATCTGAGGGCTATCTTAAAGACTGAGTCTTTCTAAACTGATACAGTGGTAGTTCAAGCAGCTGTTGGGGAGAAATAAAAGGAGATTATTCTGAGAAAGAAACCTCCACTTGATTTTAGACTCTGTTCACAATCATCTCATTTCTGCATGTGAAAGTTCCAACCCTTGCCTGGAGAGGAGTGTTGTAAAAATGTCAGTTACCAGCATAAACAGAATTTTAATGCAGAAAATACATTTTCTGTGTCATGAATCTTTGTTTCATTAAACCTTTTTAAATACTGCTCAGCTATGTTACTATTCAGTGATGCTGTTGAATATTCAGAGGTTTCCTCCTGTATCAGTAATGGCTTGGCTCTGCAAAGAAAAAGTCTCCTAAGAGAGCATAGCATTCAGCTGGGGTAAAGTGAGTGAAAGAGAGGAAAGCAATGAATTATGCTGTATGTACAGCTGAATCTCTTTGAATCAAGAGATGATTGTTTATAAGAGACAAATCTACATATCAGCTTCTGTTGGACATGTGTACACTGAAGACTTCTCTGTGCTGTACTGACTGCCATCCCAGTCCTAGCATGGTAAAATAGAGGGTGCAATCCTGATTGACCTGAAAGATGTAGTTTCTATGGTGCCTAAGAATGCAGAAGGCAAAAGTCTCCAATTCCCTCCCTGTGGTGAAGATGAAATGATCAACTGTTTTAAATGTGGGGTTTAAGACACTTATTTCTAACCAATTCTCTGTCCTCAGTGCCTAATAACTGTTAGGACTTGAATGGAACATCTCCCATACTGGTGAATATTTCTGCTTCTCCATGCCTGTCATTTTTGATATTTTTTGTATTCCAGTAGCTCCTAGGTAAGCTATCATAAGAAGAAATTAAAAGATATCTGTCATGGAGTCAGATCTACAGTCCATGATCCTTCATCCTGTCTCAAAGAATGGAAGGAAAAGAGTACAAAAGAGTCCCTCTGAGTGATCCGTCCCTTAGGATCTTCTCCCAGCTGCCACAATTGGCAGTTCAGGGATTTCCTGAGCTGCATCTTGCAGCTGGATGTGAAACACTGGTCAGCACACCTCTTGCTTTCCACAGATCCCTGCTCTGTCAGCCAGCAGAGTTGCAAAAAGTTGATGCAATCTGTTCTTGATCTGTGTTGTTACCTGTGACCCTGGATGGCTGGAAAAATTGTCACAGATCATGAATGCTTGTAGGGAAAAGTAGTAGACATTACCCCAACCCCTGAATGTCTACATTTTGTTTTCTAAAGCTGAGTTATCCACCCCAGACTGCCTTTACATAGGGAGAGTGAGGAGATTAGGGGTAGGTAGCCTTTTATCTGTCCATGACATGTAGCCCAAGACAAGACTAATTGCTTCCTGAGGGCTTATGTTTATCTCCATAGATGATAAATGGAGTCTAGAATCCTAAACTCAGCTTTCATAGTCAATATCAGAGAAACCAAGTCGATTGGTACTAATGAACACACCAGGAACATAGCTAAGCCATCACAATTGCCACAGTTTTTTACCTGTGTTCAAAACATGACTAGGGGGATTTCAGGAAGAAAAAACTTTTCTGAAGCACTGCTTCTGATTCAGTAACAGCCACAGGGGACTGGAGGCAGGAAGGGTGCTCTGAAGAAGGTTCACAATATGCTTGCAGTGTCCTGCCATGGATGCCAGCACAGCTGAACTTGTGGTCTGACACTGACATTGCTCTTCTTGAGCTCATATGTGAAAACTTAAGGAGGAACATAAAGATCCTACCCCATAGCCCTGAGCAGGAAAGACTTCCTGAGCAATTGTAACATTTTAATAAAATATGTCTCTTCTCTAATTTTGTAGAAAGAGGGCAGACATAATTTCCTATGCACTGCAGTATACTGTTTGATATTTTTTTTTTTTTTTTTTAGGGTTGAGAAGGATAGGCAAAATGAAAAGACCTTTGTCTTGCTGCTTTCTGAAGTGAAAAATAAAACCAGAGGAAAAAAAAATCCCCAAACCAAGGAAAATAACAAAAAACCAAGAAAACAAAAAAAACAGCTGACTGCCTTGAATTCTGGGAATTCCAGTGCTACTGTCTGGGATTCCAGGAAAATGTGGGGAATCCCTGCCATTCAGGGAAATCCCCTGCTTCAGAGCAATTTCCTGGTGCCACTGAAGAAGCCTAGAACAAGCCAAGAGCTCAGTTGCTTCCCAGCAAGATGACGATGAGGCTGGGGAGACAGGAACGGGAGTTCAACAGCAAGCCTTCTGGCTGCTCAGAGGACTTCTGTTGAATTAAGCCACTCTCAGGGTGTTTCTCAACCAAGGAACATTGTCTCCCTCCCTGCCCCAGTAGTCACAGTTAGAGTAGAGAAGACAGGCAAAATGTAGGAGGAAAGATGAGTCCCAGGAAAGGCATGGAATGTAGGAACACAAAATCATTGAATGGTTTGGGTTGGAAGGGACCCTGAAGAGCACCTAGTTCCAGCCCCCCTGCCATGGGGGACACCTTACACTAGATCAGGTTGCTCAAGACCTGTCTTTGAACCCAGCCTTGAACCACTCCAAGGAGAGGGTATCCACAATCTCCCTGGGCAATCTGTTCTAGTGTCTCACCACCCTTATTGTAAAGAATTTCTTCCTGATATCTACCCTAAATCTACCCTTTTCCATCTTAAAGCCATTCTGTCTCATCCTATCACTGCAACTGCTTCTAAACAGTCCCTCCCCACCTTTCTTGTTGGTCCCCTTCATGTACTGGAAGGCTTCTATAAGGTCTTCCTAGAGTCTTCTCTTCTCCAGGCTGAACAGACCAAACTTTCACAGCCTATCCCCCTAGAGGAGGTGCTCCAGGCCTCTGATCATCTTCATGGCCTCCTCTAGACCTGCTCCAACAGTTTGATATTCTTCTTGTGTTGGGGACACCAGAACTGGGTGCAGTATTCCAGATGTGGTCTCACAAGAGCAGAGTAGAGTGGGAGAATCACCTCCCTTATTCTGCTGGTCACCCTTCTTTTGATGCAGCCTGCATATAGTTGGCCTTTTGGGCTGCAAGCACACCTGCCTAGGATTACACAGTATGTCAGGGTTAAAGTCAGGATTAGGACATACATCAGATGAGTCTGAATACAGTACCTTGTCCATTGTTCCTCTTCACTTCATCCAGCGTAGTGGCTGACTTAAGGCAAAAGGGACAATGGTTTCCATTTAAAAAATGTTCTGGTGAGTCATGTTGCATTTCAGCTGCTAATACCATTCAGTAGTTCTATGTTTCTATTTTTGAGATATGTTTTACTATTATTTTTCTTCTACAACTGTTTTTTTGGCCATTTTTTTCCACACTACCTTGCGCGATTCCATTGACTGAGTCAGTCTCCAAACTTTTCCAACATCAGCAGATAAAATCATTTCCCTTGTGAGGAAGCTGCAAATTTTCAGTCATTCTAGTTAGAGAAAAAACAGTGGGATCTGCACAGAGTTTTTTCTTTTCCTTTCTCTTGTTTTCTTTCCCCTTGGGCTGGTTAGTTCTGTCAATGTAAGACTGTCCAGTGTTTACTTTTTTGTAATAGAAAATGAGTTGGTTGCTCTTCACCAACCTCCAACATCAGTTTGGAATTCAGTCTTCTTGATGCCATGGATACTCAGCCATCACACTAACAGGTTTGTTGTGATGATGCCTATAGCTTGCAGTTTAGTCTGACACTGGAACTATGCAAGGCTTATGAGAAGATGCAAAGTGTTAGTTAAGCAAGGTTGTGCCAAGTTGAAGCAATGGGTGTTAGAAGATGTCCAGAAGAGCAAACAGCCACCTCTTAGGAAAAAAGAAGGATGAAGTCTAATCCAGACATCTAATTGTTTCCTTACAAATCAGATATGCAAATCATTTCTGTTCCAGAAGGGAAGGAGTGATGCAAAATTTCTAGAAGACAAAGGATTGACATCTTGGTGATCTGTGCCAGGGGAAGTTTAGGCTCGAGGTGAGGAGAAAGTTCTTCACTGAGAGAGTCATTTATCATTGGAATGGGCCGCCCAGGGAGGTGGTGGAGTCACCGTCCCTGGAGGTGTTCAAGAGGGGATTGGACGTGGCACTTGGTGCCATGGTCTAGTCATGAGGTCTGTGGTGACAGGTTGGACTCGATGATCTTTGAGGTTTCTTCTAACCTTGGTGATACTGTGATACTGTGAAATACATGATCTCTTCACATGCAAGGTACTGACTCATCTATGTTTCATGGATAAATTTCTCTTAGGCTAGTGGAAAGGGACTGTTTGGGTACTGTAGCATATGTTATTTTTTTGCCTTCATACTGAAATGTCAGCTAGTTTGGGCCCTAACTCAGTGTCTTCAGAGCTGGTGTCCTTTGAGTTTTCTACTTTATGTTCTGGGTACGTCTTTATTATCTGTCAGCAGTGGCCTCAAGACTGTACTTGCCTCCCGCTCACATGCTAAATCTTTGACCATGGCCTCTTGCATAGCTGGAGAACATCCCTTCAAGCTAGTAGGGCTCAGTCTGGTCAAATCTGCCAGCTGGATAGAACAGGACTCAGCATGCCTGCAGAGGCAGTCTGCAGGCAGGCCAGAGGTATCTGTGAGGCAGTCCAGCATTCAGGGTGTGGGTGGGACTCAAAGCAGAGTAGGCATCCTGTCTAATTTCTCTCTTCAGGTGTTGAGAAGATTGAGAAGGTGATAATTTTGTCCCAGAGCGAGAGTGAAATTAATGCAGAGTAATGAACCCTTGTAGGTGATCTCCTGAGAGCAAGTTTGCTTGTCAGGCCATTTCTGAAAAATGCACTGGCATTCATGACATGCTGGTCCAGTTCCCAGAGGGCTAGATTGCTGCAGTCAAGGGATCATGTTTTAACTCCCTTTGACTCAGCCGTACGGACAAGCAGGTCCCTCTGTTTCTGAACACATCTTCAGTGAGTGCAAGTAGACTCACGCTCTTCTGGCTGGAAAACTCTCCTCACATCTTTCTTTACAAGAGTGCCTAGATCCAGAATGACATATCAGTCTAAGCCACTGGTATCTGTTGGGGGCAAAGCACAGTACTGTGGAGGTGGAGGAATGTTGGCCTTCTTCCATGCCCAGCTGAGATCAATCATCTATTTCTTCAGGAAACCAGTGTCTGGTTTCAAAGAATGTGTGTTACAGGAAGGAAAAAAATCTCTTTTGGAAAAAAAATGATTTTTCCTAATGTGAACATACAACACTGAACTCAGTTTATCCCATATCTCAGAGATATTGTGAAATAAATAATAAGGATGCAATTTTTGTAGCTTTTACATAATTTTTAGCACTCATATTTTTTCATTACACCGTGAAATATGTCCTCCACAAATTACTCACATAACTGCATGTTCCCTGTGCACTCAAAATGATCTCCTCTGAGACTGGGCAGTTCAAGAGTTTAAAAGAGAAGTCCATCTGGGATGTTGAAAATACCTCAGTCCATCTATCAGAGTTGCCTTGTAAATGTCTGTACCCTTCTGACCAATTTTGACTGTACGTATTAGAAATTCCTAGTTGAGGGTGTTCAGATCTTGTCAGATCTGTTAACCAAGTAACACAAATTTAGGAAGTGAGAGCTGCCACTTCTTGTTCAGAGAAAAAAATAATTTAAAACAAAAATTGACATCTGCCAGGGCTTTGGGCCATGAACCTCCTGATCAAAAGAGTTCTGTTAAATATAGAGGTAAAGCAACTTTATTTATATGTTGGTATAAAAGGGCTGTTTAATTTAAGGAGATTCAAGCAGGTACCTCTTAGCCTGTTCCAGAGTGTAGATGCTCTCTGCAGTGTCTCACCTTTGCATAGGTTAGGATGGGCAGTGGCTATCAGGAAGCATGATTAAGTCCAACAGCTCAGTGCATCACATCAGCAAGGCTCAGATCCAACAGCCCCTTTGGCCAAAACAGGTGATGGTAATGCATGAGTGACAGCTCCACTGGTGGCTTCCAAGTGTGAAGGCCTGATCTGAGCTTCCCAATGCTAAATGCTGGATCTCTGAGGTCTTTTCCAACCTTATTGATTCTATGATCCTATGCTTCTGTGATTCTGTGATTCTATGATTCTATGTCCAGAGGAAGCATAGAAGAGTTTCTGTGCACATGCAATGTTTCCTGCAGTCCTAAACTGCCTTGTAGGCAGGGGTCTGGGCTGTCTAAAGAAGGATGCTCTTGTGTTCATCAACCTTGTGCTTTTCTTCACCTAAATGCATCCTGGTCTTCAGAGCTAGGACATACCACCACCTCTGGGTGTTTATGGGTGAGAAACAGGTATTGCCATTGGATCACTTGGATTATTCAGACCTAACTGAAAACAATGTTCAGCCCTTCTGTATTTCTTTATCTGTTTAATTTGGACTCTGTGTTTGGCCATATAAATAATGGCTTCTTAAGAAATCCATCAAAGCAGTAAAACTCTAAATCCTATTGTCATTGTGCTTGTACCCCATAAAGCAATATCCACACATAATCCTCTTGTAGCTCATTCCCACCAATGTATTGTTCAATGCTTGCAGAACCAATCCCTCTAAGGATGTCCATACAGAGTAAATCATGATAGTGATCCAGATTTATGATGCTTGATGACTCACAGAAAATAGGGCATGTGACCACATTTGTCATATTTGCTGAGATATCTCCAAAAGTTTCTTGCGTCAAGCTGTCTAAGGTCACTTTGTTGTTTGTTCTTTCCTCCATCACACCTCGCTCAGGAATACTTGAATAACTTCAAGACAAGGGCTTCCATTAGTTCCTGATTTGCATGAATCAACCTAAGATTGGATACAAACCAAATGGAGTTTCTCTCCTCATACAAGGAGTGAAAACAAAGTCAAGAGACAAGAACTTCTGTACTGCATTATGCTATCACCTTCTTCTAGTTTATGTGCATTGACTACCTGTTAAATTCAATGCTGAAACAGTCTAAGACATCGCAGGGAATGGATAACATAGGTTTCTAAGTTCCTTTGCACCTATAATCTCCTGTTTCAAAATAGAATAGAATAGAATAGAATAGAATAGAATAGAATAGAATAGAATAGAATAGAATAGAATAAAATAGAATAGAATAGAATAGACCAGGTTGGAAGAGACCTTCGAGATCATCATGTCCAACCTATCATCCAACACTACCCAATCAACTAAACCATGGAACCAAGCATCCTGTCAAGCCTCGCCCTGAACACCCCCAGCAATGGTGACCCCACCACCTCCTCAGGCAGCCCATTCCAGTGGGCAATCACTCTCTCTGTGTAAAACTTCCTCCTAACCTCCAGCCTAAACCTCCCCTGACGCAGCCTGAGACTGTGTCCTCTTGTTCTGGTACTGGTTGCCTGGGAGAAGAGACCAACCTCTGCCTGTCTACAACCCCCCTTCAGGTAGTTGTAGAGAGCAATAAGGTCACCCCTGAGTCTCCTCTTCTCCAGACTAAGCAACCCCAGCTCCCTCAATCTCTCCTCATAGGGAGATCCCACCCTCTGAACATCCACTCATACTTCAAAGCACAATATAAATGCTGGGGCCAAGGCATTACACCAGCAACTGGGCAAAATCCGGAATTTTCATCCTGCAGCAAATCCTGACATTTCAGTGTTTGTTTTTATCCCACATTGGAACAAAGACCTGAAATGTCAAGACTTTTTCTCTGGGTGGAAATTTTGGGAAAAGAAAACACAACCCCAAACAAACTCTTTTCTGGCAAAGTCAAAGCATTTTGCCTGACATTTTCAAACAAAACAAAACATTTCAACATTTTGGAATAAAAATTGTTGTGGTGTGTTAAAATGACCCCAAAGTACTCTGCTTCAAGTCACTTCAGTGTTCAAACTATGCTTTCCCCTTGTGTCATAGCCTTCTGAGATACGTAGTTTAGAAGTAGGCTCTCTGCAGTCTCCCTGCCTGGATTGTGTGAGTTGTTTCATACCTAAAGACTCTGAAAATTCATATAGGTAATCATCCTTTTGCAAGTCAAAAAGAGAAACATCTGCATTGCATTATAGGGTAACAAAGAGTGTCCCATCTACTGAGAAAATATCCTGAACTGTTACCCTACACTGTTACTGGAAAGTAATTCATTACTGAACTCATCTGACCCAAAATTATTTGGGCCAATTCAAAAATAAAATATTCTTTCTCAGTTCAGTGGTTTGTTGTTGTGGTTTTCTTGAGTTTTGTTGGGGGTTGTTTGTTTGTTCATTTTGTTGTGTTTTTGTTTGTTTGTTTGTTTGTTTGTTTTTAACCAGTGTGTATGACTTTTCCTCCAATTCCATTTATCATGGTAATAAAATAGTATTACTTCCCCAGAGACTGATTTTGCTTTATGTTTTCACTTAAAAGTGGCACATCTGCTTATGCCCAGGAAGGAGGGGAAAGTTGGGAATCCTGATATTTTCTTGATACTCAGAGCAGAAGGCAAGATTTAAGGTCATTCCTGGTTTTGGTATTATCATTAGGAAACATAAGGTCTTTTGTTGGGGGAACCTAGTTTTTCATTTAGCTTTAGCCCACCTGCTTCTAAAAGGAGACCAGGATGCAATAAGTTCCACTTGATAGCTCATATACCTAAAATTATGTGGGTCTACTTCTATGGAGACTGCCCACCATCACATGTGAAGGTTGTAATAGCGCAAGAACTCCAATGTGGACTTGCAAGTTCTAGGCTTAACAGGGCTGTGTAGTTTTACCTTCTCTTTGTGACACCGATTAGACACTCCATTTTTCCTGCTCAGTTTGACCTTCCTCATTTTCTGGGTCTTCAATGAGAAGGCAACACTTGATTAACATGGAAGTATAAAAATGAAAGTAATCTTGGTAGTACTGAGATTTCATAAATTAGTGTTGTGAGTGTGGTGGTTTTAGGCTATGCCTTTAAAATTTAGTTACACATTTTGAGCCCCCATGTTGGGCGCCAATTATTGGTTTTGTAATGTGGTGGGTTGACGTTTCCCCCCAGCATTAACTTTGCCAGACCAACTCAGTTAGAAGCAAATGAAGCTGTATTTACAAGCAAACTCTACACTATACAACGGAATGCAATGAATATGTAGAAAATATACAGTATTTACAATATTATACAGATATTTACAATTAGCAAACAACATGAAAACTCAGCTGGTCAGAGACCAGGGAAGCCATTCCACTGCTCCCCAGCCCCCCACCCCGTCCCAAGAGAGAAAAAGGAGCTGAGAGAAAGCAGGGGTTAGACTTAATGAAACAGCTCAGCCAAGGCCAGCTGACGAGAGAGCACGTTTATCTCTCCCAAGCACAGCAAAACCAGCAGAGATCAGAAGAGAAAAGAGAAAATTGTTATGGTATAGACCATCTTATTCTAGATATTTATCCAATGAATTTGTTTAGAATAATCTTTTGTTTCCCTTTTTACACCCAATAGTGATTTATTTATATTTTTCTACTTTTCTGCTCAAAATCTGAAACTAAATTTTAAAGGCATAGCCTAAAACCACTACAGTGAGATTTGGAGTACTTTCAGTGCTTTCACTCTGACCACTCCATAGTGATAGCCTCACACTCTGTAAGGTCTTCACCCTACAGACTATTATAATCCAGAGAAACCAGCAGTGAACTGCAAACTAGCAGGTATTGAGCACCCAGAATAAGTCCCCCTTTACTGCAGGGTAAGGCTCTTAAATAGGCTGCTGCTCTGTTACAGATCTTAAAATTCAAGTAACCCATCTAGCCGTGAGCTCTCCATTCTGCTTTGCATGTCTGCTTTAATAATACCCAAACTTATTCCATCTAATTTTAAGCACTCAAACCCCTGTCTCTGTAGTTTATGAATAGAATCATTGAATCGTAGAATCATCTAGGTTAAAAAGACCTTTACGATCACAGAGTTCAGCCATAAATCTAACACTGCAAAGTCCGCCAAAGACATGTCCCTAAGCACATCCCTTTTAAATAACCCCAGGGGTGGTGGTTCAAACAATTCCCTGGGCAGCCTGTGTAATGCTTCACAATCCTTTCAGTGAAGAAATTTTTTTCTAATATCCAATCTAAATGTCCCTTGGGGCAGCTTGAGGCCATTTCCTCTAATCCTATCCCTTGTTACCTGAGAGAATAGTCTGACACTCACCTTGCTACAACCTCATTTCAGGTTGCAGAGAGCAATAGGATCTCCCCTCACCCTCCTTTTCTCCAGACTAAACAATCCCAGGTGCCTCAACTGCTCGTCAATGGACTCATTCTCTAAACCCTTCACCAGCTCTACTTTGGTCACGATCCAAATGAACACTGTATTCAAGGTGTGGCCTCACTAGTGCCAAATACAGGGAGACTATCACTTCCTTAGTCCTCCTGACCACACTAAAAAGGTGAAATCCTTCAAAGAGTGCTTCAAGTCTTAGCTGCAGTCAACTTCCCTCAGCTGACTATGGAAGGAGTCTCAAAAGAGTCTTCCTCTAATTTTACACCTTTATTAGGAGCCTGGAGATGTGTAGGACAATCAGAAGCATGCATACCTCCTCAAGAGTCCACTTTGGGTCAATAGGTGCCAGCTGGCTGAGAGGCAGTGAAGTATAGCTGATACGTGTTTTTTCAGCAGTATAACAACACCCAAAATCCCACAGTAGAGTATTATGTGTATCTTTGAACATTGAATCTCCATCACATTCATTCACACTGTATTTGTCAAATTATGGCCACACACATTTGTTGACAACAGGGCACAACGCAGTGAGCAAGACACTAAGGCCATAGCTTTCAGATAAACTCATCACAGTCTGCTGAGGCAAAACCCAGGGGAAAAGCCATGGTATTTTTTCAAGGAAATACTCTATGTGTCCTGTATTGCCCTTTCCCACTCAGCACATTGCTAGCCAAAGGATATGATCTTTTGGCAAAGCAAGGAGTAGGTCATATCTTTCCACTATATAGAGATCACCTAACACACCCTGTGTTCTAGCACAGTGTAAGTGACAAATATTAGTGATAATTTCATACTTCCAGTACCTGGTGTTCCAATGGATGCTGGGTAGATAATTAGTCTTTGGCTGGCACCATAATTCTGCAGGATCTGAGTGAAGTGAACACTGATTGTGTTTTGGAAGATGCAGTTTATGTGTCTTTACTTTCATTTAATTTGTAGCTGACCTTTTATTTTATGAGTTAAACACTAGTATCCAAGAGGTTAAGATGCAGCTGGTGGTTTGAGTAGTTTCAAGCAGATTCCTTCCTTGATACAGCAATGATTTTGCTAGAGGTGGCTCATAGGGGACAGAGCAGGTAACACAACCAAATTGATGACATGTTCATAATATCTAACGGTCACAAGATAGATTTCCATGAGATCATAGATGGTCTCACACATATAAATTACAAGGAAGAATTTAGGCAGAAGATCACTTTTTTTCCTAATTTTCTTCTCTGCCACAGGTCCTGAACCAAGACAGGGAGAGTACAAAGCCTTGTGTGCATCCACTGTGAACATGGCACTGATTTCCACAGAGTTCAAAACATCCTACTTCTGCAAAGGGATTCATGCACATCTATCCAGCAGGAGACACATTTGGGTGAAATAGGCAATGAATTTGACAGGATCTCAGATCTCCTGAATGCAGCATGATCAAGGCCTTAATATGCCCGAAGCATTTGGAGTGAATGAATCATCGTGAATCTTGCAGCTTTGTCAGAGCTGCACCCCATGTGGAACAAATATTGCCAAATACGTGAAAACCAAACCAAACCAACCCCCCCCAACAAACAAACAAACATCCCCCCAAAATATTTTAAAATACTGAGTGTTTCCTGGCAAAAATATGTCCTTGTCCTCCAAATGCCATTGTCAGAACATACTCATCTGCCTAAGTTTAAGTGTCCAGAGAAGGGCAACAAGGCTGGTGAGAGGCCTTGAGCACAAGCCCTATGACGAGAGGCTGAGGGAGCTGGGATTGTTTAGCCTGGAGAAGAGAAGGATCAGGGGTGACCTCATTGCCCTCTACAACTACCTGAAAGGTGGTTGTAGACAGGAAGGGGTTGGTCTCTTCTCCCAGGCAACCAGCACCAGAACAAGGGGACACAGTCTCAAGCTGTGCCAGGGGAGGTTTAGACTCGAGATGAGGAAAAAGTTCTTCACTGAGCAAGTCGTTCATCGTTGGAATGTGCTGCCCAGGAAGGTGGTGGAGTCACTGTCCCTGGAGGTGTTCAAGGGGAGATTGGACATGGCACTTGGTGCCATGGTCTAGTTGTAAGGTCTCTTGGGACAGGTTGGACTTGATGATCCTTGGGGTCTCTTCCAACCTTAGTTGTACTGTGATACTGTGAAATGTCTCTCATTGTTTTTTTCTGCGTAGGACAGGCAGAAGCCAAATTGGTCACTGTAAAATAATGTCAAATTCGAGGAAATCATAAAGTTGCTGTAGTCAGTTATCTGATTAGCAGGGTATCTTGTTCTAAACCTCCAGGAAAAAAAAAAAAAAAAAAAAAGAAAAGAAAAAAGAATGTTTTCTAACTAAGAGTATTAAGGCTGAGGTTTCTTTCTCTAGAGGACAAGGTCTGTCTCCATGACCAAACCAGGTTTAGGCTTTTACTTAACAGAGAATCTCCTGTAAGCAATACAGTTATATCCTGCCACAGAAGAAAGTAAAGTTCATAGAATCATCATAGAATGGCCCAGGTTGGAAGATACCTCAGAGATCATCTACTCCAGTCTCCCTGCCATGGGCAAGGATGCCTCTCATCTGGACTTGGCTCCTCATCCAAACTGGCCTTGAACACTCCCAGGGAGGGGGTAAACTGTTTCAGAGCCTCACCACCACTGGACTGAAGAACTTCTTCTTAAGATCCAGTCTAAACTTACTCTCCCTCAGCTTAAAACTCTCTGCTCCTTGTCCTGTTGCTAAACACCTTTATGAAAAGTCCCTCTACAGCCTTCCTGTAGGATCCCATCAGGTATTGGAAGGCAACTATAAGGTCCCCCTGGAGTCTTCTCTGCTCTTAGCTGAACAATCCCAGCTCCCTCAGCCTATCCTCATAGCAGAGGTGTTCCAGCCCTTGGACCATCTTTGTGGCAATCCTCTGGACTCATTCCAACATGATGGGGATATCAGAACTGGATGCAATATTTGAGGTGGGGTGTCACAAGAGCAGAATAAAGGATCAGTATCACCTCTCTTGCCCTGCCGGCCACACTCCTCTTGATGCTGCCTAGGATACGGTGAAAAAGTATTAGGATGTGTTCATAGATCCTCATTGATTGCCTCCACCACAGAGAAGAGAAATAACCCGAATACAGGAAATATTATACAATTAACTCCCTTGTTCCTTAGCCATAATTAGGCAGTAATTCTTTGATGCAGACCTGATGAAAAACAAAAATATTTTTTCATGGAGTGAGAGATTACTTTTCTAACTCAATTCAGATTATGACCCTCTGACAGTACAACTTCTTTTTAGGTCCATTTGCCATGTCATAAAGAACCTGATCTTACTACATGAACTTCGGAGCTGTTGCATAACCAGTAGTTCTACTTATGCAGACTATAAGAACTTAATTTTAAAACCCAGTTTCATTACTTTCCCCCCAAATCTTTCTTCCACCCAGAGGATGCAAATTCTCCATCCCATTGTTTCCCTCTCCCTAGCTTCCATTAGCTATGAGAAACACAGTGGGACTGTCCCTGCAGAGGCACTATGTTATCTGGTATGGGGCTGGCTAAGGTCTCTGCTTTTTTAATACTCTAGTGGAAAATTGGCAGAGGGTATGCTCTAAGAGTAATTCTTTCAGGGTTCCGAGATGAAGTTAAGTTGTCTTAATCTACCCATAATTAGTTCTTTCTCATACCTCAGCAGGAAGTCACTTGTTTAAAAGAAGCTAGAGAAGAAAGAATGGAGGAGGAAAGAATGGGGAGCTAAAGGGTTTTCACATCAATTTTTGGTATCTATCTGCTTGATAACTTTGGTTCTTTTTACAGCCTATTGGTCCAAACAGAGCTCCTCCAAAGGGCAACTAGGAATTGAGTTGCCATATCCATAACCATTTCTCTGCATTAAACCCAGAAGTATTTGATTGTATTGGGTAGCCAAAGTTGGGTGTGTTGCCTGCCATCACAGTGTCATCCCTTTCTCCAATATGCACTCACATTAGGACAAGCCTGTCTTGCTACAAGGGCATCCAACTTACTTGGATGTGAGGAGACACATATTACTGAAGGCAGAAACATAAATGATATCCAGCCCAAGGCCTTTCTCACATGATATTTTGTGAAAACCAACATGTTCCCTGCTGACTTTCATTCTGTGGTTAGGAACAAGTGTGTGAGCTGCTCTAAAGAGGATTCTGGGGAAGTAGGCATCATTACTAGATCCAAATGATTGGAAGCTGACTGATGTTGCGGTCACTTTGGTATCACTTGAGGAATTGTTTTATGCAGAGATGAATCATGTTATTGGTGGAGCAGAACCTGACCCTAGGGCCTACAAACAGTGGGAAGAACAACCGTTGCACCACCCTCTAATAACACACAGACCCAGGGGAGAGAGCTGACCAGCCAAAATAAATTAATTGCATCATCTAGTGCATATTGTGTTATATCAAAGACTTCTTCTTCCTTTAATAAGGGTAGTAAAAATGTCTCCATTAATTGCTTTCACTTAAACTAGCCAGCTTGTGCCTTTAAGCCTGCTGAGGACAAGAGCTGGTGCAGGGAGATATCTCATTCCAGAAGTATTAGCAAAATTAATTCCTCATTCTTTGAAATCACAGGAATGGCTAAAACATATTCAAGATTGCCTAAACATAGTGATTTGTTCTCTTTATATTTTCATTCTACCTGCTGCTGTTAAATAGTGGAAGGACCATGAAGCTATTATAGAGAATTAGACATGACAGAAATCCCTCTCCACTTCCACCTCCAGGACTAAGAGTCCACAGCATCGCTTCATCTTGCAAGGAGAGAAAAGAAACACAAATAAGAAGCCCTTGGAATTTAGGACATTTGGCCCTCAACCAGACAGATTTGAGCAAAGAATAATGACTAAGAGGGAGAGACTGTGGCTAGAGTGAACTGAGAAACTGGTGCTAAGCCATCCTGTCATTGATAGGAGCACACAGGAAGGCAAAAGGCTAGAAACACACTTAGGCAACAGACTGCAAAATAAAGTGAAGATATAAGTTCTGGTACAGAGTCAAATGTAGAGCTCTCAAGAAGTGAAGAGATAAAGGAGCAAGAAAGATTAATTTTGTGGGGAAATCTGTCTCCTCCTCCACCCCAAAACCTTCAGAATATAGCTGAATCCCATCACTACTCATGGTATTCACTCTAAAAATGTTTCCTGTGCCTCTCACAGGACTTTGATCCACACAATAACTTTTTCTGTTTTGACTTCATCACTCCCTTCCCAGATGCTCTTCACCCCACCCAGTCTACTGACTTGTCTTGCAGCTTCTACACTCCCCTGTACTTTCCTTGTAAGGCTCTATGCCTGCCTTGAAATAAGATCCCTGATCCTCCCTTTCCAATTTTGAGATGCAGAAATGTTTGCCTATATCTCTGACAGCTTCTTTGCTACTTACATGTTTGAAGTGAGAAGTCCCCAAAATTTTCCTCTTAGCAGAGATTAGACATTAGGGTGTGAGATGAAGAAGGCAGAATTTGCATTTAAGGCAATAATTTTATGCTCAGTAGAGATAAGATGATATTGCTGAACATGTGTAGTATTACTACAGGCAGAATTAAACAGCACATTTGAGATTCATACTGGATTGGGACTGCCACAGATGGCAATATTAATACCTATAACTTGAAGATCAGCTAATTCTGTCAGTGTTGGAAACAATTTTAAAAGTCCCTTGATTTGGGAAATCTGTGCCAAGGGATCAAAACACACACTTTCCGTTGAATCACTGTGATGTGTATAGCTAAACTCTCTTGATGTCTCAGCATATTGGTATCCTCCTCCCAGACTAATGCCTCAGTCTCTTTAGATCTTGGAACAATGTCCTCCCTTCTACAGTGCCAAATAAAGATCCTCTTGCAACTTCTTTCTGCAAGACCTTTCAGCAGTTGCTTACTTTAGATCCCTGTGCAATCTCAGCTGGGGTGTCTGTTGAGTACAATAGGTTGGACCAGGTGCATCCATTCAGTTTCCATTAACATAATGCCAGTAGCAAGTCTCTTCTTGCATGGTTCCAGTGGGAAATAAATTTAAGACAAACTGCAGAAAATTCTGCAGTGGTGGAATCAGCTAGGCCAGACACTCAGGACAATACCACCTGCCTCACTCAGAAACTGACAGTTGTGGGCATCGGTGTGTGAATCCCTGGGAGCACAAAAGAGCAGATGCTTCAAACCCTTTGAGGTTGACCCATTGCTGAGCAAGATTTCTAGCGTTTGGCTCTGCCTCAAGACAAGCCTGGAGTTTCACACATTTATAAGGGCAGAAGTCAGCTCTGATAGGATCAGAATGGGTCACCTGAAATGAAAGCTCAGCATTGGGTGTGTAGCAAAAAACACACCAGATGTCCAACTGGGCAAAACATGAAAGAAGTGTGAGTGGGTAAGAGGTACAAAAGCCTTTCCTCATTCCTTGCTCCACAGATGGCTGAAATGTGTCAATACAGATATTTCAGAGATCATGCAACTCTCCTCTTCTCCTGGTAGAGGCCCTGAGTTTTGGATACACCTTATTCCAGTCCAGACATACATGGCAACCCACATTGAATATGGAACAATATGGGGTGCAATGTAAGTTAGATTGTCTCAAAAATGCAAAGAATACTTACTGCTGCAGAAGCAAAGGAGAGGGACCCCTGGTCATGGCAGTGCATGGACACAGACTTCATAGAAGACCCTAAGTTTCTTGTTCACCTCTATGATCAGGATAAGGGTGAGCAGATGTTTTGCAAACACAAGATGAATGCTACAGCACACTAGCAGATAGAGGCATGCAAATGAGAGTTTACATAACTGATTCCCACGTCTCATGAAAGGATAGTGCCATGCCAAAGGGGTAAGAGTTTTCCAAATTAAAGGTACACTTCTAGGAGCTACTGAAAGCAGGGACCAAACCTGACATACAGACCTAAGCAGGGTATATTATAAAGTTTTTTGCCTTGTTTGCCTTTTCAGAGCCATCAGATGGGGTTCATCAGGACAGCAATGTTGAAACTGAACTTGAAGAACAGGCCCAACAATCCTCCTATCCCCACCCTTCTGAAAAGAATTTTTCCTCTCCATGATGCTCTCATACACACACACACAGACTTTTACTGAAGTGGACAGAGACTTTGAGACGCCAGAATAAATTAATTACATCATTTGATGGATTTTATCTTCATTCAAAGTGGATCTTTCCTGTTAGTAGAAAAGCTGTAAAAATGTCTTGATTAAACATGGAAGCTCCAAGGTAATTCTTCTGACTGAGTAGTGAAATGGCTGGAAAGTGACCTCCAGGTTAATTCTTTGTAGGTTCCTGGGCCTGAAGCTGATAAAAAAAAATGTCCCATGAGAGCAGACAATTGTCTTTTGAAACTGAGTAAAAAGAAGATAAACACAGATGCTTTCAGTTGTCAGGAGGGAGGTGACAGGTCAGATGGAGAGTGCATGCATGATTTTTTGTGGAAGGGAGGGGTTAGTCCTAGGCTTTTGCATTGGCATTTTCTTATCAGTGAACAAAGGACATGAGAAATACAATCCAAGAGGGTTTTCCCCCAGATATTTTAGAAGTCAAACCACTGCCTTGTTTTACTCGCCACAGCTGGTGCTGTTGATACAGCAGACTTTGCAACATGTACTGAGCAGACTTTGCCTGGCAGGCTAGGTCAAACCCAAACACATGAATGAACCCAGAAGAATAAACTCTGCCTATCTGACATTCATTTTAAGAGCATCCAGGTGCTTCTTGTGTGTTGGAGGGGTCCCAGACTTCTGGCGTGCTTTAATGGGTCACAGAGAGGAATTACAGTCACATCAATACCTTGTGGGCTTGTTCTAAGAGTAAGCAGAGAGGCTCATTCCCTAGAGCTTCTGGGTAAACAGTTTGGAAATTCATACAAATACTCTGTATTTAGAAAAATAACACTACAGAAGTTCTTTACTGATCTGGATGGGGCTCTGCAGGCCTCAATGGCATAGCAAAGTCAATCAAGTCTTGCCCCTAAAGTGGTGTCTCTCAGGTACATCACATGGGCTAGCAGAGCACATGCAACATAAAGTGCCCTGCTGTACTGACCCAGCTTGTCATTCCTTTCTGCACAGCCTTTGTTGGCACCTGAACTGCCTTGTCATCACGCAGTGTAAGTGTGGCCAACCAAGGATGTTACCCAAGCTGGAAAGGTTACTGTTCACGCTCTGTACTCAGGTGACCATGCGAATGCTCCTTCCTTGATCTGCTTCTAAAACAGTCACTCCAGATCCCCTCCTGTGAGAGATGAATGAAGAAAGCAGCCTCCAGATCAGCCAGTGGCCTGCTGAAATGGCTGGGTAAACCTCTGTGTTTGTCTTTTCTCCTCCTACCCTTTTGTCTGGCTTGTATCTGTAAACCATAACTCTTCAGTGTGGGATGTCTTCCCTGGTAAATAAGGATCCCAGCAAAACAGAGCAGAGTGCAGCCCACAGGTATGACTCAAACAGAAATGCTTGTGGTAAAAGCCTGATGACACTCTTTGAAAAAGTCCAGATATGACATCCTCCATCCTAACTGAATTCCAGCTATGCAGTTATTATTTCAAAATACCCTGTAATTTCAATGATGGCATTCTAACCTTCTGGCCTTAAACTGTGAGAATTATGTCATCAGTTGGTGTTTATAGGGTGGCCCACTCCTGCAGATGGACAGACAGAGGACCAAGAGCATCTCCATGTGGATGAAAGGTTAGGTCCCTTGACAGCTCTCCAGGGAGTGATGCAAGGAAGGATGCATCCATACCTGTAGTCTTTACACTGCAGTCAGATCATCTTCTCTGGAGACCAGCGAGACTGGAGGTACAGGTACAGATGCTAAAACCTGCCACCTGCTGTGTGCAAAGGAGGCTCTAACATTGACAAACCTCTCTCTTTTGGGTTTTCAACCATAGCTGTCTCTCATCAGGCTATTGCTCATCACAGCTGGTAGAGCAGAATTTAAACATGAATCTTAATCCTGATGAAAAAATTACTCCCCCATATTAAGGAGAAAAAACCCCAGTGAGACAAGGGTCTGCCCACATATTCACAATCTTCACAGAGTACAGCATGTCTTTCCCATTTCCAGAGGTTGGGCTGTGTGGCCACACTTTTATTTTATTTTATTTTATTTCATTTCATTTTATTTTAATTTCACTTTATTTTACTCCCCCTCCCTTTTTTGCGAATGTTCACAATGAATTTAAGACAGATCTTCAGCTCAGATTTACAGCTGCATGGAAAGCAAGATTGTTACTATTTATAGCCATCTCAAGTTGTTTCATCTGCCTACACAATCAATTAAGTTCAGCTCCAGCTAATTTTGCAATCAGCCCAGGAAAAATGTCTCTGGCATAATAGCTTGTTTTCTCCTTCTTCACCCTGGAGCTATAAAAAACTCTCCATTTCCTTTCCTTATCCAAGTTCTACACCTGAGTACAGCAGTAACTGGACTCATCCTCCATGTCTATTGCCTCTTAGCAGCTTCTTCCTGGCTGGCTTGAGAGATGAGCATTTACTTTGCACAATGAAGATCTTTTTTCCCCTCTCCAATGGAGGTTTGGAAAGAATAATCCATCGTTTATTTTTCCATCGGGTAAATGAAAATATTGAGAGTGTCTAGACATGGGGTAAATAGCTTTATAAATCATGAGCAAAAGGAATTTCAATGTTATCTTAAATCCCACACAAATAATTTCTAAAGATGTTCAGTAAATACATATTTGTGTATGGGAAAATTACACTAACCTGGAACTCAGGTTGAGTGCACACCAGGAATTTAAATGTGCAAGGGGGAGAATCACAGAACAAGGATGTTGTAACCATGCCACAAACAAGAAGTAAAACATAGTCAATTAAAATGGAAGGTGTAGTGGAAAAACAATGTTGAAGACAGTCACTGGGGAGAACTCCTCATTACCGAAGACCTGGACTTCAGCAAAGCCTTGCTGATCTCATCTGAGCTAGATCAAGGATCTAAGATTGAAAGTGCAGTGTAAACTCACTTGAGCCCCACTGCATCTATGAATTTACCATTAATCATACAGTAAAGAAAGGGAAGAGAAGGAAAAGGAAGGATGGGGAAGACTCCACATTCATCCAGCTGGCCAATGTTACAAACTGGTAACTCACAAATTGTTCAACTGGTATTACCTTTGAAGAATTGTTAGCAGTCTTTGAACAGGGATATGCATTGACAGCATACAGGAAAAGGTTTAAAATGATAAAAGCTTTTCTTGATGTGGTAGGTTTAGGCTGTACCATTAAAATTTCCACTGATCTTGAACAAAAAGTAGTAAAATGTAAATAAATCACCACTGGGTGTAAAAAGGAAAACAATAATACTTCTAGACAATCTCATTGGAGAGATATCTACTGTAAGAATTAGTTTGGTAAAGTCTTTCTCTCTTTTGGCTTCTTCACTCTGGGAGATACTAACTCTGTCTGTGCTGGCTTCTGCTTGACCTTGGCTGCACTGTTTTGGCTAATTTCTAACAACTCCCTGCACTTTCACTTGTTCCTTTGTATCCAGGAGAGTAAGAAGAGGGCGCTGGGGCTGCTTAGCCTCGAGAAGAGGAGGATCTGGGGAGACCTTATTGCTCTTTACAACTACCTGAAGGGAGGTTGTAGCCAGGAGGGGGTTGGTCTCTTCTCCCAGGCAACCAGCACCAGAACAAGAGGACACAGTCTCAAGATGCACCAAGGGAGGTTTAGGCTGGATGTTGGGAAGAAATTCTTCCCAGAAAGAGTTACTGGTCATTGGAATGGGCTGCCCAGGGTTGTGGTGAAGTCACCATCACTGGAAGTGTTTAAGAAGAGACTGGATGAGGCACTTGTTGCCATGGTTTAGTTGATTAGATGATGCTGGGTGATAGGTTGGACTTGATGGACTCAAAGGTCTTTTCCAACCTGATTAATTCTATTCTATTCTATTCTATTCTATTCTATTCTATTCTATTCTATTCTATTCTATTCTATTCTATATCAAGTCTCTGCAAACCACGGTATCACCATAGCTAATCTATAATAAGAAGCCCTTGCCATATCCTGCAAAACCCTGTCTACATACCAGTGCTAAATAGTGCTGTAGGAACTATGACTTCTTCTTCTTCTTCTTTGTAGTGGTAAACAGGAGAAAACACATTTTATTCCCCAGTTTTTTGTTCTCCCAGGAGCAGCCAGCACTCATCAGACATCAGCAACAGCTGTCCTTCCTGCTAGGCGCTATTCCAAGAAGTGACATCTAAGCCCCATCCCTTAAAACATCTGAATTTTAGGAAAAGTTGATAATAACCTCCATACCTAAAATGAGTTAGACTGGAGTTTCTGACCCTCAAGAAAAAACAGATAATGTTGCAAACTATTGGAATATTTTCTTCTTGTATGGAGAAAGAGAGAGAGAGACGTTCTGAGATCACCAACTTGTGATGCTGTTAGATTTGGAAGTTAAAACAACACATGAATGGAAGAAACCATGTAAGCTGAAGGAAGCAACCAGAGTCAGTGGTGGCTTTGTAGCATTCCTGGATGAGGACAAGAGGTGTTGGCTGCTGCTTCACTGACAGTGAACTGGTAATTTGGCTGCTGGCCTCAATTCTGTGACAATGTGTTTACAGAGGTTGCTACAGGAGTATTGCAAGTTCATCGGAGATACAATTGCTTCAGATCTGCCACTAACACATTAGAAAGGCTGTGGTAGATATAATCCCTGGCTGACATCTGTGGAGGATGGAAGAAGTTAGAAGCAGCATTTCCTACTTTGCATCTTAAAGTTGTTTCCAAGCACCATTCCACCAAAATTCTTCACTCCCAGCTGTTCACTCATAGAATTGTAGAATCACAAAATCAGAATGGTAGGGGTTGGAAAGGTCCTCTGGAGGTCATCTAGTCCATCTCCCCCTGCTAATGCAGGTATGCTTAGATCAGATTACACACGAACACATCCAGGCTGGTTTTTAAAGTCTCTAGAGGAGACTCCACAATTTCTCTGGGCAGCCTGTTCCAGTGCTCTGTCACTCAAAGTAAGGAATTTTCTCCTTCAGTTCAAGTGAAATTTCCTGCGTTCCAGTTTGTATCTGTTGCCACTTGTCCTATCATTGGCTACCACTGGGAAGAGACCAGCCCCATCCTCATACTTTAGATGTTTATACGCATTTATAAGATCCCCTTTCAGTCTTATCTAATCCAGAGCCCAAGGTAACTCAGCCTCTCCTCATAGGGGATATGATCCAGTCCCTTTATCATCCTCATAGCCCTCCATGGACTCTCTCAGTAGTTTCCTGTCCCTCTTGAACTGAGGAGCCCAGAACTGGACACAATCGTGCAGATGTAGCCTCATCAGGGCAGAGCAGAGAGGGAGGAGAACCTCCCTGGCCACAGTCTTCTTAATGCACTCCAGAATATTACTGGACTTCTTGCCCACAAGGGCACATTGCTGGCTCATTGTGAACTTGTCCAGCAGCACTTCCAGGTCCTTCTCCAAAGATGTGCTTTCCAGCAGGTCAGTTATTATTGCCCAGGTGCAAGACTCTAAACTTACCCTGCACTGTATCCCATTTTTACTTTACCTCACACTTTGTCTTTGGCCTTTAAAATTGGATAAAGAGTATTAAAACCAGCTATAAATGCTGGGAAGAGATGTAGAACCTGTATTTCATTGTCTCAGAATAAATATCTTTCTCAGAGCCACCAAAGCTTTTCTCATCCATTTATATGGCCATGGATATTATCAGAAATAACACACTTGGCACACTTTGATTTTAACTTGGTTAGACACCTTCATAATTCTCAAGGAAACATGAAGCTGCTCCTTACCTAGCAGTAGAAACTGATGAAAGGGTGCTCCTTGACAGTGTACATAATCCTTGCTGGTTTGTATTAAGAAAAAATCTTTGATGTTGATTTTTCTTGATCTTTTCGCAAGTTCAGTCCAGCTCAGAGAAATTCGCTGTGCCTGGAACCTACCTTCTGAGACAATCCCAAGTAAGTTTGGTAAGTTAGAAAACCTACACAGCAGACTTGTGAGGCTGTATTATTTCAAAGTCTGTTGTTTGGCTCTCCGCTATCTAAACTAGTCAGACAATTACTTTCCACAGGAAAAGGGAAAGAAGCTCAGGTGAAATGACGTTAACAAGTCACCTGAGACAAAGATTTCTTTGGCTGATGAGCTTCAACTGACTTCTGTTTGCATATGTCTAACAGTCTTGTAGATTCATCCAGGATGAGTTTCCTTAACTCTTAAATGAGAGATTTGTGAGAACTATGCTGAGTTTTCAGAACTGTCTTGGTGTTTATGTAGCACACTTTAAAATGTATTAGGAAACTAAAGCACACTTTTCACAAGGGCTGCAGATATGCTTCAAAGACCTGACTAGTTTGCTAGTGTGGTAACTTCCATCTCCTTCATTTTCCCACATAGTCTGAACCTGCTCTGGAGTGATGAGAATTTCTCTCTGCTGCATAAGAACTGCTGCTTCTCACAATGAATACACCTTCATGATCCTATATAATAATATGTTTCAGGATGAAATGCAGCTAACTCCACAAGATCACATACTTACCTATGTTCATCCATGTCCAGGACAGTGTAGTTTTCTGGTTTTAATGAGAACAAGAGTGCTTTGGTGGAAAAGTTGCAAAGAATCATGGCTAATTCCTGTTTCACTCCTGAAGGTTCATTTTGATTATGTGGAAGCCTCACAGAAACTCTGCTCTTAGGTGAGACACTGGTACCTACTAGCAGGGATTTCATTCTGGCATTTATTTCCAACCATCCCCCCAATTCAAATGCCAACATAATCTCCTTGAGACACCCACTTCAGGAGAGAAATTTCCACTGGAAGGCACTCCAAAAGAAAGACGTCAGTCAGTCAGACATCTCCCATGGCATTCACCAAGGCAGGTGGATCAGCTTATTCATGTGTCTGAAGAAGACCATGTGAATAAATTAGCTATTAATAATAAATGTTTTTAAACCTACTTGTAAGTACAGCCTGTGACAAGGGGTGGAAATCTTTACCTCAAGGCCATCAGGGATTTATTCAGCTTTACCACAACAGGCTGAGCAGGAAGGAGGGATAAAGAGCTCAGTTTTCCCAGAAGGGATTTATTACATACCTCTATCATTTCTTTCAAAGCTTTCTTTGCTCTACCTGGTGCAGGCACTGGACATGGGCCAGGTGCCCTTTATGCCCCTGGATGTGAATCAGACAGGAGCTGGGGGAAGCTGAAACTGCAATACAAGCAAAGCTGCCAATGCACTAAGCAGAGCTGCCAGTGTCAACCCTGAGGACGAAGGTTATTCTTCTTGTGTTTGATGCCAACTGGCACAGCCTCCCTCTTCTTCCTTCACACAAGTGTTGCCTGATCTCCCCTCCCTCTCCATGGTATTTTGCCTTTGAAGTCACTTCATCAAGAAATTCTTCCTCTGTCAGAATTAATCTTCCACCTGCCAGGCCATGAATAGCCACCTTTCTGTGTGTTTGCAGCATGTTGCCAAAGAAAGGGAGCAGAAGGGAGTGGGTAAGTCTGGCAGAGGTAAATGATACAAAGGATCACCTAGAAATCTTTCTGATATATTTCACCCTAAAGCAACATAAGGTACTTGCCTCTCCAAAGCCCACTCCCACACAGGGTTTTCTTTAACTCGGGTAGATTTCAAAAGGTCTTCACGACATAATCCTGTGGGGCCAGATGCCTACTAAAGGATTTTCCCCTGACTAAATCCTTAATGAGAACAAACACACAGGTTCCTGACACTTAAGGAAACTTGAATACATATTTCCTGGACATAGAAACATGCTTGAACCAGAACATTGACTGTCCCAGGGTGTGTCTTTTTAAATTCTCCACATGGAAGTTGATCTATGGTTCTTAGACATCTCTGCTACTCATTGGAGTTCAGGCTAGTGGTTATTGGTTTAACAAATCTGTTCCCATGATGCTGAATTCTGTACAATAAAACTGAGCCATCTGAATACTAATTCTGAGGAATATCTCAATCATCCGGATATCTAATAGTACTATAACCAAGTAGGAGGTATCTAAGAAACACTTTGGAGTCAAAGGGCAGTCCAGCCCATAGCTGGAGACCTTGACAAACTCAGAGTAGACTGAGTTAAAATCTAATGATATGGAGCATCTCCTAAAACATGTGGATCCAAGATGTTTTGTGAGAAGTAGGAGTTGAACAAATATTTTTGATTCTTTCGGTATGTATCCTAGAGAGTATTGATTTTTGTGCAAATAAGCAACCATGGCTCCTAGCACAAAGAGTCTTTCATGGCTGCATATCCCCAAACAGGACAAGACATTTTCTAGATATGTGGTCAAATGCCAAATTCCCTCCAACAGGTAAGATCAAGTGGCTCTGTAAAACATTTCATAGGTAAAGGAAAGCAAGAAGATTCCTGAACCAGGCTTACTAAGGTGGATACCTAAGAAATTTCAAGATCAAGGCACTTTTGTCCTCAATGTGCAGGTGTCTTAACTCTTGCTCTCCCTTACACATAGACAGCAAGCAGTGAGGTGTCTTTTAAAAGTACAAAGGAGATTTCTAATCACAAAGCAACACTCTGGTGGTTGGAACACTGGGCTGGGATGCAGGGAAAATATATTCTAATCCTATTCAGATAATTTTGACTCCAAAATCTGATACTGCTTTCACTTCCCATGTTCCCCCTTTGCCCTCCTCATTCCTTGAGACAGCTGGAAAGAAGGACCTTGCCTTCCATATACATTTGACCACCAGTATAGGAGAACTGAATATTTTTAGGATGGGGCTTGGGTTTTGTTGTTTGGTTTGGTTTGGTTTTTTTCAAAAGCCTCTCAAGGTTATCAAGGTGCTTTTAATATGTCTTGTACTTAGGTAACCCTTACCTTTGAGAGCAAGATAAGTTCAAAGCAGCCTTATGCAGGGGAGATAATAAAGCATTAGACACCAAAATGTCAGACTGAATCTCTTTCCCCGTCTCTCTCCTACGACTCCTACATGAAGCCAGACTGTTTCACAGGAAACACTACCCTGGAAACCTGCCTCCTGTTTCATTTTACATTCCTGCAGCATTAAGCACAACCAAACCAATCTCATTGTATTGTTGAAAAGAATCTAATTCTAATGCTGTTCCTTTGTGGTATAAACACAAAGACTCGTGCCTCCACTTTTTCTACTTCTTTGAGACACAAATAAGGAGTCTTTCTAATGGTGTTCTGGTAGTGCAAAATCAGGGTGGAGTAAGGGTTTGAATTACATGTGTGTGTACTCTCCAGGCTTCAGACTAGAAGGAGGCAGGAACTGAGAACTCATGGTAAATTGAACTGAAAAGCAGGGTTTTATGGCTAATAAAGTCATGAAAACTGGGGGCTTGTTAACAAAAATGTTGATGGCGCTACTGGGCATCACTATATGTAAAAAAGAAACCTTTCTGCATTTAATAAAGTTATTAGCTGCAATTTCTTAAAAGTTTTTTTTCCTTTCCACTTATAGACTATGTCCCAGGGAAACAAGAGTACTTTATGTCCTGTGAAACCAGAGAGCTTTTTTCTTTTCCTCTTTCTTTCTTTCCTTCCTTTCTTCCTTTCTTTCTTTTTCTTTCTTCCTTCCTTCCTTCCTTTCTTTCTTTCTTCCTTCCTTCCTTCATTCCTTTCTTTCTTTCTTCCTTCCTTCCTTCCTTCCTTCCTTTCTTTCTTTCTTCCTTACTTTCTTTCTTCCTTCCTTCCTTTCTTTCTTTCTTCCTTCCTTCCTTCCTTCCTTCCTTTCTTTCTTTCTTTCTTTCTTTCTTTCTTTCTTTCTTTCTTTCTTTCTTTCTTTCTTTCTTTCTTTCTTTCTTTCTTTCTTTCTTTCTTTCTTTCTTTCTTTCTTTCTTCCTTTCTTTCTTCCTTCCTTTCTTCCTTTCCTTCTTTCTTCCTTTCTTTTCTTTTCCTTTTTTTTTAAAGAGGATTTAAGGGTATTATTGTTTAGTACATGCTTTGTTTCTCAAGTTCTGGCATGTCTGAAAGTCCAACCCACTCCTGCAAAGTTCAGTGGGATTGTTGGCTAATTTCAGTGCAGTCCTACAGCCAGCCTGGAAAGACACTTGCTGACGAAAGGCACACAGGAACGAATGGCTCAGAAGGAAAGGGAGAGCTTTTTTCCTTCTCTTTGAAACGCAGCTTACTCCATCCCTCCCATCAGCTTGTGTGTTTTCCAAAATTAGATCAAACCCTGCCAGCAAAAATGACGGAGGAGAATGACTGACTTTTACCTAATTAAGAATCAAGAAGTTTCCCTCAGGGTCTCAGAAACAAGCTGTTCCCCAAGACTCTAATCTTTACTGTTGTTTCTACTAATCCTCCTCTGCCTTCATGGCTCTCCCAGTGGCCTGTGACACTTGCTAGTGGTTTGAAGCAGAGGCCCAACTACTTGCTCCTGCCCCAGGAGGTAAGACCACCCTCTCCAACAGCTTCCTCCTACAAATGCATCTACTTTGCTAATTACTCTAAAGAAGGAAGTTCCTCAAGTTAATTCATATTTTGGAAAAAGACATCCTCTCCTCACTGCCCCCCTTGAACACCCAGAAGCTGCCAGTGAGCAGTTTTCTCTTGACAATGATGTTCTCTTTCAGGGGAATGACTAAAGTGCTGGGAGATGTTTCTGCATGCTAGCATGGCCACTGTTGGTTGAAGCCAGCAAACGACAATGCCTCATAAACCACCCTCCCACCTCCCCCCACCCCCCTGAGACCTCTTCTCCTGCACAAAGCAGGCTGAACTTTTCTCTCCTTCCCTGGCTGTGACTGTGAAGAGGCTGAGGGATGCATAGCAGCCTGCTCAGGGCTGGGAAAGGAAGCTTTTTCTCTGGCCATTGGTAACAAACACCATAGTAGAGAATACCCGTCTTGATGGAAACAGGACCATGTATAAGGTATTTTATCCCTGCTCACCAGGAAACCTAATTTGCAGGCAGGACCCCACAGCACAGCCATGAGATCATCAGTAGCTTGCTATGGGCAACTTCTGGCTTCAGACTCAAAAAAGAGCCAGAAACACAGCAAGGCACATGCCTTAAGTCTCACAGGCTCGCTCAGGTCACTGTATGGAACAAATCAGCCTGAAGTAATACAGGCCACATTGAAGATCTGCAAGTCATTATCCATAATGTTTATTCAGAAAGGGAGCTGGCATTAAAACCCTCTTCCCTCTCTTCCAGTCTAAATCTCTCCTCCTCCCTTTTTCCTTCACTCCCTGGTGCTTTCAAGTAACAAAAAGTATCTGAGGATTGTTTAGCTTTTTGTACATTATCAGAAATAGGCTCAGGAACAAGGCACGGTGGAGCCAGAAGGAAAGCAGGAGGCAGAGAGCAGAGATAAAGGTGGTCCTGTTCATCTGTGCTCATCCTCCTAGTGTGGAAACATGAACCTAGTTTGGGTGAGAAAACGTGGAGGCAAACCAACAGGGAGATGAGGACCAGGAAGGCTTCTCTGTTCTGCCTTGCTGGTACAACCAAGAGGAGGGTGAATGCTCCCAAGAGTATAACTATTTTCCTTCACCCAAGAAAGCAATGGATGGTGTAACGTCCAAGGTTTTGCAACTGCTTTCTGGTTTGGAAACATCTTAGACCCCTCCCTTGCCTTTTCCCAAGTGAGCAGTATTCACTTGCTGACACCTGCCCCTCCCCACTCCCCTACCCCCGAGTCATTCCTTGCATTTGCAACAGCAAAGATGTTCCTTTCCTTTACCATTAAAGCAGGAACGTGGATGAATGCATTTGAAAACCTTTACTTCCATTGTAGTGCTATATGCACAAAGATATGTAAGAATAAAAGCAGCAGAGAGCTTGAGGGAGCAGAAACTTTGGCTGAGGGTGATGCAGAGTACAGAAAAGCCTGCGGAAATCTTTGACTGTACCTTTGAGAGAATGAAGAGCTCTTCTCTGGGGCTTGTTAGAACTGTAACTGTATAATTTAGAAGAGCAGGATGAATATTTTATGAGGGTTTTTCCACAGGGCTGTTAACATTTAGCAAACAAAAGACATCCGTGATTCATTTTCCTTCTCACAGGGGGCAAATGAGTTAACAGATGTAACAAGGGAATTAAAAAAGGATGCTCCCAGCGATGAGAACAGCTGTTGCCTTGAACAGGTACTTGTAAGACTGGGAACATTGAAGTTCATGCAGCACCTACAGGATGAGGTGGGTGTAGGGTTGAGCTTGCAAGTCGATTGAAACTTGTTTTCTGCTCCAGGGTCCCTGGGTAAGTGCTGCTGATCCCAATCCTAGGACCTAGGTGTCTAAGCACCTTTAATAACCTGTGGTTGTGCTACCTTTCTCTAAAAAAGGTGAAGAAAATTTGCCATCCATCTCTTGATCTAGTTAGATGGTAACTCTTGGGCTGTGGTCAGCATGGCCCAGCTAGTTATAACCTGACTCCAGGTACTTCCCCAGGTGCTCATCCTGCAGAAGAGGCATGAGGCTGTATTTCAGGGAGAGCCCTGACCACACCAAAAGAGGGAGCAGACAACCCTGTCCACAACAGCTGCAGTCACTCTGCAGGGTTGTGGGGCAGGGCATTAGCACCAGTGGAGATGCAGTGATACTACTTCTCCCATCTTCTGCTGTGATTAATAGGCCCCTCTGCAGCACATCCCATTATTTCTGTGGTGGGTCAGCTGGGAAAAAATGTGTTTCATTTGCACAAGGAGGCATGCTGCTCTGAAGCAGGTGGCCTTGGGCACCTTGCTGCATCTTGCTAACTCCATCAGCCTATTTAGGTGTCCTGAAATTAGCCAAAATGTTTGAATAGGCTGGTCTACCATGGGCCTGGGCTTACTGCATTGTTAATGAGTGAGTGAGCGTGGCATGCTCTGTCTTGCTTGTGGCTGCTCAGTTGCCTTGTACATAGCCTGCAGACTACTTGCTTAGGCTTTTATTTTTTTGGTGTGATGTATGCTTCAGAGAATCCTCTCCACCAGGCTCTGTCATGAATGAGTGTCCAGCTTTACTTTATGATGTCCAGATTACAAAAAAACCAGACATATTCCTGGAGGTTATTTATTTTACATACATGCAAGCACTCCCACACACATTCACTTCTTGCATAGACACATAGATGTGCGTGTAATACCACAGAGTGCCATGGAAATAGTACTGACACTCCAGGTGAGACATATTGCCAGTGTTGTCACTGGACTGGTGACAAGCATTTCAAGCCTCACCTTTGCTAAACCATGGCATGCAAGGTCTGTCTCCAAGAGCATGTGCTGTAGCACTCAGACCTTTTCAAAACTAAGCAGGAGCCACATGTACTAAAGAGCTTTAAGAGAATGAAGGCTGATCTTTTCTTTTCCTACTCCTTCCTTCCCATTTTGCCTTCTTGCTCAGAAGTTCATGTCTAGCAAAAGCTGCAAAACCTGTTCTTGCAGTCTTCTCTGGAGAACCACATCAAAGCAGAACAGCAAGATGATGACCAGATATACTGGTGCAACCCTAATCTTTTTCAATCTCTAGGCTTCCCCTCTCTCCACTAACTCTGACCACAGTTCTCTGCTTAGTCCTATTTTAATCTTATTTTGGAAATGCATTACTAATGGTTTTAAACCGTGCATTGGGGACTAAACACAGGTCAAATGTAGGATGGAGATTTTTGAACTGGGAGCAAGAGACAGACATGATGCGCAGCCCAGGTCTAAAGTAAGACAAGTCCCTCTTTTGATAGCACTTTCTCCCTGGAGTGCACTTCATATTTCAGCAGGGTTCACACACCTGTCTGTGCTGGCCTCTGCTTTGTTTTTCTCCTGGAGAAAGTGGAATATTCAGGCTTGATCCCTGTTCTGACATGATTCACTGCAGGCAGCTCTTCTCTAATGCTGGAGGTCCAAGGCTGGGCTCCTTCCATGCCTGAGGGCCTAAAATCATGGCAGAAGTGTCATCATATCATGTTATAACACCAGGGTCTGCCAGCTGCCACTCATTTTGGCCAGTCTCCCTGGTGCCTGTAACTGAAGGCCAAAATAATGCTAGCTTGCCAGCTAAGTGTCCCAGACTTGCCTGGAGCTCTGTTACTTCCTCAGAGAGAAAAATTACCCTAGACTTCCCCTCACCTACAGCCACCTCCTTGTGGCACTTACTGTGTCCAGCCTGGACAGAAAATTCAGCCCAGAAAGAGGATTTAGCTATGTTCTGGAGTATGATGGTAAGAGACCTGAGTCCACATCATCCCTTATGATTGTGCCAACTGTGCTTCTATTTGTGCATGAATTCCTCTACCTCCTCACAACTTCAGGAAATCAAAATCAGGCAGGAAGGTTTTCTTGGCTCCTTCCTCAGAGAATATAATATTCACCTGGAGCAGGGTAGAAGAGAATATGTAGGCAAATGACTACCAGAAGTCATGCTATTGGTGATGTGCTCACACAAAGCACAGATGAAGAGCATGCCACATCTCAGACAGCTGCCTGGCACACACTCCTATGGAAAATGCTGAGGTAGCCTCCAAGTTTTTGTGCTTGTATTGCACTGGTGGAAGGCATGCAGTCTGCTTCTCCTGTGAAAGCAAAACATGGGAAAACTCCACAAGTCTCAGGTTCAGACTCTCTTAAATATTTCTTAGGCTAGTGATTGAGGGGCAAGGGAAATAGCATTCAATATACAGATACATAAAAAGAAACTTTCTGGGCACTCAGTGCATTTTGTTGCTTTGTCCTAAATAAAAGTCTCTTTGTTTCTCAACTGACCCATCTGTGAAATGGGCACAAAAATGCTAAGTCAAGACTGATGAATTTGTTTAGTGGAAAAAGCAACTACATGTGGCATGAAAAGGCAGTGTTTGTGCTAGTATTTGCACTGATACCTGTACTGATATTAGAATGTATCACATTAACTGTGAGGAAGCTAGATGGTATGTGTTGGGATCAATTAGGAGGCTTAGAAAGGAGTGTTTCAACAAGACCTGACACAAAAGGCTAAATGATGTGCAATAGCAATGTACTATAGATAAAGGTGAGTTGCTCTGTTTGGGTTGGAATTCATTCAAACTTTGCCCAGAGATATACCAAGAGTGAAATTGCTACCATATTTCAGCTTCTGTTCCAGTCCTTTTCATGGGGTGATATTCTTTTATTATCTGAGGTTTCATCATTTTTACAAACATTCGCGAGTGATGCTTGTGAAAAAGAGAGACCATCAAGATCTGTTTGGGGTAGGGCTAATTGGAGTGCTGAGCACTTGCTCCTAAAGCCAGTTCTGGTGAAAGAACTCACTTCTGACTCACAAAATGTTTCATACACTAGTGATAACTCACCCTCAGCTCTGGGTTTCCCTGTCACAGTTTGCCACTCTCCTTAATATTATGTGGTGAAGTTTTTGAGGCCACTGATGCATAAACAGCTTCTTCGGCCCTGAACTTCCTTGGAATAGAGTCTGCTGTTTACTTAGATTTGCAAAGATATAGGTAGATAGATAGATAGATAGATAGATAGATAGATAGATAGATAGATATGTGTGTGTTTATATACATATACATGTATAAATATGTATACATGCAGTATGTACTTTTCCAGAACTCTCACACATGAGTTGATTAGCTGTATGGTGCAATTTATTAATACATTATTTGGAAATTCCAGTAGCATTAGATGAATGATTCCAGCAGGAACTTAAACAGACAGATGATTTCAGAAACTTCTCTCCATGGCTCTGTCATTCTGGAAAACAAGGGGTTTTGGGGGGGCTGTGGAGAAGGGGGGAGGAAGGAAAATTAAAAAATACAGAACAGATGGCTCATGTGAAATAGTTGAAATTCCACCAAATCAGAGCTTATAAAAACAGAGAGCTTCACTGAACCTGATGGATGCTAGGTAACTTGCAGGGGAGATCAGTTGTGGGAGGTTGACTCTGATAATAGTTATTGCTTTGGATTTTTGCTTGAGTTCTTTGTTTGTATTGTTTGTTTTTTAATTAGGCTTAGGAATTTGCACTGTTGTAGAATCATAGAATCATTTTGATTGGAAGAGACATTTAAGATCTTCAAGCTCAACCATTAACCTAACAGTGCTAGGTCACTACTGAGTCATGTCCCTAAATACCACATCTACAGTTCTTTTAAATACCTCCAGGGTTGGTTACTATGCCACCTCACTGAGCAGCCTGTTCCAATGCTTGACAACCCTTTTGGTGAAGAATATATTCCTAAGATCCAATCTAAACATCCCCTGGCACAACCTGAGGCCATCTCCTCTTGTCCTATTGCTTGTTATTTGGGAGAATAGATCCCCACCTCACTGCAAGTTTCTTTCAGCTAGTTGTAGAGAGTGAGAAGTCTTCCCTTAGTCTCCTTTTCTCTAGGCTAAACAAACCTGGTTGCCTCAGCTAATTCTTATAAGGCTTGTTCTCTATACCCTTCACCAGCTTTTTTGTTGCCCTTTTTCTTTTTTGGACAGGCTCCAGCATCTTGATGCCGCTCTTGTAGTGAGGGGCCCAAACACTGCCCTCTACTGCACTATGATGGATACAAGATAGAGCACAAGAGTCTTTCTGCCCCACTAACCATCACAAGTTTCCTTATCTCTTCAGACAGCACAAGATGACACTCACTGCAAGAGTTTTGTGAAATGGGATGCCCTACCAGTTGCTGTGACTGAAAAGAGGAGCAGAGCATGACATACTCCTCTGAAACAGGGACTGTGCAGGATTTAGGGAATAAAGGGGGGGGGGGATTTTTTTAAGATGCTTCTCTCTGTTGAAAAACAAACCAACAAAAAAAGGACAGGTTTGTGCAAAAGTATCATTTTCTTGAGTATTTTCCTTTTAATTAGCATTTTTATGGGAAATTCTAGCAGTCTAGCCTCTACATTTTTGATCTGAAATGAACTTTTATAGCTTCTGAAAGCCAAAATGGAGGGAAATAGTTTACATTTCATTCAAAGCAGCAACTTCAAACTGTCTAAATTTCTACAGTTCTGAAGACAAGAGAGAGGAAAATGGAAACTTCTGTTTGTGTGCTAAACTGGTAAGAAACCGCAAGGTTTTCTTTTTGTTTTGAATTCTCAATTTCAAATGAACTTAAAAGTCATGTTTCTGTCAGTCTCCTTTCTAGATTCAGTTCATTCATCCATGCTGGACTGGTATCAACAGTATAGACAGAGAATCAATGTGAATAGATTTTGCTTTGGTAGAGTTCAAGAAGTAGTTCTGTTTTCATGGAGCATTTGTCATTCAGAAACATTCCACAAAGGCACCAACAAGTAGCAAACTGTCTTAGACTGGGAAAGTAGCGTTAAGCAGTGATAGTTTTTGCCTGAATTACACGTATTAACTTCTGATAATCGATCTAGCAAATAAAAAATCTCACCAGTAGGGATACCTTAAATACTTGTAGGCATGAACATTTGTAGGCATCTACATAGAGATGCTAAATGTCAGTATTCAAACACACAAACTGGTCTCTCCAAAGCAGAAAATTCAGAATGACAATCAAGGGTTTTTCAATGGCTTTTTTTTCTAGGCAATATTTAATGCTACTAGTTTTAACACATATTATATGTGTGCATTTCCTCTCCCTTAGTACCTCCATTTGTCTCCATGGATCTTCTTTCAGAGTTCCTCCACAAAGTCTTCTTACTTCTATACTGTAGATGGAGTGCTGAAGGGCAGAAAAAGTTCTCACAAATGAGAGCCTATCACCCAGCTATCACCAAGTAACTTCTGAGTAACCTCGAGGTGAGTTCTCTTGTGAAAAGAACATCCACTTAGACAATTCTCTTCTAGAGGAATTCAGCATGGAAATGTTCTGATCTGCCCAGTTGCTAAGGGTATTAATGAGGAAATGGGCAGAGGCAAGTTCTGCAATTGTGCCACGCTTCAGGAACATAGCACTTCCTTCTGCTTTGAAAAATAATAGAAATGGGATATCCAGGGAGCTTTCTTAGCCAGGATTTTACTCAACAGAATGTTTCCAAGTGGAAAACAAGAACATCCACCGGGTAACAGTAGGTATCATGGAGGTTTCCACTGCCAGGCCCTTGCCAAAACCACATTAAATGCCCTTCGCCTCAGTAGATAGCATTTGGACAACTCTTCAGAGGCTGCATTGCACAAAATATGCCAGAATCCCTTTTCCCCCAACACAACAGGAAGGAAAGCACTACATGGGTAAAGGGCTTCACAGATGCTTCTTAAAGGTCTGAAACCATCTTCAGGACAGCAGAGATCCTTTTTTTGCTAGTTTACCAGGGACAAGGATTAGGAATAAGTAGGTCGGGGGATTTCGCTGTTGCCAAAGAGCCTAGCCAGAGGAGCTGGGAAGTGCACCAATTCAATGATGGATCTAAGGGCTGTCAGAGGCTAAGTACAGAAAACATCCATACTGTCAAGGCCGCCTCTTTACAGGAGACTTGAGCTAAAGAGCCAGCTGCCAAAGTCCTGACTGAAGAGATGGGACTGCTCCTGGGCGCATAGGATGCTGGGATACTCTACACAAAATTCTATGACTTGTGTTTTCTTGCTGGGATATCCAACCAAACTATCCAAGGTGAGAATTGTCCTAATATTATTAAGATATCTGCCAGTTCCAGAAGGGCCTGTGAAAAAAGAGAATGTAGTTCTCTTCCTTAACTGCTCATGAATTCTACCTATAGGGCAGTTTTTCAATGGTTGTGCAGGAGGACATTTAACTTCTTCTGGATCATATGTATATGACTGACTCCACTTTCCTTGTACCCTTTTCATAGGGAGTGACCCTCAATAATTTCCAGATGAATACACTGTTTTGGTTTGCTTTGTTTTGTTTGGTTTGGGTTTGTTTGGTTTTGTTTTGTCCAAATGGTCTCCATTAGGGGTTGAAAGCCAAGTTGGTAGATTTTTCTTGTATTATCAACCTTTGGAATGTAACTCTCTCATTGTTTCAGCCCTCCTCCTTCATACTGAACAGAGAAATGTGTAAATTTCACATTCTTTAAAACCCTTTTAACCCTTTCTCATCTTGCTAAAACTCAGAGAAAAATGAAAGAATGTCCCACTCTCTCCAGATTTAATTACTTATAATTTTTACTATTAATCATTACTGTGTGAAATACAGTAGGATGCAGCGTTTGCCTCTTGTAGCCATTTTCAGTTATAGAGAAGGAAACAGGCCAAGTACAGGTTGAATCGAGACCTCCAGACCCTAGACATCCCACTCCTGAGTGAAGTGCTAGGAAGCAGTAGGTTCCATCCATACCTAAATTGAATATCAATTTAGAAAATGAAGGCTTTGAGCTCTTCTGTGCCAATCATAGAATTAACAAGGTTGGAAAAGACCTCAAAGATCATCAAGTCCAACCTGTCACCCAAGACCTCATGACTACTAGACCATGGCACCAAGTGCCACTTCCAATCCCCTCTTGAACACCTCCAGGGATGGTGACTCCACCACCTCCCTGGGCAGCCCATTCCAATGGCTAACAGCTCTCTCTGTGAAGAACTTTCTCCTCACCTTGAGCCTAAATGTTTGTTTCACAGAGGAAGCCCTCAGCTATTAAATGCCTGATTCAGAGATTTCAGTTTGATAGCTCATGTTTAATGGCCTGAACCCTGGCCTACGGATCTGAGAGTTGGGTGCCTTAAGCATCTGCAGTTTCTGTTGACATCACTTGGTTATGTAAGTACCTTTCACTTATCAAAATCAAGTTCTTAACAGCTATTTCCAGTGAGTTTCTGCAAGGAAAAGAGATTTATTTCAGAACCCCTTAGTCAAGCCTGGAGACATTTGGTTATCCAGGTCATAAGCTTGGGGCTTTCTCCTCTGAGCACACGCATCTAGCTATGCTCACACTAAGGGTAGTAAACATGTTTCCCAGAATCAGACTTACCTCTACTAGTTCCAGCGAAAGAGAGCAATGAAAGAGCTGACTTTTAAAAATTTAATTAATACTAATGGAAAATAGCTAGACACATATGTTCCCAGTGGCCCATGATGGCCTTTTCTGAGAATGCTTGTTCATGCTTAACCGTGACGAGCAGTGGACGGTTTTCTGATGAGCAATCACCTCAGGATGGAAGTTGGGAAGGAAAGGAGGGCAGACAGATGTCCTGAGTGGAGGGCTGAACACCAACAAGATCAGAATCCATCCTTAATAAAGTCTATAATACAAGGGGCCTCTCAGCTCTGTCCCACATATCCCAGGCCCTGTCCAAGCATCTGCATCTTAATTCAGAAGTTTGCATGGAGCCAGCTCTACCCTTGCAACCCATCTGAGCTGAACTGGAACTGGGCCACCAGCAGGGTCTGGTTTTGATTAACCTCCTCATTCATGCAGCGTCAACCAGCTTAATTTTTTTATGATTATTGTGAGAGAGAAAAATTAAAGAAGTAGTTGCCTGGCATGGTGCAGCCTGCAGCTGTTTCATCTGAATTTCAAAGAGCAAGAGCGGAAGTATGGAGAGACTTGGCTAAAATGGAAAATGTTAAGGGGGGATCGGGCACAAAAAACACGGCTGCTACTGGGCAAGGGTCTGACTCCTGGTCCAGAAATCTGGACTGCAATACCCTTTTGGAAGCTTGGAAAGAACATCTATATTGATTGATGTTTGTCCTCCTTCTTTTAGCCAAACCCAGTTTCAAGCTACTTGGATGTTTTGTCAGAGCCTATACTTCAGGTTTTCTTTCTGTCCTCTCTTTCTCCCCATTTTCAGTCTACTTTCTGCTTGACAGAAGCAAAACTCACAAAATCACAATTCTTGCCCTTGATACTCTTGTGCTGAGACCCTGCACATGGAAGCTAAAAACCCCTCTGTTCTGCACAGTATTTCCCTCAGCACTGAGAAGTATTGACTGTTGTTTAGATCACTTTGGGCTAGATGTTCCATCGCTGTAAGGAGTTGGAAGTCTAAAGACACTGTAAAACAAGGGTCATCTTCTTGTCTTCTGGTATATGCTGATATCCCTCTAGCTATTTGTGCCCACTACACAAAGTACTTTTGCAAAATGTTGGTGCAGTGTCAATTGAGCTGGCCCCAGAGCTCAGCTTTGGAGAGTGATATAATCTTTCACCTCAATTTCAACCCAGTAAATTGCTTTCAGGGTTATTGCTTTGGCATTGTTTACGTACTGAAATACCAGAAAGATGAAAATAAGGGGAAGATATAAATATTTATTTTTTTCAATAAATAAATAAATAAAGGGGACAGAAAGAGGAAAACCAAAATGGACAGATCATTGACATTATAGTTCTTACATTGAGTCTTTTTTCCTAAGTAATTGCAACAAATTAAAAAAGGGCCAGTTTCCCAGGTGAATGCTGCAGAAGTGTACATGGACTGTATTAGTTTCCCAGAGTTTTAAACAGAGCTTGACATTTCACATTTCAGTGAACATTACACTCATACAATGGGTTGGGTAGTATATTTCTGAGCCAAAAGTTCTCAAACAAGGGCGTCTAACTCTCTGCAGCCAAATCCCTGTTTGGGCACCTAAAATTTCTGGACACCCACAGCTTTTTCTGATTTTGATTAGATTCGTTTGTGCTCAGCACTTCTGAAAAATCCCTCCAATTTTATTTAGGTGCCTGTTGGCAGGAATGACTATACTTCAAAGGGGGAAAAAAATGGAGGGAGGAGCTAAATGGAAAATAAGCAATATTCTCAACTCGAGATGACTTATAACAGGGGTTCAAATTCAACTTTAGGATCCTTTATTAGCCTAACTCAAACTGTTCTGAACTGTTTTGGCACCAGTAGTGCTCAAAAAAATGTTGACTAACTTAGGCTATCTATGCCAAATGAAGAACATTTCTTAAATGTATTTTCTGTGTAGATTTACTCTGTTGATTTCTGTATGTTACCATAAGGACCGCAGCTGGAACATTTTTTGCCACAGGACCTTGCTCATAAAACTACAAGCAGAAATATGACCAAGACTGGGGAGCGTTATTCTGTCCAATAATTTCTCCTGAGAGTACACAAGACCATGTCCCAGCACAATCTGCATACAGGACAGCAGGTAGCGGGCAGAACTAGAGACCCCTTATAGGAGGGCTCATGCTCTGCCTTTTTGTACCTGCATAAAGAACATCAGGCCACAAAATTGATTTAGCGTGGGTCCAAGGATTATATTCAAAAGCAGCTCCATGGAAGAGAGGTCAGATCAAGATAAAAAACCATCAGGAAGTTATCCAGTACCCAGTAAGGGGTGTCCCAAGGGGCACTGGGAAAGTTCATCATAGGTCATGAATGAGGTAAGAGATCCTTTCTCCTTCCAGTTTTTCTCTGTCTCAGTTCCTCATATCTCCTGCCATTTTCATTCAGTCTCCAGTCTTCCTTCAGGCAAATTTCCATTGCTTTTGCCAGAGGAAGTACTGAGTAACAGCTGAGTCAGGTTTTGAAGACTTGAATGTGTGATCTTATGCACAATGCACTGCAGAAATGTGTTTCACTGAGTGATGGGTTTGGGAGCAAAGAAAAGGAAAACCCCAGCTGCAGGTGCACCCCCTTGCCCCCAAAACCAACGAACTGAATAACTTTTTAATTTCTCATAATATTTAGTTTAATCTTTTCAAGGGGGAGGGGGAAATCTGAGCATCAGATTATGTAACTTTAAAAAATGTGTTTCTACTTAACAGCTAATCAACATCTCCCACATAAGAGAGTAAACGTGGGGCTGTTGAGCAGGATTATTCCTGATCTCTGCTTTGTCTCAGCTATGGATTAAAAAGTGTAATGTTATCCTGTTTAATATTTTAACCGTATGGGTTGCAATTTCATGGGCAATTATATGGCAAGAGAAGTGCTCAGCAAGCCAGTCACAACCCAAAAGATTTTTATTTCCCTAAAAGGAACACCGAAATCTTTGCCAACGGTAATAGGGCTCTGTCACATCACCTCTCTCTTACACAAACCTCTTTAAAAATAAATTTCTTTACATCTTTGCTAAGGCTCTGTTCCGCCCCAGAGTTCAGGGAAGACTAGAACTGGGAACTGTACCTGCAGAGTGAGTGCTCAGCACCAGATGCACACAGCTGCACGTACAAAGCCATTCTCAGTACATCAAGATAGCAGCTATGTCCCACCCCACAGCCCTAGCCAATGTTCTCTGTCTGAATCAGCTGGTGGATTGTGCTTTTTCCTGTTTGGTGTGTCTTGCAATCACACAGCAATGAGGATGAATATTTAGATAGATTAGATATTTAGGGGATGAATGTTTAGCTGGGTGTCGAAAAACAATCTTGTATAGAATGGATGGATGCATCCTCTCAGATCATTTCATTGATCAGAATAGAACTATTTCCATTGGAAGGGACATGTGATGATCATCCAGTCCAGCTGCCTAATCAGTACAGGGCAGTGGCCAGTACTGACACAGCATAGCTCCCAGTTCAACCCTAGAGGACGCTGCAAAGCTGGAATCTGTCCTCTGATAAACGTATGTTCAGTTCCAAATTGAAACATCTGTTTCTCTGTCAGTGGCCTGCTCTGAGCAACTTTGGTATATTTTGCAAAGCTGGCCTCATTTAGTGCTAATGTCAAGATGAAACTTGTTAAACCCTTCATCATTTTTCTTTTTTTTTCCCTCAGTATGGTGACTTGATTCCTTTTACCCCAACCTTCACTGAAGGTGTAATATTTGTTTTCCATCATATCTCTGTCATGGTAGGGCCAAACGGCCCCAGCACAAACCCCAACAGACACTAAGGTGTCTAGGCATGGTCCCTCTCTTTCCCCTTCTTCCTGCAGAAAGTCAGGGTAATGCAGAAAAAGGAATAAAGGGGACAGAACCATGCGTGTCTGGTAAACAATCCAGTATCTATGGTAAGGGCACGTGTTCTGGCCACAGCCTAGCAGAACCCCTTCTTATAGGGTAGCTATGTGCTGGTTTCAGTTGCTCTGTTGGCCCAATCATCTTGGGCAAGATTTATATACAGGCTGATTTCTAGTCACCTTTTGCCTTGCTCAAGCCTTGCTCTTGCGGTTGAGCACCATTTTGCTCTCAGGGCTTTCTCTTTCTGTTATATTCCTGCCAGTTTGCATAAAATAGTTAAATTGTTATAGTTGCCCAAATACTGTACATTCCCATTGTAAATATATTCTAACCACACATTGAACCTTTTGATACATTTGGCAATTTTAATATCAGCAAAAGGTTATTGCTATCTTTATTAATATTGCCATATTTATAAATAAAGGAAATATTATATCCTTTCAACAATCTCACAGCAAAATGTTGTTGTGCAGTCTTTCAAATTGCTTGCAGCTCATCCCACTCATCATGGCATTTCACCTGTGGTGGCATACCTAGGAGCTGGATATAACTAGTCCTTAAAATACTGTTCAATAAATTACGCAGAAGTTGGAGTTCTACAAGTGCTAAAAGTCTGACATCTTCACTTGGACAGAACTCACATGCAAGCTGCTCTGGATTCAGCTAGGATAGGGCTGAACCAGCCACTGGGGTTATTGATGCTACACAACCCCATGTCTGCTGTGAGGTGGGGGCAAGGGGGATGACTGGCATGGCTAGGGGCAGATTTTGGCACTGGGTGAGCGCATCACATTTTACATTCCTGAGTTCATATTTTATTTCTTTACTGTTGCTGTTATTCCTGTTGTTCATTTGTTTTCTGTGTTGTTCTGTTAAACCCTCCTTATCTCAGTTAGTGGGGTTTTGCATTTTGCTCCCAATTCCTCCTTCCCATCCACCATAGGGAGGGGATGAAAAGGGTAGGGGAGTGGAGGACAGGACAACACAGTTGTGTGACCAGCTGCAATTGGACTTGCCTGTGTCTAGGCTGAAAAACCACAACAGAAGTCAATAGGAATTTGGTGTTCAGTTCTGGGCCCTTCAGTTTAGGAAAGATGTTGAGTTGTTGGAATGTGTCCAGAGAAGGGCAACAAAGCTGGGGAGGGGTCTGGAGCACAAGCCCTATGAGGAGAGCTAGGATTGCTTAGTCTGGAGAAGAGGAGGCTCAGGGGAGACCATATTACTCTCTACAACTACCTGGGAGGTTGTAGACAGGAGGGGGTTGGTCTCTTCTCCCAGGCAACCAGCACCAGAATAAGAGGACATAGTCTCAAGCTGTGCCAGGGGAGCATTAGCCTGGATGTTAGGAAGAAATTCTTCACAGAAAGAGTGATTGGCCATTGGAATGAGCTGCCCTTGGAGGTGGTGGAGTCACCATCACTGGAGGTGTTTAAGAAGAGACTGGATGAGGCACTTAGTGCCAGGGTTTAGTTGATTAGATGGTGTTGGGTGATAGGTTGGACTCGATGATCTCCAAGGTTAATTCTATTCTATTCTATTCTATTCTATTCTATTCTATTCTATTCTATTCTATTCAGAAAGGAGTTCTGACTCTGACTCAGTAGTATATTATTTTAATACTAACACTCTATACATGCAGTTTATGTGGAATATAGATTGACTTACCATTTTTAAAGGAAAAATACAAATATCTGTATAACAAATATATTAAAATCATCATCCTAAATGAGTAATTTGGTTCAGAGCACTCCTGGTTTATATATCTATCTATCTATATCTATGTGTGTATACATATTTGTGAAATTGAAGATAAGAAACATTTAAACATTGTTCTGGCACCTGCGAGCTCATAAAGCAGTGCAGATAAAGTAGCATGTATGATGGCTAAGTGATTTTATGCTGATTCACTGCAATTAGGCCAGGAAAACTGAGCTGTACTTAGAAAAAGGGGAAAGAAACAATGACAGTGAGTACATATTTAAAAAAAACAAGCAAGCAAAAAATAGTTTCACATGTACCAAACCATGTATCTAATCCAGGTCTGGTCTTGGTTGTCTAAGCTGGCTAGTTTCTGATTTTCTGCTGGTTCAGAGATTGTTTGAAACCTCTCTATTTTTAATACAATTGCATAAAGTGTAATCCATGATGTGGTATTTTTGAGCTCCTGGATGTCACATGGTTATGTGAATCTATTAATTTTCTATAAAACACCAACAATCCATGGATTGTCTTTGTTTCCTTATTGGGTTTTTTTTTTTCCTCTGGGTGCAATGTACCCAGAAATTAATTCAGCTATAAATAGGAATAATACTCTGTAGACATTTTACCGACTAGACTGTAAGACTAATCTGCCTGGGAGCTGCACAAAGGGGAAGCTGTGCTTCTCTGAGTACAGGGACAGAATATGACAGAATGTGCCCCCTGGGAAGGGGCTCCCCTCCTAGGAAGGATGCACAACAGGATATTGATCAAATTTCTGCACAGTATGTGTTCCTGCTGTGTGAGAGGTGGAGCCTTTCACATCATATTCACCGCATCTGACTGGCGCAATTTTGGAGAAAGGTGACCTGTTCTCTGGTACATGACGCACAAGAGCAGTCCAGTGGTTACTGCCCAGGGCTGGTAGCATGCCCTTGTCTTACGAAAAGTACCTAAGTGCTATGAGGGAAAGATTGTCCAACAAAAACAGAAGCCAGCTGCATGAAAGAGACTTATCCTGTACAGCTGGGCAGTTATATTTCTGATGGTCACAGTAAACCTAAGTCGAAGAGAAAAACTTATTTTCTCTCACTAGATTCATTTTAGGACTTTCTGTGCATGTCTCACGCTATTGGAGAACATTTAATGCACTTTTAGAATAGAATAGAATAGAATAGAATAGAATAGAATAGAATAGAATAGACCAGGTTGGAAGAGACCTCCAAGATCATCAAGTCCAACCCATCATCCAACACCGTCTAATCAACTAAACCAGGCAAACAAGAACCCCATCATCCTAAGCACCTCCAATGATGGCGACTCCACCACCTCCCCAGGCAGCCCATTCCAATGGGCAATCACTCTCTCTGTATAGAACTTCTTCCTAACATCCAGCCTAAACGTTCCCTGGCACAGCCTGAGACTGTGTCCTCTTGTTCTGGTACTGGCTGCCTGGGAGAAGAGACCAACATCCATCTGTCTACAACCTCCCTTCAGGTAGTTGTAGAGAGCAATAAGGTCTCCCCTGAGCCTCCTCTTCTCCAGGCTAAGCAACCCCAGGTCCCTCAGCCTCTCCTCATAGGGCTTGTGTTCCAAACCCCTCCCCAACTTTGTTGCCCTTCTCTGTACATGTTCCAGCAAGTCAACATCTTTCCTAAACTGAGTGGCCCAGAACTTCATAATGACACAGATGATTTTTCAAATGAAGATTAAAAAAAAAAAAAAAGAAGAAGATGAAGAAGGTTACATCAAACCAATCAACTCTATCCAGTGTATTAGGAAAGGGAGATGATATCAAGAGCCAGAAATCCTGTTCATGTAATTTATAGCAGAACACAGGCTTGTGGGCATGTGGCTGTAGAGAGGTGTTGAAGACTTTGCTGGAATAGCTAAGTACCCTGTGAGCTGGAAATTGTACCAGCATCCAGTCTCCACATCTTCAGATTCTTGGCAGCGTAAGATCCATGACAATTAACTGTTAATTATGAGTAACTCACCACAAAAGGTTGTCTTGCAAGAGCAAGCAGAATACGCTGACTTTATAGGTTGCATAGATTTGCCTAGAGTCCCATGAAGAATGGTCTCACTCTGAACTGACAGCAATACAGCTTCAATGTCTTTCTAGAACAGGCAGAAGTTATAGGTAGAATTCAGAAATCACTGACAAACTAGTTAAACAAAACAAAAAAACCCACTAAAAATTAAAAAAAGGAAAAAAATTAAGTTGGAGAGAGGCATGGTGAATTGTCCTTCAGTCTGTAGCAAGTTGTTACAAAGAGATTGAGGGTCACTATTTTACTATAGTAAGTGATGAAATGCTAAAGAGAAAAATCCAGTTCACTGCAAAGAAAATTTGGGCTTGGAAATTAAGCAGAACATAACTGTAATGGGAGCAATACATTTAGGAGGACATATCCTCTCCTTTTGCTGAAGCTTTTTGAGGCTTGACTGCTGTCTATACAATGTGTTCTGCAAAAACATCTGCCTCACTGAAGGGTGGTAAAACAGATTTTTTCTTGAGACCCTGTTCCACCATATTGCAATCTCTGGTATTGTACAGAAAATAAATAAGTATCTGTGCCTATATAGGTATCCAAACTGAGGTCTTGATTTGGCCAAAAAAAAAAGCCAGACAGAAAGCAGTAATTGTGCAGATTAAGTCCAGAACAAAACCTCCCAGGAGTTTAGATTAAGTCAGATATGGGACTTTGATTCCACAGGTATTTTGGCTGGCTGGAAATTAGGTCATTAACTATCATTATAATTTTAAAAGGTGTTTATGGAAGCTCCCTAGGTGCTTTCCAGGGATTTAGCAACTGCTGCACACTGCTTAGAAGAGCTGACATGCTAGGATGTAGTCTTCCCAATGTCTGGGGAGGTCTAGATTCACAGATTTGGCTATAACCATGTACTAAGTAACAGCTGTTCAAAAAATGAAAAATTAGGAATTGTTACAGCTTCCCCATCCTAATAACAGATTGGGAGAAGGAGCTGAGACTTGGCTTCCCATTCTCCACAAGCCCATGACATTCCAGCTTTCTGGAGGTTTGACTCGGACGGAGGCAAAGCCATGCTAAGGCTTGGCCCACCAAGTAGACGCATTCAAGCAAACATTAAAATCCAGAGGCAAGGGAAAGAACTCACACTGAGTATGAAAATCCCATCTGTGAGAGTAAGCCTTGGTGTCAGGTAGAATTTGCCTTACCTTTTACACATTTCCCATAATTGCTCTTACCACATCAGGTAATTACCTGGTCCTTCTGTGTTTCAGCTAGTTGTTGGCAGGGTTGCCAAAAACTTCGAGGTTATCTTTGCTTAAGCATCCAAGCGTTAAAAGGCTTAGCCAAAGCTTATCTCAGATTCTGGAGGCTTCTGTGATGCCCTCTTCCTTAACTTCCTTTGCAGGATACAAAATCTATTTTCTCCTTTGTCAAAGGTGGCTACTGAGTTTGAGGAAATCCAAATATATCCTAGCCTCATGTTACCCAATTATTTTCAAAACACTGTTGATTACAGTGTCAGTACTGTTGCTAGAGATGGGCTTTACCTCTTTTTCTGAGGCCTGGGTTGAGCCTTCCCCAAGATACAGATCCTGATTTTGGTTTAATTTAAATGAATTACACTGAGTAGTGCCTCAGCAGCATTCACATCTGTATCTGAACTCTGCAAGAGTGCAAAGCTGTTCATTTCTGGCTCACTCCTGAACATGTGTTCCTGCACCAGCCACCGAATCATACGGTTGTGTTTTTCTGCCGTCTCTATCTTCATGGATAACTGATAAATTAGTCAAAATGGAACTTTACCAAACTTCCTGGCTTAAAAATCATCCTTCAGGTGAGAATGCACCAGGCACTTATCTACAGCAACGAACAGTTTTGGAATTGCTTAAGAAGAAAAATGCAGCTGCCTGAGGATAGTGGGAGGTGAGCCAAAGTGAGCTGAGTTTAGTTGGGAAAGAGAAATTATCAGCAGTGTACCAGAAGAACAGAGGCACGTCCAAATTTGTTTCTGGGCCTTCAGTCCTGCCATCCTTCCTATTTGAAATTTGATATAATAAAGTCCAAAAAGGGGTTACAGAGCTGAAATTCCTCCCATCACTGCAAATATCCCTTATTTTCAAACTGTTGCAGGTTTTACTTCTGAGTAATACATTCCTCATGTAGCACCATGAATCCATAGAAATACACAGAAACCAAGATGGATTTCTTAAGCATTCAAATAATGTCAGTCTGAGAGTACTAGAGAAGCAGTTAAAATACTTTTTGTTTTGGTTGGTTGGTTGAGGTTTTTTTTCCTTATCTGGACTTCTGTTTCTTTTTCAATGTTATCTTAAATTTTTAGGTTCCCTTTCCTAACCATCTTCTTTGAAAATGGGCTGTTGTTTCTAAGCCATCTCCCCAACGGTCAGTGGTTTAGAAATGTTTGGTTTTCAAATACCTTAATTGTATGGTCTACCCAAAAGTGATCAGCACTGAAAATTATATTTCATAGCTAATCACAACCAGATGGAGAGAGAGCACCAGCCATTGGAAAAAGCCTAAAAAAACTTTCTGAGCTCCCCATGTGGTTTGGTTGATCACTGGTTAATTTCATAATGATTTCTCTTGCAGATGGGTGAAAAAAAATCTGGGCTTATATTTATTTATCAGAAGAAAGAGTCAGGCTTTCAAAGACAGCTCAGACATATCAATATCAGACAGGCTGTGGAGCTGATACAAATGTAGCTACTCAGGGCTTCAGGGAAACATAAAACCCTTTTCAGAGGCAAAATTTTCCTTTGTAACACACTCACACTCAATTCTTGGTTTTCATTAGCACTCACTCATCCTGTTTGAAGACAGATTTCTTGCACCTTTTGTTCTCAGGTGGGTTGAATTACTTCCACTCTTAATTTGGAGAGAAATGGAACTGCATACAGTGTCACAGGAGATATAAATTATACTGAGGAGAGACATCCCATGCCATCTACTGTATTCACATAGACTTTACAATGAAACATATACACCCTGCCCAGTGCCAGATTCATCCTCAGGAATGAGAATGCTGGCCTGAGTGTGTTTATTCTATCCTCCTGAAACCCTTTTGAAAGATAATTTATATCCACTTTACTCAAGTAGAGTTGCTTCATTGTCACAGCTTGCCTATAATGTCCTTGGACAATTCAACAAGATGGTAGAGGACAAGTAGACAAAGTGGTCCTACTGTCATCCAAAATTGTCTGGAATCTCTTGTGGTTGAGAGTGGGACATGTCTTCTAGAAAACAGTGATGATGGCCAGAAATAACCTTAATGATCCTGTTCCTTCTGCTCTCAAAGATATTTGCTCATTCTTTTGTCTTAGCATGGTTGCAATGTGGGAGAAACATAAATTTCATGACCTGGCTTCTTAATCATGAGTCCAAACAAAACTCATACTTTGGAAACACTCAGATGCAGCAAAACACAGTAAAGTTGGGAGAGGGAACAAGAGTCACTGGTGTTACAAGTCTTTGCATGGACTTCCACAGAAGCTTCATCTCCAGTTAAGACCTTGTTGGCCACAAGAAAAGTTTATTTCCGTGCCCTGAACTCAAAGGAATAGGTCAGGAAATAGAACTCTTGACAGCTTCCTGGGCTAGATTTTTGAATCAGCTTGTTCTTGCCTCCCATGTTGCAATCTGAACTTCAAGCTCCGTAATATTTTGCTCCAGTTAGCACTTTCACTGTATTGAAGCTGGCATGACTGCAGCATGGTATGAATAACAGCAGCAGGATCAACTCAAACCATGACAACTTCAAAACTATATCCTTTTCATAACTTGCTGGGACAAGATAAAATAAATGGGGGTCATTGAATTAACATGCCACAGAATTAAACAACAACTGCATAGTGGCTTAAAGACAAATAATTGTATCAATTTCCCTTGGCAGTAGAAAAGACCATGTCCAATAAGCACTGGAGGACGAACACAGGCTTTAAAGATTTGCTTGGCAAGAGCATACAGATATTTTTTCTAAATATTCCTTTTTCTTTTCAGCCTGGTAAGTCATCTAGAAATTCACAGGTTATGGCTCTGAGCATGTTTCCATTGGTTTGATACCCCTAGAGCTTCACAGCTGGTGTCAATGAGCCCTGGTGCTAACAAGACCTAACTCAGATACTTGATTTTACATATGTTGCCTGAGAGAAGTCAGGCAACCTGTACTTCAAAAAACCAAAAATAAATAAATCAACTACAAAGAAGTTGCCTCAAGCAGGAGCCCTCTCCAAAGCTCACATTTAAATGCATAAGTGAGTAACTGCAGAAATAAAATAGACCCCCAAATACAAAGGCACCACCCCACAAGTTGTTGTACTGGAAAGTGTCCTTCATGAATTTCTGAAGCTGTTGGACAAATTCTGATAACCCCACTTCAAAAGCAGGTTCTTGTCTGAACAACAGCAGACTAGTTACTGAGGAGTAAAAGTCCAGTATCTTTTCATGGAGCTGCTTGATGGTGAAATGGGTCTGGGGGAAATGAAAGTGGGCAGGCAGAGATAAGGGAGGATAGGGGTGAAAAGCCCCCTCATGAACCCTGTGTGACTTATTGATTTAAGTGTGAAGAGCGCACACAAAGCAAGTGGGTAGGACTGGTCAGAGAAGAAAGCAGAATAGGGCTGGGGGGGCTGCTTGCTACAATCCTGCTTGCAGGCACAGGGGGGGCAATTCTGCTCCTCTAACAATGAAGGGTTAGAGGAGCAAAAGGTGAGTTAATTACACTTGACTGGAGATATCACCCACAAGATGTGCATGATGGAAAGGAAGGGAAGAAGGGAAAGCCTATGTTGACAAATCATAAGTCCATTTGTCTTAAAAAACTAAAGAAAGTACTAACACACTTTCTTAAGTATCAGAGACCACTACACTTCATCTGCTAGCTCTTTTATTGAGCCACCAAGGCCCTTGTCTTCACCCTTGACAATATTTTCATTGCTTTTTCTGCACCTATATGATATTATGGTGTAGAGTAATATATTAACTACCTCCCTGTTGCTGCAAATTAATAAGAGAGAAAGGCTGCAGTGCAAAGGAGAGAAAGTAAAATCTTAAGACTGTCTGGAGAAAATAAGTAGAAAGGGGCTGATGCACAGCTGCTATGAATCAAGGCTCTCCCAGGTTGATCTCAAAAGACAAATAGGACCAGAGAATAATGAGCTTTTTCTGTTTCATCACCAGTGAAAACATTGGTGAGGGGAACATTTTATTTTGGACTGATATTTTTGGATTTTGTTTGGGTTTGTGTTTGTTTTTGATTTGGGGTTTTTTGAGAGCAAAATCCCAAAATTCATTCTAGGTCAAAGAAAAATCTTAGGTTTTGTTTTGAAGAAGTTCAACACCTTTTAAATCTTCTATGAAAGTTTTGTCTTTTTAAAGATCAGCTTTAAAATACAATATCATTTCCAAACAAGAAATAATATATTTTTCATTATGAAATAAAAATGTTCATTAAGTTAACAAGTATTCCCACTTTCCTTGGCTGCAATTGCTACAGAAACGAGAAGTTCACAGATATCTTATGTTTCTATTGCAAAACTTCAGCTTCAATTAAATGCTTTCTCCATCATAACTTGTGTCGTTCTGCTGAAGAAAGCAAGAGCAGTGGCACGTTTTGCTGAGTACATGCCTGTATTAAGAGCCATGGCTTCTAATTGGCACACCTTTCTGTTCTGTTATCATATCTGTTGCATTGTTTCCTTCATCAAAATGCTCACAAATTACAGGGATTTTAAAGTCCCTTTCCAGCCCATCTCCCTGCCCTAATTCAGGATTGATTTAATCTGTTTTATCCGTACAGATGTTTCTCTAATTTGTTCTTAAAGACCTCCAGTAATCTTCCCAGGAGAACAACACCCCAGGCAATGCACTTGAGGGATTCACTACCTTCTGATCATAAAACTTTTTTCCTCATTCCTGTCTGGGATCCTCTCCTGGTTTTAAGCCATGAGTTTAGAAGAGAATAGCATAGCATAGCATAGCATAGCATAGCATAGCATAGCATAGCATAGCATACAATACAATAAACCAGGTTGGAAGAGACCTCCAAGATCATCAAGTCCAACCCATCATCCAACACCATCTAATCAACTAAACCATGGCACCAAGCACCGCATCAAGTCTCCTTCTAAACACCTCCAGTGATGGTGACTCCACCACCTCCCTGGGCAGCACATTCCAATGGCCAATCACTCTCTCTCTGAAGAATTTCTTCCTAACATCCAGTCTAAACCTCTCCTGGTGCAGCTTGAGACTGTGTCCTCTTGTTCTGGTGCTGGTTGCCTGGGAGAAGAGACCAGCCCCCACCTATCTACAACCTCCCTCCAGGCTAAGCAACCCCAGCTCCCTCAGCCTCTCCTTATAGGGCTGGTGCTCCAAACCCCACACCAACTTTGTTGCCCTTCTCTGGACACGTTCCAGCAAGTCATGGTTTGGTTTGGTTTGTCATGAGCATGGAGGAACATCATCTATTTCCTTCCTGCAGCATCCTTTTACGGATCTGCAGTCTAGGATAAACAAGAAGTCATTCTAGAGGTCATGTTTACTAAATCGCTGACCTTGCCATTCATCTCTCAGCTTCCTCCAGTTGATCTGCATCACGTTTGGCATCACAGGTCCAAAATTACCCGTAGGACTTTGGAAAAGCCTCCAGCTAAGGATTTATCAGTGTTGAGCTGCGGGAAAGGATTACTGCATCCATTTTGCAGGCGACACTTGTGTTTATACATCCACTACATTGTTTGCCTATTTTGCAGTATTACGACTCTGTTGACTCATGTTAAAATTATGCTCCTCTGCAATCTCAGATCCCTGTTACCCAGAGAGCAGTCCCCACTCCATGGTTGGAAAAATTATAATTGCTGCCTATGGAATGAACATTTGTATTCATTCCTCCTGAAGACCAACTTGTTTTTTCCTTTTTTTTTTTCCATGTCATCTACAAGCTTAGTAACCCATTCTGTATTCCATCTCTCAGATATTAGTGAAAATACTGAATAGCAGAGGAAGCAGGAACAAAGCCCTGTATAATTTTACTCTTTATAGCCTTCCATTTTGTCAGTGAACCACTGATAACCACTCTGAGTGCAATTTTTCCACGTGGTCAGCTACATACCCACTATGACTCCTTTGGTGTCACCACTTTTCAGAAAACAGTCCTCTTTTTTAGGCTTATCTCCAAAATTGTTTGTTTGTTCCCATGTATGTGTTCATTTGAATAGGCTTAGTGTATTAAGGATCTTGATTGCTACATCTCTTTTTAATTGAAGTCTCACTTCATTTTCATGAGAAAAAAATTCCAGCAGAACATATTGTGAGGGGCTGAAATACTGTTTTTGTTCTCAACCAAGTTTAAATTAGGCTAAGATTCAGATTTTTACCTATTTCTCATCTTTTTTTTTTCATTGCTTCTTTGCATAGCAGGAATGTTTGTGTGTAGGAGGATTGTTCTGTGCTTTTTGCAAAATGAAAGAAAAAAATATATTAGTGAATGTTCCTGCTAGTTTCTTACAGTTTTATCTAAGCAACCCCTTGGATAATACCAGGAGATTTTATTCCCACATCTCTTTTAGCTTCTCCAGAAACTCCTCATTTGTAAAAGTGCCCTAGTTCATGAATCTTTATTGCACAGCTGTTTAATTGGCTCCCATTTCGAGCAAAATTTGTTGGAATTAGACTGAATGACTTGTTAGGAAATTAACATGTTGGGCAAGATAAGGTCCTTACAATGGTCCATTATCTTTCCACAGTGACATTTGCTAACCAAACTTGTGATCTCATCAAAGAATGAAATGATGTTGGTTCAACATAGCCCATTTCTGTTAAACCATGTTGACTGACCCTACGTAGATTTGTTCTCTAATTTTTAATTGACTTGTGGATTTGTTGTTTTGTTTTGTTTGTTTTTTATTATTATTTCACCTAAGGCTAGTTTCAAGTTAACTGACACACTTTTAGTTGGGTCATCTTACTTGGCCTTTTTGAATATAGGCACAAAATTAGCTGCTCTGATCTACTGCAATTTACCAGGTAGGCCAAATGAGCTGGCTTTTCAGACAAGCTTTGTCAGGATTCTTGGGTGCAAGTTATCTAGGCCTACTGGTTTCAAATGATTTATGCCTCAGTGAAGTTTTTTAAAACCATTATTAGTCACTAATGGACAGGGATCTGAGTGCACTTGTCACAGAAGTGCAATATCCCACATCTCTCTACATGCAAAGACATTAATAAAGAATGTTTAAATTTTCTACAATGTTGCTACCAAAAAAAAATCTACTACTCTGATATAGCCATGGGCCTCTATAACTGTGATGAATCAGGTATGATATTGTTTAAAAGCCTGCAGTTCAAGCAACAGTTTGTTGTTTTGTTCAGTAAGCACCATTTATGTCAAATGGATGTCATTTTCTTTTCTTCCACTGCCCCTTGTTCTTTCATTCTCCGTGGAAAGTGGTGCTAGATCCACACAGCATAAACACAGCACCTGCCTGGAGGCATCTAATCAGGAGGAGTTCTATACTACTCTTGACTGAAAGTGTCTCATAACTTGATGCATGTGGTCAGTAATATCCAAGATCCAGATAATTTGTGGACATAGCAGTCACTGAAGGGACCAAATTTCTCTACTCTTCTGCCAGCCTGACCTCATAAAGACATGCAATTTCCTTGTGTCTTTCACCAACTGAGCTGTTGGGATAAATATTATTTTTTTTTGATAGATGTCTCTTTTTATGTTGCAAGATACAGATCAAAGCATAGCTTCTCAGAGCAACTGCTCTGTGTTGATTTGACCATTATAATCCATAATAAAGCCTCAGGCAGAAAGGACAATATGCTGAGGAGAACCAGAAAGCAGAGACACTAAATTGGTCTCCACATATTAAAGACCTTGCAAGTATCTGATGGTTGTTACACTTCAATGCTCGAGATTAAGTTAAAAAGTAATCATGGACACAGGCTTCAAAACATCTGCTGATGAATTTGCACAATCAGACTAGCTCATGCAAAATCAGTACCATTTGTCCATGATCTGTCATGGCAAACATGAAGGAGATATGTGCAGCCTTTTTGCCAGTCCAGAAAGGGAAAATGCAAGTCCAGATAGAATGCACTAGTTTTACACATTCCTTAGTCCTGAAAGATGCTTTGCTTCCCACTACTGTCACCCAGAATGCAAGCCATTCTCTTAACCTATTCCAAAGTTACATTAACTCACAAGGCTTTCTAGAGGCATGATGAAACTGAAAGCAGGTTGGAATAAGGTGTCTTGTATTCTTTCTGTACCTTGCTTATCCCAATTATTCTTTTACACTGTGGATCAGAAGTGACTCCAGGTGAATTCTTCAGGCAAACTGCCAGGTACTTTGTGCTGCTTGGTCACTACAGGTAGGGCTGAAGATGTATTCCAAGAGCTGTTATTCTCCACGGGGAAAAAAGGAGGTGTCTCTGGGATTTGGACTTCACATAAAAGCCAATGTTGAAGGCTCACCTGGCTTTGTTCAGCCAGCTGCACTGTTTTTGCAGGTGCAGAATGCTGAGCCCTGAAGGGTGGAAGAGTAAACAGTTACAGCTTTCAGCAGGAAAGCAATTGCTTCATAGAGATGGAAGGGTTAAACCAAGAAAATTCCCACGGGGAGGAGGGAAAGAAAGAGGAAGCTGCATGCATGGAAAGTTTCTCTTGGTGTTTTATATATGAATAATAGGTCCCCCCAGGGATAGCTCCTGGGTTCAGAAAAGGGTGTTATCTTGTCTAGACATACGATCTGAACATCCCCAAAGAGCTGGCGCCTGAATCTCACAGGAGACAACATTTCCCCCACTGACTCCCATGGGATGCATCCAAAAGATTTCTATTTCAGAGGCACCTGCAGGTAGATGAGAAGAGAAAGGGGAGTCAGGAGCAGGAATTCAGACTATCTTCTATGTGTGTTGCTGCTGTTTAACTTAAACAATATCTGAAATCCTGGAGCTTTATGTGTAGAGACTGTGAAGCTTTAGTAACCTCACAGATATCCAATATGGGGACATATGACAAGGATGCCCTCTAGGAAGCCTGGTGCCAACTTCATGTGAGACCAGTTTATGCCTGCATCAAGAATAGTGTGGCTGGCAGGAGCAGGGAAGTCATTCTGTCCCTGTACTCAGCACTGGTTAGGCCACATCTTGAGTACAGTGTCCAGTTCTGGGCCCCTCAATTTAAGAAGGACATTGAGACTCTTGAACGTGTCCAGAGAAGGGCAACAAGGCTGGTGAGAGGCCTCGAGCACAAGCCCTATGAGGAGAGGCTGAGGGAGCTGGGATTGTTTAGCCTGGAGAAGAGGAAGCTCAGGGGAGACCTTATTGCTGTCTACAACTACCTGAAGGGAGGTTGTAGCCAGGAAGGGGTTGGTCTCTTCTCCCAGGCAACCAGCACCAGAATAAGAGGACACAGTCTCAAGCTGTGCCAGGGGAAGTTTAGGCTCGAGGTGAGGAGAAAGTTCTTCACAGAGAGAGTTGTTAGCTGTTGGAATGTGCAGCCCAGGGAGGTGGTTGAGTCACTGTGCCTGGAGGTGTTCAAGAGGGGATTGGACATGGCACTTGGTGCCATGTTTTAGTAGTCATGAGGTCTTGGGTGACAGGTTGGACTCGATGATCTTTGAAGTCTCTTCCAACCTTATTGATTCTATGATTCTATGTTTTGGGTGAGCTTTGGACGAACTTTGAGTAACATTCAATCTACTTGTGATGTCAGGAAGACTGAATGCAACTTCCCATGGATCAGTTGTATCCCAATGTTTTTCAGGATCACCTGTACTCAACATATAGCAACACCTGAGACTAGGAACTCCTGGGAGTAATTCCAGACCTACACTGTAATCAATTAATGCAGAACTCTATGCTTCTAATTATTACTTTATAAAATATAAAACCAACACATAAATCAACTTACTGGAGCAGTGATACAACTAGAATTCTTTTACTCTCTCTGCTGAGTCTACTTCAAAAAAATCTAAAGGAAAAAAAAATTCTTTCAAATTTCCAGATGAATCTGAGGATTATGTTTAGGCAACATACCATCATGAATGGAAAACAATGCAATATTCCCCTGGCTTTCTTATAGTAGTTTTCCTCCACCAGCTTGGCTCAGTGGAAATACTCCTTGGTGCTGCGAGGGTCACAAGGTTCAAGAACTTTCATTGTTCAGCCCACCTTTAGCATTGGCCTTGATCTTGTTTTACCACTAGTGTCCTGTAGCTGTCCAGCTGTATGCAGAATTACTTTGATTTTGGTGGATATTGTGTCCCTCTTTGTCACAACAACATTAAAGCTTGTTCACAGATACTTGGCTGCTCCATATGCAAAAGGCTGGTGTGATATTTGAAGCAGAATTCTCATGAAATCAGCTAGAAGCTTGTAAGACATCTACATTATGTACATCTCTCTACATCATGTTTCGCCTAAAACATTGCACTAGGTGAAATTGTGTAATGTTAGTTGAAAAAAAAAAAATCAACAGAAGACCAAAGGGTAAAACAAGGCATGGAATCTTCAACCACCACATCAAAGATTGCCTTAGCATAGGTGAGTCCCAGAAACAGGTCATTCACAATTTGCTGAATAGAAGAAAATCTCAGTGGTTAGATTTAGGGTATCTCATGACTGAAGATTAGAGCTTGATTGTTGCCTTTGATTGTTGCCTTGGGGTGACTCATGTAGACAGTTGATTTCTTATTCTTTCCCTCTCTCTGCCTCAGTTTCCTAAAATGGGTATAGTAACACCTCCTTGATTGTTTCTTGCTCTGTTTCTTGCACTGTCTGCATGCACATGTCCTGGGCTTTGCTACACAGACCTAACCACCGGTGATGCTGTGAAATGAATAAGTGAGTTCAGCATAGTTCCCACTAAGCAGGTATCCATACCAGAAAGCGAACCATTAGGACAGAACAACCTTAAGAGCAGCTAAAAAGTGGCCTAACAAAGGGGGAGTTTTCCTTTTCCCTTTCCCATTGGTTTTTTTCCCTTTTTGCTTCCTTTCTGATAGTGAAAATGGACTTAATTTTTCACCTTGTAAGAGCACATCAAGATCAAGTCTGACCTTCTCTGATTTTTCCCACATTTTAAGTAATTAGGATGTTTGATCTCTATCAGAAATGCAGTGCCATTAGCTCTTCAACGGTGTTTTCTCCATTCAGTTGAAAACTGAATTTAAATATTTAAACATTCCTATCAAGTCTGCTCTCAGTGGTTTTTTTTAAGACCTTCCTCTTTGGGGAGAAGAGTATTCACAGAGCTGATTGCTGGGAAGCGTTCTATATAACCACCTGAGTGTAAGGGTTAGTTTTTGCTTTACAATACACATTATTTTTTCCTCCTCTCTATAATATGCATAATCCTCTACACAATGCTGCATATACGTTGTTGGCTTTTTGCCATTTGTTCCTAGTTCTGTTGACTTTTGGTTTTCTTTTTTTCCCTTACAGTTTCAAGCTTCCCTTACAGACATCTTTTTCAATAACAGGGAATATAAGAGTTTTCCCCAGTCATATATCTTTCATCTTCAGCCTATATTCATGAAGATCAGCTCTTTATGTTTCTGAAAGAAATGGACACAAAACCAAGGAGCATATCTGCAACTTGTGCATGAAAGATGATTCTGGCTATAGATGCCATTTGCTATCAAGAGGAATCCCAGAAGGGATATGTAGCTGTGGGAATGCCAGCGACGAGCAGTGTGAGCAACCTGGCAGTTCAGGCCTAGAGCCTGACATGGTGCTAGGCCATGCTCAGCATAAGTGCAGAGCCAGCTAGCAGTGTACCAAAACAGTGCTGTGCCTGCAGCACTGTAACTAAAACAAGACGCTGGTAGCTAGAAACACAGCAAGTTATCTTGGGACAACAGGACATGCACCTGCATCAACAAACCTCACGTGTCATCAGTAGTTGGACCAATAATCTACAATAGTGTGATGTGTGGTCACTCATAGGGAACCAATGAGTCCATGCCAACAAGGCACACCAAGGTTATATAAATTGTAGCAGTTTCCTTGCTACGCACTTCTTTTCCTGCCTGTCCTATCTCCTTTCCTTCCATGCTTTACTGTGCCATGCTTTCACCATAGGCCTTTGCCACAGGCCTGCAATACTGGAGCAATAAAGGACAATACTAGATCACATTGATCAGCTGTATTGATTCTAATCACCTCCGTCGCTGCCAAATCTGGCTAAATCTGGCTAAATGTAGCTACAAGATATTTTTTCTTCTTTCTTCTACCTCCTCTAGGTTTCTAATCAATTCCTGAAGTTTCTTTGTTTGTATCCAGTATACTTGTGATTTCTAACAATGTAGTTGGGCATCAAGATCTGATAGCAAAGACTGTGCAAACCATCTATGACTCCCAGAGTCACACAAACACTTTGGAGGGCTCTTGGGGGAAAAAAAGCAACCCCAAAACCAAAAAACAACAAACAAACAAAAAAATCCCCAAACAACCCCCAACAACAACAACAAAAACAACAAAAATCCCTACACCACAAAAACCACATTGCCTTTTATTTGTTTTGCAGGACACCTCTCTCTAACTCTTTTCTTTTTCTCCTCCCTTCTTTACCTGGTCAAGCAAAACATTGCATTGCAAGAACATTCCTTTCTGCCATGACTCTTGAAGATTTTGCAAATGCAGATGGGATTTAAGTAAGGGAAAAAATCACTGTGTGGAGGCTATTTTGCAGGAGTGGGTTTTCTTAATCTGTTTATGGTTTACAAATTCAATCCCTGGAGAAGCCGTTTACTAAACCCATGGCCCCAGCCTAACTTTGGACTCTGCAAAGATATTGAATTTCCTGTATTTGTTCCAAGAGGGATTATTACTGAATGGCTATTTTACTTCTGCATTGAAGGATTAGTTTCTAAATGTGCCAATTAGTGCTTCCAATTAGTGCTGTCATATAGTCCATGGAACCTGAAAGCTTAGTTGCTCAGTTGAAAAATGAATGTCTTTGTATTTTGCAAAGATGTCTTCCCACATCTTCCATCCCTTCTAGATTTTCTGGGTGGATGATTACATCTCTGTAAAAGGTTAAAATCTGGGCTAGACTGATTTATTTACTGAAAAAAAAAAATAGCTGCAGCAAATTATTCTTCCTGGTAGAGCAGAAATCAGTGTTCTGGAGGTCAAGTTCAAAACAGAAGACAGTCACTAGAAGCGAGTTTTAAGTAACTATTTTGCTGTGCCAGTCAACCCAGCCCATGCATTATCATGAACATGTAAACCTCTCAGCAGAGCTATCTCTGATCCAAGCCCATGTAACTCTGTGAACATATAGCATCACAGCTTAAAAGCACCATGGGGGAAATTTTCCATTTAGAAAAGAGTTGATGCTACTCCCAAGGAGGACTGGTCATTGTTTTTTTACTCCTGTGTGCAGCTCATGCTAGAAGCAGAGCCTGGACACATGTCAAGTTAAACTAGTAGAAGGCAGGTTCAGAACGAAAAAAACCCTGGTTCCTCTCATAACAGGTAACTCAGCTGTGGAACTCATTGCCTCAGGACACCAAATTCAGCAAGTGATTGGATCAGTTCATGAGGGACAAATCCATGGAAAACCATTACATACAAAGTCATCCATGTGACAAAACTGTCAGCAGAAAGACTGCTACAGGTTTGCCTTCTGCCCATGCTCTTCATGTGCCCACCGGTGTGAGGTATCAAGGCAGAGTCCCTTTGGATGCTGGTTGGTTTTTTGGCCCAAGCAGCCATTTTTACATTCACAGTTTATTACCTTGAGCAGCAGATCAAAACATCAAGAGCAGCAATCCCAATTCTCCAATGCACAAATCCTTTAATCGGTTTATACCCAGAGGGTAAAGACCAAGGTGGAAATGGTTGTAGCAACAACATCCTCAAAGCAGTCCAGCTGCATTTTAATGGCTTAGGGGCAAAACTATTTATCTGGCATAGACCTTGGTCCTCAGGAGGGTTGACTTCTGTTCAGAAGGATGATTAAATGCCTGCAAGCATTACAAGCGCGCATGTCTCACAGATAGCCTTCGGTGCACACTGTCTGCCACCAACTGTCTTGTCTTCAGCTGAAATAATCCTCCTGAAATAACCACTGCAAAGGCATAAAACATGGAGCATCCTAGGTTGGAAGCACTTTAAAAAAAAAAAAAAGACCAACAAATAAACTTCAACAGATGAGGCAAGGCAAAGCAGTTCTCTTTTTTTTCATGTTTTGGCAGAGCTGCATTAATGTTCAGGCCTTCATCCCTGACTACTCAATCTTCTAAATGCTCTTCCCTTATCACTGCAAGAGACACTGTCATAAAGCACAGAATCAGCCACATTAACTAACTACCATCTTCACTACTGGTTTGTTCAAGCAGGATATTGAGTTATTACTAGAAAGGGATTCAAACTTGCAGAGATTGAAACAAGATTTTACTCCAAAGCTGAAATATGCCCAGTGCACCAGGAAGTTTCAGTTTAGCAGTCTGGTTCAGCCCCCTTATTAAACAAGCCTGAACCTGGGAAATTCTAATCTTGCTTGAAATCTGAAGGTGACCTTTGGTTTTACTTTTTCTTTTCTTTTCCCCAAGGGAGGCTGAATTTGGGTGCCCTGGCTCTGAACCACCCTGCATTGACAGGCGTTTTTTCCTTTCACAGTACCACAGTACACAGTATAACTAAGGTTGAAAGAGACCCCAAGGATCATCGAGTCCAACCTGTCTCAGTAGACCTCACAACTAGACCATGGCACCAAGTGCCACGTCCAATCCCCTCTTTAACACCTCCAGGGACGGTGACTGCACCACCTCCCTGGGCAGCCCATTCCAATGACAAATGACTCGCTCAGTGAAGAACTTTCTCCTCACTTCGAGTCTAAACCTTCCCTGGCACAGCTTGAGACTGTGTCCCCTTGTTCTGGTGCTGGTTGCCTGGGAGAAGAGACCAACCCCTTCCTGGCTACAACCACCTTTCAGGTTCAAGGTGGGCAGGACAATTGCTCTACTAAGGATGGATCAAGAGAGCTGGGTCCCTGGGTCCCATTGCACAGCAGAGCCATGTTGTTCACTGTGCTGGTTATGGATGGTATGTCTCAGCAAGAAGGAAATCAAGGTGCCAGATTTGATAGAAAAGTGAGGAGAGGGTTTCCCACTCAAAAAAAAAAAAAAAAAAAAAAAAAAAAAAAAGAAAAGAAAGAGATCATTAATGTTTTTTACATGTATTTGGTAGGTATTTCTCGACATCCCCCCCTGTTATTGATAATTGGCATGTGAATGTGTTGCTCTTTTTTCCTTGGATCTAGTGAATTCTGCACTGAGGTTTAAATTCAAGATGGGCTCAAGCCAAACTCCACCACCCCTGAGCTCTGAATACAGATTCTGCTCTTGTGGCTCGGGCCCCATCTCTCTCTATAATCCTGGGCTAATGATTTCACCATCTACTGTCATCACACCCGTGCCTGGAGCTCCCTCCTTCACTTAGCATGCCAGAAACACATAGTCCTCTTTTTCACAGCCCTCCAGCCGTTAAGCCCACACAGCCAAAGGAGTGACAGCAAAATCACTGTCACCTACACCCTGACCCTGTGTTCAGGCTGGAAGGGGTGGGGGGCTGTGTTGCTCTGGATCAGCAAACTGAAAGATCACAATGCCTCTCTGTGGTACAGGGTTGTCTCTTGCCAACCTCCTTGCCTGCCTGCAGCTACAATAAGGAGCAGGATTAGGGCATAGAGGGTGTGATCAGGGCTTCAACGTGCCCCAAGATCTCAGATAACTTTAGCGTCGCCTGGTGGATATTGCTAGCCAGTATGTTTTAAAATTAAACTCAGGCAGGAAAAAAAAAGTAGAAAATAAAAGGCTGGGAATAGGACTAGAAGTTACAGTACTGCCTCTTGGAACCTGTAACACATTTCCCAGTTATGCCTGAAGACCAGATTTAAATGCAAAGTCTGTGCTGTCTTGCTGCTCCAGAATCATGCTTTTGTGATATAGCCCTTAATACAATCATCTAAACAAGGTAAGAAAGCACATACCACATTACAAGCACTCTTTGGAGGTTAGAAAATAGACTTTTTTAATTGTGTAGGCAGTCATATCACAGAAAGTTATCACAACAGTAGCATTTTATTACACTAGGTCTTTAGCCTGCTACTGATAGGAGAACTAAAGGGTCTTGGTTTCTGGTTTATAGATGAGGAAATTAAGGCTGAGCAAATGGAGGCAAACTGTGAGGTGTTTCTAGCTCCTTGCAGCTTGTACAGACAGGCATGTACAGAAGCTGAACAACAGGTAATGAGAGCCATTGAAGACATTTCTCCTCACTCCAAAGCAGCCAGAAGATGATGTGGTCAGTTTGATATTGGCAAGGCATCACAGGACTGGGAAAGTCCATGAAGCAATGGCTGTCTGTCTGCTCTATAAAGAACATCTCAGCCTGCTGTCAGATCCAGGAGTTAAAGGGACGAGTCCCACATACATCTCTTCCCAGGGGATGGATACGAGCTGTGAGGGGCTTTCATCTGTCTAATCCCAGCCATTTTATCCTTTGATGATGTAATGCTGCCCATTACTGTTGCCCCCCAGAAAAAGTCTGTTTCCTGCTCAGCCTTGAATCTGGTGTCCTTTGGTGTCTTTTTAGCAAGGAGCTTGAAAAGAAGTCCAAAGAGAATGAAAAGGGCCCTGCTGGTTTATATCTCTGCTTGATCAGACATTTCTCTGTGTTTTGTGCAACCTTCCTCTTCAAGAGTTCCTGATCCTGTCAAGACCAAACACGCAACACTCAGTGCACCAAATCCTGGCAGAGGAGTGTTTCATGCCAGCAAAGGATGAGCTGGGTAATGTTCTGGGTAACTGGGACTCGCCAAGTTGTATTTACAGATGTGGGCTTGGAGTTTGACTGCAACAACGTGATGCCTTATTGTATTACAGTTAACCTTGCGATGTGCTGGCAGCAGTCAAGCAAGAGATGCCCACAGAAATGTTCCCTCTTTACCTGGGCTAAACATCATGCATAAAAGGCTACATGTAGAACATCAGATTCTGTAGAGTTTATGGGACCCATCATCTCAAAAACTTTTTCTTTGGTATGAGAAGTCAGAAGCATCTCCAGAGGGACCACTCTACAAAGTTGCATTTATAATAGTTCATGCAGAGACAGCTTTACTGCTTGGATCTTCTGAAACACATTGTTCACTGCTAGGCCACCAGTTCAGCTCCTCTCCAGGCAAGAGCAAATCAAATTTATCCTAATCAAAACTCAAATGAACTGGAATCACAGCCTGGTTCCGAGAGTACAAATAAATCTCAGCTGGCCCCCAGGCTGTCAGGACAAGGCAGATGATTTCCTTAGCTTTCAGCCTGACGCATAAAGTTTCCATTGTTTTGCTCTGCAGATAAAATCAGCCAAACCTGCAGGATTTGGGGGTAAGATTCACCAGACACCAGATGTGCTGTGCCTGACAGCAAGATGCTTAAAGCTCTTGACTGCCATTTTGTTCATACATGAAGGAGACATTCTGACTCAATGGGCAATCCCTCCACAGCCATCCTCCAGGTAAAACATGAGCTACTTCTAGATGCTGGAACAACTATAGGGTTAGGAAGGACTGTTGTGAATTTCTTGCTAACATTGGGAAATCTGAGAACATGAAAAACCCACAGGGATCTCATTCATTTCATGAGTCCTGTACCAGGCTTAGTAGAAGACCTACAATAGCCTCATCTAAGTCTGAACTGAGATCCTATGAAAATGCAAGAAGAGGAAGTGCTTAGAACCAGAGAACTGCTGTAAAAAAACCCCTCTGTAAATAGCATTAAGCATATTAATCAGGAAATAAAACTTAGAAGGGTATTTACAGAGACCATTTATCATGATTCCAACTTTTCAACTCTGCTCCAAATCTCATATATATATATATATATACACACTTTCGTATGTATATATTTTCTTGTGTGTGATGCTTCCTTGCTTATTTATGTAGCTAGATGGACAGTTACCCTGCTGTGCCTATTGGTGGCAATTCATTAGGCACCAAATGTCTTTCTAAATCTGCTCTTCCAATTGAACAGGTTTCAGAGAATGCCTTGCCTGATGCATTCATGTTTGCATCTGTTTGTCATACCTTTCCAAATGGAATTCCATTCATTTCTGTCTTTGTTAAAGAGGGGCTACAAAGGGAATAAAAATGAATGAAATAAAAATGAGTGTAGAGACCTGTTCAAAAATAGCACTTAGGCCTTTTACTTGTTCTTAGTGCTACATGTCTATTTTAGAAAGGGAAAGAAACAATTGCTGAGGCTTTGGAAAAGGTCAATAACAAAAAATAAGTCCTGCAGATCCCATCAACTGCCAGTTACTGCCTCCTCCATGAAAAGAAAAAGGGAAAGGAGGAGAGAATGCAAGCCTGGTCTCAACCTTTGGGAAGAATAATAATAATCATAATATTGTCCAGCTCTTACACAGTGAGTTGTGTCAGTAGATCTCACAACAGACTTGCAAAGGAGATTCCGAAATAATTACATTTATTTTCCAGAGGAGGAAATATCTTGGCACAACGTCACAACCCTGGTGGCAGAGATAGGAATAAAATGACAGACTTTGAAAGTTGAATGCACATCTGAGCCAGGAGGGCATTTGCCATTTCTAAGTTTTACAGGTGACAGGAAAATTACTGAAAAGGAGGGAAAATGAGTTGGGGGTGGAGGGTGGGGTAAGCCTTTGCTGCTATAAGCATCATAACAGTTTCTGGGGAAAGACTGAAAAGTTGGTAAGGAACGAAACAGCAGGGACATTTCTATCACAGAAGAATATTGTGACTGCCCCTTCTTTCTTTTATTCCTTCTCCAAAAATACACTACCCCAGCTCTTCCTGTGACAGATGTAGCATCACCTTGTAAAACACCTTTCCCTCTCATTTTAAAATCAGTTACCTGTCGGGCTAGGGTCAGCGCAAACCAACACCAAATATGGCAGTCCCTGATCCAGAATTTGAATGCCTGCATAAAGTATGACAAAGTGAGGAAGCAACACAATAAAGGGTAAGCAGAACAATTTGTACTGAATTTAACACCCTGTCCTACAGAGGAGTGTTTTTTTCAGACATATGGTGATCCAGAGTTTCAGAGGAAAGTTTAGAGAAGCTAGTGCTTTCACAAATGTGGCTGCATGTTTAAAAGAAGCATCAGAAAAGGGAAGAGGCTAAAGAGAAAAGGAGGCGTAAAAGAACTGAAGACACCATGAAATGGCAAAATGAAGACTCCCGTCCATGTGTTGACAAGCACAGACTCTTGCTCAGCTTTCTAAATCTTATGAGATCCAGGAAATACACCACTGCTAGGAAGAAGACTGGAAGAGAGATTCTCCTGGAAATTTCAATCCTTTGCCTTTTTTGAGGAGCCTGCCTAGGTTGCCAGGGTAGTGCTGCTCACATCTGGCTTTGGTTCAGTTATAAACCATCTACACTATGCTGCATCATGCCTGATTCAAATTAAAGCAGAGCTGAGAAATGACCTTAGACATACTTGTAAAATGCAGCTGTAGATTGCTGTATCAGTGAATATCAATGAACCACTAATCTGTTCAGGTGACAGTAGTCCTGGCTGTGGTTAAAATGGCTCTCCATTACGAGATGAAGTGCTTATCTGCCGTTAAGCTCACAATGAAAATGAATGATCAGGGATTTCAATTCCATAAATACAATTTTGATGAATATAAAGTAATGCACATGGGGTTGGAGGCAGAATCACCATCCAGAGGAGCTATAATTTAGTTATTTCTATTCACAAAGAGATCTTGGAGTCATGACAGTCGATTGTTTAAAAATGTCAGCTCAGGGTACGCTGGCAGTCACAAGAGGCCCACAGAACATCAGAAACGCTATTGAGACCAAACCAGAGAACATAGTTTCACTGTGGTATGGACTGAGGGCGTGCCAGTGGAGTTCTGGTCCCACTCCACTCAAAACACAAAACAAAACAAAGATACTAAAAAGCTAGAAAAGGGATGGTGCTACAGCTTTGCTGGGAGGCACTGTACAGGCTGGAGAGCTTCTGCTTAGGTGACTGTGAGGAGTATTTTAGAAACCTACAGAATTATGAATGACGCAAATCAAGTGAATAGGGAACAAGTAGTAATTACTTCTTTGTCATAATAAAGTTAGCAGCACACCACTGAAGTTAACAGAGTGTGGATTGCATTGGAGCTCATAGAAATGTCTTTTCACACAATTTGTATTTAAATCAAAGGAAACACTTGCAGGGCATTGTGGAGCTTGGCTTACACACGTGCTCAAAATGTGTTAATCCATCAGTCACATGTCTTGGTGGCTTGGTCTCAGTCCAGGAAGACTTTAAATCACTCAGAGGCCATGGGGAGACTGCTAAGAGGATTGTGATGTATCTGCTTGTGTCCCTTGCTTCTTTCCCAGATATACCTTATGTTCCTTTGCCAGAGGTAAGGCACAGGGCTGCATAGGGTCTTGTGATTTAATTTTATATGGCTGTTGCTCTGCGTTGCATTAAAAGTATGCTGTCGATTCCAGGTGGCATCTTGGCAAGAACTCAAGGCCTGTGCCAAAGTTATGTCAGTGCAAAAATATTAATGCACATGACCCACAATATTTGCTGTCTCTCCAGGAAGAGAAGCCAGTGAAGGTGCTTTGAGTTCATCAGCAAAGGGTGCTTATAATTAGTTACCTTCATTTTTTTGGACAGAAAACACAATTGTTGATGACATTTCAGAGACCTCATGGCAGGAGTTGTACTTAGTATCCAGAAGATGACTGCTTTAGAAGAAGGGATCGTATAATTGACATGCCATCCACTCAGCAGTGACCATAGCACGGAAATACTTTCAATTACAACTCCCTTTTGCTTACAGCTTACTGTATAACATCAACTTCTGGCTTGATGTTTCCTATCCATCATCTCTTCTGGAAGGCAGCAACTAGTGGAAAATGTGTAGATAGACCATTCTGCCAGATTCAAATTTGGCAATAAGATGAAAGTAAATTTATCCTAAATTCAAGTGCCGAACATATCATTTCTATTTCTAACCTGTGCAATTGTCTGAGTGTTCTCCAGTCACAGAGTTAGAGTAAATTTAGGTTGGCTGCATCTTTATTATATGTGTTTGAAGTTAGGTGAAATGACCATTCAAAATCAGGTTCAGTTGCTTGTTCTGACCATTTTGTTTTAAACTGCCTTTGAACTAATGGGATTGTGACTTCTTAAAGAATGAATAGCAAACTGGCACACTAGCATGTGGTTTTGCAGTCACATTATGAGGAAGCTTTAAGGACACGTGTGTCTATTTAAAATTGCATTTTCTGGAGAGGCAAACGCTTTGAGTATCTTTTGGTTCCTTTCTTTTGCAGACAAAAGTGATCAGCACTGCACTGTTGGAAATGTAAAGCAGCACTTGTTTGTGATCTAACTCATAGTGTCTGGAAATCCATGCAAAGATTCTCTTTGCCTGCATGAGATTTGGATTTAAATCTTTTTACTCACTTGTATTAGTTCAAGGAACTCAGTCTCTGGAGATACCACCTAGACAGAGGTGAAGAAAGGAACTTGTTAGCCTCAGGTAAATGGAGCAAGATGAATAGTTGTTCCAAGGCAAAGATCCAGCAAATAATCTTTGTTTCTTCTTATCTGCTTAAATACCTACAAAATTAAAAACAAATTATTAGAATTCCAGCAATCAAGAATGTGATCTCCTATTATTGCTGGAGGTTCTTCCTTGCCGTTAAAGTAATTATCAGGGTCAATGTGAGCTTTTGGCTTATAAGTCCCCCATATTCACAATGGTAACAACTAAGGGACAGCTGTGCCATGTGTTTTCCCTGACTGAACACGCTTCATCTTTCTCATGTATTTTTCTTTAACCTACTGCTTTCTACTGCAAATGCAAGCAGCAAAGCAAATGGGAGAGGTAATACACAGTGGTTCACACTATCAGAGGAATCTTTCATTTGGGAGTTGGACTTTGGAGTCAATGACCCTATGAAGCTGACATTACATTAAATATGTCTCAAATTCATATTGAGAACTAAAAAAGAGAAATGCACATGTCTCAGATTTTCCAGTCTCAAGTTTTGGAAGCTCTCCATTCTTGGACATTCCCCTAATGGAGCAGCTGAACTAGTAATCTGAGAATGACAAGACCAGTTCTACTAAATCTGAATGTGAACTAAGAAGGTCCTGCCCAGCAATAAAAGATCAGCCAGGAATAGTTAATCTTCTTCTCTCTCTGGCCAAGGATAGCCTCTGTGATAGATGATGAGGAAATAGCACATGCTGTTCATTACCATACTGGTTATAGGACAGAAGCCATCTATGCAAGTTCTCTTAAACAAACGTGGTCTTTACAGCCAGTGGCTCCTTGCCCTTTAATTCCAGGTAGTCATGTATGGGTTCCAGGCTGTCCTCTGAGCAATGTACCTCATGGCTCTGCATGAGATATGTCAGTCGTTGGTGTTCTTGCTGATAGTTCAGCAGCCATTACTCTCTTATCAGTTATGCTTGGATGTCACACAAACATCAGCTAGTATATTGTTTCCAAACTCAATATTGCCTTCTCCATGCTGTTTATCCTGAACCTTTTGGAATAGTTCACCTCAAGAAAGCAAGAACTGCATGTTTTGGTGTGTGGATTGTGCTGTGGGATGCATTCCCTTCTATATGAATCATTCAAATCCAGTCTAGCTTATTAATAAATGCAATCAGATAAGGCTTTTGCAGTGGCTTCCCAAGTGGGGCCTCCTTTGCTGGCACTATCGGTGAGATCAAAGAATGAACAATGCCATTGAGAATGAACTCCCTGGTAGACCCTCCAGGCTGGGGCAGAAGTACATTTGTAAGTGCCTATGTGTGTGTTTCACTAGATATTGCTCATGTTCTAGCTATAAGGACAGAGGCCTCTGGGCCCTATATCAGCATGAACACAGATATTGAGACATGAAAAACTACCAACCTTTCTGTCTTCTTATAGGGAAAATTTCTTGATGAAGATTCTGCCAGAAATTACTATAACCTATCTAATTCAGCATTGTGAAAGGATTGCTAAAGGAATCACAGAATCATAGAATGGTAAGGGGCTGGAAGGATCGTCTGCAGATCATTTAGTCTAACTGCCCAGATACACCAGATTCACATAGATAAGATTGCACAGGAAGACATCCAAGCTGTTCTTGAAAGTCTCCAAAGACTCTTTGGACAGCCTGTTCCAGTGTTCCATCATCCTCAAAGTAAAGATTTTTCCTTATGTTTAAGTGAAACCTGTTCCTGTGTTCTAGTTTGCACCCATTGCCCCTTGTCCTATCACCACTGGGCACCACTGAAAAGGGCCCATCACCATCCTCTTGACCTCTACCCTTTATATATTTATAAACATTGAAAAGATCCCCTCTCTAGTCCCCTAATGATCCTCATGACCCTCCACTGGAGTAGTTGTAGGTCTTTCTTGACCTGAGGAGCCTGAAACTGGACACAATACTCCAGGTTTTACCTCACCAGAGCAAAGTAGAGGGGGAAGAGAACCTCCTTTGACCTGTGGGCCACACTCATCTTAATTCACCCCAGAATATCATTTGGCTTCTTGACCACAAGGGCACATTGATTGGTCATTGTGAACCTGTTATCCACCAGGACTTACAGGTCCTTCTCCAGAGACCTGTTTTCCAGCAGGCTAACCCCTACATGGGATTACTCCTCCCCAGATGCATGACTCTACACGTGCCCTTGTTGAACTTCATGAGGTTCCCCTCTGCCCAACTCTCCAATATGTCCAGGTCTTGCTGAATGACAGCAGAACCTTCTGATGCATCAGCCACTTCTCTCAGTTTTGTATCATCAGGAAAGAAGCTTTCTAGACCAGGTTCCTGTGAAGTGTAACTGTTGACAGCACACCAGTGAAGGAGCTTGGCCCATTTTTGCTTCTGTAGCCTCAGCATATAAGAAGTGAGGACTCATGCTGAGGGCACTGTAAATACGATCTCAAATGTCCACCTAAAGGAAAATCCAGTGACAAGTAAGCTGACTAATTCAAGAAAAACAGAGAGTGTGGCAATGGAAAAGAAGCAGGCAAAGTTTGAATCACATCTTCAGAACATTCCCTGACCTTACAGGAAATCCTTCCAGTGCCAGGTTCTGTTAACATTTGTCTCTCACAAAATTAAAGTTTGCAGAAGATTAGCATTCCGTCTGCCCCAGCGGGAGCTGCCCTCCCAGAAAGGAGTTTGGGTTGGTCAGCTCTTGCTGAAAAGGCTTCACTCTGAAAGAATATTCCTGTCTCCAAAGGCAAAAGCTATTCCATTTGTCTATCACTGGTGAGCAGCACTTCTGGCTACACAGAAAACAGGAAATAGTACAACCCCTGAAGCCAGACCCTTAAAGAATCTCCAGTAATTTTCTTCACTATATTTCACCTTCAATAAGTCTTATCACTAACAGATTAACTTTGACAGCCTTTCCAAAGATTCTTTGCTCTTTCAGGGCTTTTGAGCATGGTACACCACCTGCTAAATTTTGCAGTCTTCCTGATGAAGATCCCTAACTGACTCCATCTTGGCCAAATTATCTCCTGGCTCCCTTCTATTAAAGGCAGGATTGTTCCCAGTAACAGCTGTTGCAACAATGTCTGGGCAATAATGTCTAGTGCAAGAAGGGTCTTAAGGCCCTTTACAATGGCCACATACTCACCCTTATGTGCAACACAGTGGTCTATGATCCCTAGTATACACATATACAAAATATTATTTAATCCAACCATTATTCCAAACTGTCACTGACCCCATGAAGGATTTTGGTGCCCACGAAGAGTTTCTTATGCCCTGGGAGTGGCTACTGCAAAGGAAATTAATTCTGTTTGACAAAGCCAGTCTGATGCAGCAGATATTACTTGCTGACCTAGATACAGCTTCTCAAGAGTTCATAGGCTGTACTCCAGCCCTTCTCCCTCAGCCAGTCCCATACTTTCCAATACTAGCTTATTTGCGCCCATTCCCATGGCACCTCTCCCAGCTATGCCCTCCAGGTCAGACAGCCACCCTGACGCCAAACAAATGGCCCAAAATCCCTCCAGTCTGGATTTCTGTCTGGAGCTGCACTCTTACTCTGCATCAATCTTTAAGGACATTCACCATACCCAGCCCAGCTGCCTCCACATTTCCCAGCTGCTCTCTTGGCAACTAATGTTGGACAAATAAGTCCCCCCTCAGAATCCCTGTTAGGAGAGGGTTGGGATCATGTGCCCCAGAGGCAGATGGGATTTGCAGACTGTGTGAGCTCAGACTACCCTCCTACAGTCACAGGCTATCAGAGAGAGGATGAATATCTAGACAAGGATCTGAAGACAGCACTAGACCTCAAACAACTCCTTGACAGTCTCCACAAAGTTCTGATGCAGCATCACTTCTTCTAGTGGCATCTTGTCATCCTCTAACATTATATATCTGTTTCTTACCAGCTGGGAAGGCACTATATATGTGCTCATATGATCTATTACAAGTCTATCACCATGGCACAAGAAGAACTGAATAAAACCAAGCTTCCTGTTCCATTCTTCCCATCCTGACAGTGGCATAACAGGAGGTATATATGCCAAAACTAAAGGGAAAAAAAAAATGTATATGTTTCTCTGTAGGGTTTACATTTGCACAGCTGAACTTGCAACAGAATATGAGCTTCAGATCCTCTCTTTTCCCTGTCTCTACAAACTATTTCTTCTGCTTTTCCTCCTATATTTTTTTTTTCTGTTTTCCTTCTATGTCTTCTTTAACAACCTAAAGCAAATGACTTTGGGTTTAATGTGAGGGTGTGGACATAGCTGGTGCCTTTCATCCTCTACCCACCCTTTCCGTTCTCCTCTCCTTCCCCCCCTGCTCCCCCCCCCCCCCCCCCTCCCCCCAATAAAAGTCAAAGCTGGAGAGTATCAAATGAAAAATTGCACAGCACAGGCCCTGATCTGTCAGTGTTTGGGTTTGGATCAAACTTGTCCAAAGCCATAGATGCAGCTGGAGATTATTGCTGGTGGTTTCAGCCACTTTTTTCTCTTCCTCTTTGAGATCACTAGGTCGAAGCTGTTTAAAGGGTACAGCTCAGCTCTGAAGCAGCCCTGCTTAGCAATCATTTAAAAAACAGTAATGCTTTTTTAATGGAAAAAAACCAACAAAGGGCAACGTAAAAACTCTTGCTGAACTGTACCTTACCCCCTGTCTATTTCTCTATTGCTAAAACAGTTATTTTATGCCCAGTTCACCAAAATGGAAGCTCACAAGAGTCTGCTTTTTCACTTGAGTTAACATTTGCTTGTACAATAAAAAGCAATGGGAAAACAGGAATCTTTGGAGAATTATTTTCATGCCAGTGGAAGATAAAACTTCAAGGGCACCCATGTCAATATTTAAACCTACAGGAGAAACAAGAAACAGGAGGAAGGCTTTATTCATGGCAGACTCATCTCAAGAAAATTAGGTCAGTCCCTTGGTCATCACAAATTGTTTTTATAACCTCTTGTGTTACCAAAGGTCTTCAAGTTAGAGAATTGCTTGTGAAGCCTTCTGGTATCACTCTGTTGAAGACTTTACAGATCGAGTTGTGCACACAGGCTCCCCATCTACAGAGCACTAAGTGGAGGTAGCTTTTCTCGACAGAAGGTGAGTGGAGGCAATCCCTCAAGGAGATCTCAGACCTTTCAGGCCTGAGAAGGTTTGTAACCTGGGCTCCCAAGTGCAGCTGAATTTAGAAAAAGCCCCTGCACCAGAGCAAGCAAGCCAGCCTCCACACTGGAGCTCTCCTCAGAGGGTGTGTTCAAAGTCCCATACCAGCCCAGCAGCCTCACTCCTCTCACTCCTGCTCTATTTTCATTCATTATTTCAGGTGTGCAGACTAAACCACAAGAGGAGGGAGAGAGGTCCCTGCCAGTAGGGAAATGAATTAGGATCCAGGAGATAATGATTCAAATCACATCTTTCTTCGGTGATCTTCCTCACAGCCTCAGGCAAAACACGTTGGACTCCATCCAGGCTCTACACCACAGTGATTACAGCAGGCTTAGGTAGCTGCAAATGGTGTATGCATTGAATGGAGCAGTGGACAAGGGAGCCCAAGACTACCAGACAAGGTCACTGGTCACAGGCAGGTGTGGAGCTGCAAGTAAATACCTATATGAGTAGGTTTAGAACAGCCTTCTCCCCATTAATGCTTATTGAACAGTCAGTAACTGAGACGCACTGTGCTTGGAAGATCATGCTTGCATCACAGATGCAGGTGTGAGTCTGAAATGTGGCAAGTCTCAGTTCCTTTGCCTGCCCCAGGCCATGCAGTTGGCACTTAATAAACAAACAAAAGCATGTGGGGGTGTGATTAAAGGAACTGCTGGCATGAATTTGGGAAGTGCAACTGCAAAGCAACAAATACAGGGCTTGAAGATCACACGAAGGGAGTTCACTCTCCTCCTATAGCTCTCATGTGCTCCATACTAACTCTACTTGCTGAAAAAGTAAAGATAAATGTACATGCAATATGCATGGCCATATAGCTACAAATAAGTCTTTCTGGGAGAGCTTGTTTCAAAAACAGATACTCTGAATTTCTACCACTGTGGCCATTAAGATGACATTCTCATTTGCTGAAATGAAATGTTGAACCATTGGAAAGGAAATTATGAGAAACTATTTGGAAAGGAAATTATGAGAGACTATTTGATCTTGTTCTGTCCTGGATCTTATGCTTTTTCATTGTCATTGTTTCTGAGCTCTTGCCACTCGGGCAGAAAATAACATAGCTGCCATCTGCCTGGTGTTGTTTGCACTTTTATCCTTTTCCCTAGGAGAGATGCACATAGAGTGGAAAGCTTTGTCTGGGTGGGTTTGTTTTGACATGGATTTTTCTTAGGGAGAGGGGGGAGGAGTACAGTAGCTCTTTGGACAGTAAATGTCACAAGCAGCCTTCATGATGGAAGAGTGGGTAGGCAGAGATCAAATAATTTAATCAAAGAGAGTTGCTAATGTAATCTGTTCCTTGGTGGGGCTATATCATTTAATGTGATGTCCTGGCTGTAAGTGGTACCCTAAGCTTCCAGAAACCAAGTAAGCCCTACTTGTGTTGCAGAACACTGAAGAAGGTGAGGAAAACCAGCCCTAGTTTGAAGGGGCCTTTGATGCATCACATCAACAATGCTTACTAGTGCAGCAATACCACTGAGAAATTACTTTGATTCAATTATATTTTTTTTGGCTTTTCAAAAATTATTTCCTGAGATTCTACTCCAGAAATCATTGCTGCTGGCTTAGCTATAAATATTGTTTCATGGAGACAGATGTGCCTTCTTGGATTCTGCAAGAGTCTCATTTAACATCTTCGTTAATCTCGGGAAATGGAAATAATCAGGCACTTCATGAGATTTACAAACAGCAATAATTTGGGAGGAGTGATGTAGAACAACTATGGCAGAAAAGCAGGAGAAAGGCAATTTGGGGAGTGTAATTTGTGAGTAAGTTTCATAAAGGAAAGATGCAGAATAATCCTATTCACTTGGGCCCATTACAAAACACCGCAAAGAACTATTGGGAAGATTTAGAAAGCAAATAAAGAAAAAAGAGCTGAGTGTTCGTGTAAAACATTGGTTTTATGGCATGGGCCAGCAGGATTCTTGAAGAGTGAACAAATCAATGAGCCAGAAAATCTAGAAAGATCGAAACCCTGAACAATGAATTTGATGTTGAAAGGAAGACATTGACAGGATCATGAAATCCAAAGAAAACATCCATAAATAATGAAAGAACAGGAACATATGATATATGCAGAAAGGATAAAGATCTCAAGATGCAACAAAATAATGGAAAAAGCTAGAGAAACAGGCATTGAGGAAGCAGGGAGAGGAGATAAATTAGGAAGAGATTTACTATGTGTAATATGAGAAAATAAAAGAGAAATTTGGAGCCAGTGTTTTCCTGACAGTGAGACCAATAGCACTATCATAAAGTCTTCTTGGGGAGTATTGGAAACCCCAGCATTTAGGGCTATCACATCCTGTTCGAAGACAAAGCATAGGTGATATCCATGTGCCAAACAGTTCTCTGAAGACAAGGAAGCTGCCAGACATCCAGTGCTGATTTTTTTAACTTCTGTGACTGAAGGAGATATTTCTAGAGCAAAGAAGGGTCATATTTAGGTAGGGACAATCTAGTATTGATAAACAGTCACCTACCTAAATATTGATGGATCTAGTCCTATCAGCCTTACTTAAATTAGCTTATCCACACTTCTAATCCTTTTGGCCACCCTTTGTCATAGTTCACTAGACCTTTTAATATGGCTAATCATATATTAGACTAAAAGCATTTGTTAAAGTTTCAATCAAGACTTTTGTATGACTTATGGCTAGAGGAGACCATAATAATTATCTGCCTGATGTGCTGCACAACAGTGCCTAATTCATTTTGCCCATTAACTCCAGCTTGTATTCCCAGTTTGAGCCAACCCATATTTGTATGTATTAAATAATGATATGGTAGGTGCAACTTTGCTAAGTGCTTGAAAAGGATATTAGGTAGATAGTGTTCATAATTGCCAGAATCAAGAATTTTCCTAAACTCCTAAAATATTGGGGTTTGTGCTGTCTTTCTGCCAAGGACATACAATAAAGCCAAATTTGGCTTGAGAGCTATTAGATAAATAGCAAGTAATTTCCTCCTGAATGTCTTTATTTCATGATTTTGTGTGTGTCATTGCAAGTATGTGAGCATGCATTTTATTTTTCTGGGACCTTTTATGCTTTAAACTTCCAAAATTCTTCTCCCCCTCCCCTTCTTCCCTTTGGATGGAGTCCTCAGCATTTCAGTTGCCTGGTTTATAAGGCAATGCATCATCTCTTCTCATTGCCATTAATTAGCCAGTGTAATATTTTCCACGTGAAGTCACAGGACTTGAAATGAACGTATTTCGGCATCAATTAGGTCTCTGCTCATGTGAGGGCCCAGCTGCACTTTAAATACTATTTATATAATGGTAATGAGCCAGTCATCACCACTGCTGGCTTCCAGCAAGTTTTGCACAGCTCCTACTTGAATATGATTAGAAGTGTGTGTGTGTGTGTCCCCTCTTTTTTTTTCCTTCCCAGAAACCATGCTGGATAAAACTGACTGATTTTCAAAGTCATAAAATGGGCTGGCAGCAGAAAATTGGATTTTATTCTTGGTGTCTGTTATATTTTCTTCTATTTTCCTTGGAAAATGCACCCATCAAAGTCAGGATTTTCTCCTTTTAATATTCCTCAGTCTTTTCCTCCTTTTTGGGGGGGTATGGGTGGTTTGTATTTGGCACCTTTCCTCTCATATACACATTATTTTAGGGGGAAAAAAAAACTTAAGACATCTAAACAACCACGACTGGTAGATGATGTTATCAGAAAGATTCAAAGAAGAAAATGAGGCTAGAGAACCTCTGGCAGTACTTAATGAGGATTAGGTAAAATCCACAGGGATAAAACAAGACCTGACCCAGATCCCAAGCTATACTCAGCCACAGTCAGACTCTGAGTTCAGAAAAGTGTTTTTTTTTTTTTGAAAGAAAACTCCATATTGTGGTGTACACAGAAATTATTTCTGGAGGTAAGTGCAATCATTACTAGGTAATGCAATCAGACTTAACCATGTGGTCTTTTTGTGTTCTGCAGACTCAACAACATCAAGACAAAATCCTCTGCAGATATACTGTACCAGTCCTATTTTTTCTCTCCTCCACTCTCTAAGAACTAGATTCCTCCTCAGCATGATATTCTTATCCCTCCCAAGCACTACCAAAGAGTAGTGTCAGCAGCTACTCCATCTGCCCTTTACTGGCACTGGAGAAATATTTGGTCTGGTTTGCTGTATCATTGTGTGTATGAGCAAATGATTAGGGGAAAAGCAAGTCACAAATTGTACTTTTCTGTCCTGGCACAGTGAAGTTCCCACTCATTGCTGTCTAACAAGGAACTCCAGAGCCTCAGTTCAGTTCCGGGAAAGCTTTTCCTCCAGGGGCCCTTTCCCGTGACGTGACAATGTCATGATCCTGATGAACCACAGAATGGAGGTGGGATGAACAGTCAGGATGCAGCATCTTGAGTGCCCTGGGCAACTTTAAATAGTGGGCAAGGCAGAAATGGCCTCATGGTTTCAGCCATTCCCTCTGCTGGCTGGCTCCTAGGAGTTCTACCATCCTGGCAGTCTCTTGTATATCACATGGTCTCAGATAAACCACAAAAACTACTTGTTCTGTGGCCAGCAGGAGCAGGGAGGTCATTGTGCCCCTGTACTCTGCATTAGTTAGGCCACACCTTGAGTACTGTGTCCAGTTCTGGGCCCCTCAGTTTAAGAAGGACATCGAGACACTTGAACGTGTCCAGAGAAGGGCAACAAGGCTGGTGAGAGGCCTTGAGCACAAGCCCTATGAGGAGAGGCTGAGGGAGCTGGGATTGTTTAGCCTGGAGAAGAGAAGGATCAGGGATGACCTCATTGCCCTCTACAACTACCTGAAAGGTGGTTGTAGACAGGAAGGGGTTGGTCTCTTCTCCCAGGCAACCAGCACCAGAACAAGGGTACACAGTCTCAAGCTGTGCCAGGGGAGGTTTAGACTCGAGGTGAGGAAAAAGTTCTTCACTGAGCGAGTCATTCACCATTGGAATGGGCTGCCCAGGGAGGTGGTGGAGTCACTGTCCCTGGAGGTGTTCAAGGGGAGATTGGACATGGCACTTGGTGCCATGGTCTAGTTGTAAGGTCTGTTGGGACAGGTTGGACTTGATGATCCTTGGGGTCTCTTCCAACCTTGGTTATACTGTGATACTGTGATACTGTGTTCCTGTAGCAGGCAGTATCAAGTTCTTTCCTTTATGTATAGGACAAAAGAGCCCTCATAAGAAGTAGCCTCATCACCTTTTTTGATTGATGTCATCAGTAGATGGTCTGGCCAGATGCTGCACAAAAACTAGGCCCCATCATCCCATGGTGGGGATGACGGAGAAATGGCTGTGTGCTATGAGTTTTCCCCTGGGAATATTAGCAGGATGCTGAAAATTCTCTCCTTAAAGGCAAATGCTTGCGGGCTAGCAAATGGAGACTGGATACCATATTGTCACTAAGGATATTCATGGAGTGATTTTTAGAAGAGCAAATTGGTAGCTCAGGCCAGATCAATCTGGAAGTCACTACCAGATCAGTTGGGGTCTGAAGCAGTTGTCAGGGCAGGAACAACAGGGTTTCTTTCTCCTCTGGTTGGAGACTTTCCCAAGACAATCTGCTTTACAGTCTCCTGGTCAACATCTCCACCTGTGGAAACACAGTAGAACACCGAGGCCAAGAGGAAATAATGTCTAAATGTGTCTTCCCAATGTCTCCTTGGTTATTGTCTCCACATGTTTCATCTGTTTGTAGTGAAAACAAATAAACAAAAATTTCATCCTAAATTCCAACTGTTGACCATGTAAATCCAAGTGGAAAGGTAGGGTTTAGAGAAGACAAGTACATCCAGGTTAGGTTTTTATTTTGTTGTGGTGTTTTTTTAATCCCATTCTCACACATTTTAAAATATCAGTTTCGTTCATCTGGCCTAATTTCAACAAAGACTGCTTTTAAGTGAGGGAGGGGTTTAAATCCTGACATGGTACATGAATACTACAGAACAAAGACAGAGAAAAACATAGGGACTGGAGGGAACACCTCGCTGTGCTGTGTATCAGAAATAGCTGCTGACTGTAATTCCCACAGAAAAGAGTGAAGTTTATGATAGAATAGAATAGAATAGAATAGACCAGACCAGGTTGGAAGAGACCTTCAAGATCATCGCGTCCAACCCATCATCCAACACCATTTAATCAACTAAACCATGGCACCAAGCACCCCATAAAGTCTCCTTTTATGAAGTTACATTTCCCAAATTGCAATTGCATCTTGGTATGTTCTCAAGGCTTTAATCACCAAATTCACAACAGCAAGATTAACAAACTCTTCTTCCTCATCCTCCTTACCTTTCAGCCCAATTCACAGGATAAAACCCACAAAGGTCAATGTGAGATACAAAACAAAAAGGTCTCTGAGATGGAGCAAACCCAGTGTTAATTCTTAGAAAGTAGAAGAGAGCTTTTTAAAAAGCAAAAGTTGTTTTATTCATTTTAACTGAACGTTTTTCTGGACAGGTGTTAAAGCTGGTAAAATCAATCCACAACACTGCTGACTGTCTCCACACCACCCCAAAGGAAGAAAAAGAGAGGCTGGCTAGCAACACGAAAGAGGCCAATTTGGCAATTATTTTGTGGCTCTGCTCACAGGAAACAACTTGAAAGAAAAACCAGCATTTTGGGACATTTTTGGCCAATGGCCAAAATATCATAGAATGATAGAATTCTATGATTCTATGATATTTTGAAATCATGATGTGGACCAAGCTATCAGCAGCTCATCTGAGCAAAATATTTATATCTTTTTCTGTCAAAGCTCCCTGACCCTCTCAATGTCTCTCAGAGGAACAGTACAACTGGGAAGGGCAGACATTGTCTGTTACCAACTTCTGGAGGGAAGATATTTGCTTTAGCTTGGCTGTGATTCCACTGTCCTTGCCTTTTCCTCCATTCCACAGTCTTGCTATCCATAAACAAAACTTCAGATTTCTGTAACAAAGATTTGTATGCAATACTCTAGGAGATCTTCAATATATAAGACATAGGGGAACTCCAGCCCACGGTGTGAAGGTTAATAGGGTATTAGACCTAAACAAAGGAACAAATCATTGTGCTTCAGCTTCTCAGCTGGAGGACAAAAAAAAATCCAGGCTAGTTATATTGAAACCAGTTGCTTCACACATCCCACCTCCTTTGGACCTGTTTAACACTGTGGCATTACCAATATTGGTTGTATTTGTGAGAGCACAATATGACAGGGCATTAGAGGTGGGGAACAGGGAAAGATGGCACAGTTACATTTTGTGCTCCAAAGATCATAAAATGAGCAATAATCTTCATTAATGAAGAGTATTGATGTCCCCAAAGCCAATTACTTTGTAAGACAGATAGGCAAGACAGCTAAAAGGAGCATTATGTAAAGTATACAAAACCAAGGCAGGAAACTGAGTGTCTCTTTCATTCTATCAAGTCTATTCATTCATTAGAAAGAACAAAGGTGTCTGAGTAGCTGCATTGCTCAAAAGCTTCAAAATGAAATACCCTTCTAAAATACCCCCTGATGTGACCTCTAAGAAAAAAAATGTTTCACATTAAAGAACATATATTGTGTGAAAATAGAATTTATAGTTCTCAATTTTCCTACTATAAGGCTGCCATATCTACAGTTCACCACAAAGGATAACTATCTGTTAAATGATTTCACCTTATGCACAATCAAAGCTAAATTTAACTGAGGCAGAACATTTAAGGATGACTTGGTCAGACATTTTGGTTACCCTGGGAATTGCAAAGTTCATAGTTTTTAAAGTAGGGTGGAACCATTATAAGCTCCAAGGATTCTTAACTTGTGACTCAAGAAGGTTTCCAGGTTATCTTGCTTTTCCATAATGCTAACTGGGAAAGAGATCCTGCGTAGAGTGAGGAGAATTCCCAGTAGCAGGCTGAGTGTGACTAAGTTCTCTGACCTGTAGAGGTCTACAGTAAAGTTGCATGTCTGTGTGTGTGTGTGTGCATGCACTCGTGCTTGTGTGTTTATGTGTTCATATGTATAGAGGTAGTGTATTTTATAGACTTGTTTCAGATGGGCCAGTTACACCAAGCCAAAACTAATTATTAATCAAGGCAGTAGAGATGGAAAATTTAGAGCAGTGGCAAAAAAGTATGAATGATAATGAGGAACTTCTGATGGAACTTTTATTAGATTCCCCCAAACTGAAATTATGTAACTCTAGAAAGAGGACATGCTGGTTATAAAACTGTGCTGGCATAGCAGGGACTTGGAAGTTCTCATACAGTCACTTACAGACATATATACACATATGTACAAACCAGCATGTCTATATTAAGTAAAGCAAATAAAGGAATGAAGAAGCTAACAGTAATTGACATAAATCAGAAGATATGAGGAAGAGAAGTAGGAAGCTGCAAGGAGAAACTATGGACAACACAAAGGTAAACTAACAAAAGGATCTGGTACCAGATACAATGCAACAATTCAGGGTGGGAAAATTAGTTTAGGAAAACACTCTTTCCAGTACTTGAGAAAGAAAAATAAAATAACATTGTTAGAGGCCTGTAACTCTGCATTCTACCAAGAATGAGAAGGATACTTAATAGCAAGCATAAAGATTAGACAGTATACGTGCATCATATTCAAAGAAGCTGGCCAGGGCATGCACTCTTTTGGTGGAGTTATTCTCACCTCATTTCAGAAGTCAGTATTTGTGTTTAAATCAGCCTCTGAGACTCTCTCAGTGATAATGAATAGTACAGCTAAGGTGATTTATCCCATCTGGAGGTAGGTGTAATAAGCAGAACTCAAAGGTGTTTGCCAATCTTCCTTTACAGTATGGAGTGTAAAGATGTAGCCTGGGATGCATTCCTAGTTATTAAAGTACTGAGGTATGTGATACAATCAACAACAATTTTTACTGCTGCCATTTTCAGTGAGCTTGGTGCTTCAGAGAGCTTCCATAAGGTACAGCGGGAAGCAGAGCAAGATATATTTGTTCATCCTGGAGAGAGGAAGGAAAATGAAGGAACATTTTTCTGTCTTTAGCTGTCTAACAGAGTCTGAAAGAGAAGATGGATCTAGAAAACTATCAGAGATGCACAGCGAAAGGATGAGAAGCAATGAGCTCAGTTTGCCTCTTGAGAAATTTGAAATGCAAATTAAGAGCAAAATCTGTACAAGGTCTGTGTTAAAACAATGAGTGCAGTTCCCAGGGAGGCTATGGAATCTTTGTCCTCATAGAGATTAAAAATTAGACTGGACGAGGCCCTGAGCAGACTTTGAAGTTGACCCTCCTTTGAGTTGTCACTGTTGGAGAAGATAACATTCAGAGGTCTCTTCCAGACAAAATTTCATGATTCTGTGTTTTCCCATTATAGCTGTAAGTCTAACAGCTTGATAAACATCCCAAGAGAAATCATGACATGACATGGGCTAATAAACAATTACGTTAGGAAACATAAATTAGGCTGTTCAACAGGGGTTTATGAGAAACAGATCCTGTCAAACTGACTTGATATCTTCATTTGATAAAATTAACAGTTTAGTGGCTAAAGATAATCTTCTGGGTGTAACAGACTTCTGTAAGGCATCTGACTTTGCCCCACAGGATGTTTTAATTAAGAAACTAAAAACACATAAAATGCATTTGGCCTTCATTCAGCAGCTCAGAAATGGCTGACTTGTGGGACTCAAAACTGGAAAAGACACAACTCTTATGAGGCAAAAGCATCTGTGGAAAGGCCCCACTGGCATATGTTCCTGTCCCACTGCTCTTCAAGGATGTCAGCAGCCTGGGAGGATGTGTAATACCAATACCTGCAAAGTTTTCATAGTGTACAAACTCTTAATAAGAAGATAGATGCAGCTGCGAAAGCAGAAGACAGTAAATAGTAAGAATTGGTCATTGTTACATATGGCCTTGGGTCAGCCAGCAAGCTTAATGCAAGAGAACATGATGATCTAAGGTGAGGAAAAGCATGAGGTACTTAATACCTTCTTTGCCTCAGTCTTTAGTAGTAGGACCAGTTGTTCACTGGATACTCAGCCCCCTGATCCTGGAGATAGGGACAGGGAGCAGAATGGAACACCCATAATCCAAGAGGAGATGGTTAGTTACCTGATGCCCCACTTAGGCTTACAGAAGTCTGTGGGCTGGATGGTATATATCCAAGGGTACTGAGATAACTGGCAGGAATCATTACCAAGCCACTTTTCATCAGTTTCCATCAGTTTGGCCAGCTAAGGCAACTGGAGATGTTTAGTCTGGAAAAGAATAGGCTGAGGAGAAACCTTATTGCTCTCTACAACTATCTGAAAGAAGGTTGTAGTAATGTGGATGTTAATTTCTTCTCCCTAGTAGTAAGTGATAGAACGGGATAAAATGGCCTCAGTTTGTGCCAAGGGAGGTTTAGATTGGATATTACATAATAATCTTCACTGGAATGATTATCTAACTCTGGATTAGGCTCCCCAGGGATGGTTGAATCACCATCCCTGGAGGTGTTTAAGACACACACAGATGTGGGGCTAAAGGACATGATTTAGCACCAAACATAGTAGAGTTAGATAATGGTTGGACTTGATGATCTTTAAGGTTTTTCCCAACAAAAGTGATTCTATAGTCTAGGCACAAAAAGTTTATATATAGGGTAAAGGACTCCACACACTGCAATACAGTCTGGGTAACTATTTGACGGCCTGTGTGGACCTGGTGTCAAGAAGGGAAAATGTGATTTATAGAAGTATAAAAAAAAGGAAAAATAGAGCAGAAATAGAAGAAGTAATTATATTTGTCATTTGTGCAATCACTGCCAAAGTACAGCATTCATATCCAGCATTCATATTTAGCCCTAACAATTCAGGCAGCATATAGATAAACTGCAAAGGGTTAATCATAAAGTTGCTTGATTAGTTATGTTATTGGAAAACATTCCTCAGAAGGAAATAATTAAGATTAACACATCAAGAGACTTCCAGAATCCCATTGAAGAGGTGGCATGATCCTTCAGAAACATCCTCATCTGTTCCCTGCCCACTGTGGGATCAACAACAGCCATGTCACTTCTGGCAGATGCTATATAATCTGCTCTTAAAAACCTTGCATCTGTCATGTTGCAATATTAATACATAAAAGGCAACTGCAGTGAAGAAGGAAATAATCTCTGGTATTTGCTGAGGCAAAATAAGAAATCATGGTTTAAATACAGTTATGCAGCCTCTCCTCAGACTTTACTTCTCGAGATTTAAACCCTCATTTTTCTCACTCATTTCCCCATAACTCTTGTTTTTGAAGATTCTGACAGCCCTCAACACTCATCTCTGGAGTCTCTAAACATTATTCACTTCTTAGAAGTGTGATCCCTCAGAAGGGACAAAGATCTTGATGTGGCTTTATCACTTAAAACAGAATTTATTCCACACATTTTGAAAGTAATAATCCTCTCTATACATTCTAGCATAGTGCTCACATTTTTCTTAGTAATCTACCATTGACTTGTGAGGACTAAAGTCAGTGGTGGTGTCTCTGTGAGTGGAAAAAGCTCATCAGGAATTAACTCTGTTCTTCCTTTCCTTCTTTTTTCCCCTCCCCCTTCTTCATCCTTCCTCAGTGGTGTTGTTTAGTACAAACAAGAATTAACTCAGAGAACTCAAATGACACGTATTAAATAACATGTAGATAATAACATGAGAGGATGAGAGTGACCAGTCATTGCCACAGGAATGAGAAATCTCTATACATCTATGAACTGATAGCATAATCTCTCATTACTCCAAGAACATGGGCACACAGGATTACATTCAGTCCCTTAACTGGTGACAACACTTAAAACCTCAGGGCTAGTGTATCTGTAGTCCATAGACTACATGAGGATCATGACCTAGTCTGCATCACTCCTGAGCAGCCAGAGAAAGAAGCAAAGGCCACACAGTCAGCCCTTCACTGAGTTGTTCTTCTGTAATGCACGTTTCACCAGGAAATCCTTTTCTCTATGCTTCCTGTGCTCTCTTGGCCCTAGGTGTCTTACAAAGCAGAATGAAAAATTCCTATGATGAGGAGAAGATATGCAGACTTTTCTGCTTCCAGCAGTCCACCCAAAATTGCAGCTCAGGGACAGGAAAGGAATGATATCATGAAAATGAAAGACTAATACTTCTGAAGGCATGGGGGGAAAAGGAAAAGGTTGCTATTTTATGTGGTCCAAATTCCTGGTACAGACTCAAAAGCCAGAAAGCAAACAAGAAAGCAAGCAAGCAAGCAAGCAAGCAAGCAAGACAGACAGAAGGAAAGAAAGAAAGAAAGAAAGAAAGAAAGAAAGAAAGAAAGAAAGAAAGAAAGAAAGAAAGAAAGAAAGAAAGAAAGAAAGAAAGAAAGAAAGAAAGAAAGAAAGAAAGAAAGAAAGAAAGAAAGAAAGAAAGAAAGAAAGAAGGAAAGAAAGAAAGAAAGAAAGAAAGAAAGAAAGAAGGAAAGAAGGAAAGAAGGAAAGAAAGAAAGAAAGAAAGAAAGAAAGAAAGAAAGAAAGAAAGAAACCCCCCTGTTTCTAGCTAAGTATATATTTCTTCTCCCCCCCCCCCCCCCCTTTTTTTTTTTTTTCTTTTTTCTCCCTTTCTCTTAATCCTATCAGGAAAATGGGACAAGCTGGAGCCATTCTCTCCTCTCCCACTTCTGCAGCACTTCTATCTGCCAGATATGATCTATTTCAGAGCTGCTTGGCCTATGAGGTTGCTTCCTAAGAGGCACAGTCACTCCTGTTTCTTCAAGTGCAGAATAGGGGCCTTTCTCCTCATCTTACCATTCCATGTGCAGATGTATTCCCCCCCACCAAGAGGCAAACACATATCTGCTTCCTTCAGCAGATTCTGCCTCCTCCTTGCATGCCTCTAATGTGGGAGAACTAACACAATGTCTCTGATACACACCTCAGTTCTTCCCCTTGCTGTAGCCACAGCAGCACTAGCATGGAAATTACAGATGCAGCACAGTGCAAAGATTATTTTGGATGTGAATTTTATGTGGAGGAAACATGGTCAAGGTGATTCAGGAATGAGTAAATCATGACAGAGTGTCTGCCTGTCTGTCTGCATGACTGATCCTGAAGAGACCTGAAGCCATGGGGAAGGTTGTTCAGCACTTGACAGTGTGGAAATCTGCTTGCAGCTTTGACAGGTTTTCATCATTGGTGTTGTAACTACCAATGGATGCCTAGTCTCAGCCTTGTTACCTATACATGTGTGTATATGTATGTAAATGCTACTTATACATATATATGTGCATATGTTGACCAAAATGTATTATTTATTGCAAGACAAGGACTTGGTGGATTAAATGCTTAGGCTCACAGCACTCATTTGCAATGTGTCATTTCTTCTAAGTTGCATTGCTCGGACTGAGCTATTCTGGGTCTCTCTTAAAATGATTCAGGTCACTATTTGTAATCATTAATGACAGACAGGCCTTAATATATAACAGTCTATCACTGACAGCTTTAGTGCCAAAGACAAAATGACAATTGTTATTTTGACAGGCCTCACTTGTTGTGCTACCTATCAGATGTTTGATGTGTAGAAGCAGAAATGACTGTTGTGTGAATCAATGGCTCTGTCACTTTTTATACCTGCGAACATCCACTCAAATTTGCCATTATGTTAACAGAAATCCTGGACTTTATCAATGTTTTCTTAAGATTTCTTAGATTTTTATCACCTAAAATCTGCACGGTCATCCCTCCCTGAACTCAGGTCTCTCACAGCTCCTAGGATGACTGTGCTTTTCACTTGCTATCCCCATCAATCAGTGGTATATTTCACCTCCCTCCCACACACTCCTTATCCATAGCTGCACTGTACATGTGCTGTCTTTACGGGGAACACAGACTCAGTAAGACATTCTTGAAGACCACCACTCCAATGCAACTCTTAGGGGAAAAGTAACAAAGAGTTTGGATGACATGAAGTTAATAGTGACTAATAAAGTATAAAAAGGGTAAGTATAAATCCAGAATTGAGTTGTTCTCTGTATACAGACATGGTGTACCAGAAGGCAAGGATCATGTTATATAAGACCATGCTGTGAGGCAAGTCCATAAAAAGAAGCCTGAAGCTGGCTGCCTACTCCTCAGATGTCACGTGGTGAACTTTAAAGACCCACCACTATAGCTGGTAAGCTCATGTAGAACATAGAGTGTTGCTTGTCTAAATGCAAAGCCTCAAAGACACTTTCCCCTGGCTCTAGTTCCTGCTTGCCTCCATTATTAAAATCTTAGATCTTCAAGGTTTACTTCAAATAAAAAAAAAAAGTTCTAGTGAATGAACTAAGCAGTAGTTAAACACCTTGTGTAATTCAAAGCGCTGATTTACATTTATAAAATCCAGAATCACTACTGAAATCCTGAACTGGATTATTCCTCTTGGAGTAAAAACTCCCTCAGTGGTCCAAGTTTTGAGCCATCTATATTTCTGGAGGTGAGATGGGAACTTTTCAGCCAACCATCTGCAGGCATTTAGAAATGATATAACAGTCTAGTAGAGCACAGAAAAGGTGCATTCTTGGCTGACTGACTTTCCTTCTCAAAGTCACAAGTGAAAGCATCATCTATGTCAGTATTTCAGGCTTGGATCTCACCTTGCTTGGGTTTGGAGACTTTGTTCAGATCTGACCAGCTGCAGAACAGAGAGGGAGGAATGCTGCCCACCAAAATCAGTACACAGGAGGGAGGACTCATTCAACGGCAGCACAGTATTGCAGAGGACAGAGAGCAGACCAGAACAGCTACTTTGACCAGATTACCTTCAAGCCAGTCCAGGCATCTGAAATCCGTTAGGAAAGAAAAAACTGTATTTGCAATTCACTTAAACATATTTTCCTAAGATTTCTGCACATTACAATTCCCAGTGCACTAACCTGACAGGCTGGAACTCTGATTACTGTCTCTAAATAGATATTGGCTTCTCTAAGGCTCAGCTAGCTTAACTTAATTGCTCTGAGTTCCCCATTCCCTTCAGGCAGACAGCAAAGATGCAGAACAAACCATCTCAGAACCTGGATTGTGTTAGGCTATAGATAACCTCGCCATCACTGGTTGCAGTAACCTAATTCAGACTAGCTGCTTCCAGTGATACATCTTTCCAGGATCTGATGCAGAAGAGGACCATGTGTTCAGGACTTTCTCATGATCTACAAAAAATGGCTTGCCCTGTGACAAGCTATCCCTGCTGTTCATTCCAGGCTACAGATTTTTGTGACTGATGCTGTGCTATTATCTTAACTTTACCAAAAAAAAAACCTCAGTTGCTGGAGATCACAAATATTTGTTCTACAAACCTCATTGCCTGCAGACCAGAGCAGAGATACTGACCATTACTTAAACAATGCACAAAGGATTTCAATTCCTTGCTAAGCAATCCACAACCTCCCTTCCCATCAAAAAAGTCATACCTTTTCCATATGTGTGTTACGTGTTTCATATAATTTATTGCACACATGGTAGAAATATATCTGACAATATATAAAATGCAATTTTTGAAAGAAGAAGGAAGAAAATAATTGGCCCATTGTTCTGCTGCTTAAAATATGGGACACCACACGATATATGTTAAAATTATAAGAATATGGTGAAAATATTTTATGTCATTCCATGTAATATATTTGAAATATCAAGACAGCTGCTATAGGCTGTAATATGTTCCATATTGGCTGATATATTCTAAATACCCATGTAATACATCTAATGAAATACATGGGGAATGGAAAAACAAAACAAAACAAAACCTCACCAAAATTTTCTTTTTGCTCATGCTAAGTTCTGTAATAAATAAATATACTTGTACAAGGAAATGCAGAAGAGTCCTCATTTATTCCTAGCACCTTTGATGTTCTTATTCACTGACATATGGGTAAACAAAATTTTATTTATAACAAAGAAACCATGAATTTACCCTGGTACACAAATTCTTCAATTAGGGCTTTGGAATGATCAAATGCAGAGTAGACATAATACCTAGTGATTTACATAACCCAGCGAAAACAGAAAATAGAATGAAACTAGACAACCAATCACATTTCCAGAAGCCACTTCACAAATATTTCATTCACGTCATAAAAATGTTTGATGAAAATCATCCTTCACACAGATGCCACAAAAGAGGTTCTCCCACCCAAAAGCCCAATGTATTGTTACCAAGTGCCTGACATACTGTTGTGCTGAAGGGCTCAGAATATTATGTTCCATTCCAACACAAAAATAGAAAACCATAGGATGAAGAGACGGAAAAGATTTATTAGCAGCCCAATCAGAATGGTTTTCTGTTGTATGAGACACCAAAAACATTCCGTGTGTTCTTAAGCTTGCGGTGCTGTATAATGCAAGAGGAGGGAGAAAGCCCAGCTCCAGAGATGGAGAAGGTGAGAATGCATTGTTGGAGGAATGCTGCAACGTGTTCTCTGCGTTCATTAGCAAAAGGAGTAGTCAGAAGCTCGCCTTACCACAAAGGAGGTGTAAGACAGACATTAGGAAAACTTAAAAGAGGCAGGATATCAAACCTCACAGAGTACTTGTGGGGTTGAGGTACCTCTTTTGTTAGAGGTTTCACATGTCCGGTAGAAAAACACCTACCAGAGGAAGTAGTACAGGGGAAAGGGCTGTGATATCCCTGAAGCCTGACCAGGTGATTATAAAAATGCAATAGTTTCTACATCAAGAGAACATTTCAGGAAGGTTAATATGCAAAAAGCTATTTTCTTAGCCATGGTTTTAAGGTAAGCATGTTATCAACTGTGCTGCAGTCAGACATGATGCAGAAAAGCTGCTGGAAGGGAAAGGAAATAACCACTCCAACTGAGAGGAAAGATAATTTTAAGTTCTATACATTTGGCCAAAATTTAAGAGATTTTGGCCCACTCCACTCATTTGCTCCCTGCTTGCTTGCTTACTTGATCTTTAAAATGCAGTTCCAGTGTTGCACTATCCCCAGCCTCTACCTGGCTTAACTATCAGCACAGGGATTTTTACTTAATGTTAACATGTAGCAGGGGGCAATGGGACTCTAATTCTGACTGGCTGTTCTCACACTCTGTTGCAACACGTTTGTACATTTCATCATTCCTCTAGCCCATCTTTCTCTCAGCCCCTAAACTTTCTGGATGTTTTTAGGGAATGTCTGTTAGGTTAAAAATCTGCTGCTCATTGATCAGTAGTTAAACCCACATGTATGCTCCTGAGCAGTATGCCTTGGTTGATGCTGGACTCTGCAACCAGAGTTTGAAAGTGTGGCTTGTAATGTCTTTGTTCCTCTGTTTCCCTACACATGCCAGAAAATAAGAATGTCTGTGATTCAAGAGGTGAGATGCAATTGTAGGATCATTTGTTATCTTATGGTCCGAGACAGAACCTCCACCAGCTAGCCAAATACTCTAGCTAGCCAGCTAGCAAAATAGTCCAAATATCTGGAAAAGACCAATTCTTTTTGCAATGCAGTCAAAATCCAGGGCTTAATTTTGTTCACATTTAACACACTCTTATGTGCTTACAGCTCATAAAAATTAACAGCGTTTATACACGTGTTTAAATGCTTTGCAAGTTAGAGATGCATTTACATATGTGATACTTTAGTGATATCCTTTCCCTTTAGGTGTTATGATGGAACAGTCAGGGTTCAGTGACTATGAACCAATTCACATTTTAGGGGCTGGGATATGCTTATCTGCCCAGTGAGTCATGATTTCCTTGCTGTTAGCTATTAATAACCTTTGGAGGAACTTTTCAAGTTGATAACCATTTCCTATCATTTTTGGCATTTTGAACATGTTTTTACTTTATTTTCCCATTTCTCCCAGTCCCCCAAAGACACCCAGACTCCAGGAACTCTTGTGGAGTAAAGAGATTGCTTCCTGCCCTTCCCGTCCTCCTGCTTCCTCCACCCTTTCCAGGCCAATAAAACAACTTAAAGTTATTAAGATTCTCTCTTCTCTTATTTTTTTTTGCTTTTGCTCTTTTTTGTTATTTTTAATGTGGTCAGTGTCTTAGTACTTTCTCATTTTCTGGCCCAGACCTTCATCTTCTCACTAGAGTGTATGCTAACGTGAACTTATGAACTTTAAACATTTGGGGCCACAACAGCCCTTAAAGCAATATATATTTAATGAAGCAATATATATTTAATTATATTTAAGCTCCTCCAAGGGTTATAGTTCAAACACTGGCTGACAAGAAAGTTGCTTCTCTAGCTTATTCAGTTGCTGATTTTGTTAGAAGTTGTCACACCCTTGTCTCTTTAGGTCAGAAAGGGAGTGTATGCAGCAAATGGAAGGACCAGTCCATGAATAGGATAGAATGGAGAGTGATTTTGCTTAGCAATTTTACTTCTAAACTAAGCATGAAAGATGGGGACTGCGATAATCTTCAGTACACTTTGGTCCTGATGAAGATAAGATGCTTCCTGGAGCTAATGATCTCTTTAACAAAGGGGAACTTCATCTCATGGACTTGTTCAGAGCAACGAAAAATCTCCACTGTTTCACGCAGCTTTTGAGAAAATCAGTGATGTCCCGTTTGTCTGGAGCAAAAGCGGGAACTATGTTAGCACAGGTGCCACCTGGAAGATGCAAATAGAGAGAAGATCTAGAGGCATTACCAGGATTGCGGTTTTAAATGCATTCCAGCTCACAGATGTATAAGAGAAAGAATGGAGAAAAAGGCAGGGAAAGACCAAGATGAAACAACTCCCATATGCAGCCCTTGCCCTGATGAAGCCAGATCCCTGCTGCCTCTCAAACAGAACATCTCAGCCATTCAGAGCTCATTAGGATCTAAAAGGGGGTCATAGACAATAACTGTGTGCCTTAAATCTTGTCCATCTTACAGGCATCTTGTCTTAAGCAATCAAAGGCAGCCTATGCTGGCATGGCCCAGTAATTAGCCGGCTGTGCTTCCAGCTGGTTTGCAGGCACATGGCAGGTTAAACAATAAATAAATCAGATTAGGCTGAAATCTGTTAAGCAAGAGTGGTCCTGGCATTCAAAGCCATTTCTTCAAAGCCCTGCAGATCAGTGCTCAGGTTTTATTTTCCAAAGCCTGTTATCATGGATATGGCTACACGGTACTTTGCAGACAGACACAAGATCATTTTGGCTGAGCTTTAAGTAGGAACCACGGACTGGCTTTAGACCAGAGGCAATATAGCCTTCTGAGAAGGCAAGTATGTGAGCTCTGTTTGGCTTGTGGCTGTCCCAAGACTCGAAGAGAGCGATCTGCTGTCTTACGTGGAAGGAATTTTCCTTGCATGACCTGAGGAAATACTTGTGCTCACTTGCAAACCTCAGAGCCTCCATCCAAATGAACATTACCAGTTCTAACCAAATGAGCATTACCAGTTCTAACTGCTCCATGGACTTTCCCATCTTCTGCAGAAGTGTTTCCTCAGGAGCTGAAGGTGTGCACGTGAGAAAATATGGTTTGCTTATTTGTTAAAGTCAAAGAGTCGTTGCAGTTTCTGTGTTATAAGGAGAGGGAAGGTAAGATAAAACAGGTCATCTTTTTTTTTCTTTTCCCAAATAAATAAAATAAGTGTTGACTATTTCTCTGGGATCTAGGGATTTTGAAGCAAGTGAACAGGAAGCTTTGTCTGTGTTCCAATGGAGCTGACTTTTCTCTTAGCTCTTTGACATGGCCTTTCCCTTCCCGGAGCAAATGCTTCATGTTGGAGTAAGAGGCCCAAACCACCTTCACCCTCTGTCACCAATAGCTCTTCCAGAAGTCTCTGCCTGTGGTCCCTTATGTTTGTATCTTCCACTGAAGTGAGGAAAGAGCCTGAGATGTGCCAGTTGGGCACATTAATGAGGAGCAAAGGACAGACTCATATAGGAGAAATTCTATCAAAGTTACTGAAGCTTCTGGAAAAAAACACTATGCACAAAAGCTCTTGGGGAAATCCAGGGGTTCCACTAAGTGGAAAGGAAGCATTTTATTTCTGGAAACACTTAGGAAATTATGTCTTTTTACTCTGCTTCTACATAGTTTTCACTGTGGTAACATCTATAGGTCCCAGACCTTGACTTCTTGTGCTCAGCACTCTATCAGCATAGCTGGGAAATCTGGCCTCTTGCTACAGAGCATATAATGGCAAAACACCACAGAAAATAGGACAAGCAACACTGAAGAGAATGAAATCATAAACAGCTCCTCACCCAAACATCTTGATCCTGCTTGCCTTCTCAGCCTGATTGGAGAAGTAGGGGGAAAACTTACAAAGGAAAGCCGATGATGAATGTTCCCTGCCTTTTTCCTGACACATTCCATGTGGGATTGCTTCTGTAGTAGTCAATATGCTATTAGTCTAAAGGCCATATCTCTCCTTTTCCTCATGGCTACATGGCAGTGCTAAAAAGCAAAGGTTTTTCAATGCCCAGGCAGCAGGCAGCATCCAAACCATTTGGCTTCTTTCCTCATACCTCCTGGCTAAATCTTTGCTTTGGGGAAAGAAATCAAGATCACGCCCGAAAGTATTTACATCACAGTTAGTGGGGTGCTTATAGAAACATTCTTCCATCTTTTCAGACTGTGTTTTGCCTCTTGGAGTGGAGGGAATCTTCTTTCCCTTTTCATAGTACCTCACTGGCCAGACACATTGCTTTAGTTAAGAAGCTGTTCTACCCAGAGGGATAAATATCTTCCTTTAAATTATTTTCAGGTGGAAATGCTTTATTGTCTCTTACTCTTCCTTCTCCCTCCTCTATCACCCCTGAGGAGTATTTGCCATAGGCTGCATCCAGAGATGGTGAAAATTTGTCATGTTTTTATCTCATTGGAAGTCTGTCAGAAATCCCATATCCAAGACTTTATTTTCCCCATTAAAAAGTTCCACTTTTGTGTTGTTTGTTTCTTTGTTTTCTTAAATAACACTAATAAAAATATTTTTTCTTCAAGGAGGGAAAGTCAGAGCTCAGCTGCTTTGAAAGCTCATCCTCTGTCTATGCTGAGGTAGCTATAGTCTTTCCCCTTTCTTCCCCAACAAGTTCAGGAGAGGTTTGCTGTTAGCAGACACATGTTCAAAGACACAAGGCTGTCCTGGTGTTGCTAGTATTTGGCAGCTGGGGATCCAGTGCCTTAGTTGGTCTTGTTACACTGATAATTAGTGACAGTTTGGGATCCCACCCTTCCTATCATTATCTGATTCTGTGCTTATCTGTTGCATTCAGGATGGCTCCTTAAACTATCTTTATTGATGACAGATCTAGCAGGGGTTGATGGGGATGTTTTACAGATTTGGAACTGAGAGCTGGGGTGGTGTTATATCTCTTCATACTAGGCTGACTCCAAAAAAACCCCAAAACTGGTGAGGAACACTCTCACATATCTCTTAATTAGCCAACACTGATATAGGTCATTGTTAGTTTAAGAGTATGACATCAAACAAGGTTGGCTTTCTTCTGCTGAAGCAAAAAAATCGATGCCCAAATTTTCAGTTGACCCTGGTTTTAGATATGAAGTTAAATTCCCAAAGATACATGAAAACATGCATCTAACCATAAGGCCTTCTCTGCTTGTCTTCACAGGTTGTTTAAAATCTGGGACATAGCACTCTATTACTCTGATTTCCTTTTGCTTCCCCAAGTCCTTCAAGAAAATGGACTAGCTTTGGATTGTATTCCACTAGAGGCTGTGCTTGCAAGAACACATTGTTTGCCATCCAAACAACTGATCCAAAGAGGAAAGACAGATAACTTAGTTATGTGATATAGGATCTCATTTCCCATTTCACCCTCTTCCCTGATCTCTCAACCCAAGATGAAGTTCACCCTCTAATCCTGATTTTTCTGTAGGTAAGGCTGAGGTGGATTCCTTTCATGACACCAGACAGCTTTGGTGCATCATCCAGAAGAAGTGTACAATCTCTCTCACTTGACTGTTCTGCCTCTCTTCTCAGCCATTTTCTCTGATGTCTGTCTCTGCCACTTTCAGGAGGACTCAGAAGGGAGGTGGGAAGCTCTGCAGCAGCAGGAGTACTTCACTATGGCATCAGTATCATGTGATACTTAAGAAACAGCATGTTACCCCATGGCGATCCCCAGAATTATTGCCAGAAGTTAGAGGTCACTTGAACCTCTTTCCCCACTAAGCTGTGTGTCAGTTTTTGCTTTGAATGTGGTCCTACATTCACAGTGGAAAGAGTTCCCAATAAGCCTGACTGAAATGGGAATGAGGAAACATTGCTCAGAGAGCTTCAGGGCAAAACTCCAAGCTCTGTTGGAACAGTGGCTCCAATGGCTTATGATATGAGGTTTTCTCCCTCACAGCACAAAGCAAAAACATGTATCTCAGCACAGCATGTGTAGCAAGAAAGCTTAGAGTTTCATGTCAGAATCCATCAACCAGGGACAATTAAAATCCCTAGTCATTGTTGACAGCCATGGCCAGAGTGCATTTCTAGGATGCAGAAGCAGTGGCTGGCAGTGTGAGCCTCATGCTTCTTCAGCGACTTGGAATATTGCGATAGTGCGAGAAACAAATTAAGCCCTCCTTTTCTTGTAAACTTTTTCTTCTTTTTCTTTTATAGAGAAAATAAAATTTAGAATTTTTGCCAATTTCAGCCTGCAATTGAATAGTTTACCATTGTTTAGAGCTGGCTAGTGATTAAAATAAATAAATAATCATCACCAGAACAAACATGTATCTCCCCATCTATGGTGCTTCAGTGACCCATCACTGAGAACACAACCCTATCATCTGACTGTTCCTATTCTTCCATCTCCATCTCTCATGAATACCTGTGCAACATGGTTCACTTTGAAACCCCATCAGACTATGCAAGATTTATGTTTGCAGGGGGGTGCAAAACTGGCTCAGAACAATCTCAGCTGTGAGAGTCCTGTACAGGACCTACCTATTATATTAATTAATTCATTCATTTTTATTATTTGCATGTTTCAGTTCTTCTGAAGCAAGTGTGGGCTGCAGGCCCACAGCTAGATGGAACTGAACTGCTTTCTAAGAAAAACATGAACAAGGGAATTGAATTTTGATGTAATTTCTTCATAGGGGTATTTATTTCCAGTGCTCTTTTTCCCCTCTCAATCCTTCCACACCTTTGGAATTTGGTGCACATAAGTGGAGAAGATATCAAATGTCTGTTGTTCCTGGTTTGGTTTGCATATGGTTTTAATACTGAAAAATTTGGGACAGTGAAAGCAGATTGCATCATGGTGTTCTGGTCCAATAAGGGTGAGGAGAAATGTAACTTGTGAGTGGCTCTGTTCTCACGGCTTCACAGTCTTTTTGCTTCTGGTGAATGTGCAAACAAGCTCTGCATGCAGCTGCAGGAGCCTGGTTTGGATCCATTAACTAGTTTTATCCATCTAAACTAATAAAGAGCCATCAAGTGGTAACTTGATGTCATTACGACATGGACTAAATTAGAAGTGGATATTGAAGGCTCTCTGTGGAGTTTTTGTGTCCTGAAGAGCTGACTCTAGCTGAGTACAGGGACTAGCTCCATTCAAACCAATAGTACCAGCCTGAGTTACGTCCTCTAAAGACTTGACCCAATTTATCTGTTCTTCTTTGTCAGTCAACATTCCAAAAGCTTCAGAAAACTGTGTTTTCTGAGAGTCTGATTAAAAATCTCAGAACATTCCCAAATACCTGATAACTCGGCTCACTCAGCATAAAAGGTGGCTGAGGAGGGATACTGGGGTTTTGCTATTTTGCCCTTCCCAGGCATGAATGCTGAAGTGTTTTGTTCATAATCAGCTTGAAGGCATGTCTTCTTTCTGACAACTACAGGAAAAAAAAATCAAAAAACCCCATGAAGAACAAATGCTTCTGGTTCTTCCACTCTTTTGCAATGAACAATGATTACAAAATATATCTTTTCAATCTCTGGTATTGCTTGTGAAGGGATTATTGGTAAAATAAAGCACTGTGCCTTTAAGGTTTACTTTATCGGAACACACTGCATGAGCAGACATTTCTTCAGAATTTCAACCTGTGTCATGACTTTGTAGGACCAATAAATCTTGATAATTAAAAAAAAAAAAAAACAAATAACATTCTCTCACTCATTTTTGCATCTCTCTGGATGGTGAGGAAGAAAGATTAAACAAGTATTACGAGTTGATTTATCTCATTTCTATCACAGGCAACAGAGAATGAGGAGGAGCAACTTTGCCCCTAAAAGCAATATACTGTATTTATGACCACTACAAAGTGCTTTCTTACTGCCTCGGGGAGGAGAAGCAGAGACATCACAGAGCAAAAATTTCTTTGCAAAACAGATTAAACAAACTTAGCCTGATATTTTTCTGCACTTCTTTCTGTAACTGAGATGGGCAAGGCCATCAGCTGAGCTGAAGGGGTCCACTGATCACCACAACTTACAAAATATTACAGGCAGACTCGAGACATTTGCTTTACTGAAAAGAGCTGGGCAATGAATGCATCTCATGCTCACACATATTATCTGGCTGATCTCTAGTTATCCAGAGATTTTACAAGAAATAGTTGGTAGTACTGCCTTCAGAGGCACTGACCTTAAAAACTCATCCCCTGCTGATTTTGGGTGAGTTCAGAGGCTGCAGCACACCCACTGTTACAGAATGCTGCAGTCGCAGCTGCTTCTCTTTTGTAGTCAATATGTTGCAGGAATAAAAGTACAAGAGATGGGTCTAGGATTTATTTTGATTTTGTTTCAGGCATGAGGTATTTACTGCTGCAAAGTGCATGACCCCAAGGAATGCTCCCTGCCACTTCTGTCAACTTTTGTGCTAGAGAGTGACAATACAGTCTGCAAACATGTTGGAGGCTAGATGCCCTGTCAGAACAGAACTGGAGACATTCCTTTTATAAAGGTTCTTAATTTCCAAAGGTCACCTTTTGCATACCATTTGTTTCTAATCTCTTGGTTGCTGGTTTAGAAACAAACAAGTGCCAGGAGAGAACAAGTAGAGAGAGCAGTTTGAAGGTAAAAGGGCAGAATGATCTCACGCACCTGGAGTTGATAATGGTCTCTGGTGCTGAGCAGTTAATTTTGAGTTTGGGGTTCATCCAAGTAGTTTTGTAGAAGGGAGAGAAATACAATATATTTGTGTACCATCCAAGCACCTTTACATTTAGGGCAAATGTAGCCAAGTTTCCCGTAGATCTGATTTGAATGTAGCATTAGTGACTTTTTGCATGCCTGGCCAAATAACATTATTGCATGTTGCCTAACTCCTCCATGCCTCTACTCTTCTGATATAACAGAAATATGAAAAGTCTCCATAATTCATACCTCATTCGAGCTGGAGGAGCCATTTTGCAAAGACAATGACTTCCTGTGATTGTCTCTGCTGAGACTATCAGAAAGTTAACAAAACAATGCTAATTATAACAGTCATTTTTGTAACACAGATATCTCCCCTATGGCTTTTTAGCCTCCATCCATTTAAGACAAAAGTCAAACAGAGGGTGAAGAAATGGAATTACTATGAAATGAGAAGGAGATAGTGACATGTGTGGAAGATCAGCACACAGAGTTAGATACCTGTGCACATACTGTCCTTGGCAACAAATTTAAAAAAAAAAAAAAAAAGGACACATGAACAAAAAAAAAAAATCCTAAATTCTCAGTATTATTTATTCTGGGTTTTTTAAAAACAGAGAGTTTTATTCTTTCCCTTTTGTTTTTCCATCTCTCCATCCATGTGAAATTTGGGACAGAAAAATAACCTTTCTTTGACACGTTCTTCAGAGATGCATCAGCAGTCATAAGGTCAACGATGCTCCTTCTCCAACAAAGAGCTTCTCTTTTGCCAGATCTCCAGTTTAGGGAAAATGGTTCCCAAAAGCTGAAAACAAGGAGTGTAAGGTGGGGGAGCTTGAGAAAAAAAAGTATCCTTAGCACTGGGCTTAAATATCTCTCCCTAAGAAGGAATGAAAAACATATTTCAGCAGACTCTTTAGGGGCATAAAAAGAAAAGTTTGAAAAGTGTGTCAGTCAGTGACTAATGCCAGCAGCAAGCATTTAGGACCCTGATCATCTGATCTAGGTACATCTTCGTGCCTTAGTTTATGCCCCAGTGTGTGAGCAAGGGAATAATAACATTATAAAGAGTATAATCTGTATGTATTAGTTCACTACATAGACCATTTTGTAACTGCATTAAAAAGTAGAAGGATCTCATTTAATCTACAGCTCTGTGAAAACAATACTGGACAGTGGATTAACCAACATTTCTGACAAAACAAAGGAAAACTCCTCCCAGAACAATTCAAAATTTATGGATGTCCATTCTGAAACAGATTCACAGTTTCTAGGACTAGCAAGATGAGAATTTACATCTGGAGTACTGCAGCCTTTCCTTCTGTTTTTCCATTTTGGAATGGCATCGTACTTTATCATCTCCTCACAAATGAGCTGCATAAAATTTCTCCACTGCCTACTGGCAACTGTAGCAGTGCAGTACTTTATGTGCAGTGGCCATTTCTGCTTCATCCCCCTTCCCACAAGTATACTTATCACTGCCTTTTCTAAGCTAGCTGCCGAGTTCAACCTTGGCATCTCCTTCTGCTCTTTTGTCTCCTTTAGCTGGAATGGTCACAGGCCTGTCCAAGAGCTAGTACTTTTCTGCCCAGAGCAGAGAGTAGAGGAAGCACTTGTCCACAGTGGAGCTTCACTTTTTGTGTGAGAGGTGAACAATGGAGCCACCTGGTTGGAGGTTGCTTCTCATGGAGGTGCAAAGTCTCATTTTTCTTGTTTAGATGGGAGAACTCTCTCTCCACCTTCTGAGATCTTCAGGACACAAGTGAATCTTTCTACAAACTCCCCACACACCTCTGCACTGAACAAAAATGTGAATACCTTCCTTTGCACTTGGAGGAAATTTACTTTCTGAATATCCTCACAGCCATATCTCTAACATGAATTGTTGAAGCCTCAAGGGTACTGTGGTGGATTAGGTAGCTAATGCCTCCAAGCCTTATTGTTCATGATTGTTTTTCATTTTTGTAGAAATCTCCAATACTGAGGTTTGGGGTAGTTCATGTTCCCTCTGTTCTTGAACTCTGTAAACAGAAGATGCCACACCCATTCCTTTCCTGTGATCTGTTTGTACATCATAGCCAGGAAACAGCTTCCAGCATCCTGGTGTGGTAGAGTAAGTAAGGTGCTAGTGTATGTATCACATTTCTTTCGGTTTCCATGTAAATTAGGAATGAAAGTGTCCTAGCTCAAACCTCTGGTGCAGGTGAGATAGACAAGAGAACACCCATTTTGTGGAAAGCCAATACAAATGCAATAGGTGCTGTAAATTGCTTCCTTATTGCTCTTTCAGGGTTGTTACTAAAACAGGAAAGGATTTTTCTGTGCCAGATGTTCATCCAGAGTGTCCTTTTTAATCTCATTCACAAATACTCATAGCTCTCAGCTCCAAACAAGCTCACCCATAGGGTTATTTCAAATGCAGTGCTCTTTACAAAAATATCTTTTGCTCCCAGCATCATAATCACCAATAAAATCAAGAGCAATCTAACTTCACTTTTGGTAGGAGTAAAAAAAAAACCCCAAAACCAGTTAGAAATAATTTTACTTTGTACAAATGTCAAATGTATGGTGCCAGGTCTAAGCTCTAGAACCACTTGTAAAAGAATAAAGTGAGAGAGAGAATTTTAAATAAGATCTCTTTGTTGCTGTTGAGTGATGCCAGTCACCATGTTCCAGATGTGAGCTGTCCATGAGCCCAGTCACAATGACATTACTTAAATCTGCTCAAATGACTCATCTTCAGTTTTCAGGTACGATGCTCTCATCTCTCATTAATTATTTCTTGAGAGTAAACTTCTGGAACTGATTTGATTTCGTTTAAGAAAGGTTGAGATTCAGACTCATGCTTCTGGCAGAACCTGTTGCACTTTAAGAATACAACAGCAACAACAAAGACAGACACATCTCTTATTTAGCGCAGTGGATCATTTCAGTGCCTACGAAGAAGAAAAGAAGTTTCCAAACAGTGGTTTGCAATTTCTGCCTTGCTGTCAGTTTCATACGTCTCTCACATAAATACATTTGTTTTCTCTCCCTGCGGGCGAAGTGCTGGGCATTTGGTACTGTGATTACTGCGATTTCCTAACCACATATTGCATGAAAATGCAACATTGGGAGCTATTGCCCAGAGGCAGGCAGACCGTTTAGACAAGTACAAATTCACAACATCAGACAGAAACCAAATTGAAGGCAGATATTTGCCAGCTTTTCCCTCTCCTCCACCCTTCTTGACTAGCTATGCTATTGATCCAGTCTCTCTGGAGCTGTCCACAGCTGCATTTTCCACACAGCTCATACCTGAGTGATATTTATGATATGCCTTGGAACTATTGCCTACCGGAGGGAGTGATTTGGCTAACTGTGTATGGCAGGTCTGTAGAGCATGACAGGTGCATTCAACACAAGGTGGCTTTCTTACCAGAACTGATTTAATGCTAAGTTTTCATTCATTACTGTTAAAAAAAATTAATTTCAAGGCCCCTTTTTTGTTGCTGTTGCACAAGTGCAGCCTTGTGGAGAGAGAAACTGGTGACTGAAACCTTTCTGAGGGGAACATTTCTTGTTACACGTGGGGCAAAGCTGGTTATCATGGGCCTGGATCTGTGCTCTCAGAAGAACTGTGGTTTGCAAATGTTCAATAATACCTTTCTGTCTGGGCTGCATTTCTGGTATTCCTGACACCCATTCTTAGGTCAAAAAACATCTAGTTGTCTCTGGATGCTTCCCAGACACTAAGCCTGCCTTGAAAATGGTAGCCTAAAAATAACCTTATAGATAGGAAAAAACCAAAGACCAACACACCTGCCTACAGAAACATAGCAACCATCCAAAACACTCCCTGAAATGTGTAATATGCAGCCAAGCCTCCAGACACTATCAGATCGGCAGTGAAGAGAATATTCTTGATAAACTCAGCACTAGCCCCAAAACATTCAGCAAACAAGGCTACTCCTCCAGAGACAGAGATCACAGATGTAAGTGAGCCTTCTGAAGAACATATATAAACAGACTATAATACAAAAAGAAAATCCCTATTAACAGCAAACTTAGCTATCACATTGCATGATAAACTGGAACCTGTCCAGAACATCCTGAAACTACAGCATCTGTTAGCAGGTGATAGTCTGTGAGAAATTGTCCTCAAAGTTTCCCTTTGAACTTTCCAAATTGCCCTTGCCTCACCAGATACTTTATTAGAAGCAAAAATTCCCATGGCAAACATATCTCAAGAGGAATGGGGCCATGCCAGAGCAATAGATTTAAAACTTGCTGACACATGTGCATACTCCATAGAATCAGAACCCATCCAAAAGAAACCATCAAAGTTTTGCATCCTACATGTACTCATTCCAGAACGTGATCTATTCTCTCCAAAGCACCAAATGCCCTCATGAAAAGTATGTGGGTAAAACCAATCAACCACTGTGCACCACAACATTTCCACGGAGACATTCTATGAAAGGCAGAAACAGCCACTGGGAGAACATTTCTTACAATACAACCATTCTCTGTTTGACTTCTTACTCTTGATCTTCAAAGGCATTCCACAAAACATCTTCAAAAGCTAAGCTTTGGATGTCAAATTCCTAACCCCACTTCATCCTAAAAATCACAGTAAAAAGGAGATAGTAGGTTTATGTCACAATTTTCTGTATGCTATAGCTGAAGCACATGCTATCTGTCTCTGTGACACAGAAATGGAGCAAAGCAAACTTTCCCCATCTTATTAAGTGCTGTTTCTTCACTTCCAAGCCCAAGAAACTACTTCTCTTCGCTTCTTATAATTTGCTCTATCCAGGGATGTCATCTCTCTCTACAAATCTCTCCTTGTTTATTACATGCATTGTAGTGTTATCATAGCCATGGGGCTAGTTCCACTTCCTGCTAGCAAGAATGCTGCTTTCCCCAGAAATTCTCCCCTACGGTGGGCTAAAGTGTCCCATGAGAATGGCCAAGGAGGTATCCTCACTACAAGACACCAAAGTCCAGATCCAAATGAGGGAAGAAGCAAGAACAAGTGCAGTGTCAGTCCCGACCTTCAGCAATGCTACGCCACAAAGTAGCACAGCTGGCTTAACACAAGCGCTAGTCAGTGATGACATAGCTTTTGTTTTGTTGCTGTTTCCAGTGCCTATTAGTAGACATCAGCTCAAAGTTACCACAGATTTAATAGACAAAAGAAGAGAATATAACTGACCACACTGATCCATTTATCAACACATAGAGCAAACACGGCTGAGAGCAATTCTTCTGAGCTGCAGTTTGGCTGGCCTAGTGAGTCATTACCCTTCATAAAGAACCAATATGACAAGACATATTGGGAAAAGGTGGTTTAAATTGATGTTATTCAGCTATGTAATCAGAGAGCAGTCTGCATGTGCGTGGGAATTATTATAATTCTTGAGAGCTTGTTAATAATGTCATTGCTTTTAAGAATCCTGGTTATGGCCTAAACCCTCCTGGAATTTCTGAAGGTGGACCCTTTGATGCTTCAGGTCTCTCTGCTCCAAGGCAGACAAAAATTTCCAGACAGTTTTAAGAGTAGCTGGATGATTCAAGGGAAGGGATAAATCTCCCTATACAATGCTAATGGTAGAAAAGAACTTTTTTTCCAGTCCATCATATATGTTATGTATGTTACAGTATGGGGCTGTGTCTCCCTTATAATTATTCTAAAACATGCAAAAATCTATGGTTGTAGACTGCAAAAGCTGTCTGCTTTTCTTTTGTGTGGGACAGCTGAGACCCTGGGATTTTTCTCAGTATGAAAGACTAAGCTATTTCAACTTCCTGTGAATGTCACAGATGCAAAGTCCTCACTAGGATATCTGAATCATTGGCTATTTCAGACACTCCATAAGCCTACAGCATGCGTAGCTGTTAAAGAGGACATTGCTTGACAGGTTTAACAAGTCCATCATCTATCCAGTCATGTATCCTCAAAAATTTCCTTAGAATATCTGGAAATAGTTTTGAATCTACACATGTATACAGCTGGTAAGCAGAAACTCCTCCTTTATGAGGTGGAATCATACATCTCCATTCTACATGGGTGAGGTGTGTTATTCTCATTTTAAACTGGGTGAAATGGGAAAAAAGAGATCATTTCCCCCATGGAACCCAAAATATCCAGCTAAATACAATTTGTCCCCTTGAGCTGCAGAACACAGGTGGTGTTTTTCCCAGGCTCATGTCACGGTAGAGCCAAATGAGCCCAGCACAAAACCCAGACAGGACCTGATGTGCCTAGACATGGTCCCACTCTTTCCTCTCCTTCCTGCAGAAAGTCAGAGTAATGCAGGAAAAGGAACACAGGGGACAGGACCATGTATGTCTGGTAAACGAGTCTGCTACTGGGGTAAGAGCATGGCCACTGCTCCCTGACCAGGCCTATGTTTCTGCCTTTCATGGCCACAGCCTGGCAGAATGCCTTTTCATTGGGTAACTATGTGCTAGCTTCAGTTAGCCTATTGGCCCGATTGAATCTTGGGCAAGATATTTTTACAGGCCAATTTCTAGTCTCCTTGCCTTGCTTGATCCTGCTTGGACCTATCTTGCTTGAAGCTGTCTCGAGTTGTCTCTCCTTGAGTTGCCCCGTCCAGAGCCTGGGATAAAGCCACGAGCCTACTCACTGCAAGCTAGAGAAGCCATGAGCCTTGAAGCCAGAGTCAAGCCTTGCAACTACAATTTTGCCTTGCCTCAGTTTACCCAGGAAAGCAAACAGCCCTTCACAACAGCATCATACAGCCTGCAGTCTGCTAAAGCCAGACCAGCCCCGAGACCGCGTGGCATTTCCTGCCAGCAACCAGCCGTGCCAGCATCGCATGAGAGTGCCCCAAAAGCCTCACCAGCTAATACACACCAGCAGCACTCCAGCACCAGCAGCTGTGAGTAATTAATTCATTGCCTCTCTGGCTTAACAGTTCTTATCCGAGTCTCCCTCCGCTATGGTCAAGCACCTTTTCTCTCACAGGGTTCTCTCTTCCTGTTATTTCCTCCTGGTTTGCATAAAATTGTTCAAATTGTTGTATTTGCCTAAACACTGTACATCTCCACTGTAAATATATATTCTAACTGCACATCAAACCTATTTAATACATTTGGGGCAATTTTTCATATCAATAAAAAGTCATTAATTTTTTTATTACTATTTGCCATGTAGTTTATAAATTAAACATATTCTGTAACATCTTGGCAGGATGACAGAAAGCCTCCTATATTCAGCAGAGCAGAGAGAACAAAACTTTATTCTTCAGCCATTGCCTGCAATAAAGATAAGCATTCAAGCATAGCTGTCTAGATATACAGAGGGATTTATGGGCTCAAGGACTCTGCTGTAGCAGGTGCAGCCCAGGCTGCTAGGAAATGGTAGGGTTAAAGCAACACTTGTTTCTGGAAGATGTACAGGAATTGGAGAAGACAGAGGTATTTGCTGGATTCTGGAGTGCATGGATTTAATAACTTTTATTATCCCATTCTACCTAGAGAGGACAGGACCTGAGCTATACACATGACAGAAGAGAGAAGAGCTGAGTTACCTCAGGCTCAAGTGGACAAAGGTGCACAAGAGGATTGCAGCTGATCTGGGGAAGTGAACTAAGCTTTTCCTAAGCCCCAGTTCACTCCTGAGAAAGAAATATCTGAAAAATCTTCAATGTGGAAATGAAATAGTTTCCCCCTCTAGTGCAAGGGGTAAGAGAAGAGAGTGGGGAGGTTTCCACCTTATTCCTTTCTTTTGCTCGGCAGGTTCATGTGACTCCAGTTTCACCTAGCTCAAAGACTCTGCAGAAATAAAGATATCTCTTTTTTTTCCTGTTTCCTGCATGTTTGACATAATGTTGCAGAGTGAAGCCCAGTGAGGCTATTACAAGTACCCAAGAAGCAGCAAAATCTTCATAGTATTATTAGTTTTTATTTAGATTTTAATCCGGGGAGCAGAAAAACCAGTAAGAGCAACACTTGAAAAGTCAAGCAAACACAAAGGAGTAGATCAGCTGATTTAGTTTGGGGGTTTGTTAATTACCTCCAAGGCTTTTAGGGTTAAAAGAAGTCTAGAGGCCTTTGCATGCAAAGTCTCTAAACTCACACTCAGCTAATCCATGTCAGCTGCATCTTCCCTTGCCAATACAGAGGTGTGAGGAATTTCTGCGTGTTACTTATTTAACTGTTACCTTTTGTGGGTCTCTCTGTCTCCCACTGACTTTATGACTGCAGATAAATTGGGAAGAGGAAAACCTCAAACTCTCCTCTTCTAAAAGTTTTCAAACTTAGAAAGAGGTAAAGAGCAGAGTCTGACAAAAGAAGCAGACACCTGTGAAGCCTGTGCATGGGCCCAGGCTGCTGCTTTCCAGGTTGCAGCTAACACAGGGTATTGTCTTTGTTTAAAGCAATGTCTGCTTATCTCATTGAAATTTGGGAATCCATTGATCCTTTTTTGGTTTCTTTTTTCCTCCCTTTTTCACAATTTCCAGACCTCACTTGCATGTTTATTTTAAGGCTTACATGCAGACAATGAAAAATAATAATCTCGTTTTTCCAGGTGGAGTTTAAAACCAAAAGTGGAAACAGGCCCTGCTCTTGTTGAGTCTGCCCAAGCAGATGAGGCACAGCCATGAATGGGGGAGAAAGAGATTCTTGCTTCACAGTGTGCAGTGGGAGGCAGAGGGAGGCAATGGGGGAGGTGGGCAATGATCAACAGACAAGGGAAAGTTTAAGAGTACAAGGAGTAGGAGATAGAGTAACCCAGCACAGGGCAGAGTTCAAAATCAAATTCTCCAAATGCCTGAAACACCTAGCTATGGCTGGAGTGTTGTCTGGCTCGGTGTACAACCTCCTGCACTTGCACATGGGATAGGACACGTGCTGGGCTACAGTCCTCCAGGAAACCAATCCATGCTCATGAATTCCAGTTGTATTTGTGAAGTTAACTACCAAATTGTTACTGCTGTATTATGAATGCTTCTTTGTTGGTATTTATTAACCTTGGCCAAGAAGCATCCATCAGTGTGGGAACAACAAGGAGCAGTTAAGTTAATTATGAGAATGAACAGGAGGTGATTGTAAACAAAAGAGGAGAAGGGGGGTTTGGAGCAATAGAATGATTACAGGAAAAGTGCCAGGAAGGGAAGAAGAAACTTCATGGAGAGCTATATCAGAAGGAAGTGGTAAGCAGGATTATTTTGTCATGAAGAACTTGGATTAACTCTGAGAAAAACCAATTCCAAACAAAAACAACCACAAGAGAATAACATCACATAAATAATCAGAGGAAGTCCCTGAATGATGTCAAGAACTGCCAGGAAGTAAACTTCAGGAAGTTCATTCCCATAGAAATGTTAAGCACTTCATGGTGCTAGAAAGTGAGCAGCAATGCCCAGTTCTGAAATCTAATGCTCAACAGGTCTCCATGATTCCATTTCTTTGCAATTAGCAACAGAAAGCCAAAAATCTAAACCTTCAGTTGTAAGGTGAAGTTTTTGCAAAAAGTGGGACTGAGATCTCTGATGAATGGATGGCAAAATAAAGACTTTTTTTTTTTTTAATTAAAAATAAAGAACTAAAGGGTAAGTTTAGATCCAGATCTTCAGTACCTGTTAAGGGGCCCAAAACAGAAGCATTTTTGGAGACTGCTCAGACTCTAGAGGCATAAAGATACTGCTGTGCCTGACCAGCAGGACAGCAAGGATTCCACAGGAACTTTCCACAAAATTAATCCTTCCACTCTCCTGCCTGGGTACAATGGAGACCTCTGATAAGTCTTCTCACAGCAATCCTTGTCAATGTTTACTCTAGAACAAACACTCCTCACATCAGATCTGGGGCTTTTCAGAGCCATTTTTGCAACCAAACCATTTCAGTATTTTAGCAAGAGTTGAATGAGGGGTGAAGATTGTATCCAGCACAATGACTCATGTGGGTTACAACCAACACATCCGTCATGTGGGCCAGAAAAAGCCAAGTGTTTTCTACACTGAGAACAGCTTGTCAGGATAGCTAATGCCTTGGTTACCAATCCCAGCACAGAGGCACTGAGCAAACAGGCTAGAAACTGAAACTGCATGAATCTGGGCTATGATGTGTGTATCGGTGAATAGGTCCAGAGCATATTTCTCCAAAGAAGTCACAACACCATTGTAGCTTTTTCCTATGAGCACTATCACAAAAGCACCTTACACACCTCCCAAAAGGAAAGAGTGTCTTAGAAAGGATTAAGGATGGTGAAAGAATAAGGATGACTTTCACTTTCACTACTGTTTCTGCTAATAAGAGCAAGTGCTGCATTTAGTCCAGCATTCGTTGCTCTCATACCCATGGCTGCACACAACTAGAAAAGTCTGCACAGCTCTTGACTTTGTATTTTGACTCTGTGTGCTCACAGAAGGACCTGCTGGTTATTTCTGTTTTTCCTGGAGACTCCAAGCAATGAGGAAATTTGAATGTGTGGAAGCACACCCAAGAACTGACAATCTCTTGAAGCACAGATTGGCTACAAAACTGGAGGCTCAGTTTGGCCAAACCTCATCAATCAGACTTTGTTTTTGCCAAACCAAACCCCACACAAGAAATGGGTTTGGAGTCAACTTCCATTTTCTTGAAGCCACAGAAGTCCTGAGGTTATTCAAAGGTCTCTCTATCACCTGCATGCAATCTAAACCTTTGTAATCTAAACCTTTGCAATCTAAACCTTTTTTCAGGAATGTATTTTTTGTAGATTGCCTTGATATGCCAACAAAAGGTGAAAGGCCAAGGTTGTCTGTGAGTTTTTTAGTGTTACCCAGTCCTGGACATGCCCCAGATACTTCAGGAACAGCCTTCCCAGTGGTGGTTTGGCCCTCACAGGCACAGGCGGTTATGGGAGGAAGAAAGTCTCATGTTCATAGAAAATAAGATTAAGAAACAAAAATATTGAGCAAATGGCTTTTAATCTGGAAAAATATGCTCAGGTTGGGGTGAAAATTCCAGTTGTTTTGAAATGGGCTAATTTGTTGTTTCCTGTACATCAAATGTGGGAATGAAAGGGGAACAAGAGAATAAAAACAAAAAGGCTTTACTTTTTAATCTGATAGTTACTCCTTCTGGAAAAGCAATGGTTTTATGCTTAAAGTATAACTCTGGAATGTAAGAAGACTGGGTTCAGTTTGCTGATGTGTCAAAAAAATCCCTGCATGACCTTGAAGCACATCACTTAGCCTTCTTTAGTTCCATTGGCAAATACTGAGGCTAAGATGACTTCCTTTCTCCTGTTCATCTGCTCTCGCTGCAAGGTCCCTGGAACAGGCCTGATTCTTCCTATATGTTTGCACAATACCTGGCAGAAAATGTGGCTATCCTTTTAGCTGGAGCTCAAAAGAGAGTCTGTGATCTAAGACATGTCAACATCCATTATTAATTCTGCAGAGTCCAGTTCTGGACTATAGTTTTCAACTTCAGGCCAGTCTTAAGGCAGCAGGGGATTACATCATATAAACAAGGCTGTAGATGTCACTCTACCCTAAGAGGCTTTCCTTCTCTCTGCCTTGGGCTGTGTTGTTGGTTTAGGCTATTGTCAGAATGCACTTGTTCACACTTGTGCAATGTTTAGTTTAAGAAAGTCCACAGGTGGCCCCAGGTTATTTTGCATTCAGAGCATTCAAAGTCCCAGGGATGTGAAAGGGACTCTCTACCAAGTACCACTGTGATTTCACACTAGGTGCAGATCAAGCCTTTACCTGGAATTCAAGATTTACAAAAAGGGTTTTGTGTTGGTTTGCTGGGTTTGTTGTTTGGGTTTTTTTTTTTAAGAACACTTGAGTGTGAATTGGGAAGACCACACACATGCAGCAGTTTCTCACCACCCAAGATCTGACATGCCACTTAACCCTTGTGGCTTACGACCAGCACTCACCACACTGCTCATCAAGAGCACTGAGCCTCTGCTCAAGCTGGGAGAAAAAAAAAGTCCCTGGGAAATTCCCCAGCTGATAAGATCTTGCCCATCAAATTCAAGTGAAGGACTGAATCATTGGATTTTATAAATGGGCAGACTTCAGGTGGGAAACGGAATGTCCACTCCTTTCACTTAAACAGAAGTCCTATGTTTTTGAGGGCTGTCTTCCAAACCAAGCACAGCCTGAAGCAAGAAGCAGGAAGCACCACAGGAAAAAGTCAGCCAAGCTTCCCAGGCACTGGTGGTTTTGACAACTGAGTAACAAGGAACTCAAGATGAGACAGGATTGCTTCAGTCATCACAACCATTCCTTACCAAAACCAGAAAATCCAGGGAGGAATTTTATTCAAGGAGTATCCTCTGTCTGTATGCTATGAACAGATATTTCTTAGTACCCTTTAACGTACTAGAAGGCCCCTGATTAAAAGCCAAAATACACAGAGTGAACCATGCCACCAGTGAAAAGAGGCATCACCCATTCCTTCAGCTGTAGAGAACTTTATATGTTGCTATAAAAAGAAGATGAGTCAGCAGTTAGTTCTCTGGGCTCTGCTAGGTTTGTCCATTGCTGATGCTGACATTATTTCCAAAGTCTGTATTGGTATCTCTTCAGATAGAAGTTGAAATAATTATGAGGAGACTTCCTAGAATCTTCTTCATGAAAGGTCTCTTAGAACTGCTGGTCCAGGCGCTGCTGTTGTTTCCCGAACTGCTACACATTCCAAAGGGGTACAGCTTGGGCCTGGTGTCCAGAAGCTTTCACAGCTAGGATTTACACAGCCCTTGGAAACAAATGCCCCAAGAACTGTGTATTGTGAATAAAGGGGGACTTTTTCACTGGATCTAGATGTGTTTGTAAGTTAACATTAACACAATTCTGCTGTAGGACTCAAGCTTGCTTTGTGCCCGATCAAGGGGAAACACAAATATCTGCCCCAGTCTCTTGACAGAGGTTAGTTGGTTAACATTCGCAACCCAACACTGGCTTTCATGCCCTGGATAAACTTTAAGTCCTATACACAGCTAAGAGTCAATAAAAAAGAGTTTCACCTTTATTTCCTTCAGCCTTTTCTCCTCTGTGTCTATCCAGTGATATGAAATTTGCAAGGAAAAGCAGTGTCTTTACTGAAACCAGCTGATAGCTGGAAAAATAGTCCACCTTGCTTCCAGACCTACCAGCCCCTCATCAGAGTCTCCATCAAGGTGGATCAGCCTAATTCTCTTGAAGATAACACAGTGAGTACACTGAGATCTCTGGAGACACAAGGATCACACAGTGACATCAGCCATGGGTGTCGATTCCTTTTTCCTCCCTGTCTGGTTTTACACTGGGTACCTAAATTAGCAATGACTTGGGACTCTTACCATGAGATCACTTAGCAGTTAATCTTTTATTTGCAAAGCTGTTCCTTCCCACAGAAGTAAACACCCACCTTATCAGGCATGCCATAGCAAAGGATGTTGTCCAGCTCCCCACCTGCTGTCCTTCCTTTCATTAGTGGCTTTTGTCCCTTTTGCAGCCATTCCCACCCACCATCTGACAAAACATGTTGCACACCCACAGCCCTGCCAGTGACGCTCATGAGCATGATGAGGTCTCAGCATCCCAGCCTTTATCAGGAAACAGCCTGTTCCCTCCAGGGAAAGTGCCCAGTAGACATGCAGTGTGTCTGACCCCACTCCTCTACAGCAGTGCAGTGGCTGGAGCCCTTTGAAGCTCTGAAGGGCCATTTATGGAGTCACAGGTGATTTTTACCAGTAAAATAAAAGATTATTTTTTTTTAAAGAAACAAAATAAAAGAAAAATAATTTAGAGTCTCTAGGCCAGGGAATAGACTAGAGTAGACTAGACCAGACCAGGTTGGAAATATGTCCCTTTCCACTATATCTCCACTGTCAAGCCCCTTTTCACCTTTCTCTATTCAATCTCTGAGGGCACCCTCAAAAGAGCCAGCTGAGAAGAACGCACCTGACTTGATTCCTCTTCCCTGATCAAAATGTAGAGCCTGCTGCTGGTTTTAATATGGTGGTTTCATTAGAGAGGGGACAGATAACTGGCTGCACGAAGCCACGTAAGTCTCATTGAAATGGCTTCCTGTTTAGCTCCAGCATATGCACAGAATATGCCATGGTTCTGAGTTTCCTTCCTTGATGATGCCTGCAGACTATACAGAGGGAAAATAATCTGCTAGGAACAACTCCTTTCTGACACTGAGGTCCAGAGATGTACATTAGCTGAGGATCTGTCCCCAAAGCTGCAGAACAAAGAGCCTCAGCAGTGCCTGCACTGAAAAATACAAGATGTATTCTTCCTGCTCAGCAAAGGTAGTTGTCATTAAACATAATAAGAGTCATACAGTTCCGTGTATAACCTTGAAAGACCTTGCAAAATAGATCCTGCACTTGTATCACAAAAGGTCTCCCACAACATGAAGTGTAGTACTTAGTTCCTCTTTGTTTATAGTCAGTGCCTCAGCAGGAAAAGAGTCCCTCTCTCTCCCTGCTTGACCATGTCCCATCCCTCTCATCAGGAGATATGAACACAAATTAAACATTTTCCTCCAAATTCTGCCAGAAGCACTTCAGCCTTTTACTGTTAGAATTTCATGTTACTTTCCTGAAATTTGTACCTAGTTGTTTCCATTTTTTTTTCCTAAGGCAGAGGTTTACACAATGAATCCCTGCAAGGGTTTGCAGACTCTCTGCTGTCAATCATGGCTTCAAAGTTGTTCAGGAATAGTAAAGCTGTTTTTTCCCCAGCCTCATTTCTCCACATAAAGCTGAAATACTTATGCATTATTGTGATTTTTTTTCCTCCCCCTCTTCATTTTTACTCTTTTCTATAGCCCTCCTCAGATCATTAAGTTTCACCCTTGCTCTCCTATTATCTAATGGGCAACATACAAACCTCTCCTTCATTTTGGATTCACCCCAATATGGAGGGACCAAGCATTCGTCTGAGCAGTGGAAAACAGCCCCTGGAACGTTCAAAAATTCATGGGTTTTTCTGGTGCAGCTGATGCCACCACTAATATTGCCCCGTTAGACAGAGAACAAAGTAGAGTGCAACCTACAGGGTGTTACTTGCTCAGTGTTGCTGTCTGTGGGCCAGCAAAGACTGAAGACCTCTAATCATGGTAGAATAGTGGTCAGCATGTAGTAGCAACACACAAAGCACAGGGAGTAGCATAAAATTTCAGATCCCTCTTTTCCTCATATATTCCCACCTGGGACTGCTTGGCTAAACTATCATCTACCCTCTTGCATCCCATATTCTGTTCATCACATGTTCTTGCTTCCTTGAAACATTAGAAGAGGGGGCTTGGTTTGGTCTTGTGTTTTTTTGTGGGGGGTGTGTGTGGGGTTGTTTGGGGGAGGGGGATAGGAGAGTGTGTTTGTTTGGCTGAGTTTTTCTTTGTTATTCGTTTTGGATTTTGTGTCACTACCATTCTCTGAGTTAGAAAAAGCTGCAAACCTTACAAGCTGCTTTTTCCATCCTTGATAAAATTCTGCTGCAAATCCTGAACATTTTTTGTAGGTCACTTTTTTTATTTAAATGATACAGATCAGGTCTAGGGTACAGGTTGCTGAAGTTTTCCTTTGGGAACGTGCTCTTTCAAAGAACTCAGCCTCTACCTCTCATCCCCTCCACCCAGCCTCCAAATAATTAGATTCCCTGGCAGATTCCTAGGAAGTAATTGTTTAAAATTTGTCTGTGTTTGAAGGATCATTGGAACATCTAATCTGTAAATCCTGCAAATGAAGAAAACCAAACAAACATAGCATATTAAACCCAAGAGTTTATTTCACCAGAGCTTGCTCTTCCAGAAGAAATTATTTGAATACATAGAACTGATTTTAGTACATTGGGCTAGATGGGTTATAGCATGACACAAGTGCTCCCACTCTTTGCAAAAGCTCTCTTAAATACAACATATATCAGAAAGCAAACAGCATTGCTGTGTCTGTATGATTTTTTCATGTTTTAAGATTATGTCTCACTGTGCAGTTTAGCAGCTTTCACTGTGAGCACTCTGTCTTATACAATACAAAGAAAGTCTCTCTCAGGTAGCCAGTACCACACTATTAGAGCTAGCAGTGCCAAAGCAAACAGCAATAAACTTTTCCTAAGAACATCTTCTTGTCTTGTGAACACAATGAGTCCTGGAAAAGGACAGTCAAAGGGGAAGAAAAAAAAACAACCACCAACCACTGTGATCAGAAAAACTTGAGCTGCTTATGACAAATTGCTTTGTCAGCTTTTTAAGAATTAACTGTGACCTGTTAAAGTATTAGGACTTCTGGGCCATTGTGCTCACCCAGGAGCTGAACAGTATACAGTGAAAGGATTTATAGCCCTACACCTTTAGTTTATATTAGTTCTTTGGGTATTTTTTCCTTATGCAGTGGTTGTGGGCATTTATCGCTTTTAAAGATGAAGGCCTGGTTCTTAGAAGCAAAGGGAAGTAATGGAGGTGCCAAAACATCAGGTTGTCTTTGCAATGTCTCTGATGTCTGCAGACTCCTCCCTAAGCCACACAGATATATTCCCAGTTGAGTGGGAGAACCCTAAAATTTACCAGAGCACCCACCACTGCTTCTGTCACACTTCAGCCATCACTGTCACCACCAGCTCAGAGCAACTCTGCAATGCTGACCTGCACAGACAGCAATCCCCACAGCCCATTCCTGTGTTCTGGTCACACAGGTATTGTCTTTTATACTGCTCTTCCATCTCTATAGGTCCCAAACTCTCATGGTTTTGTTACACCAGTATAGAGATCTGATCTATCAGTCGGGTTAACACAGGTGTTGGTTAGGGACATCTGCAGCAGAGTGGTTTGCACTAGAAGTTTCACATACACACACCAAAAAACCCAAACCCTGCTCTTTGAAAAAGAGTAGATTACAAAGATGCAGTTTTCTGACCTTTAATTAAGCAAATACAATCACCACCCCATTCTCCAGATTCAGTCTTCAGAATTTAAAAGCAACCAAGGGGTTTTTTAACACAAGTAAACATACCCCTAAAGTATAATCACAGCACAGACTATATCTAAACCAATAATTAATCTACTGAAAAGAATCTGTTCTCAAATTCCCAAGCTGCCCCATTTTGGTTGGTGAGCAGAGCTGTGTCAATAGATTTATGACATGAAGTCAGTCCCAAGGCTCGAGTGGCAACTTTTGTATTTCCATGCCTTGTTTAATAAGCTGCTCACTTCCTTTCTCTAACCCAAAATTTATTAAAATCAGGAAGATGCACACGAGTGTTTTTCCAGATAAGACAGACTTTTTAAGACTTGATACAGAAAAGAGGTTCCCTGTGGTAAGGAAACAAAGAATTGCCATGTGGTTAGAGAGACATATATAATGCCTTAAACTCTCATGTCGAGTTAACAACTGGCATGGTCTTGGCTTTAAAGTAGTAAATTGATTCCCTTATTTCAATAATGCCCCAACACAAACTCAGCTCCAGCCTTTTTCTCTTCAGCAGATGATACAGAGAAAATTGTTTTATTTGTTTTACTTAAATGCGATAGTACAGTGGCTACAAGATACCAACATCTTTTAGAGGGGCACATGTAGAAGAGTAACCTTGTCCTCATGAAAACACATAGGTGTGCACTGTGCCAAGAGGAGAAAGCAAAAGGTTGCTCCCATAATGAAAGCATGTATGATGTTCAGAGAAGCAGAAATGCAGAGCAACAGGTAGTCCTGGTGACACAACAGGACAATAGAAGTGGGGGAGGGCAGGAGTGAGTACAACTCTTGGAGCAGGACAGATCAGACAGGTATTAGGAAATACTTTTTCCTATTCTGAATGTAGATCTTTCAATTCCTGATCCTTTCTTGAATGATCCTGTGTATGGGGAATGTCCAGTAGACCCAATCCCTACAGTGACATGTCCATCAAAGGTGATATCCATGAACATCCTACTCATCCGTGCTCCTTACAGCACAACTAGGAAACAGCCACTACAAAGCTGATCCCCTTGTTGCTCACCAGAGGAAACATATAAGCATGATCTACACCAGCTATGAATTTGCCTCAGCAGATCTAGACACATGTTTGGCTTCCAGATACAATACTTCAGAGCACACACCTTCACAGCCTCCAGGCAGATGCACACACATTGGTGTCTCCAAAGTCTATTCAGCTATCCTTGCCAGGAATCCTCATGGAGAGCTGAGCCCCTGTCTGAACTCCAGAGTCAGAAAACAAACAAACACAACACACACAAAAGAACAAGCCAAGAGAAATGTAAAAAAATTGTGCAGTTCTTAGTGGAAGGTTCTGAGCATACAGCAAGAGTGGACAGCACACTGGATTTTACAAGCATGCCTTGGCCAGTTTCCTGGCCAGTATCTTGCACTATGCATGTAGTGGGGCTTTGAAGGCTGCCACACAAAAGCTGGTCTTTTAGCATGCTAGCAAAGGAGAGGTCTCTACCTATAGACTTTTCCTCTGACCATGATTTTATGCTTACTCATATAACAGTAAGAAGGTGAATTCAAGCAGATAGCAAGATGTACCCCCAAGATGGCTGAAAGTCTAGAAGACAAGACCTTTAAAAGCACTTAATTCAATTAGTTTGGGGAAGAGGAAGGACTATGTGTTGTCGTAAAAAGTCACTACAAAGTAGTAAAAAGATTTTTCTGTAGGTCTCTCAAGGCGTTGTCAACTCAGGTTAGACATGAAGGTGGGGGGGGGAAGTTTTGCAGGAACTCTGAGAAGACACTATTGTGGAGGAAGGTGAAAATTACAGTGGTATCCATCAGGAGCAAGTTAGGGAGGGGAACTCTGGCCACATGCCAGCAAGATACACTGTATAGCTTCTTTAGGTCCCTGTCAACACTCTTTCCCGTTTTATTCTGGGAGTGTGAAGTTGCTTAGCTGCGCTTGCAATAGGAGGAACATCTCACAGAGCCTTTTTCTGTATCAAACTCCTTCCTGCTCTGGATGATCATAGGTCCATTCAAGAGTAAACTACACAAAGCACAACCCTGAAGACTGTACTTAGTACAGATGAGGATGGTTTGAGAACGACTTTGCACATTATGGAGGCAAAACTGGTCACCTTTGCCTGAATTATATTTGGGGAAAGACTCTGACCCCTTATTTCTGACTGCAACATGTCTGAGCTTTTTCTTACTGCCAGTACAATCCACCCTTCAAAAAAACCAGAGACAGAGATAAGATATGGGAGACTTGCTTCAACTTGCTCTATTTACCTTGCTCAATTTGAGAAAACATTCAGATATCCAAACAGAATATATCAAGGACTACACTGGCAATAGCTTTAGAGTTATATTCACCTATAGATACTAATCTAGAAGGTACATAAAGAGTGCATAAATAACAATAGGCTTCATAAATAAAGACTTCATACCGGGACCAAAAACAGAAGCAAGTAGGCATAAGTTGAAGTCAACAATTTAGATCAATTGAATTATTGTGCCTTTAAAAAAATAAATAAATCAGAATAACACCTATGAGCTCACATCTGAATTCCTGTGTGCACAGGCCAAAGAATTCAAATGAAGCTTTTAGCAACCAACTACTAAGTTCTATTGAAAGTAATGCAGAGGTTTTAAGTAGACATCCATAAAAGATTCCAAGTTTGGGAAATCCCAGCACAAGCCTAGGGAATTTGTTATAATGATTAATCACCTTCCACCGTTGTTTTTTTTTAACTAAAAGTAATTTGTTTCTAGGCTAAATTTGTGTCAAGTTTACTTCCGGCTGTTAAATCTCAGTGCGCCTTTTCTTCTAGGCCAGGATTATCCTTAGTTAATTGTGGTCAGGAAAGCACTCAACAGCTTAATGGGACTATACTGTAAAGAAAAGAAAGAGGGGGGGAAGGAAGAAAAGTGATTCTAAAGATAAAAATAATACATTTTGTCCAACCTATTTGCCATGCTGCCTGTCACTGAGACTTACCTTCGGGGACTTGCTCGGTGGGGTGAAATTCCACATATGGCCATAGGCAAGTTCATAGGATGTTAGGCATTGGAAGGGACCTCCAGAGACCATTGAGTCCAAACCCCCTGCCAGAGCAGGAGCACAGAATCTAGAGCAGGTTGCACAGGAACACATCCAGAGGGGTCTTTAAAGTTTCCACAAGAGGAGACTCTGCAACCTCTCTGGGCAGCCCATTCCAGTGCTCTGCAACCCTCACAGTGAAGAAGTTCCTCCTCACATTCAGGTGGAATCTCCTGTGCTGTAGTTTATATTCATTGCCCCTTGTCCTATCACAGGGTACAATGACACCAGCCCTCATATTTATAAACATTTATTAAATCCCCTCTCAATCTTCTCTTCTCCAGACTAAAAAGCCCCAGTGCTCTCAGCCTTTCCTTATAGGGCAGTACTCCAGTCCTTTAATCATCCTAGTAGCCCTCTGTTGGACTCTATCGAGTAGATCCCTGTCCCTCTTGAACTGGAGAGCCCAAAACTGGACACAATATTCCAGGTGAGGTCTCATCAGGGCAGACTAGAGGAGCAGGAGAACCTCCCCCAGTCTTCGGAACACGCTCTTAATGCACCCCAGGATCCTATTAGCCCTCTTGGCCACAAGGGCACATTGCTCTTCCAGAATGAGTTATAAACCAGAATTGTTTCATTTGCACTGCACATGATGAGCTCCAAGCAGACCACCACTAGTCTGCACTTACACTGCTCTGGTCTCATATCCAGAAGGGGCTTTTGTAAGAAAACATCACCAATGTATTTCATGGCTTTAGAAATGCTATTTCCCAGTGTCTTCTTCCTCAACTATAGCCTAACTACTATTCTCCACAGTCTGCTTTCTAGCTGTCTGATAAGATGCTAGTTGCCCTGCTGAGCAGGAAGCAACAAGTAGCAGAGGATGATCTAGGGACAGAGGGTTTCAGAGACTTACCCAAAGGAAGTGCCTGCAGCACCACCCCAGGGCATCATGGGGATATCCCAAAGCACTCCTTTATGAAAAAGAGGCAACAATGACATTTGGAGGTAGAGTATGGTGATGGCAGTGCAATTACAATTAACACAGTAGGAGTATGCATGGTAGAAGCATGTACATTGGCAATTTAAACAAAAGGAAAATTATATATTGTCTAATCAAAGACAGCAGAGTTCAGAAAGGGCAAACAGTAGATTGTAATCCTACAGCATGCCCTACTAGGGAAATCTCAGTCTTGTTTTCAGTTGCACAGTCTTTGCTTTCAGAATTGGGTCAGCATTTTCCCAGCACTGAAGATGCCCAGTCCCTGCCTGTGTTGAGTGGTATGTCTGTTCTGAGCTCCCACACAACAGCTGCCTGCAGCAGCTCCCCTGAAAGGAGGTGTGCAGCAACACATCCTCACAAAGAGTCTGCTGATTCACTGAGATCAATCATTTCTTTCTCTCAGAGGAAGTAGAAACAGAGTAAGAGGGCTCGGAGAAGACCAAGGTTATTTGCTAATAAGTATTTTGAGAGAATCACAGTACATTAGAGGTTGGAAAGGACCTCAAGAGAATCTGCCAAAGCAGCATCACTTAAGGTAGTGCACACAGGAATGCATCCAGGTGGGTTTTGAAAGTCAGCCAGCTCTCTCAGCACTCATGGATGCACCCCATCAGGACCCATGGATTTGTGTGCTTTTAGTTGGTACAAGAGATCTCTAACATGGTCCTGACTGACCAGCAGAATGCCTGCATCTCTCCAGTTCTGCTCCCTCTCTTCTAGAGACTGAGGTTCCTGAGGGCTGATCTTAGGAGTAAAGACTGAGGCAAAGGAGGCATTCAGTAACTCTGCCATCTCTGCATCATTCAGTATTGGGCCCACCTTTTGCCTGCTCTTCCTTTTGTCATTGATATATTTGATAAAAACCTCTCATTCTCTTTCACCCCGCTGGCAAGATTCAGTTCCAGGAGGGCCTTGGCCTTCCTTGTTATATCTCTACATTCTCTAGTTATCTCTCTATAATCCTCCTAATTAACTAGTCCTTTTTTCCATATATTGTATACCTCCTTTTTATTTTTGTGTTTTACTAAGACTTCCTTGATTATCCATGCAGGTCTTCTGCTTGGCTTATTTAACTTTTGTTGGTTTCTGTTATGGTTTCCCCCTTCCCCCTCCCAAGGAAATACATTTCTCTTGAGCTTGGTGGAGGCAACATTTGAATATTAACCAGCCATCTTGTCCCCCCCTCCCTTCCAGAGCCCTAGCCCATTGGATATTTCTAAATAGAGTTTTGAAGAGGGCAAAGTTAGCCCTCAAAGTCCAGGGTTGAAATTTTACTCTGCTTCTTTGTCTGTTGATATTAAACTCTAACATGTCATGGTCACTGCAACCAAGATTACCCCCAATCTTAACATCTAGAACTGGTCCTTCTTTCTTTATTAATACCAGGTCTAACGTGGCACTTCTTCCTGGTTTGGTTGTCTGTAGTAAACACCCCCAACCATATCACCCATGTTTGTATGTCCCTTCACCATAAGCTTCCAACACTTCTGTCATCTCCCCCTGGGTTAAGCTCCACACATTCTAGTTGCTTATTCACATAGAGAGCAACTCCACCACTTCACCCTGTCAGTCTGTCCTTCCTGAAAAGTACACAGTTATCCATAACCACATTCCAGTCATGGGAATGTCTCTGTAATTGCAACAAGATCATAGCCCTAAGACTGCACCCAGATTTCTAGTTCATCCTGCTTAGTTCCCATGCTTCTTGTGTTGGTATACAGACACTTCAGAGACTTAGCAGAGGAGCATCTATTACCATTGTGTGTCTCACACAATCCACTATCCCCTACAGCCCTGTGGATAGCAGGAATCCAGGAATGCCTGCAATGAGCCTGGGTTTTCCCTCTTCTCCCTTTGAAATTAGTTTAAAGACCTATCAATCAGCCCTGCCAGTTCTTGTCCCAGGATTCTTTTTTCCTTAGAGACAAGCATTTCCTACCAATAGTCAGCAGGCCTGGGATCTTGTCAGGTAGCCTGTGATCAAAGAACCCAAAAATCCTGCAATTGGCACCAGTCCTGCAGCCAGGCATGAATCTGCTGGAGGTTAGATAGTAGGAAGCACTTCCCCACAGAAAGGGTGATTAGGCACAGGAATGGACTGTCCCTGAAGGTCTTTAAGAAAAGACTGGATGTGGCATGGTTTAGCTGATTTCATGGTGTTAGGTCATAGGCTGGACTTGATGATCTCAGAGGTCCTTTCCAGCCTCAATAATTCTGTGATTCTGTAAAATTTGTTTCAAATTTTAATTTGGAAACAGAAAGAAAAATATGAACTTAGACAACCAGTATGTGTACAACAGAAAAAATCATCACTTTTTGCTTGTGGTATTGAAGTTCCAGTTATTCCATTTCCAGCTACTCCACCAACCCTAGACTTGGTAGTTAGGTGCCAAAATTTCAACTGCAACAATTATATGATTCTGTAATAGCAAGTCCCAGCTATTTCTTGTCTCATCACAAGATGTTAGAGGCTGGAAGGGACCTGTGGAGATCAAGGAGTCCAATCCCCCTGCCAAGGCAGGAGCATAGAATCTAGTGCAGGTCACACAGGAATGCATCCAGAGGGGTCTTAAAATTCTCCAGAGAAAGAGACTCCACCACCTCTCTGGAGAACCTGTTGCAGTGCTCTGTGATCCTTGCAGTAAAGAAATTCCTCCTCCCCTTGTGATGGAGCTTCCTGTGTTGTAGTTCATATCCAGAACTCAAACTATTCTGTCCCAAATTATCAATCTCCAAGACATGCAGGAAGTGTGAATAAAATGTTTGAAGTAAAAAGAGAGCAGTTTGGGCTCTACAAGGAGACTTGTGACTGAAAACCTCAGCTGTCATTTTAAAGAGATGCTAGAATACAACTCCCCAACCTTTCTACATGTGTGCAAACTCTCAACTGCAGAAAGGCTTAAAACACAAATTCGTAGTGATAAAGTATTTACTATATCATAATGCATGTTTCACTTTGACCCCACTGAGGAGATCTGCTAATAAGGAATCAAATTCAGTAATTGTCCTTTTTTGCATATTTACCTTTATTTCTTACAGAGGTACAGCAGAATTCCACCAAGTTGCTCATTTACTAAGGCAATTACCATTTTCCTAGCTCAGAAGATTTTTGAGGTGCTATAAAGGCTTGTAAAGGAAATCTGTTTAAATCTAAAACTCAGAAAACTTTGGGGTCAGTTGCTGAAATAATCACCTTTAAATTAAACATATTTCTGGGGGAAAAAAACACCTTACATCATTAGACACAAGAGTATTTATTTCCATATATTTCAGTGTGTTTGGAAGCAAAGCTAGCTATTAACAAATGCCTGTCACAGAAACAGGGAGTGGTAGGGGTTGGAAAGGACCTCTGAAGATCATCTAGCCCAACTCTCCTAGAGTATCCTTCCTACCTTTTTTCTGAATCAACATTTATTGAGTCAGACTGCAAAATTAGTCATGGATTATGGAATATTCTTTCTAGAATTACATAATCTAATATATTGTTAAGACAACTTGTCTTTGACTTATGACTTTACTTCAGTGTTTCCACTACCTACACTTCAGAAAAGACTAATTTTGCTGAGCAATAGTACTAAAATAGCCAAACCCTTTCCAGAAATTTGGTGGGATTTTAAATGGTTCCTATGCCAATAATTTTTATTCATGGTTGAATTTCATTTCTTATGTTAATATACATAAGACCTTATTTTCCAAATAAGGTAGCTTCAAATCCAGAATCCATTAGCTCATCACAGCTACCATATTGTGTGGTTCACTTGGTAGCATATAAGACCCTCAATGGGAATGTTGTGAGTTCAAGCCTGCAGTGGGCAGTAGTGGCCTCCCTACTCTAGTCATGAGGTCTGTGGTGACAGGTTGGACTTGACGATCTTTGAGGTCTCTTCCAACCTTAGTGATACTGAATACTGAATATTATGTTTTGATTTCTATGTACTGTAAAAAAGAAAGAAATATGCTCTTAAAGATGCTGACTTGGTCTAGTAGAAGGTGTCCCTGCCCATGGCAAAGGGGTTGGAACTAGATCATAGAATCAACAGAGTTGGAAGGGGCCTCTAAAGGTCATGTAATTTAACCTCTCTGCCTTCCCCACCACCAGCCTTCCACTTCCCAAAGCAGCCCCTGCTCCCTCTACACTATCCTCCACCCTCCCTAAGCAGCTCCCACTCCACCACCACTATTTTTGTACCTATCCCAAAGCCAGGGGCAAGACCCTCACCAGCCAAGATACCATGCAGAGGAGCTCAGCCCCAGTAAGGAGACCCAGCCAGCACCCGTGGATGTTATTGAAGGAGTCATCAGTTCTCTTCCTACCTAACCGGGGGGCCACCAGGCCCCCCGGCCTTTGTTGTCACCACCACCATCACCCAGTGTGCACCATGAGGACTCACCAGCGATGAGAGGAGGATCCCTCAGCCCAGATGGGCTCAGCTTGGGGATGCTGCCTTTCTGGGGGGGAATTAAATAGGGGAGTGGGCAGGGAGGGCAAAGTGGCCACACCTGGGGTGGGAGGAGACTGTAATAGAGCCCAGGTGCTCTGGGGTTTGAGGAGAAAAAGTGTGTTTGAGAAAAAGTGCTATTGAGAAAGAATGGATACTACAAGCAACTAAGCAGATTATGCTAATATTTTCATTTAGAAAGACAAGTGCTGGGAAATGGATGAGTTTTTCTTTCAGATCACATGGAAAATTCATCTTCTGTGAGTGCCCCAGGGGATATGAGACTAGCAGAAGAGATATATCTGGCATATATCTGAATACAGCTTTGGACTGTGTCAATCCCTGCCAATGACAATTGAGTCAAACCAGACTTATCTTGACATATGCCTCCCAAAGCATAGCTCTCTGCAAAGGCTGTGAGCACTCACACTCTCACTTGCAAATGGAACAAATTTCCTCTAACATCACGAAGAAAGAAGAGCTGGGGGTGTGTGCCTGCCTGTATCCCCTTCATGTCATTTTAACAGAGTGCTTTTAAGAGCATAAACACCCGCTCAAAATTAGTACAAATGTTTCCTCCATCGTCTTGCTCTGACACTAATGGGTAAAACATATTTCCATGGTGCACATCCAACATTCTCACCGCATGGCTCTCCTGTCACTAACAGCAGCCCATGTGTTCAAATGAGCAATTGGCAATAAATAAAAATGACAAGAGCAAATTACAAAAGTGGGAGATGTGGCCTGGGGAATACTCACAAGGCAGAGACGCATTACAATCCTTTCTCCTTTAGGTCACTATTATCCACTAACACTCAGTTTGTCAAGCTAGGCTGGTCTTTCATGTCCTTGGGCCTGGAGGACACCTAGAGAAACGCAGGGCTTGTAGCCAGCAGGAGACCCTCCTCCCCTTTCCATGGGCTGATGTTTATTTCTTTCCTATGATTCTAGTCCCAACTCATACACTTTTTTCCTCATAGTTTTCTCATCTGAAATAGTTTTGTAAAAAGAGGAATGATATTCAGTGCAAGCAGCTCTTGAGCCCTCTCCGTAAACGATGTCACAGGGCAGAGCAGATTATGCATATATAAACCAGCAATATTTCTAATTGGTGGTGTTTGGCTTTACACATTAATAAAACTGTAGTGTCTTCCAGTATTGTGGTCAGCATATTCAGCAGGAGAACTTTCATTCACACCTTCTGAGCTCCATGCAAAATGTCTCCAAAACAGGTGAATGAAATCTCATCATAACAGGAGCTTTTAGTCCCTATGGTTGTTTAGAGTATTAAGGTATGTGGAAGATCAGAGCAGGTGTTCTTGTGAAGGAGTTTGAACTCAGCTTCTGGAAAAGAGTTTGCCATACTGGGCCTGAGCTCAAGAACCAAAATGCTGCCATGCATCCCTCCATTGTGGCTAGCAGTTCCCAGATTATGAAAATAGTTTGCATCATTCAAAACCAACTTGCCTTCACCTGCCTGTTCCAGGAATGGATTTCTCTTTCCCTATCTTTGGGGAAGGAACCTCTCTGCTGAGACAGGACATCTGCACTTCCACCTCTTTCCATATAGTATAGGTGACAACAAAAGTCATCATACCAGGGATAGCCTGAGCACTACATGTGTGACTCTACAAGAACATCTCTTAACATCCTCCAGGTACATTATGGGAAGTCTCCCTTTTTATAATGCATAGACAAATAGGGGAACCGGCTGCTGAAACACTAAGATTATTATCTTTAGTGAAGGATCAATATCATTCATGTATCCTTTCTCTTTTTGGAAAGTCCAATTGTCTCTTGTAGTAGTTTATAGGATTGGGAGCATATGGACTGATTTGTTTTGCTTTCCTGGAAAAACCCCACTGGTGTGTGATCTGCCGTTGACAAGAAAAATAGTGGCAAATAGTAAGAACAAACTACTAAGATCTAGACTCACACACATGCCTGAGTATCCTTATTTAGATGTTCTTGTCAATGAATATTAAGTGCCTAATGCTATCCAGGATAGTTTCAAGAAGAAACACCTTAATGAAACTTGGTATCTGGGGACAGGGTGTTAAAACAGTACTTGTTACTGTAAGGAAAAGAAATCAAAGATCAGTAAAACCAGCCTCAGTGTTCTCAGTAAGAAACTCATTACAATATTCTTCATATATGGTAAATGTATTTACTTATCAAGATCCCAGTGGAGATTAGCTTTTCATTTCTGTTTCTGTGTGAATCACTTGACTGTAGCTTTCTATTAAAACCGTACTGAAGTCATTTTGACTTGTCAAATTTTGGCATAGCATTTCCAAGACATTAAGCAAGATTCTTCTAAGACTAACATGTTTTACTATGTCTTCAGCACCCAAGATTTATGATTTTTAATTATGCCAGATGCAGCCAAATCTTCCAAAAGAAGTGTGAAAATGTACTAATTAATAGGGAGGTGGAGGCAGAAAGATAAACAACTAGTCAGAAGATAATGCCTCTCTGTATCAGTATGTTCCAGAGTAAATTAGCTCCTGGTAAGGTTGGTAACTTGTTATAGGAGGTTATTTCACCTCTGGGAGATGTTGTTGAGGCCTCAATGGAAATTGTCAAGGAATGAAGTCAAGACACATCCTAAGAGGCTAGACTATGCTTTGTGTCCTGGAGTTCTGTCTGGCTTCGACAAATCTTCCTTGATTCTTTTCTGGGAAAGGGTTACAAGGAAAGAGCAAGTCTGTAGACATTTATCATCATACTTTGAAAGTGAACTCACCCGGAAGGAAGCAGGAAGAAGAGAACACCAACTTGTTCTCAGAGACTCTTGATTAGAACAGATATTTTCAATTACGTGTGATTGTTTTATCTGAATATTGTAAGGATCAAAGTAATTTAATCTGTCAGTCAGATCATGTCTTCATCTCACATCTGGAAAAGGAAATACAAACAAGAGAATGGAAGGTGCTGTTCTCAATTACAGTCTTCTAGGCAAATAATAATTACTGGGTTTGCTATTATTGAGGGAAAAACCTCAGAATGATCCACAGAAATGGTGTATTAGAAAGGAGGGTGTGTGAATTTAAATTTAGGCATCAGTAAGTTTTGTTTCCTAGGAGAAACATCCCAGAAGAGCTGCTTGTGAGGAGTTTTTAATTTGTTTTGAAAACAAAACAAACCAAAACAACTCTCATATTATTATTTTATTCTCTACTTTTTATTTTTTAGAGAAGAAACAAATTATTCTACCAGCAATTAACTTTGAGACTGTCATGTTTGGGGTAGTAATTAATTTTTTGGTTTTGATAATGCCTAATAAGCGTAACTTTTAAGAACTCTTGAGCACCAGATGAATAGTGCAGATAATATTCATATTTCTGAGTTGTAACTTAGTTTCAGCTTTGTCCCTGATCAGGCCCTAAGACAGCCAGTAGAGGAAGTGCCAGCTTACAGAAGCTAGCTTCTGCTATATTGCAGAATGAAAGCTGGCAGGAGTGATAAGCTTGAAATCACACAGCACAGATGAGTTCCAGCATAGAAATCTAGAGGAGTCCCTTCCATAGCACTTAAAACTAGCATCTAATCAAATGGAGCTTCAATAGATGTCTTTGTAGAGATCAGAGAAACAGAGCTATGAAAAACTAGCCACTATTATTAGATTTAAGTAGCTATCCAGAAGCCTGTATAAGCAACATAAAATCCTCATGGGTCCACAAATTCATAGAGTTGAGGATGTGAGCAAAAAGCTCTTGTGTCAGAGTGGAAGAAACACTGCAGCCACCTGGAGCTGCATCAGTCACAGCTTTGCACAACCAAAACCTTCTGCTCCCTCCTATTCTGTGTTACCACAGCACTGACTTCTCTGGACTGCTGCCAGAAAGTCAGAAATCTTACCACGAAATATTTTCTTTCTACAATGGCAGAGGTCTGCAAAGCAACCTCTCCAAACCACGGTTGTGGCAAAGCTACTCTGACAACCACTTTAGGCTGGCCTGGAATCCCATATCAACCCTTTGCTCTCCCCTTATCTCACTGGAATGAGCAAACTAGCCCTTGCTTCTGCAAAACCTGCCAAAGGATTATGCATGTTCTTGGGTGTAGCCATTCTTCAAATCACAGTCATGCTAGGGACGGCATCCTGGTGGAAAAGAGAACAAAATCAAACACTCCACCATTTAATGAAACTCAAGAGTTTCATTGTGCATACCCACAATGGGGCCAATCCAAACTTGTCTGAGTTCAAGATTCATGTTAGCCTTACACACAATGAGTAGGCAATCTTGGCACCTTGCTGCTTTTCAAACACTTAAGGCAAGTCAGCTGGATGCTCTTGTTGAGAGTCAATATGCACTCTTAGAACTCATCTACTGAAGCAGTCTCATCTCTAAAGAGCCTTTCACTGCCTTTCAGAGGTGTTCTGTCCCAACTTATCTAAATGTAAGTGAAATGTCCTTTGTTGATAATTTACTCTATCCTATGGAGTATGGGCCGTTCAGCTTCTCTGCTGCTTCTTCTGTCAAGCCCATAAATTTCCAAACTGGGTTGGCTGAACCTTTCTCTACAGATGCCAAGTGCTGGAGGATGTACCACATCCTTTGGCATATATAACTCCTTTATCAAACTCCCTAAATAAAAATAAAAAATACAAAACCCTAAGCAACCACATTAAAAAAAAAAAAAAAAAAGAAGAAGAAAAATAAAAGGAAAAAAAAACTAACAAAAAGCCAAGCAAACAAAACCCAAACCAGCAACAACAAAAAATCCCCACCCCAAACACCCAGATCTGTCCGACCTGCAATTTAATATCCATAGAATTCTGCCTTCTGTATCTGTGATTGGATCTTGCAATTTCTTCAAATATGCAGTTATATAGCCAATTTTTTTCAACTGCACATCTGTTCTTGGCAGTTCTTAAATCACCCCTTAATCGTTTTTGTCACAAAATAAGTTTATCTAGCTCCTGTACTATCTGGCTGCAAGGCACATTCTCCATATGTGAAATTAATGCCCACTTTAAACTACAGGTATAATGGTCAGTGCTGCCACAAATTAGGCCACTCATACAATGGTTTTAAATTCTGCCATATTGAAATACTGCTACAGAAGAAAACCTGCTTAGCCATGTAGATTCCTCTGGCAGAGTTTGTAGGAAGAGGTGAGGTTTTTAATTAGACCTAGTGATACAGCTGGAAAACAGCAAGGGCATGCTTCAAGGCACATGAGCCCTTCGTCAGGTCTGAAATACAAGAGAAAAAGGCTTCAGGCTAAATACAGGTTGAGAACAAGACCCTTTGAATTTAGCTTTCTTATGTTAATCCGTCAGTTTGAGAGAAAGGTGTGCTTTGTGTTGTTAATTCCTCAGCTCATTACATGGGGAAGAGTTCATAAATTCCTATGTGCTGATACACTTGCAGCATATTTTATTGTACAGTTTGCTCAGCCTAATGAGGAAAACTTCCAGGAAGCGAAACCGAGTAGGAGCAAAGTTCAGTCAATGCCTGTAGCAATGCTACAGTGTCTGGTCACCAACGCTGCATCTGAGAATATGGACCTCATCTCTTCAGGAACTCCAAATACCTCATTTCTCCTTCCCTAACATTAAAGAGAGATGAAGGCAACTGCTCCACCAAATATTGTTTTGATGATGATCTAAATGAAAAATCCTAAATTCACTTTTCTGGCTTCACTGACACTAATTTGAAAGCAACACAGTCTGTTTATCTCAAGGACAGGAAGATCCATTAGATCATCTGCTCTGACATCCTGTGGAGTTGCACATTGTATAGTTTAATAAAAGCCAACTGTACAGAGCAGGTGCTTGAAGCCAGATCCCTTCATTGCTCAGTCAGTTTTGAAGCCTCCTGTTCTTTTCCCACAGTTACTTAAATCTTTGCATGCTGTAATGTTATACAATATGCAGACAATGTCCTGACCTGAACTCCTTCAGGGTGCCAGTGTCAGAAAAGCAAATATTTATACAAACAGTTGTGATAGTTAGTGTAAATAATGAAGCAATAACAGTGGAGCAGAGAGATATTTCCTGGAGGTTTAATGCCTAGCCAAGAGAAGCTCATACTCAGAATTGATCTTGGTCAGTTATTAAATGTCTTGACATTGTCTATAAATAGGCCATTGTTGCTATTGCTATATAATGAAAATGGAAAATAAGTATACATTTAGAGCCCTGTGACATATGGCCTTGTTTCTGGGTCACAATTATGCATACATCACACAGAATAAATGTTTGCCAGACTCCAACCCCGACTAGTCAAATAATTTCTAAAAAACCCACTATTTCATGTCAGAATTCCTCACTGGCTCATAAGGGTCTTGCTCTGCATGATCTGATGCTTTCCTGAAAACAGGAAAAAAGATGCCTAAAGGAAAGAGCTTTGTCTCGAGGTCTCATTTCTGTCTCTCTGAGTAATGTCACTGTGGGACCTACAGGTCACCTGGCAACATTATGAGAGTATTTAATTGTCTCTGGGAAATGCAGTGTCCCATTGCTGAGGCACTGATGAGCATAAAACTCAAAGATGAATTTGAAAAGCAAAGTCTTGAAGGCTTGGACATTTCTCTGAGCATAGTCTGGAGAAATCTTTTGTGCCTCTGCCAGTAAAACCATTTCACAAATTTTCAGTATTCTGCCTGTTGTTTTGATCTCGTTCAGAGGCAGCAATGAAACAACAACATATATCTATAAAATGGCCACAGACTGCAAGTTATAAATCCCATAAATCACATTTCTGGAACTGGTGCATTCTCACACTTGACTCAAGAAGCAGTCTTTGAGAAGCTAATAACTTCATGCTCATTAGGATGAAGATTAGACAGAGCTCTTCTACAGCTTGACATGAAGCAATCACAATTCAGAAGGACTGGAGTCCTTTTTCCATGCATGGCTTCCTGTCTTTAGTGTCAGTCCACTGGAGGATGCATGTCACAGCCAGACAACTATGAGACCATTTCTTGTCCCCTGTTTTTCCCCAGAACTGGTCTAACTCCAGAGCTCAAAGGCAGAAGCAGAAGAGATGGAAAAAATTAAGCAGATAACACTCAGCTCTCAGAATTGCCAGCAGTTCTCAGTTTAGTTTCAGAACGGACAACTGAGCTCTTGGAAACATTTAGGTACATACCCTGTGAGCACAAAGAGATTTGTCATTTTTATAGAAGGTTGAAATATATTTGGAAGCTGCAAGACCATGGTCATCCTGTATCAAAGGCTGTTTCATAACAAAACACTGTTCATTTATAGAAACCACATACACATACTGCACTTTAGTTGGTGTGGGTAAAACCAAATACCCTCCTGCCTTCCTAGAAGAGCACAGACAACATGACCTTCCCCAAGGAGAGCCCTTTCCATAAGACAAATGAAATTAAAGAGGAAAACATTGTCCTAGAGAAAGCAGTCAGGGACACAGGAACTATGTTTGCAACTCAAATTGTCACAGAACTGAGTGAGGGACCAAAGAAGGTAACAACTAGGAGGAATACTTTGTGGCTATGCAATCTGCTAAACTGAAGCAGACACGAGAAAGCAGGATGATGGAGGATAGCCATTAGTTTTAGAAAGGAAGTTTCAGTCCCATTGGAATGACCACAAATGAATGAACCCAGCCAAAAGAAGTGGAACAGAGATCCTAAGTCACAGGAATCTCGGGATAAGCAGCAAAGGACTGATGCAACCCCCCACCTGAATAGTATAAGGAGGCTTCCAAAAGCAGGTAACTACAAGCCCACAAAGTCCCCAGGCTCTGTGTCTAACTTACTCTTAAGACAGTACTTGACCCCTCTTCCAGGTCTCTCTTCTGGTCTTCATATTCAAACTGTGACTGGCAGGGGTGTCCAGATCTAATACTGTCATTCTCATTAGGTGGCAATTTTAAATATGTTTAAATATGAAAAATGTTACCCAGAGAGTAACCTTCTTTGTTGCTTGGTTCAGTTTCCTCCAATACAGGAAATAATTCTTTCTGTGAGGACAAACAAGCATTAAAATATTAAATATCACAGCATCATGAGGAAACTTATGATAGAAATCTAATTTCATAGCACAGACAGAAGAACATTTAGCATTTGCACAAACGTGTGAAGTTTTAATTGAAGTTAATTTCCCCAACTGTAATCATACACAAGTGTATCACTTCCACACCAATCCATCTGACATTTCAGGGACATACAATTGACCAATTAATGTCAACAAAATTAAATCTATAAGGTGGCTGGTGGCATTTAGCTGCTATACTGCCTTCGTGTTTACTTGAGTTGTTCTGCTGGGTCCCCTGCAGGATGGGTCCACTGCAGAATATCCCTGACAGGAATGACAATAATATGTAGACAAATATGAACACACATACTGCATACTTCAAGGTGTAGCTTTTTTCCCCAGTTCCAAGAGAATGCAAGGAAACTAGTGCATTCATAATGCTTCCACTACTTCTCCTGTAGCCACAAAAATAAATACAAAAATTGATTGTAGAGATTGATTTGACTGGCTTGGTTTTAAAAAACATGGTGATTTGGGAGGCACACCTATGTATGGTTACCCTCAGATGGTTTCTGCAATGGTCCATTTGTCATCCATTACAAAATCACAAAACATCACTCAGATCATCTATGTCAGCTATGAGATTTGCAAAGGGTAAAATAAAATAAATTATTTTTTTAAAAATAATATTGTAGAATAGAATAGAATAGAATAGAATAGAATACAATACAATACAATACAATACAATGCAATACAATGCAATACAATAAACCAGGTTGGATGAGACTTTCAAGATTATCACGTCCAACCCATCATCCAACACTAATCAACTAAACCATGGCACCAAGCACCCCATCCACTCTCTTCTTAAACATCTCCAGTGATGGTGACTCCACCACCTCCCTGGGCAGCACATTCCAATAGCCAATCACTCTTTCTGGGAAGAACTTCTTCCTAACATCCAACCTAAACCTCCCCTGGCACAACTTGAGACTGTGTCCTCTTGTTGAGGGTTGTGATCAGAAATTCAGTCTCATTGGAGGCCTATAGCTAGTGATGGTCTCAAGGGGTCAGTACTGGGTCCAGTTTTGATCAGTATATTCATCAATGACATGTTATATGTAGCTTTAGCAATTCTGATGATGATACAGAACCAGGAGGAGCAGGTGATACCCCAGAAAGCTGTGCCGCCATTTGGAAAGTCCTGGTCAGGCTGGAGAGTTGGGCAGAGAGGAACCTAGGGAAGCTCAAGAAGGGCAAGTGTGGAGTACTGCAATTCTTTTTTCAGTGGTGCCTAGCAATAGGACAAGGGGAACTGGTGCAAACTGGAACACAGCAAATTCCATCTGAAGAGGAAAAACCTCTTTACTTTGAGGGTGATGGAGCACTGGAGCAGGCTCTTCAGAGGAGTTTTGTGGAGCCTCCTCTAGAAATATTCAAAACCTGACTGAAAGCAGTCCTGTGCAACCTGCTCTAGGTAAATATGCTTTATCAGGGCTGTATGATCTCCAGAGATCCCCTACAAACCCTGTTCTCTGGTTCTGTGATACAGGTTTCCTATGCATCTTTTAGTGAGAGATGCTCCTGCTAAGGCCCTGAGAGGCATTATTATTCTTAGAAGAACTTTCAGTCTAAGATGCCACCCTTCACCTTGGGAATTTGTTTCAGCTGGGGCCCAAGCAATGATTGCCATCCTCCTCCACAGACTCATCTCTTAGTAAGAAATGTGTGCACAGCTGGAGGGGTGTGAGGTTGGGATAGGACTGGCAGTGGAGATGTGCACGTTCAAAAGCAGATGGGGCACTGTTTTTTATTAAGAGAGAAGTAGATTCAAAACACCTGGTGGAAAGGTGCTTACTTTTCAGTTTCATGAGAGCTATTGTGATAGTAGAGACATTTACATGCAAAACAACACAAAAGTAAAGAGGGAAATTATGAATAGTAAAAAAAAAATAGAAACTGAAAACCTTTCTGTATTGACTGCAAGGGGCTGGATAAGTAAGAAGCAGAATGGATGCTTCTAAAGTGCACAACAAATGTGCAAATTTTGCAATACAGAAAGTTAAGATCAGCTTTATTTGGAAAAGGTGTATCATATTGTTATCTTGGAAGTAATACAACATAATTTTAGATAAATCTATTAGCCATTTTGGAAACTAGAGCTTACCAATATCCACACCTTCAGAGTGACCCTATGTTTATCGCTCCATATGTCTGCAGATAACCCAAGTAAATTAGAGCAAACATAAAGCAGTCCTTTGGCCAACCCTTTGCATACCAGAGGTTTTAAGAAGCTGTGCACCAGTTTCCTGAGGCAGAATATCGTTTATCATGAGAAAAGAGAACAGACCTTTATCAGCTGCTGCAAATAATAACTGGGGAGCAGCTGTAATGGAGATAATAAGTTACAATTCCACAGAGGAGGCTGAATCAGAAATTCTCACTTTTATGGAAACTTCTGTGATAAAAAGTTTTCCATTAAACAGCAAATACCACTCTGAAAGGAAGCTCTGAGTAGAATCCATTGGATGAAAAAGGAATTGATAGAAAGATAAAAACTTCTGAAAAATAGGCTTATTTTTCAAGTTTTTTCATTTTGTCTTGCTTTTTTAAAGATCTATCCAAAAGCACTGTACTTTGTGAGATGATCCCCAAAATCTGAGGAATGTGACAGCTTTACAACTAGAAAGCATTCAGCATGTTTTCACCTTAGCCTTTTCCTATCCTAGGTGAAAAGTCATGCACTATGAAGAAGTGATCACAGTAGATCACAGTAATGAACTGAGATTGCTTCAGGGACAGGTGTGAAGGATGGTCGTTGCTTCCACACCAATACTCCTGTAACCTCGGAGCCAGTTGCCTGAGCGAACTCTGGTTCATGCACTCATAACTTGCTGTGATTGATACTGCAAGTTTCTTTGTCCTTATTACTGACCAAAGCTATAAATCCCAATTATGAAAGACAGTCGAGTTCAAGCTGCTACCATATTTCACAGCAACACTAACGCAGAGGTTACCAAAGGTCACCCTGGCCAGAAAGCAGGACTACAGCATAGTAAGCCTATATCTTCATTATTCAGCTGCAATGTCTTTCAGGCCTAATGGGCTTTGATTACATTCTTTTTACCTGCTCTTCTGTCTTGTCAGTTGTGAAACACACTGGCAAAGTGTGTGTCAGGCCGTTCTCCAGAGGTTAAGTGAAGTGGCAGCCATTCCTACAGCTCAGGCAGCTGAGAGATGAACCATGGTATATGGGAAGGGAGCCCCCTAAAAAATATAATTCAGCCCAGCAGTTGGCCTATACAAAAGAAGCCTACATATTTATTTATTTATTAAATATAAACTATTTCCTTTTTTTATGCAAACTCTGAAGATCTACACTTTTAAATGTACAAAGTCTGTATTGAAGCCTTGCTGACATAAAAACTCCAAAGCTCTGGTTAACGATAGATGAAATTGCTTTGAGATACACCTAACAATACACAACTTTTAATTTGTTAGTTCTAAAACACAGAAAGAGCACAGCTTAAAAAAAAAGGGGGGGGGGGGGGGGGGCACAAAAAAACACCAAACACCTGAATTCTTCCACCTACACCATTACACTCTTTAAGAATGTTGTGGTCATTGGAAGCTGTAAGCAAAAAGTTTAGCATGCCCCTTCACAGTAGCCTCAGAAGCCAATTTCCCTGATGGCTCTGAGGGGAAGATACAATCCCTCCATTTGTGGCAGGTGCTCACACAAAGGCAACGTTACCAATTTCTTTTACATTTTCTGAACACCCCACCAAAGGTCTGTCAGTCTGCAAAGGAAATCTGGCACGTGCAGTCTTGAAAGACTTTTTGCATTATAACTGGAAGCTGAAAGAACTTCCGTGCGTGCATACAAGCACATTCCGTACACACTGGCTACAAGATGAGTCAAGTTCATGCCTGGGAATTCTGATCACAAATATGGGATATGTGAGTTTGGATTTCACAGTATGTGACATAGTCAATGAAGTGTGAAGAAGTGCCTTCTTGCTAGAGAGAGTCCAGTCTGTTGGGTTGAGTGTGTCAGGTAAAAAGTCCTTATGGCAGATTAGTAGCAACATAGTGGAATAAGGCATCACCTTGTGCTTGGCCGCAGGCACACAGAGAATGTGTGACCTAAAAAGGCTTTTACCCTTGTAATCAGGAGTCAAAATAAATCATCAAAGAAGCATAGAGGCATATTACACACCTTGGATGCAGGATGAATCAAGGCATTTACCAGATCATCTAAATCTCAATAAGTGCAAGATTATAGAGGACCATGCCCTTGCCTTGTAGATTTGACTGGTATTCAAACTATGTATCCCACCTCATTTCATCCCATTTGTTTTATTTATACTCCTTGAAGCAGAAGGCTCAGCATGCCCTACAATCTCTAGAGATCTAGAGACAGGAGGGGATATTCCCTTAATTATCCTGTATCCCAGTGGTATATGTCACCAGCCAAAGTGCATAAAGTTCCTGGCCTGATTATCATTCACATGCTGTGTGGAATTTATTAAATTCCTTATCCCACAGCCATTTAATCAGTGGTATTATTGGAATGAGATATTTACCCCACTGGGTGGTATGGACTGGGGCAGGAAAGCATGCCAGGATCAGCTTTGCTGATGCCTATTTATAAAGACGGTGCAATTTTCTTTCCCGCTCCCTTTCCTCAGTAGAACCAGTTAGTTAGAACTCCAGCAACAGAGCAGGGCTTATTTCATGTCTTCTTTTCTGTAATAAATCTCCACTCCTGATGCATTCTGATTCACAGTCAGTATAATCTGCCTACTGACCATTAAATTCTGCTTATTGTTTGCATGGGATCTTCAAGAATTATGCCTTTCTTCCTCTCCCAGATCTAGGTTGGATTTTTAAAAAGGGATTTGGAGCTGAGCTGAGGGCCCGAGAAAGTAATTTCCTCCTCAAAATAAATCTCTCTTGGCATTACCCTGTAAGCACTGTCCCCAGCCTGACTGGCAGTATCTGATTTAGACAAAGCATATAATTTAGTTTTCTTCCTTGGACAGTTCAGATTTCCATTCAGTCTCTTCACTCAAACAGTCTTCAGATTCTTTTCTGAGATTTAAAATTGCAACCAGCTATTGTTCTTACTTACATTTCAGCCATGTCCTTAACTTGACTTAGACTCCAGAGCACTACAAATTGCTTCTGTGCACACTAAGTAACAGTTTCCCTTCCTAACATAGAAGGACTGTGTTCATCCAAACCTAGTAAGGACCTAAAACAGGTTGATAAGTCATATGAATGAGTCTTTCTCCCCACTGATGTGCAGGGAACCTAAAGAGCTTCATTATACCTGATATTCCCAAAAGATGTGCTACCCTCTCTTTCCATTTGCTATAGTCTAAACTGACACTGTAGAAATGTTTTGCCTAAAGGACTTGCATGATTATTCAGCTTTCTAAAGTATGCTGTATGTCTCCATCCAGAACGGATCTCTGGAGCATGGCTAAGTTGCTGTCCTGAAAGTTAATTTACCTTCATAAAACCATAAGGGAACAGTATGGAGCAATAGAGGGATGGAGAAACATCTGGTTAGCCAACACGTGAGCCACAGGAGTAATGAACCCTGCATTTTAATAGGTAAATCTGCACCTGCACAAGATTTCCAGCTTCTGCACCAGCAATAGCTCCAGAGAGGAATAAATAATTAAGACAATAAGGCTGAGGCAGAAAATGGCTGCGATATTTGCTTTACTTGAGAGTACACTAGGGACATGCATAAAAGTAGGCATGGCTGAGCTTGCTCTAACTGAACTTCGATTGACCCCAGAAGCACTCTTGACTTAACAGACTGGTGAATCTACCCTCTGTAATCTGAAAAAAGACTGTTTATTCTTTGGCTAGTCCTAAGACTTATTTGGTCTCTGTCTTATTTGAAATGCAAAAAACCTTAAAACTCCATGATTCCATGACTTCAAACTATGTAGACATAACCCCTGTGTTACACAGGCATCCCATAAGAGCCTTCAGTGTTCCTACAGCTATTTCCTCACTGAGGCATTTGCTGCTCTGACATGAAAGCATGGTGCAATCGTGACTTTGACCTGGGCTCTGGATTGCACCAAGCTATACAGGACACTTGTTGCTGTACTTTATTCTGGGGGGAAAACGTCATCAATCTTCAGGTTGAAATAGCCTCCTCCACATAAAAAATAGCACTGTTGACAGTGATCAACAGTTAGGTGAATGACATCTTTAATTTCAAAGGCAGGCACTTTTAAGGAGAATCAGGTCTACAGGAGGAGGTCCTGAAGGGGAACAGAAACTGTTTGCTGAAATGCACACTATAATTTTAACTTCTTCAGGTCACTATGGTATGTTGTATTCAAGTGGTACTGTTCAATTTGGAAACCAGCTTATGCTAAAGTCTTTAAACTTTTGACATTCCTGCTGTCAAATAGCCCAGGTGAGAAAAGGCACATCAACAGCCTATGGGGCTTTGTACAAAGACACCAACTACTGATCAGGATTCACACCCATAAGAGACTAGGAAACATTCAAGAGCTCAGAAAAGCACTTCAGAGGACAGCTTATTGTAAAGGTATAGTGCAGTTGGGAAAGAAATGACTAATACCTCTTGGAAACTGTTTACACTATTGTAGTTTCTAATATGCTTTAGTCCTGGGTCAAAATTTGCTTGCTCTGAGTAAACACAGATCAGAGAGTTTATGTAAGGAGGAGTCCGCAGTACAGAGCAACATACACAAACAAGCAGGGAAGCAGCAGCAGACTTTGCATCAGTCTTTAACTGTAGTTCCACAACTACCAAGAATCCCAAAGCCAAAGCAAAACCCACTATTTTACCTGGTTGTTTCCCAAGCAGGGCATTGTAAGTCCTAGGTTTTATATGTTCATCTCCCATAAGTATTTAGCATACTTTAAGTTCAGGTGCTTTGGTTCTGTTTCACATCCTCAGCAATAACTATAAACATGACAGTGGACAGGTGAATTGCTCTCTACATTAATTTCCTCATCTTTTAAACAGCTTTAGGAATAAAAGAACCACATTTGCACATGTTCCTTTGCACATGTGTCCTCATCAGTGACAGCAATGAGGAACATCCAAAATAAACTAAGCTCTACGCCAAATGGAAGCAAAATGGATAAAGTGTACCACAGAGTATCAGCATATGATCAGATCTTGAAAAGATATTGGTTCTCAATGCAAACTGTGAGATATAGCAAATAATAATAAATAATAGTAAGAGTACCCTAGATAACATCTTTGAATTCAAGAAAAAACAGGGGGAAGTATTTAAAAGGAGTGTTTATTGTATTCTGCCCACCAATACTCAAGATACCAGAGAACTAACTGAATACTATGTCCACGTGCTCTGGAGCTGGTTGCCTGGGAGAAGAGACTGACCCTCACCTGGCTGCAACCTCCCTTTAGGTAGTTGTAGAGAGCAATAAGATCTCCCCTGAGCCTCCTCTTCTCCAGACTAAGCAACCCCAGCTCCCTCAGCCTCTCCTCATAGGGTTTGTGCTCCAAACCCCTCACCAGCTTTGTTGCCCTTCTCTGGACACGTTCTAGCAATCACTGGAGGTGTTTAGGAAGAGACTTGATGGGGTGCTTGTTGCCATGGTTTAGTTGATTAGATAGTGTTGGATGATAGGTTGGACTTGATGATCTCAAAGGTCTCTTCCAACCTGGTTAATTCTATTCTATTCTATTCTATTCTATTCTATTCTATTCTATTCTATTCTATTCTATTCTATTCTAAACTATCCTGAAATGTCAAACTGTACATGATCTGCTGAAACGTGTTGCTATCTTACACTGCTAGGAAAACATTTACAGTTGAAAAGAAGAGACATATTAGTAATTTTCAGCTCTAAGACTTACAGGATGGTTGTATTGGTCATTCACACTCAAATACAGGAGGATTTGTAGGAATGTTTTCACAATACCTTTGCCATGTCCTGATAAAATATATCACAGAGCCTTCTGGGCATTAACAGACTACTTCAGTGAAAATCCAGAGGTGTGACAGTGTGACACAAATGTACTGCATAAGTGAAATAACAAATATTTTTGGGGTTTGGAGCACAAGCCCTATGAGGAAAGGCTGAGAGAGCTGGGGTTGCTTAGCCTGGAGAAGAGGAGGCTCAGGGGAGACCTTATTGCTCTCTACAACTACCTGATGGGAGGTTGTAGACAGGCGGGGGCTGGTCTCTTCTCCCAGGCAACCAGCACCAGAACAAGAGGACACAGTCTCAAGCTGTGCCGGGGGAGATTCAGACTGGATGTTAGGAAGAAATTCTACGCAGAGAGAGTGATTGGCCATTGGAATGTGCTGCCCAGGGAGGCGGTGGAGTCACCATCATTGGAGGTGTTTAGGAGGAGATTGGATGGGGTGCTTGGTTGCCTGGTTTAGTTTATTAGGTGTTGGATGATGATGGGTTGGATGTGATGATCTTGAAGGTCTCTTCCAACCTGGTCTATTCTATTCTATTCTATTCTATTCTATTCTATTCTATTCTATTCAAATGACCAAGAAAATAATTTAGTTTACATCTTTCATACTTTTATGGATATTCAAATGGTCAAGTTAGCTTTAACCAACAGTTTCTAGGACTAATGGTACTGATTCTGTTGTCTCAAATCATAAACTAGACACATAAATTATTCATATTCTTTACTGTAGCTCTCAGCCTCTATTTGCTGAGAAAATAATTGTAAACATCTGTCTTGATGGGTCACTGACTGACAGATTCACAGTGACCTTCAGACATATTTACAACTAAGGAGGTTTCAAAATGTAAAATGGTGTTCTGGGAGCGAATAGGCTGTCCAATTGTTCGTGAGTCACAGATGAGAAATGCAGTGCAGGTATGAGCTCATAAAACCTTCACTGAACTGCAGAATGTAGATGTGGAAACCATAGCACAGAAAAACCCTAGTGCCACATAAATGTTGTCTGAATAGTACCAGCTAATTGCAAATCAGAGCTAGCCACTAAAAGAGGAAGAGCCTTTGTACAGTACCATTGTGTGGAAATGAAATGGAAAACTGCAAGCTGCAAGGCTCAATAACCTGTGAATGAAATTATCATGGGGTACTGCTTCTGATGATAAAGGACAGGGAAAAGGTGGCTTTGCTTTTAGGATGGAGTTTGGAAACCTCAGTTTGGGCCCTGGTTTTGCTGAGCAAGTTCCTCCAAGAGGACATGTGGATGCAGTAAAAAGTGGAGCTGTTAGCCTTTTTATGTGCCTTTCAGATACAGTACTATCAATGCTAGAGTGAGGTTTGAGCACTAGGGTAATGAAAGCAGAGGAAACCCCATCACATTCAGACAATCTTTGTGTTCCAAGACTTAAAATTTGGCTCTCAAGTGAACAAACATTCTTGCCAGGTTGCTTCAGCAAAATGGGAACCCACTAAGCGAGGCAGAGCTGGAACCAGTCAGAGAGGTGTGAAGAGAGTTTGTAAGCATGTTCTCCCCATTATATTGCCATTTATAGAGTCTAACAGAGTTACTTGGGTAGATGGCCAGCATAAACACATATCATTCATATTATAAAAGCACAACACTATACTATGAAATGCCAGCTAGGATTAGAAATCCCACATTAGTTTCATACATTGCTCTAGGAACACTTTGACTAAGATTTGGAGTTCAGCTCAGATACTCATATTTTAATAATGGCTGTGAAACAATATTCTCCAACAAAGAGCTGAAATCTGAAAGACCTGCTTTAAAGTGAAAGGGAATGCAGGGCTTTTTTCTTATGTTGTGACTTGATCTCATAGGATGTAGAGGAGAACATGGGATATAAGGGGAATATCAGAAGACTCCTTACTTTGGAATAGAGTCATAGGCACAGCCAGGATGTTTATCACCTCCTCCTGCTTTCCCCACTACTTGGGTCAATTTAGACTAGGGGTTTGGGTTTGCTTTGGTTTGTTTGTTTTGTTTTGTGGGGGTTGGTTGGTTTTATTGGTTGGTTTATGTTATATTTTGTTTTGGTTTGTTTTCTAGCAGGGAGGCTCAAGCCTGTTATAGCTACAAAGTTCCTCACCCCTTGAAATCACTACACTGAGGTTAGCTGTCTTTGTAACAAATGTTTCTCAACTTGCGCATTGCAAAAACAGGGTAGATACAGGAGGAGAAGGGAGTGAGGGGTCAGAAAGTCAATCAAGGGGGGTTGTGAGGCATTGAAATGTTATTACAATCCAAGGCCAAGAAAGTCTTGCTATTTTCCTCCCTGTACCACCTTCTTCACCAAGGTCAAATATTCCCTGCCAAGATCTCAGAAAACCTGAGCACAAACATGTTAGAGAGACTTCATCATGTTATCACCAGCAGATTTTTCACTCTTACTTTTATGGGGAGTCATGAAAATGATTGACTTCTAGAAAGGGGTTGTGACCTAAGGAGGCTGAGAAACCTTATACTTGCTGAACTAGGAGTTAGGGGCTAGCCTGAGCCCTAATTCTGTGACATGCCATTAAATGAGCCATACATACATACTGCAGCTGGGGTATTAATCCCATATTTAAGTATTCACATAACTTTTAAGCAGTACAAATCATTGAGATTAAATTGCACAGGCAATTAAGTAATTTTATGAATTGGAGTCTACTTGTTTATTGTTGGATGTTTGGAGGGAAGGGGTTAATTATGTGCTCCATTCTTAGTCAAGCCAATGTAGACAAATGGGCAAAGCTCTCTAAATATAAATGGAGATAAAAGAAAGTATATTCCTCCACTTTCTAAGCAAATTGATTCAGGGATGGGGTGGTATAAAACCTCCTAATTTAGTAAAAGTCTGCATATTCACAAACAGATGTTGCTTCGTGGTGGCATCTCATTATGACTTCTAAGAAGTCTTGGAATTAGGCTTCTAAAATACACCTGTCACAACCCTGGATTTGTCATATTAAATGCAAATAGGACTGGGAGGTTTGTGTCAGCTTCTGGGCATCATTCTCAAGAGCAGCAAATGTGGAAATGAAATGAACCTTCACAGATTTTCTTCATAATATGGGTTTGTTTGTCACAACCTTTTCTGATGTTCTGTTTTAATGATATGATGATCTTTTTTTCTCTACAGTAAATTTCTTACAGACAAGACTATGTGAAGTAGTTTGAGGAGAAGCACGTTGTCGCATGGATGAAAATGCACCCTTTGTTTTAAATGCACTTTGCATACAACACATAACAATGCATGCAGTATATGTCTACCTTTCTGTCACTGACAGAAATCCTTCAGGACTGGTTCTCAGTCATCTCAGTGCTCACAGAGATGCTCCAAGGGCCTATTTCTTGGCTTCCTATAGCAACCCTGAAGATGGAGACCTTTAAGAAACACAAACCAAAACTAAGTTCCTTCAATAATCTAACACTTTAAAGGGATGTGGAGATTTAATTGCAGTCCAGGAGCTAATTAGTTTTTATCCTCTGATAATTCTTGATTGAAGTGTGCAAATACAAGGCAAGGCATCAGTGATCACCTCTCTTCCTGAGGGGCAGTCTCTGTGCAGAACACCTTTTTTCCTAGGCAGATGCCTGGATCTGGCAGGTCATCATGAAGTACCTCAGGGTCTTCAGCCCTAGGGATGGCTCAGAGTAGAGGAGGTAGAAATTTTCAAAGGTTTTTTTCTTCCTTACTTGCATCTATTCTTCCTCTGAGCGTCAGCTGAAAAAATTGTACATGCTGCTGTGCTATTCCTGTTGCAGAGGCTTAAAATAACCTAGTGCTTGCATGCAATGATGGTAAGAGTACTGCAGGAGCTTGTGGAGTCACTACTTCAACAAACCGAAACCAGCAGTTTAAATCAGAGTATGAGCCTCTCCCAAAGCCCACTACCCCTTCTTAACTCACCTTTCTACCATGGAGTCAGTCCAGTTCCTTATTCTCCATGCTAGAACATTCAGCTTTGGAAGAAAGGGATGGGATGCCAGGTAAAGGAGACATTTCTGCTTCTCTGGATGGACATCTGGAGCTTTCAAAGATGGGATGATTGCATAGAAGACCGTGGCAACATTTGTTGTGGCCTCTCCTTCAGCAGCTTTTAACCTGCACCTGCTTTGGCAAAATGTCACACTCTGGGGCAAGAGGCAACAAGAGATTTGCCTCTTCCTCTGCTGAAACAGATATTTAAAAAATAATCTCTACGTGTTTCCCAATCTGCTGGCCTTTTTGCACAATTCTTTAGACACCTGCGTCACCTGCTGCACATGTGTGAGGAGATGCACTGGAGACACTGCCAGCAGACTGGAAAATGTGTAAAGACCTTTATTACCTTCTGGGCTGCTGCTCCATCTTGAGTGATTTGCACTTTTAAAGAGCCAGGAGAACTCTTGGCTGTGATGCTTCTTCCTAAAATTGTAAAAGCTGACAGTGCAAAGACATGCAGAGTGATTTCATTAGGGCAAAACCAGACATCAACTGCTAGCTGCAACCAGCAAGTTACCATGAAGTTGGTAAGAGTATCAGAAGAGTCCCTCCATTCACTGTTCCAGTGTCTGGAGATCCTTGTGACAAATGCGAAAGCTCAGACTGGCATATTTTTGGCCGTAGCCTCAATGATACATCCAAGCAGTCCTCCCTTGCCCCACCTGTAAGTTGTACCCATTCCCTTCCTCTCCCAGCCAGGCACATAAAATACGTGCTAACTTGTCCCTGTCTCTTCACATGTTGTGACCCTCTGGGAGAGCAATTGTGGGCAGATGCCAGAAACCACAAACTAGCTGCTGGGTGAATTTGCTTGTAAAACTTAGCAGCATATTATCACTGTGGTATTTACTATTTAATGTGTGACTCTCCAGGTGAAAACAGACCCAATCCAGGCCCATTCTGTTCTGCAGGTAATTTTCAAAGGGCTGCCAGAATGTCAACCTCACTGTCAGTCTTTAAAGCCTGGGATGGTGAGAAGGGCAGAAAGAGATTGGGTGTTACAGGAATGCTTGACACATAGAAAAGAGGTTCTTCTGCACCAGATGCAGTATTGTAAACATTAGCATTGGTCTTTTTCACAGAAATGGGCTGCAGAAAGGAGAGCAGGTGCATTTATTTCTTCTGATTCAATCTGAAGCTTTTATCTGCAGGCTGAGGAGAGCAAGCTGGTGCTGCTGTCTTTGCCCCATCTCATAGATTACTACATGCTGGGAAAGGTGGTGGGAAAGGTCTGCCTTAGGGTTACTTTTGCCTCAGGTACTAATGTTCCTGTATGGCAAAACTAAAGCCATGAAGAATTGTCCAGCTTCGCCCCTCAAGGGCAAGAGAAGAAACATCAGTAGAGAATGGTGATTAAGTCAGGGTGTCTGACATCCAGCAGCATTGGGAGTTGCCCAGTGAAACTCATTTCCGAGAAACTGAATAACACTCTGCCAATGAAAAGGAACCACAGAAATGGGGGTTTACACTACAACAGAATCAGCCAGCTACAGACACCTTATAAACATCCAATTGGACTGAGCACAACCAATTGGGCAAATTTCTTTTTGCCTAGGGAAGTCTGACCACAACCTTTAATAATGTCTTCACATTTCACAAATCCTAACAACAACAACAACTTGTGTTCACATAATGCCTTCCATCCTGGTGGAACCCAAAGTGGTTTACAAGTGACTTAGCAAACTATACAACAATATCCACTCCTCATCCCCCTCGAGGTTGAAAACTGACTGCAATTGGCAAGGTTTCCCTTGTAGTTTCCAAGGTTCCAAGACTATTTCTCTAGGCCATTGTTGTTATTTCTTTGTTTTGTTTAAATACCAAATTCAATAGCATGGAGGCAAAAAGCAACTCTTTGCTCAAGGATAGTTGCATGAATATAGGCAATTTTGGGGAGTCAAGAAAGAAAAAGAGAATTTTTTTTGTCACACTACCACAAAAAAATGTAAATTTTGCTTTCCAAAATAAATTTTTAAAGAAGTAATAATAATAAAAAACCCTCCACTTGAAGAAAACACAGAATGTTTCATTTTCTGTGAAATAAAACCTTTTTTTAATGTTTCCTGAACACAGTTGACTCCGTTGCAAAACAAATCAGATTTAAGTTGGCAAATGGAAATGAAACATTTTGACTTTCAAAATGTAATTTTTCTTTTGGACACAACTTTAAGAAAATAAGGAAATCCATCTCACCTGGTGTTTTTCTTTGCCAGGAACTCACAGCAGTGCCTAGGAACAGCCTAAGGAGAGGACAAGTACTCTAGTTTCTGCTATCCATTCTTCACTGTCCACCTGAACTAGTGGCAGCACCTGAACAGCCCAAGATGGATTTCCCCGCCATAAATTCATTCAGTTCACTTCCACTATCCCTGAAGCTGTGTGGATTTTGTCATCCACAGCACCCCAGATCCATGGTTTATATAACTTCTGCATTGTGTGCAAAATTATATTGTTTGTTTCAATTTGCCTCTTAGTAGATGCAGAAGACATTCAATGACAAGAGTGCAGCATCATTAATTATTCACCATCACCACACCAATAACCACTTTTCTGTATCCACATGGAAGAAGTTGGTTTGTATCCTCTCTACTCCTGCAGAGGTATTGAGCAACTCCTTTGGCTCCCTCCTTGTTCCTAGGAGGCTGATTTGTATAACCAAATGTGTACAGAAGACTCTGTGGCTAACCATTTTCTGTAAATGCACCTTAGACTGACCTTCCCACATCACTGGAAGGGCTCAGGTACCTAAAATATAGATATAGTATGTTATTTAAAGTTCTACAGCAGCAAACGCATCCTCTTGGGGATTGTGGATGTAATGAAGAGTTACAGAAGACATGCACTTCAGAGAATATACTATAGCATACAGTTACATCATTCAATCATTCATATAATATCTGATATTCTGTCCTCTTGCCACAAATAGAACTAATGAAAATTACAACCTTCAGGTGAATTCCTCTGGTGAACTTACAAATGGCTGCAAATATACCTTAAAAGGTTTGTTGGATTATCTGGTAATGAGCTCAAGCAATGCATCCTCACACTTCTAGGGCAGAGCTGATGAAAGGTAACTGATCAATAAAATGAAAACGAAAATCCTGTCCCCATTCCTCCTTTAAAAATAAAAAATATTAAATTCAGAGGTGTTGAGAAACACACTGAGCAGAGTGTGAAGAAAAAACAGCTCATTCATCCAGCCTTTACAAGCAGCTGGGCTTGAGCTGAATGGGCTTTTGCTGTGTTCTTTGTGTAATGGTATATTATAAAAATGTTATTAGAAGGCCAAATTTAGGCATAGCAGGAGGAAGAGAGGGGGGAAAAAAAATCCTGAAACCTTGAAAGATAAATCAGTTTCTTTGGGAATGAAATTTGCAGCTACACCTTGCACATTGCTCTGAAGCTGTGGATCTTTTCCTCTACAGATTGCACAGTTTTATGTAATAGGAAAAAGGAAAACAAACCAAACAAACCCCCCAAACCCACCCAAATTCCATGAAGTGCAACATTCTCTTGCATCTTCTTCTGGGTTCAACCTGATCAGACAGACCTCAATTTAGGGCAGTTGGAGCATAGCAGGAGAGGGCTAAGAGCTAGGAAAAGCTCTCCACAAAGAGGTCTTCCTCTGATTTTGTTCATGTTTTATACTGACACAGAGTTAATGAGATGAAATTCAGCTTGAAGGGAAACCACCAACCTGAAACAGACCACAGAAAAGAAACAATCATGCATCGATACTACAAAAAAACCGCTGCAAAATAACTGAAGGATCTTTTTTTACCTCAATCTCAACTCCTTTGTTTCGAGTCTGATATGGGGATGAAGGCAGGTTTCCTTGTCAAAGTTTTAGATAGCCATCTTAAGACACTTGTCTTTGTTTTCACAGATGACAAATATTCAAAAGGCAAATCAGCAGCTTCAGTGGTTAGAGGGTTATACAGAAATTCACTGAACAGTACAAAATTACAGGTAATTCTTTTAAAAATCTGGGTTTCATATCCCCATTCCCTGTATTTGTCCATCTCAAAACTCACAATTACTTTCAGCTGCAAAATGTAGGCGCTGCATTTTAGAAATTAGTATGCCTGCCATGCACAAGCATAAACCTGGTCTGTTTTCAAAGCATGGAGTCATTCAAAATCTCTGTTGTCCCTAAGCTTTTGTTTTGGTAGCAAAAAGGGTTTGATGGGTATTTCAAGTTGACTTAGTAATTGGATGAAGCCCATCTTTCTTGAATTTCTGTGACTTAAGGAAAAACAGGTCATGATCTTTTCCCCCTGAAGTTAGGAACAGAGCGATCAGTTGGATTGCCTGGGTTACCAAGTCCTGTCTCCACAACTGCAGCAGCTCTTTTTTACTTAGGGGAGCTACAAATCTACTTGTCATGTTCCTACACAGCAGAGGCTAAAGGATTCTCCCAAAGAATGGAAACTGTAGGAAAAGCTGGGAAGCTGCTATGACAGATAACTGAAGTCATGAAGGATATTGTGAATATCCTCTTCTAAAACATGTAAAGTGTTGCATGATGCTTGGACTTTGTCCCTTTCTACAGAAGAACATAAAGGCAAATTTGAGCTGGTGAAAAATTCACCTCTGTCCCAAATCCCAGCAACCTGATTAACCCTAAGCATCTAAGCCAGACACACCCAAAACAGAACTAGACATACAAATAGAGCATGTACATGTGCCCAGGAATGTTCCCTGGCACTGAAATTAATTGGCACTGTATGACTGGCTCACAGCCTCGATCGGACCCCCAGAATAGGCTGGCTACCTGAAAACTGCCTCCTGCAAAAGGTTTCTGGATCAGACTGTGAACCACACCTGGCAATAAATTTTGGAGAGCATTAATTGGCATGGACAAAATGCTGACAACAACCATGGAATGTGCTACATTGTCTAGCAGTGTAAGTATATGGGCAGTCGCATTCCAGTGCCTGAAAATATTTCTAACCATTCTTCAATTTTCTGGTATAGATTTGGTTTAAGTGGACTCTTGGAAAGCTTTTAATGGACTTAATTATGCACCTCATTTAATTTTGTGCACCTCATTAGTAGGCTCTTTTTTTTTTTTTTTTTTTTTAAATGAAACCTACTTACTACAAATACTTAAGGTCAGAGCTTCAAGCTGTTATGACTTAGTACATAGGGTTTGTGGCAGTGCTTGTGTGTGGCCCATAAGATTAGCCACCAAACATAAGCATGAATAATCATAACAAATTTTCACTCAGTGGCTATTCTGCAATATTTGTGTAAAATTTCATTGACCTATAAAATGTTTCTCAGTAAGTAAAATTAGTGCCTTTAAATACGCAGGAAACAGAGCCCAAACAGAGCTGAAGAAAAATTCAACAGCTAAGTCATTCAGGCACCTCTCTCTAGTAAACACCAACCAGTTTCATGTGATTTGACCAATATCAAATACTTAATATGGCTCAAATGAGACAAATATGAATTTGGCATTCCTGTGCCACTCAATTAGTCCCACACTCTGTAAGACCTCAGCAAAGTAATGTTCAGATTCTCTGCTCTAGCCTGTGTGTCTTATCTCTGTTTTGACTCAAAGACTTCGTTGCCTTCAGACTTTTAGTATATAGGGCAATTGCCCTATATACTAAAGAGAGAGGGATATACTAAAGAGAGTTCTTGTCTGGAGACTTCAGACATTATCAGAATACCAATAGCAATAGCTGCCAAAACGCCCAGAGGTTTCAGGATGGGAGTTCCCTGAGAAATGAAATAGTCTGGTGGGTGCCAGACTGAAATTAACAACATCTGATTTCTTCCAGGTGCGTGTCCTCCACCACTAAATCCTCCTGCTAACAACTCTATTTGTTGCCTTTCTTATCCCCTTTCCCAAGCCCTGAGAGTACCTTCACATTCTTGTACTCATCAAAGTCCATCACACCTTCAAGTTTATTCCTGTGTCTCTTAATTCTCTTTCATATACCTTCATCTTCCTCTTATGCTCTTTGATTAACAGCGGGTGTGGGTGTGGGGGGAAAATCAGTACATTGGGGATGGTTCTGAGTATGTGCTGACTGACCAGTCAGAAATGGAGAAAACTAAACACATACATACATATACACAAGGTAAAAAGGCAGAGAAGGAGCAAAAGCATGAAAATCTTTTTTCTTCATGGTTGTTTGTTCTAAACATCATTAAAATATTAAGTAGGATTTTGTTTGTCAGAAATTCAACAAGTAAATAAAGAAGTAGTAAGAGGAAAAGCAGCTATTATACATCATTCACCAAGTCTCCAAGTAGTATCCTTGTGCATGCTTGTGTGCATTCACACCCAGCAGGGGACACCTCCCTCACGAGTGGTGTTAACCTCATGTCAGAGCAAAATTGCAGATCTGCTGAAAAAATAACAAAATACAATCAAGTCTCCAACAAATCTGTCCCTTCTGTGATGGAATCTCTACCTTCAGCTAACTCTGGATGCAGTCTCCTGCTATGTGTTACTGGTTATCACATACAAAGAGAAGTCCATTAATATTCTGGAAAGAAAAATATTTTATATGAAACAAGAAGGCTTCATGAAGACACAATACACAAGGACAAGTCACCATATAGGAAACACATCTCTAGCATTTTCTGTGGCAGCTTTCAATTGCCTAGGTAAGACTGATGGGTAGTTCAGCCAAGCTGTGCTTCCGTATTCTGAGACAGGTCTTTGCTAGTCATGGTACATAACTTCATTAAGTGCATTTTTCTTGACTAGGGCCACAGAGAAGAATGCTCTCTCATTTGTTTCCCATTCCCTGCTGCCCTAATAGGGTGCTGCAACTAGAAAGTTTGAGTACTTCAATGACTGTACCAAAGCCTAGGATTTGTGCTCCTGAAACAGAGAAATGCCAGAAACCAGTGGATTTGTGCCAAAAACATTAAAAATGCTTTTCAGTTAAATTCCTGAGTATGAAATAAATTATTTATGTGAGCAGGGAAGAGCATGGGACTTTTTGTGAACAAATCTATTTCTCAGTTGCAAAGCAGTAGTAGTAAATGCTGATATGACAGATGAGAAGATCCTTGGGTCATATGATCTTTAGCACTGGCCTTGTCTGTTGTGATGCTGTGCTCAGAAGCTGCCAGAACAATCAGTTCTGGCAACTCTATGTTAATAGGGTAGCAACGAACTTGCTTTGCAACTCTTTGCAACTCTAACTCTGGAAGACGTCAATGGAGCCATCTTTGCCTGAGCTTCATTCTGAGGTCTTGCTGACGCCCTGTAATACATGAACTAGATCAGTGTTATTCATGGCCATCCAGGAGGTGCTGAGTTACCTTACAATAGCAGTTCAAATTTAATTCAAGTGTGTTTAGATCTAGATGCCTGGCCTCTGTCCTCAGAACAGTTTGCAAATGTTGCACTCCATAGTATTTACTTGACAAAACTGTTCTTGAGAATGGTAGAGAACCAGGAACCCTTGCTACTGCAATATGTACACTCCTTCTAATTCAGTTTTATATATAAATAAATAAATGGGGGGGGGGGGGAGAGAGTGAAAATACAAATGGAAAATTAAAGGTAGTAAGAGTAAAAGGCAAAACAAACAGGGGATCACATTGATCTAGAAATGATGCAACTTTGAGTAACCTCTGTAATAAATACACTTTGTTGTCAAAGACTTCCTAACAGAGTATGGAGTGGGACATAATTTATTTTGCTTAGTTCAGAGGAAAAAAGAACATGTTAAAGTCAATATACATCAGTGGAACAAGCCTGCCATGGCCAAAACAACAGCATTCATCCCAGAAAGCACAGCTGATCACATCTTTTCTGCTTAAATTAAATAACTCACTGTACATAAAACACAGATGTACACAATGTTTACAACATGCAGAAACAGTACAACAAGGGCTTTGTGACCTCCAAATGAGTTCAGTTTTCCTTTGCTTTTTTATAGCCTACTTAAGGTCACAAAAAAATATCTTGCAACCCCTTCTAAGACTGAAAATCCATCCCTTTTTTTTTCTGTGACAAACTGGGGTGGTATCAGGTCTGTCCTTATTACTGACCCATAAGACCTTGTCATCATCAACGGCTAGCTCCTTCTGCATGCAAGCAGGACAAGTCACACGTAAACCACTGGTCTGTGAAGAACATGTTGCATTTTCATAGTGAACAGCACCGTAGAGGACTACAGTAACATTATGACACCCTACTTCAGCTTTCAGCAGCAGCCTTTCACTCAGCAGATATTTCTGAGGCACAGGTTCTGCTGGAACCCATTTGCTACAGAGCAGCCTCCCATAGACTGCTTGGCTAGCTGTGCCTTGTGAAAGAGAGTGGTTTATTAAATCTGGTTATAATTTTCTATCAAAATTGTTTGTTGTTCCCTCTGTGAGAAAATGGAGGGTTTTCCTCAATGGAAAACTAGATTGTGAAAGAATTGTTTGCTGTCTGTAGAGGACACCAACTTTCATCCATTGCTGCTAGGGTGCAAAAGGATATGTTCAGTGGACAACCACACCTTAAATGAAGCATTTAATTTCATATTCAGCCACTGCCTCTTCAGCTGCCATGGTGTCTTGTGAAAATTGTGGTTTGAGAGCTTTACACTGCCCTCTCCCCTTTTCAACAGGCTGTTCAGTGAAGCTATCACCTGGTGCAACCATCAGCAGGGCAGTGAGAAGAAGGAGTGTGTGCACCCTGAGAGAGACAAGATGTTGATACAGAGCCTCACCTTGAGGAAGATACAATCCAGTTTCCAAAATAGCAGAAATGTTGTGGGTACATCTCAAACAGCTATTGATGTAATCTCATCAGAACCAAAGTTAGGGCAGATACTCTAGCTTGTTATCTGCAAACTGCTCAGAAATGTCTGGACTTTGGAGCAGAGATTGTAATCTCTTAGGGGAAGTTTCAAACAGCAATAGCCTCACACCTCAAAGTTGTCAGAGTTTGCTGCTTTGCCTGAAAAACTGGGAGTATGAAAGGGAAACTGATTCTAAAATTTAGAGAAACATCCCACCCTCCCCCCCCCCCCCCCCCCCCCCCCCCCCCCAATACTTCTGGCAAGATGTTACAATATCTCTTCCATCTTTTGACAAAGGCCAAGCCTGTGGTACTTGCTATTGGTGGGCACTGCTTTCTTTCCATGAACTATTGATTAGATGCTAATAAAAAAAAAGTGATAACGTGTGCGTTTGTTGTATGGTTTGATTAGGGTCTCCCTTACCACAGCTCTCCCACAAGAAGAGACTGGGATATACCAAGGGTTTGATTCTATTTTCAGGTTTACAGTGGGTGGGAGAGTTCATTCTCTGAAAGCAAAAATCTACTTCCTCCCCTGAAAAAAATCTCTCCCCTTTTCTGAGCCAGATCTGCTGATTTTTGGCTCAGTGCCTTGTTCCATTTGGAAGCCATATTGCAGTGTGAGCAAGGAAACAGCCAATAAACAGGAGCTCTGGTATTTGCTTTTCTGGAAGTCCTAGGCAGGACCCATAGCTAAAGCACAGTGTTCAGGATCCCAGAAACATCTGCTTTCTTTTCAAAGCTGGAATATTTTTCTTATTCGACTTTTGTGTTCCACTCCCCCTCCCACCCCCATAACCACCTTTGTGCTGGGGGAATGCTGCAGAGGGAATGGGGGAAGGAAGGGGAGCTCTATAAGCAGACCAGAGTGAAAACTGAACTCTGCAATCTCTAGATAATTATGCCTGGCACCTGAAGGCTGGGGCAGTAATCCTTACATTTCTTTCACACTCCATTGATGGATGGCGTGCTCAGGGTGTGAAGTCTATTTCCCTTTTCCCATCGCTGTCCAAGTGCTGGAACGGCAGGATGGGCTTTGGTAAGCTCAATCCCTCTTACCAGATGTTGCTTTTTATCTTTTTCTTTCTTTCTTTTTTTTTTTTTTTTATATTAGCATATGGCCTTAAATTGAAGGGCCACATCACAGGTAGGGAGTGGAATGCAGTATTCAGGATTCCTCCAAAGTTTCTTGCATGCATCGACCTATCAAAGAGTGGTTTAAGATTAGGAACGTTTCAGGAGCCTGAAGAGGTTTGTTGTGTTTGATAAGTACTGTCAATTCACTGAGCTGTTGCCAGAGTTTTTAAGGCACTTGTGTGAGTGTGCCTATTTATATACACTTGTATCTACAGACATATGAGTGCCTAGCTTAAAACAGGGTTTGGTGAAGGCTTCCTCACCATTAGTTTTAAGTCAGGACAGAACCAACTTTTAAAATGTATTTTACAAGCCTTTTCTAATTCAAACAAAAAAACCTCCAACCAAACAATTTTAGAGAGTTCTTCTGCTAGGCATACATGGATTATATAATCAATCACAAAAGGCTCCTCTGACTCTGCATTTTATGGTTCTAAGGAAATATATGTTTGTGCATACGTGTGTGTGTGTGTATACATGTTTATGTAAAAGCCCTTATATATGAAAGGATGCAGTTTGAAAGGTGGTTTGAGCTCTACTATATTCTATTGCTAAGTAAAAATTTCTAATTTGCCTAATTTTAGGAAAGAGTGAGGTTAAGGCAACTGAGATGGGTATATGGTATATAAATAAGATTTGCTATAAGGAATGTTGCAGGGATGAGTCTTTCATAGCAACATTCATTGCCCCCAAGATGATCTGCTCCATAATCTTGCCTGGCACTGAGGTCAGGCTGACAGGTCTGTAATTTGCAGGTTCCTCCATCTGACCCTTCTTGTGGATGGGCATCACATTGGCTAGTTTCCAGTCATCTGGGACCTCTCTGGTGAGCCAGGACTGGTGGTAAATGATGGAGAGCGTCTTGGCCAGCTCATCTGCCAGCTCCCTCAGCACCCTAGGATGGATCCTATCTGGTCCCATGGACTTGTGAGTATCCAAGTGGCTCAGCAAGTCTCTAATAACTTCCTCATGGATTTGAGGGGGATTATACTGCTCCCTGACCCCATCTGCCAGTTCAGGAGGTCAGTTATCCTGAAGTCCTCCTGCCTTACTGTTGAAAAGAAGGTATTTAGTTCCTCAGCCTTTTCCTCATCTTTAGCTACAATGTTCCCCTCCAGGTCCAATAAAGAGTGGAGGTTCTTCTTGCCTCTCTTTTTAGCAACAATATATTTATAAAAACGCTTTTTATTGTCTTTCACAGAGGTGGCCAGCTTGAGTTCTATCTGGGCTTTTGCCTCTCTAATTTTTCTCCTACATGATCTAACAACACCCTTAAACATATCACAAGTTGCCTCCCCCACTTTCCAAAGGTGATACAGCCTTTTTTTTCCCTTAATTCCTTCAAGAGCTGCTTGCCCATCCAGGCCGGTCGCCTCCTCCAGCAGCTCATCTTTCGGCATGTGAGCACAGCCTGTTCCAGGGCCTTCAAGAGCTCCTGTTTGAAGTAGGTCCAACCATCCTGGACCCCTTTCTTCTTAAGGGCTGCTACCCAGGGTACTCTCCAAATTAGTTGCTTAAACAAGCTGAAGTCTGCCCTCCGGAAGTCCAAAGTGAGGGTTCTGTTATTGCTCCTTCTTATTTCCCTGCATATTGAAAACTCCACTGTCTCATGATCGCTGCACCCTAGACAGCATCCCACCATCACATCTCCCACCAGCCCTTCTCTATTTGAGAACAGCAGGTCAAGCAGGGCCTGACCCCTGCTAGGCTCACTTAACAGCTACATCAAGAAGCTGTACTCCATACACTCCAAGAACCTTCCGGACTGCCACCTCTCTGCTGAGTTGAGTTCCCAGCAGATGTCAAGCATTAAGGGCAGCATTCCTACTTCACTCCAAAATTTCATTTTATGCTGTCAATGCACTGGACTTTTGTCCCACTGAATAATAATTTCCCTGCTGAATTATTCCTGAAAAAAAATAATAATAATTTGTGCAAGAGGCCACAGCAGTACATGATGGATTTCTAATGTGCAGACATGATCCAATGTGCTGGAAGTAGATTCATGAAATTAAATTTTTCACTTCAGCCTAAATAAGCTTTTGAACTCAAATTTCAAGCTTTATTATTATTATTTCTCAAAACACATTCTGGGGGTTTTAAGAGGAGAGAAGAAAGAATTTCCACACAGCCTTTTTTCAATGTTTTGGTCTGCAGCTTCCAGCTTTTCCAGTGAAAAAGTCAAGTTTTGGTATTTTAATAATATATTTATAAATACTTACACACATACCTATAAAATCTCATACACTTCCATACATATATATTTCTCAGTCTGGTAACCTTTTTTTCCTCATCACCAGACCAACTAAGACTGCAGGAACTATTTACCAATCTTACAAGGACAATCTTTATGTTTCTTTAGCAAGTAAAAAGCATTCACACAATTTTTTTTAAAGCAGCACACAGGCAAAGAATGTATGAAATAAAGTTTTACAGACAGCTAAGCCATTAATTTCAACCCAAAACCTGGAAGCTCTTTCTCAGGTAGGAAGCAGGGACATTTATTGAAAAAAATTACTTTGCTACATTGGAGGGTCAAACATGCCAGTAGTGAAAAAGAAACAAATTAAATCAGAGTCACAATACAATGTTTTGGGGAAACTTAGACTATATTATAAAAAAGAAACAATTTTTGAAATCCTGAATCAAAATCTCCTGGGGTAGAGGAAGCAGAATCAAATCGAATCGAATCGAATAGCATAGAATAGAATAGAATTAACTAGGTTGGAAGAGAACTTTGAGATCATCGTGTCCAACCTATCATCCAACACCATCTAATTAACTAAACCATGGCACCAGGCACCCCATCCAGTCTCTTCCTAAACACCTCCAGTGATGGTGACTCCACCACCTCCTCAGGCAGCCCATTCCAATGGCCAATTACTTTCTCTATGAAGAATTTCATCTTAACATCCAGCCTAAACCTCCCCTGGTGCAGCTTGAGACTGTGCCCTCTTGTTCTGCTGCTGGTTGCCTAGGAGAAGAGACCAGCCCCCACCTGTCTACAACCTCCCTTTAGGTAGTGGTAGAGAGTAATAAGGTCTCCCCTGAGCCTCCTCTTCTCCAGGCTAAGCAACCCCAGCTCTAACAAGGGAGAATCCAAGTACACTTTTGTAGCAGCCTGAAATTACTCTTGCTCTTTGGACACCACCACTAAAGTGAAGCTCTATTCCATTGCAGGCCTCTGAAGCCAAAGGAATGTAGTTTTCTACCCAATGAGCCCCTTGAAGTGCACCTCCCACTTGTAATATGAGCCCCAAATAGGAAAGATGAGGTAGCTGAAACTGTGTCTCTGAGCATGCAGCCTTAGGTAGCCATTCTCAAGACCTTTAAAGGAAAGAAAAGATGGAGATCAGATGTTTGTGGGACATTTTGCCATGGTCTTCATCTCAAGGTTGTATCTGGAGAACGAATTTGGCTTACTAGTTGGTTTTCAACCTATTCCCAGTTGCTTTTATTAACTACCACTCCTCTCTGCTATAAATTCAATATTTATAGATTCTTTTCCTGATGAAATATTTGCTGCTTTTGGATTATAATTATAGCTGGTCAGAAACCAGAATTTCCTTTCCTTAGGATACTCTGGCATTTGAAAGAAGAAGTATTCCAAATCAGAATAGAAAGGCAACACTCTGAAATTTCTGTGAAAACACTGAAAATTTCAATAAGGCACCACTGAAAGTTTTCATTGTTATAATATCATAGTATGCTGTCCAGTAAACGACAACATGTTTCAGTGAGGTAAAAATAAAAGTTGTGTTTCAGATGAATCATATTATTCATTTAAACATTCAAACTGATAGGTTTGATTATACCCAAATAAAAGCTCACGTTAAGGCTTTATAGAAAGCCAATGGGAACAACACAAGGAAGAGCAATTATCAAACTGCCCTTTACAACCACCCCAATAGAAAGAACCATCTTTTTCCCATGGCAATTTGCATTATGACCAGTAATTTCCCCTAGATTGATCAGAACGCAAAGATTGTATCTTTCTGACTTTCTCAAGGCACATTGACTTAGCCTAAATGCACATCATCTCTTGCCAGGTGGAAAGGACATAAGAAACATGAGGTTATTATGGAAGAGGTAGAAGAAATGAACATCTGGAAAAGAGGACATGATTCCACAGGAAATCTGGCTTCAATAGCTTAGCTTCTCATGCAACAACTTATTATTTCTGAAGATACTGGCTAAGCATGAGAAGCACTGGCTGGGGTGTTCAGCACCTCTGAGAGATGATAAAGAGGGTAAGAACAGTTATCTTCAGGGCTAGCACTTGAAGCTGGCATGACAGTAAATAGGAATATTCAAGGAGACCTGGAAACTGCATTGGGATGGAAATTTAGCCTGCATGACGAGGCCGTCCTATGCTCTGGTAAGTTCTAGACAGTTTAAGTATCCTCTGGAGGTAATCAAGAAACTGAATGCTTTTATGAGTTCCCAGGCACTAACATTAAATTTAGACCCCAGCTGTTTTGGAGGATGGAGGTCTTCTATCAGCCAGAATATAATTAGATTTTAAAAAGTAAATAAATCTGGTTCTGAGCTTCTGTGCACTATGATTATGATTGCAGTGGGGGTAGACCTGACGTCAAAGATACAAGGACAGCTAGAAGAAATTCTCTGTATATGAATACCACTCCCAACCCTTCTTGTGCCACCTAGCAAATTGTGCTGTTAGGAATTTGTACTCATATCTGCAATTCACAGCCCCCAGAAACTGCATGACCCGCTTGTACTCCAATGCTTTGTGCCAGCAGGCTCCACACAACACAAGTCTGTGTGATTTTGAAGATCGGTAGCTCTGTCCTTTCCACTGCCTACTGGCACAGATAATGCCTTAAGGATTTCTGTAGATCGTATAGATTGAGGCCAAGATTAAATGGTTCCAGCACATCACAGGGTAAAATCTTTGTGGTCAAAAGTCATTAAAAAATCGAAGTTGAACAGAGAAAGGAATGACTTAAAGACTATGCTTCAGGTCACCATATGGACTGAGACCAGCCTCAAGTCTCCAAACACAACCTCCCCCTCTTCACCTTTCTGACCAGCCAATGCTGTGTGCATATGGAGCATATGTAACTCATCCATAGAGTCCCAGAAGGATTGCTAGACCTCATTGTCCAATGTGCTCCTGCATTTTGAAGCGGGATACATTCAAGTGAGCCAAGAGCTACACAGACAACTGTCTCACTAGGCCAGCAGTTTTGATGGAAGGTTTGGCTCGTGGAAAGGACTGGTTTTCTTCACGTGGAGGTGTTACAGATAGATGGTAGTTAACTAACAAAGGGATGTGAGAGAAGAGACTGGAAAATAAATCTCTGTGTCTTCTGTTCTGGTATAAACCTCAAGCAGCTCTGGTGACTTTGCCTGGCTGCTGAGGTTTTCATCCTGCATGGCAAGAGCACAACTGAGATCACATCCTGAGCCTTACTGACAGAAATAAAGTGGCTGCTAGCCTAACCAGGAAGCAAGACAGAAACTATGCTGGCACATTATTTCCTTATGACTTGTATTTATCAGTTGTTTCTTTTTTCTTTTTTTTTTTAATTATTTATGACATTTACATCTTAAAATATCACCTTTTACTAATGCCTGGTTTCTTCCTTCTTTTGTCAGCTGTCCCAGCAAAGAGACCTTGTATAAGGGCCTGGTCAGAACAAAGTAAATATTGTTCCACTCACGCTGAAGGTGTGTCTGCATATGCCGGTCTCCCTGTTATCAAAGAGGCTGCAGGAGGAAACTCTGCTAATCATCATGACTTGCAGCATCAAGTGCTAAGTGGGCAGGCTGCCCGGCAGGCTGAGGTGTGCCTGTGCACGCGTGCTCGTGCGTGTGCGCTTGCATGCACACGTTCCCTCATTCCTTCTCCTGCTCATGATCACATCGCAAGTCGCCAGGCAAAAGATCCTACGCATTCCAGAAAAGTACAGCCTGTTTCCAAACATCCACCAGGGAATAAAAAACAAAATTACACTCCTTCTTTCCTGCCTCCCAAACCAGGGGAAAATTGTCCTATTTAAACTGGACCCAGGACACAGGTCGTATAAAGTGGTGTCATTGCCCGGACCGCTGTGCAGGAACTGTCTCAGTGTACTCACTCAGCTGCTGATGTTGTATCTGTACCATCTGTTTCTAAATAAATTATGGCTGAAAGTGAAAATTGCAAAAACTTTCACAGGGCTGAGCAAAAACTGTTGAGGATAGTGCATGTTGGAGAGCTGGGGCCAGATAGAGGTGAAGTGTCCTTACGCCAGCGAGCAAATTTTCACGAAGTTTCACTTGTGCTCTTTTGATCTACCTGAGCTACCAAATTCAGAATGGAATTTTCCTAGATTCCTTCTCCAGGCTAAGAGAGAAGAGAAGCACTTGCAAGGGATGATTGAGTCTGCTTTGGAACTGAAATCTGTGTTTGCATCTACCAGTCTCCCTCTCACAAATGTGGATGAAAGTTGCCCTTGGTGGGTCACTGACTTAAAGGGAGGCTCCACTTTGCCTCATTACTTTTAAATGTCGCATAATTAGAGGAAGGGCCCAAGGCCAGATTCAAATTAATCTTGTAGACCAGCGTATTCCCTTTGGCTGTACTTCCCTCTGTTATCTCTTTGCAAGTGGAAGCAGATTTTAGGACTATCTAAGCCAGCTTCTCACATGATGCAGTGCACGAGTGGATGTGGAATCACAAATTGAAATTTGTTCATTTCCAAGGTACACTCCAGCCCTGTTTCCTGGAACAACAGTTGTAACAAGCTGTATATGAGCACGTAATTCACTCTAGCAGAATCTACAAGCAATGAGAAATGTTCCCTCTTTCCATCACAGTAGTGTTCAGTCATCTTTTAAAATAGCACAACCAATACCTCATCCACCACTTATCTCCAGAGACAGTTCTGCAGCCTGGCACCTCTCACAGTTAGGAAATGATGCAACACAAATGTTCCTTTCCAAATTACACTTTCTCCTCATTTTGCCCCTTCTCAGATTCAATTTTTCTTTATTTCCATGCATCTCTTTGACTGATGCAGATCACCAGACACTAGCCTGGCAGTTCGAAACCTGTCTCCAAACACTGCTTCAAAATATCAGAGATGTGCTCTTTCCACTTCCTATAGAGGAAAGACTCACATCTGATCAGGAGCGCAGAGCAGATGCACTATTCGGGGCTGGCTAATAATTTGCCATAAAATCCATGATCAGTCCTTTGCTTGGCAAGTGCCCCTCCAAGGTCTGCAGTGTAAAGGCACAAAACAAAGAGTCTATTTGAAGCTCATCCTTTAAATGGTTTCCAATATGGTGGTAAAGTGGCAAAAGTTAATGTAGCTTTCAATTAAAGCGGTTTCTCTCCTGAAATTTTGTGGTCGTTGTTTTACTTTTAGCAGAGACCAGGGAACAACTACAAAATAATAGTAATGTCCTGAGTCAACAGTGGGTCCCTCAGTGAATTGTGAGTCAAGCTCAATGAAAGCTTTTGCCTGGGTCAGCACATGGTAGAAAATGATAGACCCTAGCAGAGATATGCTGGTAGTCCCACAATAACAGTTCTATATGTACGCAGATGCTGATCTGTTCAAAAGGACAGTGTGTTTTTCATTTTGCGACCTTTGGCAAAGAAAATCATGTAGTGGTTATAGATTGGGTGACTATCACCGTGGTCAGCAAGGCCGGTATGATTTATTTATCAGCTTTTCGGCTTTCCACTGAAACTAAGGGAGAGGGGGAGGGCTGGAGCGAACTGCAGGGGGAGAATAAGAGAAGAGTGGGGGATGGGGACCTGGAAAAGCAAGATTTATATCCAGATGTGAATGTTGAGACAGGGGTGGGAGCCGCAGCAGGGAAGGAGTGTCCACAATGAAGGCTATTCATCAACTCTCGCAGCAACACAGCTCTGAAATGTAAAGGGATAGAAAGTATTCCTTCAGCTCCATCCCTTGGGGGGGGCTGGGGTTCCAGCAAAGAAGGAGCTACACACTGGTAGCTGCACAGTTTGGGGCTCAAATATCACATACTGTGATTGCATCTGGCTTTGAGGATCACAGAGAGGCCTTTTTCCCATTCTGCAACTCCTTGCACATCAGTAAGAAACTACATTCAGCATCTCTTTCATCCTCTGTCTCTAAGCAAGGTGGGATGCAGCAAGAAGAACAGAGTAATGAAATAAAAGCACAGAAGGTACAAAGGGTGTATGGTACTTAAATTTTTAGGATTGCAGAAACTCAGAACAATTTAAGCTCAGAAACCTTAGGAGGGCTTTTTTCCAATCCCCTGCTTAAAGCAAGGTCTGCTATGATATCCCCTGCAATGATATCACCGACAGTGTTCCCAGCGTGACCAGTTACCTCCTTTTCTAATATCTTGGGTCAATTTGGCTGTTATCACTGGATCAAAATTTGGCCTAGCACCACTGAGGTTTCAGAACTTAACTACAAAATCATAAAAATGCAATGTAAGCCAGCCAAACTGAGATAATACAGACATTAACATTTATTTTATACTTATAATCTTAGAGTTTTCAGAGAGAACTGAAATTCCTCTGGAAAGTCTCCTAATTTGTTGTCACTGTCATGATATGTATTTGTGATGCAGGGATCCGTGTGTGCTGAGATCTGTGATGGTGTAAATTGCCAGAGTTTCACTCATTTCAGTGGGATGAAGCCAGTTTGATAATTAACTGAACATCAGGTCCAAATTTTATTTTTCCCCTGTTGTTCATGTAATTCATTTATAATCTGTCCAGGCTAGCAAGAAAGCGATGGCTTCCAAGGAAAACAATAAGTGACACAGAACAATGATCTGCTTCCTGGAGAGCTGAGTCTAATCATTTCTTACAGCACCCAAGCACCAGTATTTCTTTTTAATCAAAATCATGCCCTGGTGCATAGGCTAGGATTTCCCTACACATGCAGTGATACAGCAAACAGATGAGTTGGGTGGAATGCTGGAGATTTCTTTGATCCCATATCATGCTGCTTGGTAACCTTCATGCCTCCTTTGCAAATGAGCTATTTTACTCTTCGGCAACAAAATCCTGTATGTGCCCTATTAAAATCTCTCTTTAAATTATTCCTCAGTTTATTTCATCCTACTTCTATGGCCGTTAAAAGCCAAATTCTCCAACTAGGCAAAAATCTTACATGAATATTAGCAAGGTTTCCCACAAGCATCCTGATAACACTGGTTGAAACAATGCATGTATCTGCCTCAACTGATGTGGTCAGGGTAATGTAGCCATGTAGTTCCCATCACTTAGTTTGGGGCAGCACCCACCCCTACTACCTTTTTAATGCAAGCTGAAGAGATTTTGCTCATAAATGTCCTTCTACAGCCCCACAGGAAGGCCAATAGCTGCTGCATCCAGGGTAAAATCTTTTTCTTGCTTCATATTTCCTTTAATGAAAAGTCCAGTCTGAAACCCCAAACTGGATATGATGTTCCAGTATCATTTCTACTATGATTATACCATTATCTCCTTTTCCTTGGCACTTCTATTTATCTCCTGCACAGTCCAAGCTATTTGACCACAAAGACCCTAACACAGATATGCTACTAGCATATCTCTGATAATCTTCTCAGAGCTACCACTTTCCCCTTGGCAAGATATCCTTTCTGCTGATGACCAAGGCTAACAATAAATTCTTATTTCCTGTAAATATTGAGTGATTCAACCCCAAAACCTCAGTGCAGTTCGGACAGCCAAGGCGTGCATTTATCTCTAAGCGTGGTAACTTTGAGGGGACTGATAATATATTTAAAGGCTTTTGTGACTTTCAATATGCTATTGTCAGACTAGGCCTACATATTTCTAAAGAGCCCTCTGAGGAAAGGTGAAAAAGAAAGAAAGACTGGCTGAAAAGACCCCTGTGATGGCAACATGGCTGAAAGGGGTTTATGTTTATTAGCTTTATCTCATAATGCACTAGTGGATCCAAGGTTAGGCATGTAGGCTAAGCCACTCAACTAGCTCCCTAAGAAGTCAAAGGAAGAGATTATTTTGTCACTATAATGACTCATTCCAACCTGAAACAGGCAGGCTTATTCATCCTGCTGAGACATCCCATAGACTAGACTCTCCCTTTTACAAAGAAGGTTTCCTTGCTCTTCAGTCTGTCTGTGCTAGCCTAGAAAGACAAACTGCCCTGCCCCAAGTCTCTAGGCTCAGTTCACAGTGCTACAGAATTTGGGAAGCATTGGGACAACCTTGTGCAAAATCCTGAAGGCCTCTGTCAGAGAAGTGGCAGGTGGCCTGGGAGCAGAAATAAAATCCTTCCAAGATATGTAGTCAAGACTCTCTGAAATGCTCTGATAAACCCTGTCAAATCAAATCTCAATAACTTGGAACAAAAGGTTTGAGTTGAAGACATCTGGAGAGCTGTGACTCAGATCTTGGAGGCAACGCAGTGACCCCAAGAGTAGAGAAGAGAAGAGAAGAGAAGAGAAGAGAAGAGAAGAGAAGAAGAGAAAAGATAAAAAGTCACAGAAAGTGCATGTGGCCACCTTATAACCTTACCTGTTGACTATAGATTGCTCCTGAATGCACTCACAGATAATGACAGCAAATGGCTGGCTGTCATTGGAGAAGTAGCCGTTGTTTTTTCAGATATGAAGTAAATTGATAGCAACAAAAGCAAGCTAAATGTTAGCAACTTAACTACTTTTAGTGTTGTCTACTTTTGGGACAAGCTGTTTTAGCATCACAGTAAGGCACTTATAGGAAGAATGATGTACAAAAATCCAGCATGTATATCTCCAGTGGTGGTCTCCAATTTGCAATCAATGTCTGCTCATTGTTTGAGTGTTTTGCAAGATGTGTTTTGGAAGGATTTCATATCTATGCTGTCTATAAGTAGCTGTCTACAAGGAATTTTCTTTTTCCAAAATTTGCAAGACTTTTAACTTTTCCCCTCCCACTCTAAACAAGGATGAAGCCAAAAAATCTCATGTTCAAACCCCAATTATTTGAGAAGTATTCATGTTGCATCCGCTGAAACATTTCAAAGTTGGTTCTGCTCCAATTTTAAACCTTGTTTTTCTTTTAATATGTAAAATCAGCTCAGTCAGGGAGTAGTTTGGAGCTTAAAAAACTCCCACCTTCTTTTCATTTTGAAAATACTAGAATTTGATATTTCAACAAATTAAAAACTGAAATATTCACTTTCAAATGCAGAGCATGGTCAAAACTGGCTCTTTACCCAAAAATCATTACTTTGGATGAATATGCAAATTCTAGCAGTAATCAATGCTTTGTAGGAAATTCCCTCAACAGATTGTCCTGAACTCAGAAAAGCTCAAAAAATATTACAACAGTTCATCTCTCTGTACACTTGTAACAGAGTCCAGCACAAATCTACGTATGCAGTTTGGGTTTCAAGTTTAACTGCTGTGTTAATTCATTGCAATCTTTCTTTAAAAGAACATTCTAGCTGCTGAACAGAATGCAATGACAGTGCTGTGGCACCTCAGCTTGAGTTTTCACGTGGCATCACTTCTCTTGAAGCTGCTTGTGAAGGTCATGCGTTCAGCAGTGCTGGGGGAAGGGATAGGCTTCAGTTTTTCTGTCGCTGAAGAGCTGCATATTCTACTGATCACAAATGCACTGGGCACTCTCTAGTTAATTCTCATGTGCATTTTCCACTTACAAAATCATCATTCAGTTAGTTTTTCTGAAGACCCTTCTGACTGCTGAAGAATCTCCCTGAGGAGACTCCACATAGGGCTGCAAATAGAGTGATTTGAACAAACTCAAATTGAATATCTCACTCTTGGTATTTATAGGATTGTGTATTTCACCATTACTGCTTTTGATACCTCAGTGAATTATGCATATAGATAAATGGATGTGAAAGCCAGTCATCTTATGGTGTTTCCAGCAACCAGGTCCTGGAACACAAGGAAAAAGCTGACACTCCTAGGGCAGCAACTAACCCTCAGAGTAGTTCATTCATGTATGAACTCTAAATATGTTAAAGACAGAAAACAGAACAAAAGAAGTTTAAAAGGAGTTGTTAAGAACCACCGTTTCTTTGAAACAAGAACTCAGGTGCCAGAAGAGCATTTTGACATATCTGACTAGGAGATGTTTTAAGCTTGGCCGTGGATCAAAAATCATGCTGATAATGACACAAGGACGTATCCATTCCTTCAGACCTTTCATAGGGTAGTTATTAGACATGAGGGCTCATGGTGCATCCATGGAAATGAGGCCACAACTCTGTGAGGACCCCTTCTGACTTAATGCTTTCCTGTTCTCAGGGCTCTCTATATTGCAGTTCATGCTGCAGCAGACTTAGCTCAAGATAGCAGTGAAAACCAGGAGGGACATGGGTCAGGCTCCAACTTCAAGCACGTGAGAAACTTCTCCACTGATAGTAACCTGGTTTGTCCCCACCCATCAGTCTCCTCTTTTTTCCCTGGGGAAATGGGTGGTAATAGTAGTCTTTAGTAGCCCTTTCAGATGTGTCTTGAAAAGGAACAAAAGTTCAGTTTGAGAGTTGCAAGCATGCTGTAGATGCTAGATATCGATTGCACATACCTTGTTCCTTACCTCTGTGAGAGGCAGCAACCCAAGCCAAAGTCTTTCATGTGGTCACGATGTTTGTAGCCCCAGCTGCCCTAGCAGTATGCTGGCATCAGGAAAAAAACAATCTAAAGAAATAAATAAAAATAAATTTAAAAAAAAAAAAAAAAGAACAAAATGTGACATGCACTTTCCTTTTTTAAACAATGAGCGTGACACTTCACAGTGCATCCTGCTGCAGCTGCATCAAGAAGGTAAATTATGGAAAGCAGATAGAAAATTATACAGGATTACAGAGTCAAATGGGTCAGTGAGTGTTGAAGCAAGACCTTGTGATGGAGCTGAGTAGATGTAGATGAAAGATGATTCCCAGACTGTCACTGTTAGCAACTTTCCAGGTCATGATGAGTGATCTGCAGATTCATGGGATCCTGTTGCCTTTACTATGTAGTGAGAAGTTTGAAAAGATGTTTAATGACAGGCCAGATGAAACTTTGAGTGTTTAACAAGGGTCCATGGCCAGCAGCTGGGAAGCTGGAATCATATGACTTTCCTCTGACCCACTTAGTGATTAATTCTGTACTCTACACTACCTTCATATAAAATGTTCAGTTAAGAGGTTTACTGAGGAAAAAGGAAAAACAAAGAGCACACTGTTCTTGTGAAGCTGAAGATACTAATTATAGGTATTCGTGATGATGAGTTCCACTTTTTTTCTACAGCACCAGGTCAAATTAAAAATCCAGCCTCTGCCTTGAAGAGTTTGCAAATAGCACTACAGTAATCTTCTGAAGGACATGAAATGGTCAGTGGAAGAAAGGAATTGCTTAGGGTAGCTCAGGGAAGCAGAGCTCCTAGTGAAAAAATGAAGCTAAGAAGTGGAATTTGTGGCTGAAACATTATTATAGCGCTTCTTGATATGTATTTGACCTTTAAGTGGTCTCCCAAGAGATAAGAGAAGATGTAAAATGCTTGGAACATTTCTGTTATATTGGACTAAATTCCTAAAAAAATATTTGGCAAGCAGTTAGCCTTCAAAGGAGATAGATGAGCTAATTAGGTTCTTTTACCTCTCCAAGTAGCATGGCTTTGTGTTTTGCCAGCACTGTGTGACCTTAGAAAGGAAAGTGTGGGACATATCAGTGCTGATGTACTATACATAGTGTTATATTTCCATGCACAGTATCAGGACCTCTGGCACTGAGCTGGATTAAAAAAAGACTTAAAATAAAGTACTTCAGAATGACAAGACTAACCCTCTCAAAGGGTGCTGATGTAACTATTATACCTTGACCACCAGTATGTCCAGTTTCTAAAATATCATTGAAAAATAGTATTACATTTTCACTTTCCTGCCTACTACACAACACAACCACTTGCTAGCCTAAGAAACTATGGAAGGATTTCAGGTGCAATATCTCACTGTGATCTATTGCTGTTTGTGTCCTCTTCACATGACAAAACATCTTGCTCAAAGTGGATGACTTACCAGAAACATTGTTCTGCTCTTCTCCCCTTGATATGTTTGTTCTTAAATTTCCAAATGGATCCAGGATTGAAGCAATCAGGGTTTAAAATGTGGTTATGGCCATGATGAGAAAAGAAATGCTGCCTCCAAAAAGTGACACGGTGTGACTTTTGATCTATTTCTTCTCTGTTATTTTCAATCCCAGTGTTCTCAGTTTGTATATTAAAAGAAAGATGTTCTCAGCTCCTAATGTCACGAATATCTGAGTTACAGTCTTCATTTGTCCCATCCTATTACTAGTAACAGAGACATCCTGTTACTTGCAACAGAGGCATGCAAATGTTGCCATTCTACTTTTTCATTCCTGTTTTGCCAAAATTTTTAAGCAAGGGTTTAAAGAAACTTTGCAAGAGTCTTAATTTGTTTGCTCAGGTTTAAATCCAGATCTGTAGTCACCATTTGAATATCTTGGAATTCTCATGTAGATGAATCCATCCCAAAGAACAGGCTGTTTAAGTTGAAACTAATTCAAGCCCAAGCTGAGGCAAGGAAAAAAACCCAAATAATTGCTCTTGCTAGCCTCCCTGTTGATTTTCTGCCCCTGACATTTCATACTGACCAATAAACATTAGGAATAATCTGGAGAGAGAGGTTGCAAGTATGGCAGTAGACATTAAGAATGGTTTCAACTGTTCAGGAGCTTCTGACAGGAAACAACCTGGTGTAAATTATTTATCCCTGCACCAAGTATCAGATTGACAGCTGCAAAGCAATACATCTAGATATGAAGAATTCATCATCTTGTAAATTCTGAGGAAAGGAAGTTCAACTCCCCTATTTGTAAGCCGCTATTTTAGGGGGACATTTGGTATAAAGTAGGCATTGACCTGATCAAGTGGGGATGAATATTATGGCCACCGCTTCAGAAATGCTGATGATTTCACAAACACCAATGGGAGATGTCATCTCTTTAAGGCATTATTACATTATAATTAGGTTTGATTAGACACTCTGAGGGAAAGGAGCGTTCAAGTCTTGAAGAAAAGATGATGTTGGCAAAATGAAAGTTGACTAAGTCTGCTCTGGTCTTTGTCCCCTAACAAATAAATATTGCCTATGAGAAGTCTTATTGGCAGTATGCAGGTTAAATTATGATTTTTTTATATATATGTATACTAAGTGACACCTCAAGAAATTCTTCTGAAGTAATCAGTTTTGGTATACAGTAGAATTATGGATTTTAGTGCTACAGAACAGATTTATGGGGTCTTTTATAAGTCTCGCTGGAGGACTGGGTCTAAGAAACCAGACGTGTAGCATCAGGAAGTAGTTATAGTTGGAAAATCTCTTCTTCTCTGGACAAATCTTGTCTCAGTGATCTCCTTTTGCCATCACAGCCATAGCAACACTACTAGCAAAAGCTGAAAGATGTTTGACAACTTCATTCCCCTGGAACCACAGAGCTTCCTACCATAAGCATAACTTTCATGTGGAAGAGACACAGAAATTTTTTCCAGGAGTGGGTCCAACACTTTGAAACAAATCTTCACAGGACAGGAGAAACCTCCCAAACCTCACCACCTTCAGGTCCATTTGCACGTCAAGTGATTTCCTTCTTGCCTCCTGCAGTGTAAATGCGCAGAAGTGCACACATATTTACTTAAGCCTTTCCCAACTAAGACATTCCACTACTCCCATCTCTCCTTCTGCTCTTTGCAGAGTTTAATCATAACTGGAAAGTGTGCCAGCACTTATGAACTCTATTATAAGAATAAAGAGTAGATAACTGGAATATGTTCCCTTAGCTCAATTGATGGTAGGAGTATAGGGAGAGAGAGAATGGAAAGGAAGGAGGCAAGGAGGCAAACTCTAGGGCATATCAGACCATCAATGAAAAAAACATGAAAAGAAAGCACTGAAGATCTGGTTTGGTACAACAGATTTACACATAGATGAAGCACTCAGAACTGACACCACCATGAAAGCAGAGATAAGTTTGATAATTTTCAATGAATCATGGCCTAAAAGCAAGAAAGGGCCCCTTCCTCCTTCAACAAAGAATAGAAGCAAAATTATCAGAAGGCTAAAACAGCTCTTTGGAAATCAAGGATGAAAAAGAAGGGAGTTTGCTTTTTTTTTTTCCTAATTGGAAAGTATTCCACAGAAGCAACAAATCCTTAGTTGTTAAGAAGATAGGGCATTGGATCTGAAACTAGGGGAAATGTAGTAGTTCAGGATTAAGTCAGCACCTACTCTTCCCCTGCCTTGAAGAAACACAGATGTTTCCCAAAATTACTTGTTCTGAAGAAATGTTGAGCTACATGGAACACGTCTGACTCTCTTCCTCATATTTTCTTTTTCTTTTATTCCCCCCACTTTCAGTGGAGTATTTGGCAGCTTATTTGTACCCTTCCAAAAGCCAATCCAGATACTGGTGCATCTACATTCCGGTCCCTGGATACCTGTGACCTGTTCACCCTGAATACAATCTATTCAGCGTTTCACAACTAAGCAGCATCTCCTGTTTCTGTCTACTCACTGATTTTCCAAAAATATTCTCAGAGCATCAACAGCAGTAAACTCTCAGAAAATACTTGTCCACAGACATGTAAACTCCTGCTAGCTATGACAGTTCTGGCTTGCAGCACAGCTTCTAGCAGGAACCATGGGGAAAGTCATCTGGGATATCCACCATTCAGAGTAATTTTAAGCCTGCCAGACTCACTCAGCATCAGAGCCAGGCTGGAAGAACCACATTAGACTCACTAATTTCTGTCCTCTATTCAGCTCTGTACATATCCTAACCTGTCCAGCACAACCTGCATTTTTTTTATTATTTTTTTTTAATCTGGATGGGTACAGCTTCATCTTGTGCAATCAAAACTTGCCTTCCATTGGAAACCTTTCCCTCCATCAGCACCAGTGCCAACAAGAAGATGGTGCACATCAGCCCCGTGATCTGAGCGAGCTGTAATCAATGGCGTGGCAGAGTGGAGCGGCTGGTACGGACAGGAGCTGACTGTACTGCACTTATCCTAAGGAGCTGAGAGCTGGGGCACTACATATGGGATCTGGGGAGGTGCTGAGTGACTGTGCAGCTGAGAGAATGAACTCTGCCTTATCCTTAAGTGGGAAGTTCAACCAGAAGAGATTTTGCTGTTTCAAATTACAGGCTGGTGGCTCCAGGCAAACGTAGAGGGAGCTGCCACCTCCTGAAATAGCAGGAGCAGTAAGGGCAGCACGTTCAGATCAGGAGCATTAGGGTGACATTTAGAAGTGAGGGTTGCTGTAAGATGGCCTTTGGGTGCCAGGGTCACAGCCCATCAAGATGATGCTTATTACTGCCTGACACTTTCCTCCATCCTCTCCCCACCTCCACCAAAAGCTACAGGAAAGCATGCAGTGGCCAAGCCCTGTTGCATTAAGAACCAAGTCAAATCTTGTGGTCAGGAGCCCTTCCCTCCTAACCACTCCCCATCTTTTCACTGAACCCAAATCCTTTGGCTATGTTGGAGCTTAAATATTTTGTTGCCACCCTGATCACTTACAAGAGCACAGCAACTGGTCCTGGTGCTTTAATCCTCCTATTGTCTTTAAAAGCTTTTTTTATCGTCACCAATAAAGATTGTCTATCTCAAGGGGTTTGCTGCTTCTCTTTCTGGTTTATGGCAGTGGGGTGGGGGTGAAAGAAGGGAGGTCTGGGGAAGGCAAGAGGGCTGGATCATTGCCAGGCTTTAAAAGGCTGCTTAAGCATTTTTCTGTGGCTTGTAGGGTTTTACTCAGCAAAGTCTCCCAAGCCACAGAATGTGCCCCTACTTGTATAACGTTACAAAGTCAAGATGATTAGAGCGTAAGTCTCAGCTCTTTGGAAGCTGCCCTTTTGTCTCTGGGGTGTAACGATATATTATTCGTCCTTGTCTAGTTCTTATCTCATTCATGCACTGTGTTATTTCTGCTCTCCCTCCCTTCCCTGCTCCTGTACACATACCTCCCTTTTCTGTACGTGAAACAAGCCTCTGTCTTTAATTCTTTCCAAAACTGAGGACTGTAACAGGGTACATGTGTGCCTTGCACCCACATGCTGGGCAGAAGCCTTTCCCACCTTCTTCTTGCCTTCCCTGCTTAGTTTGGCACACTGTCATACCAATGATTTGCAAAATGCACTGCTATTCCAATCTCTGCCCCAGTGGATAGTGTCGTATTATCTCAGGGGCTCACACCCTTGCTGTCCTGCATAAATCCACAACAGCACATTTAATTTACTTTCTCACCTTCATGCCTCCTTCCCACAAGGTGCCATTGGTGGAATTGCCTCCATCTTGCAGTATGTTCTTCCGACCCAAAGGAGAGGGTTCCCTTCTTAGGACTCTGGTTACCACACTGCACCATGGAGAACTGGGTTAATGAAGGTGTCCTGTGACCTCTGCGTGTTTTCATGCATATGAGCATTGAGGTTTGGAAAGAGGATGTTTTGTTCAGATAGGAGTCACTGGAATGGGCCAGGAATACTCCATAAGAGGATGAGCTTGGGAAATTGCTCCAGTTGGGCTGAAAAAGAAAATCTTCACAGCATCGCTGAAGCTAAATACTATGGTTAAAAGGAAATCTAGGATGTAAGAAAAGGAGGAAATCAGCTTTGGAATCAAAGTGACAGAAGGAGTGAGGGTATCCAGACTTCTCTTTTAGCTCTCCCAGTGGCTTTTATTATATCTTTGTGGACATCAAATCGTGCCGAGTATGATGTTGAGCAAGATCCAATGTGTAGTTCCCTGGTTTGTGCTTACTCTCCATATGTCTGTAGCATATCTTAACCCTTCCTTCTTCTTTGGTTATAAACTCCTTGGGACATGGTCAGCCTTTTTTCCTTTAGCATTTGTCATGCAATGGCCCATGCCTTAGCACCCTCTGGGTGTTACAGAAATTCATACCAACTACTACAATAAGTAGCACTGCAACAAAACTACAGTGGTTAGGATCTAAATTTTCCTCACCATGCTGCACATCCTGGCCACTAAACTGGAAAAGAAATTGTGGAGCCCATCTGCTAGTGGGCAGCAATATAAGGATGTCAGTGGAGTTTGCTGACTGAGTAAAATGCTTCAGCATCACTTACTAGAAGTGCTGGGAGTCACAGCATTCACAGACTACAAAGAGATAGTAGATCATGCTGCTGTCCTCACTGCAGTCCCTCCCAGATGCTTCCTCTGATCTTTAGCGGTGGCATCCCTATTATTTGACTCCCAGAATTTCCAGGGCTCAGTGTGGGGCCTGCAAAAGAGGCTTTGATTGGTATCATTAACATTTCTGAGGAAGCATTGCCAATTCCTGGCAATATACCCCCCAGAGCACCTCAGCAGGGAGAGAAAAAGGGACAGGATGGCATTTTGTTCTGAAGGCGTGCAAGAGAGGACAGATTGAGGCTGTTTGTGACAGACAAGCTTTAAAATGCGTGGTAGGAACACACTCCAGAGCAAGAAAGTGAAAAAAAAAAATTGTCACTCAATGAAAAAAATGAAATCTGATCAGAGTTAGCCAAAGGAATCTGTCCCACAAAGTGCTTTCCTGGGGCTGCTCAGTGCTCTCTCTGTAGTAACTGAACACCATTGGCAGGGATCTCCTCACAGTCTCTCTTTTCCTCTTCCAGGAACACTATTACCCCCTTCCTGATTTCATTAGAAATTACAGTATTTATTTTGTCCTAACGGGGATGGAGGGAGGAGAGGAAGAAGAAACACTCTGGTTTTACCTACTAAGCAAAAGAAGATTTTTTTTTTTTCCCCTCTCTTTTCCCCTCCCCTAAAAGTTAACCCTCAAAGTTTCTGCATTTCCCTCCTCCTTCAGCTGTCAATGGCTGTGGTTGCAGTTTGGGCTAGGGGCAGGCTGGAACTCCAAACAGACAAGGATATTCACTGAGTCAAAAATCTCAGAGCCTGCTCTGTGTTGCTGCCTATTCTCCTGTAAGACCTTTGGGACAAATTTTAACAGCACCCAAGTATCACCAAGAACTAATAAAAGAAGGTCAAACTTTACTGAGGTTCTTTCTCCAGGCTTCAAAGGATGGCCAGTGTCTCATGCTCGCAGTTTGCATGAGCCAAATTGCTGGGGAAAGCATGTAAAAATTGTTATGTTCAATATTTTCAACGATAGCGATCTATAGTCATGTTGCACAAGGAACAATGGTTCAGAGGAGGAGGCAAGAGAAAAACAAAAGCCTGAAATAGATTCTCCATACCAGCTTAAAGAAAAGGAGTAGTTTTTTTCTTGTTCTCCATAAAATCCTTGTAAACCCTGATGCTGATTTTAATACCATTTTCATATTTGTAAAGGTGAGAGCCTACAAAACCCAGAATAACTCCAGATGATCATATCTGGTTTTAAAGGTAATTAATGCTTTCAGACAGAAAATTAACACTGCAATTACTCTAATGTTTGCACACAGTCTAATGTTCAGCAAAAGCAGACAGAGTATGTTCAGTTCTGGTTTTCCTTTTAACATTTTGTAACAGATTAGCACAAGGGTTAACCTACCTGCTCCCCCAACACAAAAGTGAAGGGAAGAGTAACATATGCAACTCAGGGCTGAGATAAAGGGGTAAGAGTTTAATGTAACATATGATATCACAAGTGCAACGTGTAATTACCTTAGCTAATAATCTAATTAATCTAATAATACAATGCATGATTACCTTTGCTTAGGCTAATTGCAGAAGTGGTACAGCGAAAGTACAGGGGTAAAAAACAGTATAAAACAGAAAACCAAATCCAGCAGCTACCTGACTCCCACTCTTTCTGCCACTATGCCTGCAGAAAAGAGACAACACCCAAGAAACAGCAACCAGAATAGCAAACCTCCCTTGTTGCAATCTGAACTTCAAGCCAAATAATACTTTGCTCTAGTTAGAGCTTTCATTTTTTGAAGGTGGCATGACTGCAGCATAGTATAATGGCAGCAGGTTCAACTCAATCCATGACACATTCATGGAAAAATATGTCTGTGATTTTCTTATATTTGACTTTTGACCATTTGTAAATATTTGAGTTAAACATATCACTTGGGAGCAAAATTATTCCTGGTACTAACTTACGCTGTAGCACTTGCCATGGGTAGATCTCAGAGTGCTTTACAGAGGAGGTGAAGAAACAGGATCCTGATTTCCCACATGGGGAAGCTGAGGCCAGAGGAAGGGACACTGTCATTCCAAATACACATAGGTGTTAGTAGAGTTGGGGATAGTTTCTGTAGGCTAAGTCTGTGTTTTACTCATGACCTGTGGCTGTCCCCAGCAGATTCACAATGAAATGCAATTCCTCACCTGCAAGTCTCATTGCAGTTTCCAGCATTTCCTCACTTCTCTGTTGACAGAAACCCTGGAATCTAAGCTACAGATCCTGACCCACAAAGCCTCTCCTGCCAGCCTCCACCGATTATGCACCTCAAAACACCAGCAATGGCTTAATGCAGTGGTTAGTTTCTCTGCTGATTTTTAGTATTGATTTGTTACTGTTTATTTCAAAGCATTGGGAAGAAGGACTGAAGATGCATAACAGCAAAGACAGCCAAATGGCTGGGCACAAAAGGGGATACTAAGTACCCTGTGCATTTGTCTTTCTGATCTAAATATTTGCCCAGACACTGTGTATTGTGGTATTTGAATTGCAGGAGGGTGACTCGGGCCTAGAAACAGTTTGTTTGCAAATAGAAACAGAGCCGCACAAAAGAATGTTGCAAATGTGGGCTGGTATCATCATCTGTGTTTGCAAAAGGTAAAAAGCTCTCCAGCTTTGTTATAAAAGCAAACATGCAAGCATACAGAGAAGTATCTCAGGAAAGACTGCAAGGGACCACTGGGCTTTTGCAGCAGGCATTCAAACCTGTCATCAGCACCAGTCCTCCCAGAGAACTTGGGGGGGGGGGGGGGGGGGGGGGGGGGTGTTGTATTTGGCTGCTTAGACATTAAAGGACAGATTTTCTGGTGCTTACAGAGAGGGGTAATGCTGATCTATGCTAATTGGCATCATCTGGTGAGCCTACCCTCCCTAGCCATTTGAATGAAATCCCGGTGGATTCAAAGAGTGCAATCCTTCTTGTGGGACAGTCTGGTTTCAAAATGGTTGCCTTGCTGCAGCCCAGATTCTGGCTGGCAGCCAGTTACAGATCTTGCCAAGAATTCTCTCTTCTTTCAGTGCATTTTTCCCTAGCTCTGAAAAGAAAATCTCAGGAGGGGAGAAAGGGGAGTTATTTGCTGAGCATAAAGTTCCAGATCCTTTCCTAACTGCACTTCAGCAGTGGGATAGGACTTGCAATTCACGGTATTTGAAGCATCCCCTACAGTTGTTGGGCCTTTGAGGCAGGTGTAGAAGGTGATTCTTGCTTGTTGCACAGGCATTAGGAGAAGCTAGCTGTAAAACACATCTCTCCTGCTGGATGTGTCGAAGATTTGGCCCAGCTTCTTGGTGCTTATGGGCACTTCCTCAGCTGCATAACACCCTTATGTTCCCAGGAGAGGCCGTAATGAAGCGCAAGGTCTTAATTAACCACTTGTTGAATGTTAGAGTCAATTCCCTTTCAAGGCAGCTTTGTGAAACCCAGATGTTCTGGGATCTGTAAGCAACAATCAGTCCTTCTTTGCCAGAGAGAGGGTCATATTTCACCAGCCTGGCCTTCTGACATCAGTTTGAGACCAATCTCCAGCTTCTGGGAAGGCTGAAATGGAGGATATGTGTAGGAGAGGTTGTCTACCCTGCTCATGCTCACCTATGAGCAGAGAGAGGGCAGTATGTGCCATGGGGACTCATCACAGCATGTCTCAGAAGAGCCAGCAAATGCACATGTATGGCACCTGTTTCCTCCCCTTTCCTCCTTTGTGCTCCTTCCTTCTTGCTCCAGACTGTGTATCTCCATTTCCTTCCATTTTCCTGCTGGAACCTGCTGGCTTATGCACAGGGAGAAGCTCTCCAGGAGAGGAGAGCTTGCTCCACAAGTGAGACTGCTGAGCTCCATGCTGATCTAAATCCCAGGGATAAATAATACTTTCTTGCATCCAGAAGACAAACAATACAGGAAAGCAGGGCTGCACTAATACCACACCTCATGAGAAGCATTGCCTTAAAAGTTCCTGTGTTGTCAGCAGTAGATAAGAAGGACTGGACTGCAGACATGCAGGAGTTACATCCCACTTCCTTGCTGTGCTCCGGCAGACACATGCATAAACTGTGCAGGAGTCATGGCAAACCTCGTAGTACTTGACTGCATTTTGAGTACACCTTGGTATTTTCTCTAATCACAAAAGTGATGTGTGCAGCAACACAGGAAAACGTTGTGTAATTACACACAATACCAGGGTTTATCAAGCCTCCCTGTGACACACGCACATGCAAGTGCAGACTGAGTTTGCCACTGTCTTGTCCCCAGAAATGTGATGGCAAACTACAAAGACAGAAGGTGATGGCCATCTGTTCTGGGATAGAAAAAGTGACAGGATGGGGTAGGTGAAAAGCTATAATTTCTTGGGCTGGCTCCTTCTGGAGGAAACCCTTTTCTTTGTTCAGCTGATGGACTGGGAAAGGATACTTCTAAGACAGCAGGCTGACAGTTTTGTCAGTGATGAAGGGGGAAAAATCAACCAGGCAAGGCTAGAACAGATACAGATGGGGACACACCAGTACTAAAAGTCCTCTGCTTCCCTGGACTGTGGGGCTGAGGTTTGCCAAAGGCAGATCACTCCATCCCTTCCCATCCAGGGGTAGAATTCAGAATTGTGCCAGTGACTTTCTTTTTTGCCACCTGGTGAACAGACTTGGCACAGACCAGGAAGAGACCTATAGCACTAGCAAAAGGGACAAGTAAGGACTTGGGAGGGTTGTAACCTGCAGTCCTGGGCTGACCTAAGAATTTGGAAATAGCCTTCATGCTTCAAGAGCTGCCTTGAGGCAACAGGTCACCTTCACAAGTGCTAAAATCTCTCCCAGCTCCAGCAGAGTCAGGCCAAGCCAGATTTGAAACAAATGAGCCACAAGGACATAATTTTCCCACTTGACCCCAGAAAGAAACTCTTCTTACCCATCAAGTGGAAAAACATTGGTTTGCCTTTCACCTGAATCTCAGAAATCAGTCTGAGTTGCAGCAGAACTGGGCGTATCCCTTTGTTTTCCTTTTTTAAGTTGTGTCACTGTGTAAGGCCAATTTTTTCCTCAGAGGGGGGAAGCCTTCAAATCAGAATGAAAGATGCAAATCTCCTGGCAATGGGTACCAAGCTCTCCTTTTGAGAACCCTTCCAAGGAGTGGCACGAGAAGGAAAGCGAATTAGAAGCAGATGGCAGAAGACGTGTCCCAGAGGAACGATGGATATTTCTGTGACCCACCAGGGAAAGGTTTGGAAGCGCTGACACTTTTATGGCATTCTGGTTTATTGTGCAGAGCATTTTTTTCTTATTAGTTATATTTTGGCTTCTTTGGGCAACATATTTCCAAAGGGCAGGAGACATGTACCCTGCGTGTCCTTCTGCAGCAACAGAGACAAAAATAGTGCCCTGGCAAAGACTGAGCTGGACATTACCTGGCTTAAATTTCTCTCAACAGATAAAATATTAGTCTTATGTCAGAAAAATCAAGAAATGAGGACTCAAGACTCTCCATTTTCACAGCAGGGACAAGTCTGTGATAAAAGACTAGTATATCCATATCCTGCCCACAGTCTTACTCTTCAGATATGTTGGAGACTTTCATCATTGGATGTGGGATTTACCTCAGTTTCCTCTCTGTTTATGTGGCCATTCATGAACTAAAAGTCAATTCCTACACATCTGCAAAAGAATTCTGGGACTACAGCTTCTTTCTTATGCCTTTTCTCAGCCCTAAGTCATTTATCTGAAGACATCTAACAAGCAGTTGTCCTACTTCAGACTGTCACAAAGGAAAAATAGCTATACCCAAGCTACATATATCTTCAGCCTCTCTCCCCTCCATGTCTTTCAATGCAACCTATTTCCAGACTAGAAAACCCTGGATGGTTTGGGTCTGGGATGACTGTAAAGCAGGGTGGGTGGGAATACTCTTTACCTGAAGCCTTGAGTGATATCCAAACATAAGATATAGATGTCAGAGGTGCAAACATGAGAAGAGAGCTGTGTGAAGAACCACTCAGATTTAGGCTGAAGAGCACCCTGGAAACACAGTACAGTAGTAAAGAGGTCAGCATAGAGGAAGAATCTTGGCACACCCCTCCGCAGCTAGCATCTGCCAGTGACTTTGCTGATTCATCAAAACAGCCAGATGAAAGCCAGGGACTAACCTCACTGTACATGGAGATATAACAGCTCTCTGAAGAGAATGAAATAAACACAACTGCTGCCTTTCAAAGCCATTCTGGCTTTTCTCCTTAGAAATATGATAAGGCCTCCAGGATACCAGAAAAGATTTTTGTCTCCCCATTTCTTTTAAATACAAAGAGTTTTCCATACCACAGACAACTGAATACAATATAGAAAGACAGGCTAACTTTCTAATCATGCTTTTTCACCCACAGTATATTTTGGCTTGGCTCCACACCCTGGTGCGATCCTGTATAGTTTCCATCTAGGTAAATGTAAAGATACTAGGAAAGAACTCAGTTCTTTCTGTTTTGATCAGCAGCTACCAAGGTCAAGAAATGTGCACACACACTGCCTCTGATGCTGCAAGGAGACAAATTCTCAGGGAGACCATAACTTGCTAGGCCAGGTCATTCAGAAAGCTTTTAGTGCATCATAACAGGTTGCCTACTCAGCCCATGAGCAGTCAGCTTCTCCGGGGGATGGTGTGGGAAACGGTGTCAAAGGCCTTGTTAAAGTCAAGGTAGACAACGTCCACAGCTTTTGCCTTGTCCACTAGGCAGGTCACCTTGTCATAGAAGAACTGGTCAAACAAGATTTTCCCTTCATAAACCCATGTTAACTGGGCCAAATAATTTTGTTGTCCCGTACGTGATGCATGGTGTCACTCATGATGAATTTCCCCGGCACCAAGATCAAATTAACAGGTCTGTAGTGTCCCAGGTCTTCATTATAGCACTTCTTGCAGATGTGCATCACATTCACTAACCTCAAGTCCACGGCAACCTCACCAGATAACCAGCACAACTGAAAAATGATGGAGAGTGGCTCAGAAGCTCTTCTGCCAGCTCTTTTAGCACCCATGGGTAGACACCATCCAGTTCCACAGACTTGCATGCATCTAAATGTGTACATCTAAACAGGTTACAAACCATTTCTGCTGGGAACGTGGGGTTCTCATTTCCTTCCTCTTCTCTGTCTTCCAGCTCAGGGGGATGTGAACCCGGAGAACACCTACTCTTGCTACTAAAGACTGAGGCAAAGAAGACATTAAGTACCTCAGCCTTTTCCTCATCCATGTTTCCTCCTGCATCCATGAAAGGATGAAGGCTCTCCTTATCTCTTCTTCAGCTGTCAATGTATTTATAGAAACATTTCTTATCATTTTTCATAGCAGTAGCCAGCTTAAGTTTGAGCTGGGCTTCAGCCCTTGTTATTTTTCTCCCTACAGTGTCTCACATCTTTATAGTCCACTGGAGTGGCCTGCCCCCTCTTCTGAAGGTAATAAACTCCCTATTCCTGAGCTCCAGCAAAGCTCTCTATTCAACCATGCAGGTCTCCTTTCTCAATGACACGTCTTTTGGGCCATGGGGATGGCCTGTTCCTGTGCCTTTAAGACTTATCTTCATGGTTGCTGCTTCCTATTTTTGTGGGATCTTCGTCTTGTTCAAGGCCTTTCCAAGAGCTATCAGAAAAGTACCTTGGTACATTTTGAGCACAAACATAATAAATAAGATCTGTACATAAATAATCTTGACATCTGAACTGTGACAGCCAGACACTTACTGTAAGGTCACCCAGATATATTTTCTGTGACTATCATTGACAATGCAACTGTAAACATGTTGCATTTGTGTTGGATTTCTGTGTGTGGCCTTTAGTGCTCTCTTATGAAGAACAGAGTGAGCTTTGGGGGAAACAAAAAAAATATATAGCTACAACAAAACAAGCCTGTGGGATACGGTTTGTACCCTTCCAATGTCTAGTACAATTCCTTTCCAGAGAAGCCAAAGTTACTGCCCTGACTGAACACAAAATCCAACCTCCCAAAGCCATGTAGGATAGAGCAAAGACTGGAACTGCACAACATGAAAAATATGCCATTATACAGCAACCAGGATGTGAACACAGGGGAAAAAGTGCCAGAGGGTATATGTCTCTAGTCCATTAAATATAGTTTATTTGAGGGTATTTTACATTTTATTAAAGTAAAGCAGACAGGATATACGCACTATAAACTTTCCCCTGAAAGTGAGCATTGCTGGAATTCCACTTGCTTAAATTATTACTTTTTCAAGGGCTGATTAATCCTTGCCCCTCTTAGTTAAGAGGGGAAATGGTATGTTGGGTGTTTTACATCCCAGGCCAAAGCAAGACGATGCTTCTGCAAGACTGATTCAGCCTTTCACTGCTGGGGTTTTTTTCCCATTGGGAATCTGGCTTTGTGTTCCTGGCACATGTCTACATTTCGTTTCATGGGCAATATCTCATGCTTGAAATCTCTCCTGACAAGTCAGATTTTGAGTGAAATGCATGATTAAAGAGACTAGCTTTTTCATTTTACTAAGGAAAGTTAATTACAACTTACTTGTCTCCAATGGACTGGAAAGGAGAAAAATTCCCCTAATGATGAATTCATAATTTTAGATGAAAAATTAACAGGTCAACAAGTAGAAAAGATAGAACTGCAGGCCATAGGAGTATTTCTTCATACTGCTGTGCCATTTTGTCAAAATAGATGTGCTTTGTTGGAATATGTTTTCAACAAAAGTAAATCATTCTGAAACTAAACTTTCATTTGGACTTCCTTGGATGATTTCACGGTGCTTGTAATCTATTTGAACTATTTTTTTTTACAAGCTAAAGCATTTAAATAGTGCTGACACTACTTTTTAAGCCATGTGTATTTATATAGGCTGTGCAGTATTGCCTTTGGACTACCAAAAAACCCCAGAAGATTCTCATATAGCTACTTCAATATTTCAGAAGTCAAGAAATTGTAGAAGTTGCATTCTACAAATCTTCTAAGGTTTTAATCATTTGCATCAGTCCAGGGTAATAAATCCTCTCTGGAATTCTGACAGGATAGAAAATGCATTCTTAAGAGATTCACCTTCAATGTTCAGCTCAACATTGATTCTGAACCTGGACCCACCTAAATCTGGTCTTTGCATCCCATCACTGCATTCAGTGGCACTGTTGAAAGCTCTTCAGCTGAGCTCTTCACAGAAGCAAACCTGCTACCAGTCACTGCTGCACTAATAAGATTTTTTTTTCCTGTAGGCTGACACTTGTGGTTTCTTTTCCTCTTTTCCAGGAAACCTATGCAAGTGAAGGGTGTTGGAGGGTGAAGTCCACCTTCATATCCGCTCCTTTCTGGCACAGACACTGAGGCTTGGATTCAAACATCTGGTAGAGATTGTAGGTTTGGAGACGGGCAGAGTGAGAGAGGTGCAGGAGTCATGTTTTGTGAGGCTAATGGAGGGCATCACAGCCAAATTACTCTTTCTCATTTCTGATAAATCATGGTCTGTCCTACAAGCTAGCCAGTCACAGTCTCGGTCAAAATCAATGGCAGAAAAGTGCATATTAGACACTGTAGCTCAGTTTAGCCACCACAGTTTTCATTTGGGCATTCCAAGATGTTGGGGGACTACCAGAATGAGTTCAATTGGCTTACTCTGAGTTTCCAAAAAATAACAGAAACCCTTTTCCCCATCTCCTTTGCTGCCTGCAAGGCAGGTGCAAGCTGACAGCTCTATGACTATAAATTGCTGCTGGAGCCACTGAAGCCTTCTCTTCAAACCAGATGCTCCTCTTTTCTGCATAAGTAGCAGAACACGTGCCCTGACTGTCTCTAGCTATTTTTAAAAGATGGATTTCTTCATCACTTGTTTATAGCTTTATGTGTTGAGAAAAAAACACCCCAGATTTCACTTAAAAGAGGAAATAAAAATGTCTGTGAGTCAACATGTACCCTTTGGAGGCACTGCAGAGTTAAAAAAAACAACTCTATTTCATCGTATGAAACGAGAAAACCAGACTAAAGAGTTAAAAATAAAGATATCCTAGGGAGACTTTTGAGTTAAAAGTAAAGAAGAGTGATAACAAAAAGGAAGCTACCTCAGTCAAAAGTTTCAGGCCACTATCCTGCAGCTGCAATTTTCCTAACAAGAGTCATATCACATGCTCATCAGCTGTGTAGGAGCTCAGACCTTCCCAGGTCACCCAAGGATAATGTCCTGAGACTTTGGCCTCGGTCTGAAGAAACCATTTCACAAGCACTATCCTTCTTACCACAGTCTCATTCCTCCAGCTTGCCTGTGAAGATGCCCCAAGTTTTGCATCTGTAAGAAAGAAAATGAAAAACAGAGGAAGTCCCCATCAATGCTCTGTCATGAATTCGGGAGCTCTGATACAAACAGCAGCTCCCCAATGAAAGAATGACATAAATACGGTTCTCGGAGCTGGAGAACTTCCTGTTGCCTTTTAGATCACCCACTGAAGAGGGAGGAAATATGTGACATTGCAATCTAATTAATCTTTTTGTGCTGTCAGGGACACAGGACAGCCACAGAAGCAAGATGCACAGGTCCTCCCAAAACAAGTGGCAATAAAACTTTGCTTCTCCCTGTGCCATCTCCAGAGCTCATGACACATCTTTGCTTCCATTCAGATTTATGTGGGTGTCCTAGGCTTCTCTTCCCTCTCTTTGATGTTGATCAAAATGATGTCACTTTTGGCCACAGGCTGGCACCAGGCACAAGTGCAATAGCAAGTGAATATTATCAGTAATTAATGACATGTTGGTAGTGGATGATTTGCCCCATGAACCCCTTTGCCCAGGCCTGTGGCCAGGCTGGATAGAGGAAGAGCTTATGCCCAGCCCAACTGCACTTCTTTCACTGGTCTCTTTCCTATCCAGTCCTATGCTGTCACCTGTTTTCCTGATCTATCCTGTTCACCCCTATATCCTTCCAACCTGCAAGAGAACATAAGCCTTCTGTGTGGCCACTGTTTTACAGTGCCAGATCCCTGAATCATCGTTTGTCTATAGGCTCCTACCTAGCTGCCCTGATAGAATAGGCAAAATAGATGACTTCAGAATCTTCTAAAATCCAGAAATATTTGTGATTTTTAAATCCATCAAGTGCAACTATCACTATATAACTGCTCCCCCTCATCAGGGTCCATATTAAAATTTATTATTTCAGGATTTACTATGAAAGCTATTATAGTCTCTAACATTAACATTCTGAAACATTGAGCTTCCTTCTGCTACAGGAGATCTCGGCACTCCTACAGCACAAAGGAACCTTAACTCATTACCCAGAGTGCATCCAGCTTTTCATTGCCTGAGCATTTGCCCAGAAATTTGCACTTAAAAATAAAAATGAACTGTACTGACTGTTTCCTTGTCCTACTGGTCTGCTCAGTGGCAGAGTGGAGACACCCCAGGACCACACTTGTGTAGCAATGCACATGTTCTGCATGCCATGTCCCCTCCACCTCCTGCACTTGCCGTGGCAAATCTCAGTCTGGACCAAACCGCTGTCATTCAGAAGCTTTTGACCTTAGTTTCGGTTGCTTCAGCTCACTGGATGGGGACCAAGAGTTTGTCACACCGCCACAACTCTGCTGGGGCAGTTGCATTTCTTCCCCTCTGCCAACTCTATCTGAAAGCTTTTTCTCTGTATATATTTGCAGTGATTTAAGAAACAGATGACAAGGAGGCATAGGAGTTGGAGTACTCGCATGCTGTGTGCGACATCAGTGGATAAGAAGCATGTGAAGGAAGTGAGTTATCCACCCACACACCACCAAGGCAGGGATTTGATTTCATTGCTGGGTTTTTGCTGTTTTATTTTGTGTTGTTTTTTCCTCCAACCCAGGGCTTGCCATCATAACTAAACATTTTTGCACTGACTTGATCTCCGATTCCTCTTATTTCCTCCTCACTGTGTGTCCATGTGTGTGGGTCCCTTGAATGTTTGTTCTGCTGCAGAGAAGTGCAACGATTTCTGGGCAGGATGTCCAAAGATAAATCTGGCTTGTGGCAAGAGTTAAAAAGATTACAGTAAGGCCTTGTTTATAAAAGAGAAGGATCAGCTGCTGCTCTTGAAGTTTGTTTAAGAATTCTTTTTTTAACCATCCTTCTTTGCATTTAGGTTTGTTTCCCTTGTTAAATAAATAACCAGTAAGGTCTTCATTGATCACCTCTGTCCTGTGGGTGAGCAGAGGAAAAAGGGAGAGGATTTCATACCAAGTAACTGACTTCCTGAAAATTTCTGACTTCCCAGAAAATTTCTAGGAAAACATTGTTAAGCATCAGGAAGTGGCAGAGTTAAATGCAATGCAGAGCTGACCAACAGACTTAGGTGTGGACAGGTAAGAGATGGGTCACTTATAGAATCATAGAATTGTTTTGGTTGGAAAAGACCTCTAAGATCATCAAGGCCAACCTTCAGCTTAACACCACCATGGCCATTAAACCATGTCACAAAATGTCATGTCCACATGTTTCTTGAACACCTATAGGACAGTGATTCCACTACCTTACTGGGCAATCTGTTCCAATGATGGACCACACTTTCCAGAAAGACATTTTTCCTAATATCCAATCTAAACCTCCCCTGGCACAATTTCAGGCCATTTCCTCTTGTCCTCTGAGAGACAAGAGACCTATCCGCACCTCACATAACCTCCTTCCCGGTAGAGAGCAAAGAGGTCTCCCCTCAGCATCCTCTTCTCCAGGCTAAACAATCCCAGTTCCCTCAGCTGTTCCTCTTAAGACTTGTTGCTTAGACCTTTTACTAACATTGTTGCCCTTCTCTGGATGCACTCCAGCAACTCAATGTCTTTCTTATAGCGAGGGGCCCAAAACTGAACACGGTGTTCTATGTGTGGCCTCACCAGCCACCAGAGCACAATCATTATTCTACTCCTGCTGGCCACACTGTTCCTGATACAGGATACTGTTGGCCATCTTGGTCACCTAAGGACACTGCTGGATCATTTTCAGCAGGCTGTCAACCAACACACCCAAGTCCTTTTCTGCCAGTCAACTTTCCAGCCACTCTGCCCCAGGCCTGTAGCATGGGGATGGTGTGACCCAAGTCCAGGACCTGACACTTGGCTTTCTTAAGCTTCATACAACTGACCTCTGCCCATCGATCCAGCCTAATATATGTTATGATACAATAGGATATGATAAGCTGTGTATGCCTGAGGATATTCACACCTAAACTTTTCATTTTTCTGCTTTGGGCTCTTCCAGCAGGTGGCCTGAGCAGTGGCAGCTAACAACCTGCCGTGCCTGCAGAACCATCCGCCTCCTTCCCACAACAGCAGCCCCAGGACCAAACAACCAAAACAGCAGCAAGTTTTCTGGCATGTGAAACAGCCTGGCCAAACACAAGGGTCTTCCCAGTCTTTTCAGTCTTGTTACACTGAAGGGCTGATGAAGCCTCTTGGAGAAAATAGGAACAAAGAGGAAGCTAATGCTGACCTCTGTTGACAAATTAATAGAAGAAAAATTCAAAGACAGCTTCTAGCTGCATCAGTCTTTACTCTGTAGATCATTTCCCAATGTAATCTTCCAACCTTATTCATGTTTTTCCCTTCCCTAGCTTCATGCTTTGCAGGAACCAATAGAAATGCCTGGTGTTCCTCCAGCTCACACAGAGTGCTCATCACTGGTGCCTTCATGGACTCATGAGCACAGCTTTCCCATTCATTGCTTTGGCTGTATGGCAAAGACAAAGTCATGTTTTAGGGGTCATTCCAGCTCTTCAGAACCACCCTCAAATGCAGCACATAGGGCAATATGACCCTCCCCAGTGGGAGAAGCCCTTTTCTTAGAACACACAAAGAAGCTGCCTGTAAGTTCAGGCAGCTAGATCTGTGACTTTAGAGACAAGGGAACAAACTGAATCTCAGTGCAACCCTGATAGGGGGGAAAAAAACAGTGCTTTGTTTAGCTTGGATTTCCTGAAATAAAATAAAAGGATGAGGAAGAAGGTGAGTAGAATGACTTTTAGGAATACAGCATGAATGCATTTGAAGATGGAGTAGGTGCTGTTTTTCAAGGAAGTAGTGGCATATTTCAGCACCTCAAAGGCTGGGTCTTTGTTAGAGCCACAAGTAGCTGCAGACACTTGACTATATTCATCAGTGTATATGACCTCTTTACCAATGCTTACCAGAAAACAATAAGCTGGAAGAAGAGCTCCACCATTAAAGGAGAAATTCACTCATTCTCTCTCCTAAAAAGCTGAGACAATTCTACAGGGGGGATTGTCTTGCACTACTATTTTGATTTTTACTTTTTTTAAAAAGAAAAGCTAAGACAAGGATCAGGAAAGAGTGGGAAGATTTTTTCCAAAATCATCTGGTCACACAACGAGACAAGATCTCTAAGGCTGACAGTTAAACCATGAGAGTTAATGTGCTTTTGTCAAGACCTTTCATTTTGACTTGATAATTTGTTCAATTAACTAATTATTCAATCATTCAGTGCTTGCAACACATAGATGTGTTTTACATTTATACAAATAATTGTAGTGGCTTCAACCTGAGGTAATAGAAGAGTGGTAAAATATCTTGTTATCCATTCCCTATGTAGCCTGTTCCACAATGTCCTTGTAACAGCAAATTGGTCAAGTCAAAACATGCCTAAAGTATTACTTCAGGTTTATGGCACTTCAGACCAAGTTCAGCACTGGCAAAACTACATTTTCTCAGGAAGCCTATTTCCATTTGCATTTTCTATACTGCCAGATCTCAAACTTTGCAAAGGCTGCAGAAGGACTGAAGCAATGGAATTGCTTCATGCCAGCCCTTCACCTAGGGTTGACATCACTAGATTTCCTCACTCAGTGCCAGCAATGAACAACCAGTCCCCTACTCGTGATTTCCTTTCAAGGTATTGCAATAAAGGTTTTGCACAACTACTTATGAGATCCATTAGAAATATGGCAGCCTGTGCTTTCCATCTCACCTCCATTATTCTTCCTCATGGGTTAGGAGAAGTGTGGGAGGGAGACAGACACTGGGAGCACTTTCTAGTTTTCTATCTCTAATGGCACCATAATGAAGCTGACAGAACTGTTAGGATTAGTTTCGTGGTGGAATTAAGCATCTGGACAAAAATTGGATATCGAGGATTTTCCCCATTAAGGTTTTTTGTCTGAGCCCAAGATAAATGATTATCACTGTAATTACAGAGTGATTATGCTAAGTTAATTAATGGTATGTAGCTTTATTTGCAACATATTCTCTTTCACCAAAGATTCAGAGAGTGCCTTCCCCTTCTGGTCCTCCTCTCTCTTAGCAGTATATTTCCACACAGACATTGGCATGCCCCACAGGATTTAATCACTTGCTTACTTACAGAAGCTATAAGCATATGTATGGGCTTGGGGACTCATTTTGCTGGCCTCTGATCTGGAAACCAGTTGGGCTGTATCTCCTCAGAGCACTGAGGATGTTGCCCTGAGGTTATTTCTCATGCTTCAGAGCTGATCAACATACAGACCTCAATGCAGCTGCAGTGCTGACAGGGACAGAGATGTGTCATGACCTCTTTCCCCTTCGTAGGAGAGAGCATGGGTAGCCCCAGGCCAACAGAGGAGACCTAAAGGCAGTGTGTAACAAAGATGTCCCATTACTCAGTTCTTTGTATAGATATGAGGGAATAAGCCAAGTACAAATCATAGAATCAAGCATATAACCTCATACCTAACAATGAGCCAAAGTGCTCAAGACAGAAGAAAACAAAGCAGCAAAACAAAATAACAAATCAACCAACACTTGGCTGCCATCATCTCTGGCTATTCAGACCAGCAGCGTCACCCAAGTCAAGTTTGAAAGACAGTCAGTTGCTTCTGTAATGCCCGCTTCTTCCCAGCAAACAGTATCCTACATGATAGGAAATCTTACACAAAAGGAGAGCTGAGAAGGCAGCAGGCTTGTATGTGCCTTCACCCTTGGAAAGACATCTCCTGTATGAAACCAGGGCTCAGAAGAGGCACCAAGACCCTTGCATGTCCTCTGTCATTGCAGGATGAATTCAGGGTGCTGTTCCCATTGTGCGCTCAAGGAGCAAGACAGAGACCAAGCTGAGAAGGTAAGCTCTCAACCATGCAGCACTCTTCAGGCTGCTTATTTCAGGACCTGTAGTGCAGAAGGATGAGAAAGAGCCTCTTTGTAAAGCACTCTTCTCCCTTTATTTTGATGACTCATAACACTGCTGTAAGTACCCAGCACATACTTTCAGACTCCATCACATAAGAACAGGAGCTGGGAGTCTTACCCTTCTGAGGCACTGACTTTATCCCTCTGCAAGTCTTGGTGGATCCACCTCTTTTTAGATCCTAATGACTACAAGCAAACAATTGCATAAATATTTACCTCATTTTGCTAAGATAAGACTCATGCAATTGAACTGTGTTCCCTTTGGTCAACTATTAAAGACATTAAACTAAAATAGGTAAGCTGAGGTCTCAAATCACTTTAAGTTGAATACAAACAGGTGACCCATTAGAGAAGAAATACTTAGTGCTAAGATATGTAACACTGTATTAGACATCAGAAAAGCCACTTGCACAAACAGTGTTCAAGTTTGCAAAAGAGATTATATCATGACTCATGACTTCTTCACCAAGCATATTTCCTGGTATCTATCAGGGGAGGTTGGCAGCCTGACATCACTTAGTTGTTATGGAAAAGCAAGCATCAGATAAGAAGTATTAAAAAATAAACCTTCCTGGAGGTTCATGAAAGGAACTTCTATCTTTAAAAGCCTGTTGAGGTGATTTCAGGCCTTTGGTCATGCCAGTTCATCATGCTTCACTAGCAAAGGTGTTAAGCTTCCTCCTTTATTTAGAAAGTCTTTTCATACCTTGTTGCCTTTGGGTTTATTTGCAAACTCTTTCTGTCAGCTGTCCCCAAAGCAAGCCATCTCCCACTTGAAATGGGTGGAGACATTACTGTTTTGAGCTACTCTCCCTCCTCCTTCAGTAATTGTTTCTAAAAGTCTTGGCCTAAATGACTTGCCTGCATCTGTGGCAAAACTAGAAGAGAGTCCTGGGGGTCTCATCCAAATGCCTGCCCTGTAAAATCATCCTTTCTCTATGAAGGTCAACAAATCCCTTTTCTGTGCTCCAGCAATGATGGGGTAATCCATTTCTCTGCTCCAGCAATGATGGGGTGATCCATTAGCCTTTGAATTGCCCAGCAACCTGGCTCTATTAGGAAAAGATGTTTATTAAAATTACAACTCTGAATCTAGTTCGGGCATGAAGCTGCAATGCCTCCATCAGCCAGTCAGTCAACTCTCTCATGAACGTAGTATCTGACTTCCCCATTAGGGCATTGTTCGCTCTCTAGCCTGCAGGCATTTACCCATGTCTGATTTCTCCTGTCCTTGGGAAGCATCCAGATTTTCCCTGCAGAGCAAAGGGAAAACATAGCCCAGAGGCAAGGGAGAAATTGCATACTCTACTCTACATCCTTTCCTGGATGCAAAGACCTTGAAGGCCTCTAGCTGCTAGGAACATGCAGGGGGAACTACATTTCTTGTCACATTGGATTTGGGTCAGAGAACAGCAAGCTTATGACTTTTCCAGAGAAATTGTGTCCAGTAGCATTGAACACAAGGAAAGAGCACAAATCCCTGAGCCAGGAATTGTGCCATTAAAGCTGAAGGATTTGATGTGGGAAGAAAGGAGCAGACATTCACAAACATATCCTAGACAATGCAAATCCTGTATCTTAAGTGTCCCTAACCCAGGAGAGAAGAAAAGAAGCAGAGCTCTGTTTCACTCAAAGGAACTAACCCATTTCCAGTATATAAGGATCTGGCTTGATTTTATGTACTCAATTCAGACTCCTGAAGTGAGGTCTTGTCTCACAGGGAGTATCCAGAAACCATTACATTTAGATGACAGAAGTGTTCAACACAAGGGCAGAGGACAAAGAGAGCAGGTGTGGGCAGGTGAATCGAAATCCCCAGGACTTTGGACAAGGAAACACAATTCATGTATCATTGATTTGGATACATCAAAATCCTGTAGGGTGGATGATGGAAAGATTAGCAGTGAGGGGAAAAAAAGGTAGTATCAAAGGACTGTGAGCTATACCACCTCTTTAGGTAGCCAGATACATACCCAATATCAAACACAACACTTTGTGGTAGTGAGATGACAATTCTTGAGCCAGCTCTGGAGCAAATGGCAAGATCTCTCAGGTTCCTCTGGAGTCAGAGGGTGAACATGGACCTGTTTCTCTATAGGGATGAAATACATAGCAGTACCAGGCTGCTGCTAGACTTACCCATTGCCCAACTTCAGCCTTACCCTCTGCTTCCTTTCCATTTGAGCCACATAGCTGGGAAAATTTGCAGAGCACCAGACAGGGTGATGTCTTTCACGTGCCTCAGACTTCCTTTCAAAATAAATTAAAAAAATCAGATGAACTAAATCCCTCTTCCAATAATTAAGTCTCCACAAGGCCAAAAACTTCTTAAACATGTTTTACCAGTCTCTCTATGGGGAAATGATAAATTCTAATATTCTGACTTGTACTCACCTGGATGTTTATAGCAATGAGGAGAAGTGCTAGCTTTAAAACCTTGAAGAACCCAGCTAAATGTGTGCTTAAGTAAGTGTAGGTGATAGATATACAGGTTTTAAAATTTCCAGTGAGTGCCTCTGCAATTCATTGCTTCTGGCATGGGATATTTCTGACATGCCTACTGTCCTTGGGCAGAAATGGCACACGTCTGTAGGCTGGAAAGGCAGTCCAATTTCAGTTGAGGATGTACCTTAATGTTGGGACCTAAGGGACTTCCTAACAGCAGGTTTACCAAAAGGCTAGGATCTGAAGTTATTTGTCCTGTTTCCAGGCTGTTGATCTCACCAATGAATAGTCTTTTGTCCCCCAGGGCTCAGGAGCATAATTATTACCAAGGCTCAAATTATCATGCGTCAATAGAGCCATGGTGATGTACTGCATGAGCACTGCTAGGATCAGAGAAATTTGGGCTGGAATGGACCTCAGGAGGTCACTACAGCCAGCATTCTTCAGTCTGTGGTCCATGGTCTGGTAGGCATCAGGCAGTAGCCAGGAAACTTCGCAGCAACTTAATTTTCCAGCGTATACACTCATTTCCACGTGTGGGAGCAAGCAAGGAAGTCAGAGGGGGGGATGTGACAGTAACACGGTTCAGTTCACAGTAGTCTGGAAGTAGAACTGTAGAAACATTGCATTAGGTGAACTGTAGTTCCTCCTGGATCAGAAAGTTGAAGTCATCCTTGGATGAATTGGGAAAAGAGAAGCAAGGGCTGAGGAACACCGGTTGACTCCAATCCCCTGTCCTAAGGCAGGATTAAGTTCTATAAAACCATTTCTGCCAAATACTTTTCTAACTTCTTCTTAAAAATTTCTAATAACACAGATTCCACCCCTTCCCTAGGCAATGTATTCCAGCATTTAACTGTTCTGATTGTGAAAAAGTGTTTCCTGATGTCTAACTTGACTCTTTCTCAGTGCAATTTAATCCCATCACTTCTTGTCCAATCCATAAGAGACCCAGTAAGCAATTTATTCCCTTTCTTAGCCCCAGGCAGCACAAGGTAAAACATGTTAGCATAAACCTCACTAAAAAGTGTACAGTATGCAATGCAGAGAACTCAGAGTACTCAGCCTAGGGAAATCTGTGTTGATCTTGGGAGCATAAAACAACATCCTTCTCCTCCTCAGCAAAGAGAATATACTTGGTTTGTGATAAAGAGGGTAAGATATAAGACCAAAGACATCCTTTACCTATACCCTGAGATATTTCTTGAAGGGGGGGGGGGGGGGGGGGGGGGGGAATCTATTTACCCCTAAGTTGTCTACATTAAAAAAAAAAATATACTGAAAGCAAGGTGTCCCCAAGATAATCACACTGTCTCTAGAGTTCTCTTAATCCCCTTTTGCTGTGCCAAGGAAACAATAAAAAGAAAAAAAGAAGGACCAATAAAAAGGTTTAAAAAAAAAAAAAAAAGGAAGAAAAAGAGAGAGAGAAAAGAACCTTTGTTGGCAGCTGTTAAAAGAAGGTCAAACCTTTTTCTTTTGTTTTTTTTTTTTCTCCTATGGGGGAACATTGATGGGAAGAGAAAACAATAAAGAATTGCTTCTGGAGTGGTCCAAAAGCTCCCTGCTGACAGGTTGGTCCCACCCTCCCCTCTGCAGGGCACAAGGACTCTTTTCAAAGAGAATCACCTGGCCCATAAATTCCAATTTATGATAATTTAAGAAAACAAATGCTCAGCTCCAGCCTTTGACAGTGTTTAGAAAAGGCAAGATTAAGCACAGTGATTAAAAAAAAAATGAAAGTTTTTCCTTGCCATTCAATTTTGCAGGTGGGATTTCCTCCAGTCCTCCCAGTTTTGTGGTTTCTCTCACCAGAGCCTTCAAGAGGTTGAACTGGCACAGATCAGGGGTTTGCAAACACTGTGTGGGCTGGGAGAAGGGCAAAAGGAAACTGAGTGGCTTCTTTCTTTTCACCTTCCTTTTCCCAGTTATCTGTAGCAAGCCCTCAGAGCACCTATATTTAGACTAGGATATATAAAGAGGCACAGATGCACACTTGACCTAGGAACATTTCCCATTTTCTATTAAATTGACTCATTTTTAGCTTCTGTGCTGCTTTCTTCACTGATCTGGGATTTGGCCAAGGACAAAGAAAAGGGCTTTTTTAGGGCCTCTTACTAAATACAGAATTTGCCTGAGACTTAATTACAAATGTAATGTTCCAATTTACATAGGCAACAATGCTGGATTCAGTCAGGAGATGGTTCAGAAGTCAGAGCCAAACACTTGAGCTTTGCAAGGCAGAAGAACAGAAAGCATGGGGTTATTACATCTCCTTCAGTCCTCCTGGGATCACATATCTCCTGCTAATGAGCATGCTACCCTCTTCTCATACTGGGGAAAGCTCCACCAGAGAGCAAACTGGATCCTTTATCCCTGCTCCTCTTCTGGGGAGTCCAGAAGTTTACTCCTCAAACGACCACAAACTCTCTCCTTTCCAGTTTCAGTTTATTACTGGCCACGTTTATCTTAGTGTCTTCTGGTATGAAACATTTTTTCTTCAACTGAAATAGCTCTTCCTGTTTCTGGCATCTTACCCTCTCCAAATTTAGTATAGTCATGGAAAGTTAAGCCATCTTTTCTTGACCTTTGTTTTCATACAAAAAGCAAGCAAAGTTCCCTGCCTTCTCTTATGAAACAGGATCTCCAATACCCTTTTTCTTCCCAGAGCACTACCATTTTATTCCTCTGCTCAATGGAGTGTCCAATCTGTACAGAAGCTCTGGCTACCAGTACCCGCTCAAGGCCACAGAATCAAGGCTGAGGTACTGCGGATGACATTGCAGTAAGTCCTCAGAGGAGAGCTCATAAGGAGCTTCTGGCTGTGCCCAGTGTTTTACATGGGTCTGTAGCCAGGAATGGCACCCTAAGCCTGTAAACATGTGCCCTCCTACACTAATTTCCATGATTCTTCCACATTTCCACAGCACAGGCAAGAAATCCATATCTCACTTTGTCATGTTAGCTGCAAGATGGATACCCTAGCAAGGAAATCCCATAGGAGACCCTCTACAGCCACACATGGCACAGGAGCCAGGCTGCCTTCACCTCACAAGGACATAAAAAAAGCTCCTCACACCAGCCAGCATAGCTGTGGCGTCTGCATCCTCCTTACTCCTCCCAGACTCTTCTCCACATCAGAGGGCCTCTCCTGCCCTGCTGCCTAAAACCTGCCACCACTTCACAACCCAGGAGTTTGTTCCTCTGCCTGCATTTCATCCTAACCACTCTTGGTTTGGGCTACATCCCAATTCCTCACACAGTCTAGCCTGACTGGTTTTCAGATTGTGCACTCTGCACTTCCAAGGAAAGAGTGGACATGTTTACTGGAAGCTTCTGGGCAGCAGCAGGCTGCCCAGGGTTCAGTCAATGTTTCTTGGTTGTGCTGTGACTAGGGTGGCAATGGAAAGGTGTAGTCTCCTCTTAGTTTAGAAAGACTAGAGAATGGTGATGATGCACAGTGGAAAGCGCGGTTCAGTCAAGACTGAGCTTAGCCATAGCAGCGCTCTGACATCAAGTTTCCAGTAGGTTTTTGTTGTCGTTTCCAAGTATGATTGTCTTTTTCCTGGGAGAGGGAAAGTGTTAAATACATAACATTTCAATTCCCACCTCAAATTTCTGTGGATCTTTATGAAACTGCAGACAAGAGGGGAGATCTGCTGGATGGCTTTTCTTGCTTTTCTTTCCTTTCTTTCCTTTGTATCTCTCTCTTAAAAAAAAACACCATAAATATTTCTTCCCCCCACCTCCCCAAAGGATACATGGCTCTGCCGACCCCTTTCATTTCCTGACTGGATCTATTTGACCAGTGTTTTCTGAGGCATTGGTTAAGAATTTCAGATGCCCAGCTTATCCTGCCTGATTTAAGTCTATCTTCAAGAAGAGAAATGTGCAAGACGTTTTGAAAACCCAGTTCCTGGGTTCTCTCTGTCAAGATGTGCCACATCAATCCTTTCATAACAGAACAGGCCAAAATCTTCAGTTATTTTAGACAATGTTGGTCATTATCTTTAACAGTGAAGACAGAAATCTGAGCTTTGAAACAAACAAAAAAGTCATTCCAAAAAAACAAAAAACAACAAAACCCAACCCAAAACCAAACAAAAACTTGAGAGATGCCAGCATATTTCTTCCTAAACAAATCTTCTCCAGCACAATCCTGGGCTTCCCAACAAGCAGTTTTGCAAGTGAACTTTATAGTATGACATCAGCGAACAGATGGCAGGCAAAGCTGTTGGCAGGGTGACGAGAAAACTGGCCATTCATAATGGAAAATGTCCTGATAAAATGGAATGCACTCATTTTATTCCACCGTAATGTTTATAGAATTCTTTTCCTGAGGCTTCTTCGAGGATCTTTTCATCATTATTGGATTATTAATAACAATAATAAAGCATATAAAGGGGAAAATGCACATAGCAAATGACATTGGAAATGCCTCAGAGGAGAAGGGAAAGGTTTTCAGCACTAGTAGGGTTTATTGCGTTGTGATGATTTGTTACAAGCTTTGCAGTTACAATCCACAGCGGTGTGGACATTTCTCCCAACAGGGTTAATTGTATAATAACGCTCAATAACTGGCAGGCCTACACACTTCAGGGGAGGACACTGGAGTGTGAAGGCACAGATGCTGCCAAACTTCTGTACCTTGAGAATCTCTGAATGCTGATGTGAAAAGTGTTTTGGAGGCAAACTTTCAGCTGGATGCAATTTTGAATGGGTCCATTGCATAAGCAGCAGGGAACAAAGTCAGGCCTTTTAAAAAAATGGTACAGTTGAAGGGTAGCTTTGGTCTTCAAAAGCCAAATCCAGGTGTTGCAAGACCTATTAGCTAGTTTAAGTAGAATAGAATAGAATAGAATAGAATTAACCAGGTTGGAAGAGACCTTCGAGATCATCGTGTCCAACCTGTCATCCAACACTATCCAATCAACTAAATCATGCAACCAAGCATCCTGTCAAGCCTCGCCCTGTAACATTTATTCTAATAAATTTTTAAGATGTTTCCAGGGATGGGGCAGGACACAAAGCTGGGCAGGAAGAGATTCCTCTTACAGATAACCACTGGAAATTCTGCACTACTGCAGGACAGGAGGAGACTCAATGATCTCTTGAGGAGCCTTCCAACCTCAAATGTACTGAGATACTGTGAGACACAGGATGACCTAAAGGTGAGACTCCTCAACCCCCTGCACTGCCAAGAGACAGCACACAAAAAGGAGACATTTCCTGTCACTTCTCCACATTCCCCCCATTTGTCTTAATGGGCAAATGAACCTAAATCTCCCTACAGAATTATTTCACTTTGATAAAGCAGGGTGAAGACATGTGTCTGGATTAATCCCAATACATTCCTTTCATACACAGCCTCACCAAGCCAAGAGAGAAAAAAAGTGACGTAGTTTAAGATAGTTTAAAAGAGAATGAAGTAGAGGAGCAATTCATAATAATTATTGAAGGATTATTACCACAGAGTTCTTATCACCCCTTATCTCCCAGCTGTTTATAAAAGCAGTTGATATCGTTAGCACTGTTGTACAGTGAAACTGAGGTCAAGGAACATCAAACAATTGACCTATGTTTGCCTTGCCAGATGATTATAGAGCTACAAAGAAATTCCTCTTGTTCAATCTTTACCTGTTACACACTGATGCACTCTGTCCTTCATAATAAAAATGTGACTAAATGGAACTTGTCCCAGGACAAAAGATAGGATCCAAAAAGTGTTTTGACTTTCAAAGAAATCCCCTCCCCCCCAGTTAGCCAGTGTCCCTTTCCAATCTATTTAGCAATAAAGGGCTGAGAGGGCAGCTATGATCCCATGCTATGCACTCAGAACCATTAGGCAGTGGCCTTCTGGTGTTTTGCAGCAACATAGTTAAACAAACAACTTACTGTTCCAGGACCCTCAAGGCAGATTCCTTGGTGGGGACGGTCTATTTTCAGCATTTCCATATCCAGATCTGGAAGTCATTATATCCACCTATTCCTACAGTGAGCCACCATGAGTATATCTAAACTCTCTATCAAATCATGAACAACATGCCAATGACCAGCTATGCTAGGAAGAACTTGTTTTCTAGTACAGTTTTGGACCAAAATATTCTTAGTCACAGAAGACCAGCTGGTCTGGGTAAACCTTTTCTAGATGGGTAAACCTTTTCTAGATGCTGAATTCACAAGATCCAGGGCCACACCTGAAATCCAGCCTATCATTGTTTTACATTGTTTCCTTCTTCCCCCTTTTCATGGTTTTGACATGTCCTCGATTTACCTGTAGAGACATGAAGAAATCTCTTATCTTTGGGGCAAAATCACAATTTGGAAAAGCCACAGGGTCTATAAACTGTATTTTACCAAATCACCTTAAGGTCTCTGGCTCACTGTGGTTTGATACCCTGCCTAATGTCCAAGCCCTTAAATTAAATTATTATTATTATTATTATTGTTGTTGTTGTTGTTATTAATATTAATATTTCCTTCCATCTACAGCATTTTATGTTCCATCTCCTCTATACATCTCTGCTGTCCTTGATGATTGTAACAGCAACAATGAAAACTCACAGCAAAAACAGTGTTTGATTTCAGGCACTGCTATAATCTCCTCCCTGATGAATATGGTACAGAAACACGGACATGGGCACGGAGATCCATCTCTCTCCCACCAAGGATCCAATATCCTGTCTTCAGCTCATACATTTTGGATCTGTCTCTGTTTCTGCCAAAAAAGCTTAATTTTACAGGAGAAGAATGAGAAAAAATAAGTAAGGAAGTAGATGAAAGAGGAAGATTTTTAAAGGGCAGCCAAGATAATTCCTCCTGGATGTTTTCCCCTTTTTCAATAACTTTTTCTTGAAGAAACTATAATCTGGTGACCCTATACAGGAGAATTCCTACTGGAACTAAATCCTGTCACTACAGGAAGGAAGAAGGTGCAAGATATTGTTATTCTTTTCTGACTCTAAGGACAAATGAGTTGTTGGAAGAGAAAACCCTATTAGGAGCAAGAGGACATTAGTCCCCTCTCAGGTTGATTGCAGTGCTGTTGCTTCCTCCCAGATACATGCAGATGTGTAGAAGCTACAAAGCTTACAACTTCAATATTAAAAGGCCACACCTTCCACTCAGTTTGCCAAGGTATTCTTGGTCTAAGCCCTCATCACCTGTGCAAGTGTTAGGGAGCTGCTCTGGTATGCAGTACTGTACCCTGAGATCACTCTGAAATCCAAGTGAAAGCCATAAAAGCTCTTTAAAGGAAGATATTTCATGGAAGAATTCCAAGTTTGCACCAGAATTGATGAAAGCAAATTGAGACATTTTTAATCACTTTGTTTCCTGAATTTATTAGCATTTCTTCTGACTCATGTTCCCCAGTTTGTATGATCCTAAAACTAGACTTTGAAGTTCTGTTTTCTGTACAGCTACATTATTTTCTCCACTCTAGTAGGGACATTCATGTAGAGATCTGACTTATTTTGTTACCATTCTCTTAGTTCCAGTTTGGTTTAGAAGTAAAAGGTCTCAAAGCATGTTTAGAAAGCTAAAAAAAACAACCTACTCTTTCATGGCTGGTGGATTTCTAGACTGGAGATAGACCTTGTACCCATTTTTTTCCACCTGAAGTGATTACACCAAGGTTTTAGGTCCTAGAGCTGGCCAGGTTTGACCACCATTGTAATGACATCCTACAAGAAGGATGGAATGGAATATCAATTGCAAAAGACCCTTCTTCCATTTTATTTACTTTTTTTTTCCTGAGCAATTCAAGTGAAGTTCTGTTTAACAAAGGGTGCAGGAAGAATTCTACAGCAGTCTCCATATCCACAGGCACTCATCCTGTTCTGTTACCAGGTAGTCATATATTTAGAAGATCACACTTGTTGTCTGGTATTGGAGTAAACTTAATAAACACCCTGATCCTGAATATCCACATTGAGACTGCATGATTTACTGGCAACCAATTAAAGAATGTTCATTCAGAAAGTTCATTTTAAACCTCTATTGTTACATTTTAAACCTCTATTGTCAAGTTGTGCCAGGGGAGGTTTAGACTCGAGGTGAGGAAAAAGTTCTTCACTGAGCGAGTCATTCGTCATTGGAATGGGCTGCCCAGGGAGGTGGTGGAGTCGCCGTCCCTGGAGGTGTTCAAGGGGAGATTGGACGTGGCACTTGGTGCCATGATCTAGTTGTGAGGTCTGTTGGAACAGGTTGGACTTGATGATCCTTGGGGTCTCTTCCAACCTTAGTTACTGTGATACTGTGATACTGTGAAGCAGCAGCTAAAGAACTTGCAATCTGACCAGCAACTCCTGAAACTGGAAAAGCAGCAGAGCTGTGATTGTGATGATGTTACTGTGAGAGCTGAGCCAGTAAACAAAAATTCAAAAATTAGTGTAAATGATGTCACTAGACTATGAAATTGAACTGTTCTGCTGTTGACATTTTCTTGCCATTTTGATCTGAAAAAGAACCAAAATGCCTTTAGTTATTTAGGCTGTACTTCAAACACAGTCCTATTTTCATTTCAATGTTGTTGGTGCATGTACTTGTAATATTCTCCACGCATGTTTCTTGTCAATAACATTAAGGGGAGGAAAAAAAAGAAATCCACAACTATTTATAGATTTCTCCTATTAAAAAACATTGCATCAAAACGGAGTTGTTTTGTTAGAACGATAATGGCACCGCTCTCCAGCTAAGTTCTAGCTCCTAAAATTCAAAGCCTAATGCTACAAATTCAGGTCACCCAAAAATAATATTCTGCTCTATCTTTTTCAGCATACAGTCAGCACTGGCTGCAATGCCTGAGATACTATTTTATTAGGCAGAGCTTAGAGATACAGGGTGACAGGTTGGACTTGATGATCTCTGAGGTCTTTTCCAACCTTATTGATTCTATGATACTCATGCCCCTAAAATCTTGCACCAGGTGAAAGATTCTGATATGGGACATTTCTACCCTTGGAAGCCCAAAAACACAGAGAACCACTGCCTTTGAAAGGATTTACAAAAGCACCACTGTTCACTTCTTATCTCTTTAAACAGCAACCGCCACACTGTTGTGTTACTCTCTGGCCAGGTAAACAAACTGTACACCAGCTGGTGTCCAGTATGGTCTTTGAGAACTGGGTCAAAGTGTGCTTGCTGGTTTTAAGCAGGCATTCAGAAGCCTATCCACAAGGTTTTGCACAAGATCTGCTGCTCTGGCTTATTGGGGCACGCAGCAGAGCACCTACCAATCTAACAAAAAATAATTTCTTGTGCTTCTTATGGGGCAGAGAAAAACCATGACCATTTTCCTAACAGTAATTGTCTCCTTCTTCATGTGAGACTGCAAAATGTATTACCACTAAATAAAAGCATGATTTATTGTATTTCACTTCCTTCCATTTTCCTTCCACCATCTCTTCTTAGAGCTTTTTTTTCCTTTGGGTTTTTTTCCTTTTTTTGTTTCCTCCCCCCACACCAGTGATAAGATGACTTCATCAGACTTGTATTCAGGGCTTGTGTGATTCAGACAGGTGTTACTCATATGTCTACAGCAAAGCCACAAGGAAGAAGAGAGAAATCCCACTTCTCCAGGGAGTGCTTTTATGCTTCCTTCCACCAGATTAGTACTTGCAGAAAGGGGAAGGGGAAGGCAGTGAAATACTTGACCATACAGCTTTCTGCTGAGTGTGTGCCTAAACCCTTGTTAGAGGCTTTTGCCCTGTTGTGACAGAATGGCTCAATCCAGCATTAGAAAGCTAATGTGGCTGAAATTAAGACAAGGCCCTTTTCAATTCTAACTCAGCAATTATGCTAGCAGACCCAATCTGGCAGGATTTTATGCAGTCCATGCATTTTCTTAGTAGCCTTCAGGAGGTCAAATCCAAATAGACAAATCCACCACTTCAAAGTAGGCTTCCACTGGAAATGAATATTCATCCCAGCTGGATGTTATAGAAACTGCTTCTCTATCCCAGAAGGTAACCACTATTACTTTATGTGTCTATAATAATAGATTCAGGCAACAAAATCTTCATTTCCCAGGGGAATTCTTCTTTCCATACTTGTCACTGTAATTGCAGTATATCAAACTTTACACCAGACTGCAGAAGTGTGGTAGATGCTTTATTTTGGAGTTTGATAGCTCCCCATTACCTCTAAGCAACATTTTTTAGTTCCACACATCCCTTTCTAGGCTATTAGCATAACACAGCAGGGATGGGTGATTTGGGACCCTTGCAACACCGCCTTGTAGAAGCACAAGTGTATTATCAAGCTGAAATCTGGCCAACATTCAGACTTTTCCCCTTTAAATGAATTGGAATAAAATGGATAGTCAGTTCCATTGTTCTTGCTAATATGTCAAGTGTTCCTCCATCCCTCAAACAGCTTTGATGTCATCTAGCTCCACTTGAAGGGGAAAGAATGTGTTTGGGAATAATTAACAAGCTAAAAATGACTTTGTCAGAACATTTGTATTATTGAATTACTTATAGCTACCAGCTTTAGAGAGCTGAGGCAGTGGTTGGGCACAATTAGAGCCCTTTAAAGGGAAGAAAAAAAATAAATCTCATGGTGAAGCAGACAAAGCTGGACCTAAGGGGAATAGGTTAATATCCTTCTTCTGCCTCAAAATGCTCATGCAACCTCAGGCACATCATTTAGTCTACCTACACTTCAAGCCCTCTCATGAAATGCCCCTGGTGACTCTTGTCTCATTATAGCATAAGTAAATATTAACATTACAACAGAACTGTCTCTTATCCTGCATTCCTACTTCATCCAGCATAAGAGTCCTGGATTTTGTCAGTGCCTCTGGGCACTACTTGAACACAAATAATACTCAAGTTAAAAGTATTTTTTTCTTTTTTCTCTTACTGCAAGCCTCTATAGCAAGGACTGTGAGCAATCAAAAAAAAAAAAATCAACCAGCATATGGCTCTTTCTTCTGCCACTACAAAGCAGAATTCAAGACACTTCTGTTGTCCCTCTACAACAGATTTAGAAACTCAGATCATTTAGTCTCTTGTTTCACAGGGAAAACCAGCACATTACATAAAGGACTGCTTTAAGAGTGCCCTTTGGTATTGGATAACTTAACAGAAAATAAAAAGATTTGGCTCTAATAAATTGTGTTTCATGTCTGGATTTCCAAGCATGTTAGCTATCTCACCCCTGCAACTAAGATAGCTGTTCCATCAGCTGCGCCAGAATCTAGCCTGAGGCTTTTGTAGATTTAACCTTTTCTAGCCACAGTGAAGAACCTGAGATTAGCTTTAGATACCCAGTTTATGCTCTAGAGGCTTAAACTAGCTGTTTCATGCCTGAGCAGCTTTATGGACAAGAGATGATACATAAATGAGCATGGAATTACTCAGTGGAAAATCAGTCTTGATAGTAAAACAGACCTCTACCTTAGGAGCAGGAGACTCCATTTTCTTTTCAAGCCCCAAGTAGCTCCCTATGTTCTGCGTCATCCCTTTTAAATCAAAGCTGGACCTGGCAACATCTGTGGCTCATTAATGTTATCTCCAGTGTTTGTGGTTCATTGCTCTTATATAAACCATCATCTTAGGAAAACTTGTGAGATGCTTTACTAAAGAGAAGGGCTGGTAGTACTTTGAGGGAAGTGCTTCACTTAGGAAGAAAATAAGGGAAACTAAGAATGTATTTGCTTTCTACAGAGCTGCTATTAATGGTCTGCTGCAGCGAAAGGCTTTCTGTAAGAAAACAAAAGAAAAGTCAGATCTGTCCTAGATCTCTGAAAACTTTGGTAGGCAAACTTTGTTGCCATTGCAGTGCTAGCTTAGTCTATGCTGTATACTTCTCAAAAGGGTCAGGCATGAACCCAGTTATTAAAGATAGCTTTTATTTCTTCTCTCGCATGTTTTATCTCAGCAAAAATAATATCTTTTTTTAACCTGTTCATCTTATGTCTGTTTAGTGTCCCTGGACTTTGAGTTGAAGGAGAGTGCAGAGCACACAGTGTGAAGGAGCAACAACGATTAAAAATTCATGAGAAGCCAGCAAAGAAAGTGGGTGGGAAAGCATGGTCTGTCTATGACAGCTAAAGTACCTCAGCCTGGTATGTGTGAAAAACACTTGTGTGTCCTTGAGCTCCCCAAAGCAAATATCTAGTGTTTGAATTAATATCTGGTGCCATGACTCAGCATCCTTATTTTTCTGTCTCTGCAGAGAACTACAGGCTGATCATGCTGCAAGCATATTAAATCCTGTAGTGAACACTTATGATGTGGTCACCTGTGCTGTACTTATTCTGTTAAAAAACAGAGTGTTGTGCCTTCACAAGGAGTTAATCCACTGGCTGTCACCTTGTGGTCTGGTTCAGAAGCTGTAGTTAAAATCTCTGCCTTTAACCACATCCTCTATGGGCTGTGTGCTCAGTTTGTGCTGTTTTGTGTTTCTATCCTGATTGTGGAGAGAATAAAAGGTGAGAGGGAAGCAATTGGAAAGTGTGACTAAGGAAGGGAAAATACACCCTATCAGCCAGACCACCCAGTGGTCACCAATTTGGAAGGTGTCAAAACGTAAGTACTGTCACTGTGCAGACTTAGGAAAGGAATACAAAATAAGAAAGGAATCAAAAAAAAGAAAACAAGAAAGGAAATTCAGTTCAGTGTGTAGGGAGTGGACAGTCCTGATGGTTAAAGTGTTTGATGGGATCTAAAAACTTTGAGGGCCAGACATTGTAGAAAGACACATAAGCACTAATTTCTAAATAACATCTGTCAAGTGCTGATGTCCTGGTTTGAACCCTTAATGGTAGATGAGGAGGTAGTACAAGATATCTGCTGCATACCCCCTCCCCCAGCATACGTGCACCCCACCCATGCCCCCACTGCCTGTGTATGGTTGTTCTCTCTGCTGAAGTTTAGATTTCTTCTTTGAACTTTAGTTCTCATTATTTTTGGACTTGTCACTTTGTTTGGAAAGATTTATTTCCACTGTTTCTTCTCTGTTCTTTCCTTGCCTCTTCTCCTCTAGATGCTTTTTTGGCAAAGCCCCTCGCTATTTTTTATGACTTTGTGTGCAGTTTCAAAACAGTAAAATGTTTTTGAAGCAAGATGATCCTGTGTTGCTATGTTCATGCAGTAGCTCCTCCACCTCTGTTCCTTTTTAAAGGGCTTGTGCTGTACTTCTGTTTTTCACCGCTCATTAAGAAAACAACTTGCTCTGAATATTAGAACTCAAACCCCCAAAATCGTTCTTCTGTGTATGTACCTTCAGGTTACTGAGCTTTCATGACAGACAGCCAGGTGTCTTTCCATCAGAACATACTGGTTTTCACAGATATAAGTGAAAAGGAGCAGTCCTGATATTTCTCTCAAGTGATGTTGAGCTTGGCTGAAATTGCTGGTGGAAGGTGAACAGCTGGTCAGTGTGATGACTGAATTGCCTCTTCCTTTGGGTACCAGAATTAAGACTGAAATGTTTGCCTTTGTATATTTTGGATCATGGTGTACTGTCCTAGTGACAAGTGAACTCCTTTCACTTGAAAGTTGGAGGTTAAGATCTAAATCTAATTTTAGTAGCTAGAAAGTCATGCCAGTTTATAAATATACATGTAATTGGATTTGATTTGCTGAAATGGTTTTCCTCTAATGCTCTGGGTTGCAGCTCATCTTGTGTCTATAGGCCCCTACAAGAAGCTCTGGAAAATTCTTAACTTTATTCATTGCACAAAATGGCAGCAATAGATTTTCAGTCTTGGGGTTATCTGGAGCAGCTGTCTCTGTTTAGTTAACCATTATAGCTTGAATGATAACTTCATATTGAATGGAACACAAAGGACATGCACTTCTATTCTGTGGTTATATTAGCCATATAAGTAACTATTAAATTCAAGATTCTAGAGCTAAAATTTGTGCTGTTCAACTCAGACTTTTCCTAAAGTGAGATTTCTGAAAGTCTTTTCAACTTTTCTGCCAGTGGATATTGTTGTTGTTGTTATTTATTTGCAGCACTGCTTTTTGAGGTGCTGAGATAGCAACACAAAGCTAGCCCACGGTAAGGGTTTAAACAGGCCCTGAAATAGGGAAGATGACACATGAACATTACTTTAAAATTGCAAAAAGAGACATGGAATGTGCTCTTCAACAGCAAACAAGCTGTAGGAGAAGTACTATTTGGTTTTATGCTAGGAGATAGCTTACCCGCCAGGAATACAAACTCACCACTACGACAAGAGATCTGTCCCTGGTATAAATTTTACTGACTCTGAGCCTCGGTTTTGCTACCACAAGAAGGGAAGGATCTCAGCTTGTATAACAGTGACCTTCATCAACACTGGGCTTGTATTTTATTTGGTGCTGCAGACCCTGTGACTGTTGCCTTCACATTTATGAGATTAAAAAGGAACATTCTATTGGTGCTGCATGATTGATATAAAAAATCTTTAGCTAAATGTCCTTCACAGAGCCCAAATCTAGATTAAATCACTCCAAAATGGTGAAGACTTCAATTTCTTTTGCTGAATTGCTTGAATGGCTGCAAAGACCCTTATCACTTGACTCAGATGCAGTCTGCTGACTGGTAGACCAACAGCACACTGGAAATACATATCCATGGCTTTCCAGAGGTGTGGAACTGAGGGATTAGTGTGGCTCTTTGAGAAGGATTGCAATAGCATTTTCCAGAACAAGAGCAACCCACTGATCTGGGGGAAACATAGTGACCAAGCATGAGGAAAGGCTGAGCTACTGAATGCAGCCTTTGTCTCAGTTTTTAATAGTAAAACCAGTTGTTATCTGAATGCTCAGCCCCCTGAGATGGAAAACAGGGATGGGAAGCAGCATGAAGACCCTGCAATCCAAGAAGAAATGGTTATACACAACTCTATGGGTCTGGATATGATCCACCAAAGGCTGCTGAGGGAGCTGGTGGAAATGTTCACCAAGCTACTTTCCATCATTTATCATCAGTCCTGGCTAATCAGGGAGGTCCCAGTTGACTAGAGGCTTGTAAATGTGCTGCCCATCCACAAGAAGGGCCAGAAGGAAGCTCCAGGGAACTACAGGCCTGTCAGCTTGCCTTTGGTGCCAGGGAATGTAATGGAGCAGGTCACCTTGTGTGCCATCATGTGGCACATACAAGACAACCAGGCCATCAGTCCCAGTCAGCATGGGATTTTCCTGAGCAGGTGCCACTTGGCTATCCTGTTCTCCTTCTATGGCAAGATCACCTCCCTGGTGGATGAGTCAAATGCTATGGATATTGTCTACCTGGAATTTAATAAAGCTTTTTGACACTATATTCCACAGTATTCACCTGGGAAACAAAAAATGGATGCTCATGGCTTGAATGGGCTTACACTTCATTGGATAAAGAACTGCCTGGATGTCCAGGCCCAAAGAGTTCTGATGAATGGAGTTAAATCCAGCTGGTGGCCAGCCACAAGTGGTGCTCCCCAGGGCTCAGTTTTGGCATCAATTCTCTTTAATATCTTTATCAATGATTTGGATGCAGAGATTGAGTGCACCCTCAATAAGTCTGCAGATGACACCAAACTGGGTGAGGGAATTGATGTGCATTAGGATAGGAAGGCTATTGCAGAAGGATGTGGACAGGCTGTATGGATCAGCTGAGGCCAATTGTATGAGGTTTAACAAGGCCAAGTGCTAAGTCCTGCACTTGAGTCATAATGACCCCATGTAATGCTACAGGCCTGGGGAAGAGTGGCTGGAAAGTTGTCCAGCAGAAAAGGATCTGGGGCTGTTGGTTGACAGTTGCCTGCATATGAGCCAGCAGTGTGTCCAGGTGGCCAAGAAGGTCAACAGTGTCCTGGCTTGGATCAGAAACAGTGTCTTCAGTAGGACTGAGGAAGTGATTGTCCTCCTGCGTTCAACAATGCTGAGACCACCTGGAGCACATCCAAAGAAGGACAGCAATGCTGGTGAAGGGTCTAGAACACAAGTCTATGAGGAGTGGCTGAGGGAACTGGAATTGTTTAGTCTGGAGAAGAGGCTGAAGGGAGACCTTACCACTCTCTATCTGAAAGGAGATTGTAGTGAGGTGGGGGTAGGTCTCTTCTCCCAAGTAACAAGTGATAGGACAAGAGGACATGGCCCCAAATTGTGCCAGGGGCAATTTAGATTGGATAGGAAAACTTTTTTGAGCAAAAGGATTGTAAAGTACTGGAACAGGTTGTCCAGAGAAGTGGTGGAGCCACCATCCCTGGAGGTATTCAAGAGAGATGTAGATGTGATGCTTAGGGACATGGTTTAGAGGTGACCTGGCAGTGTTAGGTTAATGGTTAGACTTGATGATTTTAAAGGTTGCTTCCAACCGAAATGATTCTCTTATTCTATGATCTGGACCTATAATGGATATCAGTGAAAGACAGCTGAATGTCAAGTGTAGGACCAGAAAAGACATCAGGTCATCACATGTAGTTCTCTAGAGAGAATGTCATGAAGCCTAATGCTGCTTCCAACAGTAACAATTTCTTGTATCTTCTGTTAGAAAAATTTTACAAGGACCTTATTACTCTCTGTTATTTTAAAAATTTCTCCACACTTTCCACCTGACACTCTCTTGTAAGCCAGTTTATCCATATACTTTTCTCTAAGCTAATGTTGGCTGAAATACCTCTTTTTCCCTCATGATGAATGACTTTACTACTAAATAAAAGCTTAATTCCACTTTTAGTAGGCTATCTCCTGCATGTGCTTCATCTTTCTTGCAGAGGACTAGTCAGAACTATACACTTGGGTGTGACAGGTATACAGTTTAAGACAAGGGGACTGTGGACAACTCAGGGAAAAAAATGAAGGATTCATCCCCTTTTGTTAGACAGGGAGATTCCAAACTCAGAGAAACTCTGTCAACATTTGTAGTGCTCCTGCAATTTGAACCAGACCTGTGTGCATCTGCAAAAATAATTTGTGCAGCAGCCACTGGAGGGGTAATAAAGGCTTTTTTTTCTTTCTTTCTTTTTTTTTCAAATCCAGTCATTGGCAGAATGAATGGACATTGTCAAAAGAATCCCTTATATCCTGTATTAAAAATAAGCATGTCTCACTTCAGCTTCTGCAAGACACAAACGCCCCGATCATTTCCCCTTCCTTTTTGGAGCTCAGAGCACGCTTTCAGGGGCAAAACAAAGTCTAAATTCTAGTGAGACCTGTGGAATGCAGCTCGCAGTGGGTTCTATACAGAGGGTCTTCAGGCAACCAGGAATTTCCTCTGAAAAGTGAAAAACCACTCTCCTCTGAAGAAATAAATTAAAATAAGCTGAACGTGAAAGTGTTGGAGTTAGGAGTGGGCTGTGTTAATGGTCTACAGAGACAGAAGCTGTGAAAGAGGCGAGGAACTGCTGTCCATCACTTCTGTTAAGGCATTCTCCTGTTATTTTGCTTCGTGATGTGGAGTTTTGCAGCTCAACCAACTCCAAAGCTCATACTGCAAATGCTCTGGTTGCCTGCACTAACGTGAGACCAAGCAATGGCACCCACTGCCATGGGGCATGTTTTCCGCACACAACTGATGGTTGTAACTCAGGATCACAGGATCCTGCTGTGCCACAGAGGGAAAGGAACATGTCAGGCTTTACCCACAAAGTGTCTCCAGTTTGTGTACTAAGGCTTTGGAACTGAAATCCCAGGTCAAGAACCTCAGATCTCAGGTTTATAGTCTCTTCCAAGGTTTCTGTTGCAGAGCAGGAGCAAGTCTGGTCCTGAAGGGGGACTTGGATTTGTGTGTAGTTGCTATGGTAGCTTACCTCTGAAAGCCATACAGATTGTCTTGATCAGTTTGGCTTTCTCTTGCCTCTCTGAGATGGCAGTTTGGGATCTGACATCCTCAGTCTCAGGTCTTCTAACTTCTTCTTCTAACAGATATCCACTTTCTGTATGTTTGTTGCATGGGAAGCTGGCATGTTAAAGCACTTAATGTAATAAGCCCCACAACATCAAAACAGCGGGTTTTTTAAAGGATGATGTATAACAAAGATGCTTTGGAAAGACAGAAGAGAGTTTTCTGGCAAGAACCTTTTCTTGAGCATCATCTATAGATGAAGTGTGGCTTTGGCCAACCATGTGCCACTCTCTCATCAGGTCAGTGATCCTGCTTTAGACACACTCTCTATAGCCTATTTCTAATTAGTTGCAGGGAGAAGATATCTTGTCTGTTAGCAGACAATTCTGTTTGGGTTTATTTAGCTCTCCCAAAGTTCATCCTGAAGGGCCCTGTCCATTGCATCAGCTTAGCGCTTGCTTTCTGTTTCCATGCTTTCGCTTGCTTGCAGGCAGGCAGTTGCCCAAGAGCAAAGTCAAACAAACTAGGCTACCAGGAGGCCAGCCAGAGGCTGTTCTTGCAAAAGACATTTCACACATCTTACCCAGAAAAGGGTGGGGAAAGAGACAAATTCTGTATTAAACTGTTGGCAAAGGGACACCCTGAATACTCCCCTCTCTCTTTTGAAAACAAATAGAAATAATTTGTGTTGTGGGGATGGAGAGACCTGTTAGGGACAAAAAGGTTTTGCTGCTTGCAGCTTCAATACAGATTTCAGCGGCCAGTCTTTCAGGGACATATAGCAGCCAAAACAGGTTAAATAAATAAATAAAGTAAAAACCACCACAATATTTAACAGTAAAGATGCAGAACTGAAGCATTCATAAGGAAAGCCAGATGTAAAGGTGTCCTGGTCAAGCTTTGTTCAATTTTTTGTTTATTGATTTGTTTGGGGTTCTTGTTTGTTTGTTGGGGGGAGGGTCAGTGGCTGGGTGTGTCTTTTGTTATACATTATCACAGCTGCCACTTCATGAAATAAGACACATTGCCTTATTTGCATTTCTCTAATGTGTGGAGCCTGTTCCGCCTCTGGACTGAGTAGATTGTTAATGAGAGAAGAAATGGGAGCACAGAGGATGCTGTCTAGCTGCAATACAGTGCCACAACGTTCTCCAGCAGCCTGTGCCAGAAAGACCCACTCACATGTTGGCACACAGAGCAGCAGCATGCTTCATGCACCTCGACATAACTCATTGTATGTTGAACTGCCTGAGAACTTAGCTACCAAACACTGATGAATTTTCTATTAAACCTGTGGGGTTTTTGAAGTTTAGAACTTGATCACATTTGCACAGAATGTGGTGGTTGGGTTTTTTTCACATAGATGATACTAGTGGCATTTTTGAGAGAAAGGCAACTCTTCTGTCAAATTTTATGTTCCTATTCTAAGCAAAAGCACTACAGATTTCAATGGAACTGCTGTTAATTTCTTTTTCTCTTTTTTTTCACTTTAAAAAAAAAAAATCCCTTTTATCACTTTTCCTTGCAAGTGGAGCTGAAACTTCAAAGAAGAGTCATTCTGAAGCAGATGCTGTATCATGGAAAACTAGGTTGAGACATTTCAGTGTGATAGTTTTAAAAGCAATAATAAAGCAGAAGCCTATCTGCAAGAAAGAAAATGTTAAATGATATCTGTGTTGCCTACACTCAGAAAATGTAATTTGATGGGGCAAATACTCTCCCATTCTTTGTGTGAGCAGCACCAATTTCACCTCAAACCCTATCATTTATTTGTATGGAGGGTCAAGACATCAAGAGCCCTCAACTTTTTCAGAGGTACTGACCACATTTAGAGATAACCTTGCTGGTGCCAGAAAATGTAGGAAAGGCAGAGGTCTATATTCATCCTCTAGTTCCCAGGAGGCACCAAAAGATGGTGTTACAATGAAAACATCTAAGTTCTTTCTACTGATCACATTTGTGGCTTGGTGACCTCCAGCATGTCCTATGAAAGCAATGTGCAGGAGCAAGCCCCACCAGCAAGCCAGAGCTCTGTGCAGTCCTGTCATCTCTGCTTGGAAAATTATTTTGGCTTTGCTACCTCAGCAATTTTAAAAGCTCCACGGAGACTGTAACTCCAATGACTCAAGTCAGCAAATTTGCACTGCTCATCCATTCCCAAACTCATTGCTCATTTTGAGACAGAAAATGGACATGAGAGCTTTCCTTTAATATATGCACATATACAAAAGAAAAACTAAGCTAAAGATGAGTTTTACATTTTATTGTCTCTGCTTGGGGCAAACCTTTTAGACTAATATTCTTTCCAGTATATTTATGAGTATGCTACTGCTGTGACTCATTTATGACACATGAAGCATGTGAGGGTCTCATGCCTTCAAGCCCATCACCCATGGGGTCTCCGCTGTCTGACCCAAAGAAAAGGCTAACAGCCATTATTTTCTTTGTCTTTATTCTCATGGAAACAGAAAGTGGATTTGAGGTGAAACATCTGGTTTGTTTTGGGTAAATGTTATTTATCTCTTCTTTCCCCTTGGCTTTTTAATGGTTTATTCTTTTTTCTTAAACTCTCTCCCCTTTTTGGAATAAAGGCTTTATTGGAAGCCCACTGGATTTTTCCATCAGCTCCAGCAAGATGTTGGATCCAGCCCTTGATACAGATAGGGATTTCTTTCCACAATCCTTTGTATCTGTCCTCTAGTGATCCCTGGTGGAAATGTCTTGTGCATTGTCTTTGTTGCATCCCTGAGTTTGAAGGTGTGTTTCCTCTTTTATATCTGATACATTCCATTCATGCCAACAACATCCTAGGTATTTTACAAACATTTTGAGGAGCAGGGAAGGGAGATGAAGTCTTTGCCCCAGTTGACAAAGATCACGGTGGATTGAAGGGAAAAGGCTATGACAATAATTCTAACACATTGCAACCATGCCAGGGACATGTCAGTTGGATGCAGAAACAGGAATGAGTCCGCATGTTATTAAAATCTCTACCAGACCATTAAGAGCTCTAAGTGTGTGAGCAATTCCCTCTTCCAAACCTTCATGTGATCTACCACTTAAACAAGTTCCCAGAGGATGTGTTCATGGTCCAAGTGACCAGGACACTAGCATTAGAGACTGAACTTACTCCTTCTTAAACAGCAGGTTGTGGACAGAAGCTTCAGGGTTTAATACCAGCACCAGTGGCTGACATTTTCTGGCATACAATGTGCCTACAAACCTAGGAATGAAGAATTTCTTTGTTTTGGTGCAAACAATGTTATCCACAACGTATTAGCAAAAATAAATCTTCAATTTCTGATCTACAGACTTTCTACATGCATTACTTTACCAGAAGGCACTGATTCTGCTGGGACATTAGCCTCCAACCAAATATGGTTTAAATTTGCCTTGGCATTTGGATGGACACTCTCTTAGGCATGTACTACTTGACCACACAAACTTTCTTTCTTTGTGGAGGAAATAAAAAGGCTTGAAATACAGGTATCTCACTGGATACATTAGTTTGAAACAGTATTGTTGAGTTTGTGTTGCATCTTGCTTGTTTTCCATCTGTCCTATGCCTACACACCCTAACACCTCACTTATTGTGGCTGCTTTGAGAGAGGGTCTACAGCTGAGCAATTCACCTCTGTCCTCCTTCCCTTCCTTCTTGATTTGTGAACCTGCAGAGCATGCAGTGTTATTTAAAAAGCCTTGCTATTTGACTTCAATTACACTAGTTTTTCCACTGAGAACTGATCTTAGGGTATAATCCTGCATTTGCATGTGTTACTTTTCTTCTGCTTTCACTTCATCCATGCAAGATTTTATTTCTGTATTCTTTTCCATTAGTCAGATCCTCATTGTTTCCTTTCCTAAATACCAAAGTGTTCATATGCTTCCTAAAGCAGTTATTAAAATTATCTTCCAGGAGGCTTTGCTCTCCGTGCTTGTTCACTCATGCTTTCTCTTCCTCTTTCTACTTACTAAGAGTAGCTCTGAAGCCTTAATCCCCACTCCACCAGCTCCAGCTTTTTAGCCTTGTTCCTGTATCTCATCCTCTCCTGGTGAGCCAGTAGATACATGTCCAATGCTGTAAACTCGCCTAGAATCTCTCTTTCCTCATCTTGCACATGATGTCCCCTTTCTTTTTTCTCTTTATGGAACTAAGGAACCATTTCTTGTCTGTGCTTGTTTATTCAGGGATCTAGCTTACATGGCCTCTCTGGAGGCTTGACTGATCAGAACAGTCCCTTGTACCCTTTAAAGAAATTCCTGAAAGTGGCACTGAAACAAATAGCCACTAGGACGGCTTGCAGTTTTTGCTACTGCTCTCTTTTGCTACCAGGCTAACAGTGAACAAAGAAAGAAAATGATGATGAACTTCAAAGCGAGTTAATTCAGTGGGAGTAAATACAGGCGGAGTAATCTGCCCTCTCTTCCTTGTCTGTCAGCATAACTGAAGTCTGCAGTAATTTCTAAAGCAAGTGGAAACCTAGCCATCAGATCCCTGTGGAAGGTCAGTTACATTTTCACATAAGCCTTTGGTTTATTTGCTTTCTTTATTTTTTGTGCAGACTGCAGGGTTTCCCTGCCTTGCTTGGGTTTGACCCAGGTAGACCAGATGTAAATAATTGAAGCCTAGGTTGTGAAAGCTCGTAAATTATTACAGATGAAGTTATCACCAGAAAGCAATGGCTGGAACTGCCTTGCCAGCCATAGCGATAGGAAGGCCCTTTCCCTAGGCTGTGCTATTTGATTGCCTAGAGTGACGTGCTGTAGCCCTACAGTCCCTGAGGCTGGACATCCTCAGGAGTGCTCGTGAGCATCTGGCTTTAGGAAGCTAACAACTTCCCTCTTGTTGCTGCTAATCAAGACATTTATTTTAAAACAATGTCCCTCTTTCTTGGCTTAAAGTGTGGGGTTTGGGTTTTTTGTTTCCTAGTTTCAAAGGATCTTATAGAAGGAAGTGGGTGGTCATCCATCCAGAAATACCACCATGCTCTCACACCATCTGGCAATGTCCTGAGATTGTCCAGAGCATGTTACCCAAAAGTGACCTCCAGAGTGCTTATGTGCTGTTGGGGATTAAATGTTCAGACAAAACGTGTGATTAACAGATGAGACTGTAATGTACAAAGCTGTTCTCCAAGGACATTCTTCCACTTGTTCCTAGAACAAGATCTGAAGCATCTGGATCAGGATTTTGTGTCACATGACTTCAAAAATGCTGACATTTGACTTCAGTGACACATTCTGATAGCCTTTCAAAATGAAGCACCTACCAAATGAGGATTTAATTTAGATTTAAGATTGTATTTATTGTCTATTAATAAAGTACTACATAATAACTAAAACCACATTTATTGAGGCTGTTGTGATTGTGTAACAGGCTATTATGTTTCAAATAATTAACTGACACAATTCAATTACATATGAATTAAAGAAGCTTACTAATTTACTAAGCAGCCGGGAGTTCTTAGCATGGACTTGGTGTTGGTAACCAGAGTGACCTCATGCTCTGGAAATTAGATTTATCCTAGGTTATCACCACCCACATCTTTGCCTTGTGCTCTCATTCATGTTTTCTAAAAGGCCATCTTGAAAAGGGGAGACCAGGAAAGGTAGAGAGTAGGGGTTCAGGAACAAGAGGTTGAAGAGACTGGCCTGCGATAACGCAACAAAGGTGGGCCAACATATGAAACATGGGTCTCCCGAAGTCATTCTCTCATTTCACATGGACTGGCACTGGAGGTGGAAATCCTGCCCCTGGTGCTATTCCACATCACAAAAGAATCTCTTAACTGCCCAGTTAGTGGTCCCCTGTGGTGTGGAAGCCTGTTTTTGCAAAAGGAAGCGAAAACTTTGAAATGTCTTTTTTTTTCATCACAATGTGGAAAGGGAATATTTGTGAAATCTCAGTTTCATGAGGTGGGAAAATTGTTTCCCTCTCAGCTCTAGAGAAGATTGATAAAAGACTCATGATAGCAATTGAATGCTGGGGGGATTTTTGATCTGTGCAGCTGTGCATAATTCTTATTATTTTTACAAGTCACTGGAGGCATTTGGTAGGGTCAACATGGTATGAAATGCGGACCTGAAAGTGAAAAAAAAGTGTCTGTCAGAGGGGCCAGCTTTTAATTGGAAACTAAATTTAATTTTAGAGGAAGAGGAAAATACCACTCTTCTAATGAGATCCAGGGCACTCCTGAGAGCAGTCTGCAAAGAATATTTACATCTGAAAGTCCTGTTTAGGAAGGCTTGTTGTAAATGATTTCTTGATACCGTAGGTAGATAAATGCACTTGAGCTCATGACTCACAAATGAGAAACAATATATAAAACATGCTGGGGTTTTAAAGTAAAATTTCAAAAGTCCTTTTAACTTTAACCAGAAAAAAAGTTTATTATTATTTTTTGACTGTTCAAAGTAGCTAAAGCTTTTCCTTTTCTTTATTTTTTCTTTTTCTTTCTTTTTTTTTCTTTTTCTTTTTCTTTTTTCTTTTTATTTTTTTTTATATTTTTCCTTTTGTTCTTCTCTTTCTCTTTCTCTTTCTCTCTTTCTCTTTCTCTTTCTCTTTCTCTTTCTCTTTCTCTTTCTCTCTTTCCTTTTCTTTTTCTCTTTTTCTTTTTCTTTTTCTCTTTCTTTTCCTCTTCTAAAATATGTGGAAGGGAATTATTTTTAGGTGACAATGGAAAGCAAGAAACAAACTTCATTGTAAGTCAAAATTTCCAATATCCATAATGAGCTTTCAATTTAAAACCAAATTGATTAAGATACTTAATTTTTGTTTAGGTTTCTTTTTCTGTTTTTCATTGTATTTTCCTTTTCTTTTCCTTTTCTTTTTCTTTTCCTTTTCCTTTTTCTTTTTCTTTTACTTTTTTGTTATTTTAACTTCTGAGTTCTTCACCTTGAAATTATTCAGGCTGTTCAAAGCATATCAAAACACAATACAAATGCTGGTATTATAAATGAGCTTTTAGAAGTGATTTTCAATTAGTTTGAGGGGGGATTTAGGTATTCTGTTCAAACAAGGTGAAACTTCAAGCTCAGAATTTGGTCCTGAAATATTCATTTGAGGAGGAAGGATTTAATATACTTTGTGCATGACAACAGCCAGAGGATGAGGACAGAGGAAGAAGGATGGTGAGCTTCTGCTTCTGCCTTTCCCAGCATGCAAAATCCTAGGGACAACCTGGGAGGTGGAGAGGAATGCAGTGGCCCTGAGATGACCGAAGCCACGCTTCACTCCCTCAAGGACAAAAGGGAAGCAAAGGGAAGTTTTGTTTTCTTGTTTTACCAGGTGTACTTAAATCTCTTAAGCTGAAAGGTTTTTTTCAGATGGGGGAGGAGGAGAATGATGTACCTTGCTCTTTCCCCTTCTTTTATTCTTAACCTATGGTGTTCACTGATTTGTTAAATGTAGCAGAGTCTTGAAGGCAGAAAATTCAGCAGAAAAACAATGGCATGTGAAAGGATGCAGGCACCCCTATGGTGTCCTTGTGTGGTAACTAAATTTAAGTCAGGGCTAAAGATATTAGTAACCCAGTACAAGAGGGAAAATTGAGTGAGGAAGACTTAAAAATGCCTCTCTCTTTTTCTCAGGCTGCAACTGTAAGACTGAATGAAATAACCAATGTGTAGCAATCAGACCTTTCAGGCCAGAGACCAGCTCTCAAGAGAATAAGAGTAAAATCTGCCTCCACATCACACATCAGATCAGCGGGGATTTTTAAGTTGGACTGCCACTGAGTCCAATTTGAGTGGGTTATCACTATGTGAGGGAGCATGGCACAATCACAACCCCCATGAACTAACAAATTTGCAGTCACTTTTGCAGCTGCATTAACTGTCCCCAATCTGGGTGTTTACCTAAAGTAAACATTTTGTTTCCTTCCCTCCAGCATATATCAGTCGATAATGAAATTTTTCAGCTGATTAGATGCCCCATTGGCTGGAAAATTTGGGAGCAATCATGCAATTAGATCTCAAAACCTCAGAGTCATGTACATTCAGCCAAGTAAAGAAACAAAACTATTAGCAAAAAGAGAGAGAGAGAGAGAGAAGAAAAGAAAAAAGACTATTTATATTGCAATGCTGGTCCTAAAAAATGGAAAAGAGAACACAATGGAAACTTTTCTGCAAACAATTAAAGGGGGGGAGGGGCAGGGAGAGGGGGGACAAAGGCTCAGGATGGGAATGGGGCTGATGTTTCAGGATAAATATAGAATTTATAACATAGTAAGAGCTGTTTTTAGCGGGTCCTAATTGAAACTACATTGCTTGCCTCTCTGCTGCTGCATCTCGGTGATACAATCCGTGAGAAAAAGAGGGACTGGGTGACATTCCTAGTAAGGGACTGATACATCTCACAAGAGAAAACAATGACTGGCATTGCTCATTGTGAGCACTTGGGGCACTTTTGTAAACAGGAGCATGGACTTGTGCTCTGCTTCACGCCACAGTGTCTCTGCTCCTGACAGACACTGCGGCAGACACTGTTCAAGTCCCCATCTGCTCCAGAAGCCATCATACACAGCTACAGTTTTGCTAAATGAAGACATTTTCCTGAATACCTTTTTTTCATTTCTTTTCCTAACAGGACAGTTTCTTGCTCTGCTTAGTAACAGGATGAAGGAAATGCTTGGATGCTTTCCTGCATCCCAGATCATCTAGATAGGGACTCAGAAAGTCAATGTTTTCATTGGTAGGAATAGGGAGCAATTTTAGGGGTCAAGTCTGACCCCACTGAAATCTTGATGACATCTTCTTGGTCTTCATGTTTAAAAACTGACCTGAATAATAACAGGACTTTCTCAATAGCCACCTTCCTTTCCAGCTGCCCATCCTCTCCCCAGGGTGCCAATGAAGTGTGGCATCTCTGGGGACGATTTGCATGCGGAGGCTGAGATGACATATAAAAGGAGCATCTGTGCAGCAGTGGTCAAAGAGTGTGTGTGACAAGATGATAAGAGGAGGATGAGCTGCAGCGGAAGAAGGGGCAGATGTCTGCAGCATGCTCTGTTACAAGATGAGGACCACATCAACTTCCCAGAATCCAGGATATTGGCTTAACTGATTTGCCAGTGTTTGAGCCCATCATAGATGAAGATCTGAGATTCAGAATCTGGTCCAAGTCCACTTTTTTATTCTTTTCCCCTGCCGAATGGACTTCAAATGAATTTCAAATCCTGTTCCACTGAGGAACAAGTAGGAAGAGACAGGCCAGGATGGAGTGGGCAGAGGAATTAAAATAAGTATTAACATATTGCTGGCATGTATGAAGGGGGGGGGGGGGAGCAGAAGAAATGTTGAGGTGATTTGAAGCATAAATTTAATCTGAGCTAGCAGCTTAAGCTAATTACTTTGCCTTGTCTCTCTCCTGATTGCAACAATTGATTTCTTCCCACTGAGGGACTCCATCCCACCCTTCCTGTTGGGATTTTAAATACTCTACTAGTTTTGATGTCTCAGGACCTTGCTATTAATGGAAGGAAAGTATCCCTTCCCCTTGGCATCACAGAGATGTGAAATTCACTAAGAACAAGAAATGTTTTTGTAATTTTTTCCAAGATTAAAAAAATAAAAATTGAAATATTTGGCAATTCTGTGCTTGTTTGGTGCTGTGGTTTGATCTGGTTCCTCAGAAAAGTTGGGGCTGTTCTTTGGATTCTGCAAAGCCTCCTGGGGTGAGGGGAAATTGGTGGCTCTTTGGTAGCTTCCTGGAATGTGAAATAGCATTTTACACTGGTTTTATGTCTTCAGATGCTTGGGCCTCAAAGGCCATGGAACGTCAGGGTGGAATGGACAATTAGATGGTTAAAATGTTCCTTAGTAGCATATTCAGAACAGAAACTGCCAGAAAACAGTTGCATTCTTTGCCTTCTTCTTTACATGAATTTTGAGAGCCAGTGGAAAAACAGGCTGCCTCAGAGCTGGATGAAGGCCTGGTAGAAGCAGGGTTACGTTTTTGTTTTGATTTCCACCAAACGCTCAACACCCCAATTTTCTTTTCTTCTCTCACAGGGAAAAAAAAAAAAAAAAAAAGGCAAAGAAACAAACAAACAAAAATCACAGATTCAGCAGAGAGCTCTTTACCCCCACCAGCTCTCCCCAGCTCTCACTGTCCCACTGAATCTTTTACAAAATTTAGGTGCCAGCAGGAGCAGAGCTCTTTTACAAGAATTATTTGCCTGGTCTCTGGATGGTTTCAGGACAAATCTGTCCTGCAGCATGGAAAATCAATGCTGATCTCTAATCTGCCCACACTGAACAAGTTAGTCAGGGAGATCAAAATGATAGTGCTTTTCCCATATGTTGGAAGTCCTGTCCTTGACTTCTGCTACTCTGTGAAGCTGTCTTAAAAATTACCTGTTTCAAAAAAAACCCCAGCAACACAGAATTCTTGCTGGTTGGACAGGACTTACTTTTCTTTTTTTTTTTTTTTAATAGAAACATCCATATTTTTTTATTATAAAAGGGAAGGAAAGATTATTTTCTGTCCACCTCTGTCGGGTGGATTTCCCCCTATGCTTCCTGCAAGCTTGTCATAGAATAGAATCATAGAATGCTCTGTGTCGGAAGGGATCTCCAAAGGTCATCTAGTCCAATCTAGTCATCAGGCTGGTCACTGGCTTTATCCCCACTAAGAAACAAAGGATCAGAGTGAGCTGACTTCTACCTAGAGAGCTCATGAAAATCACTGAGTTATGCTCTATATTTGCATCATTAATTGAAAATAAAATCCAGCCTCTCCTGCCTTCGTCTGGAAAACTTTCATCCCTATGCAGCCATTTTAGACTTACAATACAGGCTTGGTTATAGTCCTTTGTAAAATGGTAAGTATTCCTTGGGATTTGGTCTTTATGCTTTTCATCCAGAAGAATCCTTATGTCTTCTGATCTGAATTTTTTTTTTTGTTGGGGCTTTTTTCTCTCCTGTTCTGCTGAGTACAGTCACTACTCACAGTATCCCAAAGAAGTACATAAAATACTGAATCTGACACTGCTGCTGCTTCACTGCTTTGTCTTCAGCATCTTCTAAACTGTGATTGTTATAATATCCCAAACCAGACTTGTAAAGCAAGATGTCTGGGAGAGAACTAGTGAACCCTCTTATCCTATCTTACTAATTTCCCATTAATTTATTCTGTAGGCACTATTTAAACTGTTGATTGGCATTTGAAGGCTCTGACAGCTTAAAAGGCCCTTTAACTTCCCTTTCAGAAAAGGAAGTACCCAAGGGTGAATCATCCACCATTATTAAATTTGTCCATTGCTCTATCTCTGAAAGTCTTCAGAGGGCTGATCTGAAATCAGGGTTGTTTCACATAAAACCAAATCTGAAGGTGGAGCACTTAAGTTTGGGGACTTCAGACTCACAGTAAGAAGAATGGGAATCAGTCCCTGAGGTTACTTGAACTCTCTGGAAAATTTTTGGTAATCAAAAGGCTCACTCCTGCAATACAGAAATGGATCTGTTGAGGGGAACAAAAAAACAATCACATGACTGCAAAAGAGAGCAAAAGACCCACAACATTGTACACACAAAACATTTTTCTTTGCATATTCAACATCCAACCATGAAACCTATCTGGACTGGTAGTTTTGCACGAGAAGCCTGCGCCACTAATCACTTGCAGCACTAAACTATAAAAAGGTTGTAGAGGAGTCCAAATTGTGCTCTGTTACAGACATTTATCTATTTGCAGTGCTCTTTGTGGGAATCACATCAGCACAATTAAGAGCACTTACTTTGAGCTATACAATATATATCAAATAGTTTTGGGTTATAAAACCAAACTGAGGACAATTTCACTTTTAAGAATCGAATCTTTCAATTACCCACGTACAAATCCTCAGTAAAGGTTTTTGGCTTTACTGCTCAAGCCTTTATAGCCCACAGAGGAGAGCCTGCACATTAAAACCCATGAAAATTAATGAACATGGACTTGCAGCAGTGAGAAAGTTGGAATTCCTGCTCTTTGGGAACTTCCAGCATGTCAAAACTTATTATTCTAAGCTAAAGCAAACACTTCCAATGTAATACATTTACACAAATCCTGCAATTTCTTATAATTTCTGCTAGGAATTGCCAATACTTCCATCCTTCTTGAACAGAAATTAGAATGGAGAATTACCTACACTGAAATGTTTCCTTTTGTTTGCTGGATTTGACACGCGTACTCAATTTGCCTGAAATTCAGTTAATAGTGGATTGCACATTTTGTGAGGGTCTTTGTTTTGGCTTTGCAGTTAGAAGAGCAGAATCCCCGTATTTCCCTATAGGCTGAAATTTTCTGTCCAAATGACATTTCTCGAGCAGCACTAGAGTCACATGAGTATCCAAAACAGTGCATAACTCAGACCAAGCCAAGCACATTTAATTTCTTCAGAGCTGCAGTTTTCCAAAGGACTATGGGCCCACAGTAGGAAGAACAGAGTTGTGAAGTAAAACTCCCACAAGACAACGCTCAAAAAGGAAAACTGACTGCCATTGTGAATCAAGACAAAAATTACTCATTTTGTGTAAATAAAAAGGAAAACCAAGCTTTTCTAAACTTGAATTGCATTTCATTTGGATTGCAACACTTTGGTTTGCATCATTCCCATTGTAATTTTGAAAAATTACAGTTTGGTGGAAACTGCCATTCCTGTTGGAAACTTGCACCACTGTACATCTCTTGACCACCTCTGCTACTGGTAGATACCTCCTCCATTCTGACAGGGACAAGTGCAACCCAGCATTTTTGCTGAATCCACACAGGCAGAAAAAAAAGGAGCCAGAGAAAGTTAGCTGCTATAGCCAAATGTCACCAGTTAAAGTATGTAGTGCTGTTAGTCATCTAGAATGACTTCTCTTTCTCACCCTTTCCCTGCCAGCCCTATGTATTTTTTGCTGACAGATAACTGCAGTCCTAAATGTTCTCTTACTCTGCAATACATCAGCAGGAGTTCCACTGACGTAAGTGGAAGCTGGTTTTGTATAACAAGGGAAGTGACTGAAATCAAAGAGATTTCTGACAAAGAAGAACTTAGCTTCCCAGTGTACTTGCTGTGTTACAGAGCAACAGGCTGTAGTTGCAGTAAACACATACTCCTATTTCAGCCAGAATTTAAGCTTCTTATTACAGCTGACCGATGGTCTTGGGAACAGATCCTCAGCAGGTACAAAACAGAGTAGTTCCTGCTGGTTATGCTGTTTGAAATAAGAGCAGTATTCCTCTCCTGTAACATCCATTGCACTTGTTGCTTATAGGTATTCTACCCCCAAAGCACCAGATATTGCCCTAAATGCCACCGCTAAAGCTAATTCTGCCCACAATCAAGATCTTGGGAAATGAACAAAACCAAACTGTGCAAATGTGTTTTGCAGGCCATAGGAAATATTTAAAGAAACAAAACAAAACCCAAAACCCAAAACCAACAACACCCAATAAAAAAAAAAAAGAGAAAAATAAAAAAGGGCTCATGGAGCAACCTCAGTTTTCATTGGTGCTTCTGGCAACCTTCTTCTCCTACTCATCATCATCATCGAGACAAAACCCAGGCTCCCTATTGCATACACAAGAAAGGGAGACTTCTTCACTGTGCTGTGAGCTGTAAATTTCAGAAAACCTCTGCTATAATCTTTTTACAGTCTGCAATCCCACCCTTCAGCCTAATGAAATGGAATGGTACAAATGCTCTCAAGACATTTCACTGCTGTCAGTTACCCAAGGTTTGCTTCAGCTGTTACAGTACGGTTATTTTATTGTCTATTTTTTATTTCTCTTGTACAATTTCATGACTAACTATGTGTAAAACGGAAGGAATTTGCCTATCCTTTCTTCATCCAGTTGGACACAAACTGGACTGGTTCCTTTAACTCACTTTTCAGCTGGCAGGGTTTGCTTTCTGTTTTCTTTTAAATGTCAGAAAAGGTTAAATAGGCTTCGCAAATCTGCAATAGATTTTGAAGATCTCTGAGGGTAAAACCTTCACAAAAGAAACAGTTTATACTAGTTCAAACCTGGAAGACAAGAAAAACAAGCCTAAAACATGTCTCATGCGAAAATCACAGGCTTTGATTTTACCTAATCTCTCCATATAATAAGAAGGAGAGTTTGAATCTCTTGGACCGTCTTGATTTCTTTGTTGTTGTTTTTGGTTCGGTTGGTTGGTTAGTTTGGGTTTTGTTTCATTTATATTGCAGGTATATATTACAGCATGGAAATACACATGCAGATCAAGCAATACACATCAGAAAGTGATACCCACCACTTTTCTGTGATTGTCTGGTATCCTACTTTGCTGCAGGACTGTCACAGAGTCTGAGACCCTAGCTAGCTTGCCACATTTCCTCACTTGAAACAGAAAGCAAACACAAACACTGAGTCTAAAAGGCTTCAAGCAAAGCTGGTGAGGACTTAGGATTTCACAAGTTGCTGAGAAATTCAGCATTGCTCATACCAGCAAAACGCTACCATCCCAACTCAACATTTACCTGGCAGATAGAATCTTTAACTGAATAGAAAGGGCAGGACAGGAGACAGTAGAGAAATGCTTGGATCCACAGAGCTACCAATTAGACAAATCATCTCAAGTCATTTTTATTTTGAGATCAGGACAGGACCTTATACTGGACTTCATGAGGACATGCAGAGATCATGAAGAGTGGCATTGTGTGTTATGTGACTAAGGCCACATGCTTTCAAAGGCCAAGCACAGACCACACTAGCATACAAGTACATGAATACCAAACTCCTAATTCAAAAATAGCCTGCATGTGATACTGCCAGCTACATGCAAGGACCCTACAAATTCAAGTTTTAAGCTTCTGTGGACGCTTCTGCTTTTGATTCTCAATGGTAATATTGTTCATGAGTTAAAAGGCAAATTTTGGCCAGCAAGGTGGAACTTCTGTCTGGATTTGTTGCATATGCACTGGAGTGCTTTGAGTCAGACAGAGACTCAGAACTTGGCTTCTGCTTCTGCTTCAGGTCTGCAAATGGAAAAGTTGAGGTGAGACATTGAAACTGGATAATTCCCTGATTCCATCATTGGTAACTGAGGTTACTGATAACTGCCTGCTCTATCCTCACCTTACTACGATGAAGCCAAGCCCTGTGTCCAAGCTCCAGAGAGGAGCTTGTGTGGCATGCGATGGAGGGGATCACAGGAATGTCTGAGCAGAGAGAGATCACATTACAGTGGCACCAAGCCCCTCACCTCATCACTCTTGCTAGTGCCAGGATCTCTTCCCAGCACTCCCTCCCTTTGAGAAAAATGTGGAAAGTGCCTCAGTTGGCCTCAGGCCTGTTATCACTTATGACAGCGGTGATCAGAAACAGGGTCCATTAATAGGCCTAGTGTTTAAGGCATGCTCTCACTCATGAGCAGAGGGTTCCATGTTTGCATGATTCATTTAATCTCAACATATTCCATTAACAAAAGATATGAAATGCTATGGTGTGTTTTTTTTCCCTATGTGACTGACAACATAAACATTGTCAAAAGTACTGAACAGGTGGTGAGGCACTTAGAAAAGTCTGCTACATTTAAAGAAGTCACTGGCCTTCAGTGAGTACTTAAATCACCACAGGTAGCAATTGAAAGGAAGCTGTCCTTCATTTCTAGAGTGAAATGGAGTGAAACACTGACACTCTTTGCATCTTTCATACAATACCAACTCTACGTTCCCATGATGGTCTCTAATTGTAAGGTAGCCTCTTATCTGAAGTTGATGGTCTATCAGTAGAGAACAGCAAAAGGAACAGAGGATGGGAGTCTTGTGTGGAACACCAGGAGGCAGGGATGTTTGCCACAGGGTCAACACTTGTTCTTGGATCACATATTACATCCTTCTTTGCTCGGAAGCATGCTCAGCTTGCATCTCCCTTTTGTCTACACATTAGGGCTTAAATGCTCACCTGCCAGCATCCTAGTGGTTGGATGTCTTGGAGATGAAAATACTCTTTCTTATGATTTCCTAGAGAACTTTACCAGTTTCATCCTCCCCAGTGTCTTGTTTCACGTTCAGGTCTTTCAACAGCTTGACTAATGAGTGTTGATCCACATTAAATTCACTTTCACAACATGAATTATTTCTGCAGAGACCTTTTACTATGAGGACAAATCTGCAAAGGACTTTGTCTTTCCTTCTGTGACCTGAGGGAGTTTCAGTTCCTCTTTGTTCTTGACTCCCTGTGGCATGTATTACCTTGTACAGCCTCCCTCTCAGGCAGCTGGTATAGCTTGCATTATGGCCTAGGCTAAAAGCTGATAGGGTTTGCCAAAAACTGGAAGGGAATAAACAACATCTGGTTTTATTCTTCTGTTTTTCACTTTACTCTCCTTATTCCTCAAGCTTTACCATCATTTTGTGAACTCATTCATCCAGAAGTTAGTTTTCTCAATTTCTTCTGAATTCTATCCCTGAATGACTGTATGTTCTAGGATGAGTCTCATTTTGGATCTGCACTTTAATCATTGATTCAGTAACCAACATAAAATCACTACTGATAATGAAGACTACTATGCCCCACTGGCATTGCTGGGGTAGTGATTTATAATCAAAGCAATCAATTGATAAATTCAAATTAAATGTTTCAGTAAAAGCTTCTGTATAAGTGAAAGGCAGTATGTCATATCTACAGAAAGACTGCCCCTCACCACAATGGTCTTAAGCTAGAATTTAGATAAAAGCTGTTTGTTCTGGTTACAAAAAACAAGACAAACTGCTGGTGGAGTCATAAGGTATATTGAAAGAGGAAAAAAAATAACCTAACAGATTACATCACCAGCTCTGCAGATGACATTTACTGATGCCAGCTTGTTGTATCCAGTTCTGAATCCACACCTGAGAAAGGTTGTGAAGCCACAATATTTTGCAGAACTTGACCACTTAGTTTTTCTGGGTCTGGAGAAATCCCCTCATCATGGGAGAGTTAAAGAAATTGATCTGTTTAACTAATCATGAAGGCAGCAGGGGAGACAAGAGGTGACTTGATTACTCTATAATTACCTTCCCAAAGAAAAAATAGCAGTTACTATAGAAGTCTTTAATTCAGCAGAGAAATGAAGAACGAGAATCAGTAGCTTGGTGTTGAATTAAAACTTGGCACAACATTTAACCGGGAGGGGGAAGGGAAAAGCAGTAATCTGAAGAAACAATGAACAAATGAGACCTGAGCATCTCTCTAGAAAATTATTTTCACTGAGCAGTGTTAATAGATTTTATTAGGTGATGACTGTGGGGAAAACTGCACCTAGCATTCGTGAACTACACAGGCAGTCAAATCAGGTAACTAGAATGATATGGCCTAGATTCAGGGAATTTAAGACTAAGAACTGCCTGGTACTGACCTAGGCCACGTGAGATGCTTCAATTTCATGGTAGTACAGTAAGCTTCTGAACAATGATATCTGACCTCTGCATCCTAGCTGTGGATAATCCTCTTGGGAAAAATGCTTCAAAAGGCATTCATTGGAAGTTTGGCTGCCAGTATATTGATTGGCTTACTGGCAATTGCAGGCTGAGGCAAACCTTACTAAGTCATAGAATCAGTCAAGGTTGGAAGGCACCACAAGACTCATCTAGTTCCCACCCCCCTGCCATGGGCAGGGACACCTCACACTAGATCAGGCTGGCCAGAGCCTTATCCAGCCTGGTCTTAAACACCTCCAGGGATGGGGCCTCAACCACCTCCTGGAATGGAGCCTCAACCACCTCCCTGGACAACCCATTCCAGGGCTTCACCACTCTCACGGTGAAGAAGAACTTCCTCACGTCCAGTCTGAATCTCCCCACCTCCAGCTTCATTCCATTCCCCCTAGTCCTATCACTACCTGATATCTAGCATGACTAACATTTACAATTTTTTTAAAAGTTTTCTAGGTGAAAAACAAAGTCTGAAGTGACACAAGATCAGAGTTCATGAGACTCTGGCACACTGAACTGCAGTTATTGCTTGATGTCATATAGAAAAAGCTGTAGAAAGCGAATGGCCTTCTCAATACTCTTGCAGTAAAATCAATGTGTTTGTTAGCTTGTTGCCTTCCACAGACACCTCTCACTGCCAACATGCTAATAGTTTTTGAGAAGTCAAGTTAGATGACCTTATCTTGACCACTGAAAACTTTCTTCACCTTCTCTAGAACTTCTTGAATGTTCAAACCAAGATTTTTGTGCACATCTCAGCTCTAAAATCCTCAAAGTGTTATTCATGACCTACCACTTTGCTAGGCATATGGGAGAAATAAACTGGCTGATTTCACCGATGTTGTTCCTCCCTAATCCATTCAGAACATTTTGAATTTGAGAGATGAGTTGTTTTCTTGAGCAATTTAGTTTTTTCTGGTTGTTTTCCAAAAACTAGGCAATCTTGGATAATCATTCATTTTCCAAGCACACCAGTGCATGGTTAGACTGTGACCTGTCTCTCTGGAATAACTTGCAGGATGCATTTTACTATTTTATCCAGCAGATGTGACTCTGAGACATGTCTTCCATTTGCACTTGTTTATGCACTGTGATGTTCAGATAAAACTGATCAACCAAATCATCTTGTTTAAACTATTCATAAGAGTCATGTGTGGATGGGTAGACTAAGAAGCACCTGTTACTTCAGCAGCTAGGACTGCTTCTAATACACACACCCCAAAAAAAGGAAAAACAAACCAAGTTCCAATTTCCAGAACTCTAATAGTTTACATCCAGTGACCATACTCACAAACATCTAAGTCTTTTTGTGTGATATCTGAACTTGTGCTTCAGAGATGGACAACATGAAGTCTGCTGATCTCTCCCTGTGTGATGTCTGTCTTGTCAACATAAAAGTTGTTTGAAAACACAGTACATTTTATGCACACTAGAAAAATACTCAGATCAGGAGTCTTCTGATAGTAATACAATTATCCCAGCCCAGCCATTAAAATCAAATTTTCTTCCAGCCAAATGTCACAGATCTTAGCATTCTTCTGAGTAGACTGTATCAATTTTTTGACAAGCCTCTTGTAATTATCACTGACTCTTCTATTGTTGCTTTGGTAGTTAAGATTGCTGGAGGAGATTGTTTCCAATGAAATACAGTGAATTTTATTTTTACTTTGTTTCTCTGAAAAGGTCAATAAACCAAGGTAAAACTGGTGCAGCTGATTAGTGAAGGAACCGCAAGATTTTGGCCCTGAAAGACACTGAGCGGGACTGAAATCACATAGAGGTCTGCAGTCACAGGTCTGAAAAATAAGAGCAGTCAGTCTTGTTAGTAAAGAATTCAGTGCCATGCTTTAAAAGGTAAAATCAAAGAATTCTGTGTGCCACATAAAGCTGAAAAGGAAGCAGAGTCCAAAAGGGTTAGTTGACCAGTTTTGAAACACTGTTTGAAGAAGATGGATGGATTGGAGCTTGCCGTACTTGGTTTGTGGCCAGGAATAATCTTTTCAAAGCTAGAAGTGCTTTTGATCTCTGTCTACTCCTCCTCATCACTGTGAATCTCCAGGGATACAACCCTACCATGCAATACAAGGGAAAGAAAATGTGCTTCAGAAGAGGGAGAGGAAAAAGGAGAAGGAAGCCAATGAAACAGGATCTGAGAACAACACCACTGCCTGTAATGACACTGACCCACTGGTGCCAGTGGAAGAGTTTTGTAATATTTTTCCAGGTCTGCTCTTGTTTTTGATACTAGGCTGTGCAGCTGGCTCCATGACTTTATACCACCGTTCTTCACACACTTGCAGGGGTATTTGAAATTGGTCTTATGGATCCATGACTTGGAAGAAGACCCGAAATATTCTACAGGCCGAAAGTCCCATCACACAAAATGAAGCCAAATTGATCTGATGGGAGTGAGTGTAGATATGTTGAAGAGCAGGGGTCTTTGTATCAATATCACTATCCAGGTTAGGAAGTTGCTGTATTGAAGGTGGAATGCAATGGTTTTGTAGTGTAGAGGAAACCCAGGGAACAATTTGGGAAGAAACTAAGAATAATCCATCAAATAAGTACAACAGAACACTGAAGGACTGCATAGTATCATTTACAATGGAATTCACCCAGCTCAGCTGGAATGACAACACAGCTCTTGTTTTAAAAGAAAATGCATGTCCTGTCTTTCAAGAGCCATCTGACCTCTTAGCTTCCTAGTACCTCTGAAACTACCTTAGCATTAATTTTGGTTCAAACTTGGAGAGGGTGCATCCATGGAATTATTGAGGCAACATCTCAATAGTGGACTTCTCCCTGGAGGTCTGTTGTTGTAGCCTGTAAACCCCAGGAAATCAGAAGGTCCTGGTGGGAGCATACAATCCTTTCTGGATGCCTCTTTTCTCTACAATTCAAATGCCACTAAGACTGAAGCAGAATGACCACCTCTTGTTGGGTGGCATATCTTATGATGCATGGGAGATTTTAATAAGCTTTTTTCTGTGAGTAATATAATCTCCTGGGGCTGTGGATACAGGCTTGAGCCATGGAATAAATGTGGCTTTTTGGGCTTACAGTTGTCCTGAACAACATTCTCCATTCAAAACCGCACCCTGCACTTGCTGGCGGGAGAGTATAAACAGTCAGTTGGAAACTTCCTTTGGTTTCTTCCTATCCAGTTCAGAAATCCCCAGAATGGAGGTAGTCAAAGGTACCTCTGACTGCAACCTCCTCACAGACCATTTCTGAAAGTCATGATGGTCATAGCTCCAAAGAAGCCTGCAAACTGCTGACATCCTTGAAGCCCTGCCAGGGAGCCCCTTAAGGGCTGTGGGTCTGGGCAAACCCAAGAGAAATACAGATCGTACATGCCAGCAGAGGCGGCTGAGTGGTTGAAGGGTTACCTGTGCCCTTCTCAGGCCCCACATTCATATCAGTTTCTTTGCAAGGTTGGTCTCTTTTGTCCAGTGCCCTGCCTCACACATACACTTATTTGCACTGTACAATTTTTGCAGTGCCCAAGACAAACTTGTATTGCTCAGTGTTCCTTTTGCTTCTCTGCATGCACGCAGCCTCACAACTCCTGTAAGTTCACCTTTACCTGCTGTTTGTCAGAACATTGTTAATTCTCCAGAAATTATATCTTCTAATGTTTGTCATGCTGTGCAGGGAAAAAAAAAAAAAAAAAAAAAAAAAGTGATCTTTTCTGAAAGAGAAATTAATTTGTGCAGAGGGAAAAAGCAGAGGAGAGGGAGGGAAAGAAAAGAAAAGATGAAAGAAACCTTGTCTTTGCCCTCAAAGGCTTTTCTTTTAAAGGTTTTATTAGTTTGCTGACAATGTTAATTTAACAGCATCTCCATCAACACCCCATCTACTCCACAGATCCTTTAGCCAACTTTTTAAACCAAACTGAAAATTCACAAGATGCACAGAGAAGTAAACTTGAGCATGTCAAACTTTATACGCATCACTGGTAGTGTAAAATAAACAGTCAAAAAAAAACCCCAACCTTCCCTCTCACTCTTTCTGTCAAAACCCACACCCTCCTGTTCTGCTTCCCCCTGGCCCCTGCGCTCCCCCCCCTGCCACCACTCTCACCTTAAAAATAAGTGCAATAAAAAGGAAAAGAAAATAAACCCCTTTCTAACCACTTTGGAGAATGAAAGCTTTGAGAGCAAGACAATTCCATGAAACAATCCAACTGCAATTCAAAATGAGCTGGTCACACAGGGTAAGTTATGCTACAACATTTGGAAAAAACACTGCACGTATTCCTACCCAAGGCCTGAAGAAGGGCAGCTACAAATAGTCTGATCACAAAGAATGAACTGGAAGGAACTTCCCCTGCACTGGTTTGTGGCAAGTGTACATGAGTCTAAAAGTGACAGTCAAATGAGGCAAGTTGAGCACAGCTTCTGCTAAGTGAGTGAACCTTTCTCAGTCTCCACATTCAGCAACAGCAAAAATGGAGTAAGGAGAGAGGAGGGAACAGCACTATATCCCAGCTGAGATGGGAGCCAGTATAGACACAATATGCTTAGGACCAACACTGAGGAAGGGAATCCCTAACAGATGTTTTCAAGTATCCTGATTATGTCTAAAAGGAACAGGATGCTCAGACATCAGAGTGAAGGAATTTCCCATCCTCTGCAGCTTTGAAGAACTAACTCAACAGAAAAATTCACTGTGCAAGACCCTATTTGTTTATGCTCAGGTACAGAAGGCACTGTGTCAAGAAAAGTTCAGCAGCAAACAAGAGATCTTCAGGTTCTTGCTGAAATCATCAGTATTGGCAACATTCATTATCTTTCAGGTTAATTCACCACATGGAAAACTGTAAGAGAATTCACCATACTGTCATACTGATCTATGTGCAACCCCAAAAGCCTTCTCCTAGAGCTTGTTTAGGATCAACCTCTAATGGAGAAATTAAATCAAGTAAAACAAAAGCTGAGTAGAAGCATCATATGCACCACATTTGGAATTTTTTGTTGTTATGACTGCTAAATGGGAGGTGCTCTGATTAATCTGTGTTTCTGTGACTCATCATAATTATGTCTTCTTGAAATTTAATTTATTGAAACATGAATCATTCCATCCAAAGCAGAACCAAATTGCTCTATTGCTGTGGCAGCCGTTTAGGGTTTAGAGGAGAGGTCAATACATTGGGTGAAGCATTCACCTCAATTCAAGGAATGAAACAATTCTGTCTGGTGACTTGCAAAAGGGTTAAACTTGTCTCTGAAATGAGAAAATATAACCTGTGAAGTTCTGCTTGTGTGCTGGGAAATGTTCAGCCAACCTTACGGTGAAAAGCTTCCTTAGGCTGAGAAGGTACATTAAGGATCATTTTGGGTCTGTGAGGCAGCTGTCAGCATTTGAATGCTGTATCACTCAAACCACAGGCCTCCCACTACTTCACTGTTGTTTCTGGGTACATGCTCACTGGAATTGGTGTATATCCACAATAAACCCATAAATTCATCAGTAAGGTTAGACTACAGAAGTACAACAATGATGAGCCTGGCACTCCTGCCTTAGATGACACGTGTAGAAGGCTGGAGTATGTGGTGTGTCTGAGGTGTCTCTCAACCAGCAGCCCTATTTAACAGAGAGAAAACTGAGGTCACCTTGGATTATTTTTTTTTCCCCTTTGTGAAGAGGAGATTCACATTTTGTACTCAGTTGCTTGGATGGAAAAGGCTTTTTTCAACTGGGAGTTTTTATGGGTACATTTTTTTTGTTCCACTGTTTTACCAAAAGAAAAAGGGGAAAAAAAAAAAGGAAAAAAATAAAAAAGAAGGGAAAAGCAAAGCACATTTAATGAAACAGGCTTTGTATTTCATTTAGGAGTCCAAAAAATTAAATAAATTTCTCCTCTGATGTTAAATGGACCCTTTTTCCTAAGCAGACTTCAGTATAAGTATTCCTAGCATACATGAAGGAATATAAACAATATCTTTTCAGGATAAGGAGATTTTTACAGCTGTTAACTTTCCTACTTCATTCTAAAAATTCCTGCTGCTGGTGCTGCTGCTGTTGTCTACAACACAGCAGTAGTAGCAAAGGCCTATAATAGCAGTTAAAATTGAAATGAGGATGATAACTGCAATTAAAAATAAAACCAAAGCTGGGAAGTGCTTTGCAGTCCATAATGCCCAATCAGGCAGAAGAATTATGCTGGCCAAAAAAGGGGAGAGTTTACTCTCATTTCCCCCTTAATGCCCATTCAGATATCTGTCACTGGGTTCTGGAATGAAGGAATCAGTCCTGCCTCATATCACTTCACCTCTGCGTTGGTACTATTGTTTCCCCCAAAACTATATTTAGCCAATAGGAAAGTGATGCAGGAGGCCCATCTGGTACATCAGAGGATGCCTTTTTGTTGGGATCACATCTGGTTTATGTTCACACTGAATCTTGGAAAGGAAACATGGAGCCAGGGTATTTGCTTGGCTATTACAGATTTGTTACTTATTTCTAGTAATGCACCCTTGAAAGCAAATATTTGGTGCAAAATAGCTGGGGTTTAAGGATGCAGCAAAGGAAATAAATATGGATTTTTAGAGAGAGATTATATGAATGTGTCCATCACATGTGATGAATCAGTTATCAGAAAGGTCTCCCCTTCAAGAAGAGAGGATGTGTTAGATATTAGCATCAGTCATTCTCTTCTAGATCTGCCTTTCCCAAGAAGGCTTTCACTGACCCTATTAAAAAACTTCCCACTTTCACATCTGATACTAAAAATACTGGTTCTTTGCTGCTCACACAGGATCCTTTGTTTTTATTTTTTAGGGGCTTGACCTCTTCATATCTATGGCAATCATTTTATTCTCAGGCTTCCTGCAACCTGTTGCAGAAGAGATTCCTCTTCATTATGGTTTCTTGCAGAAACTTCACCTTTGTTTGCACTTGTTTTTTACAAAATGGAGAAATGGAGCCACTTCTTGTTTTTTCATTGCCAAAAATAGACTTTCAGGATAAAAGTGAAGAGTGGCTGCTCTTAAAGTGTACAGAGGTGACAAGAGGAAACCTTTTGCCTAGCACTGAAATTGCATTCAAACCATCATCAACAACTACTTATGTTTTCAGAGATCCATCCATTCGTGGTACAAAAGACTGTTTTAACTAATCTCAAGCATGATGCTAGAGCAGTCCTGTTTCTACCTTCATGTGTTCATTTCTGGCTTGACATTGCAGAGAGCTTTATGTTTCAAGGAAGGTATGCAAGCAACCTTTTCTACTGAGGCTTTGAAACAACTCCCTGAACTCTCCTGTGCACAGGGTGACACAGTCCCTGAGCAAACAGACAGCTGAGACTTGCATGAAGGCAAGCAACAGAAATAAGCCCCCAAGACTGGAAGGAACACAAGTTCCTCACTTCAACACAGCATTTGATTTTCCCTCTGGTTCTCTATATTTGCCAGGTGGAGTTTAGAGCTTCAGAGAGGAAGGGATGCACATGTGGGAGGTTGGACTAGATGATCATTTCAGGTCCCTTCAAGCCCCTAATATTCTGTGTGATCTGTATGGATTCATAGGGAGTACAAATGTTGGCAGCACTGTAGGCCACAAAGTCAGAGGAGCAAAGATGGTAGTAAAGCAGGACTTCTAAATTCATTCCACTATTTAATCCCCATCCACAGGCATGTGAATGTCTGCCCTTTCCAGACTGGGAAGAATGGAAAAAACAGTGATTTCAAGGTCAAGATAGGACAATCAGTTTGCCAGGTCATTCAGTGATGGCTCTGGTACCTTAGCAAAGGCCAGCAGAGTATGAGCATTCTCCTTTTACTAGTAGTCTGTCCTCCATGCACTCCAGAAGGTCTGAACACCAGCAGAATCTGTCATCCTTTCCCAGAACATGGAGTCATGATGAGATGAACAAATGCCAAGAGCTGTCTGCTGTCTCCACTTCCACAGAGGTCATTTTGCTGATCTCCCAAACAGATTTCTTTTTATTTCTATATTATTTTGTCTCTTGTTGTGGCAGTTTTAGGCTATGCCTTTAAAATTTAGCTGCAGATTTTGAGCAGAAAAGTACAAAAACATAAAAAATTCACTATTGGGTGTAAAAAGGAAAACAAAAGATTATTCTTAACAAATTCATTGGGTGGAAGCCTGGGGTATAGGAGCTGTACCAGAAGAGTCTTTCACATTTCACTTCCATTCCCATTTCTTTTTTTTTTTTCTCTGGCTTGGCTGCTCTGATGGGGAGATAATAACACTTCTGGCTGGCCTTGAAGATAAGAACTAACGTTCCTTCCTCTCAACTCCTCTTTTCTTCTTTTCTTCTGGTACAGGGGGGCAGGAGGATTGCAGGGGGGGAGGGGAAGACACAGTGGAGCAGCTTCCCTGCTCTCTGGGGAAGCCAGAAGGATGCCAGGGGGGTTTCCATGTTATTTGCTAATTGTAAATGTCTGCATAATATTGCAAATACTGTGTATTTTATACATATTAATTGCATTCCATTGTAGAGTGTAGTTTTTGCTTGTAAATACATCTTCGATTTGCTTCCAACTGAGTTAGTTGTGCTAAGTTAATGTGATGGGAAACTTCAACCCACCACACTTGTGTACCAGGAATAAACTGCTGGTTTTGCAGTTCTTGAGTTTCATGCTAGTTAAATGACACCATGGGTGTTACAGCACAGTTGTCTACTTGTTGGAAGCATTGGTCATAAAGGCTACAAGCCTAAGGAGCTAACCAGTCTAAGGCAGGATTACTAGCCTAAGGAATGTATGCCTCCTTGAAGGTAAAGTAAGAGTAGGGAATATCATCCACTTACTGGAGATAACTATGCTCATGAATGAATCCATGTTAATACTGGATGGTTCATACAATGCTCCAGCATTTCTCTGAACTTTGACCCTCTAGGACCAGCAGCCGCCACTGAGGCAGCTTGCTCTCCTGGCAGATGGCTTGTGCAGCCCTGCCCAGGTTATGCAAAAGACAAAACAAATGCTTTCTGAATAATCCACTCTTCATGTTTGGCAGTTTAAAAAAAACAACCTTTTATACTTCTACCTATTTGTCTGTCTGATTGTCTATCTATTTTTCTATCTGTATTTGCTGAGAATTGTATAATAAAATGTTTCATTTAGTATTTTGCTGATTTCATCTGCTTTCCCTTCTTCTTTTCCAGTACACATGTCCAGAAGACATTTAAAGACAGCAAAATATACTTTATTTTCTATTCAGCCCCCTACCATTACTTATCTGAAAGTTACTACCCTCCTCCTCACCCCTGCAGATCTCTCCACCAAATCAAAACTTTCACTTTAGAGCAGCTTTCCTGTGAAATAAAGTTTAATGTCATCGTGTTGTTTATTGTGTCAGCCCGTACAACTTCCAGCTAATATCTGTGTAACCTGATAAGCAGGAGAAAATGCCTAAAAATATTGTGACTATCATATTTCATCAAAATAAGCAAGTGGAGAAAGGAGAAAGGCTTTCTTATTCAGGGATCACACCTTTTATTGAACACTAGAGAATCCACACAAGTGAGAGCCTTTGGAATGAGCTTTCATTTCTTCCTGTGCTTATTGAACCACTTTGTCTGTGGGTTGTCACTGCTCTCCCTAATTACAGCCCCCTCCCCCGGGCTGTATCACTTTTTCAGCAAGTGTGAAGTACTGCCTTAGAAATTATCATGATTTACCTTGGGTCTGGCCGGTAGGATTGTGCAATTTCTGCAGTCTGCTCCAGTGCAAACAGGAAAAAGAATCTGAGCCTCAGTTTTTACAATGTGCAGCTTGCGTGCAGGAAGCGGACCGGCTCGGCAGCATCTCTGGATGTTTATTGCTCTGCGCTCTCGCCAGCACAGCCTAGGCCATTAGCTCTGCTAACAGAGGTCTCAGAGCCATCAGCATTCACGGGGACTCTGGTGGCCCATCATTCTGAAGGAGATCATCTGGAGAAGGCCTGGAGAACTTCCCAGGCACTGCCTGGGGAAGAGAAGAAGGTTTCTTCCTCTTCCAGAGAGGCCTTGTGAACAAGTGCAACGCTCCCAGTCCCCCAGCTCCAAAAAGAACCACCTCCAAATCACAAGCCCAATCCATTCGCTTGTTTTCAATTGCAACCCACACTCCACTGGTAATGGCACAGCCAGCTGCAGTACAGTTGAGAACATATGTGAATCCATCTCTGCCCAGGGGACTCACTTTCCTACCCACCTGCTACATTTTCCACTCAGCTCAGGTGTTCTATGCTACTTCAGTGTTTGCACCTTCTGGGGATTAATTTTCTCTCTCTGGAACAGACACAGAGCCTTGGGTCACTGAGTTAAAATCTCCAGCCTTTCTGTTAATTCATCCCATATATACTCGGATGGGATGAGGCCCCATCCTGCATGCAGTTGTGTTTCTAGAGTCATTAATATTGCACATATCAATCCTAGAGCATGCTAGTGAGTCGTTCATGCCAGCTAAAGCAGACAAGCTCTAAAAACAGTCTTTCTCCCACACTTTTCTTGCTGTCCAAATGGAATAATTTGTCTGAATACATGTTACCCTCCTTTGACAAGTTTTCTTCTCAGTTAACTTCACTCAAAGGAGGAAATGGCATAATCCTTACTATATACTGAAGGCAAGGAATTTGCATTCTCTCCTTTAAGCTTTGACGCCATAATGACAAATGTGGAGATGTGGCACTGATGTTTTGATATTTCCTCTTCTAGCTTTCAAGACTTCCATGCTCTATCACTAGGTTGCTGAACTGGATCACTCCTTCTGGGTATGCCACTTTCTCCCTCTGTAAACCGTGGTTTCTCTGCCTTCTACATTGAGATTCCTGGGTGAGAAGACCCAGAAAAGACATCAGAAGCAATTCAAAGGCTATTACCTGGTATACACTTAAATTCATTAGATTTTTAACCTTGCCTTGGTTAAACCAACCTTGGTGATTTACAGTTCTCATCTGTGTTCTTTTGGATCTTGGGCAGCAATGGGAAATCCAGATGTGTTGGAACCATGAAACTGTTTTTCTACACATTTGAGCATGTAATTTAATCAGGAGCAGAGTAGGCCACCACGCATGGCAAGCGAGAAAAAAGCAGCAGAAGTCCTCCTGCCTGAGGGCAGGGCCTGAAGTCCAGGCTTCACTGCCCCAGGACCTTAGGCCACATAGCAGAACTAGTACCAGCCAGAGAGTCAGTGAGCTCCCAAGAGGTGTTAGGAAGTGAAGAAGCTTGCAACATGCAGACCTTGTCTTTAAATGGATACTGGAAGACCTACAAGAAAACAGGCAATTGATGGAAGTGACAAGATACATTGTTCTTTGAAACCCAGGATTATGAGGGAATTAGAGCAATTGTTTAAAAGCAGCAAGTGCTGCTGAAGATGAATAAAGGGACAAGGTTTTGTGTGTGGCTGGCTTGGCAGTGGACTGCTTCATGTCACTGAGCAAATATCTCATCTAAATCACAGTACTGACTCAAAGGGATTAACTCAACAGGTCTTTCTTTCTTCTCTCCTCTTGCCCCTCATTTATGTATTGGATTACCAGAAGCAGCTGAACAGTAGCTGTGCATTAACTAGCCCAAAGTATGAAAAGCTGCAGTGAAAGCTTACCTGAGGTTATCCTCTGGGATACCCAAATATCCAAACTTTCTGTGGAGAAATGTTATCAGAGGTAGGGAATACCAGTTGTTTCAGCACCAGACTAAACGTGTCCTCCTTTACATAACCTCAAAGTGCAGCATTTCTCAATCTGTGCAACAAAAGAGGAATTCAGATGTACTTATGGCATGTTTCTTTTGGTACTTTGCAGATCAGTTGCCCTTTTTTTCCCTCTTAGGGATGCAGATTTCTTAGAAAACTATAATCCACGAGGGAAGCAAATGTGGGAGCTTTTATGGTCACATGATGCCACTCCCTTTTGGGCACTTTAATGGGAGATGTAATCAGTCTGGTTACTAGAAGAAAACACAGGCTGGAACAACAACTCCCAGAAGGCAGCACAAAACTGAAGCATGAAACTAAGTGCTGAAATTACCTCAGAGGAAGGCATCCTCTGCAGGCTGTCTCACACATGAGGCACTTCCATTATTTAGATTTTAAATGTCAAAACAAGATGTTTTGACATTTGTTATTAATAAAAAGAAAAAAGCTTTTGACATTTTCTGCAGATTAGAAATTATGGAATTCTTTTCTCTTTTTCTTTAACCTCATGTTTTGGAGCCGAAAGTAAATTTTTAAATGTCAGGTTTTCCCATGGGATGGAGATTTGGATTTTTTTCTCAGCTGTAGTTGTGATGCTTGGAAATACTTCTGATAGCCAGTGGGGCCTACAGTCCAAACAGTGAAACACTGCAGGCTCAGGCAGAGAATTTCCTCCCTTTGTTCCGTATTTTGAAACAGCACTCTTTTTTAATTCCTTTCCTCCATTATCTGATACAGTTTTGCAAAGTAGGCAGTTCCATCTAATAGCTCTCTTCTTTAGTACAGACCAATCCTCTTGTTTCTTAACCCTGCCTAACTCATGAGTGTAAATTTCTCAGGGAAAAGAAAATGCTTAGTGCCCCAGCTAGAACCAGCTGGCAATATTTCTCCTTCTACAGTTCAGGCTGAGGTTGCAGCCACCCCGTGGTGATCCCCTAGTTAGCTAGCAAAGATCTGAATTCTGGAGACTGCCAATGTTTTTCCTGGCTATCTTACATCCCATCCCAATAAAAGACCGGGAGATGACCCCTAATATCTGCCCTGTCAGCAGAAAATGAATTACACCTGGGGGGGAAAAATGGAAAGCCATGAAAATCTGCTGACTGTTGCACAGATGAGAGACACAAATCTTTATCCAAAGAGTATCCTAATATAGTCAGGTGTCAAGTCCCTGATAAACAAGATTTTAATTTGATACTGGAGCCCCAAAGGATTTTCTATCTGACCAAACTTTGGATGTTTAAAGAAAAGGAGGGTGGATCCAAGGAAGAGAGTGTGTTGCTGGGACAGCTTGAAAAAGAGGCTATTAATAAAAAGCAGGAAGTGTGCTCCCTTGTGCTAGCAAGCCAAGGCACTAAGCTGATTGTCTTTGGACTTGCCAGTGTAAGGAAGCTGTGTCTGATCCTTGTGATCCAGACCTGTGAGGGACCATTCAGGTTCATTCATGTGCCTTTGAAAACAGGCTGCTTCTCCAAGATGTGCTGTATAAAGGATTAGTACACTTGGTTCTAATGTTAGCATTGAGCAGGTCCCTCACATGCACAACAAAGAGCTCTTGATCCTGAGAACTGGTCTGCCTGATGATGCTGACCAGTGGCAGCTCCTCTAGGAGAAGTGCAAGAAAACCCATGAGCAAAGGCCATAGGTTATGGAGAGACTTTTGATAGTCAGGTTAGTATCCTATAACTGTAGGATGTATTTAATTTTCAGCTTAGGATTCATTGTTGCACTCCTAGATGCTCATTACTGAACATGGCAAGACTTGGGTTAACAACCATGCCTCTGTGACAGTGAGTTACACAGAGAGAATAGTTTTCTGCAGAATATATATCCTAAATAGATACCCTAAATCATATATATCCTAAAGAAAAACTGAGTAAAGGTAATGCAAGTTTGATGGTATGCCAAAGAGTGAGCAGGGAATCATCAGAAAGGGTGAGCAGAGATGCAAGGATTGTCACTTTCTTCCTGTAGAGAAGAAAGTTGGTTGCAAACAAGAACCTGACATGATCTTGCCAACTATCTTATAATTTACCAATATTACCTCCAGAGTATATTCTTCACAGGGTGTAAGCAGGAAAGGATACTTTGGGACATCACCAGAATGTCAGAAACTCCTGGGATAGTTTTGCCTACTAAGGCACATGCAGCATCGTTCATTTGAATTAACCTGTGGGATGAATTTAAAGCTGGCATTTAAATTATATTGAACCCCTAGTTAGGCTTCCTCATTTGGAATGAATGTGGCTTCAGTCTGATTTACCTTCATTCACTTTGGGAGTAAAGTCCATGACTTGAAACTTAGCGGGGAGGGGAGGAAATACCTGTAAGACGGTGTTTTAAGGGCCTTTGGCACAAATGGACCTGTGCAAGTTGAGTTAAATATCTGCTTGGAAAAGCCATTTCAGATTCCTCTTTTGTTCTTGAATGTTTCTTTGCAAGTAAATCTGTGCAGATAATGGTTTTCTCACACTGTGAAGATTTCTGAGACTTCAGGATTTTTTCATGTCCCACCACAGCATACATCCAAACTTTTTTGTAGTGGTTTTGGTTCATTTAGTTGGGATTTTGGGGGGGGTTGCTCTCTTTTCCCTTCCTTGCCCTGAACAAATAAACAACTCTCTCTCTAGGGGAGGAAAAAAAAAAAAAAATCAGCTGACTAAACCAGCAAAGAGATCAGCTGGGGAAGGATCCATTACTTCCATGAAGTCAGCACAGGCTTAAGACAATCTTTCAACTTTTTATGATTATGAATGGGGTGGTAAGACCTCAAAACCTCACCCTCCTAGTCTGAGACTTCATCATACTTATTCAAAGACACATATTCTTTACATTAGCAGCTGTTCTGAGCTGAAAGCACCTACATTTGATCAGCAATTCCTTCATCAAACTGGGAAACTTACCTTTATTGAAATGAGGTTGTAATAGCTCAGCTACTCTTCCTAGCGTGTGTAAAAATGCGATGGCGTAAGCATGTATATCGATGAAGTGGCTTCTCAATGAAGGTGACCAAGGGGAGCAGTTTAACAAAGCCATTTGGCTTGCCAAAGCCAATAGCCTGAGGTCAGATAAGAAAAGGCAGAAGTACAGCTCCTTGGGTTTGTGATTTTGGGGTTATTTGGATTGTTATTTTGAAGGAGTGTAACTGCAGCCTCTTTCCTTAGTTCTGCTGGGTCTATGTCAAGATAATTGAGAAATAACTAATCACTGCTCTGAAACCTGTTCAGTGACATAGCTACAGAATGATCCCAGTAAAGGAAAAGAGTCAGAAATTAGATCAGTTTGATTTAAGGAAGGTAACAATGTCTCAACATCCAGCAACATCCCAAGCGTTGATCAGAGCTCTGACTCTTCACAGAGAGGAGTTTGCAGACCAGTGTGAATTTAACGCCTTAATGCTGTTGCTCTGATAAAGTCCAGCTGCAGGTTACCCGGGGTGTAATTCCTGTGGGGTGCATCTTTACATAGCACTTCTTGGTACTCTGGAATAAACCCCTGAGCTTCAGGAATATTGGGGGGGGGTGGGGAGGGGGGACTAACACAACTTCAGAAGGATGGCTAAACCCAAAACACCTACATCTATGGTGAGAGGTTCACCCAGACAAGACCTTTTTAGATTTGCAAACACATTTACATTATTCATAGTTCATAGAATGGTTTGGGTCGGAAGCGACCTTAAAGATCATCTAGTTCCAACCTCCAACCCATGGTCAGGGACACCTTCCACTAGACCAGATTGCTCAAGGCCTCATCCAACCTGGTCTTGAACACACCCAAGAAGGGGGCAGCCACAACCCCCCCAGGCAACCTGTTGCAGTGTCTCACCACCTTTACTGTCACATTGCACCATGTCCTCAGTCATCTTCTAAAGTAGCCTATGACTGCATACAGCTGTGCATGTTTCTATGATTTTGCACTGAAAAGGAGGTTTTGGGTGACTGAAAATTCAGCCAGAATAGTGCATGTGCATGCTTGTACTTAGCAGGGGGAAACCAAAAGGCTGCCAGCACAGGTTGGGAAAGAGAGAGCTTTTTTGGATAGCTGGGGCAGACGATTATTCAGCGCAGTTCTGTGTCAGTGGCCAGCTTGCTCTGCTCTAAGATGCTTTGCAAACTTGACATGGAGGCAGAAATAGAAACAAGCTTGAAATTCCCAAGCAAGTCAGGGAGGGTAAAATTTCATTATTGGAAAATGTATGAAAGGATAAGACAATATTCATTAACCAGCAAATTAAGAGCTAAATTAAGAACATAAAGTTTGAAGGTTGTTTTTGGTTGTGGTCATTTTTTTTTTTCAAAGAGGAACATTTGGAGCCAAAGTTTTAGGAAGGACCACAGAGAATTAGCTTTGCAATTCCTGCTAATAGGAATCTGGAGACCCTTTCCATATGTGTTCTCATCTTTTCCCCCTAGTTTATGCTGAAAACCTACCCTCTGAGGGTTATCTGAATACTGCTAACAGGAAAGCAGCTAAATGTTTGTCTTGCAGCAAGGACAGAAAGAAAAATGAACCAGGGGTTTTTTTTTCTCCTTCCCATAAAACTTAAGCATTCATATTCAGAGTGCATGCAGACAGCCCTGGGACCTGTATAAAAGACTAGCAACTGGCTACAAGCACCATAACTTAGAGCACATTCCAGACTAAAATTAGGAGAACTTGGGAATAGCAGGAATAGAATAATAGAATGTGCCTCGCTGAGCAAATTCCCAGCACCCAACTCAGAGAGAGGTGAAAAGTGGAAGCAATTATTTGAAGAGGATGGATCAAGATCTCTGTGGTCAGGTGAGGGAAAGGAAAATATCAGGGGAGAATAGGAGTGTGTAAAACCAGTTGATGCCTTTCAGCAAACCTTGCAACGTTTGGTCATCAGAAGCAGTCTTCTGCAGAGACTGCTTCTGTCTGTAACCTCTGCCTTTCTCTTGATAGTTCTTTTGATGCTCGCTGAATGAGATCTTTTGTTTTCAGTTGTCCTATGCTTCTTACATTCAACTGTTGTGGTGGGGAAGGAAAAACAGGAGTATTTTGAACTTTGAGGCAAAAGCAGCATGTTTAATATCTGACTTTCTAAGTGGCCCAGATGAGACCTCTTCCGGGTCTAAAATATTTGCCAGGGTTTATTTCATTCTCAGGTGTTTGCCTGTTCCATGTCCAAATGTCTGTGTGCCTCTGTAAGCACAAATTAGTGACCTTTGGAATGTGATCTTGAATGTTAACCCTCAGCAGTTTAAGATCATGGAAACTGGAACCCACCATGTGAAAATCTTGCACTTTCAGATCAGCTGCAGCTTCTTAGGAACCCATAGAGCATTGGGCTTTAAGGGCATTAGATCCAAAACACTCTGAGTTTCTAGCAAGAAGATTTGAATTCAGAGCTACAAAAGAGTAACTGTACCTCTTAAAGAATATGTACTACAAGACCTCAAAGGCATCAGAGTCCTGTGGGTGATAATTCACCTTCCTATGTGGCACTGAGTTTGGAGAAATGAGACATTATTGCAAGATTCTGTGGAAGTCTTGCTTTGAATCAGAGAAGTGATGATCAGATTCTAATAATCACATGACAAAATTTCCAATATTGCTCTCACAGGTTGTGTGACTGTTTGCAAAATTCTGTCTTTGGTTTTTGCTTTCCTGTGAGTATTAACCTGAAAAGCCTAAACCCAAGAGCCCTTGCTAGGAATTCTCTCTAATAATTACAGAGTTTACAAAGGAGACTTATCCATTCCTGCTGAATGTATTCCCAACAAGGTTTTCCCAGCATTCTTTGTAAGTCATTTTCTTCACCAGAAAAATCACTGCAACGTGTTTAACAAGAGGAGGGAAGAGAATTCCTTTCTCAAACTCCCTTGTTTACTAAATTAGGGCAATTAAAGATGTGTTCATGTAGCCTGCTTGTGCCCTTTCCCTTCATAAACAGCAACACTTGAAGCCACATTTCTATAGGGAAGTTGCAATACAGACTTTGGAGCCCGGCAGTCAGAGACCATGAAAACAAATAATATCACTCAGGCTATCATCACCTCCAGCTAAAATATAGTGACAGAATTATTTCCAATTTACTCAAAGGCAACATTTGCTGGAAATAAGAGTTTATTTTTCTCTTTTACTTCTTTTTTTTATTTTTATTTAAGCTTCTTCAAAGAATAAATCTTCATTTGGGGCGGAGTGGAAATTCCTTCTTGTGCTTGGTTCAGAACCCACTTTGTCTAATTTCATTTTTAAATAATTAATGTGGTTTAATTGGTCACTTCACAGGAATGTTTCAGCCAGTTTGGTGCTGATAAAATTGTGGTGAGGTTAAAGAAAAAAAGGAGGTCCGTTGCTCACATGAGCTGTCCAGTTTCTAAGGCATGTGATGTTGGTAATGAAAATTAAATATGGCTGTCATACATTGCACATGGTGTGACCCAGTTTTACTGTTGTGAGTCCAGATGCTATAAACCAGCCACATCCTGAAAGCTGATTAAGCACCACTTGGTGAGCTCAAACCCAATGAAGAAAACCATGACTTTATCAAAGCAGAAGCCAGACATATCTCCTATTGTCATTTTTCAGTTCCTTTTGGAAAAGGTTTGGTATTTGGGATTTCATTGGGCAGAAAGAGGACACACCATTGCAAACAAGGGGAAAATGCATCTTTCCATGCCACATAGCTTATGAGTAGCATAGAATCACAGAAAGGTCTGGGTTGAAATGGACATCTCAAGGTCATCTAGTCCAACCCCCTGTGCAGTAAGCAGGGGCATCCTCAACTAGATCAGGCTGCCCAGAGCCCTGTCCAACCTCACCTTGAATATCTCCAAGCATGGGGCCCCAACCGTCCTTGGCAACTTGCTCCAGTGTTCCAATACCCTCATGGTAAAGAACTTGTTCCTGATATCCAATCTAAATCTGTTCTTCTCTAGTTTGAAGCCATTGCCCCTCATCCTATCACTACAGACCTTTGTAAACAGTCTCTATCCATCCTTCTTGTAGACCCTTTCAGGTACTGGAACCTCTTCTTTTCCAGGCTGAAGAACCCCAGCTTCCTCAGCCTGTCTTTGTAGCAGAAGTGCTCCAACCCCCTGATCAATTTCATGGCCCTTCTCCGGACCTGCTCCATCAGATCCATGTCCTTCCCATACTGAGGGCTCCAGACCTGGACGTGGTAGTCCAGGTGAGGTCTCACCAGAGCAAAGTGGCAGAATCACCTCACTTGAACTGCTGGCCACACATTTTTTATGCAGCCCAAGATGCAATTGGCCTTACTGGGCTGCAAGCGCACACTGCCTGCTCATGTCCAGCTTCTCATCCATCAGCACCCCCAGTAGAGTCTAGTGGTTGAACACCTCCAGGTGGACCAGTTAAGTAAAATTCTTCCAGTTCAGGCTTGATCTGGGCCAGGTTTTAAGCAGCTTCTTGCATAAGCACAATTTGCAAGCACAAATATGTGTTCTAGGCATGCTGTATGGGATGCACACGTGCTCTGCTTGGACACATGAAACTTTTTGGGGCAAGACCTTTTAATTGCTGCATGACTTTCTGATGGGTCTTTTGCTTCCCAAGTAGCATTTTCATCTGTCCTATAAACTCTTCACCAAAGTCTGGTTCTGAAACAATGTGCTCGTTGGAGGGCAAGAGTCTTCTCACAGAAGTCTGTAGCAGACCAGTCCAGAATGTTTTTTAGATTATGCATGACTGCATACCAAAAAGTGACTGATGCCTTCACAGTCCATGAGGTCATTTGTTGGAAAACAGAAACAGGTACAATCTGAAGCTTGTCCATAAGGGAGACAAGCGGATGGAAAGGAGGACTCCGGGCTCCTGCACAAGAGTAGTGCAGGTATGACTAAAACAGGGTGGGGAAAAATCTGAAATGGAAAGCTTCATTTCACCCAGTGTGGAATAAGATATTAAGATGAGGTATCTGCAACTTACTTAGCACTAAGAGATGCTGAACCAGACCTCAACCCATCATCTGTGTGTTCTAGTGAAAACCTGAGGGAATTAGCACTACTGAGTCACTTAAGGCTGTTACTCCCAGTCTCAGCGTCTTGCTTTTTAGCTCATCTTTTCCTTTATAATACCATCAATAGGTCATGGAAGAATCCTTCTGTCTGACCAGAATATTCTAAAAGGCTCCTGCAATTTAAGCAAGTAGTACATTGCAGTGATGTTCCAAGATCATTTTTCATCAGTAATGTCTTTTTTACTCATCTTTATGGCTCACTGTTTTGCTGTCAGTATTTCCCGACCTTGTTGTAATCATATGAAACTTGTTTATATTCTTTGCTGTTCAGTAGATATGGTGCATTTACCTTGAAAAATTTAATAGTTTTCAGACACATCCAAGAGTGCCTCTCCAAATTTCCAAGGGTGCTTTTGGATTCTTGGGTAAATTCTGTTCTTCCACAACTTTCTAACTATGATAAAATCATAACTCAGGTTAGAAGTGACCTTAGACATCATCTGCTCCAACATCCCCACCATGGACAGGGATGCCTCTCAACTAGATGCAGCTGATCAAGGCCTCACACAACCTAGCCTTAAACACCCCCAGGGAGGAAGAATCCACAATCTCCCAGACAGCCTATTGCAGAGTCCCACTACCCTCATACTGAAGAACTTCCTAAGATCCCATCTAAACCTACTGTCCCTCAGGTTAAAACCATTCCCTCTTGTCCTAGTTTGTCCACAGTTTGTTTGTATTATAGTGCAGAAGGGCCAAAAAAATAAAGAACCAAGCCAACAAGCAAAAGTATGTACACTCTCAAACAACCTTCCCAGTGATATTCCCGGATGTGAATAGCATTCAACCCTCTGGTCCTCTAGTCTGTCTAAAACAGCAGTAATCTCAAATGCATTGTCAGATTTACTCTGCTGCACTAACATCTCAAGGAATTTGTGTAGTATTGTATTTCTGATAGCTGGTTCTTGGGGAGTGGACCTGATCTCCTGAGAGAAATTACCAGACTGTGTGCTTGCTGTGCTGCAGAGAGAGATATCTATATGGGAGTGATCCAGATGTGCATCTGCACTTGGACTCCCTTCTCCCATCTCCTTGGTTTCAGATGATGAAAGCTGGATGCTTCCATGAAGACCACACTCTGTATACTTATGAATTAAGTGTCTTTTGCCTCATTTTATGGGCCAGAGTTAATGACTCTTCTGCATGGCTCACACTCTCAGAGTCCCGAGTGGCTGGTATCATGCCCAGCTGCCACAGGCTGGCCATCTAGCATGAGCCATATGAGACATCCAGCACCAGCTTCACTCACAAGCAAGGTCAGCCAGCTACCTGCCTAGGGGTGAGCCTCCCCTCTTGTAATTCTCAGAACAATAGGCCCTTGCCACAAAGGGACTCGAATTCTAACTTGGCACATGTCCATCTCTCAAGGGCCAGGGAGGCAAATAACCACACTGGCTAAACTGACAAGGGCTAATTCTGTTACATGAATACAGCAGAAGTTCTGCAGAGCAAGAGCCTTCATCCATGGGATCCTTTCTGGACTGCATTGGAGTTAGGCTGGTGCACACACTATGAAAAGAACCCATCCCTGTTCCAAAACTGCCTGATTTCATGCTGCCGTGGTACAAAAGGATTGTTCTCTTCCAGCAGCCTGATTCAATTTTAATCCCAATTTTTATAGCTCCTATCTGTATAGGCTTCCAGTAAGACTATTCTCATCTGAGCAAAAATTGGTTTGAGGAAGTTTTACCACAAACCCTTAAATACTTTGATATGACAGTATCCACTGCACTGACAAAGTCAAGATTAAAAATAGAGTTTACAGGCTTAAGTTTGGCATTCAAGTTGACTGCAATATTGCAGTCAATATTGCGACACAAGTTAAAGTCAGCAAAATAATGTTTAACATGTCCCAGATCCCAGATCTCCTTGGAGGAGGAAGATTGAGGGGAAAAAAAAAAAAAAAAAAGAAAAAGGCAAAAGCTAAACAACCACAACATCAGATCAGACAGTAATTTATTGCTGCCAAGTCTCCTCCATACAAAATCATTGCAGATGCTTCCTGGTCAGTGACAATCTAAACGAGCAGTGAAACTTTTATAGCTGTAATCCTGCATGCCTATTGGAAACAGCCCTCTGGAAGGGAAGGTGCATGGGTTCAGAAAAGACCTTGATGAAGTTAGGATCCTGTGGCAAGATCAGGGCAAACCTGGAGCAAAGAGAAAGGTTTCAATGAGGCAACCCATGAGCTACTCATGCCATCCAGACTAATCCCATTGCCAGCTTTGGTTTTGGGAAGGAATTTTACTACTATTTTTTTTCCATTGCTCAGATCTGGCATGGATTGTTTTAGAGAGATTTTGCTTTCTTCTCTGAAGTAGTGGTATATTCTGTTCTTCAGGACTCCCATCATAGTCAACTCCTCCCTGAATGTGAAGGAACTGGCAGCATACCATCCTAGCTCTCACACTGAGTGTAGGTTGGTCATCATATCTTTTCAGCATTTTGTAACAAGTCTTAAGCTTCAAAAGGGTACACATGGATTGTGCTGATAGAAAAGCAGCAATTCTAAGGATGTTATTTGACTACAAGTTGCTACACCATGGCTTTAAACTATCAAGATGAAGAGGGTTTTGCCATCTAGTGTGCTTTTTTTCTGTACACAGTGTTCTGTATTTTGGAATGAATGGCATCACACCATCACTGAACAGCCTCATCAAAAATCAGGTTTATGATGGGCTCAAAACTCAGTGACTTTATTAGAGACTGACTTGGGAGCGTTGGCCACTTGCAAGGCTCCCAATGCCTCCTGTTACAACACATGCTGCTTTCAGTTGTTTATAATTTCAATAAAGCTGAATGTCTGGGTTCAGGTTTTCCATGCTGCATGTACTCCTTCCAATTGAATTGCTTTTTGTTGTTCATTTTCCACCCTCCAAACACCTTTCTCATCTAAGTTGACCTGACAAGTGTCTAAAAGAAGACAAGTCATGCAGTCCCTGTTTTCCAGGCCTGAGTCTGAGCAATACTCAGGAGAGTCTGTCAATAAGCATTGCTCCACAGAAGGAATGAAATCACTTGGAAAAGATCAGGAAGGAAGTTCTTTAGCAGAGCCAAAAATCACAATCACGTTTCCTAAGCCTATGAACTGTGCCTTAACTCTCAAGCTATTTGACTCCTGATGTAGGACTCATGATTTAAAAGGTAAGACTAGTGTTCAGAAGAGTCGCAAACTCTATCTCAGTTGGGTTATGGGATCTTTATTCTACAAGGAGATTTCCTTATAGGGCTTGTGTTGGAAATGTCTTGCACAGTAGTGTCATTCTTTTTTGGTACCCTACAGACATCTGTGGTAACTACTCTCCATGATGAATCCCTTAGTGATGAGTCCACAGCCTGCCTGAACAAGACAAAACACTAAGCCTCCTTTCACAGGAAAGAGTGACTTAGCAGCAGGCAGGGGACAAAAATGTAAAAAAAAAGAATCTGTTGAGAGGGTAGCAGAGCAGAACTCCAACACAGAACCTAACCTCTCCATGAAGAGATACAAGATGTCTGTCAGTACTGCCCAGTGGTGCTTAGTCTGTTGGTAAGACAGACCCCATAATTACTGTGCTTTGTCCTCCTTGCTCTGTGGATAGCTAACTTGGACCTGGCCTTGTGATTCACAGGAAGAAAAGACCCTCTGACTCTACAGGAATGGGGCAGAGGAAAAAAAACATATCCAGAGCCTCAATGGAAGTTCTCAGAGCACTTTTATAGTACAACTGGGTGTCTCGGTCCGGAGAAGGAAAGAGACTCAGGTCTTTTGAATATCCCCGTGTTGTGAAATGAGAGGCACAAGCGAGGCCAAAATATCAACAGCTAGACTATTTATTACATAAACAAAGTGGAAATAAGAGGGGGGGAGGGAGAAAATAGAGAGGGAGAGAGAGAAGAGGAAAGGAATTAGAGAGAAGGAATAGGGAGAAGGAGAAAGTAGGAAAGGGATTATATTACCAACGGTCAGAGGTGGAGAGAAGGTTTTCAGAGTCCAAGATCCGTTGTGTTGCCCCGTGATGTTTCCAGTGTGTGGTGCTGTCTTCTTTCTTCTACCTTGACAGTGTTGCTCAGGTCTTTTTATACAGTTTTTTAGTCCTTAGGCAAGTGTCCAGGTGTTGGTCCCCAGGAGATCGTTCTGGGAAATCATCCTTAGGTAAGTATCCAGGTATTGTCCCCCATCAAATCTTTCCAGGAAATCGTAAGTATCCAGGTATCATTCCCCAGGAAGTCTTTCTGTGTATTCATGTGAGTTTGGCCAGCGGTCTGGATGGAGGGCGGTGGGGGGGCCTCTGCCTCCTCCCTCTCCATCTCCCTGCCCACCCACTTATCACACATCAGGAAACAGGTGGAGAGGCCATTGTTTCACCATCCTCCCTTTCTGGGGGTATCTGATAGCTGGAAATGATCTTGTCCTGAAGGCGTGATGGCTGGGTCCTTGGGCCATTGTTATAGGCCAGCTGCAGTCCGGTTATCCTTTGTTGGGGCACATCTTGATTCATGATGCAACCACAAGGTGATTTGCATCCAGGATTGGTAGACAGGATTCCTACACTGGGTCCTTAGCCACCTGCATTTATCGATGGAGTGCTTGAGCATGGCAAACCAGGTGCTGGAACAAGGTCCAAATACTCTAGGGGGTTTCAGAATAGATCTGTCTATTATGTAAAGGGTGCTGCCAGTTGAAAGGTTTTTCACATGGGAAAGCTGAGCAAAGCTTTCTCTCACAAACACACAAGGTAGGGTTTGGTTTAATTCATAAATCTTCAAGGACTCACCATCATTCAAAAACAATGCAGAAGTTCCTTTATAGGATGATTCAGAGCAGGAGCCTTATTTCATGTGCTCTGGGTCACCAGTCTCCCCATTGCATCTGACAGAGGCAAAGGCAAGTAGACAGGCAGGTTACATGCTTGTAGCTGGATGCTGGGACATGAATGCTCCACACAGGTTATGTAGGCCCTGCTGTAATACATTTCCCATCAAACTGTGATATTCTTGAGGCTGTAGTGTCTTTTTCTTTTCTGGTCTCAAAAGTGATTGTACTTCACACATAGGTGAAGGGTAGCAGCAGGCAGCCCAATCAGTTGTTTCAGACACATTAAATCAACCCTTTTCTTAGGGTTATTGTTATCATGGTCAGGAAGCCTTGGGAAATCAAGGTCCATTGAACAAACATACCTGAGTCTATACACCATTGCACAAAACAAGGAGGCTTTAGAGGGAACAATGGATTGCTCCCAAGAAACCAGTGCAGCATCTGACTTGGATCTTTTGCCACGTACACCAGGTCTGAGAGGATGGTGGGTCCATCTTCCTGTGATTTAGTGCTGATGTAACATCAGTAACCATAGGGAAAACTTCATCCTAGCTCCTAGTCACAATCACCCAGTGCAAACTCTGCTGCCACTGGAGGAGACAGTCATGCTCCAGCCACCAGATAATTAAGACTGGAAAGCTTGGCCAACTGAAACTGAACTGCTTTCATACTTCCACTAGTTTTCATCCAGATCAGTTCCCCAACCCCATTCATCATGAAACCACAGGGATGCCACCACTGTTATAAGAGCAGAGAAGGGAATGGGAGAAATGTGAGGTAGGTAGATTTACTCCTGCAGATTAATGCTGCCTTTGCCTAACCTGACTCAGAGTAGTAGCCTCAGACAGACACATCTCTGTGACATGCTCTGGCTCCAGAACAATATACTTCTGTGTAATTTCCTTGTTGAAAATACACCAATTAGCTCTAGTTCAAATTTAAAGTAATATATAAATCACACCAGATTTTGGCATAAAATACAACACCTTACTAATATATATACACACACACACATACACACACACACATATATATATATGTATGCATATTCAGTAATTCAGCCAAAAACTGTAATAAACTGTCAACATCAGTCTTGTTCACTTCATTTTGAGATCTTGCTAGTCCTACAGCAATGTTCTTCAGCTATGATCTCCAGGCTGGTGGTCTGTGGAGATTTTTCTGTTCCTGCACTTCTGGTTTTTCTATCTGAATCTGATAAACCTCATTAAAAGAAGGCAGTACCCTATGGGATGTAATGTCAGCCCTGTCTTCATGAAATACTGTGCTCTGAATTGATCCAACACAAGCCAGCTCCATGTGGGAAGTAATGCAGCCATTTTAGTGCATTGCTGAGCCCAGCTAATAAGGGTTTTTGAGAAGTAGGTTATATGAGCTCTCACTCAGCACTTTGTGATTGTATTTCCATGGCTGTCAGACCAGTTTGGAGTGTGGGCAAAACATGGCCTGTCTGCTTGCAAAAGACTGTGTGGATCTATGTGCATGTATAGCTAATCACATAGATGAATTCTCTAGGTGACATCACGATCCTTGCCCAGGGTACAGGAAGGATATAAGAAACTATATCATCTTTGATTTCCAGAAGTACTGTCATCACTTTGAATAGAAATCTGAACATGGGAAACTTGCCTGAGGGAAGGCAGGGACAAGTCAGGGTATTTCAGCACTGCACAAGTAATATAAAACAGCAGGAAAGCCATAAAGATTTACGGACAAAGTGTCCTCTGTTCCCAGGTAAAGGAAAACAAGTGCTTCCACAAGAAAAGGAGGAGGCAGGGGGAAAGTATAACTTTGGCTGTAAATTTCACTCAAATTAGGAGTGCAATATAGACAGCACATGTGGTGGGTTCAGCTGGGTTTCCACAGTCGTTGGTTTGGTTGGTTCTGGCATTGTTATTTTCTAAGATGCTGTTCTCTCCTGAGCCATCCATGTCCTAATCATGCCTGTGTCATGGTGCTTGCTGTGTTAATCAGTAGTTTCCATGCCACATATTTGTGTCTCCTCCCTGCACCTTGAGCCAAGCCTGGGTTTTGCTGCTACGCAGTTTCACCCTTCACTCAGCTACACCAGTTTTTGCCAGTACAACTTGTCATCGGCTCTTAGGTCAGTTCTTTGCCGACATCCCATTCACACGTCATCAGGCAGCCATGGGCTCTGAGTTAAATCCAACCCTACAAAAGAAAGGGCTTAACAGCACTATAAAAATTAAAGAGGTGCCTTTGTTTATGTTCATCACCTCCTAGGTGACACCATATTGAGACCAGCAGTTCCTGGTCTGAGGCTTGTACCTGTCATGAGCACTACGTGGCATACAGATCTAGTCCAAGAGGCAATCGGCATGGAGTGGAAAGTCTGCACTGGAAGCTGCTGTTGCAAGAAACAACTTTTTGTTCATTTTTCTTCTTACAGCAGACTGAGTCCATCCAGTGATGTTTTACTTACCAGTTCTTAATTGTCTTGACAGTGTTTCAGACAGTTTGCAGTTGTCTGCCAAAGAAGACACCAAAGCCGTTCTCTGCTTGCCAAGGTTTGATTTGATGCGTTGCTTAAAGCGAACGGCATGTTTTGTTTGTCTCTCCCCCTGACAAGGGGTTGTGGCCACCCCAAGCTAATCTCCAACTTGCAGGAGCACAGGAAGGTGCACTGAGAGAAGGTGGTGACAGCGAGAAGATAAAGCGCAGGTTTTGGTCATGGCCACCAGACTTTCCAGGATGCAGTTTACTGTCTGCATGATGATGAGTCTATGGCGATGTTTTCTCTCTGCTCTTTCCTATAGGAAAATGCCTTGGTCAGAACAGGCATTCAGACGACCACACAACACCAAAGGGCTTTTACTTTGAGGCAACAAATGGACTTTAGGTCCAAAACACTCCTTCTCTTGGGGTTGAGGAAGACATTAATTTTGCCATATATAGGAGAAACCAAGGACTGCTTCCCTGAGATTTTGAATACAGATTAGAAGCTAAAGATCTTTCAAAGTGCTGGACTTCCATCACCCCAGAACTCACTATCCACATATCTCATCTGCCCAACCCCTGCTACAACATACAGTAGTCCCTAAAGTTCTGGTGGGGTGCAAACTCCTAAAGTATCACCTTGCAGGTCTGGCTGAAAAAGGTATCAAGAGCCATGGAGAGCCAGTGGCAGTAACAGAGCAGACATTCCTTTCTTCTCCTCTCACCCTGAGCCCCAAGTAACAGGGCTCATGGCAGACCCTCTCAGCTCAAGTCATGAAGGATTTCAGTCTTTTCTGCTGCAGGTACTTCCCTCTGACACAGATAAGTGACTTTAATCTCTACAGCTTAATCAAAACTCAGATGTAACACTAGAAATGAGCTGTCCACTCTCAGGTCTAAAGACTAGAGACTCTGTCTGTGTCCCATTCTGGAAGCAATCCCCACAGATGGCTGCGCAGAGAGGTTGTGGAATCTCCTTCTCTAAGACACTTTCAAGACCCATCTGGACATGTTTTTGTGTGACCTGCCTAGATGATCCTGTTTTGGCAGAGGGGGTTGGACTCAATGATCTCCAGAGGTACCTTCCAACATTCTATGGTTCTATGACCTCCTGCCATGTACCAGCTGGTAAAAGCAAAGCAAGCTATGCAGTCAGATGCTGTGCAGGTTCCTGTCATGCAGGTCTATGCATGCCTTCCCATGCAGCCCTTTCCAAATGAGTTTGCACAGCAGACAAGCAGGTCTGACCTTCTGAGTTACATGATAGTCACATTCGGTGATATGTTGTGCCACTCACATGCCATTGACCAGGTCACCTTAATCTCATCTGGGGGATGAAGAGCAAACAACTTCCTAGTTTTTGGGTTTGGTGAGAATGATGTACACCTGGAAAAGTGACCTGGAAACTGCAGCAATCTGAATGAAATACATGGCCCCAGAACCTGAAGTAGATGGACCTGGTGAACCAGTCTTCTTTGTTCTCCACAGAAGGAGGTGGCTTTTTACAGCTGGCCTACAATCACCAGTCCTCCATGATACAAGGGGGTTGTGGCTTCTGTGTATAGTTGTCTGTCACTGCTGAGCTCTCTGTGGGCGTGTGGCTGTAAATGTGCTGAAAAGCCAGCTTGTACTCAGGAAGCACAGGAATGCCTGCAGAATAAATAACAATGTAAATTAGACAGGACTGGACTTCACCAGCCTCAGCAGGAGTTATCCCCTTGTCCAAACATCCAGCCAGCAGCTGATGAGCTTCCTTGTGTGCTCAGCAGTGCTCCTGCCAAGCTGAAAAGATTAAGAAGGAAAACTTGCCTCAGCTGAACAAATAGCTGAAAGGTCTGCCTGAGGTTCAGTAGATGATTAGGATGCATGGTTAGGCTTTAGTTTCTGTAGCCTGAGAGACAGATGCAACTAGCATCACATCCAGCAGCAGCTGCCACACTAGCCTACAGAACCTGAAACACCCGAAATTGTACCCCCTGGAAAAGGTCTTCACTCAGCAGGTAAGAGCAAAGTCGAATTCCAAAGACAGGAATCCAGATACCATCCAGTCTTAATCATGATGTCCTCTAAACCACAAGAACAGACACTGAGGAAACCAAAAGCCTCCTGTCTTCCTTGTCTGTGCCCAAGCACAGGAACACACCTAATCTGTAAAAGAGACATCATGTCTTCCAGAAATGTTGACATTACTGTATGTTTCATCACTGCTGCTGAGCCCAGGAGTTAAGTTCTTCTTGGCTTATCTCCCCTAGGATGGTTGATGGCTCAGCAGGGACTACAAATCTATGGCTTCCAGCTAGCGAAGCAGTGCTCAAAAACATCTTCTCATTTATACAGCCAAGCATTTATGCAAACACCATAAATCCAGGGATGATCTGTAGGGACTAGTGTAATCATACATTAAGAATAACAGAGTATTTTGAAACACTCATGACAGGTTCAACTCCACCTGCCTTAAATCACCTTTAATGGTCTTGGCCTCATCTTAGTCCCCAACTGAAATTAAACCTGCTGTCACACTACTTTTTCTGAGTGCCTGCTGCACCTGAACCCATCACCAGAGATTGACATCAGGGAAGAGAGGGGGATGGAGATCCCAATGAATGTTATCATCACAATGGGAATTTTTAATAGATTTTCCATCACAGCCATAAACTGAATGATCCAGGGACTCTTATGATGATCTCCCTATGGTGTCCCAAAGGATAGAAAATAAAACACATTTTTATTAAGCCTCTTGAAAGATACAACTACTCATTTTTCTCTGATGGAGCCCTACAGATGGGAGACTTAACAACTATTTTACTTTCAGAATACAAGACAGTCTGTTGAGTGGTCCAACCAAATGTTACTCTTACAGCTTAACACTAGGACATTCCAAAACAATATAGACAGGTTTCAGTACCCTATAAACCCTCCAAGGTCAGTTTTGGGGCATCCTAAATTCTTAAGAAGAAATGAAGTGACTATTCCCCTTCCTTCTTCACAAAGGAACTAGAAACATGTAGGGATTTGCTTGTTAGCTTTTAACATAAGCAAATATGACTTTGATGTATTTTCCTCTGCAACTTTACTTTCACCATCATGCTGCTTGTGTTGCTGCCTGCCTGCACTCCCTCACTAGAGATTAAAATTAAACCTATCAATAATTACTCTGAAATCACTGGATCTGGAAAGTTTTTGTTTGGTTTGGTGGTTGGGTTTTTTTTCCTAACTAAATAGAATCCACAGGGTGGGATTTTTTTTCAAGAGAATGCTATTTGACAGGAACCCAGTGGAAAGTAGTGTTGGTTCTCCTGGAAAGCCTTTTGTACTGTTCTCAGGTGCAACACAGAAAAGTCCACCTTCTACAAAGCACTTCATGAACCTGGATTCAGACTGTTGTCTCTGAGATGCACAAAACCAATGTGCCCATGTCATGACTGTTACTTACTGGGGATCCCTACGTGGACTGTGAAGTGATGCTAACATTTTAAAATTCGATCTGTTTTAGATATGTATCTCTTAGGAAGCACCCCTTTTTCTCTCTCTCTCTCAAATGCATGCACAGAGTGTCTACAGTGACTCTGCTCCTAATATGAGCACCTAGACTTAGAGGAGAGTCAATCTGGAAACTTAGATGTGTTTTCCTATCCCCAGTTTTGGGGAGTTTCCATCAGATGATCTACAACCCATCTTTACAGTCTTGCTCATATCACTGCCCCATGTGAGAAACCATAAAAAGTATTATCCATGGGCACCAAGAGACATAGAGCTGCATTATTCAGAAAGCAGGGCAGTGGTTATGCAGCTGAATATATAGCACCCAAGGACAGGAGGTGATTTAATAAGACTTATAAATATCCAGGCACTTGTCACTGAGGATGGTTTTAATGTGTTGCCTCTGATGCCTTCAACAAATCAAATTAAGAGGGAGGTTACACAAACAGCACTAAATGCAAAAGTGTTTTGTTATTCAGGTAGTGTGAAAAGGCCTCTGACATGGCAGAAAGTTAAGATTACAAAGTTTGAAAGTATTAACTTGGCAAAAAGGAGGGGGGGAGTTGTCATTTTCTCCCACTGCGCCATTCTTCTTTGTCCTGACACCAAGCCACAAGCTGCATGAATCTTTGGAACCATCTCTTAGTACATTCATGAGTTCTCAACTAAGAGTAGTGTAAGTGGATCTTAAATAACAGAAGTACCCATTGTTCTGCTATGAAGCACACAAGGAATGAGTGTAGCAGTTAACTTGAGGTCACTCTGAGCAGCTCCACGTGTGAAGGTTGTTGAAGTGCACATGCCTAGCCTGTATCACTGCTCACATACCTTCAGCTATGGAGACACCCTGACTTAGCAGGAAGTCAGTTCAGAACTTCACTGTTCTTGCTATTTTCCCAGTGCAAACATGACATTTCTGGTTTTTTAAGCTTGCAGTTTCTCTTCTTGCTCACCACACAGTCCAAGAGCTGTTCATCATCTTCCTCTCTACCTATTCCTCTTTAAAACATGAAGACAAGGAGTGTGCTGAACACTGTAAAATTTTCAGTCATTCCTTTAGAGCTTTCTAGACCTTTAGTCAGCTTCTTCTTTTCTCTCTGGATTTCATCAGGTTTTTTGTCCTGGTTTTTGAAGTGTGATGCCCATAAAAGGTCACTGTATTTTAGCTAAATCTTTGCTGATGCTGAGCTGGAGATTATTGTTTGGGGCACCTTGCAAAACAATGTTCCCATTTATGCATCCATTTTTCATAGCAGTCTGAAATCCTGTTTTCCATTTTGTCTGGACCCTTCCCCCACAAGCTCATACTGGGGAATGCAGAACTGCTGCCCTGCCATTTATTCCCTATCTTATGTATATTCCTCATTTGAGCCATTGCCTATTCCTTTGTAAGCAGAAAATCTATACCTGTTTGTGGAAGGAAATCACATTTATTTCAGTCTGCTGCTCCAGCTGGGAAAGACTTCTGTAAATTCCTATCCCAGTCTCCACTTCATCATGGACAGTTGTATTAGAGTTTCCAAATCCTCAAGGTTCAAGCTAAACTCACTTTTAACCTTTTGTCCATTGGAAAAGGTAGTTCAATGTCATCCTCTGTTCTCTGGCTGTCTTCCCATAGAACTCAAAAATGTAGCACATGCCCACCATTTAGCCTGTGTTTCATTTCACACGGGCCTCAAATAAATTCCTCCTCTTTAAGAAAGTTATGGTTTAAAAGATCCTCTGTGTCTATTATTGAATCACACTGGACAAGTTCTCTTTCTTTTCTGAATAGCAAATGAATATTTAGAGAGTATTCTGCTCTCTCCAGTATCTTGTGTGCAGTTATTATGGTCTACAGATCAAATCTAATGATTCCCGATAAATATCTTAAATTCCTCTGGCTACTTCATGGCAATAATAAAATTGCCAGGCAAAGGTGTATGGCAAGAATTGCTTCAATTCTGACCTCATTACTCATGAATCTGCATGCAGCTGCCTCTTACCCCCATCAAATGCAAACCCTAGAGGCCTGAGAGATGATTATACACACTTGAGCATGCCAAATTCCTGGTAGAATAGCCCCCCACCACCACACACCACATCAGAGCCCTTTACCCATGCTTTGAAGGAATCGCTTCCTTAAAATGCCTCTGGTTTAGAACAATGGATGAGTTCACCCTTTTGGCCCAGTTTTGGCCCTCATTCTCTGCCAGAGCTGATACTTTATACACAAGATGATGTCTTTCAAAGGCTATAAGGTTTGCAAGAACCTTTACGATCATCCTTCATGATATACACACACTTAATGTACACTGTGCCCCCTTCAATGGACATGGGTCACTCACCCATGGAGATGCCTTCTATCTGATTTTCTTTTCTTCAGAACAAATTCTCTAGAACAAATTACTTCTCTAGAACAAATTACTTGTGGCTCACTGACCTCCTAAGCCAAAGTGCTATTTTTCATTAAAGCACTTTGATAGATTTTACTCCTGTGATCATTTTTTACCCAAATGAACTTTCCACAGCAACCTTCAGCAAGAAGTTCCACAACTGAATTGTGAAAAATCATCTTCTGTTCCGTCTTCGTCCTGCCACGTATTTTCCTCTGATGTTCCCTAGTTCTTGTATGGGAAGACACCATAGCAATTCATTCTCTATCCATCTATTTACAACTACAAATTTTTACCATAACTTTCATTGATTTCCTTTCTTTTCTGTGTCTCTTGTTAGCTTTACACAGATGGGCAAATTGCTCCTTTTTCTACTTTCATCACAACAATTTCAGTGATAAACAAGTATCAACCAGTAATGATCTCTGAACCAGCAGCCTTACTATATGTCATAAAAGGTTATTTCAGTCATTACCAATGGGCTCTGGATTTGGACTCTCTCCTCTAGATCAATAAATGGTTAAACACCTGTAGAAGAATGTGGCAGACCTGCTAACCACCAGCTGTTTCCCATTCCCAGCAGGGTGAAATGACTCAGACTCACCATCAAGTGACCAAAGTTGTCTCTCCTCAGCTGGGGCAACTGCCTACATCTCTCCTCTTTGCCTGTGGCAAGCACTTAGTGATTCATTTTAGCTTAGTCTTGAAGAATGAAATTACATTATTCTGCATTTGCCCAGGGATAAATTGACTCAGCATTTAGGCTAAGCATTTACTGTAAGGTTTGCATCCAGACAATTACCTCAGCTTAGCTGCTGTTTGGTAACTTGTTAAGCCACAATATCTTAATTACAAGTCTGAGACCTAAGGTTCTCATAAGACAGACTGGGATTTTAAGATAACTTCAGCTTCTATTCTGGAAAGTTGGAGTAAATTCCAGGGCAAAAGTATTCTAAAATAAAGATCTCCCTTGCAATCTCCCATCAAAAGAGTTTTGTATATGAAACAGGAGCTGCAGTCATTTTTCTAATCCAAACTGTCCACTGAATACAGAAATAAGATGAAAAACTACCCTTGGCATAGCTAATTGCAATTAGAGACTTTTGAAAATTCAAGCACTCATTCCCCACTTCAAACACAATTCAGCAAAGTGTTTAAGCTCTGACTTGAATGGGATGACTTAAGTGATTAGAATTAACCACATGCTGAAGCATTTTGCTGAACCAAGATCTAAGGGAGAATAATATCTTAAAACTATGGCAATTGTTCAGCTGAAGGAATACAGAAAACCCTTACTCTGGGTAGTAAAATTCTATTTCTTACGTATTTTTGATATCCAGAAACACAAAAAACACTTTAATATGGCCTGTGTTTTACCCTCTGGATATAGATTTTTTTGGTTGTAAGAGACCTTTAAGATTATCAAATATAACTATTAACCCAGCACTGCCAGGTCACCACTGAACCGTGTCCCTAGGCATCGTATCTACATATCTCTTCAATCCCTCCAGGCAGGGTGACCCCACCACTTCCCTGAGCACCCTGTTCTAGTGCTTTACAGCCCTTTTAGTGAAGATTTTTTTTCCCTAATATCCAGCCTAAATGCCTCCTAAACCTGAGACTACTTCCTCTTGTTCTATTACTATTTACTGGGAGAAGAAATTTACCGCTGCCATCACTACAACCTCCATTCAGGTGGTTGTAGAGAGCAATGAGGTCTCTCTTGAGCCTCCTTTTCTCCAGGCCAAACAGTCCCAGTTCTCTCAGCCAGTCCTCATAGACTTGCTCTCTAGACTCTTAATAGATTTCATTACCCTTCCCTGCATATGCCCCAGCACCTCAGTGTCCTTAGGGGAGTGTGGGGCCCAGAACTGAACACAGCACTCAAGGTGCAGCCTCACCAGCGCCAAGTACGGGAGCACACTCACTTCCCTAGTCCTGCTGGCCACACTATTTCTGATACAGGCCAGGATGCTGTCAGCCTTCTTGGCCACGTGGGCACACTGATGAATCATGTTCAGTCAGTGTCAACCAACATCCTCAGTTCATTTTCTGCTGGATGGGTCTGGTTCATTGAAAGCTGCAAAATAACTTCTAAAGGAAAATATCTTCCTGCAGCAGCTATGAGACAGTACATTATCTCTGATGATTCTGCAAGACCAGCAACAATAATTTAACCCAGATACTTTGCAGTTTGGTTTAACATGGTCCTAAAGGTTTCTGCACAGAGTGAAATTATTTTTTGCACTTTGCATAGACAGCAGCATAATCAGGGTAACTTCATCATTTCCTTGAGATTGATGTGACACACTTTGGACCATTATTTGGCACAGTATAGCTTTTAATACACAGACAATAAAATTGTGTATGTTATGTACCAAGATGCACTCCCATATATTGTCACTGAATTCGTTAATATTCTGGAATAAGCCTTCAAACAGCTTGATTCACTTGTCAGGGCTGGGCCATTATTTTTTTGTGGGGCGACACCAGAGAATGTGCTTGCTCCTCCCCAGCCATTCACCACACATAACATGTACATCAATGATTTTTATGACCTTACAAATTCTTCTCTCACTCATTTACCATGGTAAATAGCAGCCATTTGCCATGGTAAATGTGACTGACGGTAAATGACCAAGGAAAGAAACTGGGAAGACTGCAGCATAGATTCTGTTCTTGTCAATATTCCAGGCATCCACATTAGGCACCAGCTATGGCTGAAATACGGGGATTTGGGGTTTGGTTTTGTTTTGTTTTGCTAGATGCTTACTTTGTTTGGCAAAATTACTGAAGTATTACTGAAAGATGTGCCTTTACTCTGTATCTGGGACAGCACCCTTTCCAGTTACAGTCCATCAGTTTAAGAGTAACATGTAGAAAAGGAAGATTTTCTTCTCAGTCAACTTTCCAGTGCATTTTGCATTCTGTAGCAAAGGCAAGTTGGCTTCTGCAGTCCAGCTAATATAGTGTCTTTCTAGAATAGAATAGAATAGAATAGAATAGAATAGAATAGAATAGAATAGAATAGAATAGACCAGGTTGGAAGAGACCTTCAAGATCATTGTGTCCAACCCATCATCCAACACCATCTAATCAACTAACCCATGGCACCAAGCCCCCCATCAAGTCTCTTCCTAAACACCTCCAGTGACGGCGACTCGACCACTTCCCCGGGCAGCCCATTCTAATGGTCAATCACTCTTTCTATGAAGAATTTCTTCCTAACATCCAGCCTAAACCTCCCTTGGCACAGCTAAAGACTGTGTCCTCTTGTTCTGGTGCTGGTTTCCTGGGAGAGGAGACCAGCTCCTGCCTGTCTACAACCTCTCTTCAGATAATTGTAGAGAGCAATAACGTCTCCCCTGAGCCTCCTCTTCTCCAGGCTAAGCAACCCCAGCTCCCTCAGTCTCTCCTCATAGGGCTGTGCTCCAAACCCCTCCCCAGCTTTATTGCCCTTCTCTGGACATGTTCCAGCAACTCAACATCTTTCCTAAACAAAGGGGCCCAGGACTGGACTCAGTGCTTGAGGTGTGGCCTAACCAGTGTCGTGTACAGGGGGAGAATGACCTCCCTGCTCCTGCTGGCCACACTGTTCCTGATACAGGCCAGGATGCCATTGGCCCTCTTGGCTGCCTGGGCACACTGCTGGCTCATGTTCAGCCTACTGTCAACCAGTACCCCCAGGTCCCTTTTTGCCTGGCTGCTCTCCAGCCACTCTGACCCCTCTGACTCTGCTACAATCTTGTCATGGTCCTATTATTAGTAATTCATTAATTTGTCCAAAAATCCACCAGAAGGACAAAATTAAACCATAACAGTACATAACTGGAGATCTTCTGATGTATCTTCCTGTCAAGCTCATAACTATGTTGAGCTACAACATAACTATCAACGTGCTATCTAACCCTGATTTAGACATCAGGCAAAAGAAAACACAGGCCATTCCTAGATAAACTGTTCTATTGTTTGAAAATGTGCAATATATTTCTGCCCTCAATTTGTCACTCATTTTGCAGTGTCTGGATTATACAAACTCTTCATTCAGTAGCTCAGAGTCTTGTCTTGACAAAGCACTCTACCAAACAGAGCCGGAATAAACTCCAAGAGATCCTCTAGACCATCGCCCTGCCCTCAGGCAAGACCCACTCTTCCTGTGCCCTTCTTAAGACCTGCAGTGATCACTGTGCCATCTCCCAAGGCCTGTAAGCAAGATTTTTCTTTACTATGTCCATCCTAATCCTTTAGGGAGTTTCCTGTGTTTTGACTATTTTGATGGTGTGGTGAGTCTTCATGGAGGAATCCCTGACTCAGATGGTAGATGCCCCAGCAGCACTGTGCTGAGCACCTCTTGCAGATATGAGGCTCCTGCTTGCTGTTTGGGATTTGTTTGTCTACCTTCTCCCAGGCACACCTCTCCGTGAGCCAAACGTTCTTCTACATGGCAGTGACAGACACTTACATGCAAGATGTTTGGGAAACTTCAGCTCACAACTCCTCTGCCAGCGGGTGGGCTTCTGTCTTCTGTGGGGAGTACAGTGGTTTTGCCCTGGGTATTATGTTGCACAAAGTGCTTTGTTTGTAGAAGAGCTGAAAATGCCTGGCATATCCAGCCCTTGTAAGCAAGGTCTGGCAAACATCAGATTATGAGGTTTCTCACTCTAGGCAGAACACTGCAATTACGACTACGTTAATTAGTAGAAGAAAAAGCAAGTTATTTTTGGAAGTAGGTGCTGCCCACACAGAAGCAATCAGGAGATCCATTGTAGCCTTCTGCTAACAAAGTCACGTTAGCCTTCCAGACTAACCAGCCCAGACGTGGAGAAAGATAATTCAAATTTTGAGCTGCACACTGTATCTGCAGATACAGATTTTGAGAGTCCATTTTCTGGCACCAAATTCTGCTAGCATGGAGAAGGAAGCCCCTGGGATGCTTGTAGAAGCAGAAGCTAAAAAAGTAGCAGAGACTGCCCTGCTTTTTGTAATTCTCCTGTCATGGGGTAGAAGCACCAAGGCTTCAGCATGTGATTGGCTGAGAGGTCTAAGTTTGCTTTTAGAAATCCTTACTTGGCTCTTTTTGGACAGATAAAGTCTCTTTGAAGCAGAAAAAAACCATAGTGTTTGCAGAACCTGGCTTGTCTAATTTGCCAGTGTAAGAAAAGGCAGGGCCCTGCCTGATGTCACTTTCCACATCCAAATGACAGGAGCATGCCAGGACAGCTTTCTCCCTGTCTTTACTAAGTCGCATGGTAGTCTTGTAAGATATATGCAACATATAAAGGTAAGTTACAAGACAATCAGTTAAAATGGAGGGAGAATGAAAATGCATGGTAAAACAACAAAAAAAAATGCTAACTGCTGGAGTTTAATCAGACCTTTTTATGAAGCTGGTTTGAGTGGTGGCTTAATGATTCAATGACCTCTGCATAAGCTCATGAGAGATACAAGTCGAGAGTAACAGCAGTGTTACACTCTGTACCACTTGCACAAAGCCAGATTGCTTGCTCTTCACAAGCCTCAGCATGGTTGATGTCTTAGTGGCCACATTTTGGGTATTGCTGACTCCATGAGCAGCTCTGGGGACTCAGAGAAGGAATAAATTAATGCTCATCACTGAGAACTGGGGAGGAATTTTCCAGTGGAAGTGTTTGTTGTTGGAAAATGTGGGTTCATCGACAGCTGCGCATGTGGCAACGGTGGACTGACTTCAGTGACACTTCTTTTTCTTTTCTTTTTCTTTTCTTTTCCTTTCCTTTCCTTTCCTTTCCTTTCCTTTCCTTTCCTTTCCTTTCCTTTCCTTTCCTTTCCTTTCCTTTCCTTTCCTTTCCTTTCCTTTCCTTTCCTTTCCTTTCCTTTCCTTTCCTTTCCTTTCCTTTCCTTTCCTTTCCTTTCCTTTCCTTTCCTTTCCTTTCCTCTTTTCTTTTCCTTCTCTTCTCTTCTCTTCTCTTCTCTTCTCTTCTCTTCTCTTCTCTTCTCTTCTCTTCTCTTCTCTTCTCTTCTCTTCTCTTCTCTTCTCTTCTCTTCTCTTCTCTTCTCTTCTCTTCTCTTTGCTTTTTTTGTTTAACAAGAACAGCTTTCAGAACCAACATGGAATTTTTATTCAAAACCAGAGCAGAAAACAGTGGCTCCAGAGTCCTCTTTTCTGCAGTGATTAGAATGTGAACTCAGAGATGCAAAACATGGGCTTCAGTCCCTTTTGCATCTGATTTGACTTTCAAGTCCCTGAATCTCTATCAGGTTGCCTAGCTCTGGAGGTGGTTATCTAGGGAAAAGAACATGATCCCTCTTGCTGGGTAGGGCTGTCTCCATCTTTCTTTTGCTTTGTTTGTTTGTTAAGAATAAAGCATTGTTTCATGCAGTAAGAGAAAAATAAAAATAAAGTTCTTGAAATCTCAAGTGATGCCAGGACATATTTTCTACCCAGCTACTTGCCATAAATAAAACTGACATTTTATATCTTGGCTATTACAGCTAAATGACTGCCATGACTTTTTTTTTTTCTTCTTAATAAAATAGAAGCCATGTTAACACACATTCACTAGCAGAACATTTGGGCTTATTTCATTTGGTGCAAAACAGAGATACTAAAATATTAATTTAGAGAGATACACAAGGGGCTTTTTTTTTTTTCCTGCCAAGCTTAATTTTCTTTTGGGTGAGTTGTCTACAATCCAGATGGTATCTATAAGTGGTGATGAAGAAAAACACCATTTTTTCCTCTTTTTCTTCCAGGAACCACATTGCAAATAAAATTGAAAAGGGGACCATGTAGAGAAGACCTGCTACATGAGATTCCAGTTTTAATTCTGCAAAGGTGACTAGCACAGCTTTTTTTCCATAAAGTTCTTGTAGTTTCTTGAAGCCTTCAACTGGACATTAAGTGACTCACCACATTTTAGGACATCTTCTTTCAGCTGAAACATTTCTTACTGTGCCCTTTGGCAATGGACTTTTATGCTGCAATTTTGTCAGAAAGTTTGCATGGGGAACTCTAAGATTAAGAGAAAAACAAAGCTTATGTCTCCGACTGTAATTGCCTAACTGTGCACATCCAGAGAGTACCTGGGGATAGGACTTTTCTCTTTTCTGGCACAGACCTGAGTTTGATCCTACTCTTCCATTGCATTGGACATTTTAATGCATTTCTCTGCATTCTCAGACAGTGACTTTTATGAGTAAATAACATCAGGGATGAATGGCTCAGAATGTCAAGCTCTTCAACTCCAAATTGGGCTGTACAGTGAACAGTGGAGTTCACTGTCTCAGTACAAAAATAACAGGCTTGTATCTGATTCCTGCCATGGCCTTTTCCAGTCCTTGTGATGCCTATGGAGCTACAATTGGGCTTTACACATGCATACAAACACACTCAATAGTATATTGCCTTTAGTAAGACCCTTTTATTTCCTTTGAGTCTTGGACTCTGTTCATGCAATGACTCATGAACAAACAGCTTTGCAGAAGATATGTTTTGATTTGCAATGCTCCCTGCTGTGCCTCTGTAAAGTCTTTTATATCTTCGTGAAGTTTGCACAAAAAACTTCCACAACTATAATCTCTCAAAAGCTGATCTCAATGGCCTCTGTATCCACTATACTAGGGATGCATTTGTGTTGCTGGTTTGGATTGAAAATGTGAAGTTTTAAAGCATTCTGGTCAAGAACACATACTATCACTTAGAAGCTCACATCAAGTTAGCTCAGAGTGAAGATCAAGTACTAATGGCAGGCTCTTTAACAATCTAGCAGCAGTCTGAGGTGCTTGTGCTTGAGCCTTTTTTTTTGTTTAATCCAAGCTCTCCAGCTGAGTTTGTGCTGCCTCCAGTACTTGAGTACTTGAATTCAGGTGGTGGCACCTGCACTTGAGGTGGGGCCTGAAGCATCAGCCAGGTTCCACCACCTCAAAAATGTATTTACCTGACTGAAAATTCTGAGTTCAACACAGAAGATAAACATGGCCTAGGTTTTAGATCAATCTTCTAGCAAGTGCGGGGAGGCTGAAAATCCCCATTTTAGCCTCTCAAAACGTAGGCATGGTAAAGGGGCATAGCTTAGTTAACACATCAGGTCAGAAGTAGCCTTAGGTGCTCTCCACAATGTTCATCCACATTTCCTTCACAGATCCCATTTCAGTGGTATTTGCACATATAAGTCCCCCAGCTGTCTTAGGCAAACCTGTCAGTTGCAAGCAGCCCTGGCAACAACATATTTTCTCCCATCCTACCCAATAGCATCTACCCAATAACTTCATAACTGCTGAGGAAGCCAAAGCTTCGCAATATCTCTGTGGAGAGTAGGTTTGTACTACCTGCTTTTACCGACAGGTGGAGAGCTGAATGATGAAGTTATATAGCAGAGGTTGTCACAAAAATCGGCAGCTAAGTGGGGATTTATATTTCCTTGGAAGCCTACTTCTCTGTCTTGCCTCAGGGTTGAGGGATAACTAAAATATTGACTGGACAGTGAGAGCTAGATGGGAAATTTTGTCCCAGTCATCTTTTGTTTTCTCTTCTTACAGGACACATTATCATGTTGGGGACTTCAAAGGACTGTACCAGATAAGCAGAGGAGAAACACAGATTAGGTGAGCCATCAACAAGCATCGGACGAGGTCAATTAAAAGACAGATATAACAAATAGAGCTTTCAGCTGAGATCCAGACAGGAAGAAGCAGTTGAGTTGCAAGGGTTGGAGATGAAAAGAATTCCAGAGGGCTGATGCAGAACAGGAGCATGGGGTGGAAAGGGGAGAAGTACATTGTACCCATTGTCTTCAGACAGGACCAAAACTCACTGGGATCTGTCCTACCTAGAGGAGATGAAAGATAAAAACCATGGCCAAGCTAAAACTACTTTAGTGCGTACAGAAGGGAAGGCGAATCAGAGTGCCAGCGAAAGGGTCGGGGTGAGTAAAGGTGAGGACAAGCTGTGCCGCAGCAAGCAGAGCAGCGGCCTAGCAGCGAGAAGAGACAAGTTTTGTGCCAAGTGGATTCTGGGTCATGTAATTGGAGACGAGCTGCTGAGTCACTCTGCAGAGCCTTCCAACAGCCACTTTGCCTGCCTCCTGCTGCCACCCTCAAACTCATCTTGAAATAAGAGTCAGGACAGCTGGGAACTGTGCTGTGAAAACAAGGTGCTGGCTGAATATGCCAGAGGTGACCAAGGGATTGGTGCTGAGCCCACAACAAGGCCCTCCGAGTCAACAGCTCAACCCCTGAAATACTGGGTTTGTTTCTTGGTGAAGTTTTTACAGAGAGCTGTGGCATTTAGCTTTGTCCACCCAATCCACTAGCTGGTATAAAAATTCAGACTTGAGTTGTGCAGCCCTCTAAGCAGGTAATATATAGAGCACGGAGCAATAAATATTTGCCTTTGGGGAGGTTATTGGCAAGTATTCCTGTAGGTCACATATGTAGGATGTGGCAAAGTCTGCCCTAGCAGAAGCAAATTCAGTTGGGCTGAAGGACAGGCAACTCTACAGCATCCATCAGTTTTGGATCTAAGTTTGTCATGTGGGATCTAGGTCTTGATCCGATCTGGTTATTTGAAAGTTGTGTTTGCTGTTTTATGGATCAGAGGGCATTCATCTGCTCTCTCAGAGCAGGCTTCTCAGATTTTGAGTCAAACAGTGGCTGTTCTTTGATCAAACCACCAAAATACACCAAAACCAACTTTCATTCAAATAACTGTTTCAAACCACTTTCCAGAGTTATTGCTTTGCTTGCTTTGGTCTTCCATCTCCTGAGTTTGTCAAAGACTTCTATCCTTGCTTTCTAAATGGAAATAATATTACTTATCTCAAAATTACTCTATTCCAGTCTCCAGCCCAGTGCTCTCATGTGGGCTATCTGATTTCATCAAGAAATTTCAGTCAGTAGAGTATAATTCCAAAGGCATTATGTCCACCAGTAAACAATGGCGGATTAAAAGCTAGAGCCCAACTAATGCTTTCTTTCCAAGGGAAAAGCTTCACTGTTATCCCAGTGATTATCTATTGTGTTTTGACAGAAGGTTCAGAGTTTGAGCTAGGGGTATTTGACCACTTACCAAGATCTAGGAACTGGAGAGGAGATGATGAAGGGGCTATGGAATGTAGAACTTGGCAAGCAGTCATACAGAAGAACCAGAATTGTTGCATGCTAGGGAATGGCAGTGGAGATAGTGGACACAAATAACATAGGTAAACAGTTTTCTCTACTTTCTGCATCCAGGGGATGTTTCACTTGCCACAGACCATGGGTTACTTGAACAAACCTTTCCTTCCATAACAATCTGGTTCCAGTAAGGTTCACAGCATTCCTTTTTCTGCCCATTTACTGCCACTGCAAAGACCAGAAAATGGAGGATGCTTCCATCAGTTTCCCTCCAGTATCACAGTTTATCTTCCTTTTCTTCTTAAGAATCACAGGACAAGCCTAATGTCAAACTCTTCCCTTCAGGCTGATTTCCATCACTCCCAGAATTATGTTCAATCACACATATAGCCTGGTAATTAATTCAAACTATCATGAGCTGACATGTACCTCTGTATATCAGTATCCTCTACCCCTCCAGAAGATGGATGGATTTAAATATCATCTTTGAAGACAGCTGAAGCGAGCTAATTAGGGATTGACTAACACAGTAAAGCTATTTTTAGCACTTCAATTTATATCTGGTTACCTTTTACGGGAAGCTTATGCAATGCTAGTAAATTCTTAACTGGGGAGATAGATTTGACATCAAAATTATTTCACTGTTAACTCTCTGAGTCTCTCTTTGGAATAACTATAGAACTTCAGAAAGAGAATTACTTTTCTCCTGGAGTTGAAAGGAGATTATCTTTTTCCCTCAAGGTTTCCTCTGAAGCTATGCATATTTTCCATTAAAAAACACGGAAATTTGTGATGAAACACCTGCCTCCAGGAACAACTTATTGAAATAAACTTCCAAATCTTACAATCCTCACAGCTGGGGTTTTTGTGACCTAGGAGCACCAACATTTTGGGGAATGCATTTTTGAAAGACTGGTGTTTTTCACATGTGCAAAATAAACTTTTCTGGGCAGCAGGGAAACACTGGTATAGCCACACTGATCTGAATAGTCTGGGGCTGACAGTCCCAGAAAGTGAATAGCTTTTCACAGACAGAAAACACTGCACAAAGCAAGCTCCCATTAATCTTCTACCTCTCCAGGGAGAGAAGAATGGAAGAAGGAGGCCCAGTTTTCACCTTTGCAGCTCTGCTAAGATTATCCCTGGATCCAAGTAAGGACAGAGTTTGGCCCACTGACTACTGAGGAGGAGTAACGGCTGATGCAATTGAACCCACATGCAGAGGCAGCTGGCCAGCAACACAAATGGTGTTGGGAGCCAGGGCACGATGCTCTGAAGTGCTTGATCCAGCACAGCAAGATGCTTTCCTTCTTTGCAAGCCCTAATATGAGAACAAGGCACACCAAGTATATATAGGTCTGGGGATCTGGATGGAGAGCATTAGTAACCTTCAAAAAAGAAAGGGGGAGGGAGAAGAGGGAGAAGAGGAGGGAGAGAAGGAGGGAGAGGAGGAGAGGGAGGAGGGAAGGGGAAGGGGAAGGGAAAGGGGAAGGGGAAGGGGAAGGGGAAGGGGAAGGGGAAGGGGAAGGGGAAGGGGAAGGGGAAGGGGAAGGGGAAGGGGAAGGGGAAGGGGAAGGGGAAGGGGAAGGGGAAGGGGAAGGGGAAGGGGAAGGGGAAGGGGAAGGGGACTTGCTGGGCAAACGGGGACAGCATTGCCCAGCTTGGAAGCAATCTTTTTTTGGAAGGCTCAAGGGAGGACCAATGGCACCAAGCCACTTCTAAAAATTAATTCAGAGCATGTGCAGTTTTCCAAGCAATGAGTAAGCATCATGACATCAAGGAAAGTTTTTTTTCAGTGGGTAAAGAATTCCCTCCGGTGATGTGTCTTGAGGATGCAGAACCAGGTAAGTGGTAGAAGCTTCCTGGAGAGGGACTCTTGAAAGATGATATCACACAACCCTAGAAAATTCAGTTCAGCCCTCTCTAGAGAGAGAGGGTAGAATCTTTCACAGGACCACAGATAAGGGCAAAATCAAGGTTTATCTAATGCCATGTTGTTGTTCAAGCAATCAGTAGCACCAGCAGAGCCCCACAAAGGACTAGCCTGCACTAGGTAGCAGTGGGTCTAATATCCCTTTCAAAATCACAAAAATTCATTCCAGTAACTGTGAGAAAGCTTGTATTAAAAGAAAAACCTTTTGTTTTCCTTTTAACCTTGCTGTATTTTTTGGTACGTACCTCCCACAGCAGAGAGCTCTGCACTGCTGTCTTGAAAAATAAACACACACTCACATTTATTTGGTCCCATTTCGTAGCCTGTATTGCTGCTTCATGGCACTAAAAGAAGGAATCCACTGCAGTTCTCAGGATCTTAGCTCTTTCAGTCTGTGTAAGTGTGGAGGCAGAATCAGTCCCATACACCTCAATGGCAGCAATTTCCCTAATGGAATAGTCTCGTGTCCCAGTTTCTGGCCTCCAGCTGCAGGGATCCGTTCTGTTTTCCAAGGAGAGCAGCACTGCCTGCAGCACCTTGGTAACTGTGCACCATTATAGGTGTGTGGAGTTAACTTCACTCATGCTGACAGTCATCACTACTAGCACAGGTGGCACAAGGTTTGACTGCCCTTGTAGCTATTATCTTATCTGCTGGAGCTGTTGGATGCTGTTCTTACAAGTGAAGTACCTAATCCTCTTTTATGTCTCCTAAGCACTGGGCCTCCATGTTAGCCCCAGGCAAGCTCCATCTCTTCATTAATTATTGGTTGCATTTTCTTAAAGCCCCTCTTTTTTTCTTTTCTTTAAGATTCAGTCATCCCTAAGTGAAATCCTGTCACTCACCCTTCCCTCATAACGGGCTCATGTCTATTTCTGTACTCTCCTTATTTTGCAACAGTAGGCGGTTTTGGGGCTCTGAGAGTGGGGTTTTTTCAAGGAGTGGCCAGGTTAAAGATGCAGAATTTGTGGTTAACAAACTAAACATACCTTCATCAGACTACAAGCCAAATCCTTAGGGAGTAAACCTCAGCTCCACACCTCCAATATTGCTTCTCACCTGCTTATACTGGTTCTGCTTTACAGTGCCGTTGTATATACGTGTGTTCTGGGGCTTTATATAGCAAAAATGACAAGAAGGAAAACCCAGTTATATAGCTGGCCCAGAAAACACCTCCTTGATTCCCTTTGGCCATCCTACTCCCAGCAGCTTCAAAAATGAGAGGTGATGAGCTCTGGTAGAGGGTTCACAAGCCTGTTAAAGGAATACCATACTGTAGTAGCACAGCACAGATGCAAGAAAACTTCTGGCTTGTACATTCCTTGTTTTCAAAATGTAATTCATACTTTTGTAACAACCCCAGGCCCAAGCCCAGAGCAGCTCCTGAGAATAAATGTCTTTTCCTGTGCTTGCCTCTGTTTGCACTGTCAGCATACAGGATCCCTTAGTTTACCCTCCCACTTGCGTGCTTTCTATCACTTTCCAGCTACCCTTGGTGTAACCTGAGAGAAGTCACATCACTATGCTCACTACAGTAGGGCCATTTGTTCTAGATTTGGGAAGGATTCTTGCCCAATTTCCCTCCACCTTCAGAGCAGGCACCTGGGACCAACTTGGCTGTTCCCATCTGGAGCTGGATTTCCGAGGGTAAACTTCACATGAAGACTTTGATCAAGGTGAAGAAGTTGGAAAGCTTTGAGGTTCTTGAAAATCCACTCAGTTTCTAGAGAATCTACCCCACCTCTCCTTCCCTCTGCCTGACATGGAACAGAGCAGAGGAAGCCCTCCTGGACAGAGGTGGCAGCCTGATTTCTCCCCATCATTTATCCCTGCAAAGAGCCTCACTGAGTTTGGCCTATCTGCTGCTTCTGCTGTTGAAATAGCCTCAATTCCATCTCAGTCCACTGGAAGATCTGATCCTGAGTCACGGCTTTGCACATCCCAGCCCGACATATATCTGCAGAGAGATTATATGAGGGAAAGAAATGTATAATGTGTCTATCCTCCTTCTCCATAGAATATCTTAGTGTCATAGTGGAGAGGAGCAAGAAGGGGAAGAGTCAAAATCTTTATGACTCTTTATAAAACATCAAGAATATGTTCTTAGTCATCTCCTAAGACAGGCTGTAAGAGAGCACAACCCCTATTAGACATCAGAAAATCTACTCAAGAAAGGTCTTTGTGAAAGTCCCAAACACAGATGAGTTGAACACACATGCACTTTCTTAAAGAAGAAAGGAATTCAAGTAGCACTCCCTTACCAAGGCTTCATGTCCTTCAGTTTCTTAATGCCACTGCTCAACCCCCCCCTTTATTTAGTTTCCTCCAAAATTTTGATTCACAGCTCAGTTCCACTTGGATTGCACTGGTTTTTGAGATGTCAGTCCTCGATATCAGCCAGTGTGTGCCTGGGCCTCAGGTTTTGGAGAGCAGCCCTAGCAAATGTTCTCAGAATAGCCTGGCACACTAGCAAAACAATGCCAAAAACAAACAAGCAAACAACAACAACAAATAAATAAGTAAATCATCTTCCTCCCCATTTCTGCAGCAAAGATTTTGGGTCCCATGCTCTCTATTCTTAATCTGTAGCACCATCTTTTGAGGGGATCATGTACTCCCAAGAAAACACACTGAGCTCTCCCCAGGGGATCCCCATGAGGCCTTGCTAACCACAGCCAAAGCTAGAATTTTTTTTTAATTAAAAAAAGAAAGAGAAAAAAAAAGGTGTCAAAAATCTGTTTTCCATTGGAAAGGGAGATTTCAAGGCAAAATGTTTCTTGGGAATGTGTGAGGCTCAGTGAATTTGTGACCGAAAATTGTCAAACTGCTACAACAGCAAGAAAAGTTTGCTTTGTTCCAAGTTCCTCAAGTCTTTCAGTCCCAACTTAGTTTTGTCCAGCTCACATTTATAGTTGGTCAGAGGGTGCCATGTGTATTGATGCTTTCCATGCAATTTTTACATTGCTATATATAATGTTTTAGTATAAAATTTTGGCATTGCTTAACTCTGTCATCTTGGTGTTCTCAAATGGAAACATTTAATCTGAGGGGAAAAACGGGAAAAACGTTGTCCTTCCTCATCCATTCTCTCTCCCCATTGTTAATGACATCACCATCCATACAAAGAAAGCTTCACTGTCTTGGACCTGTTATGGTTAATAACAAATAATTGCTTTGTGCCATTCTTAAGCTCTGAATAATTTTGCAGGGATCTGAGTGAGTGTTAACAGCATGTGCCTCCCTTCACTACATCCTCAACTTCAACCAAGGCTGGGGCAAGGGAAGACACAGCAGTTATGATGATGATGTGTAAGTAACCTGCAACAAAGAGAGAGCTATGCTCTTAGTGATTCTCCAATCCATACAGTGCTCTGGGGTGAAGTGTTTGCACCCAATGGATGATGGGGAAAATGAAGCATGAGGGAGGGAGGTGATTCTTCTACTGTTACAGTTCAATATCTTCATGTTTTCCTCTCAAAATTTCTGGAAGGCCACGGAATGAAAGACTTCTGTTTCAGAGTACTCATTTCTCATTTCCATTTAGGTAGGCTCTGGATATCAGCTCAGGGGTGCTGCTGTGAACCACCTACAAAGTGCTACATGGGCATGTAGAAAGGGTGTGCACTTACTGAGCTGTAGGAGACAAGGAAGGTCACTGAAGTCACCAGAGTTTTGTGTGGTAAAAGCTCATGGATCCCATGGTCCAGATAGTAATGGAAGCATCTTCCAAATGCTTCCAAATGCTAGCCATGTCTGGAGAGGAATATAAGCAAGGAAAAGATTTCCACTTTTCCTTTGTTTTTATTTCAACTCCTTTTATCTGTCTTGTTTTATAGCTTTACATTGGAAGGAAGCCTATTTCCTGGTACGTACAGCAGCTTGACTGAGCATAGCTTGGCAGCAGTGTGTGTTGCTTTAGGGAAGAACAGAGCATATTCTCATTGTGCATGTTTTCCCTTGGAAACATTTCATCCTGTCTGTATAATTCTATAGATGGCTTCCAGCCATGCCACTACAAGCTGCAAAAACACCAGCTCTTATATACTGACGATGTCAGGCCTATTTAATGACTGGATCCCAGGCCATCAAGAAATTAACTATGATTCTGTAGATTGTCTTCCTCGGGCAGATTTGTAGTTCTTTGGCCCAGCACAGAGAAGGAAGCTATTTTGCCTTTTTGGAGAACACTGTCAAAATCCTCATTTCTCCCATGCTTATCCCATACCTCCTTTGCTGCTTTTCACAATGGTAGGAAAATGAACTTTGATGCCCCAGCTAAATTCCAGTATGGGTAATCCTTGCTGTTCTTTCTGCCTTGCTGTTCTTTCTGCCTTAAAGAGTTTCTTACATCTATCTAAAACAGGTCATGCAGAATGCTTGGGTCTCTCTCCCACAATGTAAACTACATGCCTCCTTTGGGTTGAACTGGGTGTGTGTGCTCTGAAGGACCTAATTCAGTCCTGCTTTTCTGATGAATGGAAGGAATATCCTTCAGGACCTGGCCAAGAGAAAAGGCTGTTTGGAATTCTGTCTCAGTGAAATAAAAATTTTAAAGAAATGTTACATGTTCAGTTCGGGGCTTGTTTCCTGACTGCCCTAAATTCATGTGAATTTTTCTGTTAATAACCATCAATGTCAAAACAACAAGCAGGAAATTTGCAAGCTTCCTTAGTGGATTTCATCTCTGTTCAAAATAGCTGTAGTACTCTAGGAAGTGCTGGTTTTCTGAATACTTTTTGGCCCACATTACTCAAAGTCCTTTGCAGAGGTAAGACCTTTTATTTGGATTCCTCACAGCATTGTATTGAGTGCCCTTAGCTCTCAAGGTTGGTAATGGGAACCCCACGCTGTGCCAGAGGTGATCTCCATAGCAGCTTTCAGCATAAGGAATGATGGCTGTGAAGGCAAAGGGGATGTTTCCTCCAGAAATGCGCAGTTTCAGCTCCACATCTACACTTGACACTGCAAACCTTGCTTGACTCATGTCATCCTCAGGCACAGTCTCAAGCATCTGAGACCTTGTCTCTAACTGCCTCTTTGCTGAGTGGAAAAGTGTTTCTGTTCTGAGGTTTAGTCTAATTTTTGGATGCTTTTCCGCTTCTCAGCTGATCTATCTCCCCAAACAGTGTGTGCAGCAGAAGCAAGAGGAAGGGACTCCTTGAACTTTTCCTTGGTGTGTGCACTGCTGTCTCTGTGAAAGCTTTGTGGATGCCATGCTGTTATCTAGGACATGATGTTTGGCTGGAGAACATCCTGGCAAGAAGGAATGTTGAAAAAATAGCAGTAGCAGCAACAGTAGCAACAGATGGGGCTAGCAACCTTTCCCAGGGTGAGTATCAGATCTGCTACTCGTGTCGGCTGCTTGGTGGGTCATTTCTGGGTTACGTATCCAGTGGTGCTTGCACTGTGCTCTGGTCCGGCAACATATATGCCAGATTCCTCTGATTCTCTTCATTGCTTTCCTTTAGAGGAACAGTGGTGTGCTCAAATGCTCAGCAGAGGTTTTGCAGACTGTGAGCTGAAGCAGCCAAAAAATGTAACAACCTAAAGTTTGAAGTAACTTGTTCATTTCACAGACATGTATGCATACATACTGCACAATTTCTCATCATCCAGCTTTGGCTCCTGTTTTCTGTAGCCATCAGAAGCCTCTGTTTGAAATCCTGTTTTCTCCTGGGCATCACTGGTTGTTATCTCAGGAGTGACTCATTAAGTGCCTAGATTGGTTACCAGAGGGCTTTTCTTACTGTGAAATCTTCTGTAGTGGAGTCATGGACTACAAAGCCAAGAAGGACCATTTTGGATCACCTAAAATAACCTCTGAGCTGTTCATGTATTGAGCTGCAAGTGTTGGCTGGTGACTGTAAGGGGTTTTGCATAGGGAAATGGATGCTTGCATTTTCAATGCAAGTTTACACTTGTCTTCCTTCCTTCAGTAACATTTTCCATGTTTTCATAATAAGATGGATCCTAACAGTCTTTCTGTGGCCCAGCAATTACGGAGTGTAAGTCCATTTCCCAAACGGACAATACACGTTAAAACTGCCATAGACTTCGAATGGCTTTGGTTCTCCATAAGGACAGCTTAAGAAGATACTTACGTTGCACAAAGCAGCGAAGGATGACATCCATAAGGTATAAGGCACCACAGAAACATTGCTTACCATATCAAGCCTGCTTCCATGAACAGCACAGTCTTTCCATAGCTTGCTGCTCCCAGTCAAACTTAGCCTATTAGAAGACTGACAGTGCCTTGAGTAAAAGTGTAGTAGTCAATCCCCACACATCTGGAAGCCATGCTGCATGGCTGAAAATCTTTCTTTTGACCATGATTCATCTCCCTTCATTTTTTCACTCTGTAAGATTCTGTGAGTGATTCAATTATGACACTCATGAAAGGCCTGTATTTCTTTGTAATTCCTGTCAGACCACTAATTAATTTCTGTGTCTGTTCTTTAATACCTGACCAATTAACATAAGTAAACAACATGGGTAGAACAAGACAGCATACATGGCTAACAGAACTGCTGCAGTGTTTTAATTGACAGCTTAGAAGCCTGTGAAGTCTTTAATACAAAAGGAGCAGATCAAGAAGAAAATAGCCTGAGTGACTAAATGATGAGCTGCCTCTGTGGGCTGCACTTCCAACTTCTAAGAGGCCTACAAATAATAATATGAAAAAAAAGTAGTAAGATTTTCAGCAGATATAAAATCAGGAGAGCTAACAAGTCCATGAAAGATGAAGGTCAGTGTCTAAGCAGGACCCATAGCTGGTTCCAGATCATCAGGACTGGAATCACTGTACTTGCAGGCAAAATGCTATGTCTGCTGTTCATTTATTTTACTGGCTCACTATATAAAATTACAGAGTGGAAAGAGTAGGAATGTCTAGAGAAACCTTAGATGTCATTGTAACAGTTCTGTTACATTTCTAAAACTATATATGTGCATTAACACAGTATTGCTTTCAAACTAAACCATATCCTGCCTCCTAGCTTGGCTTCTTACCCCAAACTCGGGTTCTGCAATGTAGGTACATGGGTTTTGGAAGAAAACTGCCATGTGCCCAAACTACTTGGACTAGGAGTGAAGTTGTTCTGATGTCTCTGTGTAGAAATGCTCTAAGTGATGGGAAAAGAAGCTACTTGGAGACTTCAGAAAAGAGACTGTGGGATTTTTGATGTGCTCAGTGTGAGCCAGGAAAATTGAGAGGTACAGGCTTGAGTTAATCATTAAATAAAAGGTAGAGCAAACATGAGGATGACATTTCCCACAGCAAGAGCTATGAAGCCACAGAGCCAGCTTGAGAGAAATACAATCACTGACTCATTTCAACTAGCCTGAACAAATTAATTGAGAGCCCAAGGAAGCAGGCAAGCCTGGCAAGAAGATTGGAGCTGACAATACTGCTTGATCCAAGAAGCTGTTGACCCTTCTCATTTTCGGTTTTCTTTGATTCTGCAGAAGCTTTTAATAATTTTATGGATTTCTGCATGAAAGAACTACAGTGTTGCATAAGGTCTCCATTAGCAGCTCCAGCTCTGAAGATGTGTCAGCAGTTGCAGTGTTGCTGCCCTCAAAGGTGTTGAGGCTGCAAGCATTGCACGTGCTGTGGAGATATCCCCCACCACAACTCTTTTTTGACCATATGCTCAACAATTGGATTATTAATTTGCTCTTCCTTTAATGTGGATCACTTTTCTCTACAGACTACCAAAAAGCAGGCATTAGGACAATTATTCTTTCATGGTTGCCTTCTACTTGGACTTTGCAGCTGCTACAGTGCCTAGCTTAGGTGTTTAGATATAGTTCTCTTGGCCCCAGTTTTAAAGTCCTTGAGAGTTAAGCATCTCATTGTCTTTAATGGCTCTGCAGCTAACTTTGATAGTTAGACCCACTGTTTAGCATGGAAATTCCCAGGTGTGAATCTGTGGTGCTTTCCCTAAGCTGATGATTTCTGGAAATGGCAGAGTTGCCTTTGGGATGTGTCACTGTGCATTTGCCAGGGTCTAGAGCTCTTCCCTCAGCATGTTTTAGTTACCTGCCTATATGAATGCTTGCCTGAATCTGCACGGCTATTCTTATGTTGCCAAAAAGACCTGGCAACTACAGGAGCTGGCTACTAAAGCAATGCACAGCAGGCTTTATATGCTTGTGGGGACCATCTTACAGAAACACAGTCTCCATGCTTACATGTATAAACTTCATGTGAAAGTTTAACATTAGGTTTGACCCCTTGGTTATAGGACACAAGAAACACTGTTGGAAGTAGCAGGGCAGTTACAAGGAACATTTGGTATGAATTTTCCCCTGTTTTGCAGTTAATGAATCATTCCTGAGCCTGCCCTTCCACTGTTCTCGTTATTCTAGTTCAGACTGTTGGGAAAAGATCTGGTTAGGAGACAAGGCAGAGTCCACTTTAATTTGGTGCTTAATTTGGTGCTTAATTTGGTTGGCCAAAGACTGAGGGAAGATGGACCGTGTGTGCCATTTATTAACTGACTGCTTTCTTGTCCTGAGCAAGTTTAAGCTTTCTCTCAAGGCAGTCCACACTTCTGCTCTAAATTCATGGGCTTCTCTGAAACTGTAGTGTTGCAGGGCTTCCAGAAGGTCTTTTCCTTTGCTGTGGCCCAGCCACAGCACTTCTGAATGCACCCTGCAAGGAGCCGCAGGTATGGCTATTCCAACAGGGTATGGTGCACAGGGGGCTTATCTTTACCTTCTCATGGTAATTTCTTGCTTCAATTCTCACCCAGAAAAGCAGTGAAACTGATTCGAATAAAACCACCTGGTAAAATTCTAGGAATTAGTAACTTTGGTGATGAGGCAAGGTACCTGTGTTTTCCCTAGGTCTTCTGGGAGCATTGTACACAAAATGTGTACTGTGCTGCTCCATCTTGGGTTACTGTGATGGGCAGCCAGAGGCGGAAGGCCTCTCTGTGGTGACTGTAGTAACTTTTGCGCTCTGTAGAGTTAATTCATCTTGGTTTTAAACATCCTGAGTACAGAACATCAACAGGGTAAGTACAAATGTCTTACTGTTAATTGCAATTTTTTTCCCCAAAAGGAAAAATAAAACCACTGGCTTTTTGTTCCAAAACATCAGCAGAACTTAGCTAGCATAAATACGTGCATCTTTGAAAGCAAACTGAGAATGCGACCCCACAACCTATGGAAGGGTTAACATTAGAGAACCATGGAGCTAGGCAGGACCATTTATGCTGGCCTTCTTCTAGGAAATTCCCTGCAAGAGACAATTAGAGGCAGAGGACAGTGTTTAGTCATAATGAAACCTTGTTTTGTTTGGCAATTTCTCTATCTAACCCATCTTTACCAATCTGACTTGCGCTGCTGTTTTTCTTGGCCGGATCACTGCGGTAGTTATTCCATAGATATATGCAATATTTTAATATATACAACTAGTGCAGTTGTTGCTTTGTCCATTCTTTGCGAAGCAACCCTCAGGGAATGATTCTGAATGTGATGAATTTCCAGATTTTACTGGAATTCTGCTCCAGGGCTGGGCAGATACCCAATGCAGAGGTTTCTCTGGACTTAGAATGACAGACAAGGAAAGAACTTTTTCCTCCATGTGTCTCAGGCATTTGAGCTCTCAAAAAGCTTGATGAACACCTTTGAGATATGGCTGAGATTTCAACAGAGGATAATGTGGAAATACTGTCATACTTCATGCTGCATAGTTGGCCCATCCTAGGGAGGTTACTCTAAATCAAACTTCTGTCTAGTCTATGCATGGCTCGTCATCCCAGTAAGACTGAACAGCACCTGGCTGACGTAGTGAAAAACCTTTTTAATGCGCAAAAAGATGACCCACAGGCAGGAATCTCACCAAAACCAGCTGAGAACATAAGCTAGGGCATGACACTATTTTTCTTCTCTTAATGAGCAATGTTTATATTTTAATAGCCTGCTTTTTTTTTTTTTTTTAAATTTTCCAGACATGATTGCCAAACCCCATAAATAAACACAGTATTCTATACACTGAGGAGCTGGATTGACGTCCAGTGGTATTTCATAGCATATACACTTTAATTAAGACATGATGACCTGGATTCGGTGGGTTGACACGAGGGAGCATTAACTCTCCATTCTAACAGTTCTGCTGCCAAGGACAAATTCTCTGTTGCATCGGTGTGACTCAGTTCAAACAACAAACAGCCTTGCAATTTAAAATCCCTACAGGCCCTGGTCAAGTTTCCCCAGTTCTTGGATAACTTCCTTTTTTCTCCTTGATGTTTTTCTTAAAGTGAGATATTCTGTTGCTTTGTCCTGATTTTCCAAGTAACGGGTGGGTCTTTATACTCCTGACAATAAAGTTGCCTTCCAAATATTTATCACATCAAATACCATGCTTTTCCATGTTATTAATCCTGGAGAAGCTCCATCTTTCCATTTGGTGAAGTATCTTGTCCGTTGGACAGAATTATGTTTCTGGGATCTCATATTTGTAGCATACATTGAAAAGCCTATGAGGAAAAGAAATAGGGTTAAATTCTGCTTTGTTTACTTTTTGTTGTTAACATTCATGTGGTTCTGGTCAAGTTGGTGGGTGTAACTCAGAGCAGAACTGGGACATATTTGTACGAAACTGAGTGGTTTAAACTGGAGATGGATGAACATCCAAAGCAGCCATATGCATAGTCCCTTGAGAGCTAGAAGTTCATCTCTTCTGGATTCTGCCTTGGTAGAAGGACTCTACTATGAGCTCCATTATTCAGACTCACATGGGCTTGTACCATCATTGCACTTCAGGTGCCTTCAGCATGGTATGAAATTCATTGAATTAAACCAAACCGAAAGCAAACTTGGACTTAAGCAAGTTTCTCTCAGGCAACTCCATGATAATGAAGCCTGAGTTCACCTTCACAAACATTCCAATTTATCCTGAAATCTGCTGCTGCTGTAGATTCACAGAATGTTAAGGGCTGGAAGGGACCTTGAAAGATCATCCAGTCCAACACCCCTGCCAGAGCAGGATCACCTATACCAGATCACACAGGAACACATCCAGGTGGGTTTTGAATATCTCCAGACAGGAAGACTCCACAACCCCTCTGGGCAGCCTGTTCCAGTGTTCCATCACTCTCACAGTGAAAAAAATTTTCTTCACATTTACATGGAACTTCCTATGCCTCGATAATCCTTTACTGGAAATAAAGTCAAGCAGGGTGAAATTCATTGAAGGACTTTGAGAGCACTGATGAACTTCTGCAGTTGTCCCAGGTCCTGTTAGTGCAACAATCCAAGAAACCAGAATCTTTCACCTAGTTATTCAGGCTTCATCATACAAGAGTCCCTTTGGTCCAAAAAGAATTAACACACAGAGAGAAGGTGAAAAGTGAATCACAGGGGCAGGAGAGTCCTTGCAATGTGCCCAAATGCCAGCGTAAGGCAGAAAACCCCCCTGAAATTAGCAATCTGATGACGGCTTACAATTCATGACTACCCACTTTGCTGAGACCACACCTACCCAATTTGGTGAGAGCAATTATTACTTGAGGTGGTGAGCTACAGAAGTTACTGAGGACAAGCTGTTGCCTGTAATGGGAGGCTGGATTCACTGACCTGTAGAGTTTATAGGTTTTTATGCTCTTTTGGAAGGCTTTGAATCCACCTATGTGGCAATGCCACCTCTAACAGTATAATAATGGTATCCATTCACTGCAGCTGGCTTCATGTTCCCTAAACATTGTTAGTGGCAGAGTTTGGATAGTTCTGTATGCAAAGAGTGTTGAATCCAGGCCCGTCTGTACCCTCTAGAATGGGCCAAGAGGTGGGGTTGCAATCTGGAGTGAGAGGAGTACTCCTCCACCACATTATCACTGGTGAATCCTTTGCTTCCAGTCTTTCCCGATCTGCACAGATCAGAAGCTTTGGAGATACTTTTATTTTGTTCTTGAGTTTTCAAGACATGAACTTTCCAGAGCCCTTTATTTCTTGGCAGATTCCTTAAAAAAGGCATACTCCTGAAGCTCATGTAACCCTCACCATACCTCTCCAGGCACAGAGATGGAAAGCTCATGTGTGGACACAGCTTCCCCTCTGCCAGAGATCTTTTTTCACATGGCTCCAAATACCACAGGAGCTGGCTGCTTCCACAGGCAAAACCTGGCTTTGCAGTCTTTCCTGACAGATACAGCTTGTGTGCAACATGACAGCTCCTGCGAGGAGTATTGGTAGCTCTGCACAGTCAGTCTGCTATTATCCTGCCTCAGCCAGGTCCAAGGGGTTCATGACAGCCGATACCAGGGAGCCCGTGGAGATCCGGAAGATGCAGGGAGAATAAATTCCATGGAATGCACTTGTCTCGCTTCTCCATCCATAGCTTCAGACCACACACTGGTCGTCCGTGCAGGACAGCTGTAAACACTGCCTGCAATAGAGCTCTGGCAAAGAGGCCAGTGGTCCTCCAGTGAATCCAGATAGGTCTCTGAGGAGAACAGCTGTGTGTGAACAGGAAGGGAGAGCTTCCTTTTGCCTCTTCCAAAACCTACCACTCAACCGCTAAATAAATCAACACCAGCAGTGACTCTTCACAAGGCAGAGTGAGCCAAGCCCAAGCTAGGAGTTTACCTCAGTACATAACGAAGGGAAAGGAGCTGTCTGCAGCAAAATGGGGCTTTCCCAACACAGAGCTTTAGGGCATCACCGACCCATTCTTGCTGTGTTTTCCTATAGCTTCTTTCCCGATGCTGTTTTGTAGTGCCTGAAGTTACAGCAGCAACACGGCGCATATCACCGGATGGAGACAAGGCATCCAGACTGTAGAACAGGTGAAGCGAAAAGGACTTTCAGTCATAAAACGCTAAAATATCAAGCAGAGGCTCAGAAAGATTTGGGTTGAAAACACAGGAGGTCTGACCACTTCTGTTGTTGTCAAGAGCTGTGGGAGAAAACCCTTCCTGCCTTTGGACAGAACAAGAAATGTCTTTATAGGCTGCAAACAGTTTTTATTTTTGCAAGGACATGTTCTTGAAAATAAGAAATTAATTAATTAATTAATTAACTAAAAATCCTTTTTTTAAAAAAAGCAATACCCCATAACTTGGACTCTTTGTATCTGCTATTTCCAGAGCTGCTACACAGAAATGGGCAGTTGAAGTGACAAAAGAAACTGCAGATCCTCCAGTATGTTCAGAGAGCACCACACTGATTAGTCTGCCTTTTAAAACAGCACTCGAGGTCCTTTAATAAGTGTCTTGAGATCAGCCCCTCAAGCGTTATACCTGATAATCTCAACCTCATCTTAGTGTGTATAATTACAGGTGCTTATTTTTCATCATCATGAATACAGCTAAATTACAATGGCATAAGCAGAGTTTTATAGGTTTGCTGTGTGTTGCGTGTCCTATGCCATGCTTAGAAGCATGAAGTCATTTAGACTGGAAGGTGACCTGGTGCATCTTCTTGTCCGGCTCCTATATCTTAGGGCACTCAAACAATGTACCAAATAAGAATATTGCAATGTACAAAGCAAAGATTAAACTGCCTAATACCGTATTTACAGGCTGTCTGGAAGCATCTGCATGAGTAGCTGGATAGGACATCTTGTCCTTCCTTATGCTGTATGAAATGGTCACTCGCGTTTGACTGAAGAAGAGATCAGCACACGTTTTTTCCAAGAATATATTTTTCCTGTTAAAATCTTAATTTAAATGAAGTACATTTTCCTAGAAATATGTTGGTTTGGACAGATGCTTGTTTAGAAAGAAGAGTATGAAATGTGGAAATTTATAGCCAAGTATTCTCAAAATAGGTCATTTCAGTGTGTTTGGTTTGGGGGGTTTTTGACATCTTGAAACAGCATTTTACCCCTTGCTTTCTAGGCAAGACTGAGAGCTGGAAATAAAACAACTGAACAAAAATAACCCAAAGCAACTTTTAACTTCATGAAAGGGCACTACTTTGCCTTGTCCAGAAGAAAATATTTGTGCAGAAGCTTTCAAATGTGCTTGTGTTTACCTCTGCTCAGAATGCGTCTTGCTGTGGCTTCATCTTCATTCTAGCTGGGAAGACGAGCTGCAGCAGTTCAAGATCCAAAATTCCCTAGCTGGGTAATTCTCAATCTTTGTATTAGGATCAAGTAGGGAAATTGCATCTTCCAGCCAGGAGAGGAGTTTATGCTGGCACTTCTTAATCCTACCTAAAATCTCTCCCAAGGTAAGGTGCTCCATCAGGACCAAAGGGAAATGATACGGCCGGTATCACACCTAGTTTTGGTTTCCCAATCAGAAAGTCTGGTTCCCACTCACAGTTGGGGGAACTTGAGCAAGATCAAAGCAAGGCCCAAGCATAGTCATCTAGCTTCAAAAGAGCACATGCAGAACTCTGGTAGCCTTTCTTTAGCATCTGAATTTCATCCCTGCAGAATATATTCAGCATTTCAGGTACCTACATATTTGAACTATTTCTACGTGGTTTCGATTTTGAAACCTCACCAAATCTCACTATCCTCAACTCACCAAATCTCACTATCCTCAACTCATCATGGAACAACTCAGCAAATTACATTTTAGCCCTTTGTTATTTGTTCAGATAAAGGGCCAAGGAAGAGGCTTGGACCTTTTTGTTTAAAGGAAAATGCATTTCTCCAGCGGGGCTAAATCTGTTCTTCCTCATGCATCCAATAAAATTCACATTCAGGCATGGACTGCGTTTGGAAAACTTCATCTGAAAATGTAAATGCTCTGAAAGAGAAAAAAATATATATATATATATGAGAGAATGAATAAAAGAGAGGTTTAGCATGGAACTGCTCTGCAGCCTTCACTATAAAGCACTGCCAGATGCCTCCTCTAAAAGTGTACAAGGTATTGTTCACATGGCAGTTCCATTGGTCCCTTTGAATCTAGAAACATAAATTAGGGTTACTCATGTGAGTAAAGCATTGTGGAATCAGACTCCTCTTTTGCCCAACATGAGCATCTGTAAAAAACCCTTTTGGGATAAAAGACACAGAAGAACTATAAGACCCTTATGGCTGTCAAATACAATTTCCTTTACTTGCATTTTTTTCTTCCATTTGGGCTCTGACCTCCATCTGTTTATGGAAATATTTAGATCCCTCTGGTGTATTTTTAGCAGATCGTTTTGCTTTTGCTGCTGCAATATCATTGCATCATCATTCTCCTGTTGCTCAGCTCCAATTCCTTTTTTTTTTCCTTTAGTCTTAAGCTTCAATCATTCCAGCAGACACACACCAGGAAAAAAAATAATAATAAATGTTACTCTGTGTTTACACTCTGAGTGCTCACATAAACATGTTGGCAAAGTGCACACAGAGATACACACACAGAGCATGGCTTGTCATGAGTGTTAGTGTTGGGCTTTTTTCAATGGTATTTCCATTTGTGAATCATCCTGACTGAGACATTACAGGATAGTTACTCGGGGAACTGAGATCTCAGGCTTTTAGAGGTACCTCCCGTAAACAGCTGGAAAGTCTGAAAGTGGGCAAGGGTGTCACTATCCTTTGAAATGTTTGGTGTCACATTGTTCAGCCAGACATAAATACACCCAGCCCTGGCACATTTCCTTTACCAGTGTTCAAACCTACATGCACATGAGCGTAGGAATTACCTTCTCTGTTTTCTGAGCACTTTCCCTCATATAGCTAAGGACCTTCATCTGACAGTGCATGGTACTCCCCCACCATCCCGGTCTACTCTGCAGACATGTCAGAGATTCAAATGTTTTCAAAATCAGGTATCATTTGGACCTAGTTACTTACAAAGGCAGGGAGAACACCAACCTGCTGGCAGACATTAAGTAGAACACCTGCAGTCTGGAAAGTCGCCTGAGACCTGATGACTCATTAAATAATCCCCTTTGTCCCTCTCCATCAGGTAACACTCACTCACTGGGCTTTACAATGTCATTACCTACAGTTTGAGATGACCAAATAGCCTAAACCCTGGAAGAAGTTTAGGTCTAGGTCTAGGTGAGATCCATGGGGATACAATTAAAGCTGATTTCTGCATGGATGTTTGGGAGGCACTAAGAATTATGTCTTCTGAGTGAAAAGCTACACTGGTTTTGTGATAACCTTAGGGAAGCAAATATATTACTTGTCCCATGGACTTGACTTCATAGCCCTGTCTAAAGCAATGAGATAGAAAGGAGGGATACTACGTTGCTGGGTGACGATGTCATTCTTTGACCTAACCATATTAGCTTTAGCAGAGACAGTGATTCGTGGCTTACACATAAACAGACCTGCACTCAGGAGAGGTCAGGCTCCTTTTGCACACCTGAACAGACACTCACTGGGCACTAATGAACAAACTCATGAAAAAGCAAGCCATGTTTAGCATCTGGTCTTCCTAAATGCCTCAAACTTTTGTTGCCATTTGCAAAATTTCAAACCACAGCAGCCTATTTATCCTTCTTAGCCTGGACAGAGAGTGTGCGATGCTTGCTCCAGACAAATCAAACCATTGCGCCTCTCAAAATGTTTTCACCATCATCATTATTTATTATTATTTATCATGCCTGCCATGTGTTATGTTTTTTCCATGCACAAAGAACAGGCAGATGTTTTCCATCTGCATGATTTCTTCATTTTAGGTCCCAGGGGAAGAGGAAAAAAAAATAAATTAAAAAAGAAAAAAGAAGCAAGAATGCAGAAAGGCACAGCACGCCTGGGAGTGGCACTGACCCTCATGCACAGGTATGCGCCTGCATGAGGTCTCTGGAACCCTAGCCAACGGCTTTGCCTTTCCTTAGGCTCTCAGCTGCTTTGGAGGAAAGGCTTCTGGAACTGAAATGAGTAACTTTGTATGAGCACAGGTCCTAGGGGAGCTGTAGCCCATGGGAACAAAAGACCTGTTTAGAAGGTTACTCTGACTCAAAATATTGGATGAACCTGAGCAGACCCGGGTCAGTGTGGGGGTCTGTTTCCCTCCCTTTTTCTTCTTTGTTGCCTCCTGCCTCTCTGCAGTTTCTCCTCTACCCATAAGCTCCACTGAGACTCTAATTCCTTCCCAGCTTTTTTCCCTATACACAGGACAGTGTCTCATTAACTGGTTCAGGTGAGCCAAAGCTTTTGACTTTCTTCTCTCACCATGTGAGACCCATAGATCAGGTCAAGTGGCCCAGGATAATCCCCTGGAAGGAAGAGATGGTATCGCTCAGCAGTGCCTCTCAGCTTTGGCACAACTGTAGTCAGCTCTGGCTTTGCTGAGAAACTGGAGTTTCAATTAAATGTACATTCTCTTGAAAAGTGTCTTCTTTCCACAGGAATTTTGGCTTTTTGATGAAGACACAAGATTTTGGCCTAAACATTAGCAAGTTTTAAGTCTTTTTTTTTTTCCCCCTTTTTTTGAGGATATGGAAGGCAAGGCATTCAATAATTGTCACAACCAAATTCCAGGGGAAATGGATTTATTTTTGTTTCCTTCAGTTTTCCCAGAATCTTTCTCCTTTTTCTGAGAACATTTGGTGTTTGATGTGAACACACAGCTATGCCATACAATCAACCAGCAGGGTTGGATTAGGACAAGCAGGATACTAAACTGGGCTGATAGAAAAGTGAAAGGATTTGCATGATGCATCAGTCCCCAGAGCAACCCAGTTGCCTGAGAGGAAATAATGCATAAATAATAGCAAAACAACGATGGAAACAGGAGCTGTATTAATAACAATGCACCATAAATACCTTTGGCTTTTTACAACCATATTACTCACAGACCATATCAAAGACCTTGCAAGAACAGCTCAGTGCCTCTAGGGCATTTGGAACACAGACCAAGATTTTGCCCATAGAAACTGATGTGATACGCGAGGTGACATTTTAAATTCAGACATCTGGTGGGTTGGGGGGAGTGGGGTGCTGTGACTCTGGTATTAATAGCATGTTCCCTCCATCTACTAGTTCAAACAAGTTGCTGTGTTGTTGTTAATTTCAGAAAGCAACTGGGCTTGTGAAAAAAAAAAACAAAAATATTAAGCTGTTTTCTTTCTGCTTGACATATTGTCAAAGAACTGAACAGATGCAGTAACAAGTTCAGGCACTCTGGAGTGTTTTGGTTAGTGATTATTGCTATGAGGTCCTCTGTTTCTTCACCCCCACCAGGTTTCTTGCCAAAATGAGAATTTGATGACAAGGTAACTTGATTCTACCTCACCCTCAAAAAAAGATAGAAAGATTCAGAAATAGCTGGATGCTTCAGGCTACACAGAAAGCTCACAGCAAAAATTTACTTGAATGAGTAAAATGGAAATTTGTTGCATGGCAGCTCCCAAATACATGATTGACCCGAAAATCGTGAGGAATATTTGACAGGGGATGGAGGTGGGGAGTAGGGAGGGAAGGAGGGGTTTGGGGAGGGTTGGATGCTTACTGTAGTTGGTTGCCTTTTGGATGGATTACAATTCCACTGTCTTGGGGACTACTTTTTATCTCTTTCCCCAGTTAAAAAGAAAAAAAAAAAAAAAAAAAAAAGAGTATATTTCCAGCCTCAAGAAGTGAGGAAAGAAGAAAATCAGATGAAATAATTTCATAAATGTGTATAAAAAAAAGGAGGTAGGAGGAACATCTCAGTCAAGATGCAAGCGACAGCAGGAGAAGCCAAAAAAGGTGAGAGGAAAAAGCAAAAGCAAAAGCTGCTTTCAAGAAGAACTTGTTTCATGGGAATTAAATGAGCCATAGACTATTATGTTGTTTTGCAGATGTTTGGATTGTTTTTCTCCTAAGGAACTTCTGGTAGGTGACTACTGCTCTGAGGTCTTAATAAGCCTGACCAGAAGAGATGTCTCTGACTTCAGGTCTATTTTGTCAGGTTTATGCAAAAAAGACAAGCTCACAGTCCTCTTCTGCAATGTTTGCCTAATTTCTTGCCCTGCTTTCCAGCCAAGGATTGCTGGCATCATGATGCCCGATGCACCAGGAATAGCACTAGGCACTCTGGCAGCACCAGCTATGTGCTGAGCCCAAGTACAACTGAATCATAGCATCTTGTCTCCGGCACCTCTTCACCAAACCATGTTTGAGGCTTGATTCTGTTTTTTCTGTTCCACCTTTCCCCTCAAGTATAGACACATCTGCCATTTGATGAAGAAAACCTGTTTGTCACCTGCAGCACAAACACCACAGATAAGAGAGCCTCTGATGGACATCCTGAAAGCTTTGGTTTCTGGATTTTCCCCTTCCCCTATCCAGCTGCCTAAAGACAAGGGTTCTAGGAAAGAAGGATAAGGGTTTACACTCAGAACTTGATTTGGATACCTGGACTTGATTAGTGTGCTCTGATGACTTTACAACAGAAGACAATGAAAATAAAGATGGTACTGACATTCACAGTGTCTACCACTCTGCTCTGATGTGTGGCACACCCTTTGTATTAAGCCATTTTGTTATCCTTCCATTCAGCTCCCTTTTAAGCTCCCTCCTGCACAGGACTGAGCAGGACCTTCTCACTAAGAACCATAACCCCTGCAGATCCATCAGGTTTGAAACTTCAGAATCCAGCTCATCTGACATACAGTGTTGTAAAACTTCAATCCTGCCCTGAGAAGATTCCTTAACCCAGGATCAAGAGCTTTATAAAGGGTCCAAGTGAGGTTAGGCATGGTGAGGGGAAGGCCAATGACCAAGGAAGACCAAAAGACCTTGGTCATAAGGTGAACATGTTGAAGGCCATATCACTTTGTAGCACTGGCCTTGGCAGATGCACAGAGTCACGCGACACAGCAAATCTAGGATAGAGCAGGGAATTGACAGCAGAAAGTGGAAAGTTAATGTTTCCATGGATGGGTCACCCTGTCCCACTAAAAAGAAACTCCTTACATGTAGCATCTGTGGATCTGTGTTCAAGAGAGGGTGACAAATATCATCTGCCTCCACTCATTTCTGTGATTATCCCAGCCAGTGTTGGGAAAACTTGTCTTCTCCTTCCCTTCCACCCTTGATACAGCCACGTTTTTTCTGGATTTTTATTTCATTTAGAGCTGCTGGCCCTGACCCCTTTGGATGGGCTGTGTGGAGAGGATCAAGGGAATTTCTTCACAGCCACACAAATGGGAAAAAATCACCTTGTTTGATATATTGGTTGCCTATTTTTCTTTCCTCCCTTCAGATTTGGAATATCAGTCCACAATCCCAGCCTTTTGACATGATGGATTAACACTGCCCATGAGGTAGAAATTTGTTTACTAGCCCTGTGGAATTTCCCACTTCATTTTACCTTAGATTACATGGGAGTGTAAGAAGGTACAATTCCATCTATTAGGTCGTTACAATTGGTGCCATAATGCTGTTTAACCTTTCCCCACAGATGTGTAACACCAGAGCTGTCAACCTGGATACAGCGAGTCTCTGCATGTGCTTAATGCACAGAGACCAAATCTTTACAAGAAAATGTCTGCATAAGCAACTTTGCCTTCACCTACTGGCAGTTCATTTAACTCTTTCTCTCCTGTGACGCATTTTCCCCTTTTTCTACAGTATATCTACATGTGTGTGTGCATATATATATATGCACATACACACACACATACATATATATACACACATGGATAGATATAGATAGATATTGGGGTGTGTGTGTGTGTGTGTGTATATATATATATATATAAATATATATATATATATGTAACATCTATGTAATGTCATGTTCCCATTACATTGGTTGGGTGACCTAAGGACAGCAAATATTTGAGGTCATTCCTTAATTCTAATTATGGAGCCCAGGCTTTGATGTCAAAAGTCAAAGGTTCACCCTTTTGATAAGGTATTGGTACTATGCAGTGATGTGTGAAAAACATCTCCTCTCCTAATGCAGAGAGTATGATGAAGCTATGGTGCTTAAATTACTTTTTGCATTGGGTCATTGGGTGTTTTATTGAGCAAAGACTCGTTTTTGAAAGCACAGTGCTACAGAACAATTTCTCAACTAGCTAAATATAACTCGCACGAACATGATTGATTTTGGGGAGAGGGGTAAGTTGGATTCATCCTCCCTCATGTACCCTGACAACAAAACAAAATATCCCCTAATGGCACAGTTCTGGGTTGAGTTTCAGAAGTCCTGAAATCCAATCCTGATCTTGCAACTATTTCTGATGTGAACATGAGTATGCCATTTCACTTCTCTGTACATCTTTTCTTGCTGACCTCTGTTTTATCTAGTCTTAGCTTGTCTCCTGTTTTGTACAGCAGCTATCAAAATCAGAGTCCTGACATCATCACCACTCAGCAGGTAATGATATAGAGCTTCCCAATAAGTACTGGAGTCTCAGCTAGGATGAATGACAGTGAAGGCTGGAGAGCAGCTTGAGAGAGCCTATTTGCTTTGCTCGAACCATTTTTGCCTTTAAGGCAGAATTCAAGGCTTGTAAAAACTGTAAATCTAGAGCTGGTCATATACTTGTATCTAAGGTAACTAGATGTTCCTAACTCATTATCTGACCAGAAGTCTTTGTTAGGCAAGCAGATTAGTTAAGAATAAACTAAAACCAACCAGAACTAGGAAGAAAAAGAATTCCATTCCCAAGGAAATCTCTGAATCTCTATTCCTTTGTGAAGTGGAATAGTTTTTGTTGGGTTGGGGAGGGTTTCCTAATGGCATTACTGAATTTCTCTAGAATGAGAATTCCTGAAGTCATTTGGTTCAGAAGCATAGGAACAGGAGATTTGGCTCCAAAACCATAAAATACTTCATGCAAAACATTTCCCAGGCAAACTAATTTAAATAGAGAATTTCTGTGCATTAAAAAATGCTACTTAGTGCTGATGAAGCTCCATGTAAGCTAGGAGTATCTACATGAATAACTGTTTTGTTGTCATCCACTGTTACACATTCAAAGAAGAGAAGTCCTTCTCTTCTGATGTATGATCCTCCTTCCCACTCAATGCAGAGGTAGTATGGAACCCCAGATACTTACAGGTTCACTGAAGGAAATGGTTAGGTAGGAGCTGAGAGGTAGCAGAGTCGAAAGGAAAAATAGAATCACAGAATTACAGAAACATTCAAGTGGGAAAAGACCCTAGGGGTCATCAAGCCTAAGCATTAACCCTACTCTGCAAAGTTCACCCCTAAATCATATCCCCAAGCACCACATCTAGGCGACCATTAAACACATCCAGGGTTGCTGACTCAACCACCTCCCTGGGCAGCCCATTCCAATGTCTGACCACTCTTGCTGTGAAAATTTTTTTCCTAATATCCAGTCTAAGCCTACGCTGTTGCAGCTTGAGGCCATTCCCTCTTACAGATCTCTGTAGAAGAAATCCCAAAAGAATACCATGCTTCTGGACTCCAGGCATGGTGTGCATCAGTTTACCTGTCTCAAAAAGGGTTTTTTGGTTCATGTTTTTGGGTTTTTTTACCAAAACGGGGAGACACAATAAGGCAGCAAGCAAAGGGGGGATTTTTTCATACAGGCATGAAAGACAGAAGTTCTTTACACAAAGAGAAGTTCATTGGGCACATTGACCTGAAGGCAGGCAACCCAGGCCAAGGAGTGAGAAAGACAGAAAGAAGAAAAGCCATGTAAAATTCAGCACACCACAAGGATGCAGGCAGCGATTGGCTGGCAGTGATGTCACTGCCCTCCCTCCAACGACCAAAGCTGGGTGATGTCATCTTTTTTCCCATAGCACGTTCTAACAAACAACATGGTGTGGAGGGAGGCTGGCCCTTTTTCTTCCTATTATTATTATTATTTTCATTTCAAAATTAATTTTGTAATAACAGCAATTAGACCTTCCTGCCAGCCTGTCCCTGGGGGGGTGATTCTAGTTCTTGTGCAGCAAAAATTTGCTCCTAAAAAAACATCATAGCAGGCATGCAATAATCACCCAGAAGTACACAGCCTGTCGTGTCTTATTGCTTAATTATCCATCTTACCTTCTTTCAGCCCTCTTCTTGCTGTACCTCGTGCAAAGCCTGTTTATTTTATTTAACTTTCTCCAACTGCCCTTCCTCCCTGTCTTAAGGTTATGAAAGCAGAAAACATTTTTCCCTTTCATTCTGCTGCCCTGAGGTTCCTCCTGCTTGGTCACCACTGATCGTTCCCATGGGAGACTGCAAGCTCAACAATCTCTCAGAGCTTTTCCCACTTTTAAGTTCTTGAGGTCCAATTCTACCACCTGTAACATCACTACATGAGCATTTCACCAGATGTGAACGTCATCAGAATACAAGTCACTATGACCTGGCTCCCGAGAGAAATGAAGATGAACCCAAAGAAATCTAACACATAGTGTCTGAAACAGCAGCTAGGAGTTCCTGTCCTGGGGCTGCTTTGGCAAGTGCAAAACTGTACAAAAATTTAATTAATATTTGTTTGGGCATGCCTTGAGGTGCCTTGCACCCCAGAGAAGGGGAACAAAGATGGTAAGGGGTCTGGAGCATAAGCCCTGTGAGGAGCACCTGGGGGAGCTGGGGCTGTTTAGCCTGGAGAAGAGGAGGCTCAAGGGAGACCTTATTGCTACCTGAAGGGAGGTTGTAGCCAGGTGGAGGTTGGTCTCTTCTCCCAGGCAACCAGCACTGGAATAAGAGGACACAGTCTCAAGATGTGTAGGGGGAAGTTTAGGCTTGAAAGTTCTTCACAGAAAGAGTGATTGCCCATTGGAATGGGCTGCCCAGGGAGGGGTGGGGTCGAGGTCCCTGGAGGTGTTTAAGAAAACACTGGATGAGGCACTTAGTGCCATGGTCTAGTTGATTAGTTAGGGTTGGGTGATCAGTTGAACTTGACGATCTTGGAGGTCTCTTCCAACCTGGCTGATTCCGTGATTCTGTGAGAAGATGCTCTGATTTAAGATCGTTGTTAACCTCTGCCAGATGTTGAAATCATAGCCAAGCATCTGAATGCAGCAGCCCCTGCCCTTTCTACCCAACCACACTGAGCTAAAAAAAACAAACAAAAAACACCATTCAGTCTGCATAATTTTCCTCTCCCAATCCACAGAGATGCTCTTTACAAAGCAAAATCTGCATCTCCATGTCACATTAAGCAAGATTCTCAAGACAATCTTGCAAGCAGTTTAGAAATCTAAGTCTGAAGTTGAACAAAGGAAAAAGCTGAATATTTCACTGGAAAGCAGCAACACTTACATGCCTTTTGAAAATAGGAATTAGTCTGTGAAGTTGCTGGGGGAAATCTAACAAAACTGATCAATTTTCTATCCATGTTCCACAGTCTTTTTGCTTCCTTGATACTCTCATTTCTTGTTCTTTGTCTTTTAGACAGAACTAGAACAAGGAATGACTGCGTGCAGCTCTTGAGCAGCTCAGGTGAGACACTCGTGCCCAGGTGACAAGAGGAGGCTTGTCCCAGATTGAGAAAGCAAAGATGCCAAAGGGAGCTGGGGAAAGCCGCATCACTCAGAGATCCCACTGGAAGCCTCATAGACAGGCTCCTCTATAAGCGAGGAGATTCAGATTGTGCCTGATTTTCCCCTTTCTGCTTTCTTGCCTTTTCTTTTGATTGATAAAATAAAATCAAAATTTAAAATAAAATAAAAAAGAAGAGGGGTGAGAGTTTCCTTTCTTTTTAACTGAAATGTTAAGAAAAGGTTTAGCAAATCAAAAATTAAAATAAATGAGCATTTTTAGACTAACATTTTGAATTCAGTGTTAGCCACCTTTAAAGACATTTAAAAATAAGGAAAGGTAAATTAACTGATTTATTTTTCGATGAAGTCCTATTTCCAAGGGAAATAATGGAAAAGATTTCTTTTCCAACCTATTAAAATGAAGTGATTGCATGGGAAGCCGCTTTGGTATTATTATTTGGTGCTTTTTTTTCTGCCTAAGTGAACTGATCAGGGGGGAAAGGCATGAACTCATAAAGCATTTTGGTGCCACTAAATCAGTAGTGTTCCTCCTGACATAAAAAGCATTAGATGAAAAATACCACCTCGCTCAATTTTAGCACCATGGCTGTCAAGTATTGGCTGGGGTTTGTACCCACCATGTTTACCCACATTGAGAGCTGGAAACTGAAGTCCATAAGCACCCCTGGCAAGCCCCTGCCTGGCCTCCCTGAAGACGAGATCCGCTGTCACCAGTGCAGACAAGAGGGCTGCACAGACAACCACCCACCCGCAAGTGGCTTCCCGCCTGCCCCGGTGTCGGTGGTGGTGCAGCAGAGCAGGCACACAGCCAGGCACAAGGCAGCTGGGTGGTCAGCTCTGGGTGGGACAGGGAGTTCCCAGTGCTCACATCTGTGCCCAAGGCAGCACTTTATGAGCAGTGTAGACATAAGCCCAGCCAAGGAACATCATTGGTAATTCCTCCCTCCAACCTACCAACTTTATTTATTTTTTTTCTCTAAGACATGCAAGATACATCAAGGCTCAGATTAGGAAGGGCTTTTAAGAGATCTTTGCTGTTCAAGGCAGGCTGTGGTTTCATTATTTTTATTATTTTGGTAGAATGAGTAACTGGAATAATAGTAGCTGAGGGTTGTTTCTCTTAATTGACTGTGTTAGGTTTGGAAGCTGTTCGACCAGGACAGTCAAAACACAGACAGGAAGCAATCTGTGATAATGTCCAACTGGGGTATCAATTACGGCTTTAGAGTTTCATGTTAAAGGGATATTGTGAGATCAAATTTAAACCAAAAGTTGTGGGTTGCATTTTTCAAATGCATATATATACATATAGATATGTATACATATGAGAGAGAGACAGAGAGCAATGGAGACTGCTAGAAACACTTCCAAGTCTCTTTTTAAGTAAAAAAGAATATTCCAAAGCACACAGTCTCCTCCCTGCCATGCATGAAACTTGACTGCTGTCCTTGGCCTAGCCTGACCTTATGAGATGGTTGAGGATATTTTAATAACTTTTCTTTTAGAAGCTCTGGTGAACTCTTTCCACAAAGGCTAGAGGAGACACACAGTGTCTATCTATCACAGTGGCCTTGTGTCAGTCTCTCAATCCGGAGTGGGCATGTGCCTATGGAGAGGCTTGACAAGTGCATCTCTGACCAGGGTATGGTACATCCAAGCAGAGGCATCAGTGGAGGCTTTCCCCAGTTCACAGGGGCTGGAAGAGGTGTCCCACCATAAAAACCAAAGAAGGGGAACTGGGAGGGTGGCATTTCAACCCAGCCTTGCTCAGCATGGTCATATCATAAGAATGTGGAAGGGAGGGGAACGTTGTAGCTACCTTGTTTTTGGCCAGGGTGGGAGAAACAGATGGGATTGATGATGAGTCTTTTCAAAACCAGCTTCTATCTGTCATTTCTCATAAAGATAAGATAGTAATCATCACTTGCTTTCACACTAAGAGTCACCGAGTGGTGTCCGGAAAACCATTAAAGATTCCTCTGTGTTAGGATCACACAGTTAAAAGAAACAATACCATACCTCATTGCTTTCCTTCTCCCTCTCCCTTTTGTCACCCAGAACTGTCAGAAATAAATAGAAGGGAGATGTATTTACTAATGAGTTTGTGAAAGCAACCTCTGGCAAACATGTGAGAATAAAATCCTGTGTCAGGTCCCGGAGCTGGCACTTTAAAACCAAGACTTGGAGAAAGCATAAAGAAGAGCTGCCAGAAAGATTTATAGCCTGGCAAATGTGCTTACCAGTGAAAGAGGAGAGATGGCATACAGGCTAACAGGTTAATAAGTGATGAGGGGACTCATGGAGTGAAAAACTCTGATATAAAATGGATCTTTGATCTAGCAGCCAGAGGCATGCGAGACTCCACAGGCTGCAGTTTGGAAATCAGCAAAGCCCACAAAGGAAATACATGGCATGTTTCCGAACAGAAGAGTAATGTGGTGCAGGGAGAGCTGCAGCCCAAGGGACAGGGTGGATTTACCATCATTTGGAGCCATGGGATAACATCCCTGGGCCCAGCCCAAATGAATATGAAATATTACATCCCATGTTAAGCACAGGGCCAGATAAACTGGTGAGAGAGATGTCTTCCAGATCATCATCCAGAAAGGACTTATGGGAAAGTAACTGTCCCTGCCCTGGTGTCCTGATTATAAAACTTCTCACGTGCTGGGGCAAATTTGTTTTCTACATACATGGTCAGAAAGAGTTTTTTGAATACATCAACAGAGGGAAGGATTGAGACTCTCCAGGTAAAGTCTCCATCCCTAACAGGACATAGTTGGATCTTGCCTGCACACCAACATTGGCTGACAGGCCTGAGGAAGCTTTACAGACATTTGTCAGACACAGAGACCAAATGAGAAGTTATAAAGAGACAGAACACATGTAAGGCCTTCCTAGTAGCTACTAAATATGGCTAAGCATGAGCTCCTTGGCTCACAGATAAGAGACCAGAGGCATTATTCAAGTGAGGTCCTGTGTTGTATTGGGAGAAGTCTTTGGCTTTGTGTAGTGATTTGCATGGGTTTGGAACCCTGCTAAAAGAAATGGAAGCTGTCTTTCAGCTCCAGGGGACTACTGTAAAGTTACCAGGCTCAAGAGGATTGCTAGTGTCATGGTTTAGACTCATCTGACAGCAGCTCATGACGCTACTCACCCCTTCTCCCTGTGGGACAGAAAGGAGAAACTGGGAGCAAACTGCAAAACCCTGGTGATTGAGATGAGGAGACTTCTATAGAACAACACAAAGAATGAAGGAACAACAGGAATAATAATAATAATAAAATAAAATATAGAGGGATTCAAATAAACTGCAAACAGCTCACTCAATGCTGCCAACTTTTGCCACATGCACCAAAAGCCACAAAGCCAGAAACTTGCCATGCACACCCACACCAGCCCCTCACCTCCTTTACATAGCTGACATGATGTTGCATGGCATCCATTGGCTGGATGTGGCCCCTCCCAACCTCTTGTAAAGAAAATTAACCTTATCCTAGATGAACCCAGGACAGCGAGAACAAGGGAGTTTTTAAACATCTAACCACAGGTAGAAGACAGTGACTTTCAAATAAGAAAAGTCATCAAAATAGGTTTTTTCTGCTTTTGGTTGGTTGGTTTGTTTTCTCAGAGTGTTTCACAAAACGAACAGGACAAAGTTTTCACCAGATCTCATTCTTTATGAAGATCATGCTACAAAGGTCAGTAGCCACCCCAGACTCATCTCTCACACATGTCCATCAAGTTCTGGACAGGGTCTTCCACCCTCAGGAACCCTGTAAGTACAGCATGGATGGAAAGCTTGCTCAGCCTTTAAGAGAAATGTGCAAAATTCCAAGGACATTCCAGGAAAGATGACTTGTGTGAAAACAGATTTTGACCCTAGGATTATGCATGGGGACAAGGAAAATAATTCTTTACATTGTGGAAGTATGGAAGAAAAGAAAATTTCCAGGTGCCAACTAAGTCTGGAATTTGTCCTGAGATCTGTTCACTCTTTCCTGTCCCAGCTAATGTTAAAATCTGTTTTGGTCTCTGCAGACAAATCACCAAAAAGTGGCAAACTAGAGGGGTTTATCCAGACAATGACTGGTACCCAGAACTCTATTCCAGTATCTCCTTGTAGGTGATTGGACCAAGATGTAGAGACTGGACCCACCTGGAGTACAAGTGGGCATGTCATTCATCCCATTTTCTTCCCAGTCTAAGGGAAAACCTTCCAAAGCCTCTAACTGATGGATGTATTTGAAACCTTGACCTTGAGGCAAAGTTCTCTGTTCCTTTGCCTTGTTGTGGAGCTTTCCTGTCCCCAGCAAGGAATCTTTTTGTCTAAGCTCCCCTTCTTTCTCTCATGCTCCCCCTCTCCCCAAGCTCTCTTAAACAGTTCATGTTCCATGTGACTAGATGCTGTAATGACTAAAAAGGGAGACTGATTATAATAAAACAAAAAAGCCAGAGTTTGTTTTGTTTTCCCTGAAAGAAGATCTGGCAGCTGGCCATTCTTTAGAGGGTTACAATTTGGACAATTTGTCAGTGTGTTCAGGGCAGAGGAAAGCATGTGACAATGAATTCAGGGGCCATGACCGTAGCTTGGGACAGTGAGAGGATACACAGCTGACTGATCCCAACAGCCTATTATGCATTTCTCCAGAGCTCATAAACAGCTCCCACTGATAATTAACCAATGATTATCAAAGACACATTTTAAACTACTTTATTAGCATTTTTTCCCCTACTTTTGGTTCAGGCAGAGGTTTATGCCAGATCCTTATGTATATGCTCATGGCATTTCACATAGCTTTAAGGATCATCCCAAACAACTCACCTTTTAGGATAGGATAGGATAGGATAGGATAGGATAGGATAGGATAGGATAGGATAGGATAGGATAGGATAGGATAGAATAAACCGGGTTGGAAGAGACCTTTGAGATCATCAAGTCCAACCTGTCATCCAACACTATCTAATCAACTAAACCATGGCACCAAGCACCCCATCAAGTCTCTTCCTAAACACCTCCAGTGATGGTGACTCCACCACCTCCCTGGACAGCCCATTCCAATGGCAAATCACTCTTTCTATGAAGAACTTCTTCCTAACATCCAGCCTAAACCTCCCCTGGTGCAGCTTGAGACTGTGTCCTCTTGTTCTGGTGCTGGTTGCAATCCCAGAAATGGCCAAGAGAAGGTCCTCTATTTAATCCTTTCCCCAGAGTCAAAGTGCCCACAGGATAGGGTTTTTTTCCTCCTCCAATTTAGCAATTACAGATCAGGCTGCTTCTGAGCACCTCTGGAAGCAGTTCATCCCACAAGGAGTTATCTAACGTAAATGAAACACTGCTTGCCATTGACTTGCTAAGAAATGTGACATCAAACTTTAGGTGGCCAAAGTGTAAATAATCCCTCATCATTAGGATGTATGCATCTACAGTCATAGATGTATGCAAAAAAGAGTGCATTATTCTTCTCTAGGCACCAGGAACAGAAGAACTAAAGTCGTGTGAAATGTAAGTTTGACAATAAATTTCTTTACCTTACAGTTAGCTCATTTGGGCAGCAGAGTTGTGGCCTGAATTTCCAATGCAAGGTGCCTAACCAGGGGCTCCTATTTCCATGTCAGATTCACAAATGCTGAGAACATCTGGGTCTCACAGAGGTTATGCACAAAGGCAGTGAATAGAATAGGGCAGCTTGTCAAAAAAAGGAGGTGAATGAAAATAATGCTTTAAAAAGGAGGGACAAATTTTAAAAGAGACAATCTGTCTCCCTCCCTGACAATAAGGGAAGTCTCAGCCAGAGAATCAGAAAAAAATGACAAATTCCATCTTAATGAAAGGAAATTAATGTTTCGTTTTCATGGGACAGTAGGACTCACTGCCACAGGACGCCTGGGATGACAAGGACTGAACGTTTAAGCCATTGCCTAGTTATGAGCAGTTGGGATTTTTCCCAGTAGAGAGGGAAGAAAGGGCTGAACAAACCATCCAGCAGCTCTCTGCTTTGGATTGCATGACCTCACTTCTGAAACGCTGGTGTCAGTCACAACTGGAGACAAACTCATGTTCAGTTGGACCAGGAATTCCCTGTGTCACTCTATTTTCAGCAGAAGATGTGTACAAATGACCTGTCAGACAGACACAGGGAGAAAAGCTCTGAAAGAGACTAGAGTCCCTTGTTCTTCCTACCCCCTGCTCACCACTTTTTGTTGTCAGGCACCAGATACTAAAGCTGGGATCATGCTCCCAGAGTGTGAAGGCAGGCAAAAAATGGGCAATATCTCTTACAGGAAGGCATAAGGATGGGAGACAAACCTGGTATCAATAGAAAACTTGGCTTGGATTTTCAAGGATATCCAGAAATAGCAGATATAAGGTCATTGGAATGTAAGAGGAGGAGGGCAGAGCAAAAATATATATATAGGTTTTATGGGGGATTTGGAAGATTAGAAGAACAAGTAAGTAACACAATGGCTGGGTATTGACTCAAAGAATACTTGAACTAGATTTGACTGGCAAACAGTCCCCGTCTCTATTTGCCAACTGCTTGGAATTGTTTGAGCAATGACCTTGAAAAGCATACAGCAGATTCAGAGGCTGGGAAGCCAGAAGGACGCAATGCACTGGTCTAATCCAGTCCCCTGACTAACAGTGTCCCTCCAAAGTCACCTAGTCTCAACTCTGCTAACTTTTTAAGCCAGCAAAAGTGGCTCATCCACTTTAAGATATTAAATTGGTATAAAGAATTAAGTCCTCTTAAATCTTGAAAGCAGTTTAGCAGATCATGCTGCTCTTAAGACACTAAATTGTTAAACCACCTTAACTGTGATGGAGGAGCTGAGAGCTTAGTACACCAGAGTCATTCCATCTTAAGAGTTTAAACTCTTAAGATGCTTTTCACATTATAAGCCAAATTCAGGATCAAGTGCAGTGCCCACATTCTTGCTTGGTGTCAGTTCAGATGTTCGGCATCCAACTGCATCACTCCACACCAAGTCAAGAGACTAGTGGCTGAATGTCTGCTTTAACTCACTTCCTGGTTTGCCAATCACTTGACTTGCCTTCCAAGAGCTTTTTTTCATATCAGTCAGTTCTAATCTGTAAAGTTTATGTCTCTTTGCAAATGGTTTTGATGTGGTGTCAGAGTGCATTGGCTAAGTTTTTTAAGTTCAACTAATGTTGACATTTTCTGATGATAAATAAAAATACATGATCATATGCAAATTGACTGTGAAACCCTAAGAAAGAAGCCTGAGCCCATGAAGTTGTAGGAGAAGGCTCTTGCTATGCTTTTGCAACTGGTGCAGCACATACACAATTAGGTTTTAAGAATGGAAGGAAAGGATGGGGTACTTAGGAAACCAATTTGATTCTTTAGCAAGTACCAGTCCAGAAAACTCAACCTTCAGCAGGAAGTTTTATGACTAGTCACAAACTGCCTTTCAGCTCACTATTTTGTATGTTTACATCAGAGCTGATCTTTCTTGCACAAGAACACAGAATACAATTTTTCCCATGCAAGTGGGCTCACCTGGGATAAGAAAACCTCCTGTGGTTTAGTAGGCTGTGATAATTCCTAAAAGAGTAGCTAACTGTGGTATAGGAAAGGAACCCCATAGTTTACCAAACAGGTAATATATAGGTACACTGAATGCACAAAAAGGTTTATATTACATTTTTGAGGTCTCCATGTTGTCTAGAGTGAGTGATTTGAAGGAGGGAGAGAGAGAGAGAGAGAGACACTCTCTGAGAAGGTGGCTCAGAGCCGAAGTGTACTCAGGCTATATTTAAATTGAGGCATGCAAAAGCATGCCTACACAAATGTGGCCCATGTGGTTTGGAGACAGATTTGCGTGTGCATTAGTCCTCACTGTAACTCTAGTACCATCATTTCCACGGGAAGGAAACCAGGCATGTGGGCCAGAAGGAAGCCACAGTGTTCTCAGGATGGACCATCAAGGAACAAGGACCCCTGTGTGCTCTCACACAGAGTGCCCCAGAGCATCCCACACACACTGTATGGCATCAAGACCACTCTCTGGAAATGCTGTTCTAGTAAAGGGTCTTTTGGCTTAAGATCAAATGAAGGATGGTCTTCTCCAGGCTGGCAGTGAGTCCCTCATTGGTGAGATGATACATTGATACATGTTGTGGTCATCTACAGAGTGGATCGGACCTAGACTATAATTTCAGCGTGTTCCTGCCATGCTAGGGTCAGTGGTATAAAGCTGATGATGTGGCTGTCCATTTCTTTGACTCATATGTTTTGCAAATTTGTTTAAGGCAAAAGTTAAAGCAAGCCACAGTTAAAAGCAGCTTTGTTTTCTTGAGGTAACAGGTTTGTTCTGTGCAAACAGTATCTCTTATCTAATACCCCTAGAAAGGCATGTAGCGTCAAGCCGATACTGTCTTCATGCTTGGCTTAATTTTTGCATTTCAGTCCTGAGATATGCAGGCAACCTGCCATCAGCTGTAAAACCACAAACCCCGATCTGTGATGGGGACTGATAAGAGAAAATATATGAAAACAAACTCCTTAGAGCTTGACTCCTTTCCAGGAGGCTCTGGACTGAGATCTGGCATTTGAAAGAGATTGTTCATGCATAAGAAGCAGCATTTTTTTATGTTTCCTTTTAGAAGCTGCAAAAAAGGCTAAAAGAAAAGAGAATGGATCGGGGGAGAATCAACATAATGTTATTAAGCTTCGATCACGACATTAGCAAGTGCAACATCCAGTAGAACAATGGCTTTGACCTGCACAGCCCCCTCTGCTCCCAGGGGCCGTCTCCCCAATTCAAAATGAGAGGAAACATGGTGTCACTGAGTTGACATTATTCACAGGGACAGAAAACAGCACACAAAGCTGTCAGCTTCCACTCCGATGGGCTTTTTATCAGTCCATCTTTCCCTTGCTGGCTTAGTCTAAACAGCCACTTACTGATCCAAAACTTTGGAGTCTTCAAGTTTTCTCAGACTTCCTGCTCCAAAATAATACTTCTCTTGTTGAATATAAGAATTAGATAATGTAGGCACTTGTCTGCTCTGTAACATTTCAAGACCAAGAGAAATCACCCAGTGTACCTCCAGTACCCATAGTGGACAGAGTGTAATGATGTGCATGCTCTAGGCCCCAGGCACAACCATACCTGCCTGCTTCCTTCATGTTTGTCAAGCTCTACTCTTCCTCACAGGATTTTTGCCTAAAGACAGAACCAAGATAAAGGGTATGTCTGAGTATGAAAATAGAAAGAGCAGCTACTGCTGCTACTGATGTGTGAAATCTGCTGCCCAGATGGAAGTCTTTGAGGCTGTTATTCAGCCTGCCTCAGTCTCAAAACACCAGATTCCCCTGCAACTTGAGCTAAGAGGGTATTTCACCACCTGCTTGCAGAGCAGGGCCTGAGAAACACTCCCAAGCTGTTTTACTGCTACCTCTGAGCAGAGAACACCACCCTGATGCTTTCCCCTGTCTAAAAAAATGTAAAAGGAATATACAATCCTTGCATTTATTTCTGGGAGCAAGCCCCAGCCATGTGTCAGGAACAGATCTTCCACTCTTGCTGAACTCATGGCATTCACCTATCCTCATACTTGGGCTTTCCAAAGTTGGGAGAAGCACCCAGCTGCAAAGCAATATAAATAGATGGGGAGCCAACAAGTACACTAAATGGCTTATCTGATTCGCTGGGAAACCCATCTGGAGCCAAGAGCTTTTCCCCATCTGTGTAAGAGTGATTATACTGCCTTCTCACCCTCATCCTTCACAAACTCATAATCCTCTGCCCTTCTATTCAATTAAGGATAGCTATTCTTTTTGGAGCAAAACAAGCCCACCAAGCTCCTTATTCGGAACACACCAGGGCCCAGTGTTCTGTTAAAGGGCTGCCATCCAATCAAAACCTTCAAGCAGAGCTCTTGCTTCTTTTCAACAGGTAGAGGAATTAAACAGAGTTTTGCTTTGAGGATACTCTGGTTGCACAAAAATATTCTGAAGATTATTAAAATCCCATGACAACTGCATCCACCTGGCAACATTTTGGACCACCCCTTCTGCACACTCTGAAAACCTGAATTCTTCAGTGCACATGGCTGCCTTGGGACCAATGCAGAGGACTGACATCTTCCCACTATATACTGTTCCACTGGACTGGGCAGAGGAGAGCTTTTGTATCCTGGCCCATGTGGCTCTATTTGGTGGTTCTCTGTTGAACTTCGTCACTTGCACAACTCCAAAGAAAGGAAAATGTAAGCAAGAGGACCCAAAGTTGGAGTGAGTAAATCAAGGTTGATGACAGCAGCAGCAATGTACAAAGCCTAAAATGGCTTTTTTTCCTTCATGGAACATTCATGAGAATGGCTGGAGCCATCCAGTACCAGCTGCAGGCCACTCTCCAGCAGGCCTTGAGCAACAAAGACGCCCAAGGAAGAGTCACAAAAAGATAGCAAGCATGCACTGACCTCTTCCCAGAACAGTAACCCAGCCCCCTGACTTTTGGGGCTTGTGGACTTCCTAAGGCATTTTTGGTGCCTTTTTTGAACAGTTCTTGATGGATTCAGTGACCAATTGAAGAAAAATCTCTATCACAGAACATCATGCAGCAAGGTATTGCACAGGAATTTCATACCTTCTGTTGTTTATCTTGTACTTGGCTGTTCATTTTATAGAATACTCTCAGATTTTTCCACTTTTTGAGTAACTTCACTTTTGCTTCGGATGCTTGAACCAAATGGATTACAGAAGCTTTTTAAAGTTACTTTACAGAGAATGATAAGATTGATTTCAATGTGATACTTGAAAATAAAGATAAGATCTGGACTATTTTCCTCCTGAAAAGCCCATGGTTGCCCAAGCATACCCAATCCCTTACCCTCAGCTAGCCCATACTTTTCTCATTATGATGATTGTCTGTCTTTGACAGTGTAAGACTTTATTTTTGTATCCTGGGGTGGCTAGATGAATTTGAAATTATTATGAATTTTCTGCTGATCTCATTTAGTTTTGATCTTCACCCTAGAATTGAAAACATCAATGCCAGGGTGTGTTAGAGGTACACTTCTGGAAAGGCAATTACCCTATAAATGCTCAGCTGTAACTTATATAATAATTATTTCTTCAACTGAAGTGCCTTTTGAAGTACTTTCCAAGAACTTACAATAGACCTAACCCATAAGCATTTTGGTGGGGCAAGGAGACCAAATTCTGCACTCCATCTGAAACCTCTGCAGAAACTGTGAAGTGCACTGGCAGTGGGTAGAGCTGGATCTCTGACATTAGGTGTTTAGAAATCTGTCCACAGAGACATATGCCCTGCAATGTTTGCATTTCAAATATTATTTGGAAGTGACACGATGGATGACTGATCCCAGGCTGTTTGGTTCTCTTTTTTTTCATCCCCTCTTGGCTGAGGGTTTCCCTGGAACTTGAGACATGTTTCTGCCGAAAAAAGATATCACTCAACGTTTATGAAGAACAAAAGACAACAGAAGGTCATTCAGTGTGTTATGTAGTTTCACCTGAATGCCAGTGGTTTCAGGGTGTATGTGATCTATTAAGCATCTTGTCCAAGTCAAAAGCAGACTGCTTGTAAAACATAAACTAATTCATGTGATTCCAGTTGCCTGCATTATCTGGTAGAATCACAGAATCAACAAGGCTGGAAAAGACCTCAAAGATCATCAAGTCCAACCTGTCACCCAAGACCCCATGCCCACCAGACCATGGCACCAAGTGCCACATTCAATCCCCTCCTGAATACCTCCAGGGACGGTGACTCCACCACCACCCTGGGCAGCCCACTCCAATGGCCAACAGCTCTCTCCGTGAAGAACTTTCTCCTCACCTGGAGCCCAAACCTCCCCTGGTGGAGCTCAAGACTGTATCCTCTCATTCTAGCGCTGGTTGCCTGGGAGAAGAGTAGAATAACTTCTCTCTAATACAGCTGTTAACTGAGGGGAGAAGGGTATGGGCTCAGAGTTAGCAGACTGGGAGTTCACTAATCTTTGAGGATTCAAGTAACCTTGCGATACTCCCTGCGTTTTCCTGGAGCCCTTAATTTCTCTCCTTGTCTGAAGGCTCTTCAAGTCAGACCGTTCTGCCTTGTCCTCACCCAGCACATGGCACTCAACTGCCATTGAGTTCCATTGCAGGAACTGGATTAATTTGGAAATGGTATTAAGGTGCAGGATTTGGATAACTGACAGTGGTGAAGAGCAGCCATTGCGGGAGGCTGGGCTGCAGCCTGAAGCTGAACAGCTGGAGCAAAGTAGAGAGTCTGGTGTTTTGAGAACAGGCCTTTTAAAAGACAGCATGTGCTCAGGATTCAGCAAATAGCCGCAGAGGGGCAAATTCACCCTTGGCAAAACCCCGGCCTGGGGTCACATTGGAGGTAAGCGTGCTTCCCTTCTATCAGAGGGATTTGCAAGCAGAAAGAATTTTAACAAGGTCTCCAGACGTGACTAAAGGCCCTATTTGTTTTAGATTAAACTCCCTCCACCCCAGAGCCCTGAGTGTATCTCTTGTTCATAAAATATCACAAGCTCAGATATGTGTTGTTTTCGAGGGTAACTCCTCCATCCCACTCAGCCTGTTCACCTGCTAAAAGCTCATGAGAAATTGTATCCACAGCATTCCTGCCCCTGTAACACTGGCACGTGGTGAAAGCCAGCAAGCTGGTTCTCCTCAGACTATGGGAAAATACTGTCTTTCAAGCCTCCCTTCATCTGAAACACACTGACTCCTTTCCAGGGCTGGCATATGATACTGTGTTCACACATCTCAATATACTGGGGGGGGGAGGGGGGGGAATCAGATTGTCTTTAAGAAATAAAATAATAACAATGATGATGATGATAAACTTTGTGTCTGCTGCCATATCTCTCAGAGATCCTTCTGTTGGGGAGAATCTTATTTCATGGGCTCAAACAGAGGAGTCACAACCAATTCAATTACTCAAGGGTAATATCCTTCCTAAAAAAGACCCCCTACCACTGTTCCTTTGGAGGGTTCCCCTTTCCTGTTCCAAGCAGCTGTGTTGGTATTTAGACACAGGATACCAGCTCAGCCTCTACTTCCAGCACAACCTCGACTCATATCCTGCAGGCTTTATAAGTTCCCAGATGGTCCATAATGCTCATGTAAGAGCTAGCCAGCCAAAAAACTGTGCTTGCTGCTTATCTGGTGTATAACTCCCTGGAATGCGTGAGTGGGGAGAATGAGAAAAAATGCCAGATCATCTTCCCACAGAACATTTCCTTTCTTGTCCTCAGCCTCTCCTCTCTAAGCCCAAACAGAAACAAAACACCAGCCAGGGAATCATCCTCCTTTGTGTCACAATGGACTTGATCCTCTGTCTTTTCAGAAGTAGCCTGGTGCATTGAGGCTGTGAACCTTTGATGCCAGGGCAGCTATGCTGATCTCTGAGCACGTGACAACCCATTTAGCTATAGCTTAAATGACAGCACCAGATGGAAGTTAGTAACAAAACATCTCCAAAGCTAGCCATTTTCCAAAATAAAATGGAAATTCAGAGGATTCCTGCTCACAATCAAAGGAAGACAAAATTGTAACTAAATAGAAAGAAAGTGGAAGAAGGGTCCAGCATACTGCTGGAGATTTGTGAATCTTACAGGTCCCTGCTAGGAGGAGCATGGGGAATCCATCACAGCCCTCTTCACCTCCCCTGTTGCCCTTGCATAATAAGTATGAGGCCCTACAGGTTGGGGGCAATGTGGATGAGAAGGCAGAAGAGGAACCATCCAAGGGGATGCCTAAAGCAAATCATTCCCACCAGCCATCAGGACAACTGCCATAAAGAAAAAGAGGAGGGTAATTGTTGTTAGTGACTCTCTCCTGAAGGGAACAGAGGGTCCTGTATGTTGTCCTGACCCATCCCACAGGGAAGTCTGCTGCCTACTTGGGGCCCAGGAGACCACCAAAACTAATCCAGCTCCCTGACTATTACCCATTGCTGGTAATCCAAGCTGGAAGTGATGAGATTGATAAGAAGGGCACCAGGACAATCAAAAAGTAATTCAAGGCCCTTGAACAATTGATTGATGGGGCAGGAGCTCAAGTGGTGTTCTCAGTTCTCTCGGTGGCAGGGGTGTACACTGAAAGGAACAAGAGAACCCATGCCATCAACAAATGGCTCAAGGGATGGTGCCAGCAGCAGAATTTTGGGTTCTTTGACCAAGGGGCAACTTTTACCACACCTCACCTGCTGGACCTAGATGGGCTGAATCTATCTAGAAAGGGCAAGAGGGCTCTAGCACTAGAGTTGGCAGGGCTCATTGGGAGGGTTTTAAACTAGGTTTGAAGGGGGTGGGTGATGAAACCAATCTCTGCAGAGAGGAGAGCGAGGAACATAAACTAGAGTTAGATGAGAAATCAGCAGCCCAGCTGAAGTGCATGTACACCAACGCATGCAGTATGGGTAACAAACAAGAGGAACTGGAAGTCTTGGTCCACCAGGAAAATTATGATGTAGTTGCCATTACAGAAACATGGAGTGCTGCACTGGATGGTTACAAGCTCTTTAGGTGAGAGAGGTGGAGGGGTGAGAAGAGGAGGAGGGGTGGCCCTGTATATTAGGGAATCTCTTGATGCCACAGAACTTCAGGTTGAGGATGAAAGGATTGAGTGCCTGTGGGTTAAAATCAGAGGGAGGGCTAACAAAACTGACATCCTGGTTGGAGTCTGCTATAGAGCACTCAACCAGGATGAAGAGGTTGATGAAATATTCTATAGGCAACTGGAGGCTGTCTCAAGATCATCAGACCTTGTCCTTCTGGGCGACTTTAACCTGCCAGACATCTGCTGGGAACTTAACTCAGCAGAGAGGAGGCAGTCCAGAAGGTTCTTAGAGTGCATGGAGGACAGCTTGATGCAGCTGTTAAGTGAGCCTAGCAGGGGTCAGGCCCTGCTTGACCTGCTGTTCTCAAATAGAGAAGGGCTGGTGGGAGATATGATGGTGGGACGCTGTCTAGGGTGCAGCAACCATGAGGTAGTGGAGTTTTCAATATGCAGGGAAATAAGGAGGAGCAATAACAGAACCCTCACTTTGGACTTCCAGAGGGCAGATTTCAGCTTGTTTAAGCAACTAATTTGGAGAGTACCCTGGGTAGCAGCCCTTAAGAACAAAGGGGTCCAGGATGGTTGGACCTACTTCAAACAGGAGCTCTTGAAGGCACAGGAACAGGCTGTGCCCACATGCCGAAAGATGAGCTGCTGGAGGAGGCGACCGGCCTGGATGGGCAAGCAGCTCTTGAAGGAATTAAGGGAAAAAAAAGGCTGTATCACCTTTGGAAAGGGGGGGAGGCAACTCATGATACATTTAAGGATGTTGTTAGATCATGTAGGAGAAAAATTAGAGAGGCAAAAGCCCAGATAGAACTCAAGCTGGCCACCTCTGTGAAAGACAATAAAAAGCATTTTTATAAATATATTAATGCTAAAAAGAGAGGCAAGAAGAACCTCCACTCTTTATTGGACCTGGAGGGGAACATTGTAACTAAAGATGAGGAAAAGGCTGAGGTACTAAATACCTTCTTTGCCTCCATTTTCAACAGTAAGGCAGGAGGACTTCAGGATAACTGGCCTCCTGAACTGGCAGATGGGGTCAGGGAGCAGTATAATCCCCCTCAAATCCATGAGGAAGTTATTAGAGACTTGATGAGCCACTTGGACCATGGGACCAGATGGGATCCATCCTAGGGTGCTGAGAGAGCTGGCAGATGAGCTGGCCAGGCCACTCTCCATCATTTACCACCAGCCCTGGCTCACTGAAGAAGTCCCAGATGACTGGAAACTGGCCAATGTGATGCCCATTCACAAGAAGGGCCAGATGTATGAACCTGCAAACTACAGACCTGTCAGCCTGACCTCAGTGCCAGGCAAGATTATGGAGCAGATCATCTTGGAGGCAATCACGGCGCAGCTGCAAGACAGCCAAGGGATCAGGCCCAGCCAGCATGGATTTCAAAAAGGGATTGGACACGGCACTTGAATCACAGAATCACCAAGGTTGGAAGAGACCTCAAAGATCATCAAGTCCAACCTGTCACCACAGACCTCATGACTAAACCATGGCACCAAGTGCAACGTCCAGTCTCCTCTTGAACACCTCCTGAAGCCATGGTTTAGTTAGTCATGAGGTGTTTGGTGATAGGTTGGACTTCATGATCTCTGAGGTCTTTTCTAACCTTATTGATTCTATGATTCTTTGTGAGAGTCTTTCACTAGACTACCCTTCAGTCCTGGCTCTAGCTTGAGTCTTCTTTCACCAGGTAAGGAGCCACACCAGTAGTTCCTAAAGTCCCTGGTTCAATCCTTGAGATTGGCCAGCAGACACGTTCACAGTGAAGGAAATGTTTTGGGCAATGAATAAAGCAGGGGTGGCTACAGTGAGTACGAAAATAACTGAAGGCATTTACAGAACCAGTTTACTGTTCTTCCCCAGCAGAGACCTCAATCTGCTGCTTGTTTGTTTTGCTCTTGATCTAATCAATATTGGCAATATTTGGGTGATCGCCATCCTAACACTGGACAAATGAGGCGTTCATTTCTTTTGCCTGTGCTGATCTGTTCTGATATTCAGCTACCCCGGAGCAGAGCAGGGAGGCCAGGGAAACACACGGAGACACAGATGGAGGCTTTCATTTCATATTCACAGCTTCAGGGATTCTGCTTCAGTGCAGAAAGGGAATCTTCTGTTTAGTGTGAAAAACAAATTAGTAAATGTTGCTGTTGTTGCTCAGTTTTTTGTTTTCATGAATAACTGCAGAATTTAAGAAGTGCTGATCTTGAACATCACTAATGGCTGGGCAAGTGGCACGAACAATGTGCTCACTGCAGAAGGAGGAGATTGTCAAAGATCCCAGTTCTTTGCATTTTGTTACACCTAAATAAAAGAAGGCGAAGTCAACACCTTTGTCCTGGGAGCCACAAACATTGCTACACTCCCTAGCAGGGACTCTAAACACTAAAGAGCATGACACCAATTAATAAACAACAAAAAGGCATTAAACAGAGGGCAGCAGTGGCAAAAGAGAATTTTCATCTTCTCTTGGTGTGATGATTATAATGTATGCTGTGACACCGGCAGGTAGCCATTCACAGCCTCATTACCAGGTATTAAATACACAAATGGAAATACATTCAGTTCACAGGGAGAAGTAAGGATCTTTCTAACTTATTTTCTGTGATGAAGACTTAATATAAAAGGGACTGTCAAGAAGGGTAAGGTGGAACTGAAGATGAGTCACAGAAAGAGCATTGAAAGGTTCTACTTTCTTTTTCCAGTGTTTTCAGGGACTTTAGAACAGTGACCTGATAAAGAATCCTGAAACCCTCAACTGCAAGCCAGCATTTCAATCTGTGCCTGAATTTCCCTGGGTCTTGCTACCCAGAGCCTGACTGATAGCAGGACAACTGCCTGGTTGCGCTGTCGTTAATTGTTCCCTGATGGCTGAGGGAGCACACTGAGTTTATTCAAAGCGTATCCCGTTGTTTTGATGTTTCCATCTTTTATTGCAGCTTCTTCTTAGTGACTGCTGAGTGTTTACATACAGACACTTATCTTCTACATAACATGACCCATACTTAAGACATCAGACAACTGAGCTGCCCAATGTGTGTTCTCTCCCAGCAACACAGCACTGACATAAAAATACAAGGCTCGTGCTGGTAATTCAGCAATCCTTTCGCCCTGTTCTGCTGCTGTGTTTTAGGGGTAGCATATTACTCCTCCATTTCCCCTGAAAGATTCCACTGGCTCTGAGTCTCCACAAGGAGAACGGTGGGGCAGGGAGGTAAAAGGCATAACATTAAAATTCAGATGCCAATTTAGGTAGCATGGATCAAAATTGTCTTAACCTCTGAGGTCAGGATGTCACCATCTGGAAGCAGAAAATTGCCACCAGTAAATTGCTGTGGGTTGGAGTGATGAATGCTAGTTAGTACAAGTGAATTTCAGAAGAATCTCAGCTGTAGGGAGATAGGGCATCTTGGAACAAGGCTGAAACATTCCCAACTGTGTTTTCTTTCTTTTTTCTTTAGTCTGTCTTGTGCTCGGCTTCCAAAGATTTCTCAGTTGAGGCAGTGAAAGATTAAACCCTTGTGGGAAAGTCTTGTGGCACATAACAGGGGTGAAAGCAGAGAGATTCCATAAGGATTGAGCGGTATTATAAGAAAGTTGCTCTCAGATCTTATGAATGTCAAGAGGAAGGGGAAATCAGAATCACAGAATCACTATGGTTGGAAAAGACCTTTAAGATCATCAAGTCCAACCATTATCTCTCTCTACCAGGACCACTACTATGCCATATCCTTGAGCACCATGTCTAGACATCATTAAATACTCCAGTACTTGAGATTTGAGAAGCTCACTGGTGCACAGAGGTCAAACTACAGCCTAGTCCAGCAGCAAGCACCATTTCTGCTTGTTTAAATCCAAGCTATTAACACCCCAAGATGAGAAGGTGCATTATGTCTGGGTTCCCTAGAGATGTACTATCATTCATCCATTCATTCTGTGTACATCTTACAGCCTCATGGGACACAGTTGCTGCTTAGCCACCATCTAATTACTTTTTCACTCTGTTCATAGGAAACAAATCAGTGAAATAATACCAATTAATAAATGTCTATATGACTGAAGAGAAGGCGTGTCCAAATCACTTGGGACAGTCCAAAATTCTAGGGCGGGGAAGTTTTCAGGTTGAAGAGGTTGGACCACACCACAAAATGCTCCGGTGATGATACAACTCTCTGCAACACTTTATGGGACACTTGAATATAAGCCCCTACTATTAAATTTAGTTTGAGGTTTCCATAACGGAAAGGGGCCAGCTTGCACTTCAAATGTCATTTGTGTAGGGGAAGCTGGACAAAAAACAGAAAGTTGGCATCAAAAAGCACCAGGCTCCTTTCTCCTTCCATCCACCCCTCTACAGCCTCTTTGGCTAACCCCCAAACCATGGCAGGAGCTGAACACTGCTTTTCATTGAGTGACATACCTGGCTCTAGAAAAACACACCCTTGTGGAATTGGCACCCAGGCAACATTTCCATTCCCTCTGCTCAACTTTTTTCTTTAATGTCTTCCAAAGTAAAACAAAACCCAGAGGATTTGCTGCCATGTTTCGCTCATTATATTGGTTTTATGAGAGTGTGGAGTTTTCTATCATGATGGCAGGATAGATCTGTCCCTGAAACTTAAAATACAGCAAGAAAATATAATAGATGGGGAGTTTTTTCTTTTTATTGCTTGGACAACTTCTGGTTTTGGTTTCCTTCTTACATATTTACTATTTCACCCCAGATCAATCCATAATCATTACATGTCCTTTTTCAGGAATGTGTTCCGCCTTTACATCTAGAACAGCAGAGGGAAAATCAGACATTCTGCACTTACCATGTGGAAAACAAGAAGAAACATAGTAAAATAAGACTCAAAAAGTCACCAGGAAAGGTCACTTCAATGCAGGATGGTTATGCCCATACTATTTCTAACCTCCTCTTACAGCTTTTCAAGCTTGTGATTCCACAAGTCCTTATGAACACATTTGCCCATACGATGGACACATGCCCCAAGTTGCTAATGCTCTTTGTTTTAGTTTTAACCCATTGCTTCTAATCCTGACAGACTTGTCAGGCAAGCCGTTATTCCTTTCTCTCTGCAGCACCGTGTGCACAAAGACATCTATCATAGATCCCTTTAGTTCCTCTTCTCTAGACTAAACAACTCAATTTCTTTCAATCTTTCTTTCTAATTGAGGTCTTCAATCATTCTTGTTATTTCCAGATGGCCTACGTCTTTCCTGAAAAATAGTAACCAAAACTGCACAGAGTATTAAAACTGAGCCCTTACTAATGGCAAGAAAAGGGGAAGAGTTTTTTCATACTTACAGGCAGTTGTCCCACTTACCCATCACAGTATGGTTCTTCTCTCTTTCCCAGCACTATAACTGTGTTGGATTACATCCAATATCTGACCTGCTCTAGGCAGTCCAACTCCATCCTCTGGCAACTCACCTGATCATTCTGCTTAAGGGCAACATCCTTCATGTTTCTTTCATGAAATGCATCCAATTATCCCCCTACAAAAAGACCTTACTCAATCCTCTTTGAAGCCAACAGAAAGAATACATTCTAAGCACAAAGCGTAATGAGGCTGCGATGCCTCTTCTGTGTAAGTGGTCTACACAAAATAACTTGCTACTTAGATTGCATCATTTACCAAATGGACATTGGAGAATTTAGAGACGTAGGTAAGAAAGCCATGTTCCTGACACCACTCTGCTGTTGCGTGGCACTTCATTCTGTTCTCCTTCTCCTGAGCTGCTGAAACCATACAGCCGTAAGGAGATTACGAGTCCATAGGGTCTTAGAGACTGCAAGGAGGACTGAAACAGTCCCTTGAGCTAGTTGAGGAAATCTCTCTAATAAATCCATGAAAAGTGTGTCTCAAAGGTCAACTACCCAGACCATGAATTTTGAAACTCATAGTTCCACATAGGGATTCTGTTGACTTTGTCCCTTCCCACAGTGTGGAAAGGACTTGGAGATCCCTGGGTAGGAAGTTTATGTGGGAAACCAAGAAGTTCTCTTATTCCTTCAGCTGGCTAAAGGCCTGGATTTCAGTCAAAAGGTTTTTATGGTGCATGTACTGCATGGTACATTTGTTTTTCAGGGGTGGAGCAGGTTATTCTGAGCTCCCACATGAGCAGAAGACTGGAGTAGAAGCAAATTGAGGCAGATGGTTTGCTTCCCTAGGCTTGCATTCCTAACAACCAGCTGTGCCTGCACAAAGCCTCTATAGATACATGGATGGGGAACAATATAGCTGGAAAAGCGTTGTAACAACACTGCCACCTTCCAGCTCTTCCATGGGTTAAAGAAGTCAGCATGCTCCATTGCTCCTCCTCCTTCCTTCTCTTCCTGAAAGTCTTGTAATACGTTTCACAGAAAGTACCTCTTCTCTTCCTTTTGGTGTAATATTAATCCTGGGGGGGAATGGAGGAGGAGTGGGGGTAGGGACATAGTGTTGTGAGGTTCATATTCCCTTTGCAGTTAATCTCTTTAACAAACTCCTTTAAAAAAATGAAAGGTCTGTCAGGAGGGAGACTCATAAAATGAATTAAAATGCATCCAGGAGAGATTAGTAATGAAGCCACTCACCAGACAATGCCCCTTTTCTTCTTCGTGTGGACTGCTAGGAAATATCCCAGATTACAGAACAAAAGATTTTACCGTTGAAAATGCTGATTCTTGAAAGATGCACCATGTTCTCTGCTCGAGTCCTTGCTCTAAACAAATACATCTGCAGCCAATGGCTTGGAGCATAATCTCCTCAGTGGGAGGGTCAGAGGGATTGGTTTTAACTACCATCAAGCCTGCAAACTCTCTCACACAACAAGTACATGTCAGCAGACAGTAACTGCAGGCCCAGTGATGCAGGATGGTGTCTACCACACTGGTGTGGTGAGACAGCCAAACACATCCACTCTTGCTAGCTACCGGAGGAGTTTCAAATAGGTCCAAGGGAGAAATCTGGAGAGTATGCATAAGAGGAGGGCCAGGATATTGGCCAGTGGACATTGCGCCTATGCAGCAGATGAGAATTTGGGGCTGAGGAATGACGCACATGGGAGGAGTAAAAGTAGTCACCAATGCCTTGGTGACAAAAGGGGAATAGCTGGTGATAAGCAGAAATGCATCAGTACAAAGAGAAACTAGCTGCATTTTCAAAGCAGGATTTCCTGATCTGTAGAGTCATCATTCAGTATTTCAAAGAAAGCCACATAGACCCTCTTTGCTTCAAGAAATCTGTTGATTTAGCTGAAAGGATGCTGCTGTCTGGTCTGCCACGGAGAGAGTACCCAAAGGCAAAGCTACCATATGTGACAATGCTAACAAACACACAGGATGCCATTTCCCTCTAGCTCCTGCTGGAGGAAGAACCACACAACCAGACATGAGAATACAGTCTGTGCTCTCAGGTGTGTGTCTGTCGACCTGCGATCCACTTGTGAATCTCACCATGAACAGGAATAGAGACAAGACAGTATCCAGTGGGCTACAGCTGCTATGCAGGGTTCGATCCTTCACTGAAAGCATTGTGAGGTCAGCAAACCCACAACAGGTTAAAAACACTCTTAAGTGAAGGATAAGACAATAGATAAATAAAGCCTGGGTGGGTGGAGGTTAGAAATCAGTTTTTTGAAGTCTCCTAAACTATTTAAGATATTATTCTCATTGGCAGGGTGGAAGTCTCAGTTCTTTCAGGTCTCTTCTGGTATTCTTTCCTGTTGGAAAAGGGCGCAGTAAGTTTCCCAAACTGACACACATCACATTTGTGGTTTCTGTGCACCAAAGTAAAGTAGCTTTCTAATTTCTAAGGTGACCAAAAAAAAAAAAAATAAAATTTTTGAAACACAGCAAGAAAGATGTATTTTATTTTGAACAGTTGGTTTCAGTTGATAGAGGCTCAGTTTCCTAACTAGCCCATGTATCTGCCTGGAAAATAGCAGCTTTTGTATCTCTGGCCAAGGTTATTGGTGGAAAAACAAAGATTCCCATCTGCAGCTGGAAACTCAGCAAAACTTTCAGGGAAATAAAAAGCCACAATAAGCTACTCCATTGACACAAATGAAGCTCTGAGCTACTTCAGCTGAGACTGTATCCCAAAGTTTGCTGATGACAGGAAAACAATGAGGTAGAGAATTGATGAGGGACCCATTTCACTGTGGTCTGCAGAGTTACTATATCAAAACATGTCCGGCAGACTTTAACAGTGTCAGCATTTAATGTTCAGTGTAATGTCATTCCTACAGACCAAGACAGACACTTCCCATAGGTAATTAATCTTTTACAAGAAATTTAGCCATTGTAAGCAAAAGTGGATGAAATGTATTAATGGGGGGGAGAAAGCTAGGGGCAAATCATGCATGGAGAAACATTTCTCTGCATTAGTCCCACAAAATTACAAGTGAGTTACAGCTGATAGATTTAGGACAGTTCCTGTTGAGTAATTGTATTCCCTGGGGGGTTTCAATACAATGTGATATTCATTTTCACTTTGTACAGTAGAGACAATAATGGCTACAGGTGCACAGGCCGTCTTGCTGGGAGGAATAAAACTGATTGTTTAACATCTGACTTTTCTCACACAGTTACAGCCTTTAGATTTGAGCTATATTTTGCACATATCACAGACATAGGTTGTGGTGGGGTTTTTTTTGTATTTTGTACTCCTCGAGTCTAGCTCTGAAAAATACAGGCTCTAAAGATCCATTGTTAAATGAAACACACTTCCCTCATTTGATTTGTTTTTTCCTCTCTTGCAATATCAGTTTTCACTGCAGAAATGCAGACAGTCCCGTGTTTGGGTAGAGAAATGAAACTGTCAGCTCAAGCAGGATGCACGGCTGCCAGGCCAGGCTCCCTCAACCCAAGCCCCAAAACAAGAATTAGTGTGCACTTCTGAAAACCTGGACTTCCCTCTAAAAGTCTCTCCATTTTACAGCCCTTTATGCCATTGCTTTTAGCTTTGGCATCTGATCACAGCTCCACTGTGTCATTCTGGGCCTTTCCTGGTCCCTCCAACAAGAATAACAACAACAAAAACCAATGAGCCAAGCAGAGTGAGCGCTTGAACTTTCTCCTGGAGAAGAAAGTATGGCTACTCCCAGATTTTGCCTGTCAGCTGCCTTCTGTCTCAGAAATGACCTCTCCTTCCTTCTGCTCCTCAGAGACATGTCAAACTTGCTTATGATATGACCGAAGCTAACCACATCCACCTGCCAGGGTGACTCTGCTTCCTTATGAAGGATCCAGTATCTGAGCTGAAGGTGGGACAAGAGAGAATTTCAGAAGCATCTAGTTAAAACTCATTATATAGTTTTCTTTACAGCAGAAAAGCTGTAGGTTTAGTCTGATCAGGAAGTGATCTGTAGCTTTCTTATACGATAAGTGTGCATCATTTTATTTCATTTATACCCCATATTTTCATTTAGGCAGAAAACTAATTGCCCTTAAAATAGTTGTGGTTTCCTGCCACAGAAAAATGAATTATTTCTTCCTTCATACTTTAGAAAATTAAAACAGAGGATTAAACACAAACAGTTTTTATTTTGCTGAGGGGGAGGGGGGAAAAAAAAAGTGTGGGGAAGGATCAGTTTAAGAGCAGCTTTAATTTTTTAAACAAGAAGTTGTACTTCTGGGGCAAAATGGATTTGTTTGTTTAAAGATAAATCCCTCATTTTATTTCTTTGATTTAGGGAAAGACTGACTTTCAGTAGCTTTATTTTTTTCAAGTGTCTCTGGGTAAACTGTCTCTGGATGTTGCTCTTTTACATCTCTCCAGGAAGAAAATAAGTCCTGGCGCTTTTTCTTCTGGGCTTGTAAGAACCATCAATAAACTGTTCCAAACCATTTTGGTGGCCTGGGAACCTAAATCCTCCACCCATCACTCCCTTAGCTGAGTACCCAGAGCGTCCCTTTGACCATTTTCTTCATATTGCTGTAATTTCTGCTACATGTTGTTCACAGCAGCTCTGTAAGGGCTGGCACTAGTGTTGATTTCATATCATTTTGCTCTTCATCGCTGTCCCTTAAGGCTGAAGTTCCCATCGCACTTCTCCTCCTGGGTGAAACAAAATATCTCTGTGGTATGTAAGAAGTGGCATCTTTATGCTCCCACCTGCACCACAGTGAGAGCCCTTGCCTCACCAGTTGCCAATTTCTCTCTGAGTTTAAGACTGTAACACTAGACAGTTTCCCAAGTAGCAGGACAAGACCAGCTTGACTTCCCCTTCATCTTCCCAAAGCAGCCCCTGCTCCCTCTACACCATGCTTCACCCTGCCTAAACAGCTCTTGCTCCACCAATGCCATTTTTGTGCCCACCCCAGAGCCAGGGGCAAGACCCTCACCAGCCAAGACACCACACAGAGTAGCTCAGTCCCAGTAAGGAGGCCCAGCCAGCACCCATGGGTGATATTGGAGGAGTCATCAGTTCTCTTCCTACCTAACCGGGGGGCCACCAGGCCCCCCGGCCTTTGTTGTCACCACCACCATCACCCAGTGTGCACCATGGGCACTCACCAGTGATGAGAGGAGGATCCCTCAGCCCAGATGGGCTCAGCTTGGGGCTTCTGCCTTTCCTGGGGCAGATTATAAAGGGGAGTGGGTGGGGAGGGGCAAGTGGCCACACCTGGGGTGGGAGGAGACTCCAACAGAGCTCAGGTGCTCTGGGATTAGAGGGGGAAAACAGGGGAAATGGTGCAGGTGGGGTGGGAAAGGGGCATATATGGTGGGAAAGAGGAGGTGATGGTGAAAGAAAGGGATTTTAAAATAACTTTATTTTCTATAAATCTTCCATGATGCACAACTGCACTTCATGGTTTGCTTTGCCTCCATGCAAAAAGAACAAACCTCATAAAATGAAGCACAATTGTGGCTATTACAATGAAACCTTTCCATAAAAATCATTTTGCTTGGCGGGAAAAATCTGTGCTTTTCAGATCAAAATAACCAGTTTTAACAACAACAACAACAATAAAAAGTTCTCCAAGAGTGAATTTTCTCCCTGGATACCAGCAGAAAACACCAGGATGATGAAGGGACTGGAGCATATGCCCTGTGAGGAGAGGCTGAGAACACTGGGGCTTTTTAGTCTGGAGAAGAAAAGACTAAGAGGGGATTTAATAAATGTTTATAAATGTCTGAGGGCTGGGGGTCAGGAGGGAGGGGACAGGCTCTGCTCAGTTGCACCCTGTGATAGGACAAGGGCTAATGGATATAAACTATAGCACAGGAGGTTCCATTTCAACATGAGAAGGAACTTCTTCCCTGTGAGGGTCACAGATCACTGGAACAGGCTCCCCAGAGAGGTTGTGGAGTCTCCTTCTCTGGAGACTTTCAAGACCCATGTAGATGTGTTCCTGTGTGACCTGTGCTAGATTCTATGGTCCTGCTCTGGCAGAGGGGTTGGACTTGATGATCTTCAAAGGTCCCTTCCAACCCCTAACATCCTATGATGCTATGATCCTATGATCATTGCTATCTGTGTTCCTCTTGCAGCTGGGGGTGCAATTCAGAACGCTGAAAGAGCCCAGCACAGAGCCACAAAAATGATTAAGGGAGCGGAATATTTTCCTTACGAGAACAGACTGAGAGAGCTGGGGCTCTTTAGCTTGGAGAAGAGGAGACTAAGAGGTGACCTCACTCATGTTTATAGATATGTAAAGGTTGAGTACCAAGAGGATGGAACCAGGGTCTTCTCCATGATGCCCAATGACAGGAGAAGGGGCAGTGCATGAAAGCTGAGGCATTGGAAGTTCCATGGAAACATGAGGAAAACTTTTTTTCCCTGTGAGGGTGACAGAACACTGGAACAGGCTGCCCAGGGGGTTTGTGGAGTCTTCCTCTCTGGAAATATTCAAGACCTGCCTGGATGCATTTCTGTGTGATCAGCTCTAGGTGATGCTGCTCTGGCAGGGGGGTTGGACTAGATAGTCTTTTGAGGTCCCTTCCAGCCCCTAACATTCCATGATTCTGTGAAACCATTGGAATAGCACAGACAGGCAGGCACAGAGAGAGCTGCACATGCACAGACACTGAACCAGGCAGCAAAGGCTTTGCTTCCTTAGGAAACAAGGATTAAAATAACCTAGACAAACCCGTGCAGCCAGCATAAATCACACAACAGCTTCCACACATGCTAGGATTTCTGAAGCTGTTTTTAGAGCATTATGCTTAGGCCCAGCATTAGCTGAGGGTCTTGTTGCTCGTCTGAAACCATTAAACTGTTCCCCTTGTGAACTCTAATCAACATCTGAACCCGTGTATCCTGAACATAATGTGTCACCTTCCCCACTCTTGGGAAATAAAGTCCTCCAACAAGCACTACAGGGATGAAATATGGGTTGCAGATGTTGAACCAGGAAAGGGCACAGAAACAAGTTTGTGGAGCTGAAATACAACTTCCAAAACCTGTTTCCTTTTGACATTTCAGTCAGCTGTTCCAAGTCTTTGGGAAAAAAAGATGCTGCTGTTGCTTCCCTTCTCCTTCCTCCCTTCACTTTTTAATTTTGTATTTTGGATGATTCTTTATTCACTTTTATCTTTAATTATTTGTACTTTTTGCTTTAACATCTGCATACATTTTGGCAGTCATCTCCAAAGTTTATTTTTGTCCTCTCTTGTTGAAATGTGGCAACCTTGAATAGATCTGCTGAGGTGCAAGTAGAGAAAGTGCTGTGTTCTTTGAGACCCCATACATTTGTTTGTTTTACCTGACATTCATCTTTTATAGGGAATTATACTAGTGGATCTTGAAGGGCACAGCTGGGCAAGTGTGGCATGCATCCAGGGCAGGAGAAGGCTCCTAAGACGCTCAGGTGTGCCTACTCACACAACCAAAAAGCAGGAATCAAATTGAAGCCATATTGAGCAGAGACGGCTCTGGAGCCCAAGCAAGTCATTAGCAGACTTTCAACTGACTTTGAAGCAGGTCTTCGAGACCCAGTCTATTTTATATGGTGGAATGTGGAAAAACAGCCACCACAGCTTGTAAAACAGAGAGGAACAAAGCAATGCTCCTGTGTGCCTGCCAGCCCTGGCTTCCCCAGACCCTTTGGTGCCTGCACCTTTTGGGCGGCTGGACTGCACCCCTTCCCCGCTTGACTCCTGTAATTTTCTGATCAATTTAGACACGACCCATAACTTCCCCTTTTACATCATTCACAAAGTCAGATATCTCCTAATTTTAGCTGCACCTTGTAAATCCAACAGAAGCGATTGTGTGATCAAAAAGCCTCGGACTGGCCTGGACTGGAGTTACTCCAGTCATGAGAAATACAGCTGACATCAAATATGGGTCCCTTTGGAATAAACCAATAGGCACACACCCCATACACTTTATACGTGAGGACACACTCATGCACACCCACATGAGCTAAAGCTACACAGAAAGCTGAAACTGCAGGTGTGAACCATGACTGTGCAGATGCAGCTTCCATATCATCCACGTATTTTTCAGCCTCTGTCCATTTCACAGCCAGTTCTCTCTGGACAACTTCATACTTTTCTAAATGAAGGGCATTTAAAATTAGCTCTCCAGGGTGCAGCGTCTTCAAGGTTCCCCTGAATTAAAAAGACCTTGTCCAAGGACTGATACACATCAGAGGAATGGAGGGAGACAGCATCACATTTCCAACCTCGCGGACCATGACACGCACAAAAGTGTTAGCAGTTGGTACAGGTAGCTAGAGGCTGAGGTTTATTTTGGCACCTGCTAAGATGGCTTTGTTGTTGGGATCAGGGATTGGCCAGCAAACTGTGCTGCTAGGACAGCATCCAGACCAATGCAATAAGGCCTGTCTTGGGGGAAGCCAAAAGAAAAGACAAAAAAAGACCACACACAATTCAGGGTTGGTGCCTGGATTTTACAGGAGAAGGAGGGTGGGGAGACTCCTCCTTTAAAAAAATAAAATAAAATAAAATAAAAGCTTTTTCCTTATTTTTTTTTTTTTTTTGTGAAAATACTTAAGGACTTAGGAAAATATTTGAGTCATTACGAAAATGTAATTCTATCTCATGGTCCAGCTGTAGTGAGCCAGGGCAGCTAGGTCTGGGGGAGACAGCAAATCAGGCTCTCTGATTAGGAAGCAAGGAGGATTTTGGTCAAATTTAATAAAAATAGAGTTGTTATATTTGGAACATTTTATCTGAGAACATGTTGTCTCTTTAATGTCATCTTAGATCTGCTTGTCAGGCAGTGGGACACTTCCTGAGATTGGGGCAGACTCTCAGGAAGACTGAGAACTGTGGCTGGGAGGGATCTGCAGCTGCTGTGGGCAGAAGAAGCCATCAGGATGATTTCTGACAAAAAACTTTGCCCAGGCTTAGAGTAAAGGTTAACTTTTATGTGGTATGAGTTGCTTATAGGAATCTTTCTTCCTGCAGTGACATGGGCAGGGGGGGGAAAGCTCTTACTTGTCTGTCAGCTAAAAGCAAAGCAAAATACACGCCATGATATTTACAGGTTAGGTTTTGGACAACTGGCTAGTCTCCGTCCTCCCTGGTGAATCACTGTTATTGATTTAATGAGCTTTCATGCAGCGTGCAAACAGCACAAGTCAGCCCAGCCAAAACCATTAAAACCACTGGGAAATCCTTAGCTCTTTGCAGTGTCGCTGTGAGCCTGTAACAATGATGGACAGAAAGTCTTTGGCAACCCATTTCAGGGGTAAAGAAGAGATTTGCAGAGCTCTTAGCAGCTCAAAGTGGCTACAGAAAGGAGCAACAGCCAGAAAGACAGTAAGGCAGTAGACTTGAAATTATTAGAGAAAGTGATCAGTTCCCTTCATTCTTTTCTCAAGAAACTCTGTCTGAACTTCTTTGGGCAGTTATGGGCCACCGGGATACAAAACATTTTGAGCAAGTGAAATGAAGTCAGCAGAGAAACACTGAGATGGCCAGAAGGCATGAACACAAAGTTCAAGGAAGGGCTGAGGCAGGAGGCTGGGCTTGAGACCTCACTAGCTTCAGAGCATAAAAGGTAGACTAGTGAACAATGTTCATTATCAGGAGGAATCTGTCTTCTCAGACTCCAAAGCTCCTGTTGGACAGATTGTGCTGGATGCCGCTGGAGAACTGCCAAAAAAAATATTTTGGTGACGTGGTTCTGTTTTCGTTGTCTCATGGCAGACCCTCATGGACCTTCCATGCATCTGTGTTGTGTTTAGTCAGGAGTCACCTCACTAGATTTGCCATCCACTCTGACCTCAAAAACCACACTGGTCCTCCTTTCAGAAAGGTCCTTGCAGAAGCTTTTCTCTGAAGACATCTCTGACTGATATAAACTCTGAGCAGCAGCTGCGCCATGTTCCTCAGAAAACAAACCCAAGCTAAGTGAGGAAAACCAATGTGTTTTTCATCTGATGATGGATAGTATCCACTTCAAGGAGCTGCTTTATTTTCCCTTTATTTTACAGGGCATTTGTCCCAAAATGGAAGAAAGTAGAAGCATGATAAAGCCCACGATGAGGGAGATAGAGGAATCAACTGACTTTTGAATTCCTCTACATACAATTACAAAAGCGTCAAACTGAATTTCTCAGTATTTTGCTACTCAGAAGCCTCATCACTTCCAGCAACAAACCACAGGACTTCTCTTGGAGTTTGGGACTTTCTCTAATCTGTAGTTGCAATTGCCTGCTGTATAATTATAATATATAAAAATACTGTATATGACCAGGAAGCGATAGTAGCAACTTTCCCACCCTTCTCTTTCCTGTCTAATTTTGTCTGACTAGTCTGAAATGTACATCACTTGAGGGTATGAAAATGGTGGCAGATAAAGCTGAGTGTACGTGTTTCCATCTGTTGCTTCTTGCACTCAGACGTTCTGCCTGTTTGGAGTTAATTGTACCATGGCTTTGCTTCTCATAAAGGACCCAAAGGACCTTGACCTTTGGCACTTCTAGAGTGTGTTTTTTTCACATAGTCTTATGCACATGGATTATGCAGTATGTATGGAGAGGAAGTAGTTGGCTGAACCTGGATTTGGAAGTCGTGAACTCCAGAGCATGTACTGGGATCTGAGGAGACCCTAAACATTTAGCATTTGCAGCATGAATATCATCGTCCCAATACAAAACACCTCCAGACTTAATCTACCCTTGAGTGAAATGAATTCTCTCATAACTGTAGCTTAGCCCAAATAATTGCTTGTGACGCAGGCACTTGACATGGTGAGGCAGATTTAATAAACTGGAGCCACGCAGACCATTCCTGTGGTTTAGCTGGAGAACCTCTCTATCGAAAACCTAGGAAATGAAGAGTTAAAAAGGAAATCCACATGTGTTTATGGGCAAATGGCCTGTAATGAACGTGTGAAATGAATTACCAAGGAAAGCCATCGGTAAATTATGATTTAAGCATCAAGGACAGTCAAAAAAGCCCCAGATTAAATGAGAAAATGAAAGACATAGATTTTAGAAGGTGGCAGTTACAGGTAGCTGACAGGCTTGTGACTTCTTCCCTACAGTGACTCATGGTTTTCATCTTGCTTACCATGTGTATCCTCTCAGAAAGAGAGCAGACCACCTATGTGATGCTAAGTTTCCTCTCCATGTGCATTGAAGTGCCCATACACTTATAAGCAGAAAGCTGTGTGGTCTAGGATTTCAAGGGGGAAATAAAGCTGGATTCAAGATTCTGAGTTTTAACCCCAGTGGTTCCCAAAGGCTCATTGCACCAAAACTGAGAAAGTCACTTGCTTCTAGCTGCAATTAAGGAATATGAGCCCTTTGGGGAACCATGTTTTCTACTGAGTAGATCTTTCTTATTTCCTTGCTTCTTTCTAAGGAGTGTAATAAATGTAAAATGGCCCTGTTTAGATGGTCTATCTTTATGTTTCTATTCATTTGCTTGCTTGTTTGCTTGTATTGTCAAGTGGTCCAGGCTGCAAGTAGACCCATTAATCAAGAACAGCCTGATCCTGAGGGCCCAAGAATAACCTCCAAAAAATACCTTTTTCTTTTGTTTAATAATCTTCTAAGACATACCCAGATTCATGTATAAAATTTCTCCTCAGACGTTTGGCTGCCACTCCCGAGGAGTGAGCCAGACCCAGATCTCACCACTACTCCAGTCCTGTATCTCTGCATTACTTGCCTAATTCTCCTGAAGTCAGTCAGAGCTGCTCGTCTGGAAGCTTGTTGTTGCTGAGGGGTAAAACTTTGTGCAAGTTCCAGCTAAATCAGGGTAAGAAGCATCTATCACATTTTTGTGCTAAGGCAAGCTTGTTCTCTTTCATTTCTTTCTCCAGCTAGTTTGGAACATCTGAACAATGAGGAATTTTAATCCCTGCAGATTATAGGGCTGCAGACTGATGGGATCTTCCTGTCCTGTCTTAGTAATGTAATCTCATTATTCCAAGCTGTCTTTACTCCAGGTTTATCTTATTTTCTTAAAACTGTTCATCTCCAGAAATCAGAAAATGGCAGGGGATTGAAGGGACCCCTGGATATCGTCTAGTCACCTCCCCTGCTAAAGCAAGTTCACTTAGAGCAGGCTATACAGGAATGCATCCAGGCAGGTTTTGACTGTCTCCAGAGAAGGAGTCTCCACAACCTCTCTGGGCAGCCTCTCCCAGTGCTCTGTCACCCTCAAAGTAAAGAAGTTCTCCCTTATGTTTAGACAGAACTTCCTGTGGTCGGGTTTGTGCCCATTGCCCCTTTTCCTGTCGCTAGGCACCACTGGCAAGAGTCCAGCCCCATCCTTTCGACATTCATGTACAGGTGGTTTGCTTAATCAACGCACATTGGCAGCTCTAAGGCTCATAATTATGTGAGAGTCATACATGAGGTGAGGATGGTGCCAGGCTTGTTTCTCCAGTGGAAAGGACAGTTGTTTCTCAGGGCACTCTTTTGCATCATGCATAAAAAAATAAATACACATTTCTGCAAAGCTACCAGCCCCGGAAGAAAGTTTTTCCAAGTGAAAACACAAAAACTTTTCATTAAATGCCAGACTGTGCAATACAAAGCACTAGCACTGATGGCCCTCTGGCCACAGCTGCTTCTGTTTAGTCATAGTGTGAGCAAAGAGACACTCAAATAACACATTTGCACTGGAACAGCCCTTGCCGTAACTGCAGCTGGACTCACATCAAAACCCAAGGCACTGTGTGGAAAGCAATTACCCACTGCAAAATGGTGGAATGAAAAGCACTCTTCAATATCCCCTTTCTTAATGGCGCTGAACCAGATCCGGCAACTCAACTAAATAGTTGAGACACTTGCTCCCTCTCCCCACCCACCCACCCTCCCCCTTGCCCCGGCTCCTTTCTTTCCCTCCTTCCCTCTGTTTTTCAAGCTACATCACAAGGATCCACCAGGCATACTAAGCTGAGAGTAATTTTACCAGGAGTTTTTATCGACCCGTCCAGGTTCTTGGCTGGCCTGGCAAGGTTTGTGTTGCTGCTTGTAAAACTGTGAGGATCCTGGTTAGAGGCCACATTGCACTAATTTACAGGATATAAACAGATATTGTGAGACCAACCATGAGATATCTGGAGGATTCAGTTAAGCTTCTTGCACGGACCTTGGGTCCCAGCTGGTGGCCAGACATAACCCGGCCACATAGTTTTGACTCTGGGAAGGGGTGAGTGGGGGAGCTGCAGGAGCTGCAGAAGCCACAGTAGAAAAATTCAAGATGCACTATTAAAAGAGATGAGTAAATTAAATATGAGAGGTCCCAGTTCACAGAATAGGTGCTTGTTTTTCTCCAGAAAAAAAACACATGCATGCCAAAACAAATCACTGGGGACCAAAAAGACAGCCCTGAGATGCAAAGGTTGCTGAAACAGCTTTGTATTTTCAAGTGTCTCTGATGGTGTGCCCTGTTTGGGAGATGCAGCCTGTCAAGTTCAAATGAAATTAGATCATTGATTTTCTGCTGCAGGAAGCAGAGTAAGACTTCCTGCCAGCCTAGAGAGTGGGTTGTTTGTGTGATTGGGTTTATTATTATTATTTTCATTCATATTTTTCCTAGCTGTTAAAATTTATGTTGAAGTACAGTGCAGTTTGTCTTCCAAATAATTGCTAGTATCTTCTTGGTTTTTAGTTGATCCTTTTGTTCTGTTTCCCATAAGTCCATGGGACAGAACATCACCTTCAGAATAAAGTATCTCCGTTCTGAGACCTGGAGTCTTAGGTCCTTCTTTTGCCACCTCTAATACTTCTCTGTCACTCACTAGCGGGCTAGAGAGCCAGTGTCCCATGAAAAGCATAAATCTCGTTACAGGTGATACATGACCTCAATTTAAAAGGTTGCCACCTACTCCCACAATAGAAAATGCTATATGGATGGGCACCAACAAAGCAATGAGCACACAGAAATAGTTCTCCACATGGAAAGGCAACTCAGGTCAGTCAGATTCAGACATTGCTCCTTGCTGTACCTCACTGCTGTCATCTCAGCGTGCACCATGACAATACTTGGATTTCATATCCCATAGAAATTGCTGGCTTACCAAAGATATATTGTCTTGATGCAGCCTTCCCCCAGAGGGCAACACTTGGAGCACTTCAAGCATTGTACTCTACCAACCCAACAGGTGCGTCAGAGGATGTTCCACCCCTCACAAGTGATAACCTGGGGTGGTAATTTGCAGGGCATGCAAATTACTCCTCACTAGCTGAATTGTGGTAAGTGTCTGGTGCATATGAGGTTGATCTGCATTTTTTGAGTCACTGGGGAGGCTGTGGCCACTTAATATCAGAGGTATCTCCCCACTGAGATGTGACTATGTGACAACTTAGGCTGGGCAAGGGCCAACACCAGCACTGGTGAAGATCTAACCAGTTTGTGAAAGATGTTAAAGGCTTTTTTAATGAGCTGGGCATGAGGACTACATCCCTGCACCTGGGAGGTGGCTATTCAGCGAGTTTGGGGACAGGGCACAAAGCAAAGAAGAGGAGCTGTGTCTCTAAAGATGCATCTGAGTAGTCTTGTTGTAGAGAGTGAGCAAGGAGTCAGGGAAGGTTAAAAGCAGAACATGCCAGGGAAGCAGAAGGAGCTAGCAAGAAGAGCAGTGAACACATGCACTAATTGCTAGAGCAGCAAGGAAAATATGACAGGGAAAGGAGTCAAGAGGAAGCTGGAGGGGCCCCATCAGCCTGCTGCTGGGTCAGGTGCAAATGGTTTCAGCAGAGGCAGCTCGCAGCTGTAGGGAGCAGGTGCAAGGGCAGACGAATGCTGCCCTGGACTTGAGGAGAAGGCTGTAGGCAGGAAGGAAGCTGGTTTTCCCAAGCTCCAAACAACAGCACACAAAAGAGGGAGAAGGAGGGAGAGCAACATTCAGACAGAGAGAAACAGCTCTGTCACTCTCCACTTCAGGAGCATGATGGGCAGATGAAAGATGAATTTACTTCAGCCAGTCCTGTCAGATGTTTCTGAGCTGTGGGACTTATCAGCTGTCAGACCAGAAAAGAATAAGCTAAACAGAAAGCTTTCACAACCCTCATTCCCAAATCTGTGCATCATAGTGTGCCAGGAAAAATGATTTCTGGCTTCTCCTTTTTTTTCTCTTTTTTTTCTCCCCCCTTTTTTCTGCTACTACTAAATACTTTTCCCTTTCTCTCACTGGACAGCTGGAGGGAATCCAGATGGCTGCTGTTCTTGTGGCTGCACACTGAATGCAATGGGGGGAGGCTTGCAAATGTCTTTCCAAGTAGCCAGATACAATGATGGTGAGGGGCAGTCTGTGTAGGGGGAGCAGAAGGCTTTCTCTGGACTGAAATGGCAGGGGCAGTGGCAGTGTGGGCAGTCAGGGCTTCCTGTCTCTCCCATTATCCACCTCGAAACCTTCCGCTTCTCTTCCTCTGCTCTACCTGCTTTCAGGGGCCAGCCTGTTAGTATGGGTGGTACCACACAAAGCTCCGGATGTCTCTGCACAGCAGTCTCACCAGTGGGTTCAGTTGGTGGCTTATTCTAATTAATTCTTTTAAGCTGGAGTCTGGAGGTAATTACCAGTCCAGATACTCTTGACTAACTCAGATGAATACCCAGAACTGCTCTGGAAGAGAAGGAGGCAAGAGAAGCTCTCCTGTGCCAGATCAACTCTCCACTAATGCCCCAGAATCAACAAGTAGGTTCACAGGACTCCTGAGGACCTTCCCAACTGAATTATCCAATGATCAGGTGCGGTGTTGTCCCTGTACAGAAGTCCATAACAGGTTGCTGGGGAATGACTCACATGGAGTGGTCCTTCCTTTGCATGGGTCATGTCTGAGCAGGTAAACCTCTTGCAAGCACCTCTGAACTACAGCTTTTCAATCATTTCTGACTGTCCCAATGGTATTCTAAAGTCTGTCCAGGTTATTTTCTAGGTTATCACTCTTTTAATGCCCAAGAGGATCTGAGGAGCGAATTTGGAAAGCAGAAAACAAGTTAACATCTTGACATAAAGGTGAGAGTGGCTTGAAGAGAGAAACCACACTTCCTGTCTTATATCCACCCTAGACAAAGGGGTCATGCTTCTCTCCAGGTTATTATGGATATAGGTTACCAAGCATCAGCTAAAATATGATATCAGCAGTCTTAGCTGGAACAAACACAAGTGAGCATGGCAGGGTGTAATATGCAAAAGAAAGGTCTAAGCTGTGCTACCCTATGCTTGCTTCAGGCCAACAGGAAACACCCAGGTAGTTCCTTTAGCTCTGTGGATGCCTGGTAATTTGTCATGTTCTTTATCATTTCATTATGTCACACTTGCCCTATGGACCTGGTTGATATTTTTCCATCTCTTGTTTTCCTCTGCACTTTGGCTGCATCTTTGCATCCTGTCCCTGGTTTGTTTCTGTCAGTTCTTTAAACAGCTGCCGGGTTCTGCTCCAGAGGTTGCTGCATTCCAGCAGCAGGGAATGTGACTCTTGACATATGGGAGAGCTGGTGCCGTGCGTCAGGAGCTGTGAAGCTGAGAGGTGCAATGCATCCAGGGTCAGCTTGTCAGTGCTGCACAGCCTCAGGAGAGGTCCTAGTTTGGACATCCATTTTATTATTTTCATGTGTTTCAGCCTGGTTTCTACCAACAGTGCCTTGTGCTCATTTCCCAGACCATAACTGAGTCACCCCCTTTGAAAGTCTCAGCAATCACCCTACACTGAACAGGCTTCACATGCGAAATCTCTTGCTGGAAGTGACTCTCAGTCATCAACTGCAAGTAGCACTAGGGAATGGAGCTGCTGAGTGTGAGCCTGGTGTTGAGTATCCAAGCAGCTGGGCTGCTCTTTGCTTTCCTCACGCTGTATTAGGGAGGGTCATGCTGCATTTGCTACGCTGAGTTGGGTCTCCATTTTCAAAATAGTTTTGGGGCTTCTCAGGAATCTCCCTGTGGCTCCCTCACTCATTGGCAGGCACTTCCCTACATTCTCCTTCTTTTTTTCCTGTGGTCAGCTGGTGTCAACACTCTCCACAAGGAAGGGTATCTTGACCCATTTACTGCTGCCCCTTGCATGCAGCAGGATACAGTGAGTCTGAAGCCTCCTCTGTTTTTCCCCAGGACAGAAACTTGATGTTGGGTCTGCAGGAAGGCGTCTGTGAGACCACTGTATTCATTTTTCCCCTCTTCTGTTTCACAGGCCATCTTCTGAGTTCCAGTGGACCAGCAGTGGAGACATCAGCTTGGAGAGTGAACACTAGAGAATATAGGCTACAACTCAGTTTTCCACAACCCAATTGCCCTCAGGCCAGTACTAACCAGTATCAGTATTGTCAGCTCCAAAGCTCCATAGCCTGCTCACAAGTTGTGGATAGTGATGCTATTAGCACAGAGGAACATCTCAATGTGGTAAGCAGACCTGAAACCACTGCACCTAGTAAGAGCTTTGCTTGTCCCCACTGACAGCAGGAGAACATGAGTCTGCAGACCTCCACTCTTTCCAGCTGAGAAGTATCTGCAACATCCCCTTTCCTTTAGCCAATATACTATCTCTGCTTCCACTCCCCTCCAGAAGAACTCATCAACAGCTGTCTCCAAGGACCAGCTCAGTCCTTTCTGCCCCTTGCTTACTTTATACCCCTCTGTTTGTTCCCCTGCAAGATGGGTGGCAAAGCCCTAAGCTCCAAAGATAATGTTGTGCCAAGGCAGTTAGACACGGCTATGTCTGAACATGGAACATTTCCCTCTGATTCTCAGCTCTATCATCTGAATATGTCACTGCTCACATGGAGATAGCAACTCTCAAAACTTCAGTGAAATAGCACAGGGCTTTTGCTTACCCAGGAAAGCTGAGGCACAATAGTACCTACCCAAACTGCCTCCCACAGCACCTAAAATAGACTTAAAAGCCTACTGTGATGTCAGAGTTCAAGAGAGTGATTGGGAATTTCTGTTATCAAGGGTTTGGGAGAACTCAAATCATGTCTAGGACTGCTGGAAGGGCTGAGGGTTGCATTTAAGGCCCTCATACCTTGCTCTGCTGTCTCAAACACCCTAGAGCTGGAAGGTTCTCCATCTCCTGAACACTGTTATAGTCAAAGGCACAAAGAGAGCCATGAGTTCAAGACGGCCACAAAGCCAAACAGTACTTCTGGTACACACAGAGATGGAGAAGAAATATAGAATCAGTCAGAGTTACTTGGAAGCTATTTTGGACAAAAAGGCTGGGTGGAGGATTTTACACGTGGGGGAAGGGGGGAAGAAAAAAGGGAAAGAAAAAAAAAAAACACCTTAAAATTGTCTTTATCCTACTGGATTGTGTGTGGATAAAACACAACACAGTATCACAGAGATGTTAGCAATCTGCAGACATGATTGCAGTATACACACAGCAAGAACAAGAGGCTGAAACTACTGAAAAGTATCACCACAAGCCACAAGCTTCTGATCTGTGTCCCCTACAGCGATGATCACTGTTGAGTTCACTGCTAAGTATGTGCAAACCCTTGCCAGAGGTAAAGGTGGTGCTGTAGAGTGATGCACCTGTAGTTGGTGCTATATAGTTTTTTCTCAGCCACGAAGGAACATGCTGGTTTACATGGAAGGATTGGAAGATTAACTGTGTTCATTTATTGCTGAGTCTATGAGAAAACAGCAAACTGTAACACGGTGCTATTCTTGTCCTGGAGCCAAATGACAGCAACTTCTTTGCTTGCTAATGCATTCAGTCCTACATTCACAGGATTGCTTTCCTGGGCCAGAAAGTGTAAGCTTTATATTAGACAGGCAGAGATGTTGCTTTTGGGGGTTTGTTCTTTTGGATTTGTTGGTTTTTTTTCTTGTACTAAGCCAACACAAGAATACATTGCAGCTTATGCATTGTTTTTTCTGGCTTGACTTTAGGTTGGCTTATCAAATTGTGAACATCACCACCTGCCAGGATGGAAGAGATGTTTCCACAGACAGATCATCTAATATATGTTATCATTTCCTAGGTTCATGGATTGTAGGACCACTGCAATAAACTGTTCCAGTTTCATGAGTAGCACTGACTAGAATCAGGAAGGCAGTAGAATTTCAGTACCGTCACAAGTAGGGCAAGAGCAAATCTCTACAACTGCAAGAGGATATTACAGGGTCAAAACAGAGAAGATGAACTGGAGATGGCTGTGGCTTAACCTTCATAATGTAAGACTGAAAGGAGACGTGCTCATAACAAAGAAAATTAAGCACTTCATGTAATGGCTTGCTGAACCAGATGTTGAGGAAGCAGAAATCTTGCATGGGCTTAAAACCTGAACAGACAAATTCATGGAAAAACAATCCATCGAAGATTCCTCATCACAGATACAGCACTTCTGAGCCACCAAATGAGGAGAGAGTTACCTGTGAAGCATCATCCTTCCCTAGGCACCCACTTGCAGCCTCTCAGAGAGAGGGTTTGGAGCAGGTGGACTTTCAAATTAATACGGCTCAGTCTTTCTTGTATGGAAACCAGTGACAGGCCACACAATTTTCAGGACTATCCTGAAACTGAGACCAGTCTTTTCATCTGCATCAGTAGGTAGTGGACCTGTCAGCACGTTCCAAAGTTGTACTTCATGGAATCTGAGGCTCTAGCAGGTTTGATCCCCGCTTCCCCAGGAACAGGCTGAACAGTGTATACATGGCTCTGGGGACTTGTGTTCCTCTGTTTGAAGTACAAATCCTTCACATCAGTTGTCTTCTGGCCTTGGAAAAATACTTAAAGTACTTAAGTGTGAAACCAAGCGAGTCTCCCCCTTTGTCACTGCCAGGAAGCGCTTCAGAGGGGTGGAATTTGTTTTTCTGATTAGACTTCACGCAGCATGACCTTTGCCATCTCCAAGCCAGGTCAGGCTGATTAATGGGCTGTCGTCCCAGCACAGTGAGGTCCACAAGGGTATGGGGCTGCTAGGACATTCTCCTAACAGCTTCTGCAGGGGAATCACTTTTGGATCGCTCTGCACCATTAAGCAAAGAACCTGGGGGTCTTTAATTCATCAGGTGGGAAGTGAGCATAATTACTTTTCAAGCAGCCAATATACCCAATGTGCACTCACAACGGAAGCAAAGTGGGGAAGCTGGGGGATTCAGACACTGTTTGCATTCCGGTGAAACTGGATCTTGGAGCTATACACCAAGCTTGGGAAAGAAGTGTCGGACTGGGATGGAGAGGAGGACAGGCTGTTATATAGAGTGAATGACAGATTAATCTAATAGTCTGGGCTCTGAGGCTTCACAGGTGTTCAGACCAGGGGTTGGACCAGCCAGATTTGCAGACAATAAATCCAAAGCCTGCATGGGGCCATCGTGACTAATTTTGCTGGGGGCAACATCAGGTGTGCAATAGGATATGGGTCACTCCCCTCAAGCATCGAAAGGATTGAGTGAATATTGAGAGCATTTTGAAAAATTATTTTCTTGCCCCTTTTCTACTCCTCTGTGATTTTAGTATTACACTGTGTTGTCATGATCTGGGGTCATTACATAAAGAGAATCAAAGCACAAAGGGAGATGACACTTTTCTCTTCTCCTGAGCAGGGGGCTGGAAATGTTTCTTGTCACAACAGGACTGTAGTTACTGTTTATTTAACTTTCAGGGGAGAAGTTGAAAGCATAAATGTTAGAAGACAGTCTTACCACAGAAAAGCTTGTTTTGTTTCTTAGCCTGGGATCCAGGACTTCTCTGTGTTCTTTTCCAAAGGTGCAGTAGTGGTTTGACCAGTGACTGGAATTGGGATGGGTCAGCTGTACCACACCGTCACAATCACTTGGGATGAGTACAGACACTGAGGGATGATGGATTCCTCCCAGCTAACCAAGGCTATCTGAGAGGCAGGACCAGTGGGGCCTGCTGCCATGCCCAGGAAGATGACTGTTGGGAAGACAGCAGCTGAAAAGAGAGATTCTAAATGTGCTTTTAAATTCCTAGGGGGAAAAAAAAAACACACATGAGAGCTGACATCCTTAGCAAGTAGGCAGATCTCTGTGGGAGGCACAAGAGGGATAGGGCAAACACAAATGCTTTATCTAAGAGGAAGAGACTGAAATCTTGCTGTGAGTGATTCTGGCATGCCTAGCATACAGTCTCTCCTCCCATCCAATGAAGCAAGAAGACAGAGAAAATTCAGTATTTGGAGACCTGAAGGCTCTCTGTATGCCATCCCTCCCCTGGACACAGAGGGCTATTGCTGAGCAACAGCCCTTTCCCTGCTCTGCACCATCCCATGAGAGCCATGTAAATGTCATCTCTTCCAGACTTTAGGTGAAACCAACTCATCAATGATATCTTAATAATACTTAACATCTGCACACACCTCCCCTGGGTTCAATAAATACATTCTGGGCTCATCTTCTATCCCTCCTGAAAACACTAGTTAAAAGAACAGAAATGGGGGGAAATAACCACAGATGCAGCACAGTTCCCTGTGGGATGAGGCTTGGGTCTCAGAGCCTTCCTCACGCTGAAACTCTCCCATGAATGAAATACATCTCACTTGGGGCAAGAGGTAAAGAGGTAGTGATCTATCAGCTGCTAAAAGGCATCAGCACTAAGTAAGGATGGGGAGAAGCAGGTCCTGGGGGAAAAGGAGAGGATCATTCAGCAGCACAGGCAGTGGCGCTAGCAGCAGAAACATTTACAGAGGCCATCAATCCTCATGTTTCTAGGTCTGGGCGGTCCATCAGCTGGGATCAGGCAAGAGTTTCCTCCCCTGCATCATGCAGCACTGGTGCCAAGGACCTGAATTATGATGCTGAGTAGTGCAGGGGAAAGGGGTTCCATCTTTTGAAATATCCAGTGTTGGCTCACCATCAAAAACAGTACAAGATGCTGCATGGAGCACCAAACTGGATCACCAAGTTTTGAAGCAGCAGCATGGCTGCAGGTGGCTGCAAGACAGTTGTAAGCAGACACATTGCATCTCTGTTTCTAGATGGGATGGTATCATTACTCCTTTCTCTAGAGTACAAGCAAAAGTCACCAGGGATCACAGGAGGCCCCTGAATGCCAGGAGAGTCCCCTTATTTCTAGTCTTCTTCCTTTCCCCAAGGTGGTGGAAGGAGTTCCTGATCCATAACAAAGACTGGAATGCAGGTGTTTCTTTCACCCACTGCCCTGTTTTCCTTTGTCTTCCATGACTGCCCTGTGTCCCAAGTGTTATGATGTGTGAGGTCATCAGGCAGAGGATGATGGTTTTGTTCTGTGCTTGTACAATGTCTAGGATCTACAGCTAGGGTTCAGAGGCACAAGGCTCAACACTACTAAAAGTAATAAAATACCACAGGCACAGTGTAGTTTCAGTAAAGAAACCCAACCACACATAAACAGGGAAATTCAGCTTTTGGGTGGAAATAAAAGCTCTTAAGGCTAATGAAATTTTCCTGGCTGTCATCAGGGATGCAAAAAAAAAATAATAATAATAATAAAAAAGAGCCTTTCCTGTTGATTTTGCTATTTCCTCGAGCCAGTAATTATTTCCTTCAATTGCTTTAAGCTTTCAAACCATATTCTAGTACTCTCAGAGGCTACAAAGATCCCACTCTGTGTATTTATTGGAGACATTTTGACACGGCCCATTTAGACACAGGAAACTTCTCTGTACTTTCACATGGGCAAAGTTATATGTGAAAATTGTCAGCTCTCTTAGGAATTTATATGAGCAGTAAGTCAATTCCTGTTACAATGGCACTGGACAGGCATTCTTAACCTCCTCTGTTTTTCCTCCTACTTCATAGTATGTTTTCAGGTGGGAAAGAGATGAGCACCTCCTCCACACACACCTTCATGCAGTTTGTTAAGCCTGTGAATTTAATTGAATCATGTATTTACCTGCAAATAAGACCTTGACTTAGGACACAGATCCTCTAGGGACCTTAACACACGTAACAAATCATCATTATGTTATGTGAAGCTTTGGAAATTCGGCTCACTAGATCACCAATTACCTCTGTATCATCTCAGCAATTCACATATCCTCACCAGTTGTAAATGGCGTGACTGGGTAAGGCTGGAGATAACTTTTTGGCCCTTTGTTTTCTGAATGGAGAAGCCATCTGGTCAAGGTAGAAGAAAGTGACCTCCACAAAGGCACTGAAAATGGGCATTAACAAGGTAAAATGGCACAAGACAAGCCACAGAGAAAGACTCCATTATAATAAAGGAGCAGGTAGCTTGACTGCAGCACTACCAAGTCAGTCTAAATGATTCATGGCTGTGAAAATCTTAAAGGAATGTATTTGCAACACCCACCATGGTGCATATGCTTAAATAACACCACTTGACCTGACAACTACACAAACAGAATCCCCTTTAGAGGACCATCTTGTAGCACCTGTCAAAGATCCTCCTGATCCTCTAACACAAGGTCTAAGTGAAGAGATGGGGAATTTAACACCACACCCACATGCTGTCTAACCCCACAGAGAAAACACAGGCAAAGTGAAATCTTTCCCAATCTGTCATCCACAACCAACCTGCCAGAAAGCAGGACCTATCCATAAATACACTGTGGAAAGGAAAATGCATTGTTACTACATATTAAAACATGCTTCCACTAGGAGATAAGACCAGAATGTGTTCAAGGCTAGCCAGAAGCAAGAGGGTCTCTAAAGTGCATGCTTTCTAAGATCTCTCAATACTTTCCACTGTAAGTGCTCTGCATGACAGTGCAAAATCTGTTCTTCATCAATGGTGTTGTGTTAAGATGAGACTATGCTTTGCCTTGCCTTTCTGTGGGGATGGGTATCGATTGTCAGGTGCCAGGACCATGATCTAATTCTCTGGGAGACAATAAGGAGGTTAGTTCATTCATGTGGAAGTTTTTCTGCATTTGTCACTGGACAGAGGAGTATTTTTGCAACAGTTCACATCTTTTACA